>NC_042619.1:335524913-336740952 GCF_901001135.1 Rhinatrema bivittatum | reverse complement strand
CACAATGCGCCCCAAGGTGTGGGACTATCTTCAGGTCCTTGGCCTCGTGGCATCAACACTGGAATTAGTACCATGGGCAAGGGCTCACATGCGGCCTCTCCAATGCTCCTTACAGTCACGCTGGAAACCACTGTCCCAAAACTACTCAATTCGCTTCCACCTACCAACGGAGGTATGCTCTCTGCTCCAGTGGTGGCTACAGGAAATCCACCTAAGCAAGGGTATAAGCCTATCCCTACCGAGCTGGATCGTCCTCATGACAGATGCGAGTCTCCAAGGTTGAGGAGCTCACTGTCAGGAGCTGACAGCCCAGGGACGGTGGACCAAGGAAGAGGTGAACTGGAACATGAACATAAACCGCCTGGAAGATTGAGCAGTCAGACTAGCATGCCTGCAGTTCAGCCACAGGCTCCAGTGGCAAATGATCCAAGTGATGTCGGAACCCGCAACAATGGTTTCCTACATCAACCACCAGGGAGGAACCAAGAACCATCAGGTGTCTCATGGAATGGGCGGAGTTAACCCTACAAGGGATCTCAGCCTTCCACATCGCAAAAAAAGACGGTCATAGCGGACTTCCTCAGCAGGGAAAGCCTGGACCCGGGGGAATGGACACTGTCGACCAAAGGCTTCCAGCTTCTAGTAAATCGCTGGGGCCTCCCGGCCATGGACCTACTGGCCACATCTCACAATGCGACTGTTCCCTGATTCTTCAGTCGCAGACAAGATCACTCTCAAGGAATCAACGCCCTCTTCCAGACCTGGCCAGAGGAGGACCTACTGTACGCCTCCTCCTCCCCCCCCCCCCCCCCCCCCCCCCATATGGCCTCTACTGGGCAAGATCATCCGCAAGATAGAACACCACAGAGGTTTAGTTCTCCTAGTGGTCCCGGATTGACCCAGATGCCCGGGGTACTCAGACATGCGAAGACTCCTTGAGAGTCTTCTGTGCCTCCCCCCACAAAGGGAATTTCTCCAGCAGGGCCCGATTCTTCACAAAGATCTGTCTCTATTCTCTTATGGTCTGGCCCTTGAGAGGGCTGCCTGAAGAAGCATGGTTACTCAGCGGCCGTAATCGCCACCTTTGCTCCACATGCAGAAGTTCTCATTCTTCCTAGCATATATATGGATCTGGAGAATATTTGAGGCCTAGTGCGAGGGCCACGGGCAGCCAAGATCCCCATGATTCTGGAATTTTTACAGGACGGCCTTAAGGTCCAGGTAGCAACCCTCTCCTGCTTCAGGGCCAAGGTGAATGGAAACCATCTGTCGGCACATCTGGACTTGGCCCGTTTACCAAAAGGGGTTAAACAACTCCAACCACCCTTAGAGGCCGGTCCCCCTATGGAACCTCAATCTAGTATTGGACTTCCTAGCAGAACCTTCCTTCAGACCAATGCACAGTCTGTCGCTATGCCTATTAACACTGCTGGAGAAAATTCCAGAAAGAGTCCTGTTGTAACTAGCTTGGGGGCTGCTGACTCATAGAGCCAGCAGGGGTCAGTCAGATCCTTTGTGGGCTGTGATCAGCTAGGAGACAGACTGTTCCAGTGTCCAGCTAAGGAATAACTGTTTATTAATTTATAATTATTTTAGAGGGCTTCTGTGAATAATATATTGCTGTTGGTGCTTTCATTATAATCTCTCTCTCTTTTAAGATATTTATTTATTTATTTATTTATTTAAAATTTTTATATACCGGCATTCATGTTGCAAACACATCATGCCGGTTTACATATAACAGGGGTGTACAGTAAACAATTCAATAACCTATTTGTGTAGAAGGAAGCAGTTACAAATAACAAGGTAATAGAACTGGGAGGAGAGAAGAAAAGAAAGAGAATAACATTAGGTATAGGTATTTACATTAGTAATAACATTTTTACATGTGGAAGTGGTAGAATCTGGCTGAATAGAATTAATCGGTGTCCGGGAAAGCTTTTTTAAACAGCCAGGTCTTAAGTCTCTTCCTGAAGGTTGGGAGGCTGGGCTCCTGTCTAAGGTCCGGTGGGATGGAGTTCCATAGAAGGGGGCCGGCTGTTGAAAAGGCCCGATCTCTCAAGGTAATGTGTTTGGTAGTTTTGGCTGGGGGCACTTGAAGAGATCCTCTGAGTGTGTCTCTTGTTGGTCTGGAGGAGTTATAAATTTGGAATGGGACTTGTAAGTCGAGTGGGGTGTGTTGATGGATGGTTTTGTATATTATGGAAAGAGATTTGTAGAGGATTCTAAAGTGAACAGGCAACCAGTGGAGATCTTTTAGGATTGGAGATATATGGTCCCTCCTCCTGGAGTTTGTCAGTAATCTTGCCGCAGCGTTTTGTAACATCTGGAGGGGTCTAGTATAGGAGGAAGGTAGGCCCAGAAGGATAGAGTTACAGTAATCGATCTTAGAAAAAATGATAGCTTGTAGAATGGTTCTGAAGTCCTGAGTGTGGAAGAGTGGTCTAATTCTTTTCAGAACTTGGAGTTTGTGGAAACAGTCCTTGGTGGTTCTGTTGATGTAAGCTTTAAGGTTCATCCGGTTATCAATTAATACTCCTAGATCTCTCACCTGTGTAGTAGTTGGGATAGTTGGAGGATTAGAGATGGCATTATTATCTGGGGAGATGAGAAGCAGTTCTGTTTTAGAGGAGTTTAAAACTAGGTTTAGGTTAGCCAGGAGATGTTTAATTTCGAAGAGACAGTTTTCCCAGTGAACCAATGTTTTTGTGTAAGATTCTTTAATGGGTATCACGATCTGGATGTCGTCGGCGTAGAGGAAATGTTTGAGGTTAAGGTTGGAGAGGAGTTGGCAGATAGGTAAAAGATAAATGTTAAAGAGTGTAGGTGACAGTGAGGAGCCCTGGGGGACACCTATGGATGCGTCCATTCGTGAAGATTCTTTGTTCTGTATCTTAACCTTGAAGCCTCTGTTGGAGAGAAAAGATTTAAACCATGAGAGAGCTGTGCCTGAGATACCTATAGAAGCCAGAATGGAAGTGAGAATGGAATGATTGACCGTATCAAAGGCGGCTGATAGGTCCAGTAGAATTAAGAGGAAGGATTGGCCTTTGTCAAGGCCCATTAATATGAAGTCAGACATGGAGATGAGGAGGGATTCTGTGTTCAGTGACTTGCGAAATCCGTATTGTGATTGGAATAGGATTTTGTTTTCTTCTATGTATTCGGAGAGTTGAGTATTGACAACTTTTTCTAGAATCTTGGCTATGAATGGGAGATTGGCGATAGGACGGAAGTTGTTGGGGTCTTTAGGATCCAAGTTGGGTTTCTTGAGTAGAGGTTTGATGGAGGCCAATTTGAGGTCGTCAGGATATAGTCCTTGGGAGAGTGAGCAGTTTATGATGTCCGACAAGGTTTTAGCGATGGAGTCAGGGATGGCCAGGAGCAGTTTGGTGGGGATAGTATCCAAAGGATGGGAGGAAGGTTTCATTCTTCTTATAAGAGTTTGTATCTCTAAGATAGAGATGGGTTCAAGTGTTTCCAGACCATTGTTGTTGAGGGATGATTGTTGAAGAGACTGGTAAAGAGCAGGGTCGGTGGGATTAGAAGGCAGATGAGTTAGAAGGCTGTTGACTTTGTTGTGAAAATGAAGAGCAAGTTCTTCAGCTTTGGGTTGTGCTAGGTCGTTGGGAATCTCCTGTGGGATGATTTGGGTGAGATTGGAGACATAGGCGAAGAGGGCTTTTGCGTCGAAGATTAAGTGGTGAATCTTGGATGCATAGTAGTCCCTTTTGGATTTAGAGGTAGTTGACTTGTATTGATGGAGGGTGGCTTTGTAGATGGATCGTGTATTGGTGCTTGGGGATTTGCGCCAGTCGCTCTCTTTCTGTCTTAGATTTTGTTTTAGCTTTCTTAGTTCTTCCGTGAACCATGGTTGTCTTTTGGAGGCGTTTGGGAGTGATTTTTTGGTTGCTAGCGGACATAGCTTGTCGGCTATGGAATCTGTGATGGCTTTCCAAGAGCGGAGAGCTGTGTTCGGGTTTGAGAGATCAATGGATGGAAGTTGAGAGGCTAGGTGGGAGCTGAGGTCTTCTGTAGAGCAGGATCTTCTGTATGGGAAAGATGGTGAGGGCCCTTTGGAGGTGGAGGGTTTGTTCAATGAGAATGCGGTTGAGATAAGTGAGTGATCAGACCAAGGGACCTTCTTGCTTTTGAGGCGTGAAGAATGTTTGATGCCTGGGTTAATAAAGATAAGATCCAGGGTGTGGCCTGCTTTGTGTGTGGGTTTGGTAACTAGTTGTTTGAAACCCAGGGCTGAGAGGGCAGAGAGAAAGGATTCACAGCTGGATGATGGGGTAGGATTGTCCACATGCAGATTAAAATCTCCTAGGATAATTGACATTGTGCATTAATTTGCTGGGGTTTATTTAAGATTCAAGAAAAAAAAACCCTCTAGATCTAATCAGATACTGCTTCACTAATATCTCTCTTTATTGGGATTTAGCTGTCACTAATAATCTGTTTAGATATTAATATTGGGACATAAATTTGCTGAGGGTTCATTTAAAGCAAAAGACAAAAATTCCAGAAAGAGTCCTTGTTGTAACTAGCTTGGGGGCTGCCGACTCATAGAGCCAGCAAGGGTCAATCAGATCCTTTGTGGGCTGTGTTAAGACAGGAGGTACTAAACCTTCTTGTGTCCCGCTAAGTAATAAGTTTAAGTTTAACTAAGTAAGCCAGTCAGGGGGAGGGTCTTTTCAAACTCAGTTGCAGATACAAGGTTCTGAGAACAACCTTGACCAAGGTTAACTGTTTAACTCTCTCCCTCCCTGCTCCTCTACCCACTCACCCCTGGGGTTCGTTTTATGATATAGTCTGCCTGAATACATAATTGGCAACAATATAGGGCGGAAATTTGGTAATTCCTCAGGTGTTATCCATCAAATTTACCAAAATGAGGACTATCCAATGCAACAAATGTGGAACATAAGAAAATGCCAATCCAGGCCATAAGAACCTGGCAAGTACCCAAAAACTAAGTCTATTCCATGTTACCATTGCTAATGGCAGTGGCTATTCTCCAAATGAACTTAATAGCAGGTAATGGACTTCTCCTCCAAGAACTTATCCAATCCTTTTTTAAACACAGCTATACTAACTGCACTAACCACATCCTCTGGCAACAAATTCCAGAGTTTAATTGTGCGTTGAGTAAAAAAGAACTTTCACTGATTAGTTTTAAATGTGGAGCCTTTATATTGAGGGAAATCATCTGGAAACTTAGGGCTTGCCCCATTTGTTCAGGACTTTCTTCCCTCAAAAAGGAGCTGGCTAAAGCTAGAGTAGAATTAGCTGCAATAAAGAAAATTTCACCCACTCCACAGTATTCCAAAATTAATTCCTCATTACCGCAAAAAAACCAAAACTCAAGGAAAAAGAGGTTTACAGTGGGCTCAGGTAGGACAAGTCCTGTGACCCACAGACACCCATTCTACACAATTATGCAGCCCACATGTCTTCCCCCCCCCATACACACACACACACTTACACAGGGTGACAAGGAACCCAAAAAACAGGATTATGGTGGGCTCTGGTAGAGTAAGACCGGTGATGCAGAAACACACGCTCTCTCAAGTGACACAAATACAAAACGCCTTATCTGTATCACATAAGTATAAAGCTCTGGTGAAAGAGATGGACGTGGTATCTGAAAAGAGAGAAGAAACCCAATGCATACAGAAATTCCAAAATACAATCAGTAACCAAAGAAAAAAACTCATTGTGTTGGGTGACTCTGTCATCAGAGGCACTAATTTGGGAACTCTTCTAGAGGGAATCACTACAGTTAAATGCCTTCCAGGATCATCGGCCAGCAGAAATGCTATTCAGATAGTCAAAACGATCCAAGAAGAAAGCAAAGACTCTAAAGTTGATATTATCATCCATCTGGGAACCAACGACCTTGCTAGTAATAGCATCCAAGCGGTACAGAGAGATTTCCAGTCTCTAGCGAAGTAGATTAGTCACATGGTGACAACCATCACCTTTTCAGAAGTGTTACCTGTTCAGGGAAAGGGGAAGGAGAGGCTAAGCCATATTGATAACTTCAATATATGGCTCAAATCCTGGTGTAAGGAACAAAGTTTTGGATTTATTGGGGGCTGGGGCTGTGTATGGAACAATAAAAAGCTATATGTCAAAGATGGCTTACATCTGTCTGTGGCAGGAAAAAGGATCTTAAGAGATAAATTCAAATCCTATGTCATAAGTCATTTAAACTAGAAGCCGGGGTTGGCAGAAAGAAATTAGAATGTCACCCCCCAAATACAAATGCAATGGAAAAGGGTGAAGTGGATAACAAAACTCAACTAAATAAGTCACAAAAGGAATCCAAGAAAAGCAGTAATCTGAAAGAGAAAAGCAGGAAAGCTATGAGCACAAATGCTCGTAGTTTGGGCAATAAAATCCCAGATCTGCAATCCCTAATGGTAGAGGCAGACTTGGACGTTGTTGCTGTCACGGAGACGTGGTTCACGGAATCTTATGATTGGGATACGGCAATACCGGGCTATAACTTAATAAGGAAGGACAGAAAGGATAGGAAAGGGGGAGGAGTGGCTCTTTATGTCAGAAACAATATCCAAGCATCTGAGCTGCAAGGAAGATGGGGCAAAGAAGAAGCACTATGGGCCGACCTAAAAAAGATGATGGGGCATCCATTTTTATCGGAGTGGTTCACAGGCCTCCAAATCAAATGGAAGAGCTTGACAGATCTGGTTGAAGACATCCAAAAGATGGGAAAGAAGGGAGAAGTGGTGACTAGAGATTTTAATCTGCCGGATGTAGACTGGAGAATCCCTTCTGCAGAATCTAACAGTAGTAGAGAGAGAGTGGATGCCATGCAAGGGGCTCTGTTCAAACAAATGGTAATGGAACCCACGAGGGAGGGCGCTATACTCTATTTAGTGCTCACTTATGGAGATAATGTCTCTAATGTCCAGGTGGGTGCCCACCTCAGCACCAGTGATCATCAAACAGTATGGTTTCATATCACAAAAAGGATATGGAGAAGTAGCACGAAGACCCGAGTTTTGCAGTTCAAAAACACAGACTTTGATGAAATGGGGAAGTACCTGGAGGAAGAACTTAGAAGGCTGAGAGAACGAGAGATGTGGAACAGTGGACCAAACTAAAAGGAGCAATTACCAAGGCAACTAATCCATATGTTGGGTAATTGCCAGGTTCTTGTGGCCTGGTTTGGCCTCTGTTGGAAACAGGATGCTGGGCTTGATGGACCCTTGGTCTGACCCAGCATGGCAATTTCTTATGTTCTTATGTAAAAGTAAAGAAAAGCAAGAGAAAAATGAGACCTATCTGGTTCTCAAAGGAGGTGGCTGACAAAATAAAAGCTAAAAGAACAGCATTCAAGAAATATAAAGGATCCCAAAGGGAGGAGCACGAGGAAGAATATCTGGTGGAACTGAGGGAGACAAAGAAAGTAATCAAAGCGAAAAGTCATGCGGAAGAAAGGATTGCCAAAGAGGGTAAAGCAAGGTGACAAAACATTTTTCAGATAAACCAGTGAAAGGAGAAAAGTCCAAAGTGGTATACTGAAATTGAAAGGTGATCAATAGGTGGAGACAGATGAAGAAATGGCAGAAATATTAAACAAATACTTCAGTTCGGTATTCACTAAAGAAAACCCCGGAGAAGGACCGTCGCTAGTTAACAAGAAACTGGAGGGGAGTGGAATGGATGAAACTCTGTTTACAGAAGAGAATGTATGGGAGTAGCTAGGAAAACTGAAAGTGGACAAGCCTTGGCCCTGATGAGGTTCATCCCAGGATACTGAGGGAGCTCAGAGATGTGCTGGTAGCTCCGCTGTGTGACCTGTTCAATAGATCCCTGGAAATGGGAGTGGTGCCGAGTGATTGGAGAAGAGCAGTGGTCCCTCTTCCCAAGAGTGGAAGCATAGAGGAGGCTGGAAACTACAGGCCAGGTTGCCTCACCTCGGTGGTGGGAAAAGTATTGGAGTCGCTGCTGAAGGAAAGAATAGTGAACTATCTACAAGCAACAGAATGGATGGACCAGAGGCAGCATGGTTTCACCAAGGGAAGGTCCTGTCAGACAAATCTGACTTTTTTGATTGGGTGACTAAGGAATTGAATCAAGGAAGAGTGCTCGATGTCACCTACTTCGATTTTAGCAAAGCTTATGATACGGTCCCGCACAGGAGGCTTGTGAATAAAACAAGAAACTTGGGTGTGAGTGCCAAGGTGGTGGCCTGGATAGCAAACTGGTTGAAGGACAGAAGACAGTGTGATGGTAAATGGAACTTACTCAGAGCGGTGATGAGTGGAGTGCCGCAAGATTCGGTGTTGGGGGACCGGTCCTGTTCAATATCTTTGTGAGCGACATCGCGGACAGGCTAGAAGGTAAGGTTTGTCTATTTGCGGATGATACTAAGATCTGCAACAGAGTGGACATGCCGGAAGGAGTGGAGAGAATGAGACTGGATTTAAGGAAGCTCGAAGACTGGTTGAAATTATGGCAGCTGAGATTCAATGCCAAGAAGTGCAGAGTCATGCATATGGGCTGTGGAAATCTGAAAGAATTGTATTCAATGGGGGGTGAAGGGCTGATATGCCTGGGGCAGGAGAGAGACCTTGGGGTGATAGTGTCTAACGATTTGAAGTCGGCGAAACAATGTGACAAGGCGATAGCTAAAGCCAGAAGAATGCTGGGCTGCATATCCACTCTGTTGCAGATCTTAGTATCATTCGTGGATTGCAAACTGGCTAAAAGACAGGAAACAGAGTAGTATTAAATGGACAGTTGTCTCAGTGGAAGGGAGTGGACAGTGGAGTGCCTCAGGGATCTGTATTGGGACCCTTACTTTTCAATATATTTATAAATGATCTGGAAAGAAATACGACGAGTGAGATAATCAAATTTGCAGATAACACAAAATTGTTCAGAGTAGTTAAATCACAAGCAGATTATGATAAATTGCAGGAAGACCTTGTGAGACTGGAAAATTGGGCATCCAAATAGCAGATGAAATTTAATGTGGATAAGTGCAAGGTGATGCATATAGGGAAAAATAACCCATGCTATAACTATACAATGTTGGGTTCCATATTAGGTGCTACAATCCAAGAAAGAGATCTAGGCGTCATAGTGGATAACACATTGAAATCGTCTGTTCAGTGTGCTGTGGCAGTCAAAAAAGCAAACAGAATGTTGGGAATTATTAGAAAGGGAATGGTGAATAAAACGGAAAATGTCATAATGCCTCTGTGTCTCTCCATGGTGAGACCGCACCTTGAATACTGTGTACAATTCTGGTCGCCGCATCTCAAAAAAGATATAATTGCGATGGAGAAGGTGCAGAGAAGGGCTACCAAAATAAGGGGAATGGAACAGCTCCCCTATGAGGAAAGACTAAAGAGGTTAGGACTTTTCAGCTTGGAGAAGAGACGGCTGAGGGGGGGATATGATAGAGATGTTTAAAATTATGAGAGGTCTAGAACGGGTAGATGTGAATCGGTTATTTACTCTTTCGGATAGTAGAAAGACTAGGGGGCACTCCATGAAATTAGCATGGGGCACATTTAAAACTAATCGGAGAAAGTTCTTTTTTACTCAACGCACAAACTCTGGAATTTGTTGCCAGAGGATGTGGTTAGTGCAGTTAGTATAGCAGTGTTTATAAAAGGATTGGATAAGTTCTTGGAGGAGAAGTCCATTACTTGCTATTAAGTTCACTTAGAGAATAGCCACTGCCATTAGCCAATCAAGTCATCCTGATCCAGACGGACAACCAGGTGGCCATGTGGTACATCAACAAACAGGGAGGGATGGGCTCCTACCTTTTGTGTCAGGAAGCTGCGCAGATATGGGCGGAGGCCCTCTCCCACTCGATGTACCTCAGGGCCACCTACTTGCTGGGAGTGGACAGTGTGTTGGCAGACAAGCTGAGTCGCACCTTTCAACCGCACGAGTGGTCTCTCAATCCCACAGTTGCGGACTCTGTCTTCCAACAATGGGGTTACCCTCAAATAGACCTCTTTGCGTCACCTCAAAACCACAAAGTAGACAACTTCTGCTCTCTCACTCGCAGCCAACACTATCAGCCAAGAGATGCATTCTCTCTCTCATGGACAACCATTCTCCTATATGCGTTCCCTCCACTTCCGCTTCTCTCGAAGACTCTCATGAAGTTACATCAGGACAAGGGAACCATGATCCTAATAGCACCTCTCTGGCCACGCCAAGTGTGGTTTCCAGTACTTCAGGATCTCTCCATTCGCAGGCACATTCCCTTGGGAAAGGACCCGCTTCTAATCACTCAAAACGCCACCCCAATCTTCAAGCATTGTCCCTGACGGCATGGATGTTGAAAGATTAATCCTTCAGCCACTTAACCTTTCTGAACCAGTTTCCCATGTCCTGATTGCTTCACAGAAGCCTTCCACGAGAAAATCTTATTCTTACAAATGGACCAGGTTTACGATATGGTGCTCTTCTCAGTCCGTTGACCCCTTTACCTGTCCAATCACGAAGTTTCTGGACTATCTCTGGCACTTGTCAGTCAGGTCTAAAAACTTCCTCCATCAGAATGCATGTCAATGTGGTTAGCCGCCTTCCATAAAGGTGTCAGGGATGTTCCCATTTCAGTACAACACCTTGTAACACGTTTTTTGAAGGGCTTGCTTCACCTCAAGCCGCCTCTGTGTCCTCCGGCCCCTTCTTGGGACCTCAACCTAGTTTTGGGTCGGCTCATGAAACCACCATTCGAGCCTCTTCAATCCTGTGACCTTCTATATTTTTATTTTATTTATTTTTATTTATTTAAGGTTTTTATATACCGGCAATCATGAGCACATATCTTGCTGGTTTACATGAAACGGGAGTGCATTAAATACATCAACTAGAACTGTGGTGATCGAAGGAGCAGTTACAAATAACAAGGGTAGCAGAACTTGGATAAGAAGGAAGAGATAGGAAAGAATAAACGGTTGAACGGTATACAAATAAATTAAATGCTATGTAAAAATGGCATGATTAATGGCTGAATATTTGAAGTCCTTGGTTTGTATCTATGACGTGATATTAGATTGTGTCTGGGAAAGCTTGCTTGAATAACCAAGTCTTAAGTCCTTTCCTGAAAGTTAAGAGGCAAGGTTCCAGTCTGAGATTTGTGGGAATGGAATTCCACAGAGAAGGGCCAGCAGTGGAGGTGGCACGATCTCTTAGAGTGATGTGTTTGGTCATTTTCGCAGGAGGAACTTTGAGGGCGCCTCGGTAGACATTTCTGGTAGGTCTTGTCGAGTTGTATACTTGGAGGGGGATTTGTAGATCGAGGGAGATGCGTTGATGAATAGTTTTGAAGATGACACAAATGGCTTTGTACATGATACGGAAGTGGACGGGTAGCCAATGTAACTCTTTCAGAATGGGGGATATGTGGTCTCTCTTTCTTGCGCCTGTTAGTAATAGAGCTGCTGAATTTTGAACCATCTGTAGTGGTTTGGAGTAGGAAGAGGGCAGACCTAGCAATAGGGAATTGCAGTAGTCTAATTTTGCAAAAATGACTGCTTGGATGATCGTTCTGAAGTCTTGGGCATGGAAAAGAGGTCTTATCCTCTTCAGAACCTGGAGTTTATAGAAGCAGTCTTTGGTTGTTTTGTTGATATGGGCCTTGAAGTTTAGCCGGTTGTCTATTATCACTCCTAAGTCTCGAACTTGTGTGGTAGGTAGGTTGGTGGGAAGAGTAGTGGAGATGTTGGTTTCCGGAGAAATGAGAAGGATTTCTGTCTTAGAAGAGTTTAAGATGAGGTGTAGGTTGTTTAGTAGTTGTTTGATTTTCAGGTGGCATGATTCCCAGTAGTCAAGAGTTTCAGAATATGTATCTTTGATGGGGATGATGATTTGGATATCGTCTGCATAAAGGAAGTACTTTAGATTGAGGTTGGTGAGAAGTTGGCAGAGAGGAAGAAGATAGATGTTAAATAGGGTCGGAGATAATGAAGAACATGGAAAGTGATTTTCCTTTTGGCAATCACTTCCGCTCGCAGAGTTAGTGAATTACAGGCTCTAGTTAGCTATCCGCCTTACACTAAACTTCTGCAGGACCGGGCAGTACTCCGCACTCACCCTAAATTCTTGCCTAAGGTAGTTTCGGAGTTTCATCTCAATTAATCCATTATACTACCTACCTTTTTTCCCAGGCCCCATTCCAATCCAGGCGAGCAGGCTCTGCATACCCTTGACTGTAAACGGGCTCTAGCGTTCTACCTAGACCATACAGCTGCCCACAGGAAAAGCACTCAATTATTTGTCTCGTTCCATCCTATCAAATTGGGGCAGCTTGTGGGTAAACAGACTGTCTCCTCCTGGTTGGTGGACTGCATATCCTTTTGCTATCAGCAGGTAGGCATTCCACCTCAAGACCATGTTAAAGCACACTCTGTGAGGGCCATGGCAACTTCAGTAGCACACTTGTGCTCCATTCCACTTCCTGACATTTGCAGGGCTGCAACCTGGAGTTCTCTCCATACCTTTACAAGCCATTATTGCTTAGACAAGATTCCATCTTCGGCCAATCTATCTTGCACAACCTTTTTACAACGTGACGTACCAACATCCTTCAGCCTGCCTGGTAGGGTTCAGGATGCCCTCGGCCAAATTTCATCCCAGGCCTAGTACCTTGCATGCCTGCATACATTTGGTGCATATTTGGACATCCTCAGCTCTGTACTCACCCATATGTGAGGACTACCATCCTGCTTGTCCTGTGAGAAAGCAAATGTTGCTTACCTGTAACAGGTGTTCTCACAGGACAGCAGAATGCTAGTCTTCATGAAACCCGCCCTCCACCCCGCAGTGTTGGGTTTGTAACACTTTCTTTTCTTTTCGGCACTACCTGTAGCTTTTTAACAAAACTGAAGGGAGACTCCTTCTGGCTGCAGAGTTAGTGCCATGCTGGGCATGCCCAGTAGGGGCCAGTCAAAGTTCTGGAAACTTTGACAGAAGTGTTCTGTGATTGGGCTCCATCCTGTGATGTCACCCATATGTGAGGACTAACATCCTGCTGTCCTGTGAGAATACCTGTTACAGGTAAGCAACATTTGCTTTCTTCGATATGTCTACAATGGTTTTTCGAAGAGCTGAGGTCACTGCAGGGGTATATCTAGGGTGACATCAGCTTTGAAACCTGAGTCTGTCTCCCACCTAGCAGAAGAACACATAACCCACTAGTCCTGAGTCCATCTGTTTACACTAAGGAAAACAAAATTATTAGGTAAGTAATTTCTCAATTTTTTTTACTTGAAAATGCAGGAAAAAAGATTTATAAAAGACAACACCCCCCCCCCCCCCACCTCTCAGTCTTAGAGAGACTGGGGCATTACAGCAAAGTTCTCATTTTTACGTGACACTTGTCATGTATCATGAATTTTAACATATTTTTGATGTTATGCCATACCATAACAAAGTGAAAAGTAAAAGATCATGTACATGTGCTATATTGACAGTCAATATACCACCTCTTTTTACAAAATTAGTGTTCATTAAGAAGCTTTCCATAGCCTGTATATATTTATTAGTTTCCTACTAATGTCTGCAGGTATACTATCCATTTTCATTGATTGCAGATACTTATTAGCCAGTCGTTTTATTGAAGGTGGGCAGGATCTCTTCATTTTTCTAATGACTTCCCTGTCCAGCAGGAGTAGTGGAGATTGGTCCAAGATAAACAGTCTTGGATCCTCTACAATCTACACCCAGTTACCTTCTTGATCATTTTAATTACTACCTTCCAAAATCCTCTAATCCAAGCAAGAGAAAGAAAATAGGCTAGTATACTCCTTTCTCCACAAAACCTCCACCTTTAGTTATGTGATGCCTTCAACCTGACTGGTATGAGATCCACTTTACATAGAATCTTGTACAGTTGTTCACTGATGTTGGCAGAGGGAGCAATAGAAACGCTGAACAAACTTAAATCTTTTTTCCATGCTTCCATTTCTTGTCTTACTAGTCAGCTTTTGGGTCTCTCTCACAAGCATCCTTGGATGATCTACCCCCTTCATAAAGTGTAATACTTAGATTTTCAGCTGACCATGCCTTGAGATCTTGAGAATTTATAGATTCCTCTTCATCCACTCAGGCCAGCAGATATAAAGACAGATCAAAGGCTTGCTGATGTCACCCTTCATATACCTGTGCTGACATCAGCCTGCCAGTAATCCTTGAAAGTGCGGGCTTCGGCTCTCTTGTTATAGGGGCCAGATTAAAGGTAGGCTTCTGTCTTCTCATCTGGATGTGAGCCATTTTTTGTAAAGAATCAAGCACGTTTGACTACCGGTTTGGATTCCAGTGCCCTTTTGGGATCTTAATTTAGTCCTCTGTTTTCTTGGGGCTCAGTTTTTCCCTTTTATGACTGCTCACCTTTAAGACAGTTTTCCTTGTTGCTATCTGTTCAACGAGGCAGGTATTGGAATTGCAAGCTCTCTCATGTTGAGAACCTTTTCTAGCTATAGGGTACAGAGTCACATGGTATGTGTCTTTCTGCCTAAGGTGGTGTCAAACTTTCACATGAATCAGTCTCTCTCTTTGTCTTCTTTAAACAAGGAGGGGGATGCAGCAGGATATGCATTTCTTTGTCCTTTGGATGTACACAGACATCTTTTATGTTACCTCAAGAGAACCAGTAAGTTTTGGAATTTGGATTATTTTTGTTTTGTATGCCTGTGTACAGAAAAGGGCAGCAGCCTCTAAAATGACAGTGGCCCAATGGATACAGAAAGTGGTTACAGCTGTGCTTGTGGAAGCTAATGTGCCTTTACCAAAGCAGATCCAGGCACATTCCACCAGAGCGCAGGCTACTTCATGGGCAGCGCTGCAAGTTATTTATTTGTTTAAAAGTATTTATATCCCACCCCTCCAAAGTTCGGGGCAGGTTACAACATAACATACATAATACCATTTAAAAATAATAAACACAAAGGGGCAGATTTTATAAATCTGCGCACACGTGTACTTTTGTTCGCGCACCAGGCACGAACAAGAGTACGCGGGATTTCAATAGATACGCGCGTATCCATTAAAATCCGGAGTCGGCGCGTGCAAGGCTGCCCAAAATCGGCAGCCTGCACGCGCCAAGCCGCGCAGCCTGCCTCCGTTCCTTCCCCTACCTAAACCCCCCCCCCACCCCGGCCCTATCTAAACCTCCCCCCTACCTCTATCCCGAAAGTTATGCCTGCCGGGCCGGCTGCCTCACTCCATGTTCCGGTCCAGGGGCTGCTGTCACGCCCCTGAACGCCCCCAGGCCGGAACCACGCCCCTGACACGCCCCTCCATGAAAGCCCAGGGACTTGCACGCGCCGCCGAGCCTATGCAAAATAGGCTCAGCGCGCACAGGGAGGGTTTGGGGTTGGTTTTCGGGGGGGGGGGGGGGGGGAGAGACACGCGTATCTTACACGCTTACCCCTTTGAAAATCTACCCCAAAGTAATAATAAAAACAACAAAACATACATAAAACAAATAAGGTAACTTAAAAATAAGGTTTAACTTAGAATCATAAAATAAAAGAACATAAAATAGAAAATGGGACTAATTAAAATGTCAAGACTTACATAAGTCAGGAAAGGCTTGAAGGAAGAGATGATGTTTGACTTTCTTGAATGTGTTTTTATCTTGAATTAGTCGCAATGGAATTGAATTCCAAAGTATGGGTCCGGCTATAGAAAATGCACACTCTCTGGTGGAAACTAGTCTAGTAGTTTTTGGCGAAGGGACTTGGAGTAAGAGTTTATTTTAGAGAAAAGATTCCTGCATGGGGTGGAGAGATGTAGTGAAGCAGAGAACCAGGAAGTGTTATTACTGAGATTTGCAGGGCGGTGACTTGGTTGTCCTTACATACATTTTCAAAACATTGTTTAGATGTCTGGGTAAATGAGGATGTTTACTTTGCCTTGGTGGGGGTGGGGTCGGGGGGTGCCTGGACAACAACCCACCAATGAAGGAAAAGCTTTGGTACATCCCATTGGTAAGAACATAAGAAATTGCTATGCTGGGTCAGACCAAGGGTCTTCAAGCCCAGCATCCTGTTTCCAACAGAGGCCAAACCAGGCCACAAGAACCTGGCAATTATCCAAACACTAAGAAGATCCCATGCTACTGATGCAATTAATAGCAGTGGCTATTCCCTAAGTAAACTTGATTAATAGCCGTTAATGGACTTCTCCTCCAAGAATTTATCCAAACCTTTTTTATTTAATATTTATTCAATTTTCAAAATTTTAAACAAAGTATTATCTTTTGTGGACAGATATGGTATCTTATACATCAGAAACACTTTTTATAAGAAAAAGGATAATAGAAACAAAAAACAAGTAAAGACAACCCTTTAGACCTCAAGCAATAGGGGATTTTTCATGATAGTTTAGGGAGAAATATAGGAAAAAAGCACAACTAAAATACTACTACATATTGCATATGATGGTCTTACACATCCAAACCTTTTTTGAACCCAGCTACACTAACTGCACTAACCACATCCTCTGGCAACAAATTCCAGAGCTTTATTGTGCGTTGAGTGAAAAAGAATTTTCTCTGATTAGTCTTAAATTTGCTACTTGCTAACTTCATGGAATGCCCCTAGTCCTTCTATTATTCGAAAGTGTAAATAACCGAGTCACATCTACTCGTTCAAGACCTCATGATCTTAAAGACCTCTATCGTATCCCCCCTCAGCCATGACTGTAATCGTTTTGCCTTCTTTCCACCTTGCTTAATGTGTGGAATACATATGGACTGCTCTTCTAGGATTGTATCTTTAAACAATGTCCAAGCCTGTTGAACACTTTTAAACTTTGCAGCTGCACCTTTCAGTTTTTTTCTAACTATTTTCCTCATTTTATCAAAGTTTCCATTTTGAAAGTTTAGTGTTAGAGCTACAGATTTACTTATTGTCCCCCTTCCAGTTAATAGTTTAAATTTGATCATGTTATGATCACTGTTGCCAAGTGGCCCCACCACCATTACTTCTCACCAAATCCTGCATTCCACTAAGAATTAAATCTAAAATAGCTCCCTCTCTTGTTGATTCCTGAACCAATTGCTCCATGAAGCAGTCATTTATTACATCCAGGAACTGTCTCTAGCAAGTCCTGATGATACATTTATCCAGTCAATATTGGGGTAATTGAAATCTACAACACCAATCAATGGAGTCAAAAAAAGTTACCCAAGCTGGAGTAATTGAAATCTCCCATTATTATTGCACTACCAAATTGGTTAGCTTCCCTGATTTCTCTTAGCATTTCATCATCTGTCTGACCATTTTGTCCAAGTGGACGGTAGTGTACTCCTGTCTCTATACTCTTACCCAACACATATGGCATTTCCACCCATATAGATTCTACTGAGCATTTAGTCTCTTGTATGATCTTTATCCTGTTGGACTCTATACCCTCCCGGACATTAAAGTGCCACACCCCCCACCAAGTTGATCCTCCCTATCATTGCGATATAATTTGTACCCTGATATAGCACTGTCCCATTGGTTATCATCCTTCCACCAAGTCTCTGTGATGCCAATTATGTCAGTCTCATTATTTGCTGCTATACACTCTAAGAACATGCCATACTGGGTCAGACCAAGGGTCCATCAAGCCCAGCATCCTGTTTCCAACAGTGGCCAATCCAGGCCATAAGAACCTGGCAAGTACCCAAAAACTAAGTCTCTTCTATGTTACCGTTGCTAGTAATAGCGGTGGTTATTATCTAAGTCAACTTAATTAATAGCAGGTAATGGACTTCTCCTCCAAGAACTTATCCAATCCTTTTTTAAACACAGCTATACTAACTGCACTAATCACATCTTCTGGCAACAAATTCCAGAGTTTAATTGTGCGTTGAATGAAAAAGAACTTTCTCCGGTTAGATTTAAATGTGCCACATGCTAACTTCATGGAGTGCCCCCTAGTCTTTCTATTATCCGAAAGAGTAAAAAAACCGATTCACATCTACCCGTTCTAGACCTCTCATGATTTTAAACACCTCTATCATATCCCTCAGCCGTCTCTTCTCCAAGCTGAAAAGTCCTAACATCTTTTAGTCTTTCCTCCATAGGGGAGCTGTTCCATTCCCTTTATCATTTTGGTCGCCCTTCTCTGTACCTTCTCCATCGCAATTATATCTTTTTTGAGATGCGGCGACCAGAATTGTACACAGTATTCAAGGTGCGGTCTCACCATGGAGCGATACAGGGTCATTATGACATTTTCCGTTTTATTCACCATTCCCTTTCTAATAATTCCGAACATTGTTTGCTTTTTTGACTGCCGCAGCACACTGAACCGACGATTTCAATGTGTTATCCACTATGACACCTAGATCTCTTTCTTGGGTAGTAGCACCTAATATGGAACCTAATATTGTGTAACTATAGCATGGGTTATTTTTCCCTATATGCATCACCTTGCACTGGTCCACATTAAATTTATCTGCCATTTTGATGCCCAATTTTCCAGCCTCACAAGGTCTTCCTGCAATTTATCACAATCTGCTTGTGATTTAACTACTCTGAACAATTTTGTATCATCTGCAAATTTGATTACCTCACTTGTCGTATTTCTTTCCAGATCATTAATAAATATATTGAAAAGTAAGGGTCCCAATACAGATCCCTGAGGCACTTCTCTGCCCACACCCTTCCACTGAGAAAATTGTCCATTTAATCCTACTCTGTTTCCTGTCTTTTAACCAGTTTGTAATCCACGAAAGGACATCGCCACCTATCCCATGATTTTTTTTTTCCTAGAAGCCTCTCATGAGGAAATTTGTCAAACACCTTCTGAAAATCCAAATACACTACATCTACTGGTTCACCTTTATCACCATGTTTATTAACTCCTTCAAAAAAGTGAACAGATTTGTGAGGCAAGACTTGCCTTGGGAAAAGCCATGCTGACTTTTTGTTCCATTAAACCATGTCTTTCTATATGTTCTGAGATTTTGATGTTTAGAATACTTTCCACTATTTTTCCTGGCACTGAAGTCAGGCTAACCGGTCTGTAGTTTCCCAGATCGCCCCTGGAGCCCTTTTTAAATATTGGGGTTACATTTGCTATCCTCCAGTCTTCAGGTACAATGGATGATTTTAATGACAGGTTACAAATTTTTACTAACAGGTCTGAAATTTCATTTTTTAGTTCCTTCAGAACTCTGCGGTGTATAGCATCTGGTCCAGGTGATTTACTACTCTTAAGCTTGTCAATCAGGTCTACCACATCTTCTAGGTTCACCGTGATTTGATTCAGTCCATCTGAATCATTACCCATGAAAACCTTCTCCAGTATGGGAACCTCCCCAACATCCTCTTCAGTAAACACCGAAGAAAAGAAATAATTTAATCTTTCCGCAATGGCCTTATCTTCTCTAAGTGCCCCTTTAACCCCTCGATGATACACTGTCCCATCTTACTTCTTAGATTTCTTGCATTGGCATACAGACATTTCAAAGTGTGTTTTTTGTTTGTATTAACATCTGCTTTTCAGTTGTTTGGGATAATTCGGAAATCATTAGCTTCGGTGATTTTTTACTTATAGGCATATGGACTATGTTTGCTTTTAATGGAACCTCTCTGTTGGGATGCCCTAACTCTCCTGTTTCATTAGTATCCTTCAAGGATACATTTCTCCGAACCATGCACTGCTGAGTGACTGTCTGCTTTCCCCCCTGTCTAGTTTAAAAGCTGCTGGCACTAACTTTCAAAAAGGAGATAGAGCAGCTTTTAAAACTAGAACAAGGGGGAAAGCCGACAGTCACTCAGCAGTGCATGGTTCGGAGAAATGTATCCTTGAAGGATACTAATGAAACAGGAGAGTTAGGGCATCCCAACACAGAGGTTCCATTAAATGCAAACATAGTTCATATACCTATATGTAAAAAATCACCGAAGCTAATGATTTCCGAATTATCCCAAACAACTGAAAAGCAGGTTGTTAAAACAAGCAAAAAAACCTCTTTGAAATGTCTGTATGCCAATGCCAGAAGTCTAAGTAGTAAGATGGGAGAGTTAGTGTATAGCAGCAAATGATGAGATTGACATAATTGACATCACAGAGACTTGGTGGAAGAAGGATAACCAATGGGACAGTGCTATATCAGGGTACAAATTATATTGCAATGATAGGGAGGATCAACTTGGTGGGGGTGTGGCACTTTATGTCCGGGAGGGTATAGAGTCCAACAGGATAAAGATCATACAAGAGACTAAATTCTCAGTAGAATCTATATGGGTAGAAATCCCATGTGTTTTGGGTAAGAGTATAGTGATAGGAATATACTACCGTCCACCTGACAAAATGGTCAGACAGATGATGAAATGCTAAGAGAAATCAGGGAAGCAAACCAATTTGGCAGTGCAATAATAATGGGAGATTTCAATTACCCCAATATTGACTGGGTAAATGTAACATCAGGACTTGCTAGAGACATAAAGTTCCTGGATGTAATAAATGATTGCTTCATGGAGCAATTGGTTCAGGAACCAACAAGAGAGGGAGCTATTTTAGATTTAATTCTTAGTGGAATGCAAGATTTGGTGAGAGAAGTAACGGTGGTGGGGCCACTTGGCAACAGTGATCATAACATGATCAAATTTAAACTAATAACTGGAAGGGGGACAATAAGTAAATCTGCAGCTCTAACACTAAATTTAAAAAGGGAAACTTTGAGAAAATGAGAAAAATAGAAAAAAACTGAAAGGTACAGCTGCAAAGGTTAAAAGTGTTCAACAGCCATGGACATTGTTTAAAAATACAATCCTAGAGGCGCAGTCCATAAGTATTCCGCGCATTAAGAAAGGTGGAAGGAGGGAAAAACGATTACCGTCATGGTTAAAGGGTGAGGTGAAAGAGGCTATTTTAGCCAAAAAAAATCCTTCAAAAACTGGAAGAAGGATCCATCTGAAGAAAATAGGATAAAACATAAGCATTGTCAAGCTAAGTGTAAAACATTGATAAGACAGGCGAAGAGAGAATTTGAAATGAAATTGGCCATAGAGGCAAAAACTCATAATAAAAACTTTTTTAAATATATCCAAAGCAAGAAACCTGTGAGGGAGTTGGTTGGACCATTAGATGACAGAGGGGTTAAAGGGGCTCTTAGGGAAGATAAGGCCATTGCAGAAAGACTAAATGAATTCATTGCCTCCGTGTTTACAAATGAGGATGTTGGGGAGATACCAGTTCCGGAGATGGTTTTCAGGGGTGATGAGTCAGACGAACTGAACGAAATCACTGTGAACCTGGAAGATGTAGTAGGCCAGATTGACAAACTAAAGAGTAGCAAATCACCTGGACCGGATGGTATGCATCCTAGGGTTCTGAAGGAACTCAAAAATGAAATTTCTGATCTATTAGTTAAAATTTGTAACCTATCATTAAAATCATCCATTGTACCTGAAGACTGGAGGGTGGCCAATGTAACCCCAATATTTAAAAAAGGCTCCAGGGGTGATCCAGGTAACTATAGACCAGTGAGCCTGACTTCAGTGCCGGGAAAAATAGTGGAAACTATTCTCAAGAACAAAATTGTAAAGCATATAGAAAGACACGATTTAATGGAACATAGTCAACATGAATTTACTTAAGGGAAGTCTTGCCTAACAAATCTGCTTCATTTTTTTGAAGGGGTTAATAAACATGTGGATAAAGGTGAAACCGGTAGATGTAGTGTATTTAGATTTTCAGAAGGCGTTTGACAAAGTCCCTCATGAGAGGCTTCTACGAAAACTAAAAAGTCATGGGATAGGAGGCCCGATGTCCTTTCGTGGATTACAAGCTGGTTAAAAGACAGGAAACAGAGAGTAGGATTAAATGGTCAATTTTCTCAGTGGAGAAGGGTAAACAGTGGAGTGCCTCAGGGATCTGTACTTGGACCGGTGCTTTTCAATATATATATATATATATATATATATATATATATATATATAAATGATTTGGAAAGGAATACGACGAGTGAGGTTATCAAATTTGCAGATGATACAAAATTATTCAGAGTAGTTAAATCACAAGCAGACTATGATTCATTGCAGGAGGACCTTGCAAGACTTGAAGATTGGCCATCCAAATGGCAGATGAAATTTAATGTGGACAAGTGCAAGGTGTTGCATATAGGGAAAAATAACCGTTGCTGTAGTTACACGATGTTAGGTTCCATATTAGGAGCTACCACCCAGGAAAAAGATCTAGGCATCATAGTGGATAATACTTTAAAATCGTCAGCTCAGTGTGCTGCAGCAGTCAAAAAAGCAAATAGAATGTTAGGAATTATTAGGAAGGGAATGGTTAATAGAACGGAAAATGTCATAATGCCTCTATATCGCTCCATGGTGAGACCACACCTTGAATACTGTGTACAATTCTTGTCGCCGCATCTCAAAAAAGATATAGTTGCGATGGAGAAGGTACAGAGAAGGGCAACCAAAATGATAAAGGGGATGGAACAGCTTCCCTATGAGGAAAGGCTGAAGAGATTAGGGCAGTTCAGCTTGGAGAAGAGACGGCTGAGGGGGGATATGATAGAGGTCTTTAAGATCATGAGAGGTCTTGAATGAGTAGATGTGACTCTGTTATTTTCACTTTCGAATAATAGAAGGACTAGGGGGCATTCCATGAAGTTAGCAAGTAGCACATTTAAGACTAATCGGAGAAAATTCTTTTTCACTCAACGCACAATAAAGCTCTGGAATTTGTTGCCAGAGGATGTGGTTAGTGTAGCTGGGTTCAAAAAAGGTTTGGATAAGTTCTTGGAGGAGAAGTCCATTAATGGCTATTAATCAATTTTACTTAGGGAATAGCCACTGCTATTAATTGCATCAGTAGCATGGGATCTTCTTAGTGTTTGGGTAATTGCCAGGTTCTTGTGGCCTGGTTTTGGCCTCTGTTGGAAACAGGATGCTGGACTTGATGGACCCTTGGTCTGACTCAGCATGGCAATTTCTTATGTTCTTATGTTCTATCTCCTTTTTGAAAGTCAGTGCCAGCAGCTTGGTTCCACTCTGGTTAAGGTGGAGCCCATCCTTTCGGAAAAGTCTCCCTTTTCCCCAAAGGTTTCCCCAGTTCCTTCCAAAGCTGAATCCCTCTTCTCTGCACCATCATCTCATCCACGCATTGAAACTCTGGAGCTCTGCCTGCCTCTTGGGACCTGCACGTGGAACAGGAAGCATTTCAGAGAATGCCACCCTGGAGGTTCTGGATTTCAGCTTCCTATCTAAAATCCTAAATTTGGCTTCCAGAACCTCTCTCCCACATTTTCCTCTGGCGTTGGTGCCCACATGTACCACGACAGCCGGCTCCTCCCCAGCTGGATGAGGAGGAAGATGAAGTTACTACTCATCTGATAATTTTCTTTC
Source organism: Rhinatrema bivittatum (assembly GCF_901001135.1). Taxonomy (NCBI): domain Eukaryota; kingdom Metazoa; phylum Chordata; class Amphibia; order Gymnophiona; family Rhinatrematidae; genus Rhinatrema; species Rhinatrema bivittatum. The sequence goes on along the minus strand of NC_042619.1, from coordinate 336,717,580 downwards.
TTCTAGAACAGTCGTCAGTCCATGTTACCTCCCTATGCTGCCTTATGATTGTATGATTTTAGGTTCTTGGGAGATTGTCCTGAGAAAGGTGTATGAATGCTATATTAATCAGAACCTAGGTTCTTGGTGAGTATGGTGGGGTACTATTTTCTTTTTCCCTGCGGTTACCACTCTGTTTTTTCTTTTGCTTTCTTGTTCTTCTGGAAGTTTAAAAAAATTAAAAAGAAATAAAAGGAAAAGAAGATAGAAATTGAAGGAAACTAAAGGAGAATTGTTTTTGAAGTTAGAGTCCACAGTTAATTTTTACAGATTTTACTGGCAGGCTGATGTCAGCGCAGAAGTATGTGGAGTGTAATATCAGCAAGCCTTTGGTCTCTTTCCTGGTTGCCATGCATAACCCATTGATAATGGACTGGCCTTGATGATTCTAGGGAAAGCAAACTATGAGGCAAGTAATAATTTCACCTTATAGACTGTTATGGTCATTTATGGGATTCATTAAATCAAATCTCCATGATAGCAATAATGACATAAGGGCTTGGAGATGTGGAATTTTACTGCTTATACCAGGGGTGCTCAAACTGGTCCTGGAGGGCCACACACACACCCCCTCCCCCCCCCCCCCCCCCCCCCCCCCCCTATCCAGGCCAGTCAGGTTTTCAGGATATCCCTAATGAATATGTGTGAGATGAACTATTCATTAAGGATATCCTGAAAACCCGACTGGCTAAGGGGGGCCTGTAGGACTGGTTTGAGCACCCCTGGCTTAGACTATATGTTGAGTTCATCACATTCTAGCTTTTTCTTCTTGGCTTGTCTACACTCTAAATAGACCTACTCCCTTCATCTATTCTGCTAAGGTCCTTGGTTAATGATTTTTCCCCCACGTAGTCTTCATTTGTTAATCTGTGGGTGATGGTCTGAATCAATTGGTTTCCATCTAGCCATCCTTCTCTTCTAATTTAAATGCCTGCAAACATATCTGAATTTCTCTCATAGGATCCTTTTTCCTTTCACATAAAGATGTGGGCCATTACTACAGTATGGTCTTTTCATGTTCTATACACAGCCCAAGCTCCCAATATATCTAAAACATTCTTTACATCAGATTTTGAGCTACTTATTAAAGTTAGAGATATAATGTAGCATGTTCTCTCCCTTACCATGAACAGCTAATATCCCTGAAAATGCTATGAGCTTTGCCAGGTGCTTAAGTCCTTCCACTAGATTCTGGAAATTCCCTTGTACTACACTGATTCATTTCTAGCCAGGTCATTGGTCCCCAGATGAACTATAACATAAATATCAGAACTCCTCCTTTCTTTTTTTTTAAAGTTTATTTTTAATACATTTTAACATAATACATTGTTTGAAATATGGGCAATGTTACAATTTCAAAAATGATATAGGAAATCCATACTATAAGAAATAGATAATTACATATACCCACACATAACATAGGAAAAAGGGGGAGAAGCATTGCATTCCAGTGTTTATACATTTAAACATAGGTAAACCAGTTAACATATTCCTGATTACTATACCATGGCCGGTTACTAAGTAGACTCCATCAATACCCTTAGCTGTTCTGGATCTTGAAATACATATTTGGCTTTCCTATAGTTCACAAGACATCTACTCTTGTATCGGAAGAAGAATTGTCATCCTTTCGCTATTTGCTTTCCCCTAGAATCTTAAAGCCAAAAACTCTTTCCTACGATTTTGTTTAGCCCTTGTGAGGTCTGGGAATACCCAGATCTTTTGCCTATAGAAAAGCGATGTTCTTGCTCTAAAGAAGAATTTTAACACGTGGTCTCTGTCTGATTGAAATGTAAACATAACTAGTAATGTTCTTCTTTGTTGTATTTCCATTTCTTGTGAATTTTGTAAGAATTCTGACAAATTCAAGTTCTTGATTTGAAAAAAATCTGACAAATTCAAGTTCTTGATTTGAAATCTCTCTATTTCTCGCCGGCAAGTAAAAAGCTTTACTCACTATGGGCATGCAGGTATCAGGCATTTTAAGTATAATACGAACATATTCCTTGAATAGTTCAATCGGTGCCATCTGTGTTATAACTGGAAAATTCAAAATACGCAGATTCAATAACCGCATGTTCTCCAGATATTCCAGTTTTTCACTCTACAATGATTCAGACTGGATTAAATTCGTCTGTATTTTCTCAATTTTATTCAACTTAGTTTCAACTTTTAATATTCTCTGTTCTTGGTGTTCTATCAAGTCAGAATTCTTCTTAAGGGTTTTATTCGTATCCATTACTACTCTGGTCAGCGTTGTTACCGCTGCCTCAAGCTTCACAATCGCACTCCATAGTGTATCTAGAGTAATATTCTTAGGTTTAATAGACACAATCTTACCGCTAAGGGTTTTTGGTGTGTCTCCTTTCGATCAAATTCTAGCTGTTTCAAGAGCTCTGGAAGATAACTCCTCAGGTCCTTCTGGAGTAGAAGTAAGTAAAGTTGCCATCTGTTTACAAGATGGGGTCATCGCAGCGGCTTGCAATTCTCCTACAATCCCAGGAATTATTCCAATTCTCCCGGTTCTCGCATCTCCAGCTAGCATCACATCCGGCCCCTATCGGGGGATCTCCATTTTTGAAGTGTCTTTTTCCACGACCACTCCCAGAGGTGTAGATGTCGCCGACGCTTCCAGGGTTAAAGAGATCTCATCAGCCAAAGGAGGAGTGCCTCGCTCTAGGTGCTCCTCCAACGCGGCTGTTGCTCCGGGCGTTCGGGAGTCGTCGAAAAACAGTCCTCAACTTTTCTCTGTACCATCTTATTTTGTTTAGATTGCAAAGGCTTTGCTCTTCACAGTTTAGCCTTACGCTTTGTATGAGGCATCAGAAATAATAGCAATTCTTTTACCGAGGAAAAAGGAGCTTTCCTAGCGTGTAGCAGATGGACTCAGGACAAATGGGTATAGTGTGCTCGTGCTAGCAGTTGGAGACGGATCTGACGTCAGCACGTAGTACATATACCCCTGCAGGAAGTGCAGAAGCTCAGTAATTTCCATCTCCAAAGCAGTTTGGAGCTCCCTCACGCTCGCTGAGCGTTTTTCCAAATTCTAACGACTAAATTCATAGAAGAATCCTACCTGAAGACGAGCCCCGCACTCCTGCGGTGATACCCTCGGGTCCCTCCCCCAGTTGAGTTTCCCGAGGTGATTTCTGTGGTCTCTCGGAGGTCAGAGCCTTGGTCAGGTGGCCGAATCTCGGCAGGGACCTAGCCCCCCGAGTGAGAAGGGATCGGGCGCGGCACAGAGGCAGCCTCGGTCCCGGTGAGGACTTGGCCCCCGAGCGAGACGAGTTCGGGCGCGGCCTAGAGGCAGCGGGTGCACTTCCTCGAGCGCGGCGGTGACAGTAATCACCCTCTCCCCCCGCAGCCGGAGACCGCCTGGGTCGCAGCCGGGAAGCGCCGAAGACAAGGTAAGGCGTACATCTTTACTTGCTGGTCTCCAAGGAAGCGAGGATTAGCGGGGTCTGCCTACGTGGCAGCCCGCCAAGGAGGTCGCCATTTTGCCTGCCTGCTCGCCGACGCCATCTGCCCTGGTTTGTCACCTTGCTCTAGTGTTCAGGCCAGACTGTGTGCATAAGCGACGGGCGTATATGTTAGGCGCTCAAAAATACTTGAGCGCATATTCGATAAAGGCGTACATTGAAGTCACCTTGATTCATGTTGATAGGCGCACATTGCTACACGTTGCTAAGCGCACGCTGATAGGCGCCCGTTGCTAAGCGCATAGGCGCACGCTGATAGGCGCACGTTGATAGGCGCACGTCGATTGGCGCACAGCTTTCGCGCATATTACAAGGCGCATACTCCAACTGGGAGGAGATAACAGACGAGATGGAGCATAAGAGAGCCCATGCGTCCGCAGAGCCGGCACCTCCAGAATCAGGCATAAGAGCTCTAAGCCTCTGCTCAGCATGCAACCTCAGAGCCACACTGAGCGAGGATGCAGTCTCAATGTGAGGAGGCCCTGGGAGTTCCAGGCCAGGACCGGTCCCAGCCCAGCGTACTTGCCAGCTCCTCAGGGAACACCCCGGACTTAGCAGGCCACGGTGAGCAGCCAGGGAACCCGAGAGACCTGGTGCCCCTAAGGCCAGATCCTGCTTCGCTCTCCTGGGTGGAATTATTCAAGGGGATTCACGCCTTTGTCAAGATGCAGTCTGAGCCCCGAATGGGTCCTTACGTACCGGATGACCCGGCCCCTGGACCCTCAAGACCTAGGCACGGCCACTCGCCACCCGGAAGCCCCACTTATGGGGATTCAGATTGCTCTGAGGAAGATGACGAGCCCCCCGAGGAGGGAGAGCTTCCCTCGGGGATAGAACCATATCGGACCATGAGATGCTTCTTTCGGAAAGAGGATCTCCCAGGCCTGGTCTCTCAATGACTGTCAGAACTGGCTATCCCGGGCCAGGACACCCCAGGGGAACCTAGAATGAACCCCCTGCTAGAGGGCCTGCGCCAAACGGCTCACCATTTTCCCCTCCTACAAGCAGCACAGCAGCTTATCAATCTGGAATGGAATGCGCCGGAGGCCTCATTCAAAGGGGGTCGGGCCTTGTCTGGCATGTACCCCCTGGACCCGGCGACCAAGGAGCTGCTGGCGTGCCCCAAGGTAGACGCCATAGTTAGCGCAATTGTGAAGCGCACCACCATTCCGGTGGAGGAGGGAGCGGCCCTCAAGGATGCACATGACCGGCGCATGGACGCCATTCTGAAACAAGCCTTTGAGGTGGCAGCCATGTCCCTGCGAATTGCGACCTGCTGCACCGTGCTGACACGTTCCTGTTTATCACAAGCTAGGAACAACACCCTGGGAGAAGAAATTGAATCAGCTCTCTCGTTCCTCACTGACGCAGCCTCCGACCTAGTCCGTTCGGCAGCGATCTCGAGAAACTGGCTAATAGATGGGGCGCCTCTCCATTACCCCGTCTACCAGAAGACAGGTCAAGGAGGAGCCAGCGTTCTTTTCCTAGCCATCCAGAGGTAGAAACTCTCAGCGCTTCAACCCTTACAGGGCTCGCTACCAAGCACCTCGTTCTCAGGCCAGGAACCATTCCTTTAGGCCTAAGCACAACAAGAGGAGAACCGGCTCGGGTTCGGGTCCCGGCCGCACCCCACAATGAGAATCAGCCGACCCATCCGAGGGTAGAAGCCATAGGGGGCAGGCTAACCCTCTACTACCGCAGGTGGGTCGAGATCACCTCGGACCAGTGGGTCCTCGCCATCATCCGAGAAGGGTACTACCTAGACTTTCTTCGGCTCCCGCCGGACAAGTTTGTGGAATCTCCTTGTCCAACCCTCAAGAGGGCGGCACTGGAGGTTACCTTGCGGGGGCTCCTGTCCCTAAAAGCCATAATCCCAGTGCCTGCATGGGAGATAAATTCTGGGCATTATTCCATTTATTTCATAGTACCCAAGAAAGAGGGCACTTTCAGGCCTGTCCTGGACCTCAAGTCAGTCAACCGACACCTACGGGTCCCCAGCTTTCGCATGGAAACTCTGCGGTCAGTCAAAAGTGCAATACAGCCAGGGGAGTTTCTCACATCCCTGGACTTGTCAGAAGCCTACTTGCATATCCCAATCCATCGGGATCACCAGCGCTACTTACGCTTCAAAGTCCTGGGCCAAGACTTCCAGTTCCGAGCTTTACCCTTCGGGTTAGCCACCGCGCCGCGGATCTTTACCAAGGTCATAGTAGTAGTGGCAGCGTCACTCAGGAAGGAAGGAATTCTCGTCCATCCCTACCTGGACGATTGGCTGATCAGGGCAAAATCACCGGAGGAGAGCCACCAGGCAACCAACAGAGTTATATCTCTTCTGGAAAGCCTAGGATGGGTAGTCAACACAAACAAGAGTTCCCTACAGCCTTCCCAGTCGCTGGAATACCTAGGAGTCCGATTCGACACCCAGGAAGACAAGGTCAGCATGACCTCCAAGAGGAGATCAAAACTCCGGAATCGTCTGCAGGCCCTGCTGAGCACCACCTGGCCCACAGCTTGGGACTACCTACAGGTCCTTGGCCTCATGGCATCCACTCTGGAGGTGGTACCATGGGCGCGGGCTCATATGAGACCATTACAACGCGTCCTCCTATCTCGGTGGAGCCCACGATCACAGAACTACTCCATACACCTACCTCTACCAGCCAGAGTGCGGAATCAGCTACGGTGGTGGTTGCAGCCCGGCCACACGAGCTGGGGGTCAAAGATGTCCTCCCCAACCTGGACCCTGCTCACTACAGATGCCAGCCTGAGCGGCTGGGGAGCATACTGCGAAGAGCTAACCGCCCAAGGGCGGTGGAACAGGGAAGAGTCGGGGTGGAACATCAACCGACTAGAGGCACGGGCAGTCAGGTTAGCATGCCTGCGATTTGCCCACAGACTTCGAAACAGAGCAGTCAGAGTGATGTCGGACAATGCCACCACGGTGGCATACATCAACTGACAGGGCGGAACCAGAAGCAGACAGGTATCCCTAGAAGTAAGCCCCCCTGATGGCTTGGGCGGAAGCAAATCTCCAGGACATCTCCGCCGTCCACATCGCCGGGAAGGACAACACCACGGCAGACTTCCTCAGCAGAGAAAGCCTAAACCCGGGGGAATGGCAGCTGTCATCCACGGCCTTCCAGATGATTGTGGATCAGTGGGGGACTCCGGGCATGGACCTACTAGCGGACAGGTCCAACGCTCAAGTACCCAGATACTTCAGTCGCAGGCGAGATCCTCTATCCCACGGGATCGACGCCCTGGTACAGCCATGGCCTCAGGGGATCCTGCTATATGCCTTTCCCCCATGGCCCCTGCTGGGCGCCATTATACACAAGATTCAGCGGCACAGAGGCCTAGTTCTTCTGATGGCCTCGGACTGGCCAAGAAGACCCTTGTACGCATACATGAGAAGACTACTGGCAGGGGATCCTCTACCCCTGCCCCCTCACAGGGACCTGCTGCAACAAGGTCCCATCCTCCACGAGGATCCAGCTCAATTCTCTCTTACGGTCTGGCCATTGAGAGGGCTCGACTGAAGAAAAGGGGATACTCGGGGTCGGTAATAGATACATTCCTCCGAGCACGCAAGTTCTCCACATCACTAACTTATATAAGGATCTGGAGAGTATTTGAAGCCTGGTGCAAAACTCGCAGCACCAATCCACATGCCGCTAAAATCTCCATCATTTTGGATTTCCTGCAAGATGGGCTTCAGAAGGGTCTGTCCCTCAATTCAATCAAGGTTCAGGTGGCAGCGCTATCCTGCTACGGCCCCAGGTGTGACGGCAACAGCATTGCCACACACCCAGACGTTTCACGTTTCCTGAAAGGAGTCAAACACATTCGCCCGCCACTGAAATGGCCAGTGCCCCTGTGGAACCTCAACCTAGTTTTGGAATTCCTAGCGGGACCCACCTTCAGACCCCTCAGAGGCCTGTCCCTCCGTTTGTTAACCTTGAAGATGTGTTCTTGCTGGCCGTATGCTCAGCACGCCGCATCTCAGAGCTACAAGCGCTGTCCTGCCGCGATCCATTTCTCAGAATCACCCCAGGGGCTATCCATCTTCGCACAGTTCCCTCCTTCTTACCCAGAGTAGTCTCACACTTCCACCTCAACCAAACCATATCCTTGCCAACCATGGAAGGGTTGAAGAAATCGGAAGCAGGTCGAATACTGCGTCATCTCAACATCGGCAGGCTGCTGTCCAGATACCTGGAAATGTCGGAAGCAGTACGAAAGACGGACCACCTGTTCGTCCTTCACAGTGGGAAGAGGCAAGGTGAAGCGGCCTCACGGGCGACTATTGCTCGCTGGATCAAAGAAGTTATTAAGGCAGCCTACGTAGAAGCGGGAAAACCACCACCTCTACGGGTCAAGGCTCACTCTACCAGAGCACACGCGGCCTCCTGGGCAGAAACTAGGATGCCGCCTGCAGAGATATGTAGAGCGGCAACGTGGTCCTCCATCCATACCTTCTCCAGATTCTACCGTCTGGACGTCCAGGCCAGGGAGGACACAGCATTTGCAAGGGCAATCCTAAACGGACCTCGGGCAGCCTCCCACCCAGTCCGGGAGTAGCTTTTGTACATCCCATTTGTCCTGAGTCCATCTGCTACACGCTAGGAAATGGAGAGATTACTTACCTGATAATCTCGTTTTCCTTAGTGTAGGCAGATGGACTCAGCATCCTGCCCGGCTGCCGATATACATGGGGATTCACCGATCCAAGGTAAGCCATGTTTTCTTACATAGGGCATCCACCCTGTCGGGTGTCGACGCCTTCCGGTTGAGAACACTGGCGGTCTCCAGCTACTGTCAATCAGTCAGGTTAATCATGTTTAGTTAATCAATCGGTCAGTCACACATATATCCATAACGCTTTGCAAGGAAGATTACTGAGCTTCTGCACTTCCTGCAGGGGTATATGTACTACGTGCCGACGTCAGATCCTTCTCCAACTGCTAGCACGAGCACACTATACCCATTCGTTCTGAGTCCATCTGTCTACACTAAGGAAAACGAGATTATCAGGTAAGTAATCTCTCCAGTTTTCAACGTGCTGTTCATTGGACGGCCATTTTGCTTCCCCGGACCTCTTCCTTTCTTTTCTGATAGTATTAAGAATCTGGTTTGTGTTCCTGCTAGCTGAGGATCCTTGTAGGCATTTGACCTTTTTGTTTCCTTCCAATGTGTCCTCAAGTTAATATCTTTGATACTCCATGTCTACCACCTTGTCAAATCTTAGTTTCACTAATCTGTTCTGTTCATTTTGGACAGCTTTTTGTTTAGACTCCCTATAGAGTTGTTAACCTATATAGCCATTGAAAATTGGGTGCAGCAAACCTTAAAACCTTTTAAGGACTAGAATTTTTAAAAGTCTCTAGGTCATCTTTCCATAGCTGGCAATAGTAGAGTTGAGAAGCCTGCATGCGAAGCACTGGCCTTGCCAACCTACTTTATTAGTCATGATTTGCCTGATATTTTCTGGGAGATTCTGTTCTCCTTGTAGTCATTGTCTTTAAGGACATTCCCTGATCCATCATTCATTAAGTAAAATATTATCTCAGATATTTTTGGGGTGAAGAGTGCCAAGCTACCAGTTGGAGCTTAGCAAAAAGTTTCTGCTCAATAATATCCTCATAGCGATGGTTATTTGGGGGGGGGGGGGGGGAGAGTTGGGATTTACTGTTGGTATTTTGGGGGAGACTGAGAGAGCAATTGGAAGGAGCTATGATTTTTTTTTTCTCTGAGAAAGGATGGTAGTCCTCACACATGGGTGACATCATCGGATGGAGGTCGGCACCGAACTTTGATCTCAGAATCTAGAACCTTCAAACTTCCCTACTCAGCATGTGCAGCTGTAGTCATGACCCTGCCCCGTAGGCAGAGTCCCTCAGTCTCCTCCTCCCCACGGAGCCTTGTGGTCACGTGAGCCGTGTGTTATGGATTCAGCTTTGCTCTTTACTCACAGTATTTGTAAGTGAATATTTGTTTTCTAGAGCTGCAGCTGTTTTCTTTCTTTTACCTTACAGTAGTTTTTTCTTTTCTTTTTCCTTCTTTCCTCTGCCAGCCGCATAGCGGGATTTAGTCACTGTGCAGTCTGGAAGTGTATTTTTTTATTTATACTTTATTAATTTTTCAAATGCATAACAATATCCAACAGTATTTTGAATACATGAACAATAAATTATTGAATATAACTGTGCGTTCCTTCAGATGATATGCAAAATGACAAGCCACTGTATTCCCCTTCCGCATCCCCTACCCATCTTGTCTCCCTTGCACCCCCTCCCTCCCCCTTCCCTAACACTGCATATGATTATAATATAACAAAATACAGCATCAGACTACAGCAAAGTCATTTTTATAAGTGATATAAAAATGCAACAAACAGATTAAGAGTGGTATCACAATGGTGAAAGAAACATGAGTGGAAGGTCAAATAGCCCTTGCAATACAAACAGTTTTACGGAGATAGCAAGTTAGAATATACATAAACAATATCACCAAACTAACCATTGCTCAAGAGGATACCATATCTTCATATACCTCTGGTTTGATTTTTTTAAAGTTGCTATCCCCATGTGGATCCTCCAGAGCTTGTGTAATGTCGTCCGCAAACTATCATCTGAGGGCAGATTATCAGATCTCTATAACATTGCCAGCTCACATCGAGCAGCAATAATGAGTTCCCTGTATGTACCCGGATCAGTCCAGACAGTGGGTTGAGCCTCCTGTCCAGCAGAGGGAGACATAGGATACCTTTTCAGTTTTTCTCTATCAGGACAGTGCTCACCCTGCGTCCCTTCAGTAATGAGCTAGTTTCCATTGGTCTGGTGAGAAATCTATAGGTAAATTCAAGAGAGTGTTCTCAAGTTCCAATGAAATCTGTGCACCCAAAATTTGGTTTAAAATTTGAGTAATGTAGGTCCACAAAGTGACTACTTAAGGGCAAGTCCACCACGTATGATAAAATGTGCCTAATTGTCCACAACCCTTCCAGCACAGAGGGTTGTTAGCAGCCGCAAATTTGTGGAGCTGATCTGGGGAATAATACCACCGAAATAGAATCTTATAACAAATTTCTCCTAGTGGGGGGTATATTGGGAACCCTTCTTGGTAGCCACAAAAATGGCATCCCATATGTCTTTAGTGAGAAGTCTACCAATATCAGCCTCCCATGCTTTCATATATGCCGGTTTAACAGTGGGATCTTTATTACCCTCTTTAAAGAATCTGCACAATCACACCAGTGCTCTAGTTGTGATTTACCCATCTCTAGGTCCCGACTAATCTCCTCTGTCAGAAAAAGGTGGCGGACCTGAAGATATGCAAATACATCATTTGGAGGCAGCTGATATTGCTCTTGTAACATTTGAAATGAAAGCATTGCTCCCTGTGCCTAAAGTTGGCCCAAACCATCAATGCCTTTTGCTTCCTAGGAGCGGAAAGATTTCAGTTGGACCTCCAGTATATAAAGGGGTATAAGCGAGTATACTGGAGGTATAAAAATATTTCCGGTCCCCCCTAAAGATTTCTTCCATGCCTCCCAAATGGTAATTGTGGTTTTAACTGGAAGTGGAATATGTCGTAATGGAAACCACGTCCTACAAGGTAGCCAAAGGAGGGCTTGGAGTGGCATTCTACCCACCAAGGATTGTTCAACAACCCCCCCCATTGTTTTTGCTCCTCCTTCCGGTGCCAAGCGAGAGCTGCTCTAAATTGAGCCACTGCATAGTACCACCGTAAGTTGGGTACTCCCAACCCTCCTCTTAGTCTAGGGTGGTACAAAACAGTTTGGGATACTCTTGGGGGTCTTCGCCAAATGTATGAGAAAATCTTCTGTTGCCACTTGTTTTTTAGTTGAAATATTTTTATTAAGACTATACAAATTACAGAAAAAGAAATGACAACCATAACATGTAGCAAGTACATAGATACCTGTTCTACAATTTGTTTTTACATTGCTCATAGCTAGAGTTAAGAAAGTAAAATAGAATACAGAGAGAGAACAGAGAAAACAGGAAAGAGAAGGAGAAGAGAAGAGAGAGGAAGGAAAGGGCATATTGAGGAACCATATTTTGTTATCCTCTCTCATCTCACATTGAGGAACCATGTTATTGTTATTTCTATTCTGTTTATACTTCTTGTTACCCCCCTCCAAGTTTTGATTTCCCTGTTAAAATGTAATTTCCAAGCTTAACCCGTTTGCTGTAAACCGGCATGATGTCCACAACTAATGCCGGTATATAAAAATGTTTAAATAAAATAAAGAGGAAGTATATGCATATACCAACAATGCTGAAAAGGAGGGAAAAGCACAGCCTATGAAAGAGTTATTTTAACGAGTCTATATAGGTGTCTAATGGTTTCCACACCTGTGACCATGTACTAAGCCTACCAAATTTAACCACCATTGCTTTCTCATATTTAGAGTACAAACATACCACCATAAATGTTTGGAAAGCAATTTGCTGCGCTTCCAATTTGACATATTATGCTGACCAATGATTAAGAAAAAGTCCAGTAATTTGCGATGAGATAGCAGGAGCTGCAGGGGATGGGTCAGTTCCTTTTAATATTATAGAATAGGTAAGGGGTTGTTCTAACTTTAAAATCAAAGAAATTGTAGCTCATCCCTGTCGTCAGAAAGTATTCACAAGCGAACAAGAAAACAGCATGTGACTTAACGTTGCCTTAGGGGCTGAACAGGACCAGCAGGCATGGGTGGGTGTGAGACCTGCCCTATGAAGTTTCCAAGGGGTCCAGACTGCTCTATGCATAATAAAATAAGAAGTTTGTGACAAACTGGAAGAGAGCGAAATGCGAACAGATTTCATCCATATATATTTCCACATTGTAGCCGTGGGATCTAGACCAAGGTCTGATGACCACACCAGTTGTAAAGACTGTATGGGGAGCCGAGTGGAAACGCTTTTAATAAGTTTGTAGAGGTGAGAAGCAAGATGACCTTTGTCCCCATACTCTTGGTAATATGTCAAAAGATATGGGGATTGATCCAGAAGAGAAGGAAGAAAGGCAGGACCTTGTAAAGCAGTCCGCAATTGTAACCAGGAATAAAACTGATGTTGCCACTTTTTAAGAATCTCATTAGAGATAGGTATGGGTAGAAATTGAAATAGATATCCCAATCTAGTAGGACGTTCATTTTTATTGAGGATATGCGACCAAACCAGGACAGATAGAGGCCAGACCAGCGATCTAGATCTTGAAATATCTTAGAAATGAGTGGTGGGTAGTTTAATTGAAATAGCTCGTTGGGGTCCTTGCTTATATAAACCCCTAAGTATTTAATTTTCTTATGTGCCCAGTGAAAAGGAAACAGAGGCTTCAACCTGTGTAGCTCATCAGGAACAGAGATGTTTAATATCTCGGATTTTTCCACATTTAATTTAACTGGCCCCATTACTGAATTTCTGCAATTCAGAGTGTTTCACCTAGAGTATGAGCTGGACTTGTTAGAGAGAACAAAACGTCGTCAGCAAACATGGACATTTTGTAAGCATTGTCTCCAATTTTAATTCCCTGAATCTTATTGTTAGGGGCGAGGGGTTCTAAAAATAATGCAAACAATAACTGAGACAAGGGATAACCTTGCCTCGTTCCTCTTTTTATGGGAAAAGCCTCTGAATATGTTCCATTAACTTTCACTCGGGCCTTGGGGTCTGTATATAATTGCTGTAAGCCGTTTAAAAAATTTGGGCCAAAATTTAATTTCCGTAATATGCTAAATAGAAATGGCCAGTGGACAATATCGAAGGCCTTCTCTGCGTCGACTGACAACAGGGCAGTAGGAATATCCTGGTCTCTCACCCATCAGATCAGGTTCACAGTCTTTAAGTATGTTATCAGCTGCCATTCTACCGGGAATAAAGCCCGCTTGATCCATATTCACTAGTCTAGCCAAGATCTTCTTGAGGCGAGTTGCCATGATTTTGGCTAATTACTTGAGATCAATATTAATAAGGGAGATCGGTCTATAAGAACCACAGTTTGTAAGATCACGCCCTGGTTTACCCAAAATAGTAATTCTGGCTGTATTAGCCCCCCACTCCTAGTGATTTCCCCTCCCATAAGTGATTGAAAAACTGCTGCATTGGGGCCACTAATATTGATGAACATTTTTTATAAAATAGTGGGATATATCCATCAAGTCCTGGAGCTTTATTAGCCTTAAGACCCTTTATGGCCTCTAATTTCGCCATGGGAAATCTCTTGTTCCAGATATTCTCGCTCCTCCTCTGTCAAGCGTGGAAGATCTATTTTTTGCAAGTAGGTTTTAATATGCTCTATGCTAATGGAGGAATTAGCATTGTAAAGATCCCCATAGAATTGTTGGAATCGTTGTCTGTCTGGAGAAGAGGAGAGTAAGCTCCCATCAGAGCTGCAAATCCCAGTAATCTGAGATTGGGTCTGCTTTTTTTTTTTCCAAATAACTAGCTAAAAGTCTCCCTGATCTGTTACCCCATTCAAATTTTTCTTGGGTTAGTAAGGACAGTTTAGCTCTCAGTTCTGTATCAGCCATTGTTTGCAGCTCTTCTCTAACTTTCTGTAGTTTCACATATGTAGCCTTGGCCAGTGTCCTTCTATGGATCTCCGACAATTTTGCAATGTCATCTAGTAATGTTTGTTTCAGCTTTTGTGTTTTGTCATGCGATCCCCTGGAAATGAATGTCCCCTCACTAGTATCTTCACGCATTCCCAGATAACCCTGGGGTCTCCTTCATTAATGCTAAGGAATGATGTAATCTCCACTTCTAGTTTTTTTGCAAAAAAACTTCATCTAATATCAGGGAGTCATTTAGTTTCCAGAGACGAAAGCCTTTCCCTGCAGCCGAATCCCCCAGGTCAAGTCCAATTAAGGCATGGTTGGATCACTTTATGGGATTAATGTACACCCTGAGTACCCTCCCAAGCAATAATGTCAATCAAAGCATAATCTATTCGTGAATATGATTGATGTGGAGAGAAGAAAAAAGTATAGTTTTTAATGTGCGGGTTCCTCTGGTGCCACACATCTACCAGGTCCCATTTGGAAATACCGTAAGACCAGAGTCTTTTCCTGGGCAGCCCGGTTCCCGTAGTATTCCCTCCAGAGTTGTCTACCTGTGGGCAGAGTGTTAAGTTAGTCTCCCATTATAATTAGGGTGCCCTCTCCTTCCTTAATAAGTAACTGATCAAGTATTCAAAAAAACTCTATTGGTTGGTATTGGGAGCATAAATATTCAATAGGGAGAACATCTCCCCCTGATACTCAAATTTGACCAGTAAATAACGTCCACTAACATCCTCTATATGCGTTTTTAATATGTAATCATACCCTTGTTTAAATAATACGCAGACCCCAGTATATTTATGTATTCTATTCGCAGGTGAGAATAATCTGTATGCGAACATTGGCCATGCCAACAAGTGTTCATATCGCAGCCTCAAAACAAATTATCCCAGCTGCTAGATTTTGTAGGTCCTGTTTTAAAAGGTGACGTTTGCGTGGGATATTAAGACCTTTGACATTTAGAGAGATGAATTTAAGTGCCATTAATTATGTATATTATATTTAAAATTAGTATGCTCTACATTCTTATCTGTCCTCAATACCCCCCTCCAGTACTCCCCTTCCCCCAAAAGTGATATAACCACCGAAGAAAGTAACTCTCCCAATTCCTGGCGTGTAGCCAGATGGACTTAGAACCAATGGGATAGTATCCGCGTGCTAGCAGTTGGAGACGGATCTGACGTCAGCACGGGGTATATAGCCCCACAGGAAGCGCAGCGATTCAGTAATTTCCGTCTCCAAAGCAGTTTGGAGTGCCTACACGCTGGTTCAGCGTGCTTTCCAAGACTACTTTAATTTTCTCTTTTTCTCATTCTAGATTCTACTTTTCTTCTTTACAAACGACTATCGAGCCCCGCGCTCCTCAGGGGACGTTTCTGTCACTCCCCCCAGTTGAGCTTCCCGGGGCGCTTACCGTGGCCCCCCCGGTGGGAAAAGTCCTCGGTCCGGCCGAACCGCGGTAGGGACACAGCCTCCCGGGGGAGACTCGGGTGTGGCTCCGAGGCCCTCGGTCCCGGCGTGGACGAGGTAGCGGGTGCAGTTCCTCCAATCGCGGCGGTGAAAAGTACCGGCTCTTTCCCCCCCGCAGCCGGAGACCGCCTGTGTTCCAGCCTAGAAGCGCCGAAGATCGGGTAAGGCGTACATCTCTTCGCCCAGGTCTCCGAAGTCTCGAGGATCGGCGGCATGGCAAGCCGTGAAGGACGCCATTTTGTGGGCCTATTCAGGTATTCCGCGCCCGTAATGGGCGCGGCTTTCTTCCTCCTTGTGCGTATCTTGTATTGTTTTCGCATATTGGCTGCCACTGTGAGTTTATGCCGCATATTATTGAAAGCCTATTGCATGCCATAGAGCGTATATTGCTACACGGCTTCGTGCTGCTTGCCTATTGAATACCATTAAGCGTATATTGCTAACTGCTTACGTGCTGATTGCCTATTGAATGCCATTACGCGTATATTGCTCTCTGCTTAGTGCTGTGTGCCTATTGCTATTTGTGCGCCTGTTGTATTAAGCGCCTGTTGACGCCGCATATTATTGCTATTGTGCGCTGGGTGTATTGAGCGCCTACTGCTGCCGCATATTATTACTATTGTGCGCCTGTTGTATTAAGCGCCTATTACTGCCGCATATTATTACTATTGTGCGCCTGTTGTATTGAGCGCCTATTGCTGCCGCATATTCTTACTATTGTGCGCCTGTTGTATTCAGCGCTTACTGCTGCTGCATATTCTTACTATTGTGCGCCTGTTGTATTAAGCGCCTATTGCTGCCGCATATTATTACTATTGTGCGCTTGTTGTATTGAGCGCCTATTGCTGCCGCATATTATTATTATTGTGCGCCTGTTCTATTACGCGCCTATTGCTGCCGCATATTATTATTATTGTGCTCCTGTTGTATTAAGCGCCTATTGCTGCCGCCTATTACCGCTATTGTGCGCCTGCTGTATTAAGCGCCTATTGCTGCCGCATATTATTGCGCGCTTGTTCTATTTGGTATGGATCAGCACGCAGCCGCATCCTCAGCGGCGCAACCGCTTGTCTCAGGCATTTCAGCCCTTGGCCTCTGCTCTGCATGCCACCTTAGAGCCACACGCAGTACTGAGCCAGACTCACTATGTGCCCAATGTGAGGCGGCAGGGGGACCCTCCGGCCAGGACCAGTCTCAGCCACAGTTTCTTGACAGTTCCCCTGGGGCTACCCCGGATTTGGGGGGGCAGACTTGACCATTCGGGAATCCCGGGGGATCTCGTACCCCGGCGATTGGAGGCTGCTTCCATTTCCTGGGTGGATCTCTTTAAGGGGATTCATGCCTTCGTCCAGATGCAGACGGCTTCCCATCCCGGCCCTACTGTCCCTGCTGCTCCGGTGGTTCCTGCTGTTGCTGCGGTTCCTGCGCTGGCTGCATCTGCGGCGCCTGCTGCGGCCGCCGCTACGGTGGCAGCGCCTAGGGATCCTGTGCCTGGACCCTCACAGCCTTATCGGGAGCGGGACCTCCCGCCACTGGACAGTCCAGATCAATCGGACCAGGAGGTTTCGCCGGACGAGTCCGACTTCCCGGATGAGGGGGACCTCCCCCCGGGGATTGAGCCATATAGAACCATGAGGCGGTTCTTCCCTAAGGAGGACCTCTCGGACCTCGTGACTCAGTGTCTGGCGGAGTTGGATATCACTGGTCTCAGTGCTTCGGTACCTTCTGCGCAGAACCCCCTGCTGGAAGGTCTTCGTCCTACAGCTCGCCATTTTCCTTTCTTGCAGGCAGCTCAGCAACTCAGATTTGGAATGGGCGGCGCCGGCGGCTTCCTTCAAAGGGGGCCAGGCCCTGAAAGGCATGTACCCGTTGGCACCGGCTCTCCAGGACCTGCTGGCATGACCTCAGGTGGACGCCTTAATTAGCGCTGTGGTCAAGCGCACTACTATTCCAGTGGAAGGGGGGACGGCCCTCAGGGAGCCCCATGACAGATGAATGGACACCATTCTGAAACAAACTTTTGAGGTGGCAGCTCTTTCTTTGCGGATTGCGGCCTGCTGCACTGTGGTGACACGTGCCTGCTTGTCTCAGGTCAGAAACAACGCTCCAGCGGCTGACATGGAGTCCGCTCTTTCCTTCCTCACCGATGCCGCATCGGATTTGGTTCGCACTACAGCTAAGGGGATTTCATCCTCCGTAGCCGACAGGAGGCAGCTCTGGATCTGGCCGTGGTCAGCTGATGCACCTTCGAAGTCTCGTCTCACCAGGTTACCCTTTCAGGGCTCGTTTCTGTTTGGCAGTGACCTTGATAAGCTAGCCACTACCTGGGGTGCCTCTCCTGTGCCTAGACTTCTGGAAGATCGATCCAGGAGGGGACAGCGCTCCTTTCCACGGCCCTACAGGGGCAGGAGTTCCCAGCGCTTTGTTCCGTATAGAGGGCGCTATCAGGCGACTCGTCCTCCGGCCAGGAATCAGTCCTTTCGGACCAAGCAGCGCAAGCGTGGGGCTGGCCCGGGCTCAGGCCCCGGTCGCGCCCCGCAATGAGAATTTGCCGATTCATCTGGGGAACGAAGCCATAGGGGGCAGGTTGACCCTCTTCTACCCCAGATGGGTCGAGATTACGTCGGACCAGTGGGTCCTTGCCGTTATCCGGGAAGGATATTATCTGGATTTTCATCTTCTTCCTCCGGACAAGTTTGTGGAATCTTCATGTCCCCGGCACAAGAAGGCAGCGTTGGAAGCTACCCTGGCAAGGCTCCTGTCCTTGAACACCATCCTCCCAGTACCTGCCTGGGAAGTGAATTCTGGACACTATTCCATTTATTTCATGGTACCCAAGAAAGGGGGCACTTTTCGGCCTGTGCTGAACCTCAAGTCAGTCAATCGCTACTTACGGGTACCGAGGTTTCGCATGGAAACTCTGCGCTCCGTCAAAGCCGCAGTCCAGCCCGGAGAATTCCTCACGGCATTAGACCTGTCAGAAGCATATCTTCATATTCCGATCCATCCGGATCATCAGCGCTACCTGCGCTTCAAGGTTCTGGGCCGCCACTTCCAGTTTCGGGCTCTACCCTTCGGGTTGGCCACGTCCCCACGGGACGTGGGGAAGGGATTCTGGTCCATCCCTACCTAGACGACTGGCTGATCAGGGCGAAATCTCGAGAGGAGAGCCTGCGGACAACCGACAGAGTGATCGCCCTTCTGGAAAGCTCGGGCTGGGTAATCAACCTCAGCAAGAGCTGCCTACTGCCTTCCCAGTCAATAGAATATCTGGGAGTGCAGTTCGACACTCGGGCGGACACGGTCAGTCTTACGACCAAGAGACAGTTGAAACTTCGACAACGTATCCAGTATCTGATGAGAGCCAGTCGGCCCATAGCGTGGGATTATCTGCAGGTTCTGGGTCTCATGGCCTCCACCCTGGAAGTGGTGCCTTGGGCGCGGGCCCATATGAGACCTCTACAGCATTCCTGCTCTCTCGCTGGAGCCCCCGTCGACGGGACTATTTCCACGCACCGGCCAGAGTTCAGACCCAGCTGTGGTGGTGGTTGCAGTCCTACCACCTGAGCAGGGGGTCGAAGATGTCCTCGCCCACGTAGACCTTGCCTCCCCACGGATTGCCAGCCTGAGTGGCTGGGGAGCACATTGCGAAGAACTCACCGCGCAAGGGGCGATGGAACGAGGAGGAGTCAACGGTGGAACATTCAATCGCCTGGAGGCCCGGGCAGTCCGCTTGGCATGCCTTCGATTCGCTCACATACTACGGCACAGAGCTGTCAGAGTGATGTCCAACAACGCCACCACAGTGGCCTACATCAACCGGCAGGGCGGAACCAGAAGCCGACAAGTATCTCTGGAGATCGCCCCACTGATGGTTTGGGCAGAGGCGAATCTGCAAGACATCTCCGCCGTCCACATTGCCGGGAAGGACAATACCACAGCAGACTTCCTCAGCAGAGAAAGCCTGAATCCAGGAGAGTGGCAGCTGTCCCCCACAGCTTTCCAGATGATTGTCAATCATTGGGGGATTCCGGCCATGGATTTACTGGCGGACAAGTCCAATGCTCTAGTACCCAGATACTTCAGCCGCAGGCGCGACCCGTTCTCGCACGGCATCGATGCCCTGGTCCAGCCATGGCTTCCAGGGACTCTACTATACGCCTTTCCTCCGTGGCCTCTGCTGGGCGCCCTCATCCACAAGATTCAGACACGCCGGGGCCTAGTTCTTCTAGTGGCACCAGACTGGCCAAGAAGACCCTGGTACGCGGACATGAGAAGACTACTGGCAGGGGACTGCCTCCTCTCCGGGACCTTCTACGTCAAGGTCCCATTCTACACGAGGATCCAGCTCAATTCTCTCTTACGGTCTGGCCCTTGAGAGGGCTAGACTGAAGAAAAGAGATTACTCGGGGCCCGTGATTGATACACTCCTCCGAGCTCGCAAGTTTTCCACATCCCTCACCTATGTAAGGATCTGGGGAGTATTTGAAGAATGGTGCGATACTCATGGCACCAATCCACATGCCACCACCATACCTATTGTGTTGGATTTTCTGCAGGATGGGCTTCAGAAGGATCTCTCCCTCAGCTCCATCAAAGTTCAGGTAGCGGCACTGTCTTGCTATGGTCCCAGGAGGGATGGCAAGACCATCGCCAAGCACCCAGATGTCTCTCGTTTCCTGCTGGGTGTCAAGCATATTCGTCCGCCACTAAAGTGGCCTGTGCCCTTTGGAACCTTAATCTTGTTTTGGATTTTCCTCGCGGGATCCACCTTCCGACCCCTTCGGGGCTTGTCTCTCCGGTCTCTCACCTTGAAGTTGGTGTTCTTGCTGGAGGTGTGTTCCGCACGCCGCATCTCGGAGCTACAAGCACTGTCCTGCCGTGATCCCTTTCCACGAATCACTCCGGAAGCTATCCATCTTCGGACGGTTCCCTCCTTTTTCCCTAAAGTGGTTTCACAGTTTCATCTTAACCAAACTATATCCTTGCCTACCACGGTAGGTTTGAAGAAATCTGAAGAAGGCCGTTTATTACGCCATCTCGACATCGGCAGATTGCTGCCCCGGTATCTGGACGTGACGCAAGACCTGCGAAAGACGGACCACCTGTTCGTCCTACCCAGCGGGAAGAAGCAAGGTGAAGCGGCCTCTCGGCCCACCATTGCCCGCTGGATTAAAGAAGTTGTCAGAGCAGCCTACGTGGAGGCTGGGAAGGCTCCGCCTCTACAGGTTAAGGCTCATTCTACCAGAGCGCAAGCAGCATCTTGGGCTGAATCCAGGATGCTGTCGCCGACAGAAATCTGTAAAGCAGCAACGTGGGCCTCCCTTCATACCTTTTCCAGGTTCTACCGTCTGGATGTCCAGGCCAGGGAGGACTCTGTTTTTTCAAGGGCAGTACTACATGGTCCTCAGGCAGCCTCCCGCCCCGGCGGGGAGTAAAGCTTTTGTACATCCCATTGGTTCTGAGTCCATCTGGCTACACGCCAGGAAATGTTGATTATTTACCTGGTAATCTTCTTTTCCTTAGTGTAGACAGATGGACTCAGCATCCCGCCCAGCTGCCTGTGTACATGAGTCTTCACCGGTTCCAGGTAAGCCAGGGCATTTGTTTACATAAGAGCGTACATTCTACCAGTATCTGCGCTTTCCGGTTGTGAATGCTGGCGGTCTCCAGCCACTGTCAATTGGTCAGGGGAATCCTGTTTTCACTTTTCACTTTTCACTGAGCGTCAGTACACACATCCATAACAGCTTTTGCAAGGAAGATTACTGAATCGCTGCGCTTCCTGTGGGGCTATATACCCCGTGCTGACGTCAGATCCGTCTCCAACTGCTAGCACGCGGATACTATCCCATTGGTTCTGAGTCCATCTGTCTACACTAAGGAAAAGAAGATTACCAGGTAAGTAATCTCAACATTGTTTCTTAACATACCGCTTAACTTTTTCCTTTCACAGGGTGCCTCCCTTCCCTCTTTGTAATCGCCAAAACATCGTGGCGTTTCTGCTTAAGCAGGTGAGAGAAACTATGCATCCTTGGGGCAGAATAGCAACTATCCCCCGACCACAAACAGTAACCCCGCCCACCTTCCCCTCCTCTATTTTCAGAGGGAACATTCTTTCTAATGATTACAACTTAATCATGCTCGGATAGCTTTACTAACAAACAATTATAACATTAAAATCTTCTATGTTAGTAAATAATAATCAACCATGTCCAAATAAGTCTCACAATTGTCCGCTGTTATCGGATTCATCCCGCACCTTCCTGCGCACTGGTGGCAAGAGTTTCCTCATGTCTTCTTAATCTTCGTCCCCCCTTTTCGATCTGTTGCCACCGTGGGGACTCCCGGCGGCCTCTGCTCTCCACTGCTATTTGTTTAATAGGAATGCCTGCCATCTTTAAAATGGCTGCCGCTTCATCCGGGGTAGCTGCACATGAGAGAGTTCCTTGTATAGTTATGGAGATCCCTGCCGGGAACAGCCATCTATACCGGATTTTTCCTTCCTCAACAAGGAGGTGATTGGAAGGTAAGACTGCCATCGCTTGAAAGTTCCTGGGGACAAATCTGCAAAAACAGATATGGTCTGCTCCTCCCACTGCCAAGATTGTTGTTTCCTTGCCACCATCAAGACCTGTTCTTTTTCTGGGTAGCGCAGAAAGCAGGCTATTATGTCGAGTGGTTGCTTCCCTTTTCGCGACCCTAATGTTCTGTGTGCCTGCTCTAACTCTGTCGGGTGATGAATAGCCTCTTCGTCATTCCCTCCGCCTTGAGCTAAGAAAAAGTTGCATAGCGAGCGAACTACCATGTGGCAGTCACTATTGGCCTCTGTTTCAGGGACCCCGTGAAACCGCAGATTGCCCCTGCGATTTCTATTTTCTAGATCTTCAATTTTTAAAAGCAGGTCGTTGCCCTCTTTGGCCATTGTATCACATTGAGATTTCAGTTTCTCCAACTTGTTTTCTTGCGATTCCAGCCTGATATTGCATTCATCCACTCTATGGCCTATCTCCCCCATTTCATCTCACAATTCCGCCATCTTTCAAGCAACTTTTTTTTTTATTCGCTTTTAAATCCCGCCTAAGATCACTGAACCATTGCCGAAATACATTGCAGGTAGGTACCTCTAATAACTGATAGCCCTGTTCTCCGCTTTGGGAATCTGAATCATCTGCGGACTGAGCCGCCATTTCTGGTTCTGCTCTGCTGCAAGGGCCTTTCGAATCTCCTCTGGTTTTTAAATATGAATATTTACTTAGATCAGTCCCCTTCTTATTAGACATGGATGTATGTTAGAAGGAATGTGGATCACTGCAAATCTCCGCAATTAGGAGGGGATGGATGACTATTTTCTTTATTTAAAACTCGTAGTGCTCGGGAGCTCTCCTTTCAAGCTGCCATTCCGCTCCGTGACGTCACCGCCCCCCTGGAAGAGTCTATTTCTAATTCTTAAAAAGAAGAAAAATAAATACTGCACCGGCAGTTTAGTATCTGTGTCCTCTCCTTGCTCTGTCTTTGAACCTTTGTCAGGTTCTGGCAGAATTGACTGAATGTAGTCCGTGGAGGATCCATGTAGGCCGCTGAGCCTGAGGACTTGCTGGAGTTCTACCTGGGTAGGCGTTCCATGTTTAACCAATCGATTGACATCGATGGAGGCTCAGACAGTGCAGAGATCGAGGACTGCACTGTTCTTGTGGGGGGAAGAGCTCATCCTCCCCACATTCAAAGGAACTAGTCTCTATGGGCAGGAGCCCTGGATGACATAGTCTCCCCTCCTGCTTGCTGGTGATGGCAGTACAGTCTCCTTATGAGAGAGGATGAACAGGAGGTTGGGTAAGCAGCTTGCTGCTGAACCTTTGGTGCCATGCCCAGTAATGGTTGCTCATGCACATCTGTGACCAGCACACTATTATGACGCATCGATGTCAGGACTGCATCGGGGTCTAGAACTGCCATTGAGCGCCATGGTCACCCTTGATGCTGTCGGGCACCCTGGCACCTCTTGATGTCATCGGGGTACATGACTGCCCTTGATGCCATAAAGGCCTTCTGTGTCGTAGGCATCTGTGGACGTGAAGTCTCGATGCACCAGAGTCATCGAGCTCTTTGAGCCTCGAATTGGTGGAGTAGTGGCACCAACCTCTAGTGCATAGATGTCCCATCCGTGCCATTGATGCTGGGGCCATCCATGTCCTCAGTGCTGTCTAGGTGCGTGAGGTGCATGGTCTCGATGCCGTGGCTGCCCTCAGGGCAATCGCAGTGCGTGGCCTCAATGCCATCGCACTCTGCGTGGTGGCCACCGATGCCTTTTTTTTGTTTTGTCTTACCAAGGCACTGGGATTATCATTGAGTGCCCTGGCCGTCCCCATGGCCATCAACCGCGGGGTCTCTTGAGAGCTATTGAGCAACAAAGATTTTGCCCTTGAACGGATTGAGCACTGGGGTCGCCATTTACTCAAGGCACCCTGATACGCTGAAGCATCCAGGCTTAGTGGTCTGGTGCTCTCGAGGCTCCTTGGCAGTGTCCCAGTGGGCCACTGAGGGGCATTGTACTACTCCATCACTGGCCTACAACTACCAGGCACCCTGGATGCCTATTATCTCAAGGGCCCTGAGCCGCTGGGATCGGGGGGCATTGGAAACTCTGCCTATATTCGTGCACCATTGGTGTTAATGAGCGCTAGCTATCATCGGCAATGGCCGCTGGCGAGGGACACCAAGCTTGCAGCATAGACTTCCTCAGATGGATAGGTGAGCCGAGGGGAACAGTCTATGGCTCTGGTAGCCTGTTTCTATGGGCAGCAATGGGGCGTACTGTGGCTGCAGATCCTTTGCCCGCAAGCACCTCTAACATCCTTGGTAACGCTGGTCCATCTATTCCTTCAGGCATCAAGTTCTCTATTGGTGCTGTTGAGATATGATGGTGCTATATACCATCGAACTGATCAAGATTCGGTCAAGTGCCTTTGAAGCCCTGGGTGCAGCGTCATTTTGTGCCCTTGATATCCATCATTGGTGAGCATGAAAGTGTCACCAGTATGGGCACCAGTGGTCACAATCAGATCCCATAGGACACGACCACAGAGTACCATGGGCGCTGTAGGTCGCCATGGACTTCGCTGCTGTCGTTCCATGAGGAAAATGGCGGTGAGCCATTCCCAATGCAGTTCAAGGGTTTTGTCCAGCTTCTTAGAGTGTTATCAGGTACTGTAGGGGGGTACCATAGAATGCCACCCACCGCCATGCCATACCCAGTACTCCAGTGATACTGGGGACACCGTTGTCACACTGTTCCTATGCATTCCATTGGGAGTTACTGTGACTGGAATGCAGCATGCACGGTCAGGTACAGCAAAAGTATCTACTCCAAGCGTCTCGGGCAAAGAGAGAATGTTGCCTGCCAATCTGTGCAGTTCTCAGCTATGCCAGGATTCTGCCATCGTGGTGTTAATTCTGCACCACAAAGTGCTGGGAAGTACTGGCGAGGAAGGAGTCATTTCACACTCTGGTTTGCCTTTTGGCAGCATACAGCCACCGATTCTAGCAAGTGGTGCTCGATCCTTGCTCTACCATGGGATTCTACCCACAAGCATAGTGAGTGGGGTCATAGGTGTGTCGTCATCCATGGAATGGGATACCACTGTATGAGTACTGGTTAGTATGCTTTTACAGCAGAGGGCTGTATTCTCCAGTGGTCCTCTACTGTATGGGTATGTGTGTATTTCCCTTGTGGCGAGCACTGGAGAATACAGAGTTTATACCAGGAGGGTAGTGTCAGGAGACAGCTCCCTCCTTAGAGGAATATGTTTTTCAGCCTCTTTCGTGTCAAAAATCCCCTTTGTGGAGAAGCCCCTGGGGCTTTGTCCCTAGCAGATTTATCGCTGAACCAGAGTCTCGATTCTTTGAATCTGTGCATCTCCTTGTAGGCCGGGGGGGATGGCACAGTGGTCATTGAGTGTTTTTGCTGGGGCCTTCCCTTCCAAGAGTGGCTGCCAGTGGCAGATTGGTCGCTTCTGAACCTCAATGATCAGTGATTGTGTCTCAGCTTTCAGCTGGAGAGTTGACAGGTTTTTCGGGATCAGGAAGTCCCAATTTCTATTGCTTTCCTGTCCCTTCAGGAAGGGGGTATTCAGCTGGGTTCCAGGGCAACTTCTGTGGGTTCCCCTCTGGATGCCTGGTTGTCCAACCCTGCAAAGGTTGTCCTTTGTTCTCCTGTTTGGAGAAGGCATGTCACAGCTTATGACTAGCGGTCACTCTTGGTTCCTCGTGGGATCTGAGAGCTGGTCGAGCGGTAGTGCTCTCCTTAGGTTGTCCTAAGGCACAGCAAGTCTATTTCATGAGGGAGTATTTTCAGAGTAGCTCCCTGGTGAAGATGAGTTTCTCCCATCCAGGAGTCTCCATTGATACCTGCTGAGCTTAACGGGCATTTTTTGATAAGGACTCTAATGCCAGTCATTCTCACTTGTAAGACCCTGCCTCAGTGAGGAGGGTTCTAATCGATCTAATTGGTGAGTATGCCTTTCATTCTATCACGATATCCATGACTGAGGGAGTTGGGGATGAGGGACCCCGCAACAGAGGTGCTGCTCTTTGGTTTCAGTGGCTTGCAAGTTATACTTCCCCATTTTAGGGATAACCATGTCAGTGGACAGCCTGGTTCATGCAACAATTGTTCCATTTAATGGACCGTGTGTTTCCTTGGGAAGTATATGCTATCATGGCTTAGGTATTAATACCTAAGCCAGGTTTGGAGCATTCTGTTCAGAGATCGCCCTTACCCTGCCCTAGTACTTTTAGGATTTCCAGACCGGTAAGAAATCCTGTGTGACAGATGTTTGCACTTGTGGCACCCTGGCTTCCTGTCTCTCTTGATGGAGTGTTCTGGATTTCATCCCTGTGGAATTCGCTCAGCTTCAGCTGTTCCAAGCGGGCTGAGGGCTCTATCTTGATGGGTATCTCCCTACTGGAATTGGCAGCGAGTTATTGGCTTGGGGTTGAGTTATACTGCCAAGCAATTGTGCTTACCCCGGCACTCCAGCAGTCTACCTCCTTGTGTTACTTGCTCCTTCTGACTTCCAGTTGGAATGTCAGGGAGAGGGAAGGAAAAGCTAAGAAATTCTTTGTATATCTTACTGTATATCTGTAGGGAAAGATACATCACATTTTTCCCTATGTTTTTGCCAAGCTCTGGCCAATACTGCCTTTACATTTTCTCACTTTGCTAGGTTGCACAAAGGGTCTTCCTTCTCACCTGAACTATTCTGTAGGTAGGATGGATAGCCTTGCTTCTGACAGGGTGCAGTATGGGTGAGCTTCAGGCCTAATGTATCTCTCCCTGCTCGGGGGTTTGGCTAGCAATCCCATTCAGGGATTTCGTTTCATACCCTGCAACTCTTGATGTTGTCCTGCTGTTCAGTTATGTCTGGTGCTTTGGCACATAGGATCTGTCACAGACTCTGCCATTGTTGTTGATTGTTCTTCCAAGCGTTGCTTGGGTTTTCTGCCCATTATGCCTGTTGGCTGAACATGGGCATATTTCTGCAGAGACATTCTGACTTAGGATGTCAGTGGACTGCAGTTTCTTTCTGGGGAGTTCTCGGGCCCCAGTCGGTTGTCTTGAAACACCTAAGGAAACTATGCAGTCTTCATCCAAGAGTCTTTCTCTTGTTTACATCTCAACTTTTTCCTGTATCCAGAAGCTTCTAGACCTACTGTTATCGGGGTTTACTGTACCAAAACCCTGCTTGTAATGTTTTCCATGATGTGGAGTATGTTTCTTAATGGCATTTGCATCACTCCCTGGCCGTAGGCACCTCTGCTACACATTGGGGTTTGGTATCGCAATCTATTCTATGGTTTTATTTATTTATTTTTAATTTTTATATAACGATGTTCTTGTATGAAATACAAATCACTCTGGTTTACATAAAACAGTGAAACGCCCAAAAAACAGGGGGAGCTTACATAGAACAATAGAACAAAGTACAGATTGAACATATTATAGTTACAAGAAACATTTGAACTTGGTATAATAGTACAGTTACAAAGAACATTTGAACTCGGTATAATAGTACAATTACCAAGAAAACAATTGAGCAAAGTAGCTTTAATAGGGGAACAATGGACGGGACAATGTGACTGACTATGGAATATATAGAGTGCGAGTATAAAAACTTGAATAAATCACTCTGAGCTGAAATCTGTTATAGGCATTAGTCCCGGGAACTGCCTAATAGAGTTTTCAAGTTATAAATAAAAGGAGGGGAAGTGTATTGTGTAGAATGAGGGCTGGGAGAGATCCTTCGGGAGGGGGGGGCCAGGGACAGAAGATGAGAATAGTGATGTAACGTAGTCCAATGACCTGAAAGAGAACATGTCGATGAATTGAGTGGAAGATTGACCAGTAGCAACGATCGATCAAGGGAGACCGACTAAGATAAACTCAATCATGAGCTACCTCATTGAGTTATCAAGGCATCTAGGCGGTGTTAAGTGTCTGGGAAGGCTTGGTGGAAGAGCCAGGTTTTAAGCTTTTTTTTTTAACTCCTGATGACTTGATTCCAGTCATAGATCTGGGGGGAGTGCGTTCCATTGGTGGGGGCCTGCTGAAGATAGTGCTCGTTTCCTTAGTGATGTTTTTGCAGGCGGGGCATACAGTGTGCCTTTGTATGCGCTTCTTATGGGTCTGGAAGATGTATGAAGTTGAAGTTGTGTGCTTAACATGATGGGGGTGTGGTTGTGTGTCGCTTTGTGGACGATTGTGAGAACTTTAAAGAGGATCCTGTGTTTGATAGGAAGCCAGTGAAGGTTTCGGAGGATTGGAGTGATATGTTCTCTTTTGTTGGAGTTTGAGGATTCTGGCGGCGGTGTTCTGAACCATCTGTAGGGGTTTGATAGTGTTTGTGGGGAGTCCGAGTAGAAGGGAATTGCAATAATCGATCTTAGATAGTATGATGGATTGAAGTACTAGCCGGAAGTCATTGAAGTGAAGGAGGGGTTTTAGCTTTCTGAGGACTTGCAGTTTGTAAAAGCAGTCCTTTGTGGTAGTGTTTATAAACTTTTTTAGGTTTAGATTGTTGTCTAGCCAGGCTCCTAGATCCCTGACATAAGGTGAGAAATTGATGTTTGAGCTTGTTGATTGAGAGGAGCTTGATGAGATGGTGGTGGGGTCGTGGGAGATGAGCATTTCCGTTTTATTGGCGTTCAAAACTAAGTTGAGGCTAGAGAGTAGGTCTTTAATTGGCTGAAGGCAGTCATTCCAATATGTAATAGTTTTTTGAAGGGATTCTGTGATCGGGATAAGGATTTGTATGTCATCCGCATAGAGGTAGTGGGTAAGCTTAAGGTTTGCGAGTAGGTGGCAGAGAGGGAGGAGGTAGATATTGAAGAGGGTGGGTGAAAGTGAAGATCCTTGAGGGACTCCTTGGTCTGTAAGGACGGGATGAGATTCCTTGTTGTTTATCCTGACTTTGTACAACCTGTTGCTCAGGAAGGACTGAAACCAACTGAGAGCTGAGCCTTTGATGCCTATGTTGGCTAGTTGTTCTATAAATATTGTGTGTTTTACCGTGTCAAAAGCTGCAGACAAATCTAAAAGAACAAGCAGGTAGGATTGTTTTTTCTCCAGGTTTACGAGGATGGTGTCCGTGAGTGATAGTAGGAGAGATTCGGTGTTTAAGGATTTGCGAAAACCATACTGAGCCGGAGGCAGAATGTTATGGTCTTCCAGATATTCTGACAGTTGCTTGTTGACTACTTTTTCCATCAATATGGCAATGAGAGGTAAGTTTGCGATTGGTCGGAAGTTAGCTGGATCCGATGGAGAGGCGTTAGGTTTTTTTAGCAGAGGTTTGAGGATTGCCAATTTTATCTGGTTAGGTACTAAGCCTTGAGATAGAGATGTGTTAATAATTTCAGAAATTGGTTTTGAGATGGTGTTCGGGATAGCGATGAGTAGGTTTGTTGGTAATGGGTCTGATGGGTGGGAGAATGGTTTGAGTTTCTTGAGGGTATTTTCTATCTCAAGAGAAGAGGTGGGCTCAAATGACTCGAGTCTAGAGTTTTGTTGAGGCAGGGTTATGAGATGGTGTATTGGGGGGAGGCTGTTGGTTGTGAGAGAATAGGTAAGGTTGGAGATTTTAGTCTTGACAATTTGAGTGAAACTCAAGTGGCTGAGTGAAGAGAGAACTGTTACGCAGTTGATGGATTGTGGAGAAGCGTCCACATGCAGGTTAAAAGTCTCCTAGTATTATTGCGGGTTTGTCTGCGTTAATGTGTTTGGCTATAAGCTCAATCAAAGGAGAGGGGTCTGATTCTAAGGTTCCTGGTGGGTCGTAGATGAGGGCTAATTGAAGTTGTTCAGATTTAAAGAGGGAGAATTCTAGTTTGGTGGAGGTGTTTGTTTGTTGTAAAGTTATGCCTAGTCCTTTTTTTGCTGCCAGGAGGAGCCCTCCACCTCTTTTGGGTCTGGGGACTGAGAAGAGGTCGTAAGATTTCGTGGGAAGCTGGTTTGTTAGTACAATGTCTGTAGGTTTTAATCAGGTTTCTGCGATTGCACAGATGTCAGGGTTGACTTCTATAAGATAATCGTTGAGGATGTGCGTTTTTTTGGAGAGCGACTGAGCGTTGAATAGAGTTAGAGTAAATAGAGAGAGACCTAAGAGTTGTGTAATTGGCGATATCATTATTGGGATTAGCCTTTGTTATCGTGCAACGTGATAAGCAGGTTTGTGTGCATTCTGAGTTTGTTCCAGATTGTGGGTATGGTGCTAAGGTGCATCTTTGTGGCAAAGTCGAGGAGAAATATGTTGAGAGGGAGTAGAGGATACTGCTGTAAATGCTGGAGTGGCTGGATGAATGCTGGAGTGGTTGGACGGTGGGCTGTTGTATGAGCGCTAAGGTTAGGAGAGGGTAGAATATCAGAAGGTGTTGGTGTGGGCAGCTTCTACTTGTATTATCTGGTGCGCACTAAGGGGCAGGCCCCTTTGTCGCGCTCCTTAGGTGCGCGATGCCTGGATCAGTCTGAGCCCTTTAAAGGGCTCTGGGGAGTAGAGAGAGAGACGTCGGGGCTTCCGGGGCGGGCTTACCGGTTCGCTTCCTTTTTTCTTTTCTAGCTTCCCTTTAATGCCGTCTGCTGTGCCGTTTCGTTAAAGGCGCTTGTTTTGTATTTTTTTAAGGGTACCGTCTCGGTGGCCTCGCAGGAGGCTTGACCCGGGTCCACCTCCCAAATAGTTTCTATTTGTAGATGCCAACTCTTTTCCCACCTAGACCTCTTTGTGGGTTGGCTGCCTCACAGGCAAAAGGAAGAGAGATTGTGCAGTTTCCCTCTTGTTCTGCTCGGACAGCCCATAGCTTGGGATTCACCCATGTGTAAGGACTACCATCTTGCTTGTCCTTGGAGAAAGCAGAGTTGCTTATCTGTTAAAAGGTGTTGTCCGAGGACAGTAGGATGGTAGTCCTTACGAATCCCACCCATGGAGTTGGTTTCTCCACTTATTAGCTATATTATGGACTGAGGGACTATGCCTAGGGAGCAGGGTGATGATTATAGCTGCACAAGCTCTGTAGGGCATGTTTCAAAGTTCTAGATTCTTTAAGATCAAAGTTCCGTGCTGGGCTCCATCCGATGATGTCACCTATGTTTGAGGACTAACATCCTGCTGTCCTCTGAGAGAACCTGTTACAGGTAAGCAACTCTGCTGTCTTCAGGATTGGTTCTCAGCATATTGTTGGTGATGTTAGACTTCGAAGCTGTTGTATAGAGAGACATTATATCTATGTGCTTCTCTCCTTCCTCTTTCTTTCTTCTATTCTTAAAGGAGCCAGTTTCAATTGTCTGTATGTTCACATATCTCTGTCTAAGTTCAGGTGTGCTGTTTGCTGCAGCTTAGTTTGTTTTCTTCCTTTCTGCAGGCATGCCTGATTTCCTTGAAAAGCTACATCTAGCAAGCCTCCAAGCCACAAATATGGAATTAAAGGTGAAAGATTACATCCCCCGTCTCCTGGAGGGCGGTAGTGACACCAAACCAAGCTCTGAGCGCAAGGGCGAGGCCCCTCGCACTAGGGGACAGATGGAGTATGCATAATGCCTGACTCTCCTTCTGCAGTGGCTGTGCTGCACCCCCCCCCCCCCTTACTACATGAACAGAGTTTGGCTGGGGGGGGGGTGTATTTGTGGACAGACTGATACTGGAATGAGCCTGGGCTCCAGCAGAGCTCTGATGGAAATGATCTTGGAGGATTCTGATTACCAACTCTCTGAGAACTGTGTGCTCTGGCTACATTCAGACTGATCTTGAAAGCCAGTATTTGTACCTGATCTGTCAGTGATTTTTATGAAGGAGGAAATTTGAGACATTCCTGCATCACTCTGGTGTTTTCACCTACCACAGTGTAGATGCCTGCTGCTGTCTCCAGTTTATTTGGCCCTAAACCTTGTATGCAGGCTGTTCTGCTGAGGGCTTTGTTTTAATACAGGTAGTACAGGCCCAGTTACAGAGGCAATGGGCTGTTGCCTCTGCAAACTTTCATATGCACTTCCCAGCCTATGACTACATGAACAGTAATGGGGAGATGGAATCCTCTCTTAGGATGCTGCATCTTACCTAAGTTTCAAGCAGCGGCGCTCGCTGCCTGTGAGGGGCTCCTGGCCAAAAGTTGTAGGATCCCGCTGCTCCAGGATGTGGAAGCCTGAGCTAGAGGCAACTCCTTGCTGCCTTAAACCAACTGTTTTATGGGTGTTCGGCACCTAACCATCTCTCGTGCCCCTGCATTGTCCCTTTTTATATAGCCATTTGTCTTTGGTATATCCCTTCTGCATGTCTTTTGAGTCCTCCCTGTGTGTATACTCCTCTAGGGTGGTAAAAGCTAAATACTTTCTACCAAAATCTAAACCTTGAGCAGTAAGTAATTTAAAAGGTACTAATAAAAGGTCAAACCTTATGCAAGAGGCCTGGGAGAGATGGCATACCTGACAGATGATAAATTGCATCTGTACATATCTGTTCTTGGAAGTAGCAAATGTGATATATCTGTAGCTCTTCCCTTGACAGCTTTGTTTGTTCTTGTTAGGTAGAACACAGGAGTTGGAGTTGAGGATGTCATGAATTAGTCTGCAACCTTGGCCAGGCCATCTTCTTCCCAATGCTTGAGTAATATTAATGTGTTATCTACCAATGAGGTGGTTGCTTGACGTTCTCTGATATTCCCAATTATAAATGTCTTTGGGACTGTTTTGATTCTACTGAAGAAAAGAAAATTGTTCTAATGTGAGGACCAGGAGTGTTTAGACGTCAGAGGATCCTTCTAGATGCTGTAGTAACAGATACAAGCCTGTAAAGGACTTTTTTTGACTGCAGCTTCATGTTTTGGCTAATGCTAATTATGCTTAGCCATGGGGTCTCCCTCATTTCTATAGCACTTAAGGGCTCGCATGGAATGGCAGAGCTGACACGGGTTAGGAGTGACTATGCATTATGGAATGTTTTGGATCTTTAAGGTAAATTTAAGGATGTTACAAAGTCAGATTGCACTGTTTATACAGTTCTCTTGGCAATCTGTAAAAACTGCAGATGGGAGGATCCCCATGACCATTGTATCTTTAATTCTTTTTTTATTTCTGTTATGTTTCCAGGTCCTAAGTGAGGTGGGCTAGAAATATGTGGAGGTATTGAACATTTTGGCAGGCATTTCACACAACTGGTGTTAGTTGTTCCCAGCATACCATCTGCCTGAAAGGAATATTATACCTGAGGACTGGATCTTTCCTCAGCATAGTGTCCATACAAGGGGCAGCATTATCCTTTAATACCCAGAGTAGTGTCTGTACGAGAAGGATGCTTCTCTTTCCACCCCTTGAGGCTGGCTGTGTGAATTTCATCAATGTAGTTCCTTCATAACATGTTACAATTTCTGTAAAATCTATGGCATTTTTTATCCTGTGAATAAATTTACAGATTTATACAAAATTCAGGTGTGGGGATTAATGTGGAATATTACTAAATGTTTTACTGTTCTGCACATGGCTTGCACCTCTGTATTTGAGATTGGTGCCTAAGGAGTGCTATAGTCTCTGCTTTCTTGGACACATGGACTTCAGTAGGAGGTTAATTTCCTGCAGTACTGCTCACCTCCACATCTGCTATGGAGTGCCCAAGATTGGATGGATAGTTTGAAAAATTTCTCCACTTGTCATGTATGCCTCCTTGTCCCCCCACCAGAAATTTGCTTTTGGGGGTGGTATGTGCCACCCTGGTAATTGCACACCCCCATGCTGCCTTTTCATTCTCACCTCCACACTCCTACCCACTTATAGTTCAACCCTCTCCCCTCATCTCCAATTCTCATCTGTTGTAGATTGCAAGACAGTTTCTGATGTGCTTCTATGGAGCAGGGGACAGTGTTCCTAGTGCCTCCTGCTTTTGACTGTGTGTGGTGGGGGGCAGGGGGTATTTTTTTCAGAGATGGGGCATTGCCTGTAGCGCCATGCCACTGGTTGCTGGTTTCTATCAGGAGTGCTTCTGTGGCCTGATTCAGCCACGCTGCTGCTTCATATCAGATCGTGTGGTTCCTATAGCCCCACTTTGCTAGATGCTGCTTCCCATCAGTAGATATGTTCCCTGTATTCCTATTCTGCCATTTCTCAACATGAGTGGTAGGAGGACTTTTGACAGTTCTCACCGGGAGTGAAAATTTTCACCCAAGGTAAGCAAGTGTGTATGTATTTCAATCCCAATGGCTGGATATTAACAGTGTGAAAATAATGGTTTGATACCTGACCCTTCATATATATCTAGGGGTGCCAGAAAATTGCACCCCTAAATTTTAATTTTCAGGTTTTGCTGCAATTGTTGCACTACCCAGCAGTGAAAACCTATGAGGAGTATAACAATCACCTGCAAACAGGAAGTTTAATGATCTCACTTCCTGGCCATGGGTTTGGATTTTGCTGCTTCTACAATACTTCCTCAGTCTTACGCTGATCTTTGAGAGGAAAGGACCCACA
This sequence comes from Rhinatrema bivittatum, assembly GCF_901001135.1. Classification (NCBI taxonomy): domain Eukaryota; kingdom Metazoa; phylum Chordata; class Amphibia; order Gymnophiona; family Rhinatrematidae; genus Rhinatrema; species Rhinatrema bivittatum. The sequence continues at coordinate 336,683,010 of NC_042619.1, read as the reverse complement.
GCAGCGGATCCAGCAGCAATATAAAGCTCATTTAAAAAGAAAAAATGTATTTCATTTTCTGATGGTAGCAGTAGCCTGGCAGCACAGAACTGAACAGTGCAGTACTGGCTGATTTTGTTGTAGGGTAGGAATTGGGTGGAGTTCTACCCTCCCTCACAACTATATTTTTGTGCAGGTAGACTGCATGCCCTTGACCATTAGTTGCCATCTTGACTTTTGCCATCTCTACACATAGAAACACAGGACATGATCGCAGATCAAGGTCACATGGCCCATCTATTCAGCCCATCCATATCTTCTACTTAGCTCTCCCTCAGACATCATCTGTGCTTGTGCATGCTTTCTTGAACTCCATCCCTATTGCATTCTCTGTCCTTCCTCCACTAGGAGGCTGTTCCATGCATCCACCACCCTCTCCATAAAGAAATATATTATTTCTTATCTTTTAGTCAGATGAATCAGACCAAGTGGGTTATGCACCTCTACAAGCAGATGTAGAAGTGCATAACCTAGAGGTGTCTCCATCTACAAGCAGATGGTGACACCAGCCCACCCGTATTCTCCATCTCCAGCAGATGGTGGATGTACATCTCCCCATCAGGGATTGTTTATTTTAAAGAAAAGGAGAATTCAGGAAGTTCACCCAGCTCTCTGTGGTGATACCACTTGGTTAGTGCAGTTAGTATAACTGTGTTTAAAAAAGCATTGGATAAGTTCTTGGAGGAGAAGTCCATTACCTGCTATTAAGTTCACGCTGGGGCAGATTTTATAAATCTGCGCACACGCGTACTTTTGTTCACAGGAATTCAATAGATACGCGTGTATCCATTAAAATCCGGGGTCGGTGCGCGCAAGGCTGCCCAAAATCGGCAGCCTGCGCGCGCCGAGCCACGCAGCCTACCTCCATTCCCTCCGAGGCCGCTCCGAAATTGGAGCGGCCTCGGAGGGAACTTTCCTTCGCCCTCCCCCCTACCTCTATCACGAAAATTACGCCTGCTCAAAGCAGGCGTAACTTTGCACGCGCCGGGCCGGCTGCCGCGCTCCATGTTCCGGTCCGGGGGCTGGTCCAGGGGCTGCTGTCATGCCCCTGGGCTGGAACCACGCCCCCAAAACGCAGCGTCACTCCCGACACGCCCCCGAAATGCCGCGTCACTTCCGGCACGCCCCCCGACACGCCCCTCCATGCAAGCCCCGGGACTTACGCGCGCGCAGGGGGGGTTTGGGGTAGGTTTTCGGGGGGGGGGTACGCGCGTATCCCTTTGAAAATCTACCCCTTAGAGAATAGCCACTGCCATTAGCCATGGTAACATGGAATAGACTTAGTTTATGGGTACTTGCCAGGTTCTTATGGCCTGGATTGGCCACTGTTGGAAACAGGATGCTTGGTTTGATGGACTCTTGGTCTGACACAGTATGGCATTTTCTTATGTTCTTTCTTAGAGGTGAACTGCCAGCTGATTTCCCAGACCTTGAAAATGCTTGGAGTTCCTGGGGCTGATTCAGTGCCTGAGCCAAAGTGAAATTCCATTTTGGTTTCTTTGTGTAAAGCCTCTTGTTTTTTTTTCCCTGTGATGGAGGCCATTCAAGAATTGTTTGCTCTTGAGTGGGGTGCCCCAGAGGCTAATTTCAAAGGGGGTCAGATTTTGGCAGGTCTGTACCATCTGGATCCAGAGGTATAAGAGCGCTTATGTTTTCCGAAGATAGATGCTCTTGTGTTTGCAGTTTCCCAGCGGGCCACTATTCTTCTGGAAGGCAGAGCAGCTTTGAAGGATGCTTATGATTAAAAGATTGAGTCTATCCTTATGCAAGCATTTGAAGCTGTAGCAATGACCTTGCAGATTGCTTCTTGTCCTTGGTGGTTTGCTCCCAGGTGCTTGATGACTTTAGGGTAAATTCCAGGGCAGTTATGGAAACAGCTGCTGCTGCCTTGGCAGGTGCAGGCTGTGATTCAGTCCGCACTTCAGCCAGAGGTGGTTGGCTTTAGTAGTAGCAGCCAGGAGTCCATTATAGTTGAGAAGTTGGTTGACCAATGCAACCTCCACAGCTGCTCTCGCCAAATTACCCTTTCATGACTCGCTTTTGTTGGCAATAAGATGAGAAACTGGCCAGTAAGTGGGATGAATCTCCGGTTCCTCGTTTACCGGAAGATAAGCAGGCATGTAGTGCTCCCTTATTAATAGGGTTGTGCTAGAAGATCCAAGCGTGTTTTGCCATATAAGGGAGCAACTTCAGATGACTTGACCCTTCAGTAGGTCTCAGTCTTTTTGTCCCTGACAACCCTCAATAGGCGCAAGCTCGGGTAGTGGAATCTCCCAAGCCTCCCAATTAACTTTTGCCGACCCACCCCCAGGAACAGGAGATAGTAGGGATGCCTCTCTCTTTTATCAGAGGTGAGTCAAAATCATGAGGGATCAGTGGGTCCTAGAGGTGATATGAGAAGGATATATGATGAAGTTTTGCAGTGTTCCTTGGGACATGTTCATGGAATCTCCTTGCCACTCTCTGCAGATGAAGCGGGCAGTGAAGGGTTCATTGGCAAGGCTCCTCTATCTGAGGGCTGTGTCCCAGTGCCCATTTCTCAAGAAAATCTGAGGCGATGTTCCATTTATTTTATTGTGCCAAAGAAGGAAGGCTCTTTTTGTCCCTTCCTGGACCTCAAACGTGTCAGCCGTCATCTGCAAGCAAAACATTTTCACATAGAAACTTTGCGCTAGTTGAGTGGCCATGCAGTTGGGGGAATTTCTGACTTCTCTGGATCTGTCTGAGGTGTATCTTCTCATTCCCATCTGACTAGAACATCAATGCTTCTTGCGGTTTGCAGTTCTGGGATGCCACTTTCAGTTTCGGTGCTACTCTTTGGCCTGGTCACCGCTCCCAGAACCTTTTCCAAGGTAATGGTGGTTGTGGCAGAGTTGAGAGAGGATGGAATCCTAGTACATCCATATTTGGATGACTGGCTGATTCATGCTAAGTTGCTGGAGGAGAGCCACCTGGTGCCTCGCAAGGCAATTTCCCTGTTGCAGGAGTTCAGCTGGGTGGTAACCCTAGCCAAGAGCAGCCTTCAGCCGACTCAGTTGCTGGAATACCTGGGGATTCGGTTTGACACGACAAGGTGTTACTGCTCGAACAAGGCATTCCTGCTCCAAGCTCGAATTCAGAAGTCACTAGCTCACTTCCGTCTGTTGTTGGAATGCTCTGCGTCCGATCATAACAGTCTTACTGGCAGGCCCTTGACATATGGTGGTGTCTCTGGAAGTGGTACCGTGGGCAAGGGCTCATATGCTCCTCTTCAGCGCTCTCTGCTTTCTCCGTAGCATCTGCAGTTTCAGGACTGTTCAATTCAGCTCCGCCTGCTGATGGAGATCTCCTATCTACAGTGGTGGCTGCAGGTGGATCATCTATGGAAGGGAGTTTCCCTATCCTCACCGGACTGGCTAGCACTGACAATGGACGTGAGCCTCCTTGGTTGGGGAGCTCTCTGCAGGAGCTGACAGCGCAAGGGCACTGGAGTGCAGAAGAGTATCTCTGTAACATCAATCGGCTGGAAGCCAGAGTGATCCATTTGACATGTTTACAGTTTGGCAGTCGGTTGCAGGGTTGATCAGTCCAAATAATGTCCGACAATGCAATGACTATGGTTTACATTAATCAGCAGTAAGGTACAAATAGCTCACAAAATGTCGCAGGACATAGATCAACTTATGGAATGGGCAGAGGTGCATCGCCAGATATTCTCAGACTCGCACAATACAGACAAGGACAACGTAAGAGCATACTGTCACAGCAGGGAGAGTCTGGACCCAGGAGAGTGGGCAAGTTAGACGAGGCATTTCAGCTGATTTGGGATCGCTGGGATCTCCCGTTCTTAGACCTGTTGGCGACTTTGTGTGCTGCAAGCATCTCGTGATTCTTCAATCGCAGAAGGGATCTGAAGGTATTGGGGTTCAATGCCTTAGTGCAGGAGTGGCCGGAAGTCAAGTTGCTGCATGCCTTTCCTCCACAGCCCAAGTTGGGCAGATTGATTTTGCGGATCGAAAGCCACAGAGGGATGGTGCTCGTGGTCGCACCAATTGGCCTAGGAGTCCATGGTATGCAGCTCTGCGGAAGCTCCTGGTGGATTTGCGTCTTCGACTTCCAGCGCACAGGAACCTGTTACAGCAGGGATCTGTTCTTCATGAAGATCCGACTTGGTTTTGTCTTACGTTATGGCCCTTGAAAGGGCTTGCTTGCTGAACTGTGGATACCCTGTGACAGTGATTTCCACCTTGTAAGAGCTAGAAAGTTCTCCACTTCCTTGGCCTTTGTGCAGGTTGGAGAGTGTTTGAGACCTGGTGTGAGAATCAAGGTTCTCTTCCTTGGTCAAGATTCCGCTCATTTTGGAAATTTTCAAGATGGCTCTTAATTCCTTAAAGGTACAAGTAGCTGTTCTTGCCTGTTTCAGGGGTTCTATAAATGGTGTACCCTTGTCTGTTCATCCTGCTATGGTCCGTTTTCTGAACGGAGTGAAACCTCTTCAGCAGCCCTTGCGGTTTCCATTGCCTCTATGGAGTCTTGTTTTGGGGTTTTTGGTGGGCCCTACATTTAGACCGCTGTTTACTGTCTGCGGTTCCTGACCTTGAAAACATTTTCCTTCCTTTTTTTATCGAAGGTGGTCTTTGAGTTTCACTTGATTCAGTCCCTTTCCCTGCTATCTCTGGACAGAGAGAGAGATGTAGCGGAGTGTCTTCTGTTGCAACCCTTGGATGTCAAGAGGCATATTGTCAGGTATCTGGAAGTTATAGAGCCTTTGCAGAAGTCGGATCGCCTGTTTGTCCTTCTCGGTGTTACTGGAAAGGGAAAGCCAGCCTCGTGAACTGCGATAGCTTGCTGGATTAAGGAGGTAGTCATGACTGCATTCGTGGATGCTGGGAAGCAGTTACTTGGTCAGGTTGGGCTCATTCCCTTAGGACTCAGGCATTGTCATTGGCAGAAGTTAGATTGTTGTCTCCCGTCAACATTTGCCAAGCTGCGACATTCCTGTCACACATTTTCAGCTTTTGTTATCTGGATGTTCAAGCCTGGGAGGATGTGGCCTTTGCGTGGGGTTTTGACAGGACCGAGGGCAGCCTCCTGCCCTGTTTGGGAGTAGCTTGGGTACATCCCACTTGTTCTGGATTCATCTGACTGGTCACTAAGAAAATGAGAAATTTCTACTTGCCTGATAATTTCCTTTTCTTTAGGACAGTCAAATGACTCCAGCTTCCCTCCCTTGGCTGCCGAATGATTGCATGATGATCCTCCTGTGTGCCTACGTGTTTCAGGGCTTTCTGATAGGTGTTACTCCAGTCCCTGGACTAGTGTTATATTCTTGTCTGAGTTCAGTGTTGCCTGTTGGCTGAATATTGAAATGCCTATCTGATTTTAATCAAGTTTTTTGCTAGTCTGTCCACAGTTGCTTTTGAAGAGAATACTAGTGGTCTGTTGTCATTGCAAGGGTATATGTACCCTTGGCTTGCTCTGACTCCATCTGCTGGATTCATCTATCTGTCCTAAAGAAAAGGAAATTGTCCAGTAAGTTGTAATTTCTCATTTTTTATTTTACATTTACATTGAAATATCCATATTAGGCAGATTACAGCATACAACATAGGTTATAAAACATTGAACATTTAAAACATTCAACAGACTAGACATCAACAATCCTGCTATCCAAAATTAAATAAAAACATCTTGATGTATAAAATTCAAGTAAAAGCCTGCTGAAAAAGATGTGCATCTAGCTTTTTTGCAAAAGAGCTTATAGTTGGCTATCTCACAAAGCTCTGTTGGTATTCCATAGAGCTGGGCTAGCCACTGAGAGAGCCCGCCTTTGTGTTCCCTGAAGCTGTATGATAGAAGCTGGTTTGACATATTTGTTGGTAGCTTGCAATGAATATACTTGGAGACATATTTGGGTACTTGCCAGGTTCTTGTGGCCTGGTTTGGCCTCTTTTGGAAACAGGATGCTGGGCATGATGGACCCTTGGTCTGACCCAGCATGGCAATTTCTTATGTTCTTAAGTATGAGGGATCCTCACCCTTAAAAGCCTTACAGCTACTTGTATGTGGTGAAATTCAGAAAAAATCCCCAGAGGGAGAGGGAGTCATATTTCAAAGCTGACGTCACCCTAGATGTATCGCTGCAGTGACCTCAGCCATTCAGTATCTGTCCGTCTCCTTAGCAGATGTGGACGCTATCCCCACACTAACTATGGTGTTAGCGTGTGTTGTGTCCATCGGTCTTCAACAGCTTTGCCCCTCCTGCCTCTCTCTACTTGCGGCTCCTCCCGCTCACTTTGGACTGATGGCCGCAGCGGCGTCTGTTTGCCTACCTCTCCAGCATCCTCGGACCGGCTTTGGTGCTGCCTCCTGCCATTCTCCTTTAAGGTACCTCTAAGGGCGCATGCCGCCCTCATCTTTATTTCCATTTTGGCACGAACTTCAGGGGCATATCCCTGTTGTGACGTCATGACTCCAGGGTATATCTGCCAGGTTACATTTACTAGCTCGTTGAATTAGCAACGGAATTCATACGGTTGGTATTCGCTCTCCCTTCCTAAGCTACTCTGCCACTCCAGCTCTAACTGGAACTTTTACTATCCTTCAAGGTCACTAATGGGGTACCCGCTCCTCTGAGGCCTCTCTGCTTCTTTCAGGTGCTATCAGGAAACTGGTACTCGCTCTTCGAGGGCCCATGTTCCCTGTGTCGCTGCCTGCAACCTCTACCTTCTACTTGGAAGACAGAAAACATCTCTCTCCCTACAGTACTGCTTCGCCGGAATCAGGTACTCGCCCCTCGAGGGCCTGCCCTCTGCTCCAGTGCCAGACCTCTTGTCTCGTGGAATCTCTGCTACTGCTAGTGAGTACAACGCTACTGCGTCTCTCTGCTCTAAGGGATCAGGTACTCGCTCCTCGAGGGCCTGCTCTCCTATTCTACTTGGGACCCTGCATGCTAATTCTATTGTGTGCTCATAACTCTGTCTCTTTCCACTACAGCACTGCCTACAGAGGATCTGCTGTTCCAGCATTCTGTGAGAGATGCGCCCAGCTGGGATCTACAACCCCTACTCACTACTGCCACCTCTGGTGGTTCCATATACTGTTTAATAAAAGATTCAAATCTGTGTTTGGCCGGAGTTTAGCCTGACACTGGTCCCTCATGGGACTGGTCCCCATGGGCGTGGTCAGCTGCCACAGTGTCCAAGGATCCACCCAAACACCAATAACCATAACAGCAGGATTGCAGCACTAATCTAAAGGAAGACGTTTTTACCTTCACATTTAAAGGAAGATCAAGCTCCGCTCTCCTGCGGTGATACCTAAGGGTCCCTCCCCCAGTTGAGAATTCCTGAGGTGTGCCTTGGTCTTGCAGCCGACTCATGGTGTGGAATTAGCTGCTGAAGCAGCTGAAAGGGAGCGTGTACAGAAGCTGAGTGAGGTGGTGAAGGCCAAAGCCCTCTCCCCCGCAGCCATAGACCATCTCTGTACTCAGCTGGTAAGCGCTGAGACCAGGTAAGTAAAGAAGAACTCACGATCCAGAGATGTGGAAGGGCTTCGATAAGTCTTTCCTCCGGTCTCCTTGCTCCATACCAACTTTGTTCCCAATCTCCGGCAGGGGAAGGGGTTCCGAGCGGGTTGAGCGGCCCTCTGATTGGCTAGGCCCCGTTTTTGGCTCTGTGGACTCTCCACGTGGCAATCCACGGCGGCGCCATCTTGCGCACGGTTTGGTGCGACACCATTTTTCCCACTTCGGCCGTTGGTATGCGTGGTGCGAGCTGGCCATCTGCGCGTAAGTGCCTGCATCACTGTGCATTTAGCTGTGCGCATAACAGTTCGCGTAAGTACACACACAACCAGCTACATGCGCCAAGGTGAGCCTTGTGCACACCCGGGAAGCATTAACCGGCTAAGTGCACAAGCTACAGAGGTTATGGCCCCCAGCAGCAAAGAAGCTCAGACAACTCTCCCTTTGCGCTGCCTGCTATATATTAGGGATGCTCAATCTGACCTGGAATCCTGCCTGTGTCAGCACCGTGAGGAAGCCTAGGGAGGACTGGATTCCCAGAACTTTTCCAAGTCCGGTCCAACCTAGTTGGAGGACGGTTCAGCCATGACCTTGTCTGACAGCATCCCGGACCTGAACAATTCCGGGGCTGTGTCCTCCCCGGGCGAGGCAAGTTCAACAGCCCCTACCCTGGTTCCTCCAGGGCCAAATATGGACCTGGCGGCCTTCTCTTTTTTTGGAATTTTTCCAGGGCCTTCAAGCCTTTGTTCAGGCGCAGTGCATACAAATTTTCTCTCATGCATATTCATTGTGGATATCCTGAAAACCTGACTGGCTGGGGGGTCCCCAGGACAGGGTTGGGAACCACTTTGCTAAAGCCTTAGTTCTTTAAAAGATACAAAAAAAGAAAAAGCCACAAGAAGAGACTTGAGGGAAAGCTTGAGAAGCAGCTTTTGAGATTCCAGCTGAGTGAGCGGCTCTGTTGGCTTCTCTGGGTAAGTGTGGCTGCTGTTGGGGAGGGGGAACAGGTAACAGGGTAGACATCCTGGAAGGTGTGGAAAACATGAAAGATCTAGTGAAGCTTGAAGGGTGGTCTAGAATTTGGCAACTAAAATGTAATGCTAAAAAATGAAATGTAACATTTACCTGTTAACTTTTTTTTTTTAATCCTGCCAGACAAGTCCAGAGAAGTGGGTTATGTCCTCCCTGTGAGCAGAGGAAGACAGAAAAAAAGTTCAAAGCTTCATGCCCCTTTTAGGGGTCTGGTGCTATCTTCAGCTTTTCAGTGTTCCATGTCAAAGCTAAGACAAAGAGAATTGTTTTGGTTTCCAAATCACCACCACCACAACCAAAATTTGATGCAGCCAAGAAGCCTTACTCCATAGTCATTAACCCAGGAATTAAATAATATCTACACCAAGGTCATGATTACTCTACCTTCAGAGTATGCATCAACATATTTGCTGTTAGTTTTCTGAACTTCATCGCCACAGCTTCCCTGTGTGGGTGCTGGAATGGTCTGGCAGGACTAAAAGAAAGGAAAATTGGTTCTTATCTGCTAATTTTCATTCCTGGAATACCACATATTAATCCATACCTTTCCTCCCTTCCAGCAGATGGAGACAGAGAAGAAAAGCTTTACTGACACTGCTGCTTAACCTAGAGTGCCATCTGCAGTCCCTCAGTATGACCTGTACCCAAGCCAAGATGAGAATAACTATAACAATAACTGAGACCCTCAGTTCTCAACTAGCAGGAGGAAGCAGAGCCTTTATCAAAAACTTGTTCAAACACAAAGCAGAACATCATTTAACCAAAACAAAGTACTCTGCATCAGTACATACTGCCTTGATGAGCGGGCTTTCCTGAATGGGCGGGGTTCTGGAGTGATATGTGGTATTCCAGGAATGAAAATTAGCAGGTAAGAACCAATTTTCCCTTCCTGTTCATACCCCAGATCAGTCCAGACCCCTGGGATGTATCCAAGCTCTCCTTTTTTGGGTGGGAATGCGGTAGCCCTGCTTGCAATACACTTTCCGAGACTGGTGAATTCCAGATCTCGGACATCCAATCAGTAATATCTGGAGAAATTGTATAAAGACTTCCAGGTAGCAACCCAACAGATTTCCTGTGGTGAAACCACCAGCTGACACTTGGCCCATGGGGTAACCTGCGCCTGAGTCAAGTGAGCTCTTAGACACTCTTGCATCAGATGGCCGCTGCAAATGTATGCTGAGCCAATCACATTGTACTGTTGGCATGCAAAAGAAGCCTTGGATGCTTTGTACCCATTCCTTGGTCCATTCCAAAGCACAAACTTAAGAACATAAGAAAATGCCATACTGGGTCAGACCAAGGGTCCATCAAGCCCAGCATCCTGTTTCCAACAGTGGCCAATCCAGGCCATAAGAACCTGGCAAGTACCCAAAAACTAAGTCTATTCCATGTTACCATTGCTAATGGCAGTGGCTATTCTCTAAGTGAACTTAATAGCAGGTAATGGACTTCTCCTCCAAGAACTTATCCAATCCTTTTTTTAAACACAGCTATACTAACTGCACTAACCACATCCTCTGGCAACAAATTCCAGAGTTTAATTGTGCGTTGAGTAAAAAAGAACTTTCTCAGATTAGTTTTAAATATGCCCCATGCTAACTTCATGGAGTGCCCCCTAGTCTTTCTACTATCCGAAAGAGTAAATAACCGATTCACATCTACCTGTTCTAGACCTCTCATAATTTTAAACATCTCTATCATACCCCCCTCAGCCGTCTCTTCTCCAAGCTGAAAAGGCCTAACCTCTTTAGTCTTTCCTCATAGGGGAAATGATCCAATCTAAGGACAGCAGACCCAAAGCAGGAATCGGAAGCAGAGTCCCTATCAAGGCAGTAGTGACAGGCAGAAGTGTGGATAGAGGACCACGTTGCCATTTTTACAAATGTCTAGCAGGGGGAGCAGTGTTGAGAAAAGCAGTAGTAGTAACCCATTCTTGGACCTGGTGAGCCATGACCCGGTCAGGAGCAGTGTGAGCAAAAGAAGTATACTAGAAGTGAATGCAAGAAGTGAGCCAATACGATATAGTCTGCTTGAGGATTGGACAACCAGGCCTATTAGAGTTGTAAGCCACAAAGAGTTGAACACTGTCTAGAGCTGTGGTCCCCAACCCTGTTCTGGGGGCTCACCAGCCAGTCGGGTTTTCAGGATATCCACAATGAATATGCATGAGAGAAAATTTGCATGCACTGCCTCCATAACATGCAAATTTTCTCTCATGCATATTCATTGTGGATATCCTGAAAACCTGATTGGCTGGTGGGCCCCCAGGACAGGGTTGGGGACCCACTGGTCTAGAGGCCTAGGTTCACTGGAGATAGATGTGGATGGCATGAACAGAGTATGTAGTCTTTCGGCCTCTGGAGAAGTATGAGGAAAAGGCGAGAACATAGGCAAGGTGATAGATTGCTCTAGGTGAAATTGAGAAAACCGCCTTGGGTAGAAACTTGGGATGGATACGAAAGATCACTTTGTCCGGAAAGAATTGCAGAAATGGAGGATAAACCACTAGGGTCTGAAATGTGCTGATTCTGCGAACGGAAGTCACCGCAATGAGAAAAGCCACTTTCCAAGCCAAAAGATGGGGTGGGACAGACTCCAAAAGCTAAAAGAAGGAAAGAGTGATGCAGTCCAGAACAAAGGTGAGATCCCATTGAGCCAACAGATGAATACGAGGAGGCTTAATGTTGAAAAGTCCTTTCATGAACTGATTGGCAACAAGTTCCTGAGAGGGTGGACTTGAACAAGGGAATGATGAGCCGCAATGGCAGCAAGTTGAACTCTCACCGAAGAAGTTTGTATGCTCGTATTAGAGATATGGATATAGCGGAGTAGGAGAGATGTGGGGCATTCTGCTGGAATGACACTGATAAGCACAACATACTGAGAATAGTGTCCATATATGAGCACAGGAACATCTAGTAGTTGGTTTGCAGGCTGCTAGAAGCACTTTGTGAATTTGCTGGGGAGTAGATGGAAGTTCTCTCAATAGCCTCAAAGAAGCCAAGTCATAAGAGCTAGGCAGCCTGGGTTGTGATGGAGGACACCTTCCCGCTGCGAGAGAAGATCCAGCTGTAGCCACAGAGGGATCGGTGTGGCTACAGAGAGACAGTCAAAGCCAGGAAAACCAATGAAGATGACCAGCACCTTGTCCTTGCAGATTTTGAGTAGAGCCCTGTTGATGAGAGGCAGAAAAGCATACATGAGGACCTGACCATATGGCAAACGCTTCCCATGCCAGTGCATCCTGAGCAGGAAATTTTGAACAGTAACTGGGAAGGAGATGATTCTGTAGAGGTGCAAACTGGTCTATCCGTGGAACCCCCCATGTAGAAATAAGTGATGAACGACATCTGGGTGTAGGCTCCACTCGTGAGGCTGAAGATGTTGGCTGAGTGCAACTGCAAGAATGTTCGAGAGGCCTGGAAGGTGGACCACATATAGGCAAATCCCTTGATGAAGGGCCCACGTCCAAATGACAGGGGCCTCTATGCATAGGGGAAGAGAACCCTCCCTCCCTGCTTGTTCAGATAGATCATGGCAATGACATTTTCCAGATGGATTTGTAGCAAATGTTGAAGATGCCAAAGTTCAAATGTTAGCAGGGCTCTGCAGACAGCTCTCAGTTTGAGTAAGTTGATGAGGAGCTTCCTTTCCACAGGAGTCCATGTGCCTTGCATCGTCAGGTGCAGACAATGGGCTCCCTAACCCAGAAGGTAGGCATCCGTCTTCAGGAGGCATATGAATGCTTTGCCCAGAGAAGAGAGAATTATCTTTCAGCCAGGGTTGAAGAAGAGATGACGTGGAACTGGAGCTCTATATGAGGCCAAAGTAACTGGTTCTAGTGAAGACATAAGTGCTATTAGAGGGGTCTCATGAAGAGGCAAGTGAGAGGCATGACTGATATCATGGATGCCATCTGTCCCAGGAAGCGAAGAAAAAGGTGAGCCTTTAGTGAGGAATGCATATACAGATGAGAGACAAGATTGCATATTGTGAGGCCCCTGCTGATGGGAAGAGAAACCCGGAAAGCAGTCATGTCGAGGAGGGCACCGATGAATTATAGGCACTTTGCTGGAGTGAGATGAGATTAAGCGAAAATTGATGAGAAATGCCATTTGCATGGTGACCACTATTTGGGTTACATAACTGCACCAGATACTCTGAAGGACCTGTGAATAGCCAGTCATCCAGGTAGGGAAAACTCTCTGCATCGGAGATGAGCCATTCCTACAGTGAGACATTTGGTAAACACCCTTGGAGCAGATGAGAGGCCGAAGAGTAGAACTCTGAATTGGAAGTGGCGATCCCTACTAGGAAGCATAGATAGCGACGATGGGTGGGATGGATGGAGATAGGATTGTATGAATCCTTTTAAGTCCAGAGACATGAGCAGTCCCTTGTTGAAGCAGTGGAAAGATGGATGCCAAGGACATCATGCAAAAGTGGTTGAGAACCCTTAGATCGAGTATGGGATGTAAATCTCATCTCTCCCCCCCCCCCCCCCCCCCCATGTTTTTTGCAGAATCAAGAAGCAGGAATAAAACCCTTGACCCTGTAGCTTTGTGGGTACCTGTTCCACCATACCTATGAGAAGTAGTTGTCATAGTCCTGGAAAGGAATGGGAAGTTGATCCAGCGGGTACTGGAAAAGAGGTGGGGGTGGGGGCTGGTGGCAGTAGAGAGAAGAAATCGGTGAAATAGCCTCTTGAAATGATGCTGAATGCCCGAGTCTGAAGTGACTCTGTGCCAAGTGCCAAGCCTCCAAAAAGTGTAGTAAGCGACCTATCGGGATGGTTGGGTAGGGATTGTGAGGTGAGGCAGGACCATCAAAAGGACGAGAGGATTGGTAGGGTAGGCTGCAGGCCCTGATGCATCAGGTCTCTGAGGCAAGGACAGTTTGGAAGAGTGAGCAGCAGGAACCTGAGCTGAGAAGCGAGGAGATTAGGAATACTGAGTTTGGAAGCGGTGATGCTGTAATATATATAGTAAGGCTTCTTAGTATAAGGATAGTATAGTTGCCTTCTACTTTGATTAGACGTGTAAGCTTTAGACAAGGAAGGTGTTGCTGTAGCCTGATCCTTGAGATGAGTGAACGCTTCCTTAACTTTATTGCCAAATGGGGTATGGCCAGAGCACGGAGCATTCTCAGAGTTTTTGTTTACGTCCTCTCAAAAGCCAGAAGCTTTGAGCATTGTGGGACATCATGTCGTGATGGTAGTCATGGAAGCATGAAACACTGAGTCAAAAATGTCATATGAGGATCTGGTCAAGTATTTTGTACAGTCTCTAGCATATGCCAGCAAGTGTTGTGCTTCAGCCATGGCAGGTTCCGGAAGTTGGGAAGTGACTTCTTGCAGCTGGCATAATAGACCATATAATATTGCATCATCATGCACTTGGTGTGCAGCAATGAGAGTCGCAGATTGAAACACCTACTTTCTCATGTTGTCTAGGAAGTGAAGATCCTTCCCGGGAGGAGTTGAAGCATGACATCTGGAATGTTTAGCTCAAAGGAGGACAGTCTCAACAATAATGGAATCCAGAGGGATTTGAGATTGGGAATGCCCCGGACGTGGTTGAAATTTATACTTTATGTCCACTGATTTGGAAACCAGAGGACTAATGAAGGATGTGGATCAGATTTTATGTTGAGCATCCTGCAACGCATCATGCACAGAGACCTCTCTTGCCCTCTTGGGTGGCTATAGGAATTAGAAGACCCCTTCATGACTTTGACACAGTTTCCTCTCCCAGAAGATTAAATCTGTTAGCTGAAGCTAGCTTGGCAAAGAAAAGTGAATAGGTGGAATCATCCAGGGGAGTGAAACCACCAGTGATAACTGATGAGGCTGGAGAGGAGAGCTACAGAGAGTAAACTGGAAAGTATAAAAATCCAGTGAGTCCAGAGATCTGGAACGTGTCTTGGCCGTGGTGGAAAAAGTGGATGAGGTGAGGGTTGAGGCCTATCGGGCTTGGGCAACTGTGGAGATCTCAATGGAGGAGGAGAAAAAGACTGAGTCGGCATCGACATGAAACAAGTCGGGAGAATGCGTGAAGATGGCGAAGACCGAGCAGGAGGCGGCTTCGGCATGTCTGTGAAAAATGTATTTATTTATTTATTTAAAATCTTTTCTATGCCGTCGTTAAGTTATATACCATCACAACGGTTTACATACAGGCACATAACTTACATTTGATAAATGTGTATGGTAGTACATTCTAACAAGTGCCAATAAGGTTCGGTTACATCATGTCGTAATACATCTTACTTGTTGAGTGAGGTAAGTCTTGATCATATATACATGTAAGTTATTTCGTTACAGGTATGATTCTCCTGCTCTGTTTAATTCAATTAAGTTATCCGTGAAATAAACTAATAAGCTACTTCAACGCACATGTTGAGAACAATGCTGTGTGCTGGTGATCTTCTGCCTGTTCCTGCATACTTTCTATTCTCCGCTCTCTTTGTAAAAAGCTTGTTTAAAAAGCCAGGTTTTTTTATTTATCATTGAAATCAAAACCCAATAAAAATGTTTGAATATAAAAGCCAGGTTTTTAAACTTTTTTTAAAGGTTTTGAGGTCTCTTTGTAATCTGATCTCTAATGGCATTGTGTTCCACAGTGTAGGGCCTGCTAGGGATAAAGCCCTTTCTCTAACTTTGGTTAGTCTCGCTGTCCTGACAGAAGGAATGGTTAGGAGTGCTTTGTTAGCTGATCTCAGGTTTCTGTGTGGGACGTGTACCCGTAGTGCTGTGTTCAGCCAGTCTGCCTTTTCGTTGTGTATTAATTTATGTATTGTACATAGGGTTTTGTATTGTATTCTTTGTTCTATTGGTAACCATTGTAATTTTGCTAGAGTTTGTTATATGGTCCCTCCTTTTTTTACCAGTCTGTATTCTTGCTGCGGTGTTTTGTAATATTTGAAGTGGTCTTAACGTTGTATGCGGGAGTCCTAGTAAAAGGGCATTGCAGTAGTCGGTGCTAGAGAATATTAGTGCCTGGAGCACTGTTCGAAAGTTTGCAGGTGTTAGTAAAGGTTTTAGTTTCCTGAGAATCATGAGTTTACCGTAGCCTTCTCTTACTTTTAGTGATATGTGCTGTTTTAGACTGAGTTCTGTGTCCATTATTATTCCGAGGTTCTGTACCTTTTCGGCTAGTTCTATTTTCTGGTTGTTTTTGAGTATTATTGGAGTTTGAATGACCTCGATATTTTTTCGTTCTAAGTGGAGAAATTCCATTTTTTCAATGTTAATAGCTAGTTCCATTTGGTTTAACAGCTGTTTGATAATATCTAGGTACATGTTAGCTAGGTTTAACGTTTTCTCAATTGTGTCATCGATTGGTAGGATTAGTTGAATGTCGTCTGCATATATGTAATGTGTGATTCCCAGTCCTGCTAGTAGATGGCATAGAGGCAGCATATATATGTTAGAGAGTTGCGGATAAGGCTGATCCTTGTGGTACTCCTGTATCAAGATTAAGTTTGTCTGATATTACGTCTTTTATCTGAACTTGAAAGAATCTGGTTTTTAGATATGAACTGAACCAGTTTTGTTTTGCTGTGTAGTTTTATTTCTTCTAGTCTTTTTAATAGTATTTTATGATTTACTGTGTTGAAGGCTGATAAATCTAGCATTATTAGAATGTAATGTTTTCCGCTATCAAAACCTCTTAGAATATTGTCTGTTAGTGAGAGCAGCAATGTCTCAGTGCTGTAGTGTGTGCGAAAGCCATACTGTGAAGGATACAGTATATTATTATTGTCTACGTGTTCAGCTAGTTGTTGTTTCTGTACAGTTTTTTTTCTATTAATTTAGCTATTAAGGGGAGATTTGATACCGGGCGTTAGTTGCTCAGGATAAGGGGGTCACTGGTTTTTTTCTTTATGATTGGTTTTATAATTGCCCCTTTCAATATATCTGGCATTGTTCCTTCTTCTAAGGATATGTTTACAATCTTAGCTAATATTGGGAGACAATTTTGGCTGCTTTTTTTATGTCGAAGGTTGGTAGTGGGTCAATTATATGGTTTAAGCTTTTTAGTATGGATTCTAATTCCAGATCTGATATTTCATTAAATGAAGACCATTGTGTGATGTCTCCTTTTTGCATTTTAATTTCTTGTTTGGTGGTGTTTGGAATTTTGGTGTTTAAGTTTGTAATTTTGTCACTGAAAAATGTTGCTATTTCGTTACATCTTTGTTCTGGTAAGGTTTGATGTGATTCTGATTTATCATTGGTGAGATTTGATACTATGGTGAATAAGGTTCTTGGATTATTAGCAAACTTTTCTATTTTATTGCTGTAATGTTTTTTCTTAGCGTCAAGGATTAATTGTTTGTAAAATGCTAGGTGTTTTTTAAATTTAGCTAGCATTTCGGTTGTTTTGTACTTTCTCCATTCTTTTTCTTTTTTCCTGATATTTCTCTTTGCATCTTTTATCTTTTCATTGTGCCAGGGATTATTTTGTTTTGTTTCTTTGTTTCATATTAATTTGATGGGGTTTATTTCATCTGCTATTTTGTTGGTTGTGTCAAACCATGCTTCCATTGTGGAACTGCAGTCTTTGTAATCAAGATCTGCAAGTTTTTCTTCTAGTTTGTCTTTTAGCTTTTCAATATTATAAGGTGGTCGATACTTGAATTCTATAGTTTTAAGTTTTGTTTTATTTGTGGTTTACGAAATTTGATGTTGGATTGAATGAGGAAGTGGTCTGACCAAGGAATTTGTGTGTAATCAGTTTTAATATGTTCTAGGCAGTTGTGATTAATGAAAGTTAGATCAAGAGAGTGTCCTGCTTTGTGTGTTGATTTGTCAGTTATTAGTAATTGATGCGGATCAAGTTGTAAGCTCCCCAGAGATCGAGCTTGGAGAAGATCTGTGCTCCTTCAACCGGTCGAAGAGTTCCGAGATGAGGGGTAGCAGATAACGGTCCTTGACTGTTATGGCATTCAAGCCCCTGTAGTCAATGCAAGGGCGCAGACTTCCGTCCTTCTTGGTGACGAAGAAGAACCCCGCTCCTGCTGGGGACTGGGATTTCCGGATGAATCCTCTCCAGATTTTCCTCAATATACTCCTTCATGGCCTGCGTCTCAGCCTGAGAAAGGGCATAGGTGTGTCCTCGAGGAGGCTCTGTCCCTGGGAGAAGATTGATAGCGCAATCGAAGGATTGATGAGGTGGCAGTATTTCGGCCTTTTGTTTTGAAAAAACATCCGCATATGCGGCATAATGAGCGGGCAGGCCTGGGAGACTGGTGGAAGCTAGGGAACAGGATGCTGGCACCACAGAGTGGAGGCAATTGTCGTGGCAATTCGGCCCACGACGAGCCAGCTGCAGAGTTTTCCAATCAAACTGGGGCTCGTGATCCTGGAGCCACGGAAGTCCTAGGACGATCGGATGGATAGAATATTCCAGGACATAGAACGACATTTGTTTCTGGTGCAGGGCCCCAGCCCTGAGCTGGACGGGAATCGTGTGTGTCATCTGTTCTGGGAGAGGCTTCCCTTGGATCGAAGAGATGACCATAGGAACGGGGAGGCGGACTTGCGGAATCTTTAAGTGTTCCACCAGGCCTTTCATTATGAAATTGCCGCCGGCGCCGGAGTCCACTAGAGCTAATTTGTGGAAGTCCCCTTCTGTAGCGGTTAACATCACTGGCAATGTTAGTGGAGGTGCAGGTGCAGTACGGCCCAGGAAGAGATCTCCTTCAGGTCCTAGGCCTGAGAGTTTTCTGGTCATGCTGGGCAAGCGGCTACTCGATGGCCCGCCTCACCGCAATAAAAACAGAGTCCCTCCTTTGTGCGTCACCGATGCTCCTGCGGAGACACTTTCCCGCGACCCAACTCCATGGGTTCATCGGCGGGTGCTCGAGGGACTTGAGAGGCACTCTTGGACGGAGGAGGGGACCTCCTCGCTGCCTTAGTCACCGGAAGGCGAAATCTCATCCGACGATCCACACGATTGGCCAACTCAATCATGCCGTCGAGATCGTCTGGGAGTTCTCTCGCCGCCAACTCGTTTTGAAGACGCGAGGCTAGGCCCTCCAAGAAGATTCCGTGCAGGCAATCCTCTCTCCAATTCAGCTCTGTGGCCAGGGTGCGAAATTCTGTAGCGTACTCGGCAACAGTGCGAGTACCCTGAGCAGTTCTGAGACCGCAGTGGATTTGCGGACGGGTTCGTCAAACATCTGCCGGAATGCAGACAGGAACTGAGTCAGGTCTTCAAAGACCGGATCCCTTCTTTCCCATAGATGAGAGGCCCAGATCAGGGGCTTCCCGTCGAGCAGGGACATGATGTAGCTGGTTTTGACCAGGTCGCTGGGAAACTGAGCAGGCAGCAAGGAAAAGCGGACCTGGCACTGGCTGAGGAATCCTCGACAACTTCGTATCTCCAGCGTATCGAGAGGGCGCCGGGAGCTGTGTGGGAGTTGTTTGCCCCAGGTCGCCTCCTGAAGCCTGGACAGAGTGTGGCTGAGTAGGGCAGCCTCCTTGAGCCCCAGGCGGAGACAGCAGCACAGGGTTCATAGGCCCTAATGCTTCTGGGCGTTGGATCAAGCCCTGTACTGCAGAAACCAGGGCATCGAGGGTCTGTTGTTGGTCCTTCAGACGCTGGGCCATCCCAGGAATGGCCTGGCGGGCAGATACCTCCGCCGGGTCCATGGACTTGGCAATCTGTTATGCTCAGGCTTGTGGACCCTTGGGCCGACGGGAGGATGGAATACCTTGGGGGAAGACCCGAGGGTTCTCCCATCGGGTGGCGAGGCAGGAAACGAAGATGTGACCGGTGGACCCTCGATACTGTAGACAGGCGTGACTGTGGAGGCGGACGAAGAGTCGTGACGTCGAGGAACGGAGATGTCTTCACCCCTGGAAGCCCGCGGTCCCCGCAGGAGGAGCCCATAGGGACCCGGGCCGCTGGGACTTAGGTGGACCTTTGAGAGGTCAGGTGACGGTGCAAGAGCCGACTGGAGCTTCACCCTGGAAGCCCGCAGTCCCCCCGGGAGGAGCCCGTAGGGACCCGGGCCGCTGGGACTTAGGTGGGCCCTTGTAGACGGTAGTCTTGAAGTCCTAGGTCAGGTGCCAGAGGGTCGTAGCTCACCAGTCCAACTCGTACGCCAGAGAATCACCACTTGCCAATCTGAAGTCAGGAACCAGAGAGTCACCGTAAGCCAATCCGAAGTCAGGAACCAGGAACACCAAGATGAAGCAGGAACCAGAAGCCAAGCTCAAGGAACTCACCGAAGCAAGCAGACTAGACAGTGATCGAAGACGTTGCCAAGTCAAGGAATGGTCGGAGGAAGTCTCCTTTTATACTTCCTCTGACCCTGTGGATAGGAATCAGCTGTGGCCAATTAAAGGGACAAGGTCCCTTTAAATCTAGCGAAGATGCGCGGCCTCACGCATAAGGATGATGGCGGCCATCTTGGATCCGGGCCGCGGAGGAGAGTAGTGGCGGCCGCGAGGGAGGAGCAGGGACGGCTCTGGTCCCGGCGGCCAGCCTGGGGACCTGCAGCGCCGGGCCCGGCGCAGGGCAGTCAGCCTCGCCGAGGTAGGGGGCCGCGCCCATGGACGGCTGCGGGCGCAAAACACAATTTGTATATTGTTTGTCTCAAAAATTGCAATTTTGTGATTTATTGGGGGTGTTATTGGGATTTGTTTACATTTGAAAACTTTTTCAATAATTAGTAGTAGTCCGCCCCCTCATTTATTTATTCTGAGAATTGAAAAAACATCGTAATTTTTATGTGCTATTTGATTTTTTAGAACTATATCTGATTTTTTTTAACCATGATTCAGTGATTGCAATGAAGTTTGGTTTATTGTCATATAGTAGGTCTGTGATTATTGGGAACTTCTTTGTGATTGATTGTGCATTAACTAGAAAGAATGTTATCATTAGCAGATTGTTTATGGATGTATTTTTTGTGTTATTGGTCCTTTTCATCTGTATGAGGTTACTTTGGATTGTTTTTTAGTATCTTTTTTATATATCTGGCTCTGTTTCTTTTTAAATAATCTTCCCCGTATTTACCTCTATTTAGGCAGACTTTAATTGATTGTGCTACCAGGTCTTCTTTTTCCTTGTTCATGTTCATTGTTGTCTAGTTTCGCTTTGTAGTTTGTTTGGTTTTCCTCTATTTCCAGGGTGTGCGAAGGGGCGTAGAAAGGGGCATACCCCTTTGTCGCGCTCCTTTGGTGTGCGACGCCGGGGCGCAACGCCTCCAGGTCCCTCTTTGCTTTTTAAATCCCCCCTCTTGACGCGCTTTCCGACGTCAATGATGTCAGTAGCGTCAGCCAAGGGGCACGTCGGCAGCTGCTCTTCTGGGGTCCTCTGGGCATGTCCTCGACGTCTGCAGAGAAGAAAAGAAAAAGCAACAGGTGAAACAGGGGAAACCAGGAAGGAGACAGGGAAGACAAAGAGAGCGGGAGATAAGAAAGTAAGCTAGAGCCTTCATTGTTTTGGTCAGCAGGGCGATAATCCCAAATGACAGTCTGACAGGGTCCGGTGGTATGTGCGAGCGGCCTGGGCTATGATCAGAAGAATCATAGATGACTGGATGGTGAATAAACCATTCATGGGCAGATTCAAGCATGGGGTCCAAATGGAAAAATAGGTTTGAAACCTGGTGGAGCATCGTATATACCCCTGTTATAATGTATTTTCTTCGCTTTTGTTATTATGTGAACCGGCATGATGTGCCTCTCTAATGCCGGTATATAAAAGCTACTAAATAAATAAAATAAATAAATCGTCAGGAGACTATGGAGGACATGCTTCATGAAGTTTTTGTGCTTTGGACTTGGTTGACTTTGTCTATGCCTTGATGTGTGGCTCTCTATTTGGCATTGAGATCATTGGTGCTTTATATAGCACCGATTCCTTCGGCAGCTTGACTGTTGGTGCCACGCATGGCACCATTATCGGGAGGCGTTTTGTCTTTCAGTGCCTTAGTTGGCACAGGCTGTATATTTGCCTTAGTGTGTGCCATATCTTTTCAGCCATAGACTGCGTTGTGTCTTTGCACGTCATGGTTAGTGCTGTGGTTTTTGGTGCCTTTGCGCTGTTTGCTTTGGCACTTTTGATGGCACTGCATCCTTCTGTGCCTTTGACGGTGCCTTTGACAGCACTGAAATTTTTGGCGTCTTCGCCTGCTCTGGCATCATGGGTGACACTGAGCTCTTCAGAGTTTAGATGGGGCATCGAGCAGGAAGATTGCATCAATGGTGTCTAACCTTTGTGCGCAGAATTGTACATGGAATCACTGAGTGCCATGGAGTACTCGGAGCCCTAGTGCCCAGAAGATGAGGAAGAGGTGCGTTCCGATGTGTAGGCTCTCAGGTCCCCTAAGAAGTCTTACCAGAGCCCTGGAAAGCCAGAGGAAAGATCTGTGATACACTCAGTGGTACGGTGGTGATGGGATGGCGATCACATCCCATGGGGACTACTGGTTAGATCCACCACTGGAGCTAAGACCGGAGGACCTCTGGATTCACTGTGTGTGTCATGGCTTCTTGAATGTTTAGATTTACGATGATGTGGTGGAGAATCGTCCTGCTTACGCTTGTGAGACGGCCCTGAGAAACTCGCACTTTGAGTTCCTTGTAGCATCGAGCCCTGGGAGACGTGTCCACACACCTTGCAGTTCAAGGAATCATGCTGTGGTCCCAAACATAGCAGGAAGACCTTCTGGAGATCTCTCGATTGACATTTTCTTGTCTTATCTTGGACAGAGACAGGAGGGGGCAAACCCTTTGTGGGAGCTTGCATCAGAAGATATTGTAACTGGGAGATCAGATCAGACCCAGCTGTTTGTGGCAGCGGACAGAAAGAGACTGAAGTAGGAGGAGTAGATAGTGTGTAATGGCTATTGGCGCCATTCTACTGTGCATATGAGGAAAGATTCTTGAAAAATTCAGCTACAGATGAGGCCTGACTCGATGCCTTCGGATGATGTAATCCCATCAGCGACTGTCTCACTTCTCCTCAGGAAAAAGTGGCAATGTTGTCATTTCCTGTGCCTAAAAAAAAAAACTTGTTCTGAGTCAGAATCATAGTTTTGAATGCCTTTGAGTCTTCCGTTCATTCTTATGGCAGCATTAGCTTTGTATTTTCTTGCTATTAAGAAATTGGGTAATTGCCAGGTTCTTGTGGCCTGATTTGGCCTTTGTTGGAAACAGAATGCTGGGCTTGATGGACCCTTGATCTGACCCAGCATGACAATTTCTTATGTTCTTAAGAATGGAGTTCTAGATGCTATTTATTCAGCAAGAAAACAGTAAAATTATGGCTGTGTTTTACTGCATGCCATTTAGTAGTGGTAGTGGGTGGGATGGGGTAGTGTGGAGTGTGGGATTGGCTGCTGCTAAAGATAAGAGCTGTTCCAGGTTTTGTCCCCTGTGTAGACTTGAGTTTTCACATTAGTTAAGATCCTTTCCTGGTCCTAAAACTGCCAGGGAATGAACAATTGTGCACTCTGGATATTAGTTAAAAAAATATGGCAAATAAGCACTGCAAACAAAGTCCACCTGAGATACCCATGAATGAGTATTTAAATATTTTTTTGAAGAGAGCTAAAGATTTTTTTAAATCATATCATGTGTTTGTACTTTACTTCATAGGCAAAAGTGATTCTCAACTTTGAAACTTTCCTTTTCTGGTTATTGAGGCAGTGTGCGATGTCACTGAGGGTTTGAGATTCTCAGAGCAATGTGTAAGGTCATTAAATGTTTGAGGTTCTCAAGGGTGGGTATAATGTCACTAAAGGTTTCAGGTTCTTGGGGCAGTGTGAGATGTGATATCAAAACTGAGGATATTTTGGATCATATGGGGTGGTTGCAAGCCTCTGTAAGGCTCAGCCAAATTCAAACTTTATTTTAGGTTTTGGTCATCTGGATTTTTGTAGTTTAAAAAGGATATGCCACAAGTTTGGTTTTTTTTTGTTTGTTTTTTCCTATTTTATATACCATATACAGCATTTACAATACTCTGTTTTTTCCTGGGATGCCTCCACTTTGCTGTGATTTGATTACCTTGATTCCATTTTGGGCAGTTTCTTCTGTGCTTCCACTAGGGCATTTTTTAAAATTCATCTTAAATGTGATGAGATCATTGTGCTCAGTCTTCAACAAAACTCCCATCTCTTGATAATATTATGACCCATTGTTAGTTTTCTTAAAGATTGTGTTTTGAATGAATCTAGACATACAAACAGAAATTAAATCAGCTTATGCATTCAAGAATGTAAATATCCTTCTTTAAGAGGCATCACAGAGCTCGGATAATGAAACTACATGGCTATTACAGGGTAATAAAAGTAAAACTCTTGTGAATGATAGCTGGAGACAGGGACTCACAGAGGCCTTGCAGGGTTAAAGTAATTTTAGAGGTAAAGTCACTTGCTTTGAGGTTAGGTTGGATGATGGGTAGGTGAAATGAGGCAGGTGTGGAGACCATGAAGTGATTATCTTCATAGTCTGAAAAGGCTAACTCAGTTTGGTTTAAAAAAAAAAATTTAAATGGGGATTGTATAAATGAACGAACACATCAACACTTGAAGGACCAGACTTTGCCAATTTTTACTAAACTAACGAGATAAATGCATTTCTATTTAGTGGCTATGGTAAGTCTTGCTGCTGTTGAGGGTGAGGGAGACTAGTTAAAAAAAAACCAAAAAAAAACCCAACTCTGAAATTTTATTAACACCATGTAATGCTGTTTAGATTTTGACATTCCATTAATAGAAATAGACTATATTAAAAATCAAAGAAAAAAAGTCTTTTGATGCCAGAGAACAAAGATGAGCCTCCCTGTATTACTTGGAATGTTTACATAAGAACATAAGAAAATGCCATACTGGGTCAGACCAAGGTTCCATAAAGCCCAACATCCTGTTTCCAACAGTGGCCAATCCAGGCCATAAGAACCTGGCAAGTACTCAAAAACTAAGTCTATTCCATGTTACCATTGCTAATGGCAGTGGCTATTCTCTAAGTGAACTTAATAGCAGGTAATGGACTTCTCCTCCAAGAACTTATCCAATCCTTTTTTAAACACATCTATACTAACTGCACTAACCACATCCTCTGGCAACAAATTCCAGAGTTTAATTGTTTCTTTCTAAAATTTCTGTATAAGGGGGAATCCATGCCCATGAGTGTGTAGGGTGTCGGGCTACATCTTACTTAGATGGAGTATGATATAGTTGCATACAAAATGATAAAAGGGATGGAACGATTCCCCTATGAGGAGAGGCTAAAGAAGTTAGGACTCTTCAGCTTTGAGAACAGACAGCAGAGGAGAGAGAGGTGGAGTTGGGCATATAAATTTGAATCGGTTGTTTACTCTTTCAAAAAGTGCAAAGATTAGAGGTCACAGTGAAGTTACTAGATTATACATTTAAGACAACATATTTTTTTGCTCAATACATAATTGGACTCTGAAATTTGTTGTCTGAGGATGTGGTAAAAGCTGTTAGTGTAGCTGGATATAAAAAACGGTTCGGACAAGTTCATGGAAAAAATGTCCATAAACCATTAAGGACATTTTGACAAACACAAGAAGAAGAGAACACATATCTCCGATTCTCAAAGACCTACATTGGCTGCCAGTGCACTATAGAATCTTATACAAGTCCATCACCATCATCTACAAAGCATTCCATCAACTCTCTCCGCTTAACCTCCAAATACCATTTAAAAAACATACCTCTACCAGACCTATCAGAGAGTCATACAGAGATTCACTACAGGTTCCACCTGCCAAAACCTTTCACCATACAACGCTCAGAGACAGGGCTTTCTCTGCAGCAGGACCTACCTTGTGGAACTCCATCCCACCAGAAATGAGACAGGAACCCTGCCTTCCTACATTCAGAAAAAGACTCAAAACCTGGTTATTTATGAAAGCCTTTCCAGACACAAATTGAACTTTCTCTCAACCAAATCAACTAAGACCTCCCCTCAGGGTAAACATAAACTCTAACAACTCCATAATGTTATTTCTCATTAAATGAGCAGGTTTTTTATGTTGCTTTTATTATATACGGTATATTATATATACGGTATGTTATATATTATATATTATATTATATAAATTTATTATATACGGTATATTACCTTGTTACTCTTTTTATCACATTGTTAATTTTCTATCGCTTTCCTTACTTTCCAAGTTGCATTAGGTCCCTGTTTTATTGTAACTGCTATTTCTTCTTATATCACATGTTAATGTTCTAAGTTTTTCTCCTCTTGTCACACCCTGTTAATTGTAAACCGACATGATGCGACTCCCATCGCGAATGCCGGTATATTAAAAATTAAAATAAATAAATAAGGTGAACTTGGGGAAATCCAAATCTTATCATTGGAATCTATCAAATCTTGCCAGATACTTGTGACCTGGATTAGCCACTGTTGGCTAAGGATATTGGACTTGAAAGATCTTTGGTCTGACTCAGTATGGCAAATCTTATGTTTTTATTTTCTTATGTAATATCTTGAGTGTCCTGTAACACTTGGCCTTGTATAATAGTCTCTGTAAGGCAAATTAAACTTGATCTGATGCATTGGTATGTACTTTACAGCTCCCTGCAAGGGTGTTGTGGTCACTTGGGCACAACAAGGAGTTGGAAAACAGCAAGGAGTACAAACTCCGGTTGATTTCACACATACTCTTTTATTTACAAGGACAACCAAAAGTACAGCACAGAGTCCACTTACTGCAGCAGTCTCACAAACATCCAATCATGCAGTTCCTGCTTAGGGCTGACTTCCTGCCTTCTCTCTGGGGCCTCCTCAGCCTTCCGGATCCTGCCTTTTTATCCAAGGCTGCAGGGATCCTCCCTGGCCCAGAATCTCGTGCTGGGCTGGCTTTTAAGGAGGACCAGGCCAGATAGCTGTGGCTGATCCTTTAAGGTATTCGGAGGAAGTTTCTTATACACTCCCTCACATACCCTTCCCCTCACCTTGGCTTTGTCAGGTCGAGTGTCCTGCCATACCAGGTCTAATTCACGGCGGCTCCTCTGTGGCCCATGTATCTTGATTCATGGACAAGCTCTCAAGGATGTCCCGCCTCTGGGTATACTGCCCCACCTACTTGGCATTCAGTCAGATGAATCCAGAACAAATGGGTTTATGCTCTCCTACCAGCAGATGGAGATGGAGCAAACAGACGTGACAGTATTCTGTCTTCAGCAGATGGTCGACGTGCATCTCCCCACTGGAGATTGCTCAATTTGAGAAAAAGGAGAAAAAAATAATTTCCCTACTCTCCTGCGGTGATACCATAAGGTCCCCTCCCCCAGTTGAGAATTCCTTTTTTTTATTATTATAATTTTATTGCATATAACTAAAAATATACAATAAAATATAACAAACAAACTTTTGTTTACACTCTTATTGTACAAGAACAATAGCAAAGATTACCCCCCCCCCCCCAATCAGAAAATACCATAACCGGTGGGACGATATATAACACTTAATATCTAAGCTCAAATGTCTGAAATACATACAGATTAACAGAAAAACTGGCAGTCACTGAAGAGATCAGGGCCTCCTAGATATCCACAACAAAAATGAATTCCATATCCCATGAAACTTAGAAAGTTTGTTGTTTGTTTTTTTTTAACAGTAGTGAGCTTATATAAAAAAATAAGTCCATTCCAGTCTACGAATAACAGCCTCCATAGATAGAATAACAGCCAATTTCCTTTCCAACAGGAGGCTAACACACCATGCAGAAAGCACAATCTGAAGCACCAGTAGCCAATTATTCGTCGGAATATCTAACGGTAAGTTCAATAACACATTTTCAGGAGAAAAGGATAATTGTAATTCTGTAACCCTCTGAGCAAATGAAGACTTCATCCCAGAACACCACCAGAACACCACAAATTTAGGGCACTCCCACCACATATAATAAAAAGTGCCTCGATCCCCACCTCCCTTCCAGCATAAATCATCCCTATCAGGAAAAGCCTTATGAAGTTGAATCACAGTGAGGTACCACCGCATCAAAACCTTACAACTATTTTCTGATATGAGAACTGAGACCGGTCTCCGTTTCGCATTAAGGAATACGAGATTCCAGTCCTCCGGGAACTTCTGCCCCAAATCCTTCTCCCAGGCCAGAATAAAGGTGGCCTGTTTTAGTCAAATCCTTATTAAGAAATCTATATATGTTAGTAATCATTCCTTTCATACTGTCTGCATGATCGTTCCAATATGCAAATTGAGTTTTACCCAAAAGCAGATCGTCCCCAATTTTTTCTGTTACCAGAAAATGTCCCTACTCTCCAAATTATACTTGTCCTGTAACTCTAAAAAGATGAAATACCTATGACCACCCTAAACCTTTTCAAGATTGGTCATCGCTTTGGCTATCCAAGACCGAAAATAGGTAGTAGACATACCCGCTTGGAAAGATGTGTTTATCCTTAATTACTGAATTAAAATGACAACCACCAACTAGATTAGGCTTCCACTGTTTCCACAACATCCTCCTCGACTTAACGGCCGCATTTGACACAGTGAACCATGGGTGTCTCATTGATAGATTAACGGAGATCAGCATCAAAAACACAGCCCTAAATTGGTTTAAATCCTTCCTCCAGAATAGATACTACAGAGTCAAAATCAACAGCAAAGAATCTCCACCATTCATTTCCACCCTAGGAGTCCCTCAAGGCTCATCATTATCCCCAACACTATTTAACATCTACCTTCTCCCGCTTTGTCAACTCCTCTCCAAGCTTAAGCTAACCCATTACATTTACGCAGATGATGTCCAAATCCTCATACCGATTACCGACTCTCTGCATGAAACCATTCTTCGTTGGAATTTCTGTCTTCTTTCCATCAACAACATCCTTTCAAACCTCAACTTGATTCTCAACACAGACAAAACAGAGTACCTACTGATCACACAGGACGGCAACCTTCTGCTAAACATCTCACTTTCTACGACGCTTCCAACCTTTTCCCCTAGGGTCAGAAACCTTGGTGTTGTCATGGATAACCAACTGAGCTACACAGGTTTCATCAACAACATTGTAAAAGAGTGCTACTATAAACTCCAAGTTTTAAAAAGGCTAAGACCGCTCCTCCACTTCTTTGATTTCAGGTCAGTTTTACAATCAATCATTTTCTCAAAAATTGATTATTGTAATTCACTTCTTCACGGCCTTCCAGACAACTCCCTAAAGCCTCTACAGCTGTTACAAAATGCAACAGCTAGGATTCTTACAAAGTCCAACAAAAGGGACCATATAACACCAATTCTAAAGAATCTCCATTGGCTCCCAATCAAATTTAGAATACTCTATAAACTTTTAGCAATCATCCATAAAGCCATTCACATCACCACCCCGCTGGACCTCAAAATGCCTCTTCAGCTTCACACATCTTCCCGCCCGCTTAGACTAGCGCAAAGAGGTGTACCCTACAGGCTCCATCTATCAAAACCTCTTTAAGAAAAAGAGCTCTCTCCACAGCCGGCCCCAAACAGTGGAATTCGCTCCCACCGGACCTCAGGCTGGAACAATGCCCAATCACGTTTAAAAAAAGACTAAAGACTTTTCTGTTCTGCCAAGCTTTCCCATAACATCACGGACCCTCCTCAGCTTTTCGGACGGTCCTCACCCAGGGCCTTCCTCTAAGTATACATCCCATATATTAATAAATCGATAGTTTCACCTTTCCCTCTTCTCCCCTTCAGCCATCCCTCCCCTTCCTGCTGGCTTGATACCCCTCAAGTCCAGCTACTACTACTTTTTATTTCTTTGGTTCTTCCTAGTTATGTTCATCCTAGTTGTTCGCTTCCCTGTTCAATGTAAGACAATTTTTGTCATTGTTTGCTTGCTTGTTGGAATGTAAACCGAACTGATAAGTAACCCTGTTACCTGAACTTCGGTATATAAAAGCTATAAATAAATAAAATAACTTTAATGTGTGGTTCGTTATCGGAGGGAAACTAATCTGCGGCCAAGTAAATCGAAGTTGCCAGGTTAGAGCCCATAATGGCCCATCTCCCACTTTTGATTGTTCAATCTGCACCCACAGTTTACGCTCATTCTTCCTATTCCAATCCAATACTGCACAAAGCTGTGCTGCTGCATAATACCAATGAAGTTTAGGCACTTCCAACCCTCCCTGAAGTTTTATGGAGAAACATTACCCTACTCGCTATCCTAGGGGGTCTGCATTTCCAAATGAAAATATGCTTTGCCAGCATTTTAACATTGAAGATGAAATGGGGATTGAAAGAGAGTGGAAAAAATAATCAAATCTAGGCAAAACATTCATTTTTATTGTGGCAATCCAACCAAGCTAAGACAGACAAACCAGAGCAAATATCTAAATCCTGATTATATAGTCTTTAGCAGGAGCACATAATTTAGCTCAAATAAATCTTCCATGCGATTTCCAATCCGAATTCCCAAACACTTGATGCACTTGTGGCCCATTTAAAGAGGAAATACCCTACACAACAAGGGAATATGATCCACCAATACCATACGATTAAGCAACTCAGACTTCTCTAAGTTTAGTTTAAAACCAGAGACCCTACTAAATGCACCCCAAGTGTCAACCACCTCTCTCAAAGAAGCTATGGAACAGATATTTTATAATCCCAGAAACCTCACCCCTTTGCCAAATTTGGATCTCAAGGGGCTCTAAAAACAATGCAAATAACAAAGGGGATAGAGGACACTCTTGTCTAGTCCCCCATTGGATAGGAAAGTAAGAAGAAAAGGTACCATTAACTTTCACACAAGCCTGTGAGTCAGAATAAAGCTGTCAGAGCCAACTAATAAAAAAAGGAGCCAAAGTTCATTTTCCCTAGGCTGCGAAATAAAAAAGGCCAATGCACCATATCAGAAGCTTTTTCAGTGTCTACTGAGAAGAGAACTGCAGGGATATTTTTTTTCATAACCCACCAAATTAAATTTATTTATTTGTCAGTTTTTATATACTGTTGTTTGGAGCAAGCCTTCACAATGGTTTACAGATCATTATAACAAATAACTGATAACATGCAGTGACATTCTGCATGTGCTCTTGTCTTACCTGGTTCAGTTGGTAGGCTATATTAATTTCTAAAGCCTATAATTCGTCCCTAATCCTTAGGACTTGCCTATAGACAGAAGTAGACAGCATGCTTTTATGAAGCCTTTCTGCATCCAAAAAGCTTCTGTTGCTACTTCTGTTTTTTCTCAAATTTTGCTGCCTTGATAAGGGCCACCCTAGAAATCAGCCATCCCCTGATAACAGCCTTCAAACAGTCCTAGAGAAGAGAGGGGTTAACACCCCTCACATCATTAAAGGCTAGGTAATCTTGGATATTCTCTGTCAATTGAGAACAAAAAACCTCATCCACCAATAAAGTATTAAGTTTCCAGTATTTCTTACCAGCTTTCTCCCTACACCAATTAACATCCAACCAAATAGGAGCATGATCGGACCACGAGATAGTACTTATTTCCACCTGAAAAACCATGGGTAACATCAATATATCCAGAAGAAAGAAATCTAGCCTAGAATAAGATTTATGAGGGCTAGATTTAAAAGGAATAATTTCTGACCTGCGGCAACCAGTTCCTCCAAACATCTATTAAATTCCAGGTTCTCTTCAATTTCTTAAGCTAGACTTGTGGTATACTAGAACCCAAACTACCCCCTCCAGAGTTATACAATTTCAGGTTGTATTAAAATCCCCAGCCATAATCAAATATCCCTCTCCCTCTAATTTTAAAAACTTACCAAGTGTTGAAAAAAGGCTCCCTGCCCTCCAGCTCAAAGTAAATCAAAAGAAATCTACCTTTGGGGTCTGCATAGTGTTTGGTAATTAAACCTTTAAAGTCCCTATGAAATAAAATCCCCACCACTGCATATTTTTCCATCTTAGTTGCTGCTTCGAAAAACTGCAGTGGAAACATGGACCACTTTAAAAGGTACTCATAATGCTTTTTTAAATGGGTTTCTTTTAGCAGAACAATAGTGGCTCTTTTTTTTTTTCCCCCAGGATCTCAGATTTAAGAAGTTTCCTTTTTCGTGAAACATCCTACCCCTTAACCTTAAAGGACAATATTTGAATACCAGCCATCATAGGAAACAAATTAATAGGATAATAGATAGCAACCACAATGTATAAGCTCTACACCCCATGAAAACAGAAACTCAAAAATATAATTTAAAAAAACCCCAAGACTCCCATCTTACCCCCCAGTGACCTGCATCCCAGACACTATATGCCACATCACACCCACCATTATGCTGATAAAATCCTTTTCCCTGATGACCATGCAACCACACTGTCCAACCTCACCAGCTCTATCCGCAGTCGAAAAACAGCCTTGGCTCACCAACTACTCAAGTTGCTTGGCCACATGGCATCAATGGTCCACGTCATCCCAATGGCACACTTGGCCATGAGACTGACACAATGGACTTTAAAGTCTCAGTGGCATCAA
Organism: Rhinatrema bivittatum; assembly: GCF_901001135.1. Classification (NCBI taxonomy): domain Eukaryota; kingdom Metazoa; phylum Chordata; class Amphibia; order Gymnophiona; family Rhinatrematidae; genus Rhinatrema; species Rhinatrema bivittatum. Next base: position 336,650,966 of record NC_042619.1, on the reverse strand, counting down.
GCCACTCAGCTGCTTACGTCCCTTGTCCACATAACCAGTCAACTTCATTTGTCCCTTACTTGTTGGATGCACAAGGCCAACTTACAGGTCTTCCCTTCCAGCAACCGGCTCTTGAGGTAACCTTAACCACGGATGCCTCCAACCTAGCTTGGGGAGCCCATGTCAAAGGCCTTCAAACCCAAGGGACTTGGACAAAAACTAAAGCAATCTGTCAGATCAACTTCCTGGAGCTTCAGGCAATGCGGTACGCCCTTTATGCATTCAGGGACTGCCTATCCAACAAGGAGGTCTTGATTCAAACAGACAACCAGGTAGCAATGCGGAACCTGAACAAGCAGGGGGGCACGGGCTCTTATCTGCTCTGCCCTGTCGCGTTCCATACTACTGTGAGCCTCAGCCGAAGTTTCCAGCCCCACGAGTGGTCTCTGGATCCCTCTGTTGCGGGCAGAATCTTCCACTGGTGGGGTCAGCCAGATATCAATCCCTTTGTGTCCAGCCAGAACTGCAAAGTGGACAGATTCTGCTCTCTACATAGGGACCGAAGAGCACCAACCATGGATGCCTTCGTCCTTCCCTGGAACATAGGCCTGCAATATGCATACTCTCCGATTCCGCTAATAAGTAAGACTCTTGTGAAGCTACAACAGGACCGAGGCTTAATGATTCTCATAGCCCCGTATTGGACACGCCAAGTCTGGTTTCTCATACTTCTCTACCTCTCTGTCCAAAAACCCATTCGCCTGGGCACAGCACCCAACCTCATAACACAGAATCACGGCAAGTTACGCCACCCAAACCTCCAGACCCTATCCCTGATGCATGGATGTTGAAAGGTTGATACTACAACCCCTCAACCTTTCTACTAGCGTATCTCAAGTCCTTGTAGCTTCACGTAAACCTTCCATGCGGAAGTCTTACCGCTCTAAATGGAAAAGGTTTACAGGGTGGTGCACACAAAAGGACCTTAACCCCTTTTCTTGCCCCACACCAGCAGTCTTAGATTATCTCTGGCACCTCTCAGAATCTGGCCATCAGACTTCCTCCATACAAGTACATCTCAGTGCCATCTCTGCTTACTATCAAGGAGTATGGGATGCACAGATAACGGCTCAACCCTGGTGAGTCGATTTATGAGAGGCTTAATACAGCTTAAGCCACCTCTATGACCACTGGTTGTGGTATGGTACTTACACGGCTCATGTGTTCTCCTTTTGAGCCACTGCACTCCTGCGAATTCAGATATCTTATATGGAAAGCAATTTTCCTAGTAGCAATCACATCTGCTCACAGGGTTAGTGAGTTACAGGCCATTGTGAATACTCACCTTACACAAAGTTCCTCCATGACTGGGTGGCTCTCCGAACTCACCCTAAATTCCTTCCTATGGTGGTAAGAGATTTTCACTTAAATCAATCCATAGTATTGCCCACTTTCTTTCTAAGACCTCGCTCATTCAGGTGAGCGAGCTCTACACACCTTGGACTGTAAGCGTGCGCTAGCATTTTATTTAGACCGCACTACTGCCCATAGAAAATCCACCCAACTCTTTTTGTTTCTTTTGACAAAAACAAGCTTGGAGTTGCGGTGGGCAAGCAAACTCTCTCCAACTGGTTGGCAGACTGCATTGAATTCTGCCACCAACAAGCAGACCTTCCACTTCAGGGATGAATGAAGGCGCACTCAGTCAGGGACATGGCAACATCGGTAGCACATTAGCGTTCAGTACCGATTGCCGACATCTGCAGGGCTGTGACATGGAGCTCTCTCCACACCTTCACAGCTCACTACTGTGTAGACAAGGCTGTTCGAAAAGACTGTCTTTGGCCAATCTGTCCTAAGGAATTTATTCTCAGTGTAGAAACCCAACTCGTCCTACCTCGACCTGCTGTGAATTTCAGGCTGCCTCATTGCCAACAGCACCCCAGTTGTACCTGTTGCACATGATGTATGCTGGTTGGCCTAATTCATATGACTCAGCCTGTAGCTTGCTATTCACCCATATGTGAGGACTACCATCCTGCTTGTCCTGGGAGAAAGTAGAGTTGCTTACCTGTAACAGGTGTTCTCCCAGGACAGAAGGATGTTAGTCCTCATGAAACTCACCTGCCGCCACCCCGTGGAGTTGGGTTCGATAACGTTTTATTTTATTTTTCGCTCGTACTTTTTGCTACAAACGAGACTGAGGGTGGACCCCGGTGGCCGCAGGGTTAGTGCCATGCTGGGCATGCTCAGTGTGCCAGTCAAAGTTCTAGAAACGTTGACAAACATATTCCGTGACAGGGTTCCATCTGATGTCACCCATATGTGAGGACTAACATCTTCTATCCTGGGAGAACACCTGATACAGGTAAGCAACTCTGCTTTATATGCACTGCTGTGGTGCCAACTAGAAAACCCTGCAAAAAAGCAAATGAACTTTAATGCTTCTTGGGCAGTGGCTTCCTCCACAAAATGGCACAAGAAAACAGAGTTGCAATACAATAAAAACATAAGACTTGCCATAGTGGGTTAGACCAAAGGTCCATCAAGCCTAGTATCCTGTTTCCAACAGTGACCAAGCCAGGTCCCAAGTACCTGGCAGGATCCGAAGGGGGTAGATAGATTCCAAGCTGCTTATCCCAGGAATAAGCAATGGATTTCCCCAAGTCCATCTTAATAATTGTTTGATTAGGTACCAACATTTCTTAGTCATGAGAGCAGTGAGTCACTCTGGCTAACTAACTGAAGTTAGACTGTTTGTTTTTGAACAAGGGTATTAATCACCAGGTAGTAGCTATCATTCCCGCAAGCTACCCCCATGCCTCTTCTCTTCATTCACATCCTCTAGACTTTATGGATCCACAGTGTTTATCCCACGCCCCTTTGAAATCCTTCACAGTTTTGGTCTTCACCACTTCCTCCAGAAGGGCGTTCCACCACCCTCTCCGTGAAGAAATACTTCCTGACATTGGTTAAGAACATAAGAACATGCCATACTGGGTCAGACCAAGGGTCCATCAAGCCCAGCATCCTGTTTCCGACAGTGGCCAATCCAGGCCATAAGAACCTGGCAAGTACCCAAAAACTAAGTCTCTTCCATGTTACCATTGCTAGTAATAGCAGTGGCTATTTTCTAAGTCAATTAATAGCAGGCAATGGACCTCTCCTCCAAGAACTTATCCAATCCTTTTTTAAACACATCTATACTAACTGCACTAACCACATCCTCTGGCAACAAATTCCAGAGTTTGATTGTGCGTTGAGTAAAAAAGAACTTTGTCCGATTAGTTTTAAATGTGCCACATGCTAACTTCATGGAGTGCCCCCTAGTCTTTCTATTATTCGAAAGAGTAAACCGATTCACATCTACCCATTCTAGACCTCTCATGATTTTAAACACCTCTATCATATCCCCCCTCAGCCGTCTCTTCTCCAAGCTGAAAAGTCCTAACCTCTTTAGTCTTTCCTCATAGGGGAGCTGTTCCATTCCCCTTATCATTTTGGTAGCCCTTCTCTGTACCTTCTCCAATGCAATTATATCTTTTTTGAGATGCGGCGACCAGAATTGTACACAGTATTCAAGGTGCAGTCTCACCATGGAGCGATACAGAGGCATTATGACATTTTCTGTTTTATTCACCATTCCCTTTCTAATAATTCCCAACATTCTGTTTGCTTTTTTGACTGCTGCAGCACACTGAACCGACGATTTCAATGTGTTATCCACTATGATGCCTAGATCTCTTTCTTGGGTTGTAGCACCTAATATGGAACCTAACATTGTGTAACTATAGCATGGGTTATTTTTCCCTATATGCATCATCTTGCACTTATCCACATTAAATCTCATCTGCCATTTGGATGCCCAATTTTCCAGTCTCTCAAGGGCTTCCTGCAATTTATCACAATCTGCTTGTGATTTAACTACTCTGAACAATTTTGTATCATCTGCAAATTTGATTATCTCACTCGTCGTATTTCTTTCCAGATCATTTATAAATATATTGAAAAGTAAGGGTCCCAATACAGATCCCTGAGGCACTCCACTGCCCATTCCCTTCCACTGAGAAAATTGTCCATTTAATCCTACTCTCTGTTTCCTGTCTTTTAGCCAGTTTGCAATCCACGAAAAGTGGTTCTGAGTCTTCCTCCCTGGAGTTTTAAATCGTGACCCCTGGTTCTGCTGATTTTTGTCCAACGGAAAAGGTTTGTCGTTGACTTTGGATCATTAAAACCTTTCAATTATCTGAAAGTCTGTATCATGTCACCCCTGCTCCTCCTTTCCTCCAGGGTATACATATTTAGATTCTTCAATCTCTCCTCATAAGTCATTCGATGAAGACTATCCACCTTTTTTGGTTGCCCTTCTCTTGACCACCTCCATCCTGTCTCTGTGTCTTCGGAGATACGGTCTCCAGAACTGAGCACAGTACTCCAAGTGAGGCTTCACCAAGGACCTGTACAAGGGGATCATCACTTCCCTTTTCTTACTCGATATTCCTCTCTCTATGCAGCCCAGCATTCTTCTGGCTTTAGCTATCACCTTGTCACATTGTTTCGCTGACTTCAGATCATTAGACACTATCACCCCAAGGTCTCTCTCCTGCTCCGTGCACATCAGCCCTTCACCCCCCATCGAATACATTTCTTTTGGATTTCCACACCCCATATGCATGACTCTGCACTTCTTGGCATTTAATCTCAGCTGCCATATCTTCGACCAGTCTTCCAGCTTCCTTAAATCCCGTCTCATTCTCTCCACTCCTTCCAGCGTGTCCACACTGTTGCAGGTCTTAGTATCATCCTCAAATAGACAAACCTTACCTTCTATCCCATCCGCGATGTCGCTCACAGATATGTTAACCACAATCAAATGACATAACACACATCCTTCTTCAGTTATACAAAGAACAATTTCAAGTCTATTATAGAGAACATTTAAACCCAACAGTAAACAAAAAAAAAAATGATTCTATATATTTACTCACAATATATCAAATGCAGTTTCTCATAAGCACCTCTAGAACTGATATCCTTTTACTTACATTAGAAAAACTCTTCTCCATGCATAGATAACATAACCCATCTTATGTAAATAAACACACCACTATAGCTAAGTTGATCTACATAAATTTAATCAACTATGATTGTTCACTTCCCGATTTGATCACATTTTTCCCTATTTTGTATATTTTGCTACCATGATGTATTGAGTTGTTGATCATTATCCTGTAAGATTTCCAGTTATAACCTGATTGTATTATTTGTTTCCAAATTGTATTAAGTTGTTTGATATATAAACCGGAGTGAAGGCAGCTAGCTAAACTTCGGTATAGAAAAGCATGAAAATAAATAAATAAATAAATATTGAACAGGACCGGTCCCAACACCGACCCTTGCGGCACTCCGCTAATCACCGCTCTCTCTTCCGAGTAAGTTCCATTAACCATCACACATTGTCTTCTGTCCAACCAGTTTGCTATCCAGGCCACAACCTTGGCACTTACTCCCAAGCTTCTCATTTTATTCACAAGCCTCCTGTGCGGGACTGTATCAAAAGCTTTGCTAAAATCCAAGGAGATGACATTGAGCGCTCTTCCTCGATCCAATTCCTTAGTCACCTAATCAAAAAAGTCGATCAGATTTGTCTGACAGGACCTTCCCTTGGTGAAACCATGCTGCCTCTGGTCCAGCAATTCTGCTGCTTATAGATAGTTCACTATTCTTTCCTTCAGCAGCGACTCCAATACTTTTCCCACCACTGAGGTGAGGCTAACCGGCCTGTAGTTTCTAGACTGCTCTCTGCTCCCACTCTTGCGAAGAGGGACCACAGCTGCTCTTCTCCAATCACTCAGCCCCACTCCCGTTTCCAGGGATCTATTGAACAGGTCACGCAGCAGAGCCGCCAGCACATCTCTGAGCTCCCTCAGTATCCTAGGATGAACCTCATCAGGCCCCATGGCTTTGTCCACTTTGTTTTCCTAGATCTTCCATACATTCTCATCCGTAAATGGAGTTTCATCCATTCCACTCCCCTCCAGTTTCTTGTTAACTAGCGACAGTCCTTCTCCGGGGTCTTCTTAAGTGAACACTGAACTGAAGTATTAATTTAATATTTCTGCCATTTCTTCTTTTATTTCCACCCATTGATCCTTTTCACCTTTCAATTTCACTATACCACTTTGGACTTTTCTCCTTTCACTAATGTATCTGAAAAATATTTTGTCACCTTGCTTTACCTCTTTGGCAATCGTTTCTTCCGCTTGACTTTTTGCTTTCTTGATTTCTTTTGTCTCCCTCAGTTTTACCAGATACTCTTTCTTGTGATCCTCCCTTTGGGATCTTTTATATTTCTTAAACGCTGTTCTTTTATTTTTTATTTTATCAGCCACCTCCTTTGTGAACCAGATAGGTTTCATTCTTTTCTTGCTTTTCTTTACTTTTCTAACATATATATTAGTTGCTTCAGTAATAGCTCCTTTTAGTTTGGCCCACCATTGTTCCACATCTCTCGTTTTCTCCCAGCCTTCTAGTTCTTCCTCCAGGTACTTCCCCATTTCAAAAAAGTCCGTGTTTTTGAAAATCAAAACCCGGGTCTTTGTGCGACTTCTCCGTATGGTATTAGTGATATGAAACCATACCGTTTGATCACTGGTGCTGAGGTGGGCATCCACCCGGACATTAGAGACATTATCTCCATTAGTGAGCACTAAATCGAGTATAGCTCCTTCCCTCATAGGCTCCATTACCATTTGTTGAACAGAGCCCCTTGCAGGGCATCCACTATCTCTCTACTAGTGTTAGATTCTGCAGAAGGGATTCTCCAGTTTACATCTGGCAGATTAAAGTCTCCAACAATCACCACTTCTTTCCCATCTTTTGGATGTCTTCAACTAGATCTCTGTCTAGTACTTCCATTTGATTAGGAGGCCTGCAAACCTTGCCAATAAAAACGGATGTCCCATCATCTTTATTTTAGGATGCCCATAAAGCTTCTTCTTTGCTCCATCTTCCTTGCAGCTCAGATGCTTGGATATTGTTTTTGAAATTATTGATTTTATTAAACTTTCAACATAACATTGCTAGAATAATATCATTACAAATGCAAAATACAGAGAAACTCCCCAATACCCCCCACCCTCCCCTGTCCCCACAGGCGTGGCTGTGGCCAGTCTGCTTCAGGATCCAAAGTCAGTAAAAATGAAGAGTGGCTCCTCAAAAGCCTATCAGAATGTCAAAATGCAGGATACTTATTATAAATCCACCACCTCTAATGCACCAAAAAGAACCATTTAGAGTGATGCATGAAAATAACACTTTTCCACCCAAATGCACACATTCCCTCCAATGTTTTCTGATAACTGCCAGCAAAAGCAAGTTACATTTGAACAATATAATCAAGAAATGGTTGCCAAGTTTTTAAAAAATAAGACCTTCTCCCATACTTGATGGCCGTTAACGAGGCCAGCTGGTAATATGTATGAAGTTTATGACCTCCGGTAGCTGAGGCACCTGTTCCGACTTCCACTGTACGGCTATTAAATTATGGGTCGCTATGAAAGTATGTGAACAAAATCTCTGTTGGGTCTTGTGTAGGTCATCAGGATAGACATGCAACAGGGTGATAATAGCAGAAGCAGTTAGAGGGACTTGTAATAGGTTACTTAACCAAGTGAATACGATCTCCCAGAAGGCCTGTATTTTCTGACAAGTCCACCAAATATAGAAACATAGAAATGATGGCAGAAGAAGACCAAACGGCCCATCCAGTCTGCCCAGCAAGCTTCACACATTTTTTCTCTCATACTTATCTGTTTCTCTTAGCTCTTGGTTCTATTATGAAAATGTTCAAATATTATGAAAAGGTTCAAATATGAAAATAAGTTCCCCTACTGCCACAGTTTTGCCAGCAGGTGTCCAGAATCGCCGGATATATGCTATGGATTTTATCTGGGGTGAGATACCATCTATATATTATTTTATAGCAATTTTCACGTAATCCGGCTGGTATTGAGCATCTCCTGGCAAAATGCATTATGACCTCCCAGGTCTGGGAGCTCAACTGCTCCCCCAGATCCATTTCCCACAGTTTTGCATGGTTGCTAACCTCCAACTGATCCGGGAAAGAGGCTTGGTGATTCTTAGAAATAGGGCCCTTTACTCTGTCACTATACCGCACTAGGGACTCAAACAGTGAGCGTCCTGGCTGTAGCAATTTGGTACGTTGCAAAGTTTGAATAAAATGTACCACTTGAGCATGCGCCAGAAAATCTTTTGTGCTAAAGGGAAGAATATCCGTCAGCCCTGTCAATGAAAGAATCGACCCCTGTTGCATCATATGTCCTATTGTGGTAACCCCCTTATCTCTCCAGAAGTTCAGTTGGGAGGTCTGATAACCTGTTGGCAGGTGCCTGTTATGAAGGAGGGAAGTTTAATAAAAATACTTGTATGCCCCAACTAACTGCCTACTGCTCTGCTTCCAAATTTGTAAGGTAACTTGTAAGGACCAGGCAATGCCTTGAACTGGTCTCCATGTATTTCAGGGTTGCCAAAATATGGCCTGCAAATCCATTGGCCCTAAAATTTCTTGTTCAATAGATGCCCATTGCTTGGTGTCCAGTCTGCGATGGATGTCAAGAATAGCCTGCAACTGAGCTGCCCTGTAGTACCATAAGAGGCTGGGTACTCCCAGCCCCTCCCCCCCATCCCGGAGACTTTGGAATATAAAGCACTTGACGTGCCAGCTGGGGGGAGGCCGCCTGTGCCAGATAAAATAAAAAATCCTTTTTTGCCAATGTCGCAGCACCTGAGATGAAATTTCTACCGGCAGGGAAGAAAACAAAGAAATTTAGGCAGGACCATCATTTTGGTGATTGCTATCCTCCCCGACCAAGAGAACATGCCCCTATTCCACCGACTCATATCCACGGTTAGACTGTTAAGCATTGGTAGATAATTTAGATGATGGAGATCGGTTAAGTTAGTTGTTAAGAATACCCCAAATACTTTATATGAGACTTCGCCCACTTATATGGGAACATGCTGCGAATAGCTTGTACTTCAGTTGGTTCCAAGTTCACATTAAGCAGTTCCGATTTAGTGAGGTTCACCTTGAGACCAGCTACAGAGCCAAATTGGGTAATTCGCGTGTAACCCCTTCAAATGATGAAGTCGGGTCTGTTAAGGTTAAAAGAATGTCATCAGCAAATAATGATGCTTTGTACTCCTCAGGACCTAGTTGAACTCCATATATATCAGCGGCCTTACGAATTCTGGTCACTAGGGGTTCAAGATAAAGGGCAAATAGCAAGGGGGAGAGTGGACACCCTTGCCTAGTGCCCCTTCCTATGGAAAAAGCAGGGCCATAACCACTATTCACTTTAACTCAGGCAGAGGGGTTGTCGTAGAGTTGCCGTACCCATTGTAAAAAGAAGGGCCCAAATGCCATTTGTTTTAAGGTGTAAAATAAGGGCCAATGAACTAAGTCAAAAGTTTTTTCAGCATCCAGAGATAATAAAACCGCAGGGGTTTGGATTCTACGGACCCACCAAATGATATCAGTGATTTTTCGGATATTATCTGCCGCCATGCGCTGCGGAATAAACCCTACTTGGTCGGAATGGACAAGCCCTGAGAGAAAGTGGTTAAGCCGCTGAGCAAGGACCCTGGCCAGGATTTTGAGATCTACGTTGATAAGTGAGATGGGTCTGTAAGATCCACATTGTGCCAGGTCTCATCCTGCCTTAGCAATAACAGTAATGCTGGCTATGTTATTATGGGGTCCGATGCCATTGCCCTCCCTAAGGTGGTTAAAATATTGAGCTAAGGGTTCTGCTACTATAGACACACATTTTTTATAATAGACCCCAGAGAGTCCATCCAGGCCAGGGGACTTGCCAGGTTTCAAGGATTTAACCACCGTCTCAATTTCACTGGGAAGAATTGGAGCATCCAGACTTTGCTGTTGCTCAAGTGTCAATTTAGGCAGATCTAGGTCATGCAGGTAAGTGTCAATTTAGGCAGATCTAGGTCATGCAGGTAAGCATTTATGTCTGTCTGTGGAATGAATCCCTCCGGCATGTACAGATTCTGATAAAACTCTGTAAAGGTGCGACGGATGTCCATGGAAGCCGTAAGGATATCACCTGACGAGTTTTTAATTTTCGGGATGGTATTTTGGGAGATATGGGCCCGTAGTTGACGGGCCAAGAAACGCCCGGCCTTGTTCCCCCTTTCATAATATTTTTGCTTTAGGGATTCCAAAGCATGAAGTATACGCTTATTATCAAGTTGAGCTAATTCATCTTTGAGAATGAGTAATTTCTGATAGCAATGCTTAGATTGGGTTCGCATATGTATCTGCGATAATGCTGTAATTTTATCCATTAAGGCAAGATGAGCCCCCCATTCCTGCTGCTTATAGGCAGCGGCCCGAGATATTATTGCACCCCTTGCTACCGCCTTGGAACATTCCCAAAGAGTGCTGGGGCATACCATCCCATCCGCATTTAGGCGAAAATATTCCTGCAGCTTGGTGCCCAGAGCCTGTACAAAAGCCTCATCTTGTAAGAGGGATTCATTCAGCTTCCAGAACAGACTACCTTCATCCCGATTACTCAAGTCAACATCCAAACTGATTGGGGCATGATCAGACCAAGTGATGACGTCTGTCTGCTCTCCTAACCTGATTTCCCAACAATTTATCAATCAAAAAGTAATCAATACGGGAGTAGCTATCATGAGATGTTGAGAAAAAAGTGTAGGATCGGGACTTAGGATACCGGCTTCTCCATATATCAACGACATTCCAGTCGGTCATAAAGTGTCGGACTAATTTCCTGATGGGCCCAGACAAGGAAGAGTGCACTTTAGAAGTATCTACAGTGGGTTTAAGGGCAGCATTAAAGTCTCCTCCCATTATAAGGGGCCCTTCCGCATGTAACGATAAAGCTCCATGCAGCTCCTTCCAGAAGGGTCCTTGGTCCCTGTTTGGGGCATAGACAGACACCAGGGTGTATTTTGTAGTACCTTTTTGGACATTTAGAATAAAGAACCTCCCGTTTGGATCCGCAACATGGGATAAATATTCGAATACCAAATGCTTTGATATCAAAATCCCAGTCCCTGAGTATTTAGCCTCTTTCCCTCTAGCCGCTAAAAAGACATGTGGGAATTCCCTACTCGAAAGTAAATGCTCATGTTTGCGTTTCAGATGGGTTTCCTGAATGAACGCTATGTCTGCCTTTTGGTGTAGCATTTCTTTTTGGAGAAGGAAGCGCTTTCTATGGGAGTTGAGGCCTTTGACGTTAAGAGAGATTATCTTAACCATTATCAAGTATGAGAACGGACATCACATTGAGATTAGGGAAAGCATCCTTCAGGGGTCTAATGGGCCCCCCAGTGAGAAACTTGGAGTGAGAAAGTATCCTTGCTGTGGCTGGATTAACACATAGTGACTTTAAACGTCCTGAGTTACGCAAGTTAGCCAAAAGCTCTAGCTCTGCCGCCTCCTTCGCCATAAATAAGGATTCGCTTATCTTCTGCGAATTCACCTCTGGGGGGTACATGATGGTCACCGCTGCCCGACCAGCTATTATCCCCCCTCCCCCCCACACCCACTTGTCGAGCTCATGTATCTATGAATTTGGTTCAACATTATCTATATGCCTACCTTGCACGCTGATACTTTCAAACAGAATATAACATACATTTTTAAAACAAACAGATTGCAAATAAAACCTTTGAGATTTAAAAGGAGATCAGAATCCAGTCCTCCTCTAAACTGTTTCTTGAACCTAGATTAGGAGCATAGCGCAATCTGTCACTTTCAGCCCTTATCTGCGCTATAGCTCCCAGGGTCTGCTGATTGCCTACGTAACCGTCCTCTGCCCGGTCCCTGTCGCCTCCATCGAAGGTCTGCATCCATAGTTGCGCGTGGCCCCGGCCTAGCTGCTGGGGTGAAGTCAAAATTGATGCCGGCTTGTGTGAAGCATTCTGCCGCCTCCGTGAGGGATTTGCATCTGTAAGAGATACCTTGATGTTGGAAAATCAAGGCAAACGGAAAGGCCCATCTATAGCGAATGTCTTCACGACGTAAAATGGTTTTATTTATTTATTTATTTAAGTCTTTTATAGACCGGTGTTAGTAGGGACATCACACTGGTTAACATTTGAACTGCAGGTAAGAAATTACATTTTAACAGGGTGTAAAAAACTGGGAAAGAGAAAAACAATAGTGCAGCCTGGAAAATAGGTAGTAACAGTAACAGTCAATGAACATAGAGTTCCTTAACAGCAGGATAATGGTGCCATTGTATAGATGCACTTAGGAAGAGGTTTTGTGTGTAAGGCTATTCCGGTTGTTGCCTCGCGCAGCAGAAACCTCTTCTGTAACGTAGAAGGTGCTAGGTCATTATAAATGGCAATGTCATGGTCGCGCCATTTCCATTGGGGATGGGCCATAGCCAGCTTGCTGATATCTTCCTTTTGTTTATAGTTAAGGAATTTGATAATTATATCCCTGGGTTGGTTTTTTCGCTTGGGCCCTAGGGCTCGGTGCGCTCTCTCCAAATCCACCTGGAAGTGGTGGTCCCGCTCCCCTGATGGGGTCCCAAAACAGTCCCATAGGTCTTTACAAATCGTCATTGCTGTCTGCATGCTATCCATGTATTGTTCCTCTTCAGGGTCTCCCCGGATGCGTATGTTAGACCTGCGTGACCGGTTTTCGAGATCTTTCACTTTGTCCCCTAGAGTTTCCAGTTCCGTTGTAAACTGCTTTGCTTGTGCAGACAGGGCATCGATCTAACCGCTTTGTCCGTCCGCTCTCCCATCGAGCTCATCCATGCGAGTCCCCAAGGCAGCAAGATCCTCTTTCACATTTTCAATGCATGCTAGAATTTCCGCTTTGTGGGCTCGTAGGTCCGACCGGAGTTCAAGAAACCATCCCCACAGTTCATCCCTCGTGGGGAAATCTAGACCAGCGGTGCCCATTGAGGCCTCCGGACCCTCTGCTCTTGTTTCTCCCACATCATCTGCAGCAGTCCGTACTCCCTGGGAAGTAGTCGGGGTCGCTTGCACCTCAGGCATGTTTTCTTCCATTAATTTGCTAAATGCAAATTGCTTTAAATCTGTCGCTTTGCGGCGGGCGGTCATCGTGGTCTCAAAGTATTATGTATGTTGTCCGTTAAAGATTGGTAGGTCCGTAGCAAGTCCTGAAAAATGTTTAATGAACCCGGAGAGTGGGGTGGGGGGCAGCAGAGAAGTAAAGTATGCAGTTCACTCTGTCATTCCGCCGCGATGCTCATCTGCACCCCCCTCTTACTGTCTGCATTTAAGAGCTCATGATAGTCGGGAGCGCCCCAGGGAGGCTACCTTTCCGCTCCGCACCGGCGCTCACCTCCTCAATTATTGCTTGATTGCACCTATTAGAGGTACAAACTGAGGCCCTGATGTTAGTGCTTCTTTCCCCTGAGACAAAGCAAGCTGCCATGTGCGAGTGCCCGGTGCCTGAATCTGGTCCTTTTAAATGTTTTATCCTATAGATTATGGCTGCTGCTGATATAAACACAGAAGAACTGTTGACGGTGTCTGAGGGAATAAAACAGGGGCTATGTTGGATGTCACCCGCTGCTCTTCTGCCTTTTCTATCGGGCCACGTGGCTTCAGAACTTCAACAACGGCTTCCCCCCGCCGACTACACTCAGCCCCGCTGCCCACACAACGGTCTTGGAGGGCAGGGAGTCTCCCGGAGGCAATTAATTAAATCTGCCGGTCCATTTTTTGTGCTTATCTGCTGCTGCAGAACCATTGCTTGTCCGGAGAGGGGGGAGAGGGGTGGAGCACGTTCTCCCAGCACTAGGCCTCCTAAGCGTCCCGCCGTGCGCACTCCCTTGCCAACAAGTGCTGAAGATGGCATTTAATTTGGAGGCTGCAGCGATACTAAATAATTTTTTGGGTTTTTTTTGTTTGCTTATAGGTGCGCCTAATGATGCCCATGCAGGCAGTCTCCCTCCTAGTTCACGCTCGGCAAGATGGCGGATGACGAGGCGAGCCGCCAAGTTCTTCCCTAACGTCCTAAGTTGCCCACTCGCCATGGTCTGGTTTCTGCTTTGGTCCGCTCGGTCCGCTGGATCGAAAGCTGCGTCAGTGCTGCTGAGAGGCTGGTCCACACCAAGGGGTCAGTGCTGCGCTCGCGGCAGGATAGCTGGCGGGAAAAACTTAAATTTCAGAGAGGCTTCCCCGCCTCGCTAAGCTGGGTTTGCACCGCAATCCGGCCGTTTGTTTTTAGACGGTTGTGCCCCTCTTCTCTTGCTCGCCCAGCTGTTGTCTTTGGGCACCGCTTTTTAGGGGATTTATTTGTGATATTTAGTGTTCTTGCTGTAGTTGTAGCAGAGCCTCAGGCTCAAGCAGCCATCTTCCCCTACGGCGAACAGCGCCCCCTGGATATTGTTTTTGACATAAAGAACCACGCCTCCCCCTTTTCTGTCCTCTCTGTTCTTCCTTAATAAGTTATATCAAGTATGGCAGTATCCCAATCATGTGAATCCGTGAACCACATCTCCATGACAGCAATAATGAATTCACTAATACATTTAAAGGATGTTAATTAGACACATTCTTACTCCCATAGCAACCTAAAAATTCACTAGGAACTGAACAATTTTGAGATGAAGGCAGCAGTCCAACAGCAAGAGGGGGGCTTCCCAGCCTTTTGCATCGAGTGTCAGATGTATGATTTTTTACCTGCCAGTGAGAAATTGTACATGTGCATGCAATGCAAAGAGCTCCTGTCTCTCAGAGAATGAGTCCGATCTCTGAAGGCTAGAGTGGCAGACCTGGAGGAGCTGAGGCAGACAGAGAGGTATATAGATAAGACCTTCAGGGACATAGTATACAAGTCCCAACTACAGACTGGGAGCCCTGGTGCTGCCTTGGAGGAAGAAGGTCGCATGATCGGAGAGCATCAACCTGATGCAGCAGGAAAGGATCGTGTAGCAAGGACCTGCTCTCCAGGTGGTGCATTTTCCTTTCACACCGAGGATGTGTCTCCAAGGCCTACTGCCCAGGAGGGAAGGGTTAGATCGGCCGTCATAGTTGGTGATTCAATTATTAGGAATGTAGACAGCTGGGTAGCTGGTGGGCGTGAGGATCGCCTTGTAACATGCCTACCTGGTGCGAAGGTGGTGGACCTCACGCGTCACCTAGATAGGATTTTAGACAGTTCTGGGGAGGAGCCGGCTGTCGTGGTATATGTGGGCACCATCAACATAGGAAAATGTGTGAAGGAGGTTCTGGAAGCCAAATTTAGGTTCCTAGGTAGAAAGCTTAAATCCAGAACCTCCAGGGTAGCATTCTCTGAAATGCTCCCTGTTCCACGCACAGGTCCCCAGAGGCAGGCAGAGCTCCGGAGTCTCAATGCATGGCTGAGACAATGTTGCAAGGAAGAGGGATTCAGTTTTGTAAGGAACTGGGGAACCTTTTGGGGAAGGGGGGAGTCTCTTCTGAAGAGATGGGCTCCACCTTAACCAGGGTGGAACCAGACTGCTGGCGCTAACCTTTAAAAAGGAGCTAGAGAAGCTTTTAAACTAGAACAAAGGGGAAAACTGACAGTCGCTTAGCTGCGCATGGTTCAGAGGGAGGTATCTTCCAATGATACTAATGATGCATTAGAATTAGGGCATCCCAACAGTGAGGTTCCAATCATAAGAAAAGTAGTCCAAGTGCCTGTAACTAAAAACTCACCGGAGCCAAAAAAAAATTCTAACTTATCCTTATCAATTAAAAAGCAGAATGAAAATACAAACAAAAAACAAACTTTGAAATGGTTGTATGCTAATGCCAGAAGTCGAAGACATAAGAGAATTAGAATGTATAGCAGTGAATGATGACATAGACTTACGGGTAGATTTTCAAAAAGCACGATTTGGCGTACTTTTGTTGGCGCATCAGGTGCAAACAAAAGTACGCTGGATTTTAGTAGATACGCGCGTAGCCGCTAAAATCCTGGATCGGCGCGCGCAAGGCTACCGATTCCGTATAGCCGGCGCGCGCCGAGCCGCGCAGCCTACCTCCATTCCCTCCGAGGCCGCTCCGAAATCGGAGCGGCCTCGGAGGGAACTTTCTTTTGCCCTCCCCTCACCTTCCCCTCCCTTCCCCTACCTAACCCACCCCCCCCCCCCGGCCCTGTCTAAACCCCCCCCTTACCTTTGTCGGGGGATTTACGCCTCCCGGAGGGAGACGTAAATCCCCGCGCGCCGGGACGCAACCTGGGGGCGGGTCTGGAGGGTGTGGCCACGCCCCCGGGCCCGCCCCCGAAACGCTACGTCCCGCCCTGAAAATTCTGCGCGGATCGGGCACGCCCCCGACACGCCCCCCTCGGAAAACCCCGGGACTTACGCGAGTTCCGGGGCTCTGCGCGCGCCGGTAGGCCTATGTAAAATAGGCGCACCAGCGCGCAGGGCCCTGTTCGCGTAAATCCGGGCGGATTTACGCGAGCAGGGCTCTTAAAAATCCGCCCCTTAATTGGCATCTCAGAGACATGGTGGAAGGAAGATAACCGATGGGACAATGCTATACTGGGGTACAAATTATATCGCAATGACAGAGAGGAGCACGCCCGCCCTTCCATGGGGACGGGCGTGCGTGACGTCACGGTGTGTGTCACGCCCGCCCGTCCCTGTGCTTTCATTGGCTTGAGCGCCCGTCAATTTGGGCGCTCAAGCCCATGAAATTACGCTTCGCTTCGCTTCCAAGGCCGTAACTCAGCAGTCTTTTGGGGGGGGGGGGGGGGGTTAGCTGTCAGCCAGAAGTCAAGCTGGCTCCCAGGAGAACCGGGACCTGCACAGGGGGGACCGCTGCAAGCCGCTTTCGAGCTGGCTCCCAGGAGAACCGGGACCTTTGCGGGGGGGACCGCTGCAAGTCGCTTTCGCCGCCGGCTGCCCCCTCCAGAGGACGGCAGAGAAGGTTGAAGGGGCTGAAAGCAACAAAAAGTAAGTTGATAACATGTCGAGTAGCTTCGGGAGGAGGGGATTTTAGGTTTATAGGGGGAAAGTTTGCCGTCTACCCTTACCCCTGCCTCTAACGCAGGGGTAGGGGTAGGCGGTAAATGAGCAGGTTAAACGCGCGGCTAAACTCCAGGTTAAAAAGGCGATAGTCGGGACGCGCGTTACTGAATGGGGGGAATAGCTAATCCAATCGTTTACATCTAATATACATGCCGTGGGCGGAAGGGGTTATATGTTGATTTAAAGAGGCGGTAAGAATGGGTTAAAGGGGTTAGTGAATTGTGGGTTGGGCTAACGCGGCCAAATTGTGAGTAAAAGGTGGGTTAGAAACAGGGTAACCGCGGCCGCACTTTACTGTATTGACCTGCAAATTGATAGTGCGGTAATGGAGATTTCAATTACCCCAATATTGACTGGGTAAATGTATCATCGGGACATGCTAGAGAGATAAAGTTCCTGGATGGAATAAATGACAATTTTATGGAGCAATTGGTTCAAGAACCAACGAGAGAGGGAGCAATTTTAGATCTAATTCTCAGAGGAGCACAGGATTTGGTGAGAGAGGTAATGGTGGTGGGGCCGCTTGGCAGTAGTGATCATAATATGATCAAATTTGAATTAATGACTGGAAGGGGGGACAGTAAGCAAATCCATGGCTCGTGCTAAACTTTCAAAAGGGAAACTTTGATAAAATGAGAACAAAGTCAGCATGGCTTTACCCAGGGCAAGTCTTGTCTCACAAATCTGCTTCACTTTTTTGAAGGAGTTAATAAACATGTAGAGAAATGTGAACCGGTAGATGTAGTATATTTGGATTTTCAGATGGTGTTTGACAAAGTTACTCATGAGAGGCTTCTAGGAAAAGTAAAAAGTCATGGGATAGGTGGCGATGTCCTTTCGTGGATTACAAACTGACTAAATGACAGGAAACAGAGAGTAGGATTAAATGGACAGTTTTCTCAGTGGAAAGGAGTGGGCAGTGGAGTGCCTCAGGGATCTGTATTGGGACCCGTACTTTTCAATATATTTATACATGATCTGGAAAGAAATACGACGAGTAAGGTAATCAAATTTGCAGATGATACAAAGGCCTTGTGAGATTGGAAAATTGGGCATCTAAATGGCAAATGAAATTTAGTGTGGATAAGTGCAAGGTGATGCATATAGGGAAAAATAACCCATGCTATAGTTTCACAATGTTAGGTTCCATATTAGGAGCTACCACCCAAGAAAGAGACCTAGGCATACCAACGTTCTACAAGTGGAACATTTTTTCATATGCTTTTAATTACTTGCAAATTTTTTAATACCATATTTATACCATATTTTGGTCTAGTTAACTAAAATATGTAAAAAGGGGCATCAGGAAATAATTCCTTCAATGAGCAGGATCTAAATGATTAATAACTTTCACCATTTCTCACAGGACAAGCAGGATGGTAGTCCTCACATATGGGTGACATCATCAGGATGGAGCCCAGTCACAGAAAACTTCTGTCAAAGTTTCCAGAACTTTGACTGGCCCCTACTGGGCATGCCCAGCATGGCACTAACCCTGCAGCCAGCAGGAGTCCCCTTTCAGTTTTCTTTTTTCCGCGCAGCAGTAGCCTCGCGGTTTAGGAGCTCTGAAGAGATTCCTGACAGGAATTTTCCTCACGGAGTTAATTAAACTTTAATTGCCCCACAGGGGTCCCTCCTCTAACTTTTCTCAGGCCGTGGTACTCCGGTAAGTTTTTTGACCGTCTTTCGTCGATTACCGTCGAGTTTGGCCCTCGCGGCCTACTGGCCGTCGACCGTACTGCGGCTCGATTTTTTCTATGGCCATGGCGTCGGGGTTTCGTCTGTGCCCAGACTGTACTCTTACCATGTTTATCACAGACCCTCATGGAGTCTATGTAATGTGTTTAGGCCGTGAGCATGATGTCCTGACTTGCACCAAATGTGCCCTCATGACACCAAAAGGTCGCAAAGCCAGAATGGAGAAGATGGGACTCCTCTTCCGTGCTCACATCCCGACCCCGTCCATCGCATCGACGTCATCGGAACCGGCACTGTCGAAGTCGCACCAGCATCGACCTCCGTCCGGTGACGTCCGCCATAGACGTCTTCATGGCTATCGACTCCCGTTACTCCCCCTCAAGACCGAGGGGATCGTAGGGAGAAACATCGGCATCGTAAGTCTCGGACCATCGAGGGAGCGAAATCATCGACCTCGCCACCGTCTGAGCCTCCATCGAAGAAACCCCGTCCAGAAATGGCACAGACCATTCCTGCGACTGGGACATCAAGGCCACCCTCACCCGATCGGGGTTTGGGAGTCGCGATTCCGCCTGTAAAGGTGGTCCCTCCAACTGTGCCTCCGCCTCCCTCTTCCTTCACGGAGCTAGGGCTGCTTGCTCCAGGTCTCCGGGAAGAACTGGACCGGCTGGTCCAGGAGGCCATTGATAAGGCGATGCAATGGCTCCAGGTTCCTCTGGCACCGAGAGTGGAACCGGTCACCGACCTGATGACAGCAGCGCTGGCACTGCTGCTATCCCGGATGGAGGCGCTCATGACTGCCCTTCCACCGGTGATTCCCGGGTCTCCGATGGCTCCGGTGCGCACCCCGTTGACAGCTTCATCAGGAGGAGAAACACCGTTCCGCATTCCTCCTTCGGTAGTATTGCCTCAGCCATCGATGCCATTTCAGCCCTCACCACCAATTCATTCATCGGGAGCGATATGCACATCGGCACCATCGATTCCTTCGATACCGGCACAGATGCCTTCCAGGCCGTCCACGGTGCCTCAGACGATTCCTTCGATTTTCTTGGAGCCTCAGCCGGGGCCTTCGGGTATCCAACCCCCTTCTCGTCCTACAGGTCAGTCTACTGATCCTTATGACACCTGGGGTGATGATACTTCCACAGACACCGATGACTTACCTTCACTTCCCTCTCCTGCTGAAAGTAGAAAGTGTTCTCCTCCAGAGGACCTTTCTTTCATTAATTTTGTGAAAGAAATGTCTGAGTTGGTCCCTTTTCAGCTTCAGACGGAGCAGGATGATAGGCACCAGATGATGGAGCTCCTCCAATTCCTGGATGCCCCTAAAGTGATCACTTCTATTCCCGTTCATCAAGTTGTTCTTGACCTCCTCAAAAAGAACTGGGAAAACCCAGGATCCATTGCCCCAGTCCATAGAAAAGCTGACACTACCTATTTAGTACAGTCAGCCCTCGGCTTTCAAAAATCTCAGCTCGACCACCACTCAGTTGTGGTGGAATCAGCTCAAAAGAAAGCAAAAAAAACGAAGCCTCACTCATCTTCCCCTCCTGTTAAGGAACACAAGTTCCTAGACAATATTGGTCGACGAGTGTTCCAAGGAGCCATGCTCATCTCTAGAATTGCTGCTTACCAGCTGTATATGACCCAATACAATAGGGTCATTTTCAAGCAGATACAGGACTTCTCTGAAACCTTGCCTGACCAATTCCAACAACAGCTTCAAATCCTTGTCAACAAAGGGTTTGAGGCAGGAAAGCATGAGATAAGAACAGCTTACGATATCTTCGACACCTCTACTAGAGTGTCTGCAGCTGCCATTTCGGCAAGACGATGGGCCTGGCTCAAATCTTCTGACTTTCGACCAGAAGTACAAGACAGGCTATCTGACCTACCATGTGTAGGAGACAATCAGTCCGGTGAACAGATCCAGCAAATAGTGGCTGAGTTAAAGGACCATCATGAGACCCTTAAACAGCTCTCATCGATACCTTCCGACTTCCCCTCAAGACAGCCCTTCAGGAAGGACTCTAAGAAGTCATTCTTCCGCCAAGGAAGTACTATCCTCCACCAGCAAGGTCCCGAACTATGAGGCCTTCCCAAAAACCTCAGCCGTGCCAGGCCCGGAAGCAAAAGCCGCAAGCAGCTCCCCAGCTGGGGCCTGCTTCAGGTTTTTGACTTGACTTTCACTTGGAGAGCAGCAGCCTGATTCCTCTGCCAAGCATACCAGTGGGAGGTCGATTGCCACATGCCGTGAAAGTGGCACAATCAATCACAACCGACCAATGGGTGCTAGCAATCATTGCTCAGGGTTACCACCTAAACTTTCTTGCTGTTCCACCGGACTCACCACCTCTGCAAGCATGGAGAGTATCCGACCATTCTGTCCTTCTGGAACAGGAGGTTTCCTTCTTCTCCAGTTAAGAACAATAGAACCCGTCCCTCTTTCGCAGCAAGGCCTAGGGTTCTATTCCCGGTACTTTTTGATCCCCAGAAAATCCGGGGGAGTTCGTCCAATTCTGGACCTACGTGCTCTCAACAAGTACCTACAGCGAGAAAAGTTCAAGATGGTAACCTTGGGCTCGCTTCTACCTCTTCTGCAAGAAGGAGACTGGCTCTGCTCTCTAGACCTTCAGGACGCATACACACACATTGCGATAGCTCCAACTCATCGCAAGTACCTCAGGTTTTCAGTAGGCCCAAAGCACTATCAATACCGCGTGCTTCCGTTCTGCCTAGCATCGGCACCACGAGTCTTTACCAAGTGTCTCGTGGTTGTCACAGCTTTTCTCAGAAAAGAAGGGGTTCACGTCTACCCCTATCTGGATGACTGGTTAATCAGGGCTCCAACCCAGCAAGCTGCTCGGTCATCCCTCGATTTGACCCTACACACTCTAATTTCTCCAGGATTTCTCGTCAATTACGAAAAATCCTATTTAGTCCCATCTCAAACCTTGTCGTTCATTGGGGTAGACTTGGACACCTTGCAGGCAAAAGCCTTTCTACCTCAACAACGAGCGCTAACCCTCGTGTCTCTCGCTCACCAGTTGCAGTCTCAGCATACAGCAACAGCTTGCCAATTCCTCGTCCTTTTAGGGCACATGGCGTCCTCAATCCATGTCACACCAATGGCCCACCTGGCCATGAGGCTCATGCATTGGACTCTGAGGTCACAATGGAATCAAGCTGTTCAGCCTCTGTCGACCATTGTCCACATCACCGACTCACTCCGTCTGTCTCGCCTGGTGGAAAGATCACAACAATCTCCTCCAGGGACTGCCCTTTCAAGTGCCAGGTCCTCAACTCATTCTCACACTGACACTTCCAACCTTGGGTGGGGAGCCCACGTAGACAATCTACAGACACAAGGGTCTTGGTCTTCAGGGGAAGCCAAACATCAAATAAACTTCCTAGAACTTCGAGCAATGCGATATGCTCTCAGGGTTTTTCAGAAATGCCTGTCAAATCACGACATCCTGATTCAGATGGACAACCAGGTGGCCATGTGGTACATCAGCAAGCAGGGAGGCACAGGCTCCTTCCTTCTGTGTCAGGAAGTTGCGCAGATTTGGTCGGAAGCGCTCTCCCACTCGATGTACCTCAGGGCCAGCTACTTGCCGGGAGTGCACAATGTCTTGGCAGACAAACAGAGTCGCGTCTTCCAGCCACACGAGTGGTCTCTCAACCCTTCGGTAGCGACCTCAATCTTTCGCCAATGGGGATACCCCCAGACGGACCACTTTGCATCCCCTCAGAACCACAAAGTGGACAATTACTGCTCTCTCATTCAGAGCGAGCGCTCTCAGCCCAGAGATGCATTCTCCCTCTCGTGGGCAACTGGTCTGCTCTATGTATTCCCTCCACTTCCTCTTCTTTCGAAGACTCTTGTGAAGCTACGTCAGGACAAAGGAACCATGATCCTGATAGCACCTCACTGGCCACGCCAAGTGTGGTTTCCCATACTCCAGGATCTCTCCATCCGCAGGCACTTTCCCTTGGGAACAGACCCGCATCTGATCACTCAAAACGACGGATGCCTACGCCATCTCAATCTTTAGGCCTTGTCCCTGACGGCATGGATGTTGAAAGGTTAATCCTTCAACCACTTAACCTTTCAGATTTGGTTTCTCATGTCCTGATTGCTTCCCGAAAGCCTTCCACAAGAAAATCTTATTCCTATAAATGGAAAAGGTACACATCATGGTGCACTTCGCAGTCCCTTGATCCCTTTTCCTGTCCAATCCCAAGGTTTTTGGACTATCTCTGGCATTTGTCAGAGTCAGGTCTAAAAACCTCTTCCATCAGAATGCATGTCAGTGCGGTAGCCGCCTTCCATAAAGGTGTCGGGGATGTCCCTATATCAGTACAACCCCTCGTAACACGATTTTTAAAGGGCTTGCTCCATATCAAGCCACTTTTACGTCCTCCGGCCCCTTCTTGGGACCTTAACCTGGTTCTTGGTCGGCTCATGAAACCACCATTCGAGCCTCTTCACTCCTGTGACCTAAAATATATCACATGGAAAGTGATTTTCCTTTCAGCTATCACTTCAGCTCGCAGGGTTAGTGAGTTACGGGCCCTAGTTACCTATCCGCCTTACACTAAACTCCTGCAGGACCAGGCGGTACTCCGCACTCACCCTAAGTTTTTACCCAAGGTAGTTTCGGAGTTTCATATTAATCAATCCATCATACTACCTACCTTTTTTCCCAGGCCCCATTCCAATCCAGGGGAACAGGCTCTGCATACCCTTGACTGTAAACGAGCTCTAGCTTTCTATCCTGACCGTACACTTGCCCACAGGAAGAGCACTCAGTTATTCGTCTCTTTCCATCCCAACAAATTAGGGCAACCTGTGGGTAAGCAGACTCTCTCCTCCTGGTTGGCGGACTGCATATCTTCTTGCTACCAACAAGCAGGCATTCCCTTTCAAGACCGTGTTAAAACACACTCTGTGAGGGCCATGGCGACTTCAGTAGCACACCTACGATCGGTGCCGCTTCCTGACATTTGTAGGGCTGCCACCTGGAGCTCTCTCCATACCTTCGCAGCCCACTATTGCTTGGACAAAGCCGGAAGACAAGATTCCATCTTCAGCCAGTCTGTCTTGCGCAACCTTTTTGCAATGTGACATACCAACACCCTTCCGCCTGCCCGTTGGGGTTCAGGATGCCCTCTAACAAATTCCACCCCAGTTGTTCTGCCTGTTGCACGCCATTGGGTACATTTGGTGCATGTTCGGACATCCTCAGCTCGGCATTCACCCATATGTGAGGGTTACCATCCTGCTTGTCCTGTGAGAAAGCAAATGTTGCTTACCTGTAATGGTGTTCTCACAGGACAGCAGGATGTTAGTCCTCAGGAAACCCGCCCGCCGCCCCGTGGTGTTGGGCTCGTAATGTTTTCTTGTTTTATTTTTTCGGCACTGCCTGTAGCTATCAAATAAGACTGAAAGGGGATCCCTGCTGGCTTCAGGGGTAGTGCCATGCTGGGCATGCCCAGTAGGGGCCAGTCAAAGTTCTGGAATCTTTGACAGAAGTTTTCCGTGATTGGGCTCCATCCTGATGATGTCACCCATATGTGAAGACTAACATCCTGCTGTCCTGTGAGAACACCTGTTACAGGTAAGCAACATTTGCTATCCTCTGGCACCAAATTCCAGAGCTTAATTTTACACTGAGTAAAAAATATATTTATTTATTTATTTATTTAAGTTTTTTTTATATACCAACATTCAGGACGATAGTCCCATCATGCTGGTTCACAAGAAACAGGGGTGTAATAATAATAAAACTTTACAATTTGAACAATAGTGCAGAAAAAGCAGTTACATATAACAATATATGTATTTTCTCTTATTAATTTTAAATGTTTTCACCTAGTAACTTCATTGTTTGTCCCCTGGTCTTTGTAATCTTTGAAAGTGTAAACAACTGATTGTTTACTCGTTCCATTCCACTCATTATTTTATAAATCTCTATCATATCTCCCCTCAGTCATCTCTTCTCTAAGCTGAAGAGTCTTAACCTCTTTAGCCTTTCCTCTTAGGGGAATCGTTCCATCCTCTTTATCAATTTGGTCGCCCTTCGCTGTAACGTTTCTAATTCTGCTATATCTTTTTTGAGATGTGGTGACCAGAACTGAACACAATACTTAATGCACACTGAGCAGAAGATTCCCTTGTATTATCAACAATGACACCTAGGACATTGTTGATAATACAAGGGTAACCCAAAGAGTAATATAGGTTCCACATTAGGAACCTTGCATTGTGTAGCTATTATTTGGGTTACTCTTCCCTAAGTGCATCACTTTGCACTTGTCCACATTAAATTTAATTTGCTATGTGCTTGCCCGTCTCCCAGTTTTGCAAGGTGCTCTTGCAATTTCTTACAATTCTCTTGTGATTTAACAACTTTGAATAATTTGGTGTCGTCAGCAAATTTGATCACCTCATTCATTGTCCCCCATTTCCAGGTCATTTATAAATATATAAAAATTAAAAAAAACAACTGACGAGGAAACAATATCTCAATTCAGTAATTGCTTGGAGATTAGTATCAGAACAAACTGTGCTCTATAAAATAATCCACAGGCTCTTGCCTGCAATGGGCTTCAATCAGTATCATCTACTGGAGCACTCTGTTTACATCATCTACTACTCCCACAACTTTAACTTTCATTTAACCCATTGCGGGCAAGAGCTTGTGGATTATTTTATAGAGCACAGTTTGTTCTGATACTAATCTTCCAGCAATTAGGGGTAGATTTTAAAAAATGGTGCACGTGCACACATGGACATGCGATTTTATAACATGCGTGCGCAAGGGGGAGAGGATATTTGTAGTTACGCGTGGTGACGCATCGGGGCCTTCCCCAGTTTCCTCCCAGTCCGCTCCAATTAAGGAGCAGACTGGGAGGGAAATTCCCAACCCCCTAGCCTGACACCTTCCTTCCCGCACCGGCACGTGATCCCCCAGCACAGTAGCAAATGGTTGCTGTGCCGGGCGCCTCTAGCCCTCCCGCCCCTTTCACAAACCCCGGGATTTACACGCGTGGCTGGGCCTTTGAAAATTGGCCCAGCATGTGTAAGGCCACCTATGCGCACAAAACCCCGGGTTTTATGTGCATAGGTGATTTAAAATCTGGCCCTTAGTGTATTGAGATATTTTTGTCTCTGTTGTTTTTTTTTTATTATATATATGCGAGGTAGCTTGCCAAAGTTTTTTCTAAATATATTAAAAAGCAGTAGTCCCAGAACAGGAATAAACTTTCTATATCAAAACAGCACTAACACCAGGAAAAGGCAAAATTACAAGTATTACACCAATATACCCCTAATTAGGAAAACGGAACAAGCCAAGCTGCTATAGATCCCTACATAGAAACTACACACTATTGGAATATCTCATTTCAGTCACACATGCAAAACACAGATAGACTCTCAAATACAGAGGAAAGAGTCCATAAAATATAAATGGAAATGTGCAGACAGAAACTGAACTGGAAACTACAACAAGGTAAGTTCTGTATGCAGTGCAACAATGAAAAAACAGAAACATCACCATTTCTCATACAACAAAATCAAGAAATATAAATATCAATAGTAGTAAAGCCATTCCAATAAAAAAGAATAATTTAAAACCAGCTAAGGCACAGAATAATATCTAAAAATTAAAAACTCATAAAAATTTCTAAACACCAATAAAATATTTCAAAATAGACACATCAAATAACATCTAATAAATAAACCTAATAAGGATTTTAAAAAATACCTCACTCACCATACTTGGGAACTTTTGATTTTTAGATGCCCTGAGATTGTCATGCAACAGCAGGTAGAGGGGAAAGGAGGGATTGTTTTGCATAGACTCTCTCTCTCTCTCTCTCTCTCTCTCTCTCTCTCTCTCTCTCTCTCTCTCTCTCACACACACACACTCTTTCTTTCTCTCTCACACACACGTGTGCCCTCTCTTTCTCATAAACAAACATGCACTCTTTCTTTCTCTCACACGCACACATGGGTGTCCTCTATCGTAAACACATATGCACTCTCAGACACATGCTGTTTCTCACACACACACGCTCTCTCTGACACACACGCATACATATGCGTTCTTGCGCACATACATACATGCTTTCATACATGTGCAGTCTCTTACACTCACACAGGCATGTGCTGTTATTCCCACACATAAATGGGCACTTACTCCCCCCCCCACACACACACACACAGGCACTCTTACACACATACTTATGTAGATGCTCTCACACCCACATGCTCACCACCTCTGTCACTCCCTGAAGCAGCAACAACCCCCCCCCCCCCCCACCCAGTCGACAACTACTTTTTTGGCTGCCAGGGCCAATGCAGCTGTGTCGGTGTGTTCTTTACTGCAAGCAGAGCATTCCACACATCTCCTCCTTTTGCTAGACTTTGCTGGCGCGGCTGCCGCTTCTGGTAAGGAAGCACAGTACCTCCTTTTCTTTGGCCTCGCCGGCCACACTGCCACTTCTGGTGGAGCAGCAGAATACAGCACAGCTACTCCTTTTTCTAAGGCCCCCACCGGTGCACATTTACTTTTCTCCCAGGACAAGCAGGATGGTAGTCCTCACATGTATGTGGGTGACGTCACTGGACTGAGCCCTATCACGGAAAACTTTTCTGTCAAAGTTTCTAGAACTTTTGACTGGTACACCGAGCATGCCCAGCATGCCATGATCCCTGCAGCCACAGGGGTCTCCCTTCAGTCTCTCTTTTTCCGCATTGCAGTTTGCCTCGCGGTTAGGAGCTCTGTGAGAATTTTTCACACAATTTTCTTCACGGAAAAAAATTGTTTTACTTCAAAAAACATTCCCTCATAGGGGTCTCCCATCGGGATAGTGTTTTTCCATCGTTCGGTGAGTTAAGTTCACCATTCCCAGTCGATTCCCGCTCCCACCTTTTTCGGTGTCCACAGGCCATCGACCATTTTTGGGCCTCAACCTCTACCATTATGGCAACAGGTTTCCGAAAATGTTCGGAGTGCCCCCGAACAATGTCTATTACAGACCCTCATGATGTCTGTGTGCTGTGCCTAAGCTCATCAAAGGATGTGTCTATCTGCCCAAGTTGTGCCCAGATGACTCCGAAGGGTGGGCAGGCTTACCCTGACAAGATGGAGACTCTGTTCAAAATCAGATTGACTTCATCAATGTCCACCCAATCATCACTGGCAGGACCATCAAAAAGGTTAGTCATAAAACCTCGCTGGGAGCACCAGGGCAGTGGTGACCTTCTGTCACTGACTCCGTCTAAGGCATCCACATCATCTACCTCGGTGCTGGGGAAAGACCGGACCAAGCACCGAGGGAAACACCAGCACCAACGCCAGTCGACTCCCGGTGCTGGCACCGTTCCCGCATCGGCTTCGATGGCTATTGAGCCACTTGCGAAGAAGACACGGGTAGAGGAGCCTTTAACATCCTCTCCACCTGAAAAACCAAGGCGATCCCCACCGATATTGGTGCCGGGTACTGAGCCCCCACAGGTCCCTGTGGAGGTGCCAGTAGCGCCTAACCTGCTACCCCCTGTAGCTGCAATATCTACAACAGCTTTCAGGGAGGAACTGGATGGTTTCATCCGCCAGGCAGTGCTCGATGCTCTCAGAGACCTACAGCCATCAATGCCGGCACCATACCGGCACTGACATCGGAGCCATCACTGTTGCTAACCAGGCTGGATACACTCATCGGTGCCCTTCCAACACAACTCGGGCCACCGATGCCAAAGCAACCTGCAAAGCCTCTTAAATCTCTGATTCCCATTCAGGGGTCTTCAGATGATGAAGGTACAGATTCCAGTCCTCTGTCACAGATGCCAGAACCGATGCCTGGTCCATCAGGGCTCTCGGGACTGAGAGGCCCTCGTTTTCCATCGATGCCTCCGGTGCCGCCGAAACCTGCATCGGTGCCACCACATCCTCCATCAAGGTCATCGAAGGATCCTTTGGTGCCAACCCTTCCAACCATACCAATCTTCTTCCCTCCTTTAGGATCTCGACAAGAGACCTTTTCTGACAATTGGGGAGATATTGACACCGACACATCCACGGAGGATATCTTATCAGAACCATCTCCTCCAGAAGAAAGGAGAAAATCTCCCCCAGATGATCTCTCCTTTGCCAATTTTATTAGGGAGATGTCAGAGACAATTCCCTTTGAACTTATTACAGAAGAAGGACACATGCCACAAAACATTAGATGTTCTCCAATTTGTGGATGCACCAAAAGAAGTGATGGCTATACCAGTACACGAAGTGCTAGTAGATCTGCAACATCATCTCTGGGAACATCCTTGTGCTGTTCAGCCTGTGAATAAGAGGACAGATGCGACTTATCTTGTCCAACATATTCCTGGTTTCCAAAATCCACAACTGCCCCATCAGTTGGTGGTAGTTGAGTCTGCTCAAAAGAAGGTCAGAAGACTGCGACCACACTCTTCAACACCTCCTGGCAAGGACCAAAATTTCCTTGCTACCTTAGGTCACAAGATGTTTCAAGGTTCTATGCTAGTGTCACACATAGCTGCATACCAACTTTACATGACACAGTATCAAAGAACTCTCTGGAAGCAGGTTCAGGGAATAGCTGACTCTCTTCCCCAACAGCAACAAGATAGTCTCAATGCCATACTACATAAAGGCCTTGAGGCTGGAAAACATATGAGGTTCATGCTGCGTACGACTCCTTTGAAACAGCTTCTCGCATGTCAGCGACAGGAATCAGCACCAAGAGGTGAGCCTGGCTAAAAGCCTCTGACGTGAGACCTGAAGTCCAAGGCAAACTTGCCGATTTGCCATGTACCGGTGAAAACCTATTCAGTGACAAGATACAAGATGCAGTGGCTCAATTAAAAGACCATAATCAGACCCTGCAACAATTAGCCACAGTGACTACTGAGGCCCCTTCTGCATGAAGATCCACTAGAAGGGACCCTAGGAAACAATTTTATCGCCCACGCAGATACTACCCACCTGCATCTTGTGTGAGGCTATCTAGACCATCTCAGAAAACACATCTTCAACAGCCCAAGGCATCCAGGCCTCAGCCACCACCGCAAACAGGCCAGAGAACACCGAAAACAGGCCTCCATAAATCCAAATCCAGATTTACCAGTAGGAGGTCTAATTCGCCACATGATGACCAACTGGCTCAACGTAACCACAGACCAATGGGTTATATCCATCATAACCCAGGGGTACCATCTAAACTTCCTCAGGGTACCCCCAAACTTACCACCAAATCCTCTGTAGATGCAAGAAGATCACAAAGGTCTTCTAGAGTCAGAACTGTCCACCCTTCAGGGCGCCAGGGCTGTGGAACCTGTTCCCTGAGCACAGCAGGGCAGAGGGTTCTACTCCTGCTATTTTCTCATTCCAGAGAAATCAGGCGGCCTCCGCCCCATCTTAGACCTCCGCAATCTCAACAAATTTCTATGAAAAGAAAAATTCAGAATGGTGTCCTTGGACACCATGCTTCCCCTTCTGCAAAAAGAAGATTGGCTCTGTTCTCTGGATCTTCAAGACACTTACACTCACATTCCAATATTCCCACCTGACCGCAAATACCTGCGTTTCCTCATGGGACATCAACATTTTCAGTACCAGGACTTGCCTTTTGGACTTGCCTCGGCAGCCCGTGTATTTACAAAGTGCTTGGCAGTGGCTGTGGCCCATCTATGCAAGAAAAGCATACACGTCTTTCCTTACCTAGATGACTGACTCATCAAGAGCCAATCCAAGCAAGGAGCTCTCGACACTCACCATCAATCTGCTACACACTCTGGGATTTCTCATCAACTACCAAAAATCCTAACTGACTCCATCTCACCTCCTGACTTTCACTGGAGTAGATTTGGACACCACAGTGGCAAAGGCCTTCCTGCCCAACGACCGCACAGACACACTCTCCAGACTAGCCGTATCTCTGCGCACAAAGAAAATAGCTTCAGCCCATCAATTCTTAAAATTGCTGGGACACATGGCTTCCACGGTCCATGTCACTCCTATGGCCAGACTGGCCATGAGAATAACTCAATGGACTTTGAAATCTCAGTGGCTCTAAGCCATTCAACCACTTTCATCCCGGATTCAAGTAGCCCACCAGTTATGTTTATTGCTTCTCTGGTGGATGAACAGAGTCAACTTGCTAACAGGTATACCTTTTCAGCAACCAGTTCCACAGATAACATTGAGCACAGACGCATCCACCTTGGGTTGGGGAACTCATGTGAACAATCTTCAAACTCAAGGTACTTGGACACAGCTCGATGCAACATTTCAGATCAACTTCCTAGAGCTTCGAGCTATACGTTATGCTCTATATGCTGTCAAGGACTGCCTTTCATACAAGACTGCTCATACAAACAGACAACACAGTTGCAATGTGGTACTTGAGCAAGCAGGGCAGCAAAGGCTTTTATCTCCTCTGCCAAGAAGCCGCGCAGATCTGGGACTGGGCCCTTGCATGCTCCAAGTATCTACGGGCCACTTATCTGGCAGGCATGTAGAACATAGATCGCCTCAGCCAACAATTCCATCCCCACGAGTGGTCTCTGTGGTAATGACCAGAATCTTCCAAAGCTGGGGTCAACCAACAATAGACCTTTTTGCATCCGAACTGAATCACAAAGTGGACATATTCTGCTCCCTGTACAGGCAACAAAACAAGTTAACCATGGACACCTTCGCTCGCCCCTGGAACATAGGCCTCCTATACGCATATCCCCCGATACCGCTGATAGCCAAAACTGTCATGAAGCTACAACAGGACAAAGGGTCAATGATACTCGTAGCCCCGTATTGGCCTCGACAAGTATGGTTTACCATGCTTCTCGACCTCTCAATCAGACCGCTCAGCCTTTCAACTGATGTCTCTCAAGTGCTTGTAGCCTCACAAAAGCCTTCCACATGAAAATCCTATCGTTCTAAGTGGAAAAGATTCACCACGTGGTGCACGCAAAAAGGTATCGACCCCTTTTCCTGCCCCATGCCATCTCTATTAAACTATCTCTGGCACCTTTCAGAATCTGATCTCCAGACTTCTTCGGTGAGGGTACACCTGAGTGCTATCTCAGCGTACCACAAGGGAGTTGGGGATGCCCCGGTAACAGTGCAATCCCTTGTGAGTAGATTTATGAGGGGCTTACTACCACTCACGCCCCCTCTATGGCCACCAGTCACTGAATGGGACCTAAATGTAGTACTTGTTTGAGCCTTTGCACTCCTGCGATGTTAAATTTCTTAACATGGAAAGTTCTCTTCCTAGTAGCCATTACATCTGCTCAAAGGGTTAGTGAGTTACAAGCACTTGTTACATACTCACCCTATACCAGATTCCTACATGACCGAGTGGTCCTACGTACTCACCCTAAATTCCTTCCCAAGGTGGTTACTGCCTTCCACTCGAATCAGTCTATAGTCTTGCCCACCTTTTTCCCAAGATCTCGCTCTCACCAGGGTGAGAGAGTTTTACACACCTTGGATTGTAAACGTGCACTTGCATTTTACCTAGACCGCACTGCAGTCCATAGGAAATCCACCCAACTCTTTGTTTCTTTTGACAAAAACAGACTAGGAGTTGCAGTGGGCAAACAAACTCTCTCCAACTGGCTAGCAGACTGTATCAAATTCTGCTCTGAGAAAGCAGACCTTCCTCTCCAGGGACGAATGAAAGCGCATTCAGTGAGAGCCATGGCAACATCAGTAGTGCACTATCATTCAGTACCGATCACCGAGATCTGTAAAGCTGCAACATGGAGTTCTCTTCACAGATTTGCGGTACATTACTGTCTGGACAAGGAAGGATGTCAAGACTCTGCCTTTGGCCAATCCGTCTTGAAGAACTTATTTCCATTATAATCCCAACTCCTTCCACATCCAATCTGCTGTGATTTTCAGGCTGCCTCATTTTTCCCAACAGTACGCCAGTTGTTGTGCCTGTTGCACAAGTTGTACGCTGTTTGTCCAAACAAATATGAATCAGCCTGTAGCTTGCTAATCACCCACATGTGAGGTGATTAGCAAGCTACAGGCTACATCCTGCTTGGCCTGGGAGAAAGCAGAGTTGCTTACCTGTGACAGGTGTTCTCCCAGGACAGCAGGATATAGTCCTTACGAAACCCACCCGCCACCCCGCTGAGTTGGGTATGAAACCTTTTATTATTTAATTTTTTGCTTGCGCCTTTTGCTACAAACGAGACTGAAGGGAGACCCCTGTGGCTGCAGGGATCATGGCATGCTGGGCATGCTCAGTGTGCCAGTCAAAAGTTCTAGAAACTTTGACAGAAAAGTTTTCCGAGATAGGGCTCTGACCAATTACATCACCCACATGTGAGGACTACATCCTGCTGACCTGGGAGAACACCTGTTACAGGTAAGCAACTCTGCTTTCTTCCTAGGCCCCGCCAGCTATGCTTCCATTTCTGGTGGGCCACCGCCACTTTTGATGGCTGTAGCAGGCAACATTTTCCCTTCTGCATTGGTGGCGCTGTTGCGCCCTTCGGATAGCGGTGCCTATGGCCGAGGCCATATTGACCATGGGCATGCTACGGCTCTGTGTCAGACAGGATGCTTGGCTCGATGGACCATCAGTCTGATTCAGCATGGCGCTTCTTAAGTTCTTATTTAACCATCATTATTCCCTAGGGAGAAAACTGGCAGCACAATTAAATGAAGAGTGAGCTCAGAAGAGAAAAGGACAGAGCATTAAAAAAGGGACAATGAGAACAAAGAATTGTTTTGTAGCTGATGAATGAACTTTGATATATTAAATGAACAGGTGCTAAACTGATCACTATTTGTGAAACATATTTACTAAGCTGATTATTCCAACTTTCCTCAAATCAACAGGTGTGGGCCCATCCAGTGAGCAGCTATGACAGTATGGTCTACTAGCAGAAGGCTGTGAACCAAACACTTCAAAGTGAATGTCATGATAACCCAGTAATAGATTTGGGGGTGGGGTACAAAAGAGTGATTAAGCCCTCACTTATCCCATACACCTTAGAACAGACCACTTTTGAGATATAGATTCAGATATTATATATATATATATATATATATATATATATATATACATACATATTCTCTCTCTCTCACACACACACACACACATATATATATATATATATATATCCCCAAAAATGGCAATTATATACCTGACTAGTGCTTATTATTACACGCAAAAAGTTACCCCAAAATGGAGAATGGAAAAAAGCACTTCAATCTATATTATTATGAACACCATACATCAAAAAAAAAATTTTCATTGATTATATACAAAACTTTTATTGTTTCAATTATAATTTTTATAAAAACATTCTCACGTCCAATATTAATCACAATTTTTTAATATGATCCAGTAATTGCTTTATATAAAACAATAATTTAATATGTATTGAATGATATGTGCAAAACTAGATACATCACTGTTCACAGCCCTCACCACTATGCTGCTACTAGGCTCAAGCTGACCCTCAAAAATTTGGTATCCCCTTCTAATTCATGCAATATTAATCACTGTTGATAAACATCATAGACTATATAAAGCTCTTCATTGATCATCATATCCCCATGATAATTTTATTTTCAACATTTAATTTTTCATTTGGAAATACAATGTAACATTGCATCCCCCACTTTATAATTCATTAATTATCATGTGAATATTCAAGATGTAACAAGTGCTTCAATTTCCAACTGTGGTGTTCCTGGTTATTTTAAATCCTTTTCCCAATAAGGCCCTTGTTTCACCTTCATGGCTTCTTCAGGGGAACTTTTCAAAAGGAACAATCAACAGTGAATAAATCACCCCAAACGACTGATTCTTAAAAGTCTGATAAAAAAAAAATGAAAATGATCAAAAAATCAAAAATCTTTTATTGAATCATTTTTTCTCTGTTATCAAAATACTCATTCAAAACTTTAATGACCATCTATATAACTCTATTACTCTCCACTATAGATACATATAAGAATCTCATTTATAAAAAAAATCTAATACTGTCTATATCAATCATTTAAAATACTTTCAAAATATCTCAAGATAAAAGATTATTAATTATAAAAAAGTCTGCATATTTACCTGAACTCGCTCCTACCTTATCAAAGGATGAGTCAGAAAAATCACCAGGTTCACTATTGCCTTATGGCTAAATCAATAAGCTTCAATTGCAAACATTTCCCAAACCCGTGTGTTCACCTGAAATATTTATATAGAAAATATCTCATCATTCCACTATACTCAAACGCCTTCATTATTGTTTTTCTAATTTTCAATTTTTGATGTATGGTGTATGGTGTTCATAATAATATAGATTGAAGTGCTTTTTTCCATTCTCCATTTTGGGGTAACTTTTTTTGTGTGTGTGTATATATATACGTGAGCCTGTATGACAGAAAGGAAGTTTGTATGTGTGGACAAAATCGCTAATCTCAGAAACCACTGAACCGATTGCTTTCAAATTTGGACACAACCTTCATTTCGCATACAGGAAGGTTCTTCTGTACTTACATTACAGATATGTCACACCTGTGACAGGTAAAATAGGTTTAAAGATTTTTTCGAGAAAACAGCGACATCTGCTAGACGTAAGCGCCATCTGTTACACCTTACACTAACACATGCTACACTAATCATTTCGCCAGTCCAGGTCCACGTTTCACTTCCATTTTAACACATTCGCGCACTTTTTTCGCCGGAAGATAACTATTTTCTTTACAGATAAAATACACCCACCACCCTCCTCACACCCCCCACACACATGCCAAATTGATTTACTTCCCAGGCCCTCACAACACACACAAAACCTGACAGAAGTCCGGGAGGCTCCAGCGGGGGGCCAGGACCAGTCCGGGACACATCTCCTGCACTACGGCCATCAGCTGCCAGCAATCAACATGGCGCCGATGGCCCTTTCCCTTACTATGCCACTCGGGGACACCAATGGTGGCAGTAGCCCATGTGACATAGTAAGAGCGAGGGCCCCTCGGCACCATTTTCAGGACTGGCAGCCGGCGGCCCTTTGCCCTTACTATGTCAGAGGACCTACCGCTGCCATTGCTCCACTCCACTGACACAGTAAGGGCAAAGGGCCGTCGGAACCCGTTTCAGTGCTCGCAGCTGACAGACCAACGCCAATACATCGCTCCCGGACCACTCCTGAACGCCCGCTCCACCGACTGACATTTTTATCAGGTCTCGGGGGGTGTGAAGGGTGGGGAGTGGTAATGAATTTATTGCGAACATCTTGGGGAAGGGTCACGAGGGGGGGCAGGTTTCATTCACTCGTCAACTCTGGGGGCGGGCAGGGGGGTGGGCTACTGTTTTTTGCAGGGCTGGGGGAGGGGGGGGCAGGAGAGTGTGGGGTGGTTAGTTTAAGAGAACGTTTCTCATAGGGTTGTTTTTTGGGGGAAGGGGGAGGTTCACACACAAATACATATACTAAACTTGCATGATCTCGAATGCACCAAAATAGCCCTCCCCAGACCACAAAACAAATTTGGGAGTGCAAATTTGGTTAGGCACTCCCCTATTTGGCTACATAACGCTCACAGACGCCCAGGAAAACACCACATGTAGCACCAACAATTTTAATTTCCCAGGTCTTGGGGGGGGGGGCAGGAGGGTGGGGGGTTATTTGATTTAAAGGGTTGGGATTGGGTTTTTTTGGGTGGGGGGGTTCCCACAGAAATAGAAAGACAAACGTTTTCTGATCTGAAGGGTAGGAAGTAGGCGGGGGGAGGTGACAGTGAGGGGAAGGAGAATGAGGGGGGAGGTGAATGTCAGGGGAGGGAGAATAAGGGAAGAAGTGAGTGTGAGGGGAGAGAGTTGGAGTGGGGACAGGGGAGGGAAGGGGGGTGAGTGACCAAGGGGGGAGGAGGATGAGTGACTGAGGTAAATGAGCAAGGGGAAGGGAGGGAAAAGAACCTGACTCTGCCACTGCAACGTGTGGCGGGGTACTGCTAGTATATAGATAGATAGATAGATATAGATACACACACTTCCTTTCTGTCATACAGGCTCACGAGCTCAGCTTTCTTGCCTCTCATGCTGGGCCTTCCTTGCAGCCAGGCCTGCTGATCTTTGCCACGAGTGGCATGGGCTCTGCTCACGGCCTGCTGCTTCCCTTGTTTGGGTTCCGCTTGCAGACAGCTGAGCATCTTCAAATTCTGCATGAAAAAATAAAATTCTGCACAGGAGGTGAATTCTGAGAAAATTCTGTAGAATGCAGAATTCCTTCAGGAGTACTAATTTAAACTTCCAGTACGCAACATGTCAGAAAATGTGAGCATTACTTTTGATTAAGATCAAATAAAGCATGATTACCAGTTTTATTTTTCCCAACTGTTATGCCAATGGAAAAGTTTCTCAGATAGCTTTAAAGGACATCAATATGAGCTTTTTATTATATTTATATTTTGTATTTTTTAAATGTTTTATGGGATGTTTTATTTAATGTTGTATTTTTATGTAGGATTGTATCATTTTTATGTATTAATGTGTAATCCACATTGAACAATAGTGGAAATAGAATATAAGCTAGAGTAAATAAATAACTTCCCAAGGCTATGGACACAGTGAGGGATGGAGAAATATTGATGAAAAGGGAAACTAGTAATCTTATTCCAGTTCAACTCCTCCATCATCAGCATGGCATCTTGACCCCTCAGATCCCCAAAACAGGAATGTCATTGTTTGAAGCAGTCTTCACTGCATTTTGCTGCAGCAAAATCAGGGTTATAGCATATACTAGATAATAACAAAATTTGAAAAAAAATAGGCTGTAAACTCCTGCTGCGAGACTTTGATGGAAAAGATAGCATAACAAAATAATTACTTTGAATAAAATCAATGGTAATTTGCACCTTAGTGAAAATGAGCATATGAAATGGATGGGATTTAATTCTCAGATTTGGTATTAATCTGTCTGTTTCATGTTTCTGCTTGTATATAAAGATCTGGAAAAATGTAATTTTTTTGGGAGAAGGTACATCGATGATGTGTTTTGGATTTGGAAAGGTGATAGTGTTGAATTAGATAACTTTGTAGAGGATATAAATTTGCTGTCCAGGGACAGCAATTTGTCTTTTACAGTGATGTATGATAAAGCGACGGTTTCATTTTTTGATATACGTGTATATGTACATGGGACATTATTAGCTACCCCAATTTACCGGAAACCTACAGTTAAGAATACCTTACTTCATAATTTGAGTTTCCATCCTAGTAAGTTAAACAATATGGGGCAGATTTTTAAAATTACGCGCGGGGGGGTACATTTGTGTGCACTACCCAGCGCGCACAAATGTACACCTGATTTTATAACATGCACGTGCTGCCGCGTGCATGTTATAAAATCCAGGGTCGGCGCGCACAAGGGGGTGCACACATGTGCACCTTGCACGCGCTGAGCCCTAGGGGAGGCCCGATGGCTTCCCTGTTCCCTCCAAGGCCGCTCTGAAATTGGCCAATAGGTAGTGGGGCGGATTTTAAAAGAGTTACGCGTGTAACCCTTAAAACCCCCCCTGCGCGTGCCGTGCCTATTATGCATAGGCTCGGCGGGGCGCACAAATGTCCCGGGGCGTGGCCAAGTGCCCCGACACAGTGGGTGGGTTAGATAGGAGAAAGGAATTTTCCATCCACACGAATGGACTTTGAACCGGGATGTAGTGGCCAACATATTCCATCAGTCGGGATTTCCAACAATAGATCTGTTTGCCACAGAAAACAACCGACAAACTCTGACATTTTGCTCCATCTACTACAGCAAACTTTGTTATGCTCCAGATGCTTTCCTCATTTCATGGACGGAGGGCCTACTTTACGCTTACCCTCCCATTCCACTAATTTCCAGAACAATATAAAAATGCATCACAGATGCAGCGGACATGATACTCATAGCCCCAGCCTGGCCGAGGCAACCATGGTATCCATATCTCAAGCGACTATCCATTTCCCCATCGTTTCTACTAGAAAACCATCCCCAACTTCTAACTCAGGAGGGGGGATCCCTTCTTCATCCAATGCATCAATCCCTCCATCTGACAGCATGGAGATTGAAAGGCACGTACTAAACTACCTGGGACTCTCATCTCAACTTGAAGATGTTCTCATTGAATCCAGAAAGCTGTCCACCAGGCGTAACTATGTGGGGAAATGGCGCCGGTATGCAGAATGTTGCAGATCAAAAAACCTAGACCCTTTTTCTACAAAGATAACACATCTTCTAGAATATCTCCATACTCTGTTCGCAGCGGGTCTCGCATACGCCTCTGTTAGAGTACATGTTAGCGCAATTGTAGCTTTTCACAATACTCAAAATGGACTACCTATTAGGGATGTGAATCGTTTTTTGACGATTTAAAATATCGTCCGATATATTTTAAATCGTCAAAAATCGTTAGGGCCACGATACAATACCAATTCCCCCGATTTATCGTTAAAAAATCATAAATCGGGGGAAGGGGGAGGGCAGGAAAACCAGCACACTAAAACCCCTTAAAACCCACCCCCGACCCTTTAAATTAAATCCCCCACCCTCCCGAACCCCCCCCCCCAAATGCTTTAAATTACCTGGGGATCCAGCGGTGGTCCAGAACGGCGGCGGTCTGGAACAGCCCCCTCAATTGAATCCTGTTGTCTTCAGCTGGCGCCATTTTGCAAAATGGCCGCCGCAAAATGGCGGCGGCCATAGACAAAAACAATTCGACGCAGGAGGTCGTTCCGGACCCCCGCTGGACTTTTGGCAAGTCTTGTGGGGGTCAGGAGGCCCCCCCAAGCTGGCCAAAAGTTCCTGGGAGTCCAGCGGGGTTCAGGAAGCGATTTCTTGCCGCGAATTGTTTTCCGTACGGAAAATGGCGCCGGCAGGAGATCGACTGCAGGAGGTCGTTCAGCGGGGGTTCCGGACCGCCGCTGAACGACCTCCTGCAGTCGATCTCCTGCCGGCGCCATTTTCCGTACGGAAAACGATTCACGGCAAGAAATCGCTTCCTGAACCCCGCTGGACTCCCAGGAACTTTTGGCCAGCTTGGGGGGGGGCCTCCTGACCCCCACAAGACTTGCCAAAAGTCCAGCGGGGGTCCAGAACGACCTCCTGCGTCGAATCGTTTTTGTCTATGGCCGCCGCCATTTTGCGGCGGCCATTTTGCAAAATGGCGCCGGCTGAAGACAACAGGATTCAATTGAGGGGGCCGTTCCGGACCGCCGCCGTTCTGGACCACCGCTGGATCCCCAGGTAATTTAAAGCATTTGGGGGGGGTTCGGGAGGGTGGGGGATTTAATTTAAAGGGTCGGGGGTGGGTTTTAGGGGGTTTTAGTGTGCCGGCTCACGATTTTAACGATTTTCACGATAGTTTACACTCCCAAACGGCAACAATACGATTCCCTCCCCCTCCCAGCCGAAATCGATCGTTAAGACTATCGAGGACACGATTCACATCTCTACTACCTATTTCCAACCACCCTTTAAGCTCCAGATTCTTGCGTGGTATTCTACATCTGAGACCACCGGTCACAAAGCCGCCGGTACGTGGAATCTCAGTATCATACTGGAACAACTAATGTTACCTCCTTTCGAACCTCTAGACGCCTGTCATATCAAATACCTTACTTGGAAAACAATTTTCTTAGTAGCGGTAACATCAGCAAGGAGAGTAAGTGAATTACAAGCCCTAGTTCACTACTCCCCGTATTTACAATTCTTTCCTAATAAAGTCACACTTCGTCCTCATCCCACCTTCCTCCCGAAAGCGGTATTGACGTTTCATATCAATCAGACCATTACTCTACCGATTTTCAAGCCAAAACCTCATCAGAACAACAGAGATAAACTTCTCCACACCTTGGACTGTAAAAGGGCATTGGCTTATCACAAACAAAGAACTCATTCGGAATCCAGACCATCTCAGTTATTCCTCTCTTTTAACCCAAACTCTCCTAATCAACCAGTCTCCAAAAG
Source organism: Rhinatrema bivittatum (assembly GCF_901001135.1). NCBI lineage: Eukaryota > Metazoa > Chordata > Amphibia > Gymnophiona > Rhinatrematidae > Rhinatrema > Rhinatrema bivittatum. The sequence continues at coordinate 336,610,223 of NC_042619.1, read as the reverse complement.
GACTTTGGCTATTTGGCTGTCCCAATGCATTACCTTTTGCTACAATAAGCGTAATCTACCACTACAAACGACACCAAAGGCACACCAAATAAGAGCAACTGCAACATCAGTCGCCCATTACAGAAACGTTTCACTGATAGACATTTGCAAAGCAGCAACTTGGTCGTCTTTACATACTTTCACAGTATACTACTGCTTACAACAGCAAAGCGCTTCTGATGCGGCCATGGGCTCGGCAATCCTGTCAACCATGACACAAAGATAAGACTGTCTACTGTATAAAGACTTACGGGTGGTGTCCTAACCTACAAACAAACATCTAGACACCACCCGGGAGCTTGGGACTCCCAGACAGCATGGCTAATTCAGCCTGCTATCACTGGGGAAAAAAGCAAGTTTGCTTCCCGTAAACTGTGTTTCCATAGATAGCAGGATGAATTAGCCATGCGATCCCTCCCACCTCACTAGACAGTCTACACAAATACACAAAATACTTTTACGTTCTATATTCTTCTCGATTTGAAACAAGAGACTGAGGTAAACTAAGCAATTGTGCGGGAACCTCACCACACAGAGTTCCAACTCTGCACTCTAGGAGAAGCTCTGCCTGCTGGTCGCGCGACGATGCTCCCAGACAGCATGGCTAATTCATCCTCCTATCTACGGAAACACTGTTTATGGTAAGCAAACTTGCTTTTTTTTTTTTGCAATAAAAAAATGCCGCAATTTGTGTGCTTGTTTGAGTTGTCGAAAGAATACAGTGTGTTTGTTGGAGAAACAAAAGGTGTAAACAATGTATCACAAAGTAAGGTTAAACCTGGTATATCATTCATATAAATGTATTCAAGATGTCCGGCTTCAAAAATATACAAATTTTGTAGGACCCTTACTCATAGAGTCAATGGAATAAACCAGACTCTTCTTGTGGTATCGGGTCCCTTTACTTTGTATATAACCTTTATATCATTTTTGTCATTTTATCATTTTTATCAGTTTTTCTACTTCTTTATATGAACTCCAAAATTGATGGAAACTCCAAGATTTAAAACAACTTAATGGTTCCTTAATCCAGCTGACTTGGTAAACACAGTCACAGTATGAAATAATAATGATGTCACACATTCAAAAATAAGCTTCTAACGGTGATACTCATCCACACTCAGTCCCAGTCCCGACACGATCGCGTTTCGGACCCCCAAAACTGGGGTCCTGCTTCAGGGGAGTAGTCCTTCACGCTTGTTCATCCGTGACATCCAGCAAGGCATCCATCAGAATTTAATTCGTAATCGCCAACAGCTATTCTTTAATCCAAGGCTATGTTCGCGGTCTACATTTAGACTCGCACTGATTCAAAACACGGCAACCATCTGGACCCTTTAAACTACTCAAACCAGAAGTTCCGACGGACGCCTAAATTGAGAACGTGCTGTTCTCAACCAGGTCGGGCATGCTTATTACTTCCTCACTTTACTGGTCTTCTATCAGGTCCCGTATAGGTGAAATCCAAAATGATGTCACACGCCTAAGTTTCCAACGAGGTCGTATTAGTTTTCAACCAGGTCATACCTTATCAGCACTCCCATCACCACACTAGTCTTCTATCAGGTCCCACCTCGGAAATGACGGCGTATCCTTCAAACCTCCAACCAAACTGTATTTTATATACACTAGCCTTATAGTTGAAATCCGATTATATAAAAATATAGCTTTATTAAAAGCTGACACTCAATCAAAACACTAACAGAAATCCCATATAGAAACCCAAAAAGAAACGGACCGTCTCTTCAATTTCCCAACCGTTCATCTCCGGTATCCCAATGAATCAGCTCACAATCACCCCACAGCAAAACTTTTCAGATCAGGGAATGCCAATTGATTATTCAAACAGGTCATCTCAAATATCCCAATGAATCCGCTCACAATCACCCCACAGAAAAAACTTTTCAGATCAGGGAATACCAATTGATTTTTTCGTTCAGCCCAAAAGGGTCCATGGACTTCAACTTATAGATCCAATGATGTTCCCGTCTATTAAGGCGATGTTGTATGTCTTCACCCCTATGACTCAAATGTACCTTTTCCACAACCAACCAATGTAAATCAGTAAACCGATGTTGGTGTTGTATACAGTGCTGTACTAGCGAGGCAGTCACCTTAGATGTCTTTATGCAGCTCCTATGCTCTATTAACCTCGTTCTGATCTGTCTCTTCGTTCTCCCCACATAGATCAGTCTACAAGGGCACTGGATGTCATAGATCACTCCCTCAGAGTCACATGTGGTTAAAGTCCGTAAATCCACCACCATGTCCAAATGAGGAACCTGCCAACGGTCCCCAGTTAATGATAGAGCACACATGTCACAGTGTCCACAGATGCGATGTCCACCACTCACAAATTGTCCCAACGTGGAAGTAAATGTGGATCGAACCACCAAATCTCATAGGTTTTGTCCCCTAAAAAATGCAAATCTTGGACCTGTATGAAAAACATCATGAAGCGCCAAAATGTGCCAATGAGTACGCACTACATTTATAACTGCATTAATCTGGGCAGAATATTTTAAAGTACATGTAAGCTGTTGGGAAAACGGACATTGTTGATATTGGAGCAGCAGGGATCTATTTGCGAAAAGAGCCCTCTTAAAAGCTCTCTTCAGTACAGATCTTGGATAACCCCTCTGGACAAATCTCATGAATAAATCTGATGCCTGCATCCGGAACTCTTCCGTGGTGGAACATATCTGCCGTAGTCATAAAAATTGGGATATTGGTAACTAGGGATGTGAATCGTTTTTTGACGATTTAAAATATCGTCCGATATATTTTAAATCATCAAAAATCGTTAGAGCCGCGATACAATAACAATTCCCCTGATTTATCGTTAAAAAATTGTAAATCGGGGGGAGGGGAAGGGAGAGGGCGGCACACTAAAACAACCCTAAAACCCACCCCGACCCTTTAAAATAAATCCCCCACCCTCCCGAACCCCCCCAAAATGCCTTAAATTGCCTGGGGTCCAGAGGAAGGGTCCCGGTGTGATCTTTTACTCTCGGTCCTCCGTGCGTTGTAGAAATGGCCGGTGCCATTTTGCGCAAAATGGCGCCGGCCATACGGCAACACGATTCGACTGCAGGAGGTCGTTCCGGACCCCCGCTGGACTTTTGGCAAGTCTTGTGGGGGTCAGGAGGCCCCCCCAAGCTGGCCGAAAGTCCCTGGGGGTCCAGCGGGGGACCGGTACGACCTCCTGCAGTCGAATCGTTTTTCCGTACGGAAAATGGCGCCGGAAAAATGATTCGCGGTAGATCGTTCCGGACCCCCGCTGGACTTTTGGCAAGTCTTGTGGGGGTCAGGAGGCCCCCCCAAGCTGGCCAAAAGTCCCTGGGAGTCCGGGAGCGATCTCCTACGCTCCTGACGTCGGGGGACAAAAAAACAAAATGGCACCGGCGCTACCTTTGACCTGTCATATGACAGGTCAAAGGTAGGTCGGCGCCATTTCTACAACACACGGAGGACCGAGAGTAAAAGATCACACTGGGACCCTTCCTCTGGACCCCAGGTAATTTAAGGCATTTTGGGGAGGTTCGGGAGGGTGGGGGATTTATTTTAAAGGGTCGGGGTGGGTTTTAGTGTGCCGGTTTTCGATTTACACAATTTACACGATTTACATGATATTTAAAAAACCCAAACTGCGACGATCCGATTCCCTCCCCCGCCCAGCCGAAATCGATCGTTAAGACGATCGATCACACGATTCACATCTCTATTGGTAACCCAGTCTTCAATCTGGTGGGATGAAAACTTGAATATCGTAAGTAATTATTGCGATCTGTATCCTTACGATATAATGTAGTACTAATGGTATTCCCTTCACATACCATCAGAATATCCAAAAAAGGAATTGATCTTTGATCATAATGAGCCATAAACTGTAGATGTGAATTTTGATTATTAAGCCAATGTAAAAAATGTTGAAGTTTTTCTAATGATGACAGCCAAATGAAAAAAACATCATCTATATATCGTCTGTATAATAACATGTTAGAGAACCAACTAGAAGGATACAAATGTTGGTCCTCAAAATGTGCGACATATAGATTAGCAATATCGGGGGCTACAGTAGCCCCCATAGCAACACCTTGGGTCTGGAGATAGAATCTATCATCAAACTTAAAGTTTTTGAACAAAACCCAGCTTCAACAATTCCAACAAAAAAGAAGATGGAACTTGGCGTGGGCGTGATTGTAAAATCTTTTCCATCAATATAAACGCTTCATTTTGAGGAATATTTGTGTATAACGATGAAATGTCCAATGTTACCAACCAACAACCATCAGGAAGATCCGATATTTCTTGTAATAGTCGCAACATATGCAATGTATCCTGTATAAATGACGGGGAATCCCTGACAAAAGGCTTCAGAAAAAAATCTAAACAAGTCGACAGAGGCTCCAACACTGAACCTCTGCTGGCCACAATTGGACGGCCAGGTGGTTTCGACATACTTTTATGTATTTTCAGAAGGGTATATAAAACCGGATGTACAGGATGTTGCACTTTAAGCGCCCTGGCCTTCCTCGATGTTATAAACCCCTTTTTTACCCCTTCTCCAACCAATATCTCAATCTGATCTTATAAATCCTGGGTCGGATCTTCTACCAAAGGTTGATAATAATACAGGATCCTGTAACTGTCTCTGGATCTCCATCAAATAATCATTGACATCCTGTATCACAATAGCTCCGCCTTTATCGGCAGGTTTTACTATTATCTCCTGATTGTTGGACAGCTGTTTAATTGCTCGATATTGAATCTGAGACCAATCTGAAGAAAAACATCTCTTATCAAAAACTTTTTGATCTTCAAGAAGAGAAAGATCCTTCAATACCAACTGTATGAACGTCGCAATAATAGGATCAACTGGTCCAGGAGGGACCCAAGTAGATCGTGGGGTGATGATAGAGCTATCATTTGCTTCCCTGTCAGAAAAAAATAATTTCAATTGTAACCGTCTGAAAAACCTGTACAAATCAATCCGTGTTTGAAAAGGATCATATTTACAACAGTGAACATATGAAAGGCCTTTATCCAACGCTGCAATGGTGGCTGCCAACAAGTCAACCCGGAATAAATTTACCACAGCGGTTGACTCCGCCATGGAATCAACTTTCAAAACTGTTGCAGATTCCGCTGTTATTGAGCCCTTATACCCTGAGCTCTTGTTGTAGGACCTTCCCAATCCGGTGGTTTGGACCCTGTTCTGCCTCGCAGAGATGGGATTCCATCTTTGCATGACCTGATAGAAGACTAGTGAAGTGAGGGAGTAATGAGTGTGCACTATCTGGTTGAGAACAGTCACGTTCTCAATTTAGGCATCCGTCGGAACTTCCGGTTTGAGTAGTTTAAAGGGTCCAGATGGTTGCCGTGTTTTGAATCAGTGCGAGTCTAAATGTAGACTGCGAACATAGCCTTGGATTAAAGAATAGCTGTTGGCGATTACGAATTAAATTCTGATGGATGCCTTGCTGGATGTCACAGATGAACAAGCGTGAAGGACTACTCCCCTGAAGCAGGACCCCAGTTTTGGGGGTCTGAAACGCGATCGTGTCGGGACTGGGACTGAGTGTAGATGAGTATCACCATTAGAAGCTTATATTTGAATGTGTGACATCATTATTATTTCATACTGTGACTGTGTTTACCAGGTCAGCTGGATTAAGGAACCATTAGGTTGTTTTAAATCTTGGAGTTTCCATCAGTTTTGGAGTTCATATAAAGAAGTAGAAAAACTGATAAAAATGATAAAAAAAGATATATACAAAGTAAAGGGACCCGATACCACAAGAAGAGTCTGGTTTATTCTATTGACTCTGAGTAAGGGTCCTACAAAATGTGTATAGTTTTGAAGCCGGACAGCTTGAATACGTTTATATGAATGATATACCAGGTTTAACCTTACTTTGTGATACATTGGAGAAACAAAAGGGACAGTTTGCATGCGGCTCATGTTCGGTGTGTCCTCATGTTTTGACTTTGGACAGCTTCCATCATCCTAATTTAAAATGATATTACAGGTTACCAGAATTATATACATGCAGTTCTGATGGAGTTATATATGCAATTATTTGCTTGTGTGGACTTATTTATATAGGACAGACTATACGTGCTAGTAAATTTAGAATTATTGAACACAAAAGCTGAATTAGAGCTATGAAGGAAAATGCACCCTTAGTGGATCATTGGATTGAGAAACAGCATTCTTTGGAAGATTTAAAATTTTTTATAATTCAGAGATTACAATTAAAGAATGGAGGGGATTTGTCCTTGACATTGAGATACTTAGAACAACACTTCATTTTTTTTCTGGCATACGATATCACCTTCGGGGTTGAATGGTCCTATTGAATGGTCTGCTTTTTTTGTAGCAGTCTTCTGGTTTGATCTGTTTAATTCTTAATTCTTGTAATGATTTATTTCGTGGTTGAATTTCTTTTAGTGGTTGGAGTAGAAAGCTGGATATGAAAGTGATGCTTCTTCCATAATTTGGACAATATGTATGCAGCTACGTTCGGTGTTGCAGGTGTAATAGAATTATTATGATTGAGTATGGGATAGTGCAGCAATTGCTTAATTTAGTTGAAGTGATAACAATTGATACAATGTTTAATTGAAGTGTGTATATTTAAATAACCTATTCAGTATCGAGGCGTTCACATTGGGGCAGATTTTCAAAGGCTACATGCGTAACATAAGTGCGTAACCCGAGAAAATTTGCCCCTGCCCGTGCCGGGCGCAAGCCCCAGGACACACATTCCGGGGGTGGGTCCGTGAGCAGGGCCAAGGCCTCTGGAACAGCCGTTATCATTGAAGTTACACCTGCCTGGAGGCAGGTGTAACTTCAACGATAACGGTAGGGTTTTTCTTTTTTTAGATAGGGCTGGGAGGCGGGTTAGATAGGGGAAGGTGGGGGGGCGGAGGGAACGGAGGAAGCCTGCGCGGCTCGTCACACACAAGTTGCAAATTGTGTACCTCCTTCCGTGCGCCGACCCTGGATTTTATAACATGCGCGCGGCAGCTTGCGCATGTTATAAAATCAGACGTAGATTTGTTTGCGCTGGGTTGCGCGAACAAATCTACGCCCGCATGCAGGTTTGAAGATCTGCCCCATTACGTGGCATAGCAGACGTAATTGCAGCCATTTCCAGCATCAAGGTGAGTAGCGGTTATTTATGGTCAGATTGGTTATAAAGTGTTGATTTAGGTTTTTTAGAATTAAAACATATGTATGTTTTATATATTATAGTGGATGCTATGACATCTACGTGAATGAATATATTTATTTATTTATTTAACATTTTTCTATACCGACCTTCATGGTTAAATACCATATCAGGACGGTTTACATCGAACAGGGGTAAAATAACTAGATAAAGGAAGAAAAACAAAGTTACATTACAACGAGGACTGTGAACTTGGAAGCTTAGGAAGCTAGAAGAGAAATATAAAGTTAAGTTAAAGGGAGAGAAACAAATTCCGGACTAGAGGTAGTCCAGACTAGAGATAGTCCACATGTTAGAGTCGGTATCCATGCTGTCAAGGTATTCAGAGGAGGGGAGGATCCATTAATCATGGGTAGATAACGCCTAATGTGTATCCCAGGGTTCTGGGAAGGCTTGGCGGAACAGCCACGTTTTGAGTTTTTTCTTAAAAGTTAGCAGGCAAGGTTCCAGCCTAAGTTCTGCAGGGAGGTTGTTCCAGATATAGATTGGAGCTAAAAGAGTTTAGAAATTCGGTATTTGCATATGGGAATGAATTGGAAGTGACTAGGTTGTAAGAATGAAGAGTCTATGTGGAAAGGGCGGTGAGTCTCGATTCATGTAGTACAACTTATGTTTTCATTTAATATGAGTTGGTTTTTATTTTGTATTTCTTGATTGATGTAGAACTGATGTGTGATACTTTTCCCTGAAGTTGTAAGAATGAAGAGAGTCTATGTGGAAAAGAGTTGATGCCCTATATTTTTCTCTGAGGAAGCCCGTGTTGTAGAGGGCGAAACAGAGAATTCTTTGTCAGAGGAAATTATAAAGGATCTCCTATAAGAACATGGATGATGACATAGAAGATTCTTCACTTGAAGAGAAATGTTTGGAGAGATTTGGAGTCAATAGTATTGAATTAGAAATATATGAAAAAGTTAGATGTAAGCGATTGGACTTGAGAAATGAGAATTATGAGACATGATGTTCTAAAACATTCACAAGTCTAAATATATTTTTTAAACATTAATATTTTCATTAATGGTGCACTGTTTTGATATGGAGTATTTTTAATCATGTATGAATGAGGGTGGTGAGTGCAATAGTATTTTACGTACTATAAGGATTTTGAGACATGTTCATTAATAAAAAAATATTTAATTGGGATAATTTGAATGACTATTTTTCTCTTGGGGTGTATATAATGTAATGATGTAAGAGAAAAAATATATATAAATAGTGCCTTCATTGTTATTAAATACCAGAGAAGCATTTCAGGACTTAATTGTGTCATATGTAGCCGAAATATCTAAGAAAATAGCAATTATTTGCCCTTTATTATCCAATTGACACAGAAGATAATCCAGAACTGAAACCAAAAATGTTTTGGAACTGTGATTTTTTTCTGAAAACCACATTGAAACCAATGTCATACTCTGTCAGTCAAAAACACAAAGGGCCAGATTTTAAAAGGGTTACGAGCATAAGGTACGCGCGTAACCCTTTTAAAATGCCCCTGCGCGCGCAGAGACTATTTTGCACAGGCTTCCGGTGCGCAAAGCCCCGGGACGCGTGCCGGGGGCGTGTTGCGATCAGCATTTCGTCGGGGGGCGTGATGCGGCCGCCATGTCATCCGGGAGCGGTGCCGCGGGCGTGGTTTTGGCCCGGGGGCATTCCGGGGGCGTAGCCGCGGACTCCGGACCAGCCCCCGGACCAGAACATGGCGCGCGGCAGCTGGCCCGGTGCGCGTAAAGTTACGCCTGCCTTGAGCAGGTCTAACTTTCGTGACAGAGGTAGGGGGAGTTTAGATAGGGCCGGGGGGAGGGGTTGGTAAGGGAGGGGAAGGTGGGGGGGGGGGGCGGAGGGAATGGGCAGCGCGCGCAGGGCTTGGCGCGCGCAAGTTGCACAAATGTGCACCCCCTTGCGTGCGCCGACCCCGGATTTTATAAGATACGCGCGGCTACGCGCGTATCTTATAAAATCCGGCGTACTTTTGTTCGCGCGCGTGCTGTGTTTTAAAATGTACCCCACATTGTTTATATACCAATTTCTCTAACAACTTACCCAATTAAATTAAATTTGAAATCGGTCTAAACTCTTCAGATCATTCAATGGAAGACCTTCCTTCTTATACTGGATAAACTGAAAATACTTTCAAAGCAGCAGGGACAAAACCCTCAAACTTGCCTGCCTGGTGCGAAGGTGGCAGACCTCACGCGCCACCTAGATAGGATTATAGACAGTGCTGGGGAGGAGCCGGCTATCGTGGTACATGTGGGCACCAACGACATAGGAAAGTGTGGGAGAGAGGTTCTGGAAGCCAAATTTAGGATTTTAGGTAGGAAGCTGAAATCCAGAACCTCCAGGGTGGCATTCTCTGAAATGCTTCCTGTTCCACATGCAGGTCCCCAGAGGCAGGCAGAGCTCCAGAGTTTCAATGCGTAGATGAGACGATGGTGCAGGGAAGAGGGATTCAGCTTTGTAAGGAACTGGGGAAACTTTTGGGGAAAGGGGAGACTTTTTTCCGAAAGGATGGGCTCCACCTTAACCAGAGTGGAACCAAGCTGCTGGCACTAACTTTCAAAAAGGAGATAGAGCAGCTTTTAAACTAGAACAAGGGGGAAAGCCAACAGTCACTCAGCAGTGCATGGTTCGGAGAAATGTATCTTTGAAGGATACTAATGAAACAGGAGAGTTAGGGCATCCCAACAGAGGATCCATTAAAAGCAAACATAGTCCATATGCCTATATGTAAAAAATCACCAAAACTAATGATTTCCGAATTATCCCAAACAACTGAAAAGCAGGTTGTTAAAACAAACAAAAAACACACTTTGAAATGTCTATATGCCAATGCCAGAAGTCTAAGAAGTAAGATGGGAGAGTTAGAGTATATAGCAGCAAATGATGAGATTGACATAATTGGCATCACAGAAACTTGGTGGAAGGAGGATAACCAATGGGACAGTGCTATATCAGGGTACAAATTATATCGCAATGATAGGGAGGATCAACTTGGCGGGGGTGTGGCACTTTATGTCCGGGAGGGTATAGAGTCCAACAGGCTAAAGATCATACAAGAGACTAAATGCTCAGTAGAATCTATATGGGTAGAAATCCCATATGTGTTGGGTAAGAGTATAGTGATAGGAGTATACTACCGTCCACCTGGACAAAATGGTCAGACGGATGATGAAATGCTAAGAGAAATCTGGAAAGCAAACCAATTTGGCAGTGCAATAATAATGGGAGATTTCAATTACCCCAATATTGACTGGGTAATGTAACATCAGGACTTGCTAGAGATATAAAGTTCCTGAATGTAATAAATGATTGTTTCATGGAGCAATTGGTTCAGGAACCAACAAGAGCGGGAGCTATTTTAGATTTTATTCTTAGTGGAACACAGGATTTGGTGAGAGAGGTAACGGTGGTGGGGCCACTTGGCAACAGTGATCATAACATGATCAAATTTAAACTAATAACTGGAAGGGGGGACAATAAGTAAATCTGCAGCTCTAACACTAAACTTTCAAAAGGGAAACTTTGATAAAACTGAAAGGTGCAGCTGCAAAGGTTAAAAGTGTTCAACAGGCTTGGACATTGTTTAAAAATACAATCCTAGAGGCACAGTCCATATGTATTCCAAGCATTAAGAAAGGTGGAAGGAAGGCAAAACGATTACCGTCATGGTTAAAAGGTTAGGTGAAAGAGGCTATTTTAGCCAAAAAATCATCCTTCAAAAATTGGAAGAAGGATCCATCTGAAGAAAATAGGATAAAACATAAGCATTGTCAAGTTAAGTGTAAAACATTGATAAAACAGGCAAAGAGAGAATTTGAAATGAAGTTGGCCATAGAGGCAAAAACTCATAATAAAAACTTTTTAAAATATATCCAAAGCATGAAACCTGTGAGGGAGTCGGTTGGACCATTAGATGACCGAGGGGTTAAAGGGGCTCTTAGGGAAGATATGGCCATTGCAGAAAGACTAAATGAATTCTTTGCTTCCGTGTTTACAAATGAGGATGTTGGGGAGATACCAGTTCCGGAGATGGTTTTCAGGGGTGATGAGTCAGACGAACTGAACGAAATCACTGTCAACCTGGAAGATGTAGTAGGCCAGATTGACAAACTAAAGAGTAGCAAGTCACCTGGACCGGATGGTATGCATCCTAGGGTACTAAAGGAACTCAAAAATGAAATTTCTGACCTATTAGTTAAAATTTGTAAGCTATCATTAAAATCATCCATTGTACCTGAAGACTGGAGGGTGGCCAATGTAACCCCAATATTTAAAAAAGGCTCCAGGGGCGATCCGGGTAACTATAGACCAGTGAGCCTAACTTCAGTGCTGGGAAAAATAGTGGAAACTATCCTCAAGATCAAAATTGAAGAGCATATAGAAAGACATGATTTAATGGAACACAGTCAACATGGATTTACCCAAGGGAAGTCTTGCCTAACAAATCTGCTTCATTTTTTTGAAGGGGTTAATAAACATGTGGATAAAGGTGAACCGGTAGATGTAGTATATTTGGATTTTCAGAAGGCGTTTGACAAAGTCCCTCATGAGAGGCTTCTACGAAAACTAAAAAGTCATGGGATAGGAGGCGATGTCCTTTCGTGGATTACAAACTGGTTAAAAGACAGGAAACAGAGAGTAGGACTAAATGGTCAATTTTCCCAGTGGAAAAGGGTAAACAGTGGAGTGCCTCAGGGATCTATACTTGGACCGGTGCTTTTCAATATATATATAAATGATCTGAAAAGGAATACGATGAGTGACGTTATTAAATATTCGGATGATACAAAATTATTCAGAGTAGTTAAATCACAAGCAGACTGTGATACATTACAGGAGGACCTTGCAAGACTGGAAGATTGGGCATCCAAATGGCAGATGAAATTTAATGTGGACAAGTGCAGGGTGTTGCATGTAGGGAAAAATAACCCTTGCTGTAGTTACACGATGTTAGGTTCCATATTAGGAGCTACCCCCCAAGAAAGAGATCTAGGCGTCATAGTAGATAATACATTGAAATTGTCGGCTCAGTGTGCTGCAGCAGTCAAAAAAGCAAATAGAATGTTAGGAATTATTAGGAAGGGAATGGTTAATAAAACGGAAAATGTCATAATGCCTCTATATCACTCCATGGTGAGACCACACCTTGAATACTGTGTACAATTCGGGTCGCCTTATCTCAAAAAAGATATAGTTGCAATGGAGAAGGTACAGAGAAGGGCAACCAAAATGATAAAGGGGATGGAACAGCTCCCCTATGAGGAAAGGCTGAAGAGGTTAGGGCTTTTCAGCTTGGAGAAGAGACGGCTGAGGGGGGATATAATAGAGGTCTTTAAGATCATGAGAGGTCTTGAACGAGTAGATGTGACTCAGTTATTTACACTTTTGAATAATAGAGGGACTAGGGGGCATTCCATGAAGTTAGCAAGTAGCACATTTAAGACTAATCGGAGAAAATTATTTTTCACTCAACGCACAATAAAGCTCTGGAATTTGTTGCCAGAGGATATGGTTAGTGCAGTTAGTGTAGCTGGGTTCAAAAAAGGTTTGGATAAGTTCTTGGAAGAGAAGTCCATTAACTGCTATTAATCAAGTTTACTTAGGGAATAGCCACTGCTATTAATTGCATCAGTAGCATGGGATCTTCTTGGTGTTTGGTTAATTGCCAGGTTCTTGTGGCCTGGTTTGGCCTCTGTTGGAAACAGGATGCTGGGCTTGATGGACCCTTGGTCTGACCCAGCATGGCAATTTCTTATGTTCTTATGTTCTTAAAGAGACTGATTTCATAAATTAGTTAATATTTCCAAATAATTATCTTTCAACACACAAATAATGGAACAAGGACATGGATCCAAAGGACATAGGGCCTTATTTTCCAAGCTTGCGAAGGTAGCTCACGCCTGCGCTACCTAAATCGGGGCGGAGTCGGCCCCAGAAGAGGAGGAGTCGAGGCGTCACCGTGGCCGACTCCGCGAAGACGCCACGGATGGCGAAAAGGTAAGGGCCTTTTCGCGCCCTACTTCGCGCCCAATAACTACACCTTCTATGGTGGCACTATTGGGTGTGAAACCAGCAGCGATCGCACCGCAGCGGTGCGATCACTGCCGGCTAGCGCAGGACCGCCCCCCCACTTCAACCCCCCCTGCCCCCCATTAGCGCAATTTTCTAAAGTATCGCAGGCCTGCGATACTTTAGAAAATGAGGCCCATAGTTTTTAAGCCCTTCAGAGAGCCTTCTACCTCTGACATCCCAATTGATTCAAATTGACTCCAAGTATTGACTTCTAAATCTATACAAACAGAATCAGGATTCAAACTTGATACTATGTGCAAATCCTGTTGCTTTATCGAAACAGTTTCGGTCAATTTAATAACCTTTGATCTACACTCAACAGCAAACTCCTGAGTAGTAAATTGAATAACATTGTTTAACATCTGTATCCTGAATCAATTTATGTGCCACCACAAATAACTCTCTTGGGTGATTATAACAAGCAAGAATGAAAAAAGGTTTTCCTAGTTGATTCAAATAAAATTTTATATTTGTATCACTTTACAAATATGATACTTCATTTTCATCAGACTTATGTTTCCGCTACAATCTCTCTGCTCAACACATTTCACACTACTTCTGCTGAAGATCAATTGTATATTATGGAACACGAAGTCTCAACCAGCTAAAAATTTATTTTAAAGGTGCCAAATTATTTGTAATATCAGATAAAGTCTGAGACAATGAATCAGCAAAAGATGTAACCATATCTTTAAGAAATTCATATTTAATTGCCATTTAGCCCTAAAACTAGACAGATTAATTGGGCATCAAATTAACGTGGTATCTGGCTGTTTAACATACTGGACATGATCTACACTCAAAGAAAAGGCAAAAGATATAAAACTATGTTCCCTGTACGTACCAGGATCAGTCCAGGACACCTGGGTTGTGACTCCGCACCAGCAGGTGGAGACAGAGCAAAACTTGTGGGCGGAGCCATATATGCCCCTGTGCCAGTCACAGCCCCTCAGTCTTACTCTGTCTCCAGTAGGTGGTGCAGGTGCAGTCACAGCCTCTGCCTGCACTGATTTTGGTAGTTAGTCAGGTTTTCGGATTTTTCCCTTTTAATTTTGATTTTTTTTTTAAATTTTGATTTTTTAAGTGAGTGGAGTCCTGTCTGCCCTGCCTCCCAGGGGGGCTGCGAGGTTCTGAGGGGACCACCCCCCTCCTGGTTGAGGCCGCTGCTAGGGTCGAGGACCCGGCTTACCAGTAGCAGTGCTAGGGGTGACACTGGGGAGCCTAGTTCACTCACCTCTCCTGCAACAGGGCTCCAGGACCGTGGACAGTGACAAGCGGTAGGAAAGAAAAAAAAAAAAAAAAAACAGGTTTGAATTTTTTTTGTCGCGCCGGCTCTCTGCTACTTAGCGCTGCTGCTCCGGTTTCGTCGGGGGGGGGGGGGGGGGGGGGTGCGCCGATTGCAGGGGGGTAGTCGCGGTTCTATTTTTTTTCTCCTGTCAGTCGCGTTGCGCTCGTTTTCGCCGCCATGCCTCGTGGCTCTGCTTGCCAGGCCTGCGGCTCGGCGCGCGCGCGTCTCTCGCGGGACGGCCTCTGTGCCTCGTATGTCCCGGGCGAAGAAGGCTCGTCGGGGGCGCCTCGGGGGGCCCGATCTCGGGCCGCGCGTTCTCCGCCGCACGCTGGTGCTCTGCCTGAGAGACAGCAGGATCTTTTCCCGCTCAGCGCGGGAGTGGCGGCCATTTTGGCCACAGGCAGGGAAATTGCGCGGGAGCCGGCAGGGAACTCTGCCTTGCCTCCCGCGCTTTCCCCGCAGTCAGGACTTGCGAGGGGGGGGGGTCGCTCCGGTGGGGTCTCAGTCCCGGGAGGGCTCCGGACTCGATTCCTCGGACTCGGGTTCTTTTTCTGAAGACTTTGCGCTTCTCTTACGCAAAGTTCTTAAGTGTAAGCGCAGCAGGCGCAAAGGAGCCCCTGAGGGGGGCCCTGGCAAGCACGCCCCGAAGAAGCGGAAGACTAGGGAAGTCGAGGGGTCCGCCCGACAGCCCCCGCGGGGGAAGCGGCCTCCGCGGGGCGTCCCACAGGAGTCGGAGTTTTCTTCTGCGACAGACACAGATTCCGCTGAGGAGCCCCTGAAGGGGGCCAAGGAGACGGCGGCTCCTTTCAGCCCGGAGCGGGCAAGGGAGCTCAGACCGTGGAAGGGGATGATCCCAAAGTGGTCCGCCTCTTCCGTAGAGAGGAGCTGGCCCCTTTGATTCCGGCCATTCTTCAGGAACTAGGAATTGAGGCTCCGCCGGTGGTGGTCCGTCAGGAGGCCAACATGGATCCGGTTCTGCTAGGTCTCACGGGACCGGCAGTGGCTTTTCCTTTTCACTTTTCGTCGACCGATATTTTGTTTAGAGAATGGGATACGCCGGAGCTGGGACTGAAGGTCAGTAAGGCCATGGATAAACTTTATCCACTCCCTGAAGATGCGCTGGAGCTGCTCAGACTTCCGAAAGTGGACTCAGCAGTCTCGGCGGTGACAAAGAGGTCTACCATTTATTTATTTATTTATTTAACACTTTTTTATACCGGCCTTCATAGTAATAACCATATCGGATCGGTTTACATTTAACAGGGGTATAACTGGAGCGTAACTAAGTAAGTTAAACAATAGAGGTGAATAAGGCAAAGTTACATTCAACAAGGAGAAAAAAACTTGGAAGCTTATGTAGCTGGAAGGAAGTAAAAGGTGATAATAATCGAGAAAAAACAATGGAGTATATGGGTTGAAGCAAAGATGCTTTAACCTAGAAGTGCCATAGTCCATCGTTCTAGAAGATCCACAGCCATCGTCCAAGTAAGCGAAGGGCAACTAGAGATTGTCTGGGGGATCTCCGAAGGCTTGGTGAAAGAGCCACGTCTTGAGTTTTTTTCTGAAGGTTAAAAGACAGGGTTCCAGTCTGAGGTCTGAAGGGATATTATTCCAGATAGATGGGCCTGCGATTGAAAACGCTCGGTCTTTGGTCGAGGAGAGACGTGTGGCTTTAGTCGGGGGAAATTTTAGAGTTCCTTTATGAATGTCTCTAGTTGGTCTGTTGGAGGAGTGTAGTCTGAAGGGGAATTCAAGGTCAAGTTGAAGATGATGGTGGATGAATTTGTGTATTAGGGTGATAGATTTGTATAATATTCTGAAATTCACTGGTAACCAATGTAAGTTTCTGAGGATGGGAGAGATGTGTTCGCCACGGCTGGTATTGGTCAACAATCTCGCTGCGGCATTTTGTATCATCTGCAGTGGTTTGGTGGTAGATTTGGGAAGGCCTAGAGGAGGGCACTGCAGTAGTCGATCTTAGCGAATAACAGCGCTTGGAGGACTGTCCTGAAGTCATAGAAAAATAGGAGTGGTTTGAGGTGTTTTAGAACCTGTAGTCTGTAGAAGCAGTCTTTGGATGTGGTGTTGACCATTTTCTTTAGGTTTAATCGATTATCAAGAATTACCCCAAGGTCTCTGACATGAGTATGGGTGGTGTGGGGATGAAGGGGGAGATTTTTCTTCGTTTGACGAAATGAAGAGGAGCTCAGTTTTTGAGGCATTGAGAACCAAGTTTAGGCTGTTGAGAAGACTGGTGATAGATAGGAGGCAGTTATTCCAATGGGAGAGAGCTTTTGAGATAGAATCTGACTGTTACGATCCCGGTCACTAGCCTAGTGACCGGGCTCTTACCTTCCTCCGTGGCGCCGCGAACCGCCGGGTTTCTGGCCTCCAGGGCCGCATGGCAGCGGCGTCTCCTCGTGGAGACGTCATCAGAAACTCCTCCCCCCAGCCCTGGTACGCGCGCGCGCGCGAAGAGCCGTGTTTTAAGGCGTCTGCACCCGGATGTGCAGACACGCCTCTTTTGACGTCAGCTGATTGAGCAGGGGATTTAAGCCGGGACTTTTGAAGTTGCAATTCGCCTTGCAACGAGGTTTCTCTTCGGAGTGCTAGTTGCCATCGTTTATCTGCCTGCCTGGTTCCTGACTTCAGCCTGCCTGACTCTGGTATTGTTTATCTGCCTGCCTGGTTCCTGACTTCTGCCTGCCTGACTCTGGTATCGTTTATCTGCCTGCCTGGTTCCTGACTTCTGCCTGCCTGACTCTGGTATCGTTTATCTGCCTGCCTGGTTCCTGACTTCTGCCTGCCTGACTCCGGTATCGTTTGCCAGCCTGGTTCCTGATCTCTGCCTGCCTGACTCCGCTCTCTGCCTGCTTGTACCCCGGTTCGTATCGCTTCCTTGGATTCTTCTGTTTTCACCTAAGACCCAGCGGTCCGGGTCCCTACAGGCTCCTCCTGGGGGGATCTCGGGCTTCCAGGGCGAAGACTCCTAAGCCCTAGTGACCCGGGCCTCCACAGCTCCTCTGGAGGGGTCACGGGTTCCCAGGTGAAGATTCATCGTTTCATCTAGTCTGCCTCCCGTCCGTCTCCCTCCGGCGGTCGGCCCAAGGATCCACTTCCGGATTGGTCAATCACAACACTGTTATTGGTATTAGAATCTGTACGTCATCTGCGTACAGATAATGAATTAGATTGAGATCGGTTAGTAATTGGCAAAGGGGGAGGAGGTAGATGTTAAAGAGGGTTGGGGATAAGGAGGATCCTTGTGGTACACCAAGAGTGGATTTTGTTAAAGGAGACTCTTTATTATTGATATTGACTTTAAAGGTTCTATTGCAAAGGAAGGACTTGAACCAACTGTGGGCTGATCCAGAGATACCAATATCTGTTAGTCTATCCAGTAGGATGGAATGGTTGACGGTGTCAAATGCCGCCGAGATGTCTAGCAGGACTAATAAAAAGGAATAGCCTTTGTCTAAACCCATTATAATATGGTCTGTAAGAGAAATGAGGAGGGTTTCCGTGTTGCGTGATTTGCGGAAACCATATTGAGAAGGGTATAAGATATTGTGATCTTCTAGATATTCTGAAAGCTGGGTGTTTACCAATTTCTCCGTTAGTTTTGCTAAGAATGGGAGATTAGAGATGGGTCTGAAATTGGCTGGATCATTAGGGTCTAGATTATGTTTCTTGAGGAGAGGTTTGAGTGAAGCGGTTTTCAGTCCGTCTGGGTATGTCCCTTGAGTTAGAAAGCAGTTTATGATACTTGTCAGAGGTCTTGAGATCGTGTCTGGGATGAGAAGCAAGAGTTTCGATGGGATATTATCTGTTGGGTGGCTGGATGGTTTCTGTTTTTTTAGGAGGGATTCAATCTCTTTGGTGGAGATTGAGTCAAAATTGTCAAGCTTGGCTCTCGAAGGGGGATGAGGATTCTCGCCTGAAGTGAGAGGTGTCGTAATTGGAGGTAGGAGGGCCAGCGTATTTGAAATCTTCAGTTGAAAAAATGTAGCAAACTCATTAGCCTTGGATAGAGCTTGTTCGTCTGGAATAGATGGAGGGGTTGATTTAGTGATTTGAGTTACGTATGAGAATAGTGCTTGGGTATTATATTGGAGATGGTGTATTTTGTTGGAATAGAATTCCTTTTTTGTTAGTAGAATAGAAGTCCTGTAGTGATGAAGAAATCCTTTGTAAGCTGAAAGGGTAGATGTGTTGGGGGTTTTGCGCCATCTATTTTCCTTGTGACGTAGTTCCTGTTTCATTTGTTTTAGTTCAGTGGTGAACCAGGGTTGATTTCCTTTTTTTGTGGGATTGATTGTTTTGAAGGCAATTGGGCACAATTTGTTTGCAACTGTTTCCGTAATCTTATGCCAGGAGGAAAGGGCTGCGTCAGAATTGGATAGGTCTAGGTTAGTGAGTTCCTTGGAGAGTTGAACACTAAGTATGTCAGATGAGCACGATTTCCTGAATTGAATGGTAGAAACCATCCCGGTTACGGGATTGAATGAATTGGATAGGTCTAGGTTAGTGAGTTCCTTGGAGAGTTGAACACTAAGTATGTCAGATGAGCACGATTTCCTGAATTGAATAGTAGAAACCATCCCGGTTACGGGAGCAACGGCCCTCAGGGACATACAGGACAGGAAGCTGGAAGTGCAGCTTAAGAAGAATTTTGAGGTGTCCGCCCTAGGGGTGCGGGCCGCCATCTGCACTAACTTCGCAATGCGGGCTAGTCTGCGCTGGGCCCAGATACTTCAGGCGAATGCTGGTCTGTCCCCGGAAGAGGCGTCTCAGGCTGATCAGCTAGAGGCGGCAATAGCGTATGGAGCGGATTCTCTACATGATCTATTGCGGACCTCTGCCAGATCCATGGTGGCGGCGGTTTCGGCGCGTCGCCTTTTGTGGTTACGGAACTGGGCAGCGGATGGCTCGTCTAAAGCTCACCTCGGGGCGCTG
This sequence comes from Rhinatrema bivittatum, assembly GCF_901001135.1. Taxonomy (NCBI): domain Eukaryota; kingdom Metazoa; phylum Chordata; class Amphibia; order Gymnophiona; family Rhinatrematidae; genus Rhinatrema; species Rhinatrema bivittatum. The sequence goes on along the minus strand of NC_042619.1, from coordinate 336,590,630 downwards.
CCGTTCAAAGGTAAGCTGTTGGTTCGGCAAGGAGTTGGATGACCTGATGGTCTCCCTGGGAGAGAACAGGGCGTTTAAGCTGCCTGAGGATAGGTACAGGACGCGGTCCTCGTTCTCCACCAGGTCATGGTTCCGCGGTTCCAGAAAGTCACGTCCACCACGTTCCTCGGGACCCTCGTATAGGTCTTCTTCCTCCCGGACCCCTCAGTGGCAGCAGTTCTTTCAGGGGAAGCGGTTCGGCAAACAGGGAGGAACCTTGGCCGGGGAGGGTCCCAAGGTGCCGCAATGAGATGCGGTCGGCCCATTCCTCGCCGTTGCCTCTGCACGTGATCCCAAATGTCGGGGCGCGGTTAACGTTGTTTTTCGAGGAATGGGCCAGCGTTACGTCGGACCAGTGGGTCCTCGACGTGATAAGACATGGTTACGCATTAGATTTTGTTCGAATTCCAGCGGACAAGTTCCTCGTCTCTCCTTGCAAAGCTCCGGAGAAGAAGGCGGCAGTGCTAGGCCCCATCCGACGCTTGGAAAGCTTGGGAGCTATCGTTCCGGTCCCGATCCATCAACGCGGCGAAGGCCGTTACTCCATTTACTTCATCGTGCCAAAGAAAGACGGCACGTAAAGGCCGATCCTGGACCTCAAAGGCGTGAACAGATGTCTGCGCGTTCCTCACTTCAAGATGGAGACGATTCGTTCGATGATTGCTTCGGTGAGGCCGGGCGAATTCTTGGCTTCTCTGGACCTCACGGAGGCGTACCTTCACGTGGGAATTCGGCCGGAGTTCCAGAAATTCCTACGGTTCTGCATTCTGGGGCGTCATTTTCAGTTCCGGGCGCTACCGTTTGGTCTCGCACGTTCACGAAAGTGGTGGTAGTGGCGGCGCAGCTACGCCGGGAAGGTTTCCTGGTTCATCCTTACCTGGACGATTGGTTGATTCGCGCAAAGTCCGAGGCTCTGTGTCAGCGGGCGGTGGCCAGGGTCCTCCAGATGTTGCAGTCTTTAGGCTGGGTGGTCAATTTCAGCAAGAGTCAACTGGTACCGACCCAGACCCTAGAATACCTCTGGGCTCTATTCGACACGAGGCAGGGCAAAGTGTTCCTGTCTTAGGAACGCAGGGGCAAGCTACAGTCTCAGGTGCTGCGGTTGCTGTCTCTTCACAGTCCTCGAGTTTGCGATTATCTGACGGTCCTGGGCTCGATGGCTTCAAAACTTGCCCTGGTCCCCTGGGCGTTCGCTCATCTGCGGCCGTTGCAGTCGTCTTTACTATCCCGATGGCGGCCGGTCTCGGAGGAGTTCTTCCTGCCTCTTCCACTCGAGGGCCAAGCGAGATCCAGCCTGCACTGGTGGCTCGATTCCAAGCATCTGTTCTGTGGAGTGTCCCTGCTGGTACCCGAATGGACGGTGGTGACCAAGGATGCCAGTCTCTCCGGCTGGGGAGCAGTTTGCCTAGGGAGGTCGGTCCAGGGGCTATGGTCAGCGTCTCAAGCCCAGTGGTCTATCAACTGACTAGAGACCAGAGCGGTCCGTCTGGCTCTACAAGCCTTTTTACCGTTAGTAAGGGGAAAGGCGGTCCGAGTACTATCGGACAACGCAACCACCGTGGCCTACATCAATCGTCAAGGAGGGACGAGGAGTCCACAGGTGGCTGCGGAGGCACAGCTCTTGATGGCCTGGTCAGAACAAAATCTCAGCAACATCGCAGCCTCTCACATTGCCGGGGTCGACAATGTACAGGCGGATTTTCTCAGCCGTCACCACCTCGATCCCGGAGAGTGGGAGTTGGCGGACGAAGCGTTTCGGCTCATCTGCAGGAATTGGGGGGTGTACCCCACATGGATCTGATGGCCACCTGGAACAACGCGAGAACGGGGAGCAGAAGGCGTCGACGCGCTGGTACTTCCTTGGCCGACGGATGTGCTTCTGTACGTGTTTCCCCCATGGCCGATGATAGGCAAGATTCTGCGGCGCATAGAATTGCACCCGTTCAATGTGATCATGGTGGCACCGGAGTGGCCACGTCGTCCGTGGTTCGCAGATCTCATCCAGTTGTCGGTGACGTCTCCCATTCATCTCCAGGGGTTCGCAGGGCTCCTACGTCAGGGCCCCATCTGTTTGGAGGATGCGGATCACTTCTGTCTCGCGGCATGGCTTTTGAGAGGAATCGCCTGAAGAGAAAAGGTTACTCAGATGCGGTGATAGCCACGTTGCTGAGGTCCAGGAAGCAGTCTACGTCTCTGGCTTATGTCCGGGTCTGGCCGGTTTTTGAGGATTGGTGCGTGCAGCGAGGGGTGGATCCCATTTCCGCTTAGGTCTCAGATATTCTAACGCTTCTTCAAGCTGGTCTGGCCAAAGGCTTGGCATGCAGTTCGCTACGGGTCCAGGTGGCGGCGCTTGGGTGTTTGCGGGGTAAGGTCCGGGGAACCTCCCTGGCTCTTCATCCGGATATCTCCCATTTTCTTCGGGGGGCTAAACATCTCCGTCCTCCATTGCGTCCCCCTTGTCCGTCTTGGAACCTTAACTGGGTTCTTTCCGCCCTAGGCTCGGCTCCGTTTGAGCCATTGAAGCGTACAACTACTAAGGACCTTACTTTGAAGACTGTGTTTTTGGTGGCGATTGCCTCGGCTCGACGTGTCTCGGAGTTGCAGGCGCTGTCCTGTAGGGAACCATTCTTGCGGATTTCCGATTCCGGAGTATCCTTGCGGACGATCCCTTCCTTCCTTCCTAAAGTGGTGTCGTCTTTTCACGTGAATCAGTCAGTGGAGTTACCGGCGTTTCGGGTCGGGGAGTCCACTGATCCCCAGTTCAGGGAACTGAGGAAGCTGGACGTGCGGAGGTCTCTTCTTCGTTATTTGGAGGTTACTAATCCGTTCCGGGTAACCGACCATCTGTTCGTTTTGTTCTCGGGGCCAAAGAAAGGGGCCGCTGCGTCCCGCATGACGATCGCGCGTTGGCTTAAGAAGGCCATTGGCTCCGCGTACTTGGTAAAGGGTAAGCCGCTTCCGGTGGGTCTTCGGGCTCATTCGACTCGTTCCCAAGCCGCGTCCTGGGCGGAAGCTTCTCAGGTATCGCCTCAAGAGATTTGCAGGGCGGCTACCTGGAAGTCGATGCATACCTTTATCAGGCATTACCGGTTGGATGTCCGGGCTACCGATTCCGGGGGATTTGGAAAGAGGGTACTCCGAGCGGGCCTCTCTGCTTCCCACCCTCGGTAAGTTTGCTCTGGTACATCCCAGGTGTCCTGGACTGATCCTGGTACATACAGGGAAAGGAAAATTAGTTTCTTACCTGATAATTTTCGTTCCTGTAGTACCAAGGATCAGTCCAGGATCCCGCCCGCAGGGCTTCGCTACAGTAACGGAGAGTCCGCTCATAATTGTTCTTAGTTCTGCTGATCGCTTGTTTAGCTCTCCCGGTTGGGGAGTCCGGTTCAAGTAGGAGTTTGGTGCTAGGTTTTGGGTTGGAAGTGAATTTTCTAGCCAGTTTTGTTGCTTGGTTGCATTGCTACTTTGACATTACGTATGACTGAGGGGCTGTGACTGGCACAGGGGCATATATGGCTCCGCCCACAAGTTTTGCTCTGTCTCCACCTGCTGGTGCGAAGTCACAACCCAGGTGTCCTGGACTGATCCTTGGTACTACAGGAACGAAAATTATCAGGTAAGAAACTAATTTTCCTATCTGACTATAAAACTGATTGAACCATTAGATCATTAATAGCTTCAAAATAATGAGTAGGGTCAATTAGCTGATCTAAAATATGACCTCCTTTAGGAGTTCAAACCACAAGCAAACCGAGCATATGGATAGCATTCAAAATAGTTATGTAAAAATCCACCACGAATGCTAATATTGTGTAATACAGTCACGATACTTCAGACTGGTATATAAGTTGAAAGTCTTATTTATTCACAAATCGGCAACTCCAATGTTATACAGCGCAATTTTTCATGCACACGGGGTCCCCCGACACGGTCCCGTGTTTCGCCAGCGGCTGCGTCGGGAGGGATGCCCACAAATTCAAAGAGGAAAATCTAAAAATTAACAAAAGGACTGTATAAGAAATAGTAATGGTACAGAGTCAATACAGGTAGATGCACACATACATTTTACCTTTAGACGGATTTCTTAAGTTCCAGGCATGGAGTGCGTTCGAGCGAGGTTCAAGGACAGCTTAATAATGTGAATAAATAAGACTTTTCTCCTTTAGGAGTTGCCATTTCAATCAATTGTAAACCACTAAGGCCATCTAAAAAAAAATCTGAAAAACTTAGCTGTAGGTTTACTAGTAACATGAATATTTGTCTCCCAAAATTAATACCCTATCAGATTGCAGACATAGATACCAAAAAATCAAGAATGATTATCAGATCCTTACATAACATGCCCGGAGAGCAATAGAAAATTGCTACCAACCAGCTGTGAAATCGTACAATACTCACAACCTTTACCCAGAGATAATGTAATCTTTTCTAGCAATAAAAAACATTTATAAAATAAAATTATACCCCACCCCTTCTATTTGATCAAATGTCCTGAATAAATGAATAACTTTTGAGATCCAAATTCAAAAATGGAAAGTCATTCAGAGTCAGCCAAGTCTCACAAAGACATAAAAGATCAAGATCTTCCTCTTGCAATAGTTCTGAAATAATTTCAACTTTATTGTGCAAAGAATGCACATTTATATAGGCAACAGACAATATTTAATCATTAAATCAAGGGAGCACTTATTTAGGATCTGGTTCCAGCGATTCAAAATCAGGATTTTCTGTATATAAGCGTGGCTCCTCCTAAATCCAAACCCTTGTGGAATCTGGTGTACACTGCAGTATTCCACAAGTGTAGCTGCATGTAACTCTACTTGGGAGGCTTGTTTCTGGAGCACAATCGTATCAGTCCAGGAAGAAGAGGGTGATACACCAGTAGTAGATGATAACAGGGGATCTTCTGACAGCACAGAGCGAAGGTGTCAAGGTGTATAGTTGTAGCCATATAAATCCACACTAATACAAACACCAAAAAGAAAAAGTGGATATAGCTAAAACCCCCACACTTTACAAAATACAATAACAAAATCTCATGTACAACCTGTTAAGCATAGCCTTCCAATAGATTCAACACAACATTAATTCCGCTAACAAATTAAATGGTTACGTCAAAATAATTTTTATGGTAGATGGCTAAAACTAAAGAGATATCACTTATAAAAAGAAAAACAAGCGAGAGATTAAATGTAACATGGACATTATTGTTTTGAGAAAAAAATTGTTTTGCTTTTATTTATTTTGTAAATTTAAAAATTTATATCCTGCACCCTCCAAGGTTCAGGACGGGGTACATAACCACACATTTTCATAGCATATACAGTAATGTCCATATAGGCCTTGCATCAGCTAATAATACATATGTTGTTCTTTCAGTTAGCCATCTATTGTTCTTTCAGTTCCTTGAAGACTTTCTGGAATAAGAGGGCCTGCTATTGAAAAGGCCCCTTCTCTCCTTGAGTTTAGTTGAGCTTTTGCTTTGCTCTTCTGAAGCGGTAATGCATATTTTAAAGAAAATAAGTTTTGTTTCAATATCACTGCTTTGCAATATTTGAGAAACTGTACATGGAATGCAGATGCTAGTGTGGGAAAAATGAAATTTTTTGAAATTTTTTTAGATGAACCATGATCTCTGGTGTGTAATTGCATTTTTGGAACAAAGTCAATTTTGGATTTAAATTTCTTTAGTCATTCTGGACTGCTTACTGTCATTAGTTTACTAAAGTACTGTGTGTTTGGGGTGTTTCTTTTTTTTGCTTGTTGGATAAAGTAATTCATTCTAGACTTCTATAACAGAAATAGAAGTGTAACACTTTTGTAACTGAAATTATTTGTGTGCGTAGGAAGGGTGGGAAATGCTTTTTAAATAAGTAGAACTATAAAATAGAAAAGTATTAAGTTTTATTTAATAGAGCTGTTAGGATCCCATTTTGATTTAATATGTTAAAATATGTTGCAGATTTTAACATTTTGTTAACTTTCTTTTTGAAATACATTAAGTAGAAGCTGACAGAGGTAAAGGTAGTATAAATCTTTTAGTGGTTTAGACCAACATTTTCCAACCGATGTGCCACGGCTGAAGAACCCATCCTGCAACTCGTCTTTTCAAAAATCAATCTCAGAAGATTACTAACAATGTCCCACTGTGGGAGACTTGGTTCAAATTCCTCCTTTGGGCATTTTATTCTCAGTCTTAGGTGTTTCAATGTAACTTAGTTCCTTCTGCACTCTGTCTGAAATGCCAGCTAGTGACAGGGCCACTGGGGCATAGTTTTTGGGTCTATACCCATTTTCAAGCTTATTGGAGGGATTTGCGGGCTCTATTGTTTGAAATTATGGCTCTGACATTAGCTTGGGATGTTAGTGTTTTTATTTAATTTGCATTCCTATATTTTTCCCACCAGGTACATCAAACTGTGGTGCCGGAATGTGCTCCTCCTGGCTAAAAAGTGTATATTGCAAAAATGGACAATTAGTGATCCACCTACTATTGGGAAATTAAAAATGGCAATTTTGAGAGATCACATGCTGCTGTGAAGGGAAGACTATGTGGTTTCCCTTCTCGGTTTTCCTTTTATTGTAATCCTTCCCCTTCCACTTGATTTTTTGGTCTCAAAACCTCAACTTGACTGTGGGCTGTCATTTTTCAATTCTCCTCGGTTTTTACAATCTAAAAATGTCCACAAGGACATTGAAAAAGGAGAAGCACTTGATCTTAATATGGCAGAGGAGGCCGTGCCTGCAGACTGCAGACCGCCTGCCTGCAGACCGCCTGCCTGCAGACTGCCCGCCTGCCTGCAGACTGCCTGCATCACCGCCTACCTGCAGACTGCCTGCATCACCGCCTGCCGTATCGGTGATGATGGTGGCGGAGTTAAAATCAGCAGTGGCGACTGCTTTAGAGCTGCAGCTGAGACGAATCTTCGATAAGCTGGAGGAGGTATCAACTACCATGAAGGGATTTGAACACCATTTTGCAGAGGCAGAGCAGTGAATTTCCAAAAATCATGATGGCCCAATTGAGCCCCGCTCTGCAATCACCGTGCTTCAAGCTAAGGTGAACAAGCAAGCGGAGAAGTTGGATGACATAGAAAATCACGCACAACAAGAACTTACAATTCATCGGCTTCCCTGAATCTCTGGCAGAATCTGAGCTACAAGGCTTCCTTGAATCCTGACTCCCCACTGAACTGGGACTATCGGCAAAACATGGCCGCCTGCAGATTGTGTGGGTGCATCTACTTGGCCCCAAGAGATCTACTAACAAAAGACCATGGGTGGTCATTGCAATATTGCTTAATTTTGCTCATAAGACAGACTTTGCAAGCGCTCCACGCAGGGAAGAACTTTAGCTACAATAACTGTAGGATTCTAGTTTTTCAAAATTATTCAGCGGAGCTCTCTGTGCAGCGCCGGGCCTTTGCTCCCATATGTGCTTAATTATTCCAGCTGGGGCATAGACTGGCGTTAATTTATCCGGTGAAGCTGTGTGTGTCTACAGATGCTGGTGTTCAGTGGTTTTCCAAAGTGGCTGAAACCCAAGAATTTCTTTCTGGGTTGTTAGCTAAGAAGGTTCTGACTCCTCAACCTGCAGACACTGTGTCTTGAACTTGGCTAACCAGTGTTTTTCTTGCTTCCTCTTCACATATGTGGCTTCTATGAGAAGCATTTGGAAACCGGATTGAGGGGACTTATGATTACTGTGCTTGACTAAACAGCCTTTTTCTTTATTTCCAGAGTTTTTTCTTCTTCCTTGGAATGTTTTTGGTGGATGGGGAGGGGGTGGGGTGGGGGGAAACTGTGTCCACAATCACTGAACACCATTAGTGAATTTTGGGGTCTTAGGGGAAGGTATGTTGGGTTGGGTACAGGGGGCTGGGACCTTTACGGGTTGGTGGGTTTATTCTCTGGGGTTAACTTATACTCTTTTTGGATGTATTTTACGAGGTTGTGCTCCATGAAGGGAGGTTTGGTATGTGGTAGGAGACTTATGCTGGGACAGTTTCCTGCTCTGAACAATGTCTTTTATTGTAGATTATTCCTTAATGTTTGGGGGCAATTTGGTTGAATGAAGGCTCAGGGGAGTAAGTTAATCTCATAGAATGTGGGTGGGATAAACTCTCCAATTAAAAGATCTAAAATGATTTTGGCATTAAAAAAGCATTCTACAGCTTTTGCTCTTCTCCAGGAGATGCATTTGAGTGACGCAGAACATGTTAAGTTGCATCGGGATTGGTTAGGCATGGTTTACTTCACCTCAGCCTCTACGAGGTCAGCATATGTTGCAATTTTAATTCACAAAAATATTTCCTTCACTGTTCACAAAGGATTTAAGGATCTTGCCAGAAGATATATAATTTTGGTGACTACTTGTGATCACAAGCCATTGGTACTGTGTAACTTATATGCCCCTAATACATATGACCATTCTTTTCTTCACAAGATTTACCAAACTCTCCTTCCCTATGTTGATCAGGGGTTAATAATCGATGGCAACATTAATTGGTCCATGATCCTCTCTTAGATAGGTCCCACGGGGCGAAGTTATCTAAATGTCACATGGGGAAAGGTGTAGATTTTACTCATTTATCCAGAACTCATCCCACTTACTGTAGACTGGATTACATTTGATGGGCCGGGAGATTTTTTTCCCAAATTTTGGCTACAGGTATAGGCAAGATCACGATTTCTGATCATGCCCCGGTCTGGATCCAGATGTCATTCGACTCTGGGGATCCAGTTCTGAGAAGCTGGCATTTTCCCTATTACTTGGCTATGGATATTCCCTTTCAGGGCTACCTGTGGCACAAGTGGAGGGACTTTGAAAGTCACAGTGCTCATCATGCCAGTGATCCCATACTTCTTTGGTACACAGTGAAGGGGGGATATCATTTCTTATGTGACCCATAGGAAAAGAGCTCTGGATAAACAACTGTTACACTTAGAAGCGCAGTTGTACCATGCTAAATGTATGCTTCTCAAGGATAACACCACGCAGCATAGAAAAAATTATCTGGCCATTCAAGTACCATTGAATTCTTTAATTTATCAACAGACCACCAAAAGCCTTCTGTATTACTAATTTAGGCTCTTTCAATATGGCAATAAAACAGGCAAGTTTATGGCCAATTTATTTAAGATCAGCAGAGGGTCCAAACACATCTCGGCGTTGTGAATGGAGAAGGGCCGCGTTACTAACTCTAATTCAGAAATTCTTGGTACCTTCCGTACTTCCTACAGTTATGTATATTCGTCGGAAGGCTGGGATGTGGATAAGTGTAAGCATTTTTGTGAACAGGTTAAGATCCCCACATTCACGGTAGAAAAATCTTGGTGGGTATTCGTCAAGCAAAACATTTTAAGGCTCCGGGACTTGATGGTTATAGCTTAGAACTTTTAAGGCCCTCCTAGATCAGCTTCCAGGTCCCCTAAGTTTTGCTTTTAATGCTCTGATTGTGAGGGAGTGTTTTCTGGACCATACTAATCTGGCACACATTGTCGTGCTGCTGAAACCTGGGAAGGACCCGCTTGTTCCGTTCTCTCATAGGCAGATATCCCTGTTAAAATTTGACCAGAAGCTCGTTTCAAAGATTCTGGCAAATCGTCTGGAAGTGCTTCTTCCAGAAATTATAAATTCTGGACAAGTTGGTTTGGTTCGCAGACGTTCTGCCTTAGCCAATGTGCGATCCTTTTAATCTGCTATATGCTTTTGTCGTAGGGCAGAAGAACCTTTTCTGGTGGTCAGTTTTGACGCTGAAAAAGCATTTGACAGGGTGGAATGGGGCTATCTATTTTTTATTTTGGAGCAGATGGGATTGTATGGTCTTTTTCTTAATGTAGTTCATTTACTATATTCCAAGCCTGAAGCTAGGATCTTTGCCAGTGACATGCAGTTGGAAGCTTTTGCTATTGCACAGAGCACTAGACAGGGTTGTCCCCTATCTCCAGTTTTGTTTTGTTGTCTTTGGACCTCTGCTGGCTTATATTCAGAACTTTGACACGGTTCATGGGAAGTTGTTGGGTTCCCAGGTATTTTGACATTTGACATTTTGTCTTTTCTTACTGATCCTGTCTCCTTTCTGACAGAGCTATTAGGTATTTTCAAGGATTTTGGGGTGTTCTCTGGCTTCCTGTTAAACATGGATAAGTCTGAAACTCTGATTTACCCTCACTCTATCAGTTAGGTATGTGTGGAGGGGGGGACACACGACACTTTCCCTTACGTTGGGCTAATAAATCTTTTAGATACTTAGGCCTCTATATCTCTCTGAATTTACCTAATCTTTATGAGTTAAATGTTTCCAAGTTAGTAGGAGCCACATGGGATAAGTTATGGGCTTGGCATGAATTGTCCCCCTCTTTGGAGGATGGATTAACCTTTTTAAGATGGTCCTTTTCCATAAATAGCTTTGTTTTTCAATTTCCCCTCATGCATTTGAAAGTCAGGGATAAACAGTATTTGGAAGCTCTATTAAGAACTTTTCTTTGGAAGGGGAAAAAGCATAGAATACCACTAGATTGGCTTTGGTGCCCATGGACACGGGGGGGGGGGGGGGGGGGGGGGGATGGGGCTCCCGGATTTAGAATCTTATAATCACGCCAGTCTCTTGTGCATTGTAAGAGATTGGTTATCTGATAAATCAGGGTATGTGAATATTCAAGGGGAAAAAGCATTAGTGGCACTGCTAGATTTGCGTTATATATTGCATGCAAAGTTGACTCACCTTACTAAACATCTTTCACAGAATATTCTTATTTCTCCAGTATGATGGGCCTGGGCTTATTTAACTAAGGTGTTGGGTATAGATGGGTTTTGTTCCTCCTTCCTGCCTATTCAGGGGGACTTGGAGTTCATACCGGCTTTGGATTCTATTGGGTTTCGCCAATTTTGAGCTAAGGGGATCAAGTTATTGTCTCATGTCTTAGATGTGGAGGGTCATTTATTCTCCTATGCAGAATTACAGATATGTTTTGGGATGTTGGATAAATTGTTTTTCTCATATGCCCAACTTCAACTCTATGTAAGTAAGTTGCCACCTTAGCGTTACAAGCCTCAAGAGTGGACAAGATTGAGGATTTTTTCCGTTTTGACGATATTATGCAGATGTCTCTATCTAAGCTCCATAAGGCGCTCTTACATTTAGAGGTGGAGGACTTCATGTCTATATCTGCAGCCCGATGGAGTAAGGACAGGTGTTTCAGGTTGGACCACAGCTTTTGGTGTCTTATTTTAAACATCTACCTGAGGTGTCTGTTCAAATAAACTATCGAGAAATGTAGTACAAACTTCTCAGAAGTGCCTATGTGTCTCAATATATTGGATACAAGGTGAAATTGTTTTCTACTGCAATCTGTACGAAATGTAATAGCAATCTAAACCATCTGTCTCATGCTTTTTGGGGATGTCCCCCTTATCCATACTTTTTGGGGGACAATAGTGTCCTATTTGGAGCAGTTGGTGGACCAGTCTATTCCACTTACTCCGTCAATGCTGTTCTTTGATCATTTCTTGGCGCTATCAGTTCAGGGTACAGGTGTCCATATGTTGGTTTGGAAAGCCAGTGCAGTAGGGAAGAAATTGATACTATTATGTTAGAAAGATTCTGAAGCTCCTTCATTTTCTCATTGGAGGAATCTTTTTCACAAAATGATGCAGATGGATTACTTTATGCCCTGCCATTCTTTTAAGTGTCAGAAATATTTTATGTTGATTTGGGAACCTTACATTCAGTCTCTCTCTCGTAGAGCATGTAGTATAATATTGAATGGGTAAGAGTTTTATATGTATAGTTAACCTGTCATATTGAGGTCTGGTGCCGGGGGGGAGGATGGGGGGTGTTCTGTCCCCAGCAGTGGGTACATGTTTGTGTCTGTATATACTGTACTTAATGGAAACACCTTTTTGTAACCCACGATAAAAACCTGTGAGCCTTGCCTTTAAGGGAGCATGCCCTTAAGAGAAGTTCCCTTCATTCTTTGCTTTCTCTCACTTGGGAGGGGTCTGTATGCCCTCTCAATCTAGCTTGAGTCTTCTTAAGTGCCTTATTGGCTCAAGGGACTGCCCTTCATGTTCCCCCCTGTGTCACATGGATCCTAGCACGCTAGCCCCAGCTTGTGGGGACATTTCCCCTCTAACCCCAGCTTTCCTGGCGTGTAGCCAGATGGACTCAGAACAAATGGGATAGTATCCGCGTGCTAGCAGTTGGAGACGGATCTGACGTCAGCACGGGGGTGTATATATCCCCACAGGAAGCGTAGCTATTCAGTAATTTCCGTCTCCAAAGCAGTTTGGAGTGCCTGCACGCTGGTTGAGCGTGCTTTCCAAGACTACTTTAATTTTTCTCTTTTCTTCTCATTCTAGATTCTACTTTGTTTTCCTGTCTATTCGACTTTAGAGCCCCGCGCTCCTGTGGTAGATACCCTAGGGTTCCTCCCCCAGTTGAGCTCCCGGGGTGATTGCCTTGCTCCCCCGGCGGTGGAAGTCCTCGGTCCTGCCGAAGCGTGGCAGTGACACAGCCCCGGACGACGTTCGGGTGAGGCATACGAGGCCCTCGGTCCCGGCGTGGACGAGGTAGCGGGTGCATATCCTCAATTGCGGCGGTGAGGTGGTCCCTTCCCCCGCAGCCGGAGACTGCCTGTGTTCCAGCCGGGAAGCGCCGCAGCTGGTAAGGAGTACTTCTCTTCCTACGGGTCTCCGAAGCACAGAGGATCGGCGGCGTGGCACACCGTGGAAGACGCCATTGTGGGGCCTTGCTCAGGTACTCCGCACCCGTAATAGGCGCGGCTTTCTTCCTCCTTGGGCGTATATGGCTTTGTTTCGGTGACTTGCTGAGTGCCTATTGAATGCCATTGAGCGTATATCGCTAGCAGCATATTGCTGGGAGCCTATTGCATACAATTTGAGTGTATATGGCTAACCGCTTATTGTTGAAAGCCTATTGACTGCACATTGAGCGTATATTGCTGATCGCTTCTTGTTGAAAGCCTATTGAATGCCAATTGTGCGTATATTGCTGACCGCTTATTGCTGATCGCCTATTGAATGCAAATTGAGCGTATATGACTAACCGCTTGTTACTGAAAGCCTATTGACTGCACATTGAGCGTATATTGCTGATCGCTTATTGCTGAAAGCCTATTGAATGCAAATTGAGCGTATATTGCTGATCGCTTATTGCTGAAAGCCTATTGAATGCAAATTGAGCGCATATTGCTGACCGCTTATTACTGAAAGCCTATTGAATGCAACTTGAGCGCATATTGCTGACGCTTATTACTGAAAGCCTATTGAATGCAAATTGAGCGCATATTGCTGACCGCTTATTACTGAAAGCCTATTGAATGCAAATTGAGCGTATATGACTAACCGCTTATTGCTGAATACCTATTGAAGGCCATTGAGTGTATATTGCTAACTGCATATTGCTGTGTGCTTATTGCATACCATTGAGCTGGTTTCTTGGCCGCCTATTGCTGTGCACATGTTGAGCGCCGGTTGTATTAAGCACCTATTGCTGCCGCATATTGTTGCTGTGCGCCTGCTGTATTAAGCGCCTATTGCTGCCGCATATTATTGAGCGCCTATTGCCGCATATTATTATTGAGCGCCTGTTGATTTAAGTGCCTATTGCTGCCGCATATTATTTTTGAGCGCCTGTTGTATTAAGCGCCTATTGCTGCCGCATATTATTATTGAGCGCCTGTTGTATTTCGCGCCTATTGTTCAATGGATCAGAACACTGCAGAGTCTTCAGCGACGGCGCCGCCTGCTTCAGGCATTGCAGCCCTTGGCCTCTGCTCTGCATGCCACCTTAGGGCCACGCGCAGTGATGAGCCAGATTCTCTGTGTGCCCAATGTGAGGGGGCCGTGCGACCCTCGGGCCAGGACCAGTCTCAACTACGATTTGTGGACAGTTCCCCAGGGGCTACCCCGGAGTTAGGGGGCAGTCTCGACCAATCAGGAATCCCGGGGGAGCTTGTACCCCGGCGATTAGAGGCTGCTTCAATTTCCTGGGTGGATCTCTTTAAGGGAATTCATGCTTTTGTACAGATGCAAACGGCTGCCCATCCAGGCCCTGCGGTTCCTGCTGTTCCTGTGGTTCCTGCGGTGGCTGCGCCTGTGGCGGCTGCTGCGGTGGCGGCTCCTGCGGATCCGGTTCCTGGACCCTCACGACCTTATTGCGAGCAGGGCTTCCCACCGATGGACAGTCCGGATCAGTCAGACCAGGAGGTCTCACAGGACGAGTCTGAACTCCTGGACGAGGGGGACCTTCCTCCAGGGACTGAGCCATATAGAACCATGAGGTGGTTCTTCCCTAAAGAGGATCTCTCCGACCTGGTGTCTCAGTGTCTGGCAGAATTGGATATTACAGGTCCCAGCGCTTCGGTACCCTCTGCGCAGAACCCACTGCTGGAAGGTCTTCGTCCTACGGCCCGTCATTTTCCATTCTTACAAGCGGCGCAACAACTGATCGATTTAGAATGGGCGGCACCAGCGGCTGCCTTCAAAGGGGGTCGGGCTCTGAAGAGCATGTACCCATTGGCACCGGCTATCCAGGACTTGCTGGCGTGCCCTCAGGTGGACGCCTTGATTAGCGCTGTGGTCAAGCGCACTACCATTCCGGTTGAAGGGGGGATGGCCCTCAGGGAGCCTCATGACCGGCGACTGGACGCCATTCTGCGACAGGCCTTTGAGGTGGCAGCTTTATCTTTACGGATCGCCACCTGCTGCACGGTGGTGATGCGTGCCTGTTTGTCACAGATTAGAAACAACGCTTCAGCGGCGGACATGGAATCCGCTCTTTCGTTCCTTACAGATGTGGCATCTGACCTGGTCCGGACAACAGCTAAAAGGATTTCATCCTCCGTAGCGGCCAGGAGGCAGCTCTGGATCCGAAGATGGTCGGCTGATGCGCCTTCTAAGACACGCCTCACCAGATTGCCCTTCAAGGGCTCTTTTCTATTTAGCAGCGACCTTGATAAACTGGCCAGTGCATGGGGTGCCTCTCCAGTGCCCAGATTGCCAGAAGATCGGTTCAGAAGGGGCCAGCGCGCCTTTCCAAGGCCCTCCAGGGGCAGGAGTTCCCAGCGTTTCGTTCCTTACAGGGGTCGCTACCAAGCACCACGTCCTCCGGCCAGGAATCAGTCCTTTCGGACCAAGCAGCGCAAGAGGGGAGCGGGCCCGGGCTCGGGTCCCGGCCGCGCCTCCCAATGAGAATCCGCCGTTTCATCTGGGGGACGGAGCCATAGGGGGCAGGTTAACCCTCTTCTACCCCAGATGGGTCGAGATTACGTCGGACCAGTGGGTCCTCGCCGTTATCCGGGAGGGATATTATCTGGACTTTCATCATCTCCCTCCGGACAAGTTTGTGGAATCTTCATGTCCCATACACAAGAAGGCAGCATTGGAAGCTACCCTGGCGAGGCTCCTGTCCTTGAAAGCCATCATCCCAGTACCTGCCTGGGAAGTGAATTCTGGACATTATTCCATTTATTTCATGGTACCCAAGAAAGGGGGTACCTTTCGGCCTGTCCTGGACCTCAAGTCGGTCAATCGATACTTACGGGTACCGAGGTTTCGCATGGAAACTCTATGCTCCGTCAAGGCCGCAGTACAGCCAGGAGAATTCCTCACGGCATTAGACCTGTCAGAGGCATACCTGCATATCCCGATCCATCCGGATCATCAGCGCTACCTACGCTTCAAGTTTCTAGGCTGCCATTTCCAGTTTCGGGCTCTGCCCTTCGGGTTGGCAACGTCACCATGGACATTCACCAAGGTGGTAGTAGTGGTAGTGGCGGCACTCAGGCGGGAAGGAATTCTGGTCCATCCCTACCTAGACGACTGGCTGATCAGGGCGAAATCACGAGAGGAGAGCCTTCGGACCACCGACAGAGTGATAGCCCTTCTGGAAAGCCTGGGCTGGGTAATCAACCTCAGCAGGAGCTGCCTACAGCCTTCCCAGTCACTGGAATACCTGGGAGTGCAGTTCGACACCCGGGCAGACACAGTCAGTCTCACAACCAAGAGAAAGTTGAAACTTCAGCAGCATATCCAGTATTTGATGGGAGCCAGTCGGCCCACAGCCTGGGATTATCTGCAGGTTCTTGGTCTCATGGCATCCACCCTGGAAGTGGTACCTTGGGCGAGGGCCCATATGAGACCTCTACAACACGCCCTGCTCTCTCGCTGGAGCCCCCATTTACGGAGCTACTCCACGCACCTACCTCTACCAGCCAGAGTGCGGACCCAGTTACGGTGGTGGTTGCAGTCCAACCACATGAGCCGGGGGTCGAAGATGTCATCACTCACGTGGATCTTGCTCACCACAGATGCCAGCCTGAGTGGCTGGGGAGCACACTGCGAAGAACTCACCGCACAAGGGCGGTGGGACAGAGAAGAGTCAGCGTGGAACATCAACCGTCTAGAGGCCCGGGCAGTCCGATTGGCATGCCTTCGATTTGCTCACAGACTGAAGAACAGAGCAGTCAGAGTGATGTCCGACAACGCCACCACGGTGGCATACATCAACCGTCAGGGCGGAACCAGAAGCCGACAGGTATCCCTGGAGATCGCCCCTCTGATGGCTTGGGCAGAGGTGAATCTTCAGGACATCTCTGCCGTCCACATTGCCGGGAAGGACAATACCACAGCAGACTTCCTCAGCAGAGAAAGAGAAAGCCTAAATCCGGGAGAGTGGCAGCTCTCACCCACGGCCTTCCAGATGATTGTGGATCATTGGGGGATTCCGGACATGGATTTACTGGCGGACAAGTCCAACGCTCAAGTACCCAGCTACTTCAGCCGCAAGCGCGACCCGTTCTCACATGGAATCGATGCCCTGGTTCAGCCATGGCCTCCAGGGACTCTACTGTACGCCTTTCCTCCGTGGCCTCTGCTAGGCGCTATCATCCGCAAGATTCAGAGACACCGAGGCCTAGTTCTTCTAGTGGCGCCAGACTGGCCAAGAAGACCCTGGTACGCGGACATGAGAAGACTGCTGGCAGGGGAGCCCCTTCCCCTGCCTCCTCTCCAGGACCTTCTACATCAAGGTCCCATTCTTCACGAAGATCCGGCTCAATTCTCTCTTACGGTATGGCCCTTGAGAGGGCTCGATTGAGGAAGAGGGGTTACTCGGAGCCCGTGATTGATACCCTCCTCCGAGCTCGCAAGTTTTCCACATCCCTCACATACATCCGGATCTGGAGAGTATTTGAAGCATGGTGTGACACTCGCGGCACCAATCCACATGCACCCACAATCCCTATTGTGTTGGATTTCCTGCAGGAAGGACTTCAGAAGGGTCTGTCCCTCAGCTCCATCAAGGTTCAGGTGGCTGCGCTGTCTTGCTATGGTCCCAGGAGGGATGGCAAGACCATCGCCAAGCACCCAGATGTTTCTTGCTTCCTGCAAGGAGTCAAGCATATTCGTCCGCCACTGAAGTGGCCTGTGCCTTTGTGGAACCTCAACCTTGTTTTCGATTTCCTCGCCGGATCCACCTTCCGACCCCTTCGGGGCCTGTCTCTTCGTTCTCTAACCTTGAAGATGGTGTTCTTGCTGGCTGTATGTTCAGCCCGCCACATCTCAGAGCTATAAGCATTGTCCTGCCGTGATCCCTTTCTCAGAATCACTCCGGAGGCTATCCATCTTCGTACGGTTCCCTCCTTTTTGCCTAAGGTGGTTTCACAGTTTCATCTTAATCAAACCATATCCTTGCCTACCACGGCGGGTCTGAAGAAATCTGAAGAAGGGCATTTATTACGCCATCTCGACATTGGCAGACTGCTGCCCAGATATTTGGAACTCACACATGACCTACGAAAGACGGACCATCTGTTCGTCTTGCACAGCGGGAAGAAGCAAGGTGAAGCGGCCTCGCGGCCCACCATCGCCCGCTGGATTAAAGAAGTTGTCAAAGCAGCGTACGTAGAGGCTGGGAAGTCTCCGCCTCTACAGGTCAAGGCTCATTCTACCAGAGCACAAGCGGCATCTTGGGCAGAATCCAGGATGCTATCGCCTGCGGAAATCTGTAAAGCGGCGAAGTGGTCCTCCCTCCATACCTTCTCCAGGTTCTACCGTCTGGATGTCCAGGCCAGGGAGGACTCAGCATTTGCAAGGGCGGTACTACATGGGCCTCAGGCAGCCTCCCGCCCAGGCTGGGAGTAAAGCTTTTGTACATCCCATTTGTTCTGAGTCCATCTGGCTACACGCCAGGAAATGTTGAGATTACTACCTGATAATCTCCTTTTCCTTAGTGTAGACAGATGGACTCAGCATCCCGCCCAGCTGCCTGCGTACATGGGTTTCACTGATTCAAGGTAAGCCATGTCATCTGTTTCCATAAGAGCGTACACTCTACCAGGTGTCCACGCCTTCCGGTTGGGAATGCTGGCGGTCTCCAGCTACCGTCAATCGGTCAGGGGAATCCTGTTTCACTTTTCACTGAGCGTCAGTACACACATCTATAACAGCTTTTGCAAGGAAGATTACTGAATAGCTACGCTTCCTGTGGTGATATATACACCCCCGTGCTGACGTCAGATCCATCTCCAACTGCTTGCATGCGGATACTATCCCATTTGTTCTGAGTCCATCTGTCTACACTAAGGAAAAGGAGATTATCAGGTAGTAATCTCAACATTTTGGGGACATTTCCTGTAATCACTCTCCAAGACTGTTAGTCAGTCTCAACCATGCTGCCTCAAAGCTAGAGGTGCCTGCAACCTCTGTGATACAATTAGCCTTTTTACATTTCTTCCTACCGCTTTAATTCTAAAGATTAAATCAGCTTCAGAACCCCCTTGTCTTCTCATCCTGAATCCCAAGAAACTCCATTCTCCCTTCTCCTGCCAGCTACAAAGATCTCTGCCTGGGGCATATACATTTGGAAGCAACAATTGTAAGTAATGGAAAATTATCTGTACAATAAATCATTTCAAACTTAAAAGATCTTTGCCTGAAGACTGATTGGGAGGGAAAGTTAGCTGTCTGAAAGGCTATATCCTCTCAGCACCGAAACGCTTTCAGCACCGAAACGCTTCTTCTCTCCCTCACCGACATTGTCATCAAAGGCTTTGACAAAGGTCACACATTCATCCTAGCCTTGTTAGACATCTCAGCAGCCTTCGATACTATCAACCACTCTATTCTACTCGACAGGCTAGTTGACATAGGCAGTGCTGGGACTCCACTTCACTGGTTCAAATCTTACATTAGTGATAGACACTTCAAGGTAAAAATTGAAAACCATGAATCCGAACCAATCGACATCACAAGGGGCGTACCTCAAGGCTCCTCACTATCATCCACTCTCTTTAACATATACCTCCTCCCCCTTTGCCAGCTTCTCTCAAATCTCAGTCTCCCACACTTTGTCTACACAGACGATGTACAGTTCCTAATACCCATAACTGATTCCATCTCCAATGCCTTAAAAAGATGGGACAATGCCCTCACATCCATCAACCAGCTCCTTACCCAACTTAACTTGCCCTAAACCCTAATAAAACTGAACTCATGATCATCTCACCTCAAGCCATCAACTCCTTACCTACTCTTGCGGCCGCAAGCAGCCGCAAGCACCAAAACGCTACAGCCGCAAGCACCGAAACGCTACTAATTTCACTCATGGACTACCTACTCTCTGGTATTGATAAAGGCCAAGCATATTTACTAATCCTCCTTGACTTCTCGGCGGCCTTTGACACCGTCAACCACGCCCTTCTTCTAAAACAGCTGGCAAACATTGGTTTAACAGGTGCCACACTAAACTGGTTCAAAACATTTCTAGAAAACAGAGGATACAGAGTCAAAATTCATAATAAAGAATCCCAATACCACCCTTCTAATAGAGGAGTGCCGCAAGGATCATCACTTTCACCCACCCTTTTCAATGTCTACCTGCTACCACTCTGCCAACTACTTACAAAATTAAGCCTGAAACATTTCCTTTTTGCAGACGACATACAGATCGTAATCCCTATAAAAGAATCAATCTCAAAAACAATGGAATACTGGGACAGTTGCCTATTAGAAATTAAACTTCTCCTCAACAGTCTAAACCTTGTACTCAATGCTTCGAAAACAGAATTCCTGCTCATATCACCGGAAAACAATAACACACTTCCTAAACCACCCACACTCCTTCAAACAACCCACGTAAGAGACTTAGGAGCCATCCTAGACAATCGTCTCAACCTCAAAACATTCATTAACCAAACCACCAAAGATTGCTTCTACAAATTACATATCCTGAAAAGAATAAAACCGCTGTTTCACACTCAGGACTTCAGAACAATCTTGCAAGCAATAATCTTTTCCAAACTAGATTATTGCAACTCATTACTATTAGGCCTCCCAGCTTCTTACACCAAACCTTTACAAATGGTTCAGAACTCTGCAGCCAGAGTCCTTACAAATTCCAGGAAAATTGACCACATTTCACCTATTCTCAAAAACCTCCATTGGCTTCCGATCCACTATAGAATCATGTACAAAACCATTAACATCATATACAAAACTATCAACCAACACACGCAACTCGACCTACAAATACCACTTTAAAAATTCACCTCCGCCAGGCCTATCAGGGAACACTACAAAGAGTCACTCCAAATTCCAAAGGCCAAAACCTACCAACATAAATCCTTGAGTCTCAGAGCCTTCTCATCAGCAGGTCCAGCTCTCTGGAACTCGATCCCACCTGATTTGAGACAAGAGCCATGCTCTTTAACATTTAGGAAAAGACTAAAAACTTGGCTTTTCAAAAAAGCATTTCCAAGCCTTGAATAAAACCTCCTCTCACTAGCACTAACTCGTATGCAATAATGGAATGTAAACACGAATCAACCAACCTCAAACCCTCTCTCACTAATTCCTGCTGAATATTTATCATACTATTACCATTCACAACTGTGTCATATTTATTCATTTGATTACCTATGTACCGTTTCATAGTCTTATTTTTCACTTGCTATTCTAATGTATCAATAGGCTGAAATGTAAATATTGTGCTGTTCAATTTCTCCCCTTCCATCCCAAGTTTATTTTCCTTGTTTTTTTGTAACTTTCCCTCTCCCTTTTTCTGATTCACTGTATTTAAAGTTCAAGGTTCTTATTGAAAATATTGTTTTTTACGTTACGTTATGCTTTACACTCCTTGTTATTTGTAAACCGGGTTGATGTGATGCCTATCATGAAACTCGGTATAACAAAAACAATAAATAAATAAATACATAAATTCACCCCTCCCCCTCCCCACTTTCTCCCAAACCGTAAGAGACCTAGGTGTCACGCTTGACCCCCAATTCAACCTTCAGAAATTTATCACCTCCACCATCAAAGACTGTTACTACAAACTACACACCCTCAAAAAACTTAAACCCATCTTGCATTTCAACGACTTTAGAACCGCCCTACAAGCCCTTATACTATCCAAAATAGATTACTCAAACGCTTTACTCCTAGGTCTCCCGAAGAACAGCCTTGCCCCCCTTCAGCTACTCCAAAACGCAGCTGCACGCATATTAACTGGCTCCCGTAGAAACGAACACATAACACCAGTTCTTAAACAACTTCACTGGCTTCCCATCACTGCCAGAATTCAGTTTAAAACTCTCACCCTCATACATAAAGCCATCCACAATCCTGACATGCTCTGGTTCTCAGACAGTTTACACATCCGTCTCTCTTCCAGACCTACCAGAACACCCTACACAGCAAATATTCACACTCCATCGCCCAAATATTTTCACCTTACCACCACCAAACAACGTGCACTATCCCTAGCTGGACCTTCCCTATGGAACTCCATTCCCACCCACCTACGCCTTGAGACCTGCTCCAAAAAATTCAGACAAAATCTCAAGACCTGGCTCTTTACTCCTCTCCCTCCCACTTTACTCCTCTCCCCCCACCAATCCCCCCTTCCCCTCAAGCACACCACCGATCCCCCCCTTACCCTCGCCCCCCAAGTATACTACCGCTCTCCTCACCTCCTAACTCCCTTCCCTAATTATTTTTGTAAATAATTCACCTGTATATAATGTTTTCATTGTGTATATCTAACCATTTTATTTCGCTTTTCAATTTGTACAGTATTACCTTTGTTTTCCCCCCTCTTCCCCGCTACCCAGTTCACCTATCAGTTTCATTGTAAAGCCCAGTTGGCCACTTTATGTTACATGGAAACCGATGTGATGTTTTCCTAATGAATGTCGGTATACAAAAATTGCAAATAAATAAATAAAATATATCAAACAAAAAGTTGCAAGAAAACCAGCCAGTTTTTTGAAAGGAGAAAAGCAAGTGTTTTAAAAGAACTGTATACAGTACAAGGAAACAGGGATTTCAACACAGCGGTGCTACAGAAAGGCTTGCATTGAATGGAAATCGTTAGACTGCCTTGCATTTGAATGAACTTCTCATGCCCTCAGTGTGGGAAGAACCAAGCATAAAAACCCTACATTGTAAAGATTTACACTTCGGAACTAACTTTGAGTCTGCCAGGCATTTAAGAAGCAAACACAGATTCAAAAGTCGGCCTACACTGTAAGCAAAGAATTCTAGGAGCTGTAAAGAAGCATTGGCTTTGTGTAACCTGAGCAGAAAGCAGCAAGAGCCCGGGCTTCAGACAAAAGGATTTAACGATGGTACTTAAGCCCATTCAAGTTTCCCTGGGCCAAGAAACTCACCCCCCCCCCCCCCCCCCCGCGCCACTGCTACAGGCAGAGAGCAATCAGTTGTCATAGTAACCAGGTCTACTGATTCTAAAGGTGGGAAGCAGAGAGCAATCACCAAAAGACAAACTTCTGAAGTGTTAATTACCAGAAGCTCAGCCTGAGCAGACCTAATCACAGAAAGAATTATAGCTGAAATGGCAGGGCAGCAGGACACCTCAGAACAGCCAGCCAAAGCCACTGAATTAAAAAATGATACACAGCAAATAGGGGAGAAAGGTGAAGGGAGAGATGAAGGCAGTAAATCAAAAAGACTACGCATGCCAACAGAGAAAGGTGTGGAGATGTATGAGAAAAGCAAACAGGGGCATGACCACAATATAGAAAGGGAGTGGCATAGGATTAAGCAAGCCAGAGAGAAGGTCACAGAAAGACCCACCAAACTCAAGTACTATGTAGAGCAGCTGAGGCTTCATTTCAAAACCTACCAGCTCATTACAGAAGAGTATGTCGAGTTCTTAACATGAACCAACACTACAGAAAACCTTGAAGAAAGAGGCCGCCAACAGAACATAAGAACATAAGAAATTGCCATGCTGGGTCAGACCAAGGGTCCATCAAGCCCAGCATCCTGTTTCCAACAGAGGCCAAACCAGGCCATTACCCAAACACCTAGAAGATCCCATGCTACTGATGCAATTAATAGCAGTGGCTATTCCCTAAGTAAACTTGATTAATAGCAGTTAATGGACTTCTCTTCCAAGAACTTATCCAAACCTTTTTTGAACCCAGCAACACTAACTGCACGAACCACATCCTCTGGCAACAAATTCCAGAGCTTTATTGTGTGTTGAGTGAAAAAGAATTTTCTCCGATTAATCTTAAACATGCTACTTGCTAACTTCATGGAATGCCCCCTAGTCCCTCTATTATTCGAAAGTGTAAATAACTGAGTCACATCTACTTGTTCAAGACCTCTCATGATCTTAAAGACCTCTATTATATCCCCCCTCAGCCGTCTCTTCTCCAAGCTAAAAAGCCCTAACCTCTTCAGCCTTTCCTTATAGGGGAGCTGATCCATCCCCTTTATCATTTTGGTTGCCCTTCTCTGTACCTTCTCCATTGCAACTATATCTTTTTTGAGATATGGGGACCAGAATTGTACACAGTATTCAAGGTGTGCTCTCACCATGGAGCGATATAGAGGCGGCATGACATTTTCCGTTTTATTAACCATTCCCTTCCTAATTTCTAACATTCTGTTTGCTTTTTTGACTGCTGCAGAACACCGAGCCGACGATTTCAATATATTATCTACTATGACGCCTAGATCTCTTTCTTGGGTGGTAGCTCCTAATATGGAACCTAACATCGTGTAACTACAGCAAGGGTTATTTTTCCCTATATGCAACACCTTGCACTTGTCCACATTAAATTTCATCTGCCATTTGGATGCCCAATCTTCCAGTCTTGCAAGGTCCTCCTGTAATGTATCACAGTCTGCTTGTGATTTAACTACTCTGAATAATTTTGTATCATCCGCAAATTTGATAACGTCACTCGTCGTATTCCTTTCCAGATAATTTATATATATATATTGAAAAGCACCGGTCCAAGTACAGATCCCTGAGGCACTCCACTGTTTACCCTTTTCCACTGAGAAAATTGACCATGTAGTCCTATTCTCTGTTTCCTGTCTTTTAACCAGTTTGTAATCCACGAAAGAACATCGCCTCCTATCCCATGACTTTTTAGTTTTCGTAGAAGCCTCTCATGAGGGACTTTGTCAAACGCATTCTGAAAATCCAAATACACTACATCTACCGGTTCACCTTTATCCACATGTTTATTAACCCCTTCAAAAAAATGAAGCAGGTTTGTTAGGCAAGACTTCCCTTGGGTAAATCCATGTTGACTGTCTTCCATTAAATCATGTCTTTCTATATGCTCTACAATTTTGATCTTGAGGATAGTTTCCACTATTTTTCCCGGCACTGAATTTAGGCTCACTGGTCTATAGTTACCCGGATCGCCCCAGGAGCCTTTTTTAAATATTGGGGTTTCATTGGCCACCCTCCAGTCTTCAGGTACAATGGATGATTTTAATGATAGGTTACAAATTTTAACTAATAGGTCAGAAATTTCATTTTTGAGTTCCTTTAGTACCCTAGGATGCATACCATCCGGTCCAGGTGACTTGCTACTCTTTAGTTTGTCAATCTGGCCTACTACATCTTCCAGGTTGACTGTGATTTCGTTCAGTTTGTCTGACTCATCACCCCTGAAAACCATCTCCGGAACTGGTATCTCCCCAACATCCTCATTAGTAAACACAGAAGCAAAGAATTCATTTAGTCTTTCTGCAATGGCCGTATCTTCCCTAAGAGCCCCTTTAACCCCTCGGTCATCCAATGGTCCAACCGACTCCCTCACAGGTTTCTTGCTTTGGATATATTTAAAGTTTTTATTATGAGTTTTTGCCTCTATGGGCAATTTCATTTCAAATTCTCTCTTCGCCTGTTTTATCAATGTTTTACACTTAACTTGACAATCCTTATGTTTTATCCTATTTTCTTCAGATGGATCCTTCTTCCAATTTTTGAAGGATGATTTTTTGGCTAAAATAGCCTCTTTCACCTCATCTTTTAACCATGACGTTAATCGATTTGCCTTCCTTCCACCGTTCTTAATGCGTGGAATACATATGGACTGTGCCTCTAAGATTGTATTTTTAAACAATGTCCAAGCCTGTTGAACACTTTTAACCTTTGCAGCTGCACCTTTCAGTTTTTTTCTGACTATTTTCCTCATTTTATCAAAGTTTCCCTTTTGAAAATTTAGTGTTAGAGCTGCAGATTTACTTATTGTCCCCCTTCCAGTTATTAGTTTAAATTTGATCATGTTATGATCACTGTTGCCAAGTGGCCCCACCACCGTTACCTCTCTTACCAAATCCTGTGTTCCACTAAGAATTAAATCTAAAATAGCTCCCTCTTTTGTTGGTTCCTGAACCAATTGCTCCATGAAACAATCATTTATTACATCCAGGAACTTTATATCTCTAGCAAGTCCTGATGTTACATTTACCCAGTCAATATTGGGGTAATTGAAATCTCCCATTATTATTGCACTGCCAAATTGGTTTGCTTCCCTGATTTCTCTTAGCATTTAATCATCTGTCTGACCATTTTGTCCAGGTGGATGGTAGTATACTCCTATCACTATACTCTTACCCAACACATATGGGATTTCTACCCATATAGATTCTACTGAGCATTTAGTCTCTTGTATGATCTTTAGCCTGTTGGACTCTATACCCTCCCGGACATAAAGTGCCACACCCCCGCCAAGTTGATCCTCCCTATCATTGCGATATAATTTGTACCCTGATATAGCACTGTCCCATTGGTTATCCTCCTTCCACCAAGTTTCTGTGATGCCAATTATGTCAATCTCATCATTTGCTGCTATACACTCTAACTCTCCCATCTTACTTCTTAGACTTCTGGCATTGGCATATAGACATTTCAAAGTGTGTTTTTTGTTTGTTTTAACAACCTGCTTTTCAGTTGTTTGGGATAATTTGGAAATCATTAGTTTTGGTGATCTTTTACATATAGGCATATGGACTATGTTTGCTTTTAATGGATCCTCTCTGTTGGGATGCCCTAACTCTCCTGTTTCATTAGTATCCTTCAAGGATACATTTCTCCGAACCATGCACTGCTGAGTGACTGTCTGCTTTCCCCCTTGTTCTAGTATAAAAGCTGCTCTATCTCCTTTTTGAAAGTTAGTGCCAGCAGCTTGGTTCCACTCTGGTTAAGGTGGAGCCCACCCTAAAAGTGCTTGAACAGCTCCACATACCACACGCCCATGTTCCAGTACCACTTAAAACATCCAGCCGCAAAAAGATCTGCATTTTCTCGGACGCATCTGTGAAGGACATAGCTGTGGTAGCTCCTTTGAGAGTGACAGACACAGAAGGAACAGTGCGTGAGGACTTCATCTTCGGCAAGGCCAAGCTAGCACCACAACCTAACTACACCATACCACGTCTAGAATTGTGTGGAGCGGCACTAGCAGTGGAAACAGTGGAATTAATGACAGCCGAAATGGACATTCAAATTTATGCCATCCATCTTCACATGGACAGCAAAGTAGTACTGAGCTACATCTACATCCAGACAAGAAGGTTCCATGTATACATTCAACTCTGGGGTTCAGCCACCCAGACTCACTCCGACTGTGGAACCGACTTCGTAGGAACCTGCATCATGCTTTCAATGCAAAAGACTATGAACATTCCTGTGCCACACGGAAACTTGACGGCGGGGAGCTCTACAGGCAGCGAAGGAAACAAGTCCAACAGCTTGCCAACTCCCTCCGGATCCATCGGAAGAAAGAGTACTTGTCAACTCTCCAACATCAAAGTAAGTAGCGATCCAAGATCTTCTACAGGCCCAACAATGAGGTGGTACTCCTCTTGCCGCATGAAGAAACTTGAACTTCGTGGACCGTTGTCCACACCAAAGACTCTTTCTCTCTTTGTGTTGTCTGTCTTTCGTTTCAGCTTGGTGAAACCCTGTGAAGAAGACATTGCCTATCGCCTGGATGACCTAGATGATCGGGAACTTCCTTGAACGTTGAAAGATCCAGTTACAATAGACTTTGAACGGTTGCATAATGATATAAGAACTGATATAGTGGTATCTTGTGATACCAGACAGGGAGTGTTCTGTCCCCAGCAGTGAATACATGTTTGTGTCTGAATATACTGTACTTAATGGAAACACCTTTTTGTAACCCATGATAAAAACCTGTGAGCCTTGCCTTTAAGGGAGCTTGCCCTTAAGAGAAGTTCCCTTCATCCTTTGCTTTCTCTCACTTGGGAGGGGTCTGCATGCCCTCTCAATCTAGCTTGAGTCTTCTTTAAGTGCCTTATTGGCTTAAGGGACTGCCCTTCATGTTCCCCCCTGTGACACATGGATCCTAGGCTCACTACCATTGGATCTCGCTCGCTAGCCCCAGCTTGTGGGGACATTTCCTGTAATCACTCTCTAAGACTGTTAGTCAGTCTCAACCATGCTGCCTCAAAGCTAGAGGTGCCTGCAACCTCTGTGATACAATTAGCCTTTTTACATTTCTTCCTACCGCTTTAATTCTAAAGATTAAATCAGCTTCAGAACACCCTTGTCTTCTCACCTGAATCCCAAGAAACTCCGTTCTCCCTTCTCCTGCCTATCTCCAGCTATAAAGATCTCTGCCTGGGGCATATACGTTTGGAAGCAATAATTGAAAGTAATGGAAAATTATCTGTACAATAAATAATTTCAAACTTAAAAGATCTTTGCCTGAAGACTGATTGAGAGGAAAAGTTAGCTGTCTGGAAGAGGGAAACCCAGGTGTTTCTTACTGAGCCAGCACTGTAAGCTGTATTATTTGGAAAGTTGTCTGTGCTTATTTTGCTTGATTATACCTCAGAGTCAATGGTATGTCAAATGTTGTGTATTCGTTCCTTTAATAAAAACGTTGAATCATAAAAACAGCAATTTTTCAAACTTTCCAGTTGGAAAAGTATGCTGAGAAAATGGAGCTCCCTTGAAAGCATTGAGTTTTCCTAAAAATTTGGGATCTATATTTCCAATATTTGTCTCCTTGAGTAAGAAGTTTACTCTTAAACAATTTCACTTTGTAAACCTATTGAGATGTTTGCCTCTTATGTGGATCGGATTTATTTTATTTTCTTCCTTTTTCTGATTGTACTGATTATGGGACTGTGGGGTGGGAAAGGGGAGGGGTCGTGACATTGGTTTCACTTACTTGACTTGTACATTTGCTGTACCCTGGCTACTGTTTGTTTTATTGTTCAAATTCTTAATAAATAGAATTAAATATAAAAAATCAATGTCTAATGCTAAGAGAAATAAGGGAAGCTAACCAAATTAGTAGTGCAATAATAATGGGAGATTTCAGTTTACCCCTATTTTGACTGGGTAAATGTAACATCGGGACATGCTAGAAAGATAAATTTCCTGGATGGAATAAATAACAGTTTTATGGAGCAATTGGTTCAGGAACTGACGAGAGAGGGTGCGATTTTAGATATAATTCTCAGTGGAGCACAGGATTTGGTGAGAGAGGTAACGGTGGTGGGGCCACTTGGCAATAGTGATCATAATATGATCACATTTGAATTAATGACTGGAAGGGGGACAGTAAGCAAATCCACAGCTCTAGTGCTAAACTTTCAAAAGGGAAACTTTGATAAAATGGGAAAAATAGAATTAAACTGAAAGGAGCAGCTACAAAGGTAAAAAGTGTGCAAGAGGCGTGGACATTGTTTAAAAAAAAAAACCCCAAACCATTCTAGAAGCACAGTCCAGATGTATTCCACACATTAAGAAAGATGGATGGGAAGGCAAAACGATTACTGGCATGATTAAAAGGTGAGGTGAAAGAGGCTATTTTAGCCAAAAGTTGTTCATTCAAAAATTGGAAGAAGGATCCAGCCAAAGAAAATAGGATAAAGCATAAGCATTGGCAAGTTAAATGTAAGACATTGATAAGACAGGCTAAGAAAGAATTTGAAAGAAGTTGGCTGTAGAGACAAAAACTCTCAGTAAAAACTTTAAAAAATATATCCAAAGCAGAAAGCCTGCCAAAGGAGTCAGTTGGACCATTAGATGATTGAGGGGATAAAGGGGCACTTAGAGAAGATAAGGCCATTGTGGAAAGATTAAGCAATTTCTTTGATTCAGTGTTTACTGAAGAGGATGTTGGGGAGTTTACTTCACAAATAATTTCCCTACACGGGTCTCTCTTCGCGTACATTTTCATTAATGTTCGGTGTGTACTATTCTGTTTCTCCGGTCAGTTCCTGTCACCTCACTGTCGGTTCCCCCGGGTTACCAACCATTTGCGGCTCTCTTTTTTCTCTCCCTATGTCTATCACATTGGTTCGCCCCATGATGCCCGCAGGTGTCCTTGTTGCAATCTTCCACCGGGTCTATCTGGGCTAGAGGGATCGGGGCATCCATGGTTCCCATGGATGCCGTGGAAGCCTCCATCAATGCCGTCGAGGTCGCTGTCAGGGCTGCCGTCAGGGCCACCTGACGGCAGCCCTGACAGCGACCTCGACGGTTCCCATTGATGCCGTCGAAGCCATGATCGATACCTTCATCGATGCCTCAGTGCCCTCGAATAACGAAAATGCTCCATACTTTGGGATCTCAACCAGAGCTCCCCGTGTAATCCTTGGGTGAAAAACGCCAGGAGCAGTAGAGGCATGGTGATCCTCCGTCACCGATGCCTCCACGACAGCGGTGGCATCTTCCTCTGTGCTGGAGAATGACCGGGCCGAGCACTGAGGGAAATATCGTCGCTAGCACAGACAGGGTTCCGCGTTCGGTGCCGGCACCAATACTGCATCAATGTCCATCGAGCCAGTTGCGAAGCAGGCCTGGGTACAAGAGTCTCCATGCTCCTCTGCACCCGAGGTACCGAGGTGTTCCCCACTGACACCGGTGCCGGGTAGTAAGCCACCACAGATTTTTTTGGAAGTGCCAGTAACGCCTAGCTATTAATTAACTGCTATTAATTAACTGCTATTAATCAAGTTTAGTTGTGGAATAGCCACTGCTATTAATTGCATCAGTAGCATGGGATCTTCTTAGTGTTTGGGTAATTGCCAGGTTCTTGTGACCTGGTTTGGCCTCTGTTGGAAACAGGATGCTGGGCTTGATGGACCCT
This sequence comes from Rhinatrema bivittatum, assembly GCF_901001135.1. Classification (NCBI taxonomy): domain Eukaryota; kingdom Metazoa; phylum Chordata; class Amphibia; order Gymnophiona; family Rhinatrematidae; genus Rhinatrema; species Rhinatrema bivittatum. Next base: position 336,560,162 of record NC_042619.1, on the reverse strand, counting down.
TGGTCTGACCCAGCCTGGCAATTTCTTATGTTCTTATGTTCTTAGCCTGATTCCCCCTGAAGCTGCATTACCTATACCAACTTCCAGGGAAGAGCTGGATGTCCTCGTCCGCCAGGCTGTCCTTGATGCCTTCCGGAGTCTACAACCTCAATCAATACGGGCCCCCATACCTGCACTAACACCAGAGCCATCAATATTCGCACCATTGCGGCACCGCCTTGCTGCCCTTAACGGTACCCTACCAATGGCAGCCTAAGTCATAGACGCCGACTTGTTCTTCTGAGCCTCCAAGGGCCCCTATACCTATCCCGGGATCCTCGAAGAGCAATGGAGACTCTAATCCCGCTTTGGCACCAATCCCATTGAGACTTAAACCAACCTCCTCTTAGAGCCTTCTCCACCAGAAGAGTGGAGGCGATCCCTCCAAATGACATCTCCTTTGCCACTTTTGTAAAGGAAATGTCTGAAACCATCCCTTTCGACCTGGTCACTAAAGAGGACCAGAAGTTTTCGGGAGGGTCAAGGTCGTAAAATCTTCCAGGGATCCATTTTGGTGTCACATGTTGCTGTTTACCAGCTATGTTTGACACAACACCAAGGGAACCTCACTGCCATCAACATGATGTTTGAACAACATGTGAGTGCTTTGAAACGTCCTCCCATTGCCAGCAACAGGACTCTGTGATAGATGGTGAACCTGGCTTACAGCCTCTGATTTACGGCCTGAAGTCCAAGATAAACTAGCTGATCTGTCATGCACTGCAGATCATCTCTTCGTGCACAAGGTCCAGCAGACAGTGCCTCAATTGCAAGACCACCGCGAGACCATGCGACAGCTCTCTACGTTTCTTGGAAATCCTTCCTCCTCAGCTAGAAAACCAGTGAAGGGGAATGCTAAAAGGACCTTTTACTGCTCACACGAGTATTATCCAGCTCCCACATGAGACCATCCAATCCATTTCAAAAAGCACGTAGACGTCAACAACTGATATCCAGATCACACCAGTTCCACGAGTCGGGCAGGCTTCTGGATTTTGAAACCTTGCCAGAGAACAGAACGATCCATCCTACTGAGGACCACGGCTCGGGACAGCGTTCCCTGGACACAGCAAGGCAGAGTATTTTAATCCCACTATTTCCTACTTCCAAGGAAAACAGGTGACCTCCGCCCATCCTGGACCTCATAAATATCAACAAATTTCTTCAGAAAGAAAAGTTCAGTATGGTGTCTCTTGGCACCATGCTTCTCTTACTACAACAAGGAGGTTGATTCTATTCACTGGACCTTCAATACGCTTTATAGTGAGTCAACAGCATTTTCAATACCAAGTTCTGCCACTTGATCTAGCTTCGACACTGTTATGGTTAAGCGATGTTTGGGTGGATTCTTGGGTACTGAGGCAGATGACCACACCCACGGGGAGGAGCCCCATGAGGCACCACAGAACTTGGCAAAACGCAGACGCACAAACACAGAGTTAGTTCTTTTATTAAACAGCTTGAAGTGTACCACCAGAGGTGGCAATAGTGAGGTAGTCTGGATGTAGCAGTCTCAGGACCCTCGGCAGAGGGGACCCTTCTCACCCCGTTGGTATAGAGGGATTCCGGTGTAGGTTTCCCAGTAAAGCAGTACTGTGGATGAGATAGACTGAGAGATAGATTACTCACTAGATGGTTGCTGTTGGTATGCGATTCCACCAGGTTGAAGAAGTTGGTAGCGGCACCAAGGCAGGGAGAGCAAGTCCTCAAGGAGCGAGTACCTGATCCCTGTAAGGCACCTGAAATAAAGCAGAGGGCTCCCAAGGAGCGGGTACCCAAGGTTTAGCAATACCCCAAAGGGCAGAGAGAGAGCTTCCAGCGGCAGCACGGAAGCGGCAGAGTAGCTTAGACTGGCCGAGACCAATCCTTTGCTAACTCAACGAGCTAGCAACTTAGTACAGGCTATATACCCGGATGGCGTGATGTCAGTAGAGGGGCACACCCCCAAAGTTCGCACCAATGCTGGAATAAAAACGTGGGTGGCGTGCGCACGTGCACCCTAGTAGGCCCTTGGAAGGAGCATGGCGGGAGGCAGCATCATAGCCGTTCCAGGGACGCCAGCGAGGTTGGCTTGTAGACGTGGCGGCAGCCATTTTCCCAAGGGAAGCGGGAGGAGCCGTGAACAAGGTGAGGCAAACGGGGCGAAGCCGTCTAGCACCGACTGACGCAACAGTACCCCCCTTCAAAGGGCGTCCTCTGGATTTCCTACCTGGTCTTGGTTTCTGAGGATATATTCTGTGGAATTCTTGTAGCATCTCTTTATCCAATATATTAGCCAAAGGTGTCCAAGAGTTATCTTCAGGTCCATAACCTTCCCATGACAGGAGGTATTCCCATACTCTGCCTCTTTTTCTTCAATCAAGGACAGCATCTATCTTGTACTCGATGTCTTCTTCTTTATCTATTGGTGTAGGTTCAGGTGTCTTGTTAGAGAACTCACTAAGGATCAATGGCTTCAATAGTGAGACGTGGAACGCATTATGAATCTTCAATGTAGGTGGTAGCTTCAGACTATAGGTGAGATTGCCTAATCGTCGGAGAATGGGAAAAGGTCCAACGAAGCGTGGAGAGAAGCAAGCTGAAGGTAGTTTAAGTCTTAAGTGCTTAGTGGATAGCCAGACTTTGTCATCAGGCTGGAAATCAGGAGCCTTGCAGTGGTGAGCATCGTATCCTTTCTTAGCTCAAAGTCCTGCTTTGAGAAGCATCTCTTTGGTCTGAGTCCAAAGTTGTTGAATATCTTTGGCAGTAGATTGAGCTGCCAGGGATGACACAGACAGTGGAAGTGGCAGTAGTGGCAATGGTAGTCATCCGTAAACCACTTCGAATGGTGTTGATCCAGTGGATGTTGCTGGATGAGAGTTGATGGCGAATTCAGCCCAGGGCAACAGCTCTGCCCAATCATTCTGGCGAGTGTTCACTTAGGCACGAATGAACTGCTTGAGTTTTCTATTCATCCTCTCTGTTTGCCCGTTAGATTGAGGATGGTATGCTGAGGTGAAGTCGAGAGAAATGTCAAACTTCTTGCACAATGCCTTCCCTAATTTAGCTGTGAATTGGACTCCGCGATCAGAGACTATGTGCTTAGGCATGCCGTGTAGGCGGAAGATGTGCATGATGAAGAGCTGGGCAAGCTCCATAGCTTTGGGTAAACTAGGGAGAGCCACGAAGTGAGCCATCTTTGAGAACCATTCTATAGTTACCCAAATCGTGTTGTTTCCTCCTGAGAGTGTTAAGTCCACCACAAAGTCTGTGGCAATATGGCTCGTCTGGTAAGCGAAAAGACAAAGGAGATCGGTGTAAAAGAGTGCCTTTATTGAAGTTTGCCCAACTCTGGCTGAGTTGTTTCGCTCTCTTAAGAGCTGCCTCAGGGGCTACTAAGGGCAAAATTATAAAATTAAAATCAAGATACACACATATATAACAAATTGACATGAATGTATGTGAATACATAAATCAGAAAGTGACATACATAAAGTACAATGAAGCTGAATGGTGTGCACATATTTTTACAACACACTGCGATGAATTTAAATGTTTTGAATAAATTGTACAAAAATGAACATGTAACAAGTAAATACAACGATGAATAAACAATCTTTTTTTTAAATTTATTTTTATTGCTTTTTATACAATTTACAAAGAGAACTTTGCTCAGAAATTCTGAAACATATTTTTTTTCAACATTTATACATGCAAGAAATCATCATCTGTTATTTAGACCACAATCTTATTTTAAGAAAATGGGGGGAGGAAAAACAGAAAATATTTGGGAGTCAATTAAGAAAACATTTCAGTTGAAATAAACTTAACATGCTAGTACATATTTATCCTTTTAAACATAAACCTGATTCTTAACCCGGTTCCTCATTTGGAGAGGAGGTTACAAAAGCCCTCTTTCTAGAGTCTATAAATACCCTAAACTGTTCCAGGGCATAAAATATATAGACATCTCGATTTAAGGTAACAACCCCTTTACAGGGCTATCTTAGAAGAAACTTAGCCCCAATCGTATTTAACTCCTGCCTCATAGAAAGAAATGCCTTCCTCCTCTCCTGTGTTATCTTCGATAGGTCTGGGAAGATTTGGATCTGTTGTCCCATGAAACTCTCACTCACTACTACGCCTCGAAGATACACGACCTTGTTTTCGATGCCAAAGCCCTCTTCAGCTATGTAGCCAACCTCACACAAGTAAACCAACCAGAGATTACACATGACCAAGCTCAATCAAAAGCAGAAGAACTAGCTCTTTTCTTCAACAACAAAATCAATATTCTCCTATCGCAGCTCCCCACGAACCCCACTGTTCCACTAACTACTCCTCAACCCTCAATCAACTACACTCGGTTAGAAGAACTTGACACAACTTCATCCGCTGAGATCCAAGGAATTCTAAGGAAAATGAAACCATCCTCTCATCCCTCGGATCACATCCCAACCAAACTACTACTAGCAATTCCAGAATCTATCTCCAAATCCCTGGCTGACATCATAAATTGCTCCCTCACACAAGGACTCTATCCGGACAACCTCAAACTTGCCTCACTCAAACCCCTTCTCAAAAAACCAAATCTCGACCCAAACGATCCTAACAATTTCAGACCGATAGCTAACCTCCCATTCATAGCCAAGATAATGGAAAAATTGGTAAACTCACGACTCTCAAACCACATTGAAGACAACAACCTTCTATTTCCATCACAATACGGATTCCGTAAAACCTTAAGCACGGAAGCCCTCCTCATCTCTATGACTGACCACATCATCCTAGGCTTAGACAAAGGACAAGCCTTCCTTCTGATACTACTCGACCTCTCGTCTGCATTTGACACGGTCAATCACTCCCTTCTCGTCAACCAATTATCAGCCATAGGTATCTCAGGCACTGCCCTATCATGGTTCAGAACCTTCCTCAGCAACAGAGGTTATAAGGTCAAGATTCATAATAAAGAATCCTCTCTACACCCCGCAGCCGTAGGAGTCCCCCAGGGCTCATCCCTGTCTCCTACCTTGTTTAACATTTATCTGTTACCCTTATGTAAACTTCTCACTGACCTCAATCTCAAACATTTTCTCTACGCTGACGATATTCAGGTCCTGATCCCCATCGAAGAATCGCTCGCAAAAACAATGTTGCACTGGGAATCCTGCCTCCAAAATATCAAACAACTTCTTACAAGTCTCAACCTGATACTAAATTCATCAAAAACGGAACTTCTACTCATCACTCCAGAAAACAGCTCCATCACATACACTCATCCTACAGTACCAAGCACTACACAAGTGAGAGATCTAGGAGTTCAAATTGACAATCACCTAAACCTGAAAGCTAACATCAACAAAACCGCCAGAGACTGCTTTTACAAGCTCCAAGTGCTGAAAAGAATACGACCTCTCTTCCACACACATGACTTCAGAACGATCCTACAATCAATCATTTTCGCAAAGCTGGACTATTGCAACACCATCATGCTTGGTCTCCCTTCATCACACACCAAACCATTACAAATGGTACAAAACGCCTCCGCCCGTATACTCACCAACACCAGGAGAAGAGAACACATAACACCTATCTTGATGGACCTCCATTGGCTGCCCATCCACTTCAGAATAATCTACAAGGCCATTCTCACCATTTTCAAAAACATCCATCAATTAGCCCCAATCGATCTCCATATTCCCCTCCGATTACTCCATTCCACAAGACCGACAAGAGATGCTTACAAAGGATCACTTCAAGTACCTCCAGCCAAGACTACCAGACACATCACGCTTAGAGATCGGGCATTCTCCACAGCCGGTCCAACATTATGGAACTCCATTCCCCCGGATCTTAGAATGGAACCCAACATCTCAACATTCAAGAAAAGACTCAAAATGTGGCTGTTCATGCAGGCCTTTCCTAACTCCAACCCCATCTAACTCCCTTCATGCAACAAGCTCCGCTAGTATTAGCGTTAATAGCCACCTCTCACAATGTTATTTATACATATATATAACTTTCTAATCTTCATTTCCCTTCTCATTCCAAGTTATTGTTTTCCTTGTTATATGTAACTGCTTTTCTGCACTATTGTTTAAATGGTAAAGTTTATTATAATTTCACCCCTGTTTCTTGTGAACCAGCATGATGGGACCACCGTCTTGAATGTTGGTATATAAAAAACTTAAATAAATAAAAATAAAATAAAAATATGTTGAAAATAGAATTTCATTAACAAACTAACATCAGTTTCAGTAATTAAGGAAACCAGTAAGGTCGCTCTCTCATATATTTCTGTAGAGGATTCCAAGATATCGGTCAGATTACTCAAATCAAATTGTGGCTGATTACCTTCCCTGTTTCTATTAAATGGGAGGAAGTAGACCTTATTTATAGATGGAATCTGTTCAGATGGTATTCTCAGTGTCTCTGTCATATATGTCACTCGGGGTTGTTCCCCAATTATTTTTGGGAAATTCAAGATTCTTAAATTCAGTATCCTCAGTCTGTTTTCAGTGAGTTCCACTCTTCTATTAACCACTTGTTTATCCTGGATTAAAGCATGACATATATTCTGTGTTGACTTTACTGCTGTTTGTAATTCTGTAATCTTGTTTGTATTCTCATAAATCTTAACATCATGTTCCTGGGATACTTTATTCAGCTTCCCAGCTTTACAGAATTACAAACAAGAATACAATCTTTTTAGTGAATAAAAATGTGCCTAATTTGTTTGAATTGATTAATAAAGAATTAATTCAAATACCAGTGGCACATTTTTATTCACTAAAAAGATTGTTCATCGTTGTATTTACTTGTTACATGTTCATTTTTGTACAATTTATTCAAAACATTTATTTTCATTGCAGTGTGTTGTAAAAATATGTGCACACCATTCAGCTTCATTGTACTTTATGTATGTCACTTACTGTTTTATGTATTCATATACATTCATGTCAATTTGTTATGTATGTGTGTATCTTGATTTTAATTTTATAATTTTATAATTTTGCCCTTAGTAGCCCCTGAGGCAGCTCTTAAGAGAGCGAAACTCGGCCAGAGTCAGGCAAGCTTCAATAAAGGCACTTTTTTACACTGATCTCCTTTGTCTTTTCGCTTACCAGCATATTGGATCGGCTTCCGCTTTGTTTTTTGGGTCCATGGCTCGTCTGGTACTAGTAAGGGTTGAAGTAGACCCCAAGGACGACCGGGTGGCGACTTCTGTCTGGCACAATTTGCACAGGAAGCAACGTAGGAGAATGTGTCTTCCTTCATGGTGGGCCACCAGTAAAACATTTGTAGTTTAGACAGAATTCTGCGTTGACCAGGGTGTCCAGCCAGTTTAGAGTCGTGAGCCCATGCTAACAGCTTTTTTCTGAAGTTCTTGGGTATGATGGTTGTACCTGCAGTGAGTAGCTGCCAGAATGACTCTTTTCAGGTCAATGATGTGTTATGGTTCCTCTGGGATATCCTCAGAGAGGAATGAGTGAGATAAGGCATCTGCTCTGATGTTTTTATCTCCAGGGCGGTATTTCAGCACAAAGTCAAATCTGTTGAAAAACAGACCATCTCTCTTGCCTATGGTTTAGGCGCTGTGCATGGTGGAGGTACTCCAAATTCTTATGCTCTGTAAAGACTGTGACTTGATGTTGCGCTCCTTCAAGCCAAGGGCACCACTCCTCACATGCCATCTTTATAGCCAGGAGTTCTTTATCTCCTATTCCGTAATTTTTCTCTGCAAGAGAGAAGTGACGAGAGAAGAATGAGCATGGGTGTAATGCCTTGGAATCACCAGCTTGGCTTAGCACAGCCCCTACGCCAACATCTGAGGCATCGACCTCAACGATGAAGGACTTAGTGGGATCGGGGTGTCGGAGACATGGCTTGCTTGAGAAGGCATCTTTTAGTTTCTGGAATGCAGGAATTGCCTCCGTAGACCAATTGGCAACATTGGCACCTTTCTTCGTCATGGCTGTGAGCGGAACAGCGAGCGAGGAGTAGTTCTTGATGAAAGACCTGTAGTAGTTGGTGAAGCCTAAGAAACATCTGAGAGCTTTTAGGCCCGTGGGTTGAGCCCAATTCTTTATGCTCTCCAGTTTCTGTGGATCCATCTGGAACCCATGGTTGGAAACAATGTAGCCCAGGAAAGGTACTGATTCCTTGTTAAATTCGCACTTAGATAACTTAGCGTAAAGATGATTCTCATGGAGTCTTTGCAGCACTCTTTTGACATCCTCCAGATGAGTGGTCATGTCTTGGGAGAAAATCAAGATGCCATCTAAGTATATGATGACACATTTGTAGAGGAGATCCCTGAAAATGTCGTTCATTAAATTTTGAAAGATAGACGGGGCGTTGCACAGGCCAAAGGGCATCACTAAATATTCAAAGTGACCGTCCCAGGTGTTGAAGACCGTCTTCCATTCATCACCTGAGCGAATGCGAAGTAAGTTGTAGGCTCCTTTAAGATCAAGCTTGGAAAAGATCTTGGCTCCTTGTAATCTGTCGAATAGCTCTGAGATGAGAGGTAGCGGGTAACGATATTTCACACTTATCTCATTGAGACCTCTGTAATCTATACATGGACGTAAGGTTCTGTCCTTCTTCCCCACAAAGGAGAAGCCTGCGCCAGCAGGAGACTTGGAGGGTCTTATGAAGCCTTTTTGAAGATTTTCCTGAATATATTCGAACATGGCTTTATTCTCTGCCACAGAGAGAGGGGTACACCCGTCCCTTGGGTGGTTCAGTGTTTGGCTTCAAATTAATAGCGCAGTCATAGGGTCTGTGAGGTAGTAGTACGTCTGCAGCTTCTTTAGAAAAAACATCTTGGAACGATGCATATTGAAGCAGCAACCCTGGCATCACTGGAGTAGTTGGCATGCAGGGTATAGGAGCGACCTCCATCAGGCATTTACTATGACAATCTGGGCCCCATCGTGAAAGCTCCAGAGTAGCCCAATTGAATTGAGGCATATGCTGCTGCAGCCATGGTAGCCCCAGCACTATAGGGTGCATGGCTTTCTCTAAAACAAAGAAGGAGATTTTTTCAGAATGGAGAGCACCGGTCTGCAGACATCCTGGTTCGGTGAGCTGGGTTACTTCACCCGGCAAGGGCTTTCCATAAATTGAAGATAGTAGTAGCGGGGGCTTCATCGTGGTAGTGGGAATCTGCAAGTGCTCCACTAATCATTGAAGAATGAAGTTACCTCCTGCCCCTGAGTCCACTAGGGCAAGAGTCTGATACTATAAAGGTCCGCAGATCAAGGATACAGGAAGAGAGAGCGGAGGAGAGGGGGCAGTAAGACCTAAGAAGAGTCCTCCCGCAGGACTTAGGTCTGCTAGTTTCCCGGACATATAGGGCATGTTTGAACAGCATGGCTAGCTTGTCCTCAGTACATACACAGCCCCAGTTTCTTCCGCGCTCCTCTCTCTTTAGCTGTCAGATGGCTGCGGCCTAACTGCATTGGTTCTTCCTCGCCAGCCACTGGAACCGGGGGAACAGGCCTGCGTGTGGACTCAACTTGAGTTTCACCCCGAAAGGGTCTTCCGGGAGTCCTGGTCTCTTGAACCTTGTCATGAAGTCGGTGATCAATCTTTGTTGCCAACTTCAGAGTTCAGCCAAGGTCTCAGGCATTTCACGAGCAGCGAGCTCATCCTTCAGACGAGAGGTCAGTCCCTCAAAGAAGAGGGTCCTCAGTAGGGATGTGAATCATTTTTTGATGATTTAAAATATTGTCTGATATTTTTTAAATCGTCAATAATCGTTAGAGTGCGATACAATAGAAATTCCCCCGATTTATCGTGAAAAAATCATTAATCGGGTTAGTGTCCACTAACGGGAGTTATTTGGGGGGAGGGCGGGAAAACCGGCACACCAAAACAACCCCTAAACCCACCCCGACCCTTTAAAACTAATCCCTTACCTTCCCCCAGCCTCCCAAACCCCCCCCCCCCCAAAACTTTTTACATGTACCTGGTGGTCCAGTGGAAGCCCCGGGACCGATCTCCCACTCTCGGGCCATCGGCTGCCACTAATAAAAATGGCGCCAATGGCCCAATAAAAAAAACAACCCACCTGACCCTTTAAAACTGACCCCTTAGCTTCCCCCACCCTCCTGAACCCCCCCAAAACGTTTTACAAATACCTGGTGATCTAGCGGAAGTCCCGGGAGCGATCTCCCGGTCTCGGGCCATCGGCTGTGCTAATAAAAATGGCGCCGATGGCCCTTTGCCCTTACCATGTGACAGGGTATCATTGCCATTGGCCGGCACCTGTCACATGGTAGGAGCACTGGATGGCGGGCGCCATCTTTAAAAATGGCATTTCACGAGCAGCGAGCTCATCCTTCAGACGAGAGGTCAGTCCCTCAAAGAAGAGGGTCCTCAGTAGGGATGTGAATCGTTTTTTGACTATTTAAAATATCGTCCGATATTTTTTAAATCGTCAATAATCGTTAAAGAGTGTGATACAATAGAAATTCCCCCGATTTATCGTGAAAAAATCGTTAATCGGGATGGCACGGGCCACGGCTGGCGCCATCTTTAAAAATGGTGCCGGCCATCCAGTGCTCCTACCATGTGACAGGGGCCAGCCAATGGCACGGATACCCTGTCACATGGTAAGGGCAAAGGACCATCGGCGCCATTTTTATTATTTTATTTATTTTATTTAAAGTCTCTTCTATACCGATAGCCGTTCGCACATCGTATCGGTTTACATCAAACAAAAAACTTTTGGGCAGGGCCCTTACAAGTAACAGTCGAAGAAAGTTAACTAATGACAAGGTAACTAAATAAGGAGTATCATATGCAATTATAGTAACAGTAACTATTGATAAAATGATTGGCAGAAATAACTAAGTAAAAATAAATAAATAGAACAACTATAATAAAATAACTACAATGTACAGCACAGCACAGCCGACGGCCCGAGACCGGGAGATCGCTCCCGGGACTTCCGCTAGATCACCAGATATTTGTAAAAAAGTTTTGGGGGGGTTTGGGAGGGTGGAGGAAGCTAAGGGGTCAGTTTTAAAGGGTCGGGGTGGGTTTTTTGTTTAGCAGCTCGGGCGCAGCCAATAAACAAAAACGCAATCGGGCCTCACTAAAAAAAAAAAATTAACGATGTGAATCGGAATCGGAACCGAGTCCGGTTCCGATTCACATCTCTAGTCCTCAGGCATTTAGGGTCCCAATGTAATTCAGATGCCAGTGTCTTGAATTTGATAGCGAAGTCCGCCAAAGGTTTGTTACCTTGCTGCAGGTGAACCAAAGAAGGTCCTGCAGTGGTATACCGGGCAGGGTCATCAAAAACTGATTTGAACAGTTCAAGGAATCCTTCAATGTTATGTAGAATAGGATCATAAGAACATGCCATACTGGGTCAGACCAAGGGTCCATCAAGCCCAGCAACCTGTTTCCAACAGTGGCCAATCCAGGCCATAAGAACTTGGCAAGTACCGAAAAGCAAAGTCTAATCCATGTTACTGTTGCTAGTAATAGCAGTGGCTATTTTCTAAGTCAATTTAATTAATAGCAGGTAACTGACTTCTCCTCCAAGAACTTATCCAATCCTTTTTTAAACACAGCTATACTAACTGCACTAACCACATCCTCTGGCAACAAGTGCCAGAGTTTAATTGTGTGTTGTGAAAACGAACTTTCTCCGATTAGTTTTAAATGTGCTACATGCTAACTTCATGGAGTGTCCCCTAGTCTTTAAATAACCGATTCACATTTACCCATTCTAGACCCCTAGAGATCCTCGCACTCTCACAGTGAAGAGGCCCAAGTCAACGCTCTTCTGTCCAGATAAGACAAGATATAGGTGGTCTTGGCATAAGCTGTGGGGAAATGGCTAGGTTGCAGGGAGAAGTGCATGCAACACTGATTAATTAAACCTCTGCATCTCCAAACTTCCCCTGAGAAGCGTGTAGGAGCAGATAGAGGTACAATAGTCTTGACCATCACTTTTGGCGGTCTAGCGTCTTTACCTGTGGTGGTATGTAAATTCATCTGTCTGTGCAGCAAAGTTGAATACAGTAGTCAAACTCCAGTGCACTCTGCTCTTCGGAGATTCGCTGGGCCAGGCCTGGAATGGCCTGCAATGTGGTGAGCTGAGCCAAATGCATGGAGTTAGCAATCTGTTGTGGTTAAGCGGTGTGTGGGTGGATTCTTGGGTACTGAAGCTTATGACCACACCCATGGGGAGGAGCCCCGTGAGGCGCCACAGTATTTGGCTAAACGCAGATGCACAAACAGGGGGTCATTTATCAAAATGTGGTAAGGCGTTTTCGCATGCATTAAGGGCTTATCGCATGCGAACGCCCCATATTGTATGGTGCGATGCAAATTCCAAAAATAGGAGGAGTTAGGGGTGGAGAGTGGGCTGGATTAGCCTGCCTGCGAAGAGCTATTGCACAGCCATAACGCTGATTTTAACAACACCTCTTTCAAATGCGTTAGGCTGTGTGATAGCTGCCATGACTGTGCGGTAACATTTCATTGCCATTTGCGATGTCTCCCGTAAGTCCAATTTCAGCTGACTTGACAGCTTCAGGAGAGGGGGAGGGAGAGAGAGACACCCCATAATATCATGGCCCATAGGCAGGTATTTGTATCCCTATGGTAGGCCCACCTAGTAACTCGAGGTGGGGATTAGGTAAGTGTGTAGGGGGTTAGGGGCCACTTTGACATGCTACGTGACACGAATAGAACAGTGGTCTCTTGTGAAGATTTGCTGGCCTTCGGAGTGAGGAAACTCACTCCAAGATGAGATTTGGGCAAGGTTCTCTCAACCTAGCTTGATGGACTCTCTACCTGGGTAACATCAAGCTAGGTTGAGAGAACCTTGCCCAAATCTCATCTTGGAGTGAGTTTCCTCACTCCGAAGGCCAGCAAATCTTCACAAGAGACCACTGTTCTGTTCGTAGGTGTCACGTAGCATGTCAAAGTGGCCCCTAACCCCCTACACACTTACCTAATCCCCACCTCGAGTTACTAGGTGGGCCTACCATAGGGATACAAATACCTGCCTATGGGCCATGATATTATGGCCAGCTGCGCTCTCTCTCTCTCATCATTGCAAATGGTCCCCCAGTGGTTGAATGCAGGAAATACAACAGGTCTGGCACTTATCGCAATTTGCGCTAACTTAGCTCTTCACACAGGTAATTAGCAATAAATGCTATATTAGCATAAAACACACCCCTTTTGCTATCGCATGCAGTACTTACCGCATTTTGATAAATCCAGGCCATAGTTAGTTCTTTTATTAAACAGCTTGAAGTGTACCACCAGAGGTGGCAGTAGTGAGGTAGTCTGGATGTAGCAGTCTCAGGACCCTCGGCAGCGGGGACCCTTCTCACCCTGTTGGTATAGAGGGATTCCGGTGTAGGTTTCCCAGCAAGGCAGTACTGTGCATGAGATAGATTGAGAGTTAGATTACTCACTAGATGGTTGCTGTTGGTATGCGATTCCACCAGGTTGAAGAAGTTGGTAGCGGCACTGAGGCAGAGCAAGCCCTCGAGGAGCGAGTACCTGATCCCTGTAAGGCACCTGAAATAAAGCAGAGGGCCCCTGAGGAGCGGGAACCCAAGGTTAGCAATACCCCGAAGGGCAGAGAGAGAGCTTCCAGCGGCAGCACGGAAGGGGCAGAGTAGCTTAGACCGGCCGAGACCAATCCTTTGGTAACTCAACAAGCTAGCAACTTAATACAGGCTATATACCCGGATGGCGTGATATCAGTAGAGGGGAACGCCCCCAAGGTTTGCACCAATGCTGGAATAAAGACATGGGTGGCATGCACGTGCGCACCCTACTAGGCCCTTGGGAGAAGCATAGCGGGAGGCAGCACCATAGCCATTCCGGGGACGCCAGAGAGGTCGCCTTGTAGATGCGGCAGCAGCCATTTTCCCAAGGGAAGCGCGAGGAGCCATGAACAAGGTGAGGCATACGGGGGTGAAGCCGTCTAGCACCGACAGACGCAACAGACACCTCGTGTAGTACACCAAATGCCGAGCAGTGATTGCCGCTCATCTACGAAAAAACAGCATTCACATGTTTCCTTATCTGGATGATTGCCTAATAAGGAGTCAATCCAAACAAGGAGCTCTAAATTCTCTAAGACTCACGATAAATCTACTAAATTTGCTGGGATTTCCGATCAACTACCATAAATCCCATATGGATCTGTCTCATCTCCTTGCCTCCATTGGAGCAGATCTGGGCACTACAGTCTAAAAGGCCTTCCTGTCCAACAACCGCGCAGATATCCTATTAAACTGTACACATCTCTGCTCGCATGCAACATAGCCTCAGCCCATCAATTCTTCCCATTGCTTGGCGACATGGCTTCCACAGTCCATGTCACTCCTATGGCCAGACTAGCCATGGGAAAAACTCAGTGGACTTTAAAATTTCAGTGGCTCTAAGCCATTTAATCGCTTTCATCCCTGATCCATGTCACGGATCCGGTAACCAATTCCTCAGGTGACCTTGGCCACGGTCGTATCCAACTTGGGTTGGGGAGCTCATATTAACAATCTCCAAATCCAAGATGTGTAGACTCCGCTCGATGAACAGTCTCAGATCAACTTCCTGGAGCTTCGAAACATACATTATGCCCTTTATACCTTCAAAAACCGCCTCTCACACAAAACTGTGTGGATACAGGCAGACAATATAGTGACAATGTGGTACTTGAACAAGCAGGGATGCACAGGCTCTTATCGGCTCTACTAGGAAGCCGTGCAAATCTGGGCCTGGGCCCTTGCACACTCCATGCATCTCCAGGCCACTAGCAGACCATCTCAATCGATGTCTCCATCCCCATGAGTGCTTTCTGAACATACACATGGTTACTGTGATTCCAACATCGCTCTAAGCTACAACAGCAAGAGGAAATGTGGAAAAAAGGATTCGCACTCACAAAGTGGGGAGTAGCTGGCTTGTTACGGCGGTTACTACCCCAAACCAAATAAGCCTGATACTTCACTTTCAATGCATATCCGCATAGCTCTCTGCTTCAACGGCAGGGGAGAAGAAAAACTGATACTTCACGCATATCCAGCATAGCTCTCTGCTTCAACGGCAGGGGAGAAGAAAAACTGATACTTCACGCATATCCAGCATAGCTCTCTGCTTCAATGGCAGGGGAGAAGAAAAAAAGGATTCGCACTCACAAAGCGGGGAGTAGCTGGCTTGTTACGGCGGTTACTACCCCAAACCAAATAAGCCTGATACTTCACTTTCAATGCATATCCTGCTTCAACGGCAGGGGAGAAGAAAAACTGATACTACACGCATATCCAGCATAGCTCCCTGCTTCAACAGCAGGGGAGAAGAAAAACAACCAATAAGGGCTGAATAACACAGTCTGGGTAAAACAAATAAGCATGGGTGTAGCTTGCTTATTGCGGCGGTTACTTCCCCTACTACCCATAACTAATCAAGCTTGATATTTCACTTGGTTGCAGCTCCATCACTGCTCTCTACATTAATGGTGGGGGTGGAAGGGAAATAGAACCAAAGAGCTAAGAGAAACAGATAAGTATGAGAAAAAAAAATGTGTGAAGCTTGCTGGGCAGACTGGATGGGCCGTTTGGTCTTCTTCTGCCGTCATTTCTATGTTTCTATGTGTAGCAAGCAAATTCTTCTAGCACTGAGGTCATCCAACCATCAACCTCTTTGCGTCCGAATTGAACCACAGTGTGGACAGATTCTGCTCCCTACACAGGCAACGAAATGCGTTAGCCATGGATGCCTTTGCTCGCCCCTGGAACAAAGGCCTCCTATATACGTCTCCTCCAATACTGCTCATAGCCAAAAAGCTCTCGTGAATCTACAGCAGGATAGGGGTTTAATGATTCTCATACCCCCGTACAGGCCTCGACAAGTATGCTTCCCCATACTTCTTGACCTATCAATCCAGGAACCAATTCGCCTGGCCACAGCTCAATCTCTTAACACAAAATCACTGCAATGTATACCATCCGAACCTTCAAATCTTTTCACTAATGTTTTTCAGGTACTTGTAGCTTCATGAAAACCTTCCATACATAAATCTTAGCATTTGAAATGGACAGGATTTACCAAATGGTGTACACAAAAAAGTATTGGTCCCTTTTTCCTGCCCCACTCCATCTCTATTAGGCTATATAGGGTACCTTTTGGATTCTGGTCTCCAGACATCCTCTGCATAGGTATACCTCAGTGCTATTTCAGCGTACCACCAGGGAGTAGGGGATGCCCTGATAACGGCTCAACCCCTTATGAGACGGTTTATGATGGGTTTTTCTACAACTTAAGCCTCCTCTACAATCACTAGTTATGGAATGGGACCTAATGTAGTGCTTTCATGGCTCATGCGTACCCTGTTTGCATTCCTATGACATTAAAAATTCTAACATGGAAAATTCTTTTCCTCGTAGCCATTACATCTGCTAAAAGGGTCAGTGAGTTACAAGCCCTTGTTGCAAACTTAGCCTACACTAGGTTCCTCAGTGACCGAGTGGTCCTCTGTACTCACCCTAAAGTTCTTCCTAAGGTGGACACAGTCTCTCCCCTTATTCAGGCTATAGTCTGCCCACTCTTTTCCCAAAGCCTCACTCTCACCAGGGCGAGAGGTTTTTGCAGACCTTGGACTGTAGGCGTGCACTTGCATTCTATCTAGACTGCACTGCAGTCCATAGGAAATCCACCCAACTCTTTGTTTCTTTTGACAAAAACAAGCTGGAAGTTGCAGTGGGCAAACAAACTCTCTCCAACTGGCTAGCAGACTGTATCAAATTCTGCTATGAGGAAGCAGGCCTTCCTCTCCAGGGGTGAGTGAAGGCACATTTTGTAAGGGCCATGGCAACAACAGTAGCACACTATCGTTCAATACCAATTGCCGACATCTGCTAGGCTGTGACATGGAGCTCTCTTCACACGTTCGCAGCCCACTACTGCTTAGATAAGGAAAGCCATCAAGACTCTGCCTTTGGACAATCTGTCTTGAAAAACATTTTTTTCCAGTATAATGTCCAACTCCTTCCACAACCACCTGCTGTGATTTCAGGCTGCCTCATCATTGCCAATAGTACCCCAATTATTGTGCCTGTTGCATGCGTTGTCTGCTATTGGCCTGTTCTAATATGTCAGCCTGTAGCTTGCTAATCACCCATATGTGAGGACTACCATCCTGCTTGTCCTGGGAGAAAGCAGAGTTGCTTACCTGTAACAGGTGTTCTCCCAGGACAGCAGGATGTAGTCCTCACCGAAACCCATCCGCCACCCCGTGGAGTTGGGTCCGCTTACATTTTATTTTATTTTTCGTTTGCACTTTTTTGCTACAAACGAGACTGAAGGGAGACCCCTGTGTACACAGGGATCATGGCATGCTGTTCTGTAATAGGGCTCCGCCTACTGAAATCACCCATATGTGAGGACTACATCCTGCTGTCCTGGGAGAACACCTGTTACAGGTAAGCAACTCTGCTATACCCATTCCAGAGAAAGTTTTCATGGGGAATGATTCAGATGGACTGAACCAAATCACAGTGAACCTGGAAGATATGGTAGGCCTGATTGACAAACTGAAGAGTAGTAAATCACCTGGATGGGATGGTATACACCCCAGGATTCTGAAGGAAATAAAAAATGAAATTTCAGATCTATTAGTAAAAATATGTAACCTATCATTAAAATCATCCATTATACCTGAACACTGGAGGGTGGCTAATGAAACCCCAATATTTAAAAAGGGCTCCAGGGGCGATCCTGGAAACTACAGACCAGATAGCCTGACTTCAGTGCTAGGAAAAATAGTAGAAAGTGTTCTAAAAATCAAAATCATAGAACATATAGAAAGACATGGTTTAATGGAACAAAGTCAGCATGGCTTTACCCAAAGCAAGTCTTGCCTCACAAATCCGCTTCACTTTTTTGAAGGGGTTAATAAACATGTAGATAAAGGTGAACCGGTAGATGTAGTGTATTTGGATTTTCAGAAGGCATTTGACAAAGTTCCATATGAGAGGCTTCTAGGAAAAGTAAAAAGTCATGGGATAGGAGGCGATGTCCTTTCGTGGATTACACATTGGTTAAAAGTCAGGAAATGGAGAGTAGGATTAAATGGACAATTTTCTCAGTGGAGGGATTTGTACTGGGACCAGTTCTTTTCAATATATTTATAAATGATCTGGAAAGGAATACAATGAGTGAAGTAATCAAATTTGCAGATGATACAAAATTATTCAGAGTAGTTAAATCACAAGCAGATTGTGATAAATTTCAGGAGGACCTTGTGAGACTGGAAAACTGGGCATCCAAATGGCAGATGAAATGTAATCCTGATAAGTGTAAGGTGATGCATATAGGGAAAATAATCCATGCTGTAGTTACATGATGTTAGATCCATATTAGGAGCTACCACCCAGGAAAGAGATCTAGGCGTCATAGTGGATAATACATTGAAATCATCAGCTCAGTGTGCTGCAGCAGTCAAAAAAGCAAACAATGTTGGGAGTCACTGGAAAGGGAATGGTGAATAAAACGGAAAATGTCATCATGCCTCTGTCTCTCTCCTTGGTGAGACCGCACCTTGAATTCTGTGCACAATTCTGATCACTGCATCTCAAAAAAAAGATATAGTTGCGATAAAGAAGGTACAGAGAAGGGCGACCAGAATGATAAAGGGGATGGAACAGCCCCCCCTATGAGGAAAGACTAAAAAGGTTAGGGCTGTTTAGGTTGGAGAAGATGGCTGAGGGGGGATATGATAGAGGTGTTTAAAATCATGAGAGGTCTAGAACAGGTAGATGTGAATTGGTTATTTAGGGGCGGATTTTAAAAGGCCCGCGCGCGTAAATCCTTCCTGATTTACGCACGCAGGGCCCTCACGCGCCGGCGCGCGTAAAGCCCCGGGACGCGCGTAAGTCCCGGGGCTTTTGAAAAGGGGCGGGAGGGGGCATGTCCGGGGGCGTTCCCGAAATGACGCGGCGTTTCGGGGGCATGCCGTGGCGTTTCGGGGGCGGGCCCGGGGGCGTGGTGCCGGCATGGTCGAGGCCTCCGGATCAGCCCCCAGGACCGAAGGACGGAGCGGGGCTGCCGGCGACGCGCGCAAAATTACGCCTGCTGAAAGCAGGCGTAACTTTGCCGACAAAGGTAGGGGGGGGGGTTTAGATAGGGCCAGGGGGGTGGGTTAGGTAGGGGAAGGGAGGGGAAGGTGGGGGGAGGGCGAAGGAAAGTTCCCTCCGAGGCCGCTCCGAAATCAGAGCGGTCTTGGAGGGAACAGGCAGCGCGCGCTGGGCTCGGCACGCGCAGCTTGCACAAATGTGCACCCCCTTGCGCACGCCGACCCCGGATTTTATAAGATACGCGCGGCTACACACGTATCTTATAAAATCCAGCGTACTTTTGTTCGCGCCTGGTGAGCGAACAAAAGTACGCGATCGCGCATGTATTTAAAATCTACCCCTTAGTCTTTTGGATAATAGAAGGACTAGGGGGCTCTCCATGAAGTTAGCATGTAGCACATTTAAAACTAATCAGAGAAAGTTCTTTTTCACTCAACACACAATTAAACTCTGTAATTTGTTGCCAGGGAATGTGGTTAGTGCAGTTAGTGAAGCCGGGTATAAAAAATGTTTGGATAAGTTCTTGGAGGAGAAGTCCATTACCTGCCCTTAATCAAGATGACTTAGAAAATAGCCATTGCTATTATTAGCATTAGCAGTATGGGGTATACTTAGTTTTTGGGTACTAGCCAGGTACTTGTAGCCTGGATTGGCCTCTGTTGGAAACAGGATGCTGGGCTTGATGGACCCTTGGTCTGACCCAGTATGTCAATTTCTTATGTTCCTAAATTCTTATCCCGGGACTTAGAAAAGAGAGTAGTTTCCATATGCCCATCTGTTTTCTTAATGCAAACACCCAAAAATGACATGAAAGACCAGTACAATTCCATAGAAAATTGTATGTGCTCATCACAGCTATTTATCCATTGATGAAAAAGCTGAAACTCTTGTGAATGGCTAAGAAGGCAGCCATATGAATGAATGAATCTCTGTTGACTCTACTACTACTTGGTAGATGACATTTCATAGTTGCTACACCTCTGACTTGATCTTCATATTTCCATACTGAAAATCAGTGTGCTTTGTGTAAAAATCGCCAAAGCTGACATTTTCCCAGTGAAAATGGGCCAGGTGGTAAACTGGTCCCACTGTTCCTGGAAAATGTCTCTTAATTCCATTTAGAAATAAGGGTCAACTAACAAGTTGTATTGGACTGACTCAGTACATCTGACTGGCTTTCATAACCTATGCTCTCTTCATTAGGGTCAGTGAAGAAATAGCATAGCTCCACTGGGATTAAGTAGTACAAAATCAACCAAACATGAGGGTTTCGTACATATGTTAGAAATACTTTGGAATGAACACTAAAGGACTTAGGTGAGAAAGCTAATGTCCTCATTATTATCAGATACAGGTCCCCAAAAACTGTAAAGTGCTACTGTATCTATTGCTGCCAACTGCCACGTCTTCCCATTAGAGAGCTGAAATTGCAATCTTTCTCTCTCTCTCTCTCTATATATATATATAATGCACTTAGGGGCTGAAGCAAAAAAAAAAAAATGCTTTGAAAGTGGGTGCTGAATTGTCCACGCCAGTTTTCCTAACGTGCCTCCAGGCACCTCTCCTGGGCGGCCATGCAATATTAAAATTAGGGGTCACACTGTCAATGAGGTGCTAGGGTTGATTGCACGCCTCTCGCGCCTCCTTGACAGCAGGCACCTGGGAGAAGTCAGCTATCTTCCTGTTAAGAAAATGGATACTGAATTTGGCGTCCATTTTCCTAATCTGCGCATAGCCACGGGTTTCGAAAACAGACACTGGTTAACAGCGTCTGTTTCCCAAACCTGATCAAGGCACATTTTTTTAACCTTTTTTTTTTTTTTTTTTTTTTAATCTTTCATTCCTCCGACTTAATATCACCATGATCTTAAGTAGGAGAATGTACAGAAAAGGAGTATTTTCTGCTTTTCTGTACGACTTTTTGGGAGCGCTCAGAAATGAATTTATTTATTTATTTATTTTTAGATTTTTATATACCGGTGTTCCTGTATTAAAATACTGATCACATCGGTTTACAATGAAACATAACAATTACGCCAAGAGGCGGTACATATAACAAGGTTATAGAACTTGGAGAACAGGGAGGTATTAGGTATTAGGTATTAGCGCAAATTGCGATAAAACACATCCCTTTTGCTATCGCATGCGATACATCGCAGTTTGATGAATCCAGGCCTTAGCCAGCTAAATTATCCAACCAACTCTGAATAACAGAGTTAGTCAGATAACTGAATGCGGGCTCTGGGCAGACGTTAGTTTCTGAATGCAAAAATGTGCTTATTGGATGCACTTTTTTTTTTCCATTTGGGGGGACTGATTAATAGCCACATCAACATGCATTTGCATGTGATGAGCGCTATTAGTTTTGTGGCATGTTGGATGCGTGGTGTGGAGGCGCTAATCCCCTTTTAGCATAAGGGGCTGTAGACATGCCTCTACAACCTGCATCCAATTGCGGTTTAAACAGTGTGCTTGGCTAAGCGCAATGTATTGCAGCGCCCCCCCTAGGAGGAAACCGTGGCTTTAGCAGATGACTGGAAGTCTCATTTACATACTTCTCCCAGCAGCAGATGCCAGAGGACACTGTGACCTGTCTAAGCTTCATCTTCTATAGCCTCCACACAGTTTACAACAGCAGGGAACTGGAAGCCTCATTTGCATACTTCTGCCAGCAGTGGAATTTAGAGAACAGTGTGACCCATGAATGTTTGAGCTTTCACAGCCCCTGCACTCTTTCCTGCGGCAGCAATCCGCAAACATCATTTGTATGCTGTTTGCAGCCCCAGCGGAAGGCTCTACAGAACACTGAGACCTGTCTACTAGGGAGAGAGGAAGGAAAGAGAGTGCACACACACACATTCTCTCCCCTCCCCCACCTATCCACATTGCATTTCTCGTAACTCTCTAACCTCCTCCCATGCACATATGTTCACTCCCACATATGCATACACAGGAATGAGGAGAGGAAGAGTGAGAGTGTGAGGTGGAAAGAATCTTCATCTGTACATGTGAAGGGGTCTGAAGGCTTCAACCTGACAAAGGACAACCTGAAACTCCTGCCAAACAGGACTTCATGTACCAGAATTCCCTAATGACGGGTTTACTTACAGTCTGCAATACAGCTGTAATTAGGACATTGAGAAACTCTCTGTCAGCACATTGCACATTTTCATTTTTTTTGGCTTCGCTGTTCTTATTCTCTGATAAGCTTTCACTGTAACCTAGAATAGAACAATGGATGTATTATGTGAAGGGCTGTATTACTATAGACTCGTGAATTCCTTTCCAGAACTGCAAGTCCCAGCAGCCTCTCCTGCAGAAGCTTCACGAAGGTTCCAGGTTGTCTAAGGAGGGTGTCAGTAGCCCCTCAGCTGGGATATGCTTGCTCAGCAAGGCGTAGAACGCATGTGTAAAAGATAAGAACTGTAAAGTGCATAAGAGTCTGCTCCTGAAGGGGAGGGGCATGCAGTTGTACTAAGCCTTTGTCTTAGCTGCATCTTGCTGGCAATAAAAGTCTATCTTTACGGATCAGTTGTCTGGGCCTCCTTTCTGACTAAAAATTAGACGGTTACATTGGCGAGCCAGCCAGGAGGTACCGGGGACGCTATTTTAGCCCCCCAGTTGGTCCGGTAGTTTGGCAGCAGAGCGATCCCCCAGACTTACTTGATGAGTGGCCACCGCTGAGTTCAGCGATCAGGTTTCTGCGGGGACCATTCCGCAGGACATCTCCCGAGACCTCTGGGCTGGTGATTCGGGAAGAAGGCTTTTTGGACGATCGGAAGAACTTTTCAGGCAAGTATTATGGGAAAAAGAAATGAGATAAGAAATAAGATAAGAAACAAGAATTAGAGACAAGTACAGCTAAATTACCAGCTAAATTACCAGCCGATCCGTTATTAAGAAGGATCGAGGGAGTCTTGATCAAGCTCCGCGCGGTGGCTAGTAGGAATCCTGCTCTGAAGACCCCGCGATAGTGAAGAGAAGAGAAAAAAAAATTTTTCTACTGTGGTAGATCGGTTAGACAAATTTCTTTTTGTGATCAAATGCATTATTTCTTTTGATCTACTCTGGTGATGCAGACTATTTTTACTTAAGGAAAACTTATTAAAAGTGATTGTGAATTATTTATCTGTATATGTGTGGACAATAGTTAAAGAAGCACATAATAATACACACCTTGGACGTGATTCATTGGCAAGACTACTGGCAAAACGTATTACATTAACCGAATCACTCAATTGACTAAGCATGCAATTAATCAGTGTATTACATGTGCAAAGAACAATCCTCGAAATGGACCTGGTCCTGCCCCTGGACATGTCCTCTGAGGAACCATACCATTTCAAGTTTGTCAAATTGATTTCACACACATGAGTCCTTCAAAAGGCTACAAAGCTATGTTGTTTTCTGCTGTAATATGATGCATTATAATTGTTATGGACAAAGAGCGCTGGGAGCTGGAGGGTTAACTAGTTAGGCTGGGCAGAGGCTGCTTCTCAGCGGGACAGTTTAACCCCTAAAACATTTCTCTGGTACGTTTGGGTTTTCAAATTATTAATTAAGGATTGTGATGTATGTAACTGCTATCTGTGAATTGCTAGCACATGTACCAAGGATTTTTTAATTGTTTTTAATTGTTTTAACCCCTAACAGTGTAAGAAAAGATTTTTGGTTTACAGATGCTGCACAAGATCCTTCATTACTTAATCCAGAGAGTTAAGATATTTTAGTTTGTTATTAAATGAGAAATACTAAAGTTTCATCTGCAATAAGAATGTTTTTTCCCATTTGTCTTTGTTTATTGTTCCTCTTTTCTGCCCTGAACTATGGAATTGTAAGACAAAGGAATTCCCAGGAGAGTTAATGGTTGATTGTTTTCTGGAATTATTATAAAATGTTTGACTGGGCTCTAGCATAGCTACTATACAACAAATTAATTTATAGTGTTAAGTTAAAATACTGATTTGATTACTGGAAAATGCATTTACTGGTGTTGAAGTTTAGAACTTGATGGCAGTTAAGGTTTAACGGCAGAGATAATTACAGGAGAGAGGAGGGGGTCGAGCCAGAGAGAGAAAAGAAAGGAAAAAAAAAAAAAAGGTTGAGCCAGCCTGGGTGAATGAGGACATAGGGAAAGAAAACATTAAGTTTCGATTGTTTAAACAGAACATTAGTGGAAGTTAGTTGATGGTGTGCATATGTGAATAAAGATAGAATTGTGGTATGTTAATTAAAAGGAAGGAAGATTCCTTGGCGTTCAATCACTAGTGGGGGTTGGTCAAAGGTTTAGTACTCACATCAGTACATTTACTCCCTAGGTTGTTTCACAGAAGTAAAAGTTTTTTGTAGCTCCGAGTTTCTGCTGATTAAATTTATTCTCCAAGGTTAAAAACAAAAATTGGTATTATTCCACAATGGCTCCGAAGGCATGTCTTTGCTAAAACTGTCTGTAATCTGACAAAGGATTGCTACTTGCAAAGAAATACCAGAACCAAGGGTCCCTTACAAATCATTTAGTGCCTTATGATGCAGGTTATTTTTAAGACATTTTATAGCAGCAAATTAATTGTTACAGTACAAAAATGTAATTATAAAATGGTGGTGCGTTTCACTGTGTGTCAATATGTTAGTGTATTCAATATGGCTGTGCGTTTCAATGCTGGCGTTGTTAATCAGAAGTTTTCAGTTTTCTCATATCTTCTATCCCAGTGTCCTCCCTATGCTTATCCTTCAATCGATATATCCACAGGTTAGTCAATTATTTATTGTTTTTTTCCCATCTATTGCAGGGCACCTGTACAATAAGAATATTCTCTAATGCCATGTTAATTATTGTTCTTACTTGTTTCCTATATATTATCTGTTATTTAAAAGTTACATTGGAACGCATGATAAAGTATGAACTCTCTTTTGCTGACGCAGTTTATTTTGAAGCTGTCTCTGGGAAAATTAGAGGAGAAATGATTAAGAATGGGACCTTTGTTAAAGCTTTGTTAAATATGCAGGGCATAGCAAGCGGCAAGATAAGACAGCTGCAGTTCTGACTGTGGGAATTACAGGATGCCGGTTGTAAAAAAAAAAAAAACACAGAGAAAACAAAGACTTAATATTAAAAATTTTGATTCAGTGGCAGGCGCAAGATAAGGATTATTGGAAGTTGTGGGCAAGAGGAGGGGCCACTATGCAAGATTAGCAACAAGAGCAAATATGATTCGGCCCAAATGATAAAGTAGTGGCCCCACACACACACACACACACATATATATATATATATATATACTGCAATTATGTTCTTTTACCACTGGTGGGGGCTGGGCTCTGGCTATTACCATATGTTCTTAGTGTTTGCAATGTAATTGGTACAAGGCTTCCAAGGGTTTGATCATCACTCCTGCACACCTAAAGTGCCCCCCTGGATCCTTGCCTGCAGATCTAGGTTGACTACAAGTTTGAAGGAAGCAATGTTTTGCAGCTTCTCAGCCTCGTCAGAACTGATCTGCCTCCAGGCGCAGGTCACCTATTCAATTTCCAGATGGACTGTGATCTTTTCATCGTATTTTGAGATGTATGGGAACAGGGATCAGGAAGAGAAGAAAAGGGCCCGTCCCTGCAACCAGGAACTTAATAATAGACCCGACATCCGAAAGAAGCTGCAGAAGGCCGAAGGCTTTGAGGGCATGAGCCTCAGCCAGTTAAAAGCTATAGCAGACCAGGTATGTGGAAATAGAGAAGTGGAAGAGAAAAGAGAGAAGCAAGTAGACATATGAAGGAGAAAGTGACTGTTAGCCGCCGCTCTCGAGGACACTCGGACGGGAAGGAGCTAAGACAATGGCAGACCGCGAAGAGGAGGGGGAAAGAATCAGTGTGCGTACTGCAAAAATGAAGGCCATTGGAAGAGAGACTGTGAAGAATGGCAAAAGAAATACGGGAGCCCTGCAGTGAATACTAACGACAAAAATGGACCTGCCCCGACACAAAGGGACCGAGGAGGAAGGAGATCGGACAACCTCCACTGGCAGATGGCGGGGGAGGCGACAGCCTGAAGAGACCGGGAGGGAAGAATCCCCACTGACCCTCTGGTGGAGATCCACGAGGGAACACAACAAAATCAGGGGCCTGTTGGACTCAGAGGCCAACGATCTGTCATGACTGCACCAATTGGCCCCCCGACGAAAGAGCCTGTTTCTAAAGGGGGTGCCTCAGGTTAGGTACTCACTGCCCCTCTGCAGAAAGAATGAACTATACAAGTAGGCGGGACCATGGTATCACACCAGTTTATCCACTCTGTTTGTCCAGTTCCCCTTATCAGACGGGACCTATTGTGTAAACTACAGACCACATTGAGATTTCAACCAGAAGTTAAAGCCTCCTTCGGGGACCATTCAGTGATACTCATCTGCCCCCTCAGGGAGAAATGGAGATTACTTCCTCAACCAGTCAATACCCAGAAGACACCCCATCATCGACAGAGACGGGATTCGTCCTGGAGGATTAGTCGTGAACGCCCCCAGTCTGGATCGAACTAAAGCAAGGCGCCCAAATAGTTAACCAAACCCAATACCCCATGCCATATGCCGCCAGATGCAGTAATTGGATCAGAAACACCTGAAACAACCAGAAACACCTGCAACAACCAGATCTGAGTGGAACACGCCTCTGTTGCCAGGAAAGAAACCAGATTCCACAGAATACAGATCAGTTCAGGACCTGCAGAAGGTCAACAGCTAGATCATGGACCTGGTGACCCTGGTCCCAGCCCGTATTCCATCATGGCCCAAATCTCAGCAAGAACCGTGCTGGATTTGCGAAAAGTGAATACTCAAGTAGCAGATTTGGTAGCACTCGTGTCAAATCCGTACTCAATCCTGGCTCAAGTTTCTTCTACTTCCAAATGGTACAGTGCTATTGATCTCAAAGATGCTTTCTTCTCTGTTCCTGCAGCAAAGGAATGTCAGAAAATTTTTGTCTTCACTTGAAAAATGCGCAAACTGGAGAAAAGCAGCAGTATGCTTAACTCGCCTACCCCAAGGATTTAAAAATTCGCCCACTCTGTTCTCGGAGCAACTGGCCAAGGACCTGAAGATGTACCGGATCACACATGGGCCAGTTGTACAATATGTGGATGATCTCTTGAAATTTAGGGAAGCATACCATGAATGTGCGGTATCAACCCTATACTTGTTGAAAACTTTGTACTCGAAAGGGTACCGTGGAAGCAAAAAGAAAGCGCAAATCTGTGAATTGAAAGTAGAGTATTTGGGCTTTCGAATTCGTGAAGGCACTCGTCGCCTTGGAATCTCTCGTACAAGCTCTATAAGAGATCAACCTGTACCTACCTGCAAGAAAGAACTTCGTGCATTCCTAGGAGCCGCAGGATATTGTAGACCATTATATGATAAACTACGAGGAAAAGAATCGGAATCTCATCCCTTCCAGTGGGAGGGACATGAACTAGCAAATCTGCATCAACTGAAAGAAGCCTTGATCTCACCCCCTGCTCTAGGATTACCTGATGTAATGAAACCCTTCCATTTGTTCATAGATGAGAAAAAAGGCATGGCCATTGGGGTATTGATTCAAACTTTAGGATCATGGGAACGACCTGTTGCATATTTGTCAAAAGGAATGGACAATGTTGCTAAAGGATGGCCTGGCTGTCTTCGAAGCATTGCTGCCGCATGCTTATTAATACCTGAAGCCGTTAAATTAACATTTGGACAAACTCTGCAAGTGACAACTCCTCAACTATTCAAGGACTACTTGAAACTCATGGACCAAAATGGATGACTAATTCACGTCTCATCAAGTATCAAAGCCCTACTGTGTGAAACACCTGAAATTCAAATACAAGACAGCAAAAACTTGAATCCGGCTACTCTTATGCCGGTACCTGAACCAGTTGCCCATGACTGTGAAGAAGTCATGACTACAATACATTCCAGTAGGCCAGACCTGAGGGATCAACCCTGACAAGGAGCTTGGACTTTATTCACTGATGGGAGCAGCCAAATCATTCATGGGATACGTTCTGCTGGAGATGCTGTAGTATCCGAAGATGAAATCATTGAGGCTCAACCTGTTCCCCCAGGAACGTCTGCACAAAAAGCTGAACTAATTGCCCTTACTCAAGCTCTGCAGTTGGCAGAAGGAAAAACTGTAAATATCTATACAGACTCTAAATATGCCTTTCTTACAATTCAAGTATATGGAACATTATACAAAGAACGAGGTTCCTTGACTGCAGAAGAAAAACAATTGAACAATGCATCAGAAGTACGTGAATTACTAGACGCAGTTTGGCTACCTCGCAAGGTGACTGTAATGCATTGCAAAGCACACACCAGGATATCAAACCCTATTGTCAAGGAAATCAGAGAGCAGGTGAAGCAGCAAAAAGGGGCAACTCGGGAACCCTTCCAAGCAGTATTAATTGCATCGAATCATCAGGCTTCAGGCAGTCCTGGAGCTCATCACCAACGACTGCTTTCGCTCTGGGCAAAACAAAATACCAAAATTATGACTGCAGTGTACCAGAATAGATTGGTTTTAGATTACCCTCTGGCCCAGGAAGGAGGGTTTGTGGAACATTTAACCTCTCCAATTGTTGTTTACAGGGAGATGACCAAAGCAAGGTTATCCCAGACATCACTGATCGCATGGTCGAGATGGCATAGTGCTTAGGACTGGACCAACAGATTCCGTGGTTGGTTTTCCATGATCGGTGGATTTAAGAGCTTGTTTGTTATCCTAGCCAGTTTAATTCTGTTTTGTCTTTTAGGACCCTGAATTATTCCTTTCTTGCTCAAATCGCCTTCGTCGGATGATAGAGGACATTGCTGAAAGCAAAACAGCCACGCAGCTCCTGTCACTGTACATGTATTCCTCTGAGCCTATAGAACCTGTTTAACCATCCTCATGTTTTATCCTGGGCCATCTTCCCATACATGACAAGTTCGGGCTACAAAGGGGGTTGGAGCCAATAGGGCCCATCCGTCTCAAACCCGTGAAGAAACCATCGGACTGTTTGGGAAATTAGGGCCCTCTGAGAACTCAAATTGCTAATTTTTCTTGTTTCTGTTTCTTTCAGTTCCACAGCTGCGTTGTGATGGTGTGATACTTTTCATAGAGAATGATAAGTATCAAAGGGGGGAATGAAGGGGTCTGAAGGCTTCAACCTGACAAAGGACAACCTGAAACTCCTGCCAAACAGGACTTCATGTACCAGAATTCCCTGCTTCATGACGGGTTTACTTACAGTCTGCAATACAGCTGTAATTAGGACATTGAGAAACTCTCTGTCAGCACATTGCACATTTTCATTTTTTTTGGCTTCGCTGTTCTTATTCTCTGATAAGCTTTCACTGTAACCTAGAATAGAACAATGGATGTATTATGTGAAGGGCTGTATTACTATAGACTCGTGAATTCCTTTCCAGAACTGCAAGTCCCAGCAGCCTCTCCTGCAGAAGCTTCACGAAGGTTCCAGGTTGTCTAAGGAGGGTGTCAGTAGCCCCTCAGCTGGGATATGCTTGCTCAGCAAGGCGTAGAACGCATGTGTAAAAGATAAGAACTGTAAAGTGCATAAGAGTCTGCTCCTGAAGGGGAGGGGCATGCAGTTGTACTAAGCCTTTGTCTTAGCTGCATCTTGCTGGCAATAAAAGTCTATCTTTACGGATCAGTTGTCTGGGCCTCCTTTCTGACTAAAAATTAGACGGTTACACATGCTTATCCCCCACACCCATGGTGGGAGAGTGTAAGAGGGAAAAGTGCACACATATTCTCATCCCAAACCACACCCCACACCCCTGCTTATTACCCCCAACACACCATTTCATTTTTTTAAATTCCATTTATGAATCACTTTCAAATCAAATTGCCCAAAGCGATGGACAAGCAGAACAAATATATAGCAAAGTAAAACAGCACACATTCAGTAAAATAGAATAATAATAATGAAATGAACCACACCTACCTCCCCCTCCATCACTACACCACACCACAGTGCCCATACCTCCCCCCTAACACTATAGTGCATATACCCCAACATAAACTCCTCCCCATTGGCCACAGGTGAGGAGAAGGGGAAAGCATGCCACACCCACACCTGCTCCCCACCCAACACATACATGGGAAGGGGGGATAAACAGAAAAGAGTGCACACATATACACAGGAGTGAGGAGAATGCATGCTCATACACAGAGGGGTGAGGAAAGGGCTAAAGAGTGCTCCCCCCACATATACACATATGGGGGTAGGGCTATAAAAGTGGACAGAACAAGGGGGCAAAGAAGAAAAAAGAATGTGCACATACAAACACACAGATACACATACAGAGAGGTGACAAGGAGGAAAAAGAGACCTACACACACTCAGAGGGGAAGGGGGAGGGAGAAGGACGTGATGAGAAAAGAGTGCATACAAACACACCCTCCACCCAACACAAAGTAGCAGTTTAAGAACAA
The DNA here is from genome assembly GCF_901001135.1 of Rhinatrema bivittatum. NCBI lineage: Eukaryota > Metazoa > Chordata > Amphibia > Gymnophiona > Rhinatrematidae > Rhinatrema > Rhinatrema bivittatum. The sequence continues at coordinate 336,529,560 of NC_042619.1, read as the reverse complement.
AAGTGCAGCAATAAGCATAAAACAATATTATATCAAATTCAATATAAAAATCCAGCAATTTAAAAAGCAAAATAAAATACCAAACATTTAGTATCAAGAGCCATTATTACAAACACCTTCTTGAAGAACCGTGCTTTGCATATTTTCCTAAAAATCAGATAATCTGTCAGTAACCTCATTTCCTTGGTGATAGAGTTTGAGATAGTGAGGCCTTCATAGAAACCTGCCTTTTTTTTATTGGACTAACTTAATGCATATTTTAGTGAGTTTTTGGGAGTTTAGACATGAGGAAAGAAGTCTTAACATATTGAGCTGGTCAGAATAAAAAATGAAACCCTCCAGAAAATTCATGAATCACTGAATACACTGGAGTGGTAGTGTGAAGGGGAAGGGGGATATCAAATCTATGATACCAAGACACAATGGAGACCATTTACGAACAGCCTGTGTCAGTTCAAAGTCCAAGAGCACTTTGTACTTAATTTTCAAAGGGAGTGTGTCTGCATACTTTCCCTTTGGATATTGCCATGGACTTTTGCATCTACTTTTTGTGCTGATACCATTTCTTCAGAAAATATCATGTATGGATTTCCAATCCCACGTAAAGCCCAATTCTGGGAATGCCAAACCAGAATCCAGCTAAGAGTGTGTCCGTTGTTAAACAACACATGCACTTTTAGCCGCAGAAGGGAAGTGAGAATAATTTTCACAGCTGGCATTGTCTAGGTACATACGGTAGGTTTTTACTCACATTAATATCTTTGACTATTGCCCTCATTGTTTTTTTTAAGTAAACTAAAATTCTGCACTTTTACATAAAATTGTCAAGCCCTTGACAACAATGTCCATTTATGTCATTTGGATATTCATCTTTAGGAAGTTACGGGCCCCTATTTTGATACTTTTGGTTCTAATCCAGGGCTTCTCAAACCTGTCCTGGGTCTCCCATAGCCAGTAATGTTTTCAGGATATCCACAATGACTATGCATGAGATAAATCTGCATATCATGGAGACTTGGTATATGCAAATTTATCTCATGCACATTCATTGTGGATATCCTGAAAACCCTACTGTCTGTGGAGTCCCCAGGACAGGTTTGGAAAGCCCAATTCTAATCTACAGTGAACAAAAGAAGACCTATCCACAACAGGTTCTGACAGTTCTGCCAGGTGATTGATGCTTGCAACTGTCAATCAAAGTGGATTGCTACAAACACATAACAGGCCAGAGAGCAATAGAACATGGATGGTCCAATCAGGTGATGTTTGAGTTCTACAGCCAATTGGAATGCATTGAAAGGTTCAGTGCAGCAAATACCACACAATTTCCACAAATGTGTTACCACATGCCTTGCATAGAGCTGGCATGTCCATTTCATGAGAAGAGAGGCACCTCTCTGGGTATTGGGATTTTAGGCCTCTATTTAGGGCAGGGCTTCCCAAACCTGTCCTGGGGACCCCACAGCCAGTCGGGTTTTCAGGATACCCACAATGAATAGAAACATAGAAGTGACGGCAGAAGAAGACCAAACGGCCCATCCAGTCTGCCCAGCAAGCTTTCACACCTATTTGTTTTCATACTTATCTGTTACTCTTGGCCCTTATAAGTAACTTTTTGGTTCCAATTCCCTTCCACCCCCACCATCGATGCAGGCAGCAGTACTGGAGCTGCATCTAAGTGAAGTATCTAGCTAATTGGTTTGTGGTAGTAACCACCGTAATAAGCAAGCTACTCCCACGCTTGTTTACCTTGCCTGTGCAATTCAGTCCTTGTTGGTTGTCTGAATACAAATCCTCTTTACTTCATCCCCCCTGCCGTTGAAGCAGTGAGCTGCGCTGGATATGTATTCCAAGTGAAGTATCAAGCTTAATTGATTCGGGGTAGTAACCGCCGTAACAAGCAAGCTACACCCATGCTTATTTGTTTACCCAGACTATGTAATTCATTCCTTGTTAGTTGTTGTCTGAATATAAATCATCTTTTCTTCATTCTCCCTGCCTTTGAAGCAGAGAGCTATGCTTATGCATTGAAAGTGAAGTATCAGGCTTATTTGGTTTGGGGTAATAACCGCCGTAACAAGCATAGATCAATGTCTGAGTCGCATTAACTGTGTGTATGTTTATTGAATAAGGATATTAATCTCCAGGTAGTAGCCGTCATTCCCGCAAGCAAGCCACCCCCGTGCCTCTTCTCTTCATTCACATCCTCTAGACTTTATGGATCCACAGTGTTTATCCCACGCCCCTTTGAAATCCTTCACAGTTTTGGTCTTCACCACTTCCTCCGGAAGGGTGTTCCAGGCCTTCACCACCCTCTCCGTGAAGAAATACTTCCTGACATTGGTTCTGAGTCTTCCTCCCTGGAGTTTTAAATCGTGACCCCTGGTTCTGCTGATTTTTTTGCAACGGAAAAGGTTTGTCGTTGTCTTTGGATCATTAAAACCTTTCAAGTATCAAAGTTTGAATCATATCACCCCTGCTCCTCCTTTCCTCCAGGGTGTACATATTTAGATTCTTCAATCTCTCCTCATAAGTCATTCGATGAAGACCCTCCACCTTTTTGGTCGCCCTTCTCTGGACCGCCTCCATCCTGTCTCTGTTCCTTCGGAGATAAGGTCTCCAGAACTGAACACAGTACTCCAGGTGAGGCCTCACCAAGGACCTGTATAAGGGGATTATCACTTCCCTTTTCTTACTCAATATTCCTCTCTCTATGCAGCCCAGCATTCTTCTGGCTTTAGCTATCGCCTTGTCACATTGTTTCGTCGACTTCAGAACATTAGAGACTATCACCCCAAGGTCTCTCTCCTGCTCTGTACATATCAGCCCTTCTCCCCCCATCGAATACAGTTCTTTCGGATTTAAACACCCCATATGCATGACTCTGCACTTCTTGGTATTGAATCTCAGCTGCCATATCTTTGACCACTCTTCCAGCTTCCTTAAATCCCGTCTCATTCTCTCCACTCCTTCCGGTGTGTCCACTCTGTTGCAGATCTTAGTGTCATCTGCAAAAAGACAAACCTTACCTTCTATCCCATCGGCAATGTCGCTCACAAAGATATTGAACAGGACCGGTCCCAACACCGATCCCTGCGGCACGCCGCTTAAAACCGCTCTCTCTTCAGAGTAAGTTCCATTTACCATCACACATTGTTTTCTGTCCATCAACCAGTTTGCAATCCATGCCACCACCTCGGCACTCACTCTTAAGCTTCTCATTTTATTCACCAGTCTCCTGTGCGGGACCGTATCAAAAGCCTTGCTGAAATCCAAGTAGATGACATCGAGCGCTCTTCCTTGATCCAATTCCTTGGTTACCCAGTCAAAAAAGTCAATCAGATTTGTCTGACAGGATCTTCCCATGGTGAATCCATGCTGCCTCTGGTCCAGCAATTCTCCCGACTGTAGATAGTTCACTATTCTTTCTTTCAACAGTGACTCCATTACTTTTCCCACCACCGAGGTGAGGCTGACCGGTCTGCAGTTACCAGCCTCTTCTCTGTTCCCACTCTTGTGAAGCGGGACCACCACCGCTCTTCTCCAATCACTCGGCACCACTCCCGTTTCTAAGGATCTATTGAACAGGTCACACAGCGGACACACCAGCACATCTCTGAGCTCCCTCAGTATCCTGGGATGAACCTCATCAGACCCCATGCCTTTGTCCACTTTCAGTTTCGCCAGCTCTTCCCATACATTCTCTACTGTAAATGGAGTTACATCTACTCCATTCCCCTCCAGTTTCTTGTTAACTAGTGATGGTCCTTCTCCAGGGTCCTTTTTAGTGAACACCGAACTGAAGTATTTGTTTAATATTTCTGCCATTTCTTCGTCTCTCTCCACACATTGATCCTTTTCATCTTTCAATTTCACTATACCACTTTGGACTTTTCTCCTTTCACTGATGTATCTGAAAAATGTTTTGTCACCTTTCTTTACCTCTTTGGCAATCCTTTCTTCCGCTTGACTTTTTGCTGTCTTGATTATTTTCTTTGTCTCCCTCAGTTCTACCAGATATTCTTCCTTGTGCTCCTCCCTTTGGGATCTTTTATATTTCTTGAATGCTTTTCTTTTAGTCTTTATTTTGTCAGCCACCTCCTTTGAGAACCAGATAGGTTTCATTTTTCTTTTGATTTCTTTACTTTTCTAACATATAGATTAGTTGCCTTGGTAATTGCTCTTTTTAGTTTGGTCCACTGTTGTTCCACATCTCTCTTGTTCTCCCAGCCTACTAGTTCTTCCTCCAGGTACTTCCCCATTTCATCAAAGTCTGTATTTTTGAACTGCAAAACTTGGGTCTTTGTGCATGAGATACATTTGCATACCATGGAGATATAAGGTCTTCACCCCACTATAGCCTAAATGTATTTTTCAAACCATAGAACCATGACAACTGACTGGCATCTGAGGTAACAATACCATGAGTCATGGTGGGCCCAGGCTCATCTTTAAGACCTTTTTCCCAAATGCTTGGGTCCAGTACTCAGGACACTGCCACAACAATTGATTTCCATTTCTGAAGTACTGGTGGAGGGGGGAGTTTTTAACCAATTAGATTGTTGGTTGACATACCTCTTCCTCTCTAACTAGTACAGTGCTGGTCTGCATAAAGAATCAACAATTCGATTACTCCATAGGAGAAACTTTTTCTGTACTATAATTTGAAACTGAAAAACAATTTATTATAAAGCATCTATAATGTTTACATAATATCTATATGTAATAGATGCTGCTGGTATGTTTTACTGTTTAAAACATTTTTTATGTATATATTTGTCTATTTCGGGCAGGAGGTTTAATTTTGTGAGCAGTGCTTTCATCTTCCCATGGTGGTCAGGGTGTTATACTCATGCTAAATGAAGGTTCTTAATCTCAGCAAAAAGGCCAAATGGGACCAACCTCAGCTCATGGTTCAGACCTTATATTTAATCTTAATCAAAAGGATGAGAAGAATTTTAAGATTGTCAGTATGATTATGGCCGTTTGTCTTGCCATCTTCACTTGTGACACTTACACAGTAAGAAATACCTCTTGAATTACAGTACATGGAAGACTGCAATCTAGGGCCCATGTTCTCCAGTTTTGAGTTATGGAGAAAAGTAACTGTAGACGTAAAGGCACCAAATTTAAATTTAAATTGTAAACAAAGGTTTAAAAGTACATTTTGTTGAGACTTAAGGCCTATGGGGGAAAACTTAGTAAATCAGGCTCTTAAATTATAAGAGAGGGGTTGGCAGCTCCAGTCCTCAAGTGCTGCAAGTCAATTGGGTTTTCAGGATATCCATAATGAATAGGCATGAGATGCAGTTGCATGAAGTGGAAGCAGTGCCTACAAATGTAGCTCATGTATATTTAGTGTGGATATCTTGAAAATCTGATAGGTATGTGCCACTTGAGGACTAGAGCTGTCTACCCTCTGCTATTGGGTGAGCTGTAAGAACCACTTAATTACAATTAAATAGAATTAAATAGTTTTAAAAAAATCTTTATTTCTTTTCCATCAATTGAACATACAGTCCTGAAACTGGTAGAATCTTATCCATTGCCGAATATACAATAAATCGTACCAACATTATACAGATAACATAACTCCCCCCCCCCCCATCCTCACTTCCCCTCCCAAACCCCTTCTCATTGATGAGCTGAGCTGAGCTAAGGAATAACAGGGGTGGGGGAGGTGGCATCTAGCATAGAGCATTTGGGTTTTGTCTAGGGAATCTTTCCAACCCTGCAACAGTCAGCTCCCTTTATTTTTTGGCTATTGGGGCCTGGGGAACCTCATCAGCCATGTTGTTCTGGCCATGTTCATCCTGAAACAAAGTACACCCTCAAAGAAAGGAGGTGCAGGGGGATATGATCCAGACTTTCAGATATCTGAATGGTTTAAATAATGCATAATCATCAAACCTTTTCTGTTGGAAAGAAATCAATAGAACTAGAGGTCATGAAATAAAACTCCAGCGAGGACGACTCAGAAACAATGTCAGGAAATATTTCTTCACGGAGAGGGTGGTGAATGCCTGGAATGCCCTTCCGGAGGAGGTGATGAAAATAAAAACAGTCAAGGAATGCAAAGGGGCATGGGATAAACATTGTGGATCCCAAAAGGCTAGAGGATGGAAATAAAGAAAAGAGTGCATGGGGGTAACTTGCTGGTGCGGCGGTTACTACGCTTAACCAATAAGCCTTGATATTGTTAAAGTAACTCCATCATTGCTCTCTGCTTCGACGGCAGTGAGAAAAGGAGAATTGGATTCAGACAGCAACCAACGAGGGCCCTGACGTTTATGGTTTGGGAACAAATAAACATGGGGGTAACTTGCTGATGCGGCGCTTCCTACCCTTAATCACTAACAGGTCTATCCAGTACCGAGCGGTAGGAAGAGCTGTGTTAGTGCCTGCGGCACCCGCGGTTGCCGCACGCACAGTGCAGCACACCTACCGCTCGATCCTGAACACTAATTTTATGTAAATGTAAACCGCGTCTAAGAAGGGCCCGTGAAGCCTTAGGCCCGCGCAACCCATTTTACTGGATAGAGCGCCTATACAGTATCCTGGGTGCGCGGGCCTAACGCTTCACGCCACACTGGTATCTGTCATTTCAAATGTCATTTGAAATGACAGATACCAGGAAGTTGGGACTGCCAATCCCCCCTCCCCTCCTCCCGAAGCAGGGCGCGAAAAGCAGCCTTGCTCCGGGAGGAGGGGAGAACCTGACAGCGGCGAAGCAAAAAAAAAAAAAAAAAGCGAAAAACCAAAACCAAAAAGTAAGTCGCTTCGCTTCTTCCCTCCTCCCGGAGCAAGGCTGCTTTTCGCGCCCTGCTCCGGGAGGAGGGGAGAAGAGGCGAAGCAACTTACTTTTGCATCCCCGATCGGACTTACTTTTTTTGCAGCCGTCTGGCCATCTGAAGAAGGTATCGTGGCTCCCCTGCCTCCTGGGGGAAGATGGATGCCAGCACGGGGGAAAGCGGCCCCTGTGCATTCAATTGGCTGCTCAAGACGTGACGTCACATGCAGTGACGCCAAACGTCGTGACGTCACGTCTTCAGCAGCCAATTGAATGCACAGGGGCCGCTTTCCCCCGTGCTGGCATCCATCTTCCCCGGGGAGGGGAAGATACCTTCTTCAGATGGACTGGACGGCTGCAAAAAAAGTAAGTTTAGGCAGGAGAAGTCCGATCGGGGATGCAAAAGTAAGTTGCTTCGCCATGAAGCGGCGAAGCGACTTACTTTTTGCTTTTGCTTTTGGTTTTTTTCGCTTTTTTTTTTGTGCTTCGCCGCTGTCAGTTCTCCCCTCCTCCCGGAGCAAGGCTGCTTTTCGCGCCCTGCTCCGGGAGGAGGGGAGAAGTGACAGCGGCGAAGCGACTTACTTTTTGCTTTTGGTTTTTTCGCTTTTTTTTGCTTCGGGAGGAGGGAGAGGACTGGGGCTGCCCTGGAGACCGGCACCCATGATCGCGGCCGGGGCAGGTGAGCGGGGGCTGGGGGAAAGCTTGCCACCTACCCTTACCCCTGCCTCTACCGCAGGGTCAGGGTAGGCGGTAAGTTAGCAGGTTAAACGCGCGACAAAACGGCAGGGAAAGATAGCGATAGTCGGGGCGCGGGTTACGGGATGCTAGGGAATAGCTAATTTGCTCGTTTGCATGCAATATCCATGCCGCGTGCGGAAGGGGTTGGCCGGGGATTTTAGGACGCGGTAGGAGTAGGTTAAAGTGGATTCGGGATCGCAGGAAGGGATAACGCGGCCGGAAAGTGAGTAAAACGCGGCTTAGGAGCAGGGTAAACGCGGCCGCACTTTACAGGATAGACCTGTAAGCCTGATACTTTTGATGCAACTCCACATTGCTCTCTGCTTTCATGGCAATGGTTATGGGAAATTGGAATCAAACAGCATCAGAGGGCCCTGACTTTTATGGTCTGGTAAACTGACAAGCATGAGGGTAACCTGCACAGTGCAGCAGATACTGGCATAAGCTTGCTGGGCAGACTGGGTGGATCATTTGGTCCTTTTCTGCTGTCATTTCTATGGCTGGTGGGACCTAGAGAATCTCATCAACCATGATATTCATCCCTTTTTTTTTGGCTTTTGAGACCTGGGGAGCCGTGCCAGCCATGCTGCTTCAGCTACCAGTTTCTCTCGCTGTTTTCTGTGCCAATTTTCATCTGTCCTTGCATAGCTTTTTGTGTATATACAGATGAAAAATTACAAAGAAAGACAAATTGTCACCTGTACAAGGTGTGCCTACAATACTTACTGTAAAGAACACTTCATAAATGGAAAAATAATATAAATAATCAGAAAACCAGTTTATATAATCTTTACATCTCTCATGTTTTAATAATAATAATAATAATAATAATAATAATAATAAAGTTAATACATCTTTATAAAAGTCCCAAGATGCCCTTGTTTTTAAAAATTGCCTGCATCAAGGGAATTTTCAAAATATTTTAAAAGACAAAATTACATAAAAGATATAAATAACAATAACAAAGCTTCTAAAAATCCATTAAAGTCCCAATGGGAAAATACAGCTGTGAGATAGTTCTCAAAATAATTTTCACCAAACATCAGGAGATTTTTTTTCTGGTAACGAAACAAAAATGCAAAAAATAAAAAATAAAATAAAACAGAAAAACAAACTTAAGTTCTGTACAGAACTAATGGAGCCTAAGCGCACAAAGATCAGTGCACATGCCTACATGGATCTCGGAAAAACATCTGTGCCCATCTTCTCTTGGCCCTCGAAATTAAAAATGTGATGTGGATGAGCATTGTTATGGAATATATGGAACTAAAAAAAACCCGTATCTGACTTTTCTTGCTTCCTCCCAGCACCCTCTGGAAGTTTGGTATTGATAGGACACCAAATAGGAAAGTTATTAGTGGGAGATGTTACGTAAATGGGGTGTTTTAGTGTGCCCCTGGACCCAGACCTTCAGGGCCAAGCCAAGGGTTGACGGTGGCTCCACATGGCTGACGGTCTTATCCTCTGCCAGGCCGGCAAGCTCCCAAGGCCAACATCCGAGGATGTTGGAAGTTGAATGGTCCTCCGACCATTCCGAGCCCTTTCGGACCTGCTGCGAGCAGCATGGAGTAGCAGGCCTGGCCTGAGGTTGAGGGCAGATGGAGACCTTGACACGAAGGCAAGACTATGAAGATTGATGTGATGGCATCACATGACACGAAGACTTGGGTTGATGCGACGGCATCACATGACACGAAGACTTGGGTTGAAGACATGACACCAGGACTATTGAAGACATGACACCAAGGCTGATGCGAAGACATCACGGACCAGTGGTCGATGCGACGGCATCCCGGACCAGGGTCGATGCAACGACATCAGAGACATGACGCTGAAGTGCAGACATAACGAGGAACTTGGAATCCAGACAAGACGAGAAGTAGGGAAGGCGGACATTGGCACTGTCTCTCAGGGCGCCCTACTCAGGCCACCCGCGGGACTGAGTCACGGACCACCCTGTCCCACTGCGCACCCTACACAGCCCTTGCAGGCTGGTCACGGACCATGAGAAGAGTGGGTCAGTGCAGGAAAGATCCAGGACATGATGGCTCGAGAACGCAGGTCACCAGTCCACCTGCAGGCCACTCCAACCCGGGAAAGACGTCGTCCGAGAGAGTCCGGCCCACAGGACCAGAAGGCTCAGGAGCATAGAAGACGAGACGCAGGAACGAACATCCAGGAAGGCAAGAACACCAGGACGTAGAAGATCATCAAGACACCAGGACACCAGGACGAGGACCTCAGGCTATGAAGACATGACGTGGCATGATGAGAAGACAAGACGAGATGAGGAGCTCCACAAAGACAATAGAAGACCTGACGGAGCTCTGGCAGGTAGGAGCCTCCAGAGTGAAGTAACTCCAATGCAAGGTGAAGAACAGCCCTTTATAGGGCTGTTCTTCACCTGTCATTGGAGTTACCTGTCATTGGACTTCCTGCTTCATTCTTCACCTGTCATTCTTCACCTGCCATTCTTCATTCTTCACCTGTCATTGGAGTTACCTGTCATTGGACTTCCTGCTTCAGCCCTTTAGGGCTGAAGCAGGAAGTCCAATGACAGGTGGGGCCAGCACACTTCCTGTGCCTGGCCTTTTAAATCTTGAAGAGAGGCACGCGCCGGCACCTAAGGGAAGCAGGAAGAACTGTGCAGGACCGCGGACAGCGGCCTGCACCAATGTAATCGCGTACAGACGCCGGCAGAGCCTGAGGAGCCAGCCCGGGGATGCAGCCTTAGCGCCACGAAGATGGGAGCAGCGTCAGGGGCGGTCCCGGCCCCGCAGGAGAGGTAACAAGGCTGCGGCTCCGACCGCGGAGCACAGGAGACTCCAGGGCAGCCTCCAGGCCACGTGGGCAGCAATGACCGCGGCTCCAGCCGCACAGAAGGCCCGACAGCGGCGTCCTGCCACGTCGGGTGAAGATGCAGCATGGGGTGAGTGTGCCTGCTCGTGGGGAACCCGCAGGCAGTGCAGTCATAACAGGAGACAGACAGGGAGGGTGATCTCATAAGCCTTCCTCCCTTTGGAAATTAGGTCCAACAAGTAGAAAGTGCTACATTCTACATAGCCTTGGTTGACCCCCCTCCCCCCGCCATTGTGTTTCTTTTTGAAAGATGCCAACTTTGCCCCCTTCTTACACCCTATCCCCAAATCGCTCTTCACCTCTAACTTTCATTCCATATAACTAACGTTCCTCGTGTCCTCTACCCAGATATTACGTTTCATTCTGATCAGCCTGATGGTTCTGGAGCTCTATGTGCTTGATTTTCCTTTATGCATTTCCTATGGGGAAAGTTGCCCCTTCCTATGCACCCTCCTTAATTACTCCCAAACTTTGAATAGCAGAAAAGTCATATGTCCGCACCAGACTATCTCCACACAAAGTTTGGTTTAGCTCAGTCTAGCCAATTAAAAGGTCTTAGGTGGGGAATGGGGGAACACATCCAAACACACAAAGCAAATCATGCACAGACATTTAGGCCTGGATTTTCTAAGGTCGCAGACCTTAGAAAATCCGGCGGTAACGGGGAGCGGGGTGGCGAAGCGGAGGGGCGGGCCTGCGAAAGCCGGCAGCGATCGCACCTCAGCGGTGCTATTGCTGCTGGCTTTCGCACCCAAAGGCGCCATCGTAAAAGGTGGTGCTATTGGGTGCGAAACTGGTGGCGAAAAGGGTCCTTACCTTTTCACCGTCAGCGACGTCTTCGTGGCGTCCGCCCTGATGCTGCCCCAACTCCTCCCCTTCCAGTGCGGACGCCGCCCAGAACCCGCCTTGATCTAGGTATCGCATGTGAAAAGTCCCTTTTCGCATGTGATCCCTTTTGAAAATGACCCCCTTAGTTATATCTGATAAGCCTCTCTTCATATAGAACCGAGGCTAAAAACAAACAAATTCAGAAGCAAAATCAAAGCTTTTATCTTTTTGAAACACAATAAATGATATGAACAATATCTGCATAATATGAAAACACGCAGATGCAATAACATCACAGAAGGCAAATACATGAAAAAACAAATAATGAAATGGCAAAAACTAACTATACATAGGAAAATTATGCATGTACATATTAGGCACATGGTAATATACACATATAAAGGGTTGAATTTTGAGCAGAAGTTTGAAACGTGAGCAGCTTCCCTTGCCAATCACATCCCCTACTACAAACTGTTTTCCCTCAATACTTAACGTGGGTAGTTTTCAAACTGTCTGCCTGGGGATAAAGTCCTCAGGTACTTTTTACCAAGGTTCAAAGAGGAAGTACTTGCTTACTTTCACTTTGAAACCTGCAGCGGGTATTGGGACTTCTGCACCTACTTTTCCCGTCAATAGCAGGGCTGAATTAGCCATGCTGTCATGGGTTCTGTCAATCAGGTCCGGGAGGCGGAGCTTTACAAAGCAGAGATTTAGATTTTAGCTCTCTGCGGCTGTGCGTGTGTTCCCGCACAGGAAAGTAACAGATTCTCTTTAGTCTATTTTTTCCACAAGCGGGATCGCACGCAGGGCTAACTTCTCCTCAGCATTTCTTATTTTATTGAAATGTCAAAAAAGCCGGGGTTTAAACCCTGTGCCTGTGGCAAGGTAATGTCGGTCATGGATGGCCATGACCGATGTTACCGATGCCTGGGACCAGAGCACAATTTACAAAATTGTGATTTTTGTGCTCGAATGTCCCCAAGAGCCCAAAAACAACGGGCCTTCAAAATCTTTAAACTTTTTACATTTTCCGAGCCATCGGAGGCTCATTCTTCACCGGGTCCCTCGTTGACGGCGGCTCCGTCACAGAAAAGAGCGTAGTCGTGGGATCCTCAACCCTCCAGGCTTGGAGGTAAGGACTTACCGAGCCGACATAGGCCTTCGGATCCAAGAGGACCGAAAGAGCCTCGGTGATCGGCGCAGGAAACAACGGCGCCTAAATCTGCGGCGCCGACGACTTATGCGCCTGAAGTACCTTCTGCGCCCAAATCACCATTGGCGCATACTTCTGCACCCGAATCATCATTGGCGCACAAGACATCGGCGCGCACAATGCAGGAAGCGTATGCGCATAACATGCTGAAGACATCTGCGCACACGGCGCTGAAGACGACTGCGCGCACGGTGCTGAAGTCGTCTGTGCGCATGGCGCCGGAAACTTATGCGCGCATGGTGCCGAAGACTTCTGCGCGTACGGCGCCGGAGTCGTCTGAAGTGAGCTCGGTGCCGAAACGATCTGAACGCACAACGTCGATGATTTCTGCGCAACAAGGGGCGGATTTTCAGAGCCCTGCTCGCCTAAATCCGCCCAAAACCAGGCGGATTTAGGCAAGCAGGGCCCTGCGCGCCGGTGAGCCTATTTTACATAGGCCTACCGGCGCGCGCAGAGCCCCGGGACTCGCGTAAGTCCCGGGGTTCTCCGAGGGGGGCGTGTCGGGGGCGTGCCCGGTCGTCGCGGCGTTTAGGGGGCGTGTCAGCAGCGTTTTGGGGGCGGGTACGGGGCGTGGCTACGGCCCGGGGCGGTCCGGGGGCGTGGCCGCGCCCTCCGTACCCGCCCCCAGGTCGCGTCCCGGCGCGCAACAGGCCCGCTGGTGCGCGGGGATTTACTTCTCCCTCCGGGAGGCGTAAATCCCCGGAGAAAGGTAAGGGGGGGGGGTGTAGACAGGGCCGGGCGGGTGGGTTAGGTAGAGGAAGGGAGGGGAAGGTGAGGGGAGGGCGTTAGAGGATTCCCTCCAAGGCCGCTCCGATTTCGGAGCGGCCTTGGAGGGAACGGGGGTAGGCTGCGTGGCTCGGCGCGCCGGCTATACAGAATTCATAGCCTTGCGCGCGCCGATCCAGGATTTTAGTGGATACGCGCGGCTCCGCACATATCTACTAAAATCCAGCGTACTTTTGCTTGCACCTGATGCGCCAGCAAAAGTACGCCTATTCGCGTTTTTTGAAAATCTACCCCCAAGTCAGTATATGCGCACAACTTACAAAAAACATTGATGCACATGGCGCCGAAGGCATTAGCGCATTCGACAGCACACAGATCGATGCACAGTGGAGTACAAACGTCCAAACAAATACATCATTCAATACCACATGGGGTAAAACGAAGACATCAGTCTCCACATGTGCCTCATTCCACCTCTTCAGACTCTAATTCTACAGAGGTGAAGTCAAAACGAATCAGACGATCACTGTCGGGAGATGGAACCCATACAGGATCATTGTCACACCATCACCATAGGCGATCACGTCACTCAATTCAAAAAGCTGCGAACATGAGAGATACATGGGCAGTGAGCCCTTCCACTTCTAGGTCATCTCACCCACGAAGTGTAGATTCCCTATCTAGTAGACAATTAATACAAATCACTTCCTCTGCTGCATCTTTGTCCTCAGATATTTCTGTTAAGACCACAGAGGGCAAGATGAGGAACAAGTATGATGTACCAGCTACTTCCACTAAAATTCCTACAGTATCACCTAAAACAGGTGAACTACCAAAGCAATGCCTCCTCAGACAAAAGAGGCATTTCTTCAATTATCCCAATCATTGGCAGGGTTTTATGAAACTCTTCAATCATCTTTTAAGATGTCTAACGAGCTATCTGTGAGTTCCCCAGAACACAATATACATACCTCTAGAGAACCGTCGGTGGAGCCTCCGGCATCCCCAGTGATGAAACGACCAATTTCACCAATTCGACAGCAAGATACCCCTATAGATTCTCTATCTCCACAAACGTCTCCATTGTAATCTACTGGATTCCCATTGGATCCACAGGAACAACCACAGGAACCATATTCTCCTCCAGAGGACCTGACATACCCAAAAGTTTTAGAAAAATTGGGCACGATATTACATCTGGAGGTCCAAAAGGAGACAGACCCTAGGTCAGAAACCTTTGGTCTCCTAAAGATTTTCGATGCTCCAGGAGAAGCAACATCTCTCCCACCGCAAAAATTATTACATTCTGTCTTGCAGAAGTCGTGGGAAATGCCGTATTCTCTATCAGCGGTTTCCAAGAAAATGGATATAAAATTTCGTATGAGAAAAACATCGCCTTACTCTATACCACAATTACCACATGCTTCAATTGTGATAGAGTCTGCAATGCAAAGATTCAAATAAGCAAAATCACATGCCTCATATCCACCAGGTAAAGACAACCGGTGCTTAGATGACTTTGGCAGGAAGATGTATCATAACTCAATGTTGAATGCCTGCATTATGCACCATCAGTTCTATATGGTACAATACCTATATGAGTGCATACAAGCCACAAAAAGTATGCTTTCCTCGACAGCTGATAAGGTACCACCGCCTCTTCATGATATGGAGGAGTGTTCTCGACACCTTCTACGATCAATATATGAGGCATTTGAAACATCTTCTAGGGCCCCCATATATCTTAATCCAAGTTAATATCTATACCCCCATATATCTATACCCCCATATATCTTAATCCAAGTTAATATCTATACCCCCATATATCTTAATCCAAGTTAATTCGACCTGTTCATTGTAAGACATTTACTTGTCATTGTTGTTATTGTTTAAAATGTAAACCGAATTGATCAGTAATTCTGTTATTGGAAAGTCGGTATAGAAAAATGCTAAATAAATAAATAAATAAATACATAAATAGGGCGTCTGCGACAGCTATAGCAGCCCATAGGATGGCATGGTTACGTTCTAGTACGATATGAGAAGATTTACACAAGAAACTGACGAACCTTCCGTGTGCAGGAGACGACCTGTTCGGAGAACGGTTTCAAGAAACAGCTGGGAAATTAAAGGAGGAAACTCTAGCAGTCCAATCCTTAACGTCACAATCTCACTACGCGTCCATGCGTCGTTATGTGGGATCTACACGTAGACAATCCTATAATCGTAGGCCTTACAGGTCTTATTAATCTTTTCGTACACAGACCTATCCATCTTACCAGCGTCCTCTGCCGCAACAAAACAACACGACTCAACGTAGGGGTAAACCACGTAACCAGAGACAGCAAACACAACAACTGGCTGCTGCAGTAAAATCAACAAGGTCTTTTTAATAAATCAGCCACCACCACTACATCAAGCACCACCTGGCAGAATTCATTCTTGCCTGGCAGCCTGGGAGAAAATAACAACCGATCAATGGATTTTAGAAATAGTACGACATGGCTATCAACTCCAATTTACCACAAAACCCATACGACCTCACTTTTCCACTCTGAAGAGTCAAAGCTTCCAACCACAACTGGGGGAGGAGATTGCTTTGCTTCGCAAACAGCAGGCCATTTGACAAATTTTCCTGAAAACCCAAAAAACAGGGTTCTATTCCCCATACTTCCTCATACCCAAAAAGTCGGGTGGACTTCGCCCCATATTAGATCTATGGGAATTGAACAAATTCCTGACCAAAGAAAAATTCAAGATGGTATTGTTGAAATCGATCTTACCTCTGATTCAACCCAACAACTGGATGTGTTCCATCGATCTGAAGGATGCGTACAAACATATTCCAATCCATCCATCCTCTTGGCGTTACCTATGCTTTCGCTACGGCCATCAACACTACCAGTAAAAGGTTCTTCCCTTTGGACTATCGGCTGCACCCAAATGCATGGTTGTAGTGGTGGCTCATCTCAGACAACAGGGTATGACCATCTTTCCATATCTGGACGATTGGCTAATAATAGCCTCGACAACAGAGATCTTACTCGATCACCTCCGACGGGTGATACAGTGCTTACAGGAATTGGGACTAGTGATCAATTTTCAGAAATCACATCTCCAACACAACGACTACAGTTCAAAGGAGCAGGCCTGGACACTGTTTGCAATCGGGCATATTTCCCAACAGAAAGAATAACACAACCACGTTAATTTCTCTACTCGTTGAACAACACTCAAAGGCCGTCGGCAAGACAAATTTTGGTAGTCCTCGGCCACATGGCGGTGGCTATCTTCACAGTACCCAACACCAGACTACACATGACACGCCTGCAATGGGGACTAAAACGTCAATGGAAACAACACTCACAACTGTTGACACAGAAGCTATCGTTGACTTCCGAGATGAAACAGGACATAACATGGTGGCTCCTACACTCCACCCTGTCAAAAGAAGCAGTATTCAGTCCTCCTCCTCACAACGCAGTCAACCACAGATGCGTCTTGCAAGGGATGGGGTGCACATCTCGAGATTTACGAAACCCAAGGGTTATGGACAATCTCCAAGCCGTCCCTGCAGATAAATCTATTAGAGCTCAGAGCAATTTGGAATGCGCTACAAGTGTTTCAAGATCACTTAAAGGGCCGCAGAGTCATGATCTACACAGACAATCAAGTGGCAATGTTTTATATCAACAAGCAAGGAGGGTCCGGTTCATGGCCCCTTTGCAAGGAGACCCTGACAATCTTCAAACATGCTCACCAACATTGCATACATCTGCAAGCAACTTATCTACCAGAGTAGCAAATACAAGGGTGGACAGGCTAAGCCGCATCTTTCATTCTCACGAATGGACACTCAATTCGGAGGTAGCCCAAGACATTTTCATGCAATGGGGGACACCTGCGATAGATCTCTTTGTAACCGAGATCAACGCTCAGGTTCCCAAATACTGCTCGATAAGACCAAGTCAGTTCAGGATCGCCCAAGATGCCTTCCTCATTCCGTGGACGACAGGCCTCATGTATGCTTTTCCTCCCATACCACTCATAACAAGGACACTTCAGAAGTGCATAGCAGACAAGGCTCAACTGATACTCATAGCTCCAGCCTGGCCAAGGCAACCGTGGTACAGTTTCCTTCTCCGACTGTCCATCACGGACCCCATTCGATTACCGAATCACCCAGATCTTCTCTTCCAAGATCAAGGAATGCTTCTACACCCACTATACTCATCTCTTCATTTGACAGCATGGAGATTGAGAGGCTCCTTTTAACTGAACAAGGAGTTTCCACTTCGGCACAATCCATTTTGTTAGAATCCAGGAAACTCTCAACGAGGAAAAACTATAGCTATAAATGGAAACGCACTTCTAACAGTGTACCACCTTTAGACTGTTCACCTGAGTTACTCATGGATATCTACATACACTGTACACAGCTGGTCTGGCAACCTCATCCATCAGGGTACATCTCAGTGCCATAGTGGCAAATCACAGACCACTTAACAATATTCCTATTTCCAATCACCCCTTACTATCTCGTTTCATCAAGGGGTTAACTCACCTTCACCTCCGATCTCTAAGCCTCCAGTTCCATGGAACCTCAATATAGTTCTTGAACAGCTCATGCTTTTCCTGTTTGAACCCATGGACTCGGCATACATTAAATACCTCACATGGAAGGTGGTATTTCTCGTGGCAGTAACATCAGCACGGCGAGTCAGTGAATTACAGGCCTTGGTCCATTATTCTCTGTATTTACAGTTTCATCACCAAAAAGTGATTCTCCGAACTCACCCATTCTTCCTACCAAAAGTGGTGTCTCAATTCTATCTCAATCAGACCATAGAACTACCCATCTTTTTCCCTAAACCTCATGTAAATGACAGGGAAAAATTACTGCATACGCTAGACTGCAAAAGAGCGTTAGCATATTACAAAGAAAGAACAAACTCGGACTCCCGTGTTTCTCAACTCTTTGTCTCTTTCG
Organism: Rhinatrema bivittatum; assembly: GCF_901001135.1. Taxonomy (NCBI): domain Eukaryota; kingdom Metazoa; phylum Chordata; class Amphibia; order Gymnophiona; family Rhinatrematidae; genus Rhinatrema; species Rhinatrema bivittatum. The sequence goes on along the minus strand of NC_042619.1, from coordinate 336,511,416 downwards.
ACCCGAAAGCACCTGGACTACCGGTGGCTAAATGCACCATCTCCAGCTGGATAGCACAGTGCATCAAGTTCTGCTACAACAAACAAAACCTAAAGCTACATTCTGTTCCCAAAGCTCACCAAGTTAGAGCAGTGGTGGCCTCCTTGGCACACCTTAAACATGTACAACCCATTGACATTTGTAAGGCAGCTACATGGTCATCGCTCCATACCTTCACATCGCACTACTGCCTTGATCAACAAGCAGCCACTGATGCAAAAATAGGGCCCGCAATCCTGCTGTTGTGATTGACCAATCCGGAAGTGGATCCTTGGGCCGACCGCCGGAGGGAGACGGACGGGAGGCAGACTAGATGAAACGATGAATCTTCACCTGGGAACCCGTGACCCCTCCAGAGGAGCTGTGGAGGCCCGGGTCACTAGGGCTTAGGAGTCTTCGCCCTGGAAGCCCGAGATCCCCCCAGGAGGAGCCTGTAGGGACCCGGACCGCTGGGTCTTAGGTGATAACAGAAGAATCCAAGGAAGCGATACGAACCGGGGTACAAGCAGGCAGAGAGCGGAGTCAGGCAGGCAGAGATCAGGAACCAGGCTGGCAAACGATACCGGAGTCAGGCAGGCAGAAGTCAGAAACCAGGCAGGCAGATAAACGATACCAGAGTCAGGCAGGCAGAAGTCAGGAACCAGGCAGGCAGATAAACGATACCAGAGTCAGGCAGGCTGAAGTCAGGAACCAGGCAGGCAGATAAACGATGGCAACTAGCACTCCGAAGAGAAACCTCGTTGCAAGGCGAATTGCAACTTCAAAAGTCCCGGCTTAAATCCCCTGCTCAATCAGCTGACGTCAAAAGAGGCGTGTCTGCACATCCGGGTGCAGACGCCTTAAAACACGGCTCTTCGCGCGCGCGCGTACCAGGGCTGGGGGGAGGAGTTTCTGACGACGTCTCCACGAGGAGACGCCGCTGCCATGCGGCCCTGGAGGCCAGAAACCCGGCGGTTCGCGGCGCCACGGAGGAAGGTAAGAGCCCGGTCACTAGGCTAGTGACCGGGATCGTAACACCTGCAATCTCTATCCTCTTGTACATGGTGAATGCCACACTGTTCATGATCACGTACAAACATATATACCATAACCAACGTGATCGGGAGCTTGGGACTCCCATGACAGCATGGCTAATTCAGCCCTGCTATGGACGGGAAAAAGCAAGTTTGCTTACCAAAAACGGTGTTTCCATAGATAGCAGGATGAATTAGCCATGCTGACCCACCCTCCTCCCTGGCAGTCACCGTCTTTCCAAACTACAGCTTAATCACAGACTGAGGAGAATCTGTTACTTACCTGCGCGGGAACACACAAGCAGCCGCAGAGAGCTAAAATCTAAATCACTGCTTTGTAAAGCCTGATTGACAGATTCCATGACAGCATGGTTAATTCATCCTGCTATCTATGGAAACACCATTTGCGGTAAGCAAACTTGCTTTTATCAGGCTGATACTGTAAAGTATGCTAAGCTGAGAACACTGTTTAACCCGGACTGGACGCACGTTTTGGATGCACGTCCACAACCCCTTATACAATAAGGGGTTCAGCATCGCTATAATACGCATCCAAACTCCCCCCCCCCCCAAAACTAATAGCACTCATCATGTGCAAATGCATGTTGATGAGGCTACTGAAAAAAAAAAAAATGTGCGCCCGATCTGCACAGAAATTAATGCCTGAGCAGCCCGAGAAAGTGTACAGAAAAGCAGAAAATACTACTTTTCTGTACATCTTCCGACTTAATATTGTGGCAATAGTGTCGGAGGAACCAAAGGTTAAAAAAATAAGTAAATAAATGAAAGTGTGCAGGCGGGACAGGGTAGGAAAATGGACGCTCAATTTTACGAGCATCTGTTTTCCTAACCCTTTGCTGTGCACAGGTTAGGAAACCAAACGCTCATAAAATTGAGCGTCCATTTTCCTAACACGCTGACAGACACCTCTCCTGGGCCAAGGAGGCTCTAGGGGTGCGCAATTGTCCCTAGCGCCTACTTTTACAGCGACCCCTCATTTGCATGCTGTATCGTGCGCCCAGGAGAGGGGGCTGTGTGCGTGTTGCAAGAGTGGGTGCCGAAAACAGACATGCTTTTTTAGTGCATCTGTACTGTATCGGCCTGTATGTGTGAGTAGATTTTCCATGGGAAAAATTGTGCAAAGGCTTTAAAACGCAATCCATGCACATTATAGGAAGTAGTGCGAGCTCGTCTTGTGCTGCTGTAAGGAACATGGGCACAAGGGGCAGAGAGCATAGAGAGGGCGGGGGTTGGGGGGGGGGGGGCGGGAGAAGCGGAGGCAGACATTGGCAATGGCAACAATTTTGAATTGCTGCATTGTCATTGGCTGTGGGGCAGTTATAGCAGGTTGTAGTGAGGAACGTTGGCAGCTGGGCATCAACAGCAAAGCAAGCAGCAGAATCCTACTTTTGCTTTGTTGTCAATTCCTAACTGCCTATTTTGCCGGTCGGTTTTTGTTTTTCTGCCGCATGTAGCTTGAGCTGCAATACGGAAATGAGGAGAGCGAGAGTCAAGCAGGTTGCAGGCACCGCTGGGATGCCCTCGACCCGATCGCGTCGGGCTGTCGGCAGCGAGGCCGCGGTCCCCGCCCGGAGCCCCCCCCCCCCCAGCCGGGATCTGGTAAGTCTCCTCAGACCTGGTGACTTGTCTGCTTCCGCAGCCGTCACAGTTGGTTTGACCCTCGCTCCCTCAGCATGCCTTTCCCCCCTCTCCGAGTCCGGCGAGAGTGGCGCAGATCCCGAGGCTTACCAGGTACCAGTAATTCTGGTATCGCCAACGCGCCCTTCGTCTGCCTCCTCGACTGAGAATGCTGCCCCAGTTTTGGCCTCCTCTGGTCCGGGCCCGGGGGCGGAGCATACGCGCGGCGCAGCGGCAAATTTTTTTGAGGCCTGTGAGGTGGCCTCCAGGCCAAACACATCGGCAGCGAGGGGAGTCGATGGGGCCTCCCAGCAGGGCGATCCAGGCCCTAGGAAGAGTCGTGCAGCCCTCGTGAGACGCAGGCCAGCCCCCCACGCAGCCGCTCCCAAAGCACAGGTGTCTCAGCAGGCTCGGAGGAGCAGGGGGCAGAGTCCGAGAGTTAGGGGCCGGGACATAGCCTTATTAGGCAGCCAGCAGCAGACAAATGCTGCTAGTGCAGATAAGGGAATCAGTGCAGGCATAAGATGGGGAGGGCCAAGGGAAGGCACACACTCAGTGCAGGGCAGGGTGGCCAGGACAGCGGGACATCACGTAGGGCACCACATCAAGGGCTGGGTCACTACAGCCAAGGCCCCTCCCCCTCCCCCCGGGGCTCCTCAGACGACCCACGGGGGAAGGAGCGCAGCATCCCTGTGGCCGTAGTGGCAGACATTATCAAGCATTATCTGAGTCAAGAGCCGTGGGGGGGGGGGGGGGGCCCGGAGGACCACGGGTGAGACAGGTGGGAGCGCTGAGGTTTTTGGGGGGTGGCCACTTACGGGCAGCGAGCTTTGTTCCAGGGTTTGGATTGGGTTTGAGATGTTCCATGGGGACAAAGCAGGGAGCAGGGCACCCCTAGGGGAGCTGCGTGGGGTGACAGACAGGAGAGGAGGGGATCAGCAGTTCAACAGAGGGAATATGGGGCAGGAGGATTTCTTTCAGGAACCGAAGGCGATGCTGTCCCAGGGCCGTCACGTCAAGAGGCATGGCGAGATCGCGAGTTCGAGGCGAGGCATGAACTGTCCAGGAAGGGACCGATGGAAGCGTGGCTATCAGGAGATGAGCTTCAGAGCAGAGGCGCAGCAGGAGTCCAGGAAAGTGGCGCTTCGGGCATGGGAGCAGGTAGGCAGGGAAGTCGGGATGGGCAGGCAAAGAAAAAGAAGAGGTCAAGAATTAGCAGTTCCTCGAGTTCCTCTTCGTCATCTACTAGTTCGAGTAGCGCGGGTCCGGGCAGGAGTTCCGCTCTAGGGGAAGGTCCTCGGCAGGACATGGGGCACCCAGCTCTTGCTTCCCTGATGGAATTGTGGAAGGAGGTTCCCAAGCACTTGGTTAAACGAATATGCAGGCGTAAATTTGTGGACGTATTTAAGTTGCTGGAAGGGAGGAGAGGGAGGAAAAAAGACAAAAAGATGGCCAAAAAGAAGAATAGAAGAGAGGGAATAGGTCCAAAAATATCAAAGAATATCATTAATTGAGTCAGGGGTTTTCAACACCTTGCCAGCGTAGTCAGTCATTTTGATGCCATGCAAAATGGAGCGCTGCTGTCCTACGCGGACAACATTTTAGAAGCGTTCAGAGATTATGATGGTTGGGCGTGGCTCAACTATGACGAAGAATTTAGAGATAAAATGGCAGGGAATAAGTTTATGTCCTGGGGAGGACAATTTTCTCAGTGGAAGGGAGTGGACTGTGGAGTGCCTCAGGGATCTGTATTGGGACCCTTACTTTTCAATATATTTATAAATGATCTGGAAAGAAATACGACGAGTGAGATAATCAAATTTGCAGATGACACAAAATTGTTCAGAGTAGTTAAATCACAAGCAGATTGTGATAAATTGCAGGAAGACCTTGTGAGACTGGAAAATTGGGCATTCAAATGGCAGATGAAATTTAATGTGGATAAGTGCAAGGTGATGCATATAGGGAAAAATAACCCATGCTATAGTTACACAATGTTGGGTTCCATATTAGGTGCTACAACCCAAGAAAGCGATCTAGGCGTCATAGTGGATAACACATTGAAATTGTTGGTTCAGTGTGCTGTGGCAGTCAAAAAAGCAAACAGAATGTTGGGAATTATTAGAAAGGGAATGGTGAATAAAAAGGAAAATGTCATAATGCCTCTGTATCGCTCCATGGTGAGACCACACCTTGAATACTGTGTACAATTCTGGTCGCCGCATCTCAAAAAAGATATAATTGCGATGGAGAAGGTACAGAGAAGGGCTACCAAAATGATAAGGGGAATGGAACAGCTCCCCTATGAGGAAACACTAAAGAGGTTAGGACTTTTCAGCTTGGAGAAGAGACGGCTGAGGGGGGATATGATAGAGATGTTTTAAATTATGAGAGGTCTAGAACGGGTAGATGTGAATCGGTTATTTACTCTTTCGGATAGTAGAAAGACTAGGGGGCACTCCATGAAGTTAGCATGGGGCACATTTAAAACTAATCGGAGAAAGTTCTTTTTTACTCAATACACAATTAAACTCTGGAATTTGTTGCCATAGGATGTGGTTAGTGCAGTTAGTATAGAGGTGTTTAAAAAAGGATTGGATAAGTTCTTGAAGGAGAAGTCCATTACCTGCTATTAAGTTCACTTAGAGAATAGCCACTGCCATTAGCAATGGTAACATGGAATAGACTTAGTTTTTGGGTACTTGCCAGGTTCTTATGGCCTGGATTGGCCACTGTTGGAAACAGGATGCTGGGCTTGATGGACCCTTGGTCTGACCCAGTATGACATTTTCTTATGTTCTTATGTTCTTATGTAGGACATTCATCTGTGGTTAACGCAGAGGACAAATAAGGGCATCGGAAATATCAAAAGCGGGGTAGCAGGTGGTGTAGCAAGCGGGAGTTTAGTGGGGTCCTCGAGTGGGGGAGCTAAGGGTAGTTCCTTTCGAGGTTCAAGAGTTAATCGAAGGTCTGACTCGGGAGGCCAGGTCATTGGGAGCGGTTCGGACGTGTGCTGGAGGTTTAATAAGCTCACATGCTTGTCCCCTGAATGCAAGTTCAGGCACGCATGCTCTTCATGCGGTGGTGCACACCCGGCCACCAAATGCTCCCAAGGACAAAAGGCTGCCCTTACCAAAGGCAGCAAATTTTGAGGTGTTGTACCAAAAGGCCGAATCACCGATTGAGCTCTCCGCCTTGGTAGAGGGTTTGCAGGGTTATCCTAATTTAGCGGCAGCTGTATTGTTAAGGGAGGGGTTTAGCGAGGGGTTCATCATCCCTTATGTGGGCCCGGGGGCCGGGGGAAGAGCAAAAAATGCCAGGTCGGCTTACAGACTGGCGGACGTAGTAAGAGAAAAGTTGAGAGCAGAAATACTAATAGGGAGGACTGTGGGACCTTTAGAGGCTCGGCCTTTTGACAGGATGCATCTGTCACCGTTAGCAGTTATCCCGAAGAAGGTGCCGGGTAAGTTCCAGTTGATTTTGAATTTATCCCACCCGGAAGGGTTATCGGTGAATGACTTTATCCCGAGACGGAAGTGCACGGTACAATATGCGTCGTTCGACGAGGCTATAACCTTGGTGCGATGTGCCGGGGCAGGGGCGTTGCTAGCCAAGACGGACATCGAATCCGCTTTCCGGCTCTTACCAATTCATCCGCGGAGTTTTCCCCTATTAGGGTTTTATTTTGAAGGGGGCTATTTTGTTGATCATTGTCTGCCCATGGGTTGTGCGGTTTCATGCGCATTTTTTGAGGCCTTTAGCACTTTCCTTCAATGGGCTACAATGCAGTATAATAAGTGCTCGAGCATGTTACATCATTTAGACGATTTTTTGTTCGTAGGGTCGAGCGTGTCCAGTGAATGCCAAAGTCAGTTGACAGGTTTCTTGGAAGTAGCTAAGTCCTTGGGAGTGCCGATAGCTCAGGATAAGACTGAAGGGCCGGTCACCAGGTTAATCTTTTTGGGCATTGAATTAGATTCAGTGAACATGGTATCACGTCTGCCAGCTGAGAAAGTTATCCAGTTGCATGAAGTTGTGCGGAAGGTCCGCGGTTCGGAGAAAGTGACCTTGAGGCAGATGCAATCGCTAATAGGTTCTCTGAACTTTGCCTGCCGAGTCATACCGATGGGTCGAGCTTTCATTCGTCGACTGTCCGCCTGGGCCGTGGGAGTGAAAGCAGGACATCATTTCATCCGGGTCACTGGGGCGGAGAAAGATGAACTGGTAGTGTGGGAAAGATTTTTAGATTCTTTTAACGGAGTTTGTATGATGCAAGAGGCAGAAGTCTCAAATGAGGACTTAGAGTTATTTCCGATGCAGCGGGATCTTGCGGTTTCGGTTTATATTTCCAGGGGCGGTGGTGTGCGGAAGCATGGCCAGACGGTTGGGTCGAGGAGGGGTTGACAAGAAACATTTCATTCTTAGAGCTCTGGGGGAAGGAGCTGCAGAATAAAAGAATGGTATGGTGGTGTGACAACTTAGGAATGGTTTAGGAATGGTTAACAGACAGGCCGCAAAATGTTTAAAGGTATCCAGACTGCTTAGGGAAATGGTTTTTCTATGCATGCACTGGAATGTGACTATATGAGCAAGGCACGTGCCGGGTAACTTGAATTTGATCTCTGATGCTCTTTCTCGTTTCAAGTGGGACGTCTTCAGGGCCGAGGCTCCTCAAGCGAGTTCGCAAGGAGAGGTCTTCCCAGAGAATCTGTGGCAGCTCGGCAGGATGACACCTGGGATTTGATACGACAATCATTGGCACCGGCTACGTGGAAATCTTATCTGTCAGGCAGAGGAACGGTTGCTCGGTTCTTGCAGACTTTTGGGTGGGAGGGCAGGGCAGTAAGTGAGGAAGAGGTGGTACAGTTTATTTTGTGGGCCAAGGGAGCAGGTTACTCGATAGGGTCGGTTCGATGCCAATTGGCAGGCTTCGCCTTCGTTCAAAAACTGAGGGGTTGGAGGGATCCAATGAAGAGTTTTCTAGTCAGACGAGTCTTGAGGGGCTGGGGCAGGGGATACGTACAAATGGGAGACCAGCAAAAACCTATCCAGTACCCAGACTTAGTAAAAATAGCGGAACAATTGGAGGTAGTGAGCCAGTCCCGGTACGAAGTTTTGTTGTTTCGCGTTCTTTGGGGCCCTGCGGGTCAGCGAATTAGTTGCCAATTCCAAGGCACAGGGAGACGGGTATGGTTTGAGGGCGCAAGATGTTTGGGTTTACGAGCGGCTAGTCCAGTTGCGCATTAGGAAATCCAAAACAGATCAATCTGGCAGAGGATGTTGGATTTCACTGGTGCGAGCGCGGGATGCGGTGGTGTTCCCTGTGCAGAGTGCACAAGATTTTGTACGGGTTCGGGCAGCAACACGAGGTTTCTTTTTGGTGCATGAGAATGGTTCGCCATTAACCATTTTTCAGTTCGCACGTGTGTTACAATGGGCAGTTGAAGGGTTAGGGTGGGATGCGAGAAGGTACTCGACGCATTCTTTTAGGATCGGGGCAGCAACTACAGAAGCGGAGTTGGGATGGTCGGCGAGCAGGATTCAAATGCTCGGCCGTTGGAAGTCTACGGTTTTCAGGTCATACATGCGCAAATAGGAAATAGGGGTGCTGTGGGACATTTCCGTTCACTAACACAGTGCTTTGCCTTGCAGACACTAACAGGGTGGACTCTATCCGAAAATGTGCTTGGGTCGTGGACCATTCTTATGTTCATCGTGCTCGGCGGCGGGCCGCTAAGAGGCCTTATGGTAAAAATTTGAATCTGAATACCGACCAATGGAGGGTGCGATGGTTTGGCAAAGGGGGCATGGCGTGGGGGGAGCTGCTTTCTTTCCTCCGAGGGAAGGTTCGAATTTGGGGTGCACCACAGATTTTGATAATCCATTTGGGGGGAAATGATATTGGCAAAATGTCTTGCCGCAAATTAGTGGCAATCATGAGAAAAGACTTGGCACAAATCATGCTGGGTATGCCAAATACAAAAGTGGGGTGGTCGGATATTATAATCCGCATCAAGCATTGCGCAGAGCCTTTATGGCGTAACGGGGTAAAAAAGTTGAATCGACAAATTGGGAAATGGTTGGTTCAGCAGGGAGGTTTTTGGATTCGGCATGCTTGGTCATGGGAGGTGCTGGGAGGGTTCTTTTTGGGTGATGGGGTGCACCTTTCGGACATTGGAATGGACTTATTCAATAATGCCCTGGAGGAAGGATTAGAGCAGCACTCGCAGTAGGAAGGCCGCAGTGGGGGAACAAAGGCAAAGAGTTTGCCTTTGTTTGTGGCAGAAAACCCGAGCCCTAAGTTGGAATGTATTGTATTCAATTGTGAAGGACATTGGAGGGGGGGGGGGGGGGAATGCCCGTGTAGTTTGGGGCTGCTACACGGGAAGGCCTAAAGAGCAAGGAGGGGGGGGGGGCCGATGCTCAGGCCACATGCTTACCCTCGCTGGTGCCGAGGTGGGGTAAGTTATGGGGGGGGCGGGGTCGAAGTAGACTTACCATTGGGACGCAGTGGTAAGTGAAGAGCAGCACAACGGAGGGGGGGGGGAGAGGGGATCTCTGTTTTGAATTATTGTATTAACAAGTTGTGGGCTCGGGTTATGTTGTTAATAAACTGCGGCCTCATTTTTAAGCCATATGGTTGTAAGTGTCTTGTGTACAGGGGGGAAAGGGGGACCTGGAGCAGCGAGCTGCCGTCTTGCTTCCCTATGTTATAGGAAGCAGTGCGAGCTCGTCTTGCGCTGCTGTAAGTAACATGGGCACAAGAGGCAGAGAGCATAGAGAGGGAGGGGGTTGGGGGGGCGGGAGAAGCGGAGGCAGGCATTGGCAATGGCAACAATTTTGAATTGCTGCATTGTCATTGGCTGCGGGGCAGTAACATAGGGACTCGAGACATTTGTTCCGGCAGCTGTCAATCTTCTCTCCCCCCCTTGTAATAATACTACGTAACAACTGTATGGTGATAACAAAAGGCCGCAGTTTATTGAACCTAACCCGAGCCGCAATCTTAACATAAATCCAAATAACATCCCCTCCTCCACCTCCTCTGCTGCATCCCAATCTTCGCTTACCACCGCGGCCCGGTGGTAAGCTAGCGTTTTGCCCCCCCCCTCCCCCTACTTACCCCGCCACGTTACCAGCGAGGTTAAGCTTGCGGCCTGAGCATTGGCCCCCCCCCCCCTTGCTCTTTAGGCCTTCCCGTGTAGCGGCCCCAAGCTACACGGGCATTCCTCAAAATATACAATACAACATACGGCTCGGGTTTTCCGCCTCCTCTGCGACATGCACAAAATACACACAACAATTCCACATAACGTCCAAGGGAGGGAGGGCGGGAAGCAAAGAACCCTCTGCTTGCTCCGCTGCCTGTTTCCCAACTGAATTTCTCCCTACACCTCCCCCCCTTCTAACTTGTCAATGCACCAATGGCAGGACAGCATTTGAATTTCGCTGCCTCCCATTGGTGTAACCTCTCTCCCTTCTCTCCCCCCCCCCCCTCCCCGCTCCGCCCCCTGCCGGCCGCCGTCCTACGTTCGAGCCCACGTTACCATCGACGACCCTGGACAAGCCCGGATCGTCTCCTTTAACATAGGGACTCGAGACATTCGTTCCGGCAGCTGTCATTCTTCTCTCCCCCCCTTGTAATAATACTACGTAACAACTGTATGGTGATAACAAAAGGCCGCAGTTTATTGAACCTAACCCGAGCCGCAATCTTAACATAAATCCAAATAACATCCCCTCCTCCACCTCCTCTGCCGCATCCCAATCTTCACTTACCACCGCGGCCCGGTGGTAAGCTAGCGTTTTCCCCCCCCCCTCCCCCTACTTACCCCGCCACGTCACCAGCGAGGGTAAGCTTGCGGCCTGAGCATCGGCCCCCCCCTTGCTCTTTAGGCCTTCTCGTGTAGCGGCCCCAAGCTACACGGGCATTCCTCCCCCCCCCCCCCCGAACGGTCCATTACAGTTTCAAAATATACAATACAACATATGGCTCGGGTTTTCCGCCACCAACAAAGACCAAATTTCAGTCTTTGTGCCCCCACTGCGGCCCCCTTTAACTCATCTGCTGTCGAATCCCATCTTCCAAGGCATTATTAAACAGATCTATTCCAACTTCGGAAAGGTGCACCCCGTCCCCCAGAAAGTAACCCCCCAACAGTTCCCAAGACCACTGATGCCTAATCCAAAAACCACCTTCCCTCACCAACCATTTCCCAATTTGTCGGTTCAATTTTTTCACACCATTACGCCAGATCGGCTCCACCTGGTGCTTGATTCGAATGATCACGTCCGACCACCCCAATTTAGTGCATGGCAAGCGATTCATAAGGGTAGCCAGATCCTTACGCATTATTTTAATTAACTCTCTACATGTCAGCCTGCCAATATTATTACCGCCTAAATGAATGATGATCCATTTAGGGACTCCCCATCGGTCAATATTGCCTTGCAAAATGTCACATAATTCACCCCATTTCATCCCCCCTTTCCCGATCCATCGCACGCTGATGTCTTTGCGATTCAGATTCAAATTCTCGCCGTAAGGCCTTTTCTTAGCCCGCCGGTAGGCTCGCTGGATAAAGGAATGACCCACGATCCAGGCACATTCCTTGCTCGACACCTCCCATTCCCGATCTGCAATACAAACAGTCCCGTTACCAGCTGCAATAGATGGACACCCCCCTAACCGTGCCGGATACGTTATTTCCGCACGTAAGCCCTGAAAACCTCCGACTTCCATCTCCCCAACGCCTGTATCCTCTCTGCTGGCCAACCCATTTCCGCCGCCGTCGTAGCCGCACCGATGCGAAACGAATGCGACGTATACCGGTTCACTTCCCACCCTAAGAGCGCCACCACTCTACGCAACACCGTCACAAATTGATACCTGGTGAGGGGGGAACCATCCGCATGCACCAAGAAATGACCCCCTACCTCCGGCCTGACTAATATGTATGCCAGCGCCAAACGCACTGGACACACTAGTTCGCACTCGGCCCGGATTAAGGAAATCCAAGCACCTTTGCCTCTCTGATCCGTTTTCGACTTCCGAATCCGGATTGTCACACGCTCCGCATACACGCGCACATCTCCTACCAGTAACCCCTCCTGCCCCTTATCAACCTTGGACATCGCAACTAGCTCCCCTACGCGAAGAGCTCCAAAGAACGCCCAGGAAAATGCTAAACGAAACAACGATAACTCATGCTCTGAACTACACACCCCCCGCAACCCGTTGGCTAACCCAATCAAATCCCTATACCAAATCGGTCTCCTTTTGTCCTCCCTACTGCCCCCTCCCCTACCCCACCCGTCTAAAAGTTTTTTAACTAAAATACTGCGCAAAGGGTTCCCGTGACCCTCCAGTTTGCAAAAGAAAGCAAACCCCGCCAATTGGCTCCTGACGGATGCCAGAGAGAAACCCACGCCTTTCGCCCAAAGTATGAACTGTACCACCTCGGTATCCCGTACCCGTCCCTCCGCCCACCCCAAAGATAACAGAAAACGATTCACAGCTGTGTTCCCGGCTACATAAGCTCTCCACGTCACCGGAGCCAAGGATCGCCGGATCAACTCCCATTGTTCGTTGTGCCCAGGTTCCACAAGTGCTCTGGGACCCGCTCTCCCTGCCATGTCGCCTGAGGCGCCGCCGCCCGGAAGATGTCCCACTTAAAATGAGAGAGAGCATCTGTTATGATGTTCATAGACCCTGGGACATGCCGCGCTCTCAAATTAACGTTCCACTTCAGGCACAACATGACCATAACCCGCAATAGAGCAGATACCCTGGGACACTTAGCTGACTGTTTGTTCACTACCTGCACCACCCCTAAATTATCACACCACCACACTACTTGCTTATTTGCTAGGTCCGTCCCCCAAATAGTCAGCGCCACAATGATAGGAAAAAGTTCTAGGAAGGTTATATTCTTCACAACACCCCCCTCTATCCATGGTGCTGGCCATGGCTCAGCGCACCACTTGCCTCGAAAGTAGAGGCCGAAACCCGACGCCCCGCTGCGTCCGTATACAATTCAGGTCCACGTTGGACACTTCCGGCTCCAGCATCATACGGATCCCATTGAACGAGTGCAAGAAGTCCTCCCATACTGCTAATTCCTCCTTAACCGGTCGCGATACTCTAATGAAATGATGCCCCGCCCGAATCCCCGCTGTTCTCGCTGACAGGCGACGAATGAACGCCCGCCCCATGGGGATTACCCGACACGCAAAATTCAAGGAACCGATCAACGATTGTAACTGCCTCAGGGTAACCTTCACCGCTCCCTGAACCGTGTGGACCATACCCCTCAGCTGGTCGACTTTGTCCACCGGCAATCGACAAACCATGTCCACTGAGTCTAATTCTATGCCCAGGAAAGTCAACTTGGTAACCGGCCCCTCCGTTTTTTCCCGCGCAATGGGCACACCAAAACGCTCAGCCGTCCCCATAAAACCCCGTAACTGCCGCTGACATGCGTCAGAATCACCCGGTCCGACAAATAAAAAATCATCCAGGTAATGCAACGAATCCTCGCAAGCATTATGGACCATCGTGGCCCAGTGAATAAACGTACTGAACGCCTCAAAAAAGGCGCACGACACCGCGCACCCCATCGGCAGACAACGATCAATAAAGTAACCACCCTAAAAATAGAAACCTAACAATGGGAAACAAGAAGGGTGTATAGGGAGCAGTCGAAAGGCGGACTCAATGTCCGCCTTGGCTAGTAGCGCCCCCGGCCCCGCTTTGCGCTCCAATGCCACCGCCTCGTCGAAGGATGCATACTTCACCGTGCACGCTTCCTTTGGAATAAAATCGTTAACTGACCCCCCAACTGGATGCGACAAATTCAGGATCAATCTAAATTTACCCGCTACCTTTTTCGGGATAACTGCCAACGGAGATAAGTGCATCTGCTCGTACGGCTTGCCCGGAAACGGCCCCGTTATCCTGCCCAATTCAATTTCCTCGAGCAGTTTGGCCCTGGCCACATGCGCCAGTCGGTACACCGACCTGGAATTCCTAGCCCTTTCCCCCTGCCCCGGACCCCCATAGGGGATTCGAAAACCCTCCCTAAAACCATCCTGCAATAGAACAGCTGCCACCCTATCAGGGTAATCCTGTAGACTCTCAACCAATTCGTCCACAATGATAGGGGAGTCCGCCTTGCACGTTAGATCGTAACTATTTGGCCCCCTTACCAACCCCCGCTCCTGCCCCTTGAGGGCACTTAATGGCTGAGTGGGCCCCCCCCCGCAGGTCACGCAGGCATGCCGAAATTTGCACTCAGGAAACAAACATGTGAGTTTGTTAAATCGCCAACAGATGTCCGCTGCCCCCCCCCCCCCCGCGCTCTTTGAGCCTGGCTCTCCCGCCCGCACCCCTCCAGCCCGAAAGGAATGCCCCTTGCCGCTTCCCGCTGGCACCATGCCCACCGCAACACTTGTCCCTCCCCCCATCATACTCTTCTTTGCCGCCCCTACCCCTTTGTTGGTCATCTGTGTCAACCACAGATGTATGTCCTGGGAACCCCACGACATAAATTTATTCCCCGCCATCTTATCCCGGAATTTCTCGTCATAGTTGAGCCATGCCCAACCTTCATAATCCCGGAACGCACCCAAAATGCTGTCCGCGTAGGACAGCAAAGCTCCATACTGGGAAGGATCAAAGTGGCTAACTATGCTTGCCAACCATAAGAAACCCCGTATCCAATTTACTATATTCTTGGCGATTCGCGGCCCCGATCCGCTCTTCCTAAGGCGCTTCTTCGCTTTTTTGGATAACTTCTTCCCACCCCTTCTACCCTCCAGCAGCTTAAATATATTTACAAATTTTCTCTTCCTAATCCGCTTAACCAAGCGCGTAGGGACCTCTTCCCACAATTCGGAAAGGGACGCCGAAGCTGGGCAGCTCGCCTCGCATTTGGGACCCTCACCTAACACTGCCCTCCTGCTAGGCCCCGCCTCGCTAGAGCACGATGGTGAGGTCGAGGAGCTCGAACTGGACTCCCCGCGGGACCTCCGTCTCCTACCCCCCCATTCCCTGCCCGCTCGCAGCCGCCCTGCCTTACCCGCATCCGTGTCCACACCGATAGCGCCTGCATCCTTCGGTCCCGTGGCCTCCGTGCACGCTGCTTCTGGCAACTCGCCCTCTCCTTCCCTCGTCCACCGCTCCACTGTTCCGCCAGCCACCAGACCCTCCTGCTCCCTCCACGCTTCGCGGCTGGACGGGCCTGGGAGCTCCTCCTCTTCGTCCGCTGCGAAAAACCCCCTCGCACCGCTAACCCCCCCCTCTGGCCTCCGCGCTCGGCGCCACCAACGCGCCTGTACCCGCACTCGTGCCCAAGCGCAGCCCCCTCTGCCCTCCCGTGCACTGCACGCCGCTGGGTGGGCCCGACGCGCCCGGGAAAAATTGCTCGCCCTAGAAAGCCCCGGAACCCGCCTGCCACCCGCCTATCCCCGGGCTACCCCGAATGCCGCCGTCACTAGGCCCCTGGAGGAAACTATACCCCGACCTGGCCATATGCCCCAGGATATCGGCAATTAAGGCCGCCGTATCCACTGGGCCTCGCTCCGGGGGGGGGGTGCCTCGCGGGTAGCAGTGGGGGAAGGGAGGGGGCTCCACCGGGAGGAATGGGGCGGCTGCGCGCCGCACGGGGAGCACCCCTACCCTTGGGGAAGGCTGCCGGAGAGCCCCCACTGGGGCCCCAGCGGGCCGCGCTCCTATGCCGGCCAGCTGAACCGGGGCGGGCGCAGGGAAGGGCGGGGCTAGACCCGCTGGCCGCAAAGGAGGCCTCGCCGAGTATTCGCGCCGACTGCCCTGTGGCGGGACGCCGCTTGGGGTGCGCCCCCGCAGGGGGGGGGGGGGGGTACCGCACTCGTGGGGGCAGCGGCGCCCTGCGAGGCTTTATCCCCGTGGGTGGCCCGAGCGCAGTGCTCGGTGGCAGCAGCAAGGCCGGGCGGCTGGGGCGGCCTAGCCGCCTCGAAATCCTGACACGTGGCCGGATCCGGGCCCGGCCGCATGCTACGTGCCGTCACCAGCCCGAAATGGGAACCCGGGCTGCAGGGGGGGGCGGACTGTCCGGCTCCGGGCCGCTTTCCCCGGAGTCAGCTGCATGCAGGACCGGCACGAGGGGTGGGGATTTTGGAGGCGAAATCGGGGGGTGGTGTGCACCCGGCCAGGCGCCTTGGCAGGGAAAACTCACGTTTAGTGAAAGGTCCCACGCCGCCGTGACGGTCGCCCGGCCCTCTCCGGCCTCCCTCGCCGAGGGCCGCGAGGAGGATCTCCCTCACGGCTTTGCCCTCTGCTGCCCCGTAGAACGCCGCATGACTCGCAGCGCCGTGCACCGCCCAAAAGAAAAAGGGGAAACGCAAACGGCACAAAACGAACCGCGCGCCGGGAAAGCTGGGACTCAGACACGCAGCAAGCAAAGAACCCTCTGCTTGCTCCGCTGCCTGTTTCCCAACTGACTTTCTCCCTTCACCTCCCCCCCCTTCTAACTTGTCAATGCACCAATGGCAGGACAGCATTTGAATTTCGCTGCCTCCCATTGGTGTAACCTCTCTCCCTTCTCTCCCCCCCCTTCCCCGCTCCGCCCCCTGCCGGCCGCCGTCCTACGCTCGAGCCCACGTTACCATCGACGACCCCGGACAAGCCCGGATCGTCTCCTTTTATAGCAGGTTGTAGTGAGGAACGTTGGCAATTGGGCATCAACAGCGAAGCAAGCAGCAGAATCCTGCTTCCCTCCCTCCCGCCCTTGAAAGATAATGCTGAAGGATTAATGTGTTTGCAGTTGTTCGTCACAGTTTGGGGTGGAAAACCCGAGCCCTAAGTTGGAATGTATTGTATTCAATTGTGAAGGACATTGGAGGAGGGGGAAATGCCCGTGTAGTTTGGGGCTGCTACACGGGAAGGCCTAAAGAGCAAGGGGGGGGAGGGCGATGCTCAGGCAGCATGCTTACCCTCGTTGGTGCCATGGCAGGGTAAGTCGAAGAAGACTTACCATTGGGACACAGTGGTAAATGAAGAGGAGCACAACGGAGGGGGGGGGGGGGGAGAGGGGATCTCTGTTTTGAATTATTGTATTAACAAGTTGCGGGCTCGGGTTATGTTGTTAATAAACTGTGGCCTCATTTTTAAGCCGCAGTTGTAATAAGGTTGTAAGTGACTTGTGTACAGGGGGGAAAGGAGGACCTGGAGCAGCGAGCTGCCGTCTTGCTTCCCTATGTTATTTTCTATCCATGCCAAAACCCCTCTCCTAAATGTGGCTAGCATATGCATGTTGCTCCACAATGCATGCATTTTTAGCTGTATTCAGGGCGGACAATTTTCAGGCAGCCAATGAATGTGTTTTCTTTTCATTTTATTGTGGAAATGAATAATAAAAGGCAAGTACAAATTTGTTTATGTTCATTTTTGCTTCTTTCCTAATGCAGCCCACCTACTCTTCTCCTCCCCCCCCCCCCCCCCCCATCTTACTGCCAATCTAAAAAGTAAAGCCCTCCTGGGCTTATCAGCACCACTCTTCCCCCTGAACTTTACAATCACTCCTGCCCCTCCAGAGCCACACTCCAAAGTGGTACTGGCTAATGACTGGCACTGGCAGGACAGCAGCATTTGGACCTCATGATGGCTATGGGATAAGATGTAGGATGGGGGGGAGGTGCAGAGAAGTCTGGGAATGAGGGAATTCGTGTAAGATGAGGGGGAGAGGATGACAACTTTTTAATACTGTGGTGGCAGAGGGTGGGGAAGTGGGGCTGTAGCTATACTTCAAAGCAGGATGGGAGGCAGGACTGGGAGGCAAACACAAAATGAAAAAGTTGTATTTCATTTTAAATAAATTAAACCAAACAAAATAAACAAGATGGGGAAAAAACCCCCTCCAGAAATGGAATGAAATTTTTTTTTCGGTGCATACCCTCACTATTTACTATTTACTGTGAGTTCTCTTTATGAAGATCAGTTATTCAGCTGTCTGTGCAGTGTTTCAGTGTAAGCCCTGCAGGGGGCTTTGATGAAGCTCCGATTTTCAGCTGTTCATGCTATATTCATTCTTTCCTCAATGTGCTATTGAATGAGTCTGATCTTTTCATTTTAGGTTTTCATGTATTTAAGTTACATTTCTGTTGTGTTTTTTGTTCTTCCACCTGGAATAAATCATCGGTGTGATGGCTACATGGAGTTCCGAAAAAGTGTTCTTCAGCAATTTGCTGTATTGCTGCTTTACTTGTATTAGTGTCATCCTCGCTTGATGACCTGCTCTTCAGCTGTCTATGCTGTAGTCTTGCTTTACATGTATTAATACAATAGCAAGGTAAGGATTTGTCCAGAATTAGCACAGAATTAAGTGGTATGGTGGGAATAACTATGCAGGGAATGTATGCAAAACTTTAAACTGTGATAGCTTCTCAGAATCAGATAGTCATCAGAACCAAAAGTGGGATTTTGAGGATTCTGTCAACTGAATTACCAGAAAGCTATGAATTGCTACTAGCGCTGTTGGGATCAGAAGATTTGCCGTAGGGCAGGGAGCTCTTGATTAGCTGATGATTCTGTGCAGCTGTAACTCTTTTCCCACTCCTATGAGGAGCTCATCAGACAGGTACCTTTGGTTTCTGCCCTTGCTATTCCATGAGAGATGTATTGTCTTTCTGTTTCTAGCATGGTGGCTTCTATTGCCCTATTATTGCTCTGGAACATTGAATGTAAGTAGATAGAGGTTCCGTCTTTTAAGTTATCTCGCTTTGCAGTGTGGGATCTTTCTAAAGCTGAGAGTATGTACAGAGCTAGGTGTAATTTGAAAAAGGTTATTCAACTTGTAAAGTCTCCAATTTATATATTCAATGGAATGCTTTACTACTCACATCACCAAAAGATTTTTCCTTCCTTGCTGCCCTGGGATAAGAGTTTTTCAGTGGCTCAGACTCCAGGTGGTTCCTATATTCATAACCCAATAATGATAAAACACTTATAAATTACAAATAGACTTTGTTTTCTAGGAATCAGCCCACAGATAATACAATAGTGTATGCTGAGTATGTTTTACCTTGAATGGGTAGGGGGAGGAGGTGGCATGTATAGGCTGAGTGATGTTTCCCCTGGGGGGATGGGTGCATTGGTGAGCTGTGGGCTGTTCCCTGAGGAGCGGGAAGTTGAAGGTTGAATATTTTCTTGGGGGCAGGAATGATTGTGAGGGCTGGGTGGCTTTCTGAGAGGTGATCTTGTGGACGGAACATTAGCTGGTTGTCTTTTGGGGAATGGGTGGGCTGATAGTAGGCTAGTTTGTCATTAGGTAGTGAGAGAGGGAAGATTAGGTGAACTGAGCATTGACCCCCCCCCCCCTCCCTTGAGGGTGGGGAAACAAACTGTGCAGAGTCCGTGGATGGCACTTTGGGCCTTTTCCTGGGGACTATAATAATCTTCCTTGTTAAGTAATGCTGTAAATCTTTCAGAGGTAACTTATATTTGGTGCAGTTTTGGGTTGTCATCCCCTTTGAATGCAAAAAGGCAAACAATATAAATTACAAACATTTTATTGATGTGCTTTAGTCTTGCCACATACTGTGACACAATACTAAGAGTTCCCCCATGAGCTGCAGGTAAGACTGCTATGATGTATTCTCAGCTATATGGTACTAAAGTTTCAATATAAGATTGAATTCTAGTTAGATGTTGATATTGGACTCATAAAATTGCTAGTCTTAACAATTCTGTGGGTGTGCAATGAGTGTTTGTGGGTGTTTGATTAATAATTGTACTACTGCTCTGGGTACATGAGACTCAACAAGTCTGCCATCTGATTACACTTTCAGGGCTTCAGATAATTCTGCAGCAGGGGTTGCTGCATCTACTGGCTCTGTAAAAGAATCAGAGTAGTCCTTGTGTTTCTGACTTTTTGTTGCATAGTTGATTAATGTGACAGCATTAGATTGCTCCAGCAGGTGGATTTTAATTTTAGATTTAATTCCTATCTTTCCAAACTCATAATCAAGGTTAGTTAATTTCGGGTGCAGTAGATGTTTCCCTACCCCAGAGTATGTACTCTCCAAGAGCCTGACTTACTAAGGCTTTTCTCCCATTCTATGGTAAAAACTTAGAAATGAATTATTATGGAACTTAGCAAATGGTCCAGTCCACAGTCTACTCTCTCCAACCTTATGTCTTCTTCTTAAAGCCATATTCTCTTGGTAAGGACCAGTGAGTCCTTACCTAGAAGCCTAGTCACTAAGATAATAAGATGTAATGCATGCCCATGTTAATAGATGTCCACTTTGTATCCTAAGATTCCCTGTACTAATTAGCCCAAAGTGCAAGGGTGGTCTAGCATAGGTGACCCCTCCCCCTACACCACTGGCTGTAGGTGTCACCATTTTGAGATTAGTGGTGGAACTGGCATGTGGTGTCAATGCCTCCTCCTGGTAAACATTTCTGGATCTATAGGAGGGGTAAGTTGGTATTTCAGAGTTGGTAAAATGAAAGGCTGGGAGATGGGATCAAGCCTAGTTTTAGCTACATGCGTGAGGAGGTTGGAGGTTTTATGATTTGCTAGGTCTTTGCCAGTTACCCCAACCAACATGGATATCTGGCACCCCAAACATCCACCTCATCCCCACTTAGGTTAACATGCTGACCAACTAAATAAGCCACCCCTGAGAAGGAGC
The DNA here is from genome assembly GCF_901001135.1 of Rhinatrema bivittatum. Lineage (NCBI taxonomy): Eukaryota > Metazoa > Chordata > Amphibia > Gymnophiona > Rhinatrematidae > Rhinatrema > Rhinatrema bivittatum. Next base: position 336,491,053 of record NC_042619.1, on the reverse strand, counting down.
TGAATTTACCAGGTCCCAACAGTCTCAGTAAAATTACCACTGGTTTGTGAATACAGTGATAACTAACTTCATCCTATTTTGAATATTCTACATGTACCTGCATGCTAATAGAAACATAGAAATGACGGCAGAAGAAGACCAGTCTGCCCAGCAAGCTTTCACACTTTTTTTTTCTCTCATACTTCTGTTACTCTTGGCTCTTAGTTACCTTTTTTATTATATTTCCCTTCTACCCCTGCCATTAATGTAGAGAGCAGTGTTGGAACTGCATCTAAGTGAAATATTTAGCTTACAGGTCGATACAGTAACGTTGAGTTAAAGATTCCCCGTCTGTAACGTGCTGGGAGCGCACAATACAGACGAGTAAGGCCATCCAACGATACAGTCTCCAGTTTCACGTGTCCTTAGTGCTTCCTAAACCCTTTCCTAAACCCTTTCCGCACCCAGCATGTAAATGAACGAAAAAGCTGTATAATGAAGGAATTAGCTATTCCCCTGCGATACTGTAACGGGCGCTGATATTATCTCCTCCGTAACCCGCTGTTCTGCCGCGGCCTTAACCTGCTAGTTTACCGCCTCCCCCTAGTAGGAGTTAGTGTAGTGTAGTGTAAAAACATTGCTTACCTGCCCTGGTCCCGTCCGGTCCCCTCCTCCCGAAGCAAAAAAAAAACAAACGAAAAAGTAGCAAGGCTCGGGCCTGCTACGGTAAGTGTAAAAAGTGTAAAAAACAAAAAACCTGTGTGTTATATAAAAAAATAAAACAATTTTAAATACCTGTCGGAGGGCCGTGGGTCCAGGCGGCCGGTGGGCGGCGGGCAGCCATCAGCGGCATCCGGTAGTCCCTTCTCCCTTCCTCCCGATTTCGCACGGGCATTTATCCAGGCAGAGGGAGCCGACGGCGAACGACCTCCGGCTCCCCCTGCCTGGATGAGCGCCAAAATCGCACCCAGGTTACTGTCATTTCAAATGTCATTTGAAATGACAGTAACCTGGGTGCGCTGGTACCTGTCATTTCAAATGTCATTTGAAATGACAGGTACCAGCGCACCCAGGTTACTGTATAGGCGCTGTTACAGCGCCTATACAGTAAAATGGGTTGCGCGGGCATAACCCTTCCCTAACGCTTCACAGCCGCGGCATGCATTTGCATGCGATTAGAAGAGAGAATCAGGCGTTAGGTCAGGAGAACTGTGCGTGCGGGGAGGAAGGGTGCGCCTGACACTGCCGCACTGTTTTTACCGCGGCCTTACTGTATCGAGCTGTTAATTAGTTAGGGGTAGTAACCGCTGCAATAAGCAAGCTACACCCATGCTTATCTGTTTATCCAGACTATGTAATTCAGTCCTTGTTGGTTGTTGCCTGAATATAGATCCAAGTTTCTAATGTGGATACCTCTTGGGATGTGCCCAAACCCTTGGAATAGGAGTTGGGGGGGGGGGGGGGGAGGAGCACATACCATCTGTGGAACAGCACCTCCAGTGAGGTTGCTGAAATGGTTATGCACCCCCCCCCCCCTGCTTATAGAGAAAAGGCTGAATCATAGATCTGGTGGCAGTGACAATATTCAGTTGTGTTTAGAGGCAGGAGGATGATGTTTTGTGTTAGAGTTCAGCCTAAGCCAAGGACCGGACTTCACGATCTGTAATCCATGTGGGATGGGAGGTTTAACCTTTTCCATATTGTGTTCCTGAGAATTTTGCTGAGAGTTTGGGAGTTTCTTGTGAGACTCCTGGTTCTTTGCCTGGGAAAGAGATTAAGGGGAAGTCCCTTTCCTGGAGTGGCCAGGGCAGGTAAGACTCTGGTTGCTCTACTAGTGGTGACCTTCTACAAGATAATTCCAGTTCTTGGACATCTGTTAAGGACTTTGCTTTGGATCTGGGAGGATGAATTTTGCCCTAGAGTGGGGAAAACTAGAAGAGCTGAGTGATCCCTGTTGGCTGGACCTTTCATCTGAAAGATCACGTGTGTCGATCAGAAAAATAAGTGTGAATGAGACCTTCATCTGGAGCCTTCACCCTGGGGAGAAGAGATGCACTTGGGAGCTGGGCATAGTGGAGTCCTGTTCTGTCTGCTGGTATTTTGGAAGAGAGTTTCTGCCCACATCTAAAGATACCCATGTCCATCTGGGAAGCCTTACTTTTTCCATGCTCTGGAGAGAGGTGTGTTTTGTCTTGTTTTTTTTGTTGTTTTTAGATTTTTATATTACGCTTTTCACACTTTTTTTTTTTTCAGCATTTCTACCAAGAGACACTTGCACATATAAGGAAAGTTAAAGAACTGTTATGATAAACTCTTCTGCCAAGAACTGGTGTGTGTAGTGCCACAATTTGCTATTGAAGAATTGCTGCAGTAAACTTTGATACTCAACCTGAGTGTCCAGCTTATTTTATTGGCTCTTGAATTCCCCTCCCCCTCCATTTACAGTAGCGAGAGAGCTCACCAGGAGAGAAAGTCACCTCCACACCTTGAAGGAATATTTCTAACCTGACATACTAGGGCTGGGGGACAAAGAAAGGTTAGCTCCTGGACCCTGTGTGACCCAGGCCCCCCACCAACCAAAGAGGAACAAGGCTAAATCTTGGCAAGCAAGTACATGCCCTGATCCATAGTAACTTGCTGTTATTTTTAATGCATGCTGATAGCAGCTGCAAGTGAGACTGTCCCATTGCATAAGAAGTAAAGCTATAATTTTGTGCTATTTAGCAAAAGTTCTGAAAACATAACTTGTGATGGGATAACTTTTATGTTTGAGCTGTATTTCCTAAAGAGACAAATTCCAGGAATGGATGTTCTGTGTTTTTTGTGTCTTGTCTTTTTAACCCATAATCTGCCTTGATCTGAAGGACTATTACTGAAAACCATTAATTCCAAACTTTTGTTCTTGTTCAGGAGGGATTAGGGGTAAGGAAACTTAGGGACAGAAAATGCCTCCCTTTATTTTTGAGATTGACATTTTGTGTACTGTACTTAACAAACTCCATTATGCATGGATGCCTGTGTAAGGCTTACCAAGACTGTAATAAGGAAGTACTTTCTATTGGATTCGGATAACTTTATGAACACATTTGACAATTTTACATGTATTGCCAAAGTAATACATAATGATTAAGAAGGGGAAAAAGAGAGAAATAACAGTAAAGTTACAATTTATGGTTAGTTTCTGCCAGTGGGAGTGAATTTGTATAAATGGCTCATCCCTACAGGAAGAGTGTTATGATTTTGGTATAAAAACAAATCCAGAAGTGCTCAGTCACCAGGGGAGGCAGCATATCTGTGGTTGTCTCTGTTTTGGAGGGAGAAGGGGAGGTGGTTTGTCTGTTGCTGTCATATGAAGGAGCGGACTGGGAGGAAACTTTCTTATCCCTATCCCCATTTTTTTTTTTTTTTAATTTTTGTTCTTGCTCCTCCAGAGCAGAAGTAAACTCTGCACGGCTATCAGTGTGCATTTCCCCAGAACAGTGTCTAATGGTGCTGTCCCAGCCCATCCCTTTCTAAAATACAAAAATGTGCAAGGCCCTGCCACAAGTGTAACTCCCGAGTTGGGTTTTTTTTTTTGCACATGTAGGTCTTTTAAAATTTGGATGTAATTTGAATAATAATACAATAAATGTTCCTTCCAGGCCCTTTTTTACAATCCCTTGACCTTTTATCTGTGGAAGAGTCTTAAGTAGGCAAGGGAACTATCCACTCTCCTGGATTTGGAAAATGGTAGGCCTAGTGGGGAGGGCAACCTTCAGATGGTTGGGGAAAACCCCTTCCAAGATGGCCAAAAATCCCAGTTCCATACAGCTTTCTCTCTCTTTTTTTCTCAATCTCCGGACAGGTGTCCTCCAAATTGAAAAAAGATTCTTGCTCACAGTTAGTAGTTCTTTCTCCCTTTCACTCAATGGGAATCCCTATTGGGAGGGTTCCTGGATTGAACTGCAACTTTACAGGTCCGTGGATGAATAAGAAGGGAAGAAAACACTCTCCCAGTTCTTCAAATAACTTCTTCTGGTCCCCAAAAGGAAATAATACCAGAGTTGTCCCTTTTGCAGTAGGTCACCACCATGAGGGCAAGTCTTCCCCATCCCTAGACATCCCGAACATAGGGCTACCTGTTCCTTGAATTCAGAAAAGGCCTAGGTGTCCAAGAAGGCTCCTACCACTTAAAAGTCCAAAAGCCAAAATATTTCCAGGACAACCAGTCTGCACTGTGGGAGAAGAGTACAATGGTGGAGCCCTTGACTTGTTCCGAAAAGTCCCAGGCAGGATGGAGCCCAGGTAGGCCAAAAATACAACTGAGGAAAAATTCTCAACCTTCCTCATGAACTGCAAACTTACACTGTCTGCAGAGGCCTTGTTGGAGCTTTGCTATAACACCTGACAGGGATGGCTATTCCAGCACCCTCAAGAGGAGGGGCTGCACACAAATGGCTCCACCCCTTATTCTTTCCTTCACTAACTGCATTAGTACTATTTCCCAAGGAATACTGGTAACCAAAGAATGGCTTTTGGTTACAGCTGTTTAGTCCTGTGATAGTTCTTGTCCTTGGGTCTAGGATGGGTGCTTCCCCTCTTCCTTGCCCTCCTCCCCAAATTGAGGAACTTTTGTCCTGGAACTCTGCAGCACTTGGAGGTGGTCCCTATGCCTACAAAGGGAGGACCCTGTGGAAGGGGGTTATGTTTTATTAAGCTAAGCAGAGCTATGTTAATGGGGGAGGGGGGGGGGTCCTACACTGCTGCAGAAGCACTGAGATCACTCAGGAGCACCAGTGGGCCAGAAGAATTGGAGGCCTTCCTGCTGTGCATCGATACCTTGAAGGCATTTAATTGCCACTGTCTTATCTCCACTATCCACTTTTCCTTTAGGGTTTATATATTTAAATTGGTTCCCATATGCTTTATAAGGAAGAACACTAAGAACATAAGAAAATGCCATACTGGGTCAGACCAAGGGTCCATCAAGCCCAGCATCCTGTTTCCAACAGTGGCCAATCCAGGCTACAAGTACCCGGCAAGTACCCAAAAACTAAGTCTATTCCATGTTACCATTGCTAATGGCAGTGGCTATTCTCTAAGTGAACTTAATAGCAGGTAATGGACTTCTCCTCCAAGAACTTATCCAGTCCTTTTTTAAACACAGCTATACTAACTGCACTAACCACATCCTCTGGCAACAAATTCCAGAGTTTAATTGTGCGTTGAGTAAAAAAGAACTTTCTCAGATTAGTTTTAAATGTGCCCCATGCTAACTTCATGGAGTGCCCCCTAGTCTTTTCTACTATCCGAAAGAGTAAATAACAGATTCACATCTACCCATTCTAGACCTCTCATGATTTTAAACACCTCTATCATATCCCCCCTCAGTCGTCTCTTCTCCAAGCTGAAAAGTCCTAACCTCTTTAGTCTTTCCTCATAGGGGAGTTGTTCCATTCCCCTTATCATTTTGGTAGCCCTTCTCTGTACCTTCTCCATCGCAATTATATCTTTTTTGAGATGCGGTGACCAGAACTGTACACAGTATTCAAGGTGCGGTCTCACCATGGAGCGATACAGAGGCATTATTTTATTTATTTATTTATTTCTTTTGTATACCGACATTCGATCGAGATATCACATCGGTTTCCAGATAACTAAAGGAATAGGGTGGTAACAGCCCTATTTTACATTATAACATGGTATTAAATAGATATAAGAATATTTTACATTATAACATGGTAATAAATATAACAAGAATATTTTACATTATAACATGGTAATAAATATAACAAGTTGTAACAGAACTAACAGGAGTACATGGAACATTAGACTATAGTATATAACATATATACATAACTGGCTTGGTGATGAGGATAAATTATGGTAAGGAGAGCAGGGAGTGTAGAGGGGGTAGGGGAGAGGAAGGGATGAGTGGGAGGAAGGTAGTGATAGGGAGGGAAAGGGTGGTGGGAGATGCTTGTGTAGGGAGGGAAAGGTGTGGGGCGAGATGCTTGTGGAGGGGGCATGGAGTGGATGGTGCGAATTGGGCGGGTTATGTGTCGGGTGGGAAAGCTTTTAAAAATAGCCATGTTTTGAGGTGTTTTTTGAAGACTTGCAGTGAAGGTTCGTTTCTGAGACAGGTGGGGAGGGTGTTCCATAAGGTGGGGCCCGCTATTGTTATGGCTCGTTTGCGGGTGACGTTGAGGTGTGCAGCTTTGAGATTGGGGACGGCTAGGAGTCCAGTGTTGGTGGATCTGAGAGTTCTTTGAGTAGAGTAAGGTTGTATTCCGTTGTTTAGCCAGTCCATTTTGTTGTTGTTTATTTTTTTGTGCATGAGGGTGAGGGTTTTATACTGGATTCTTTGTGTAATGGGTAGCCAGTGGAGTTCTTTGAGCGTGGGTGTGATGTGAGGGGATTTTTTGTTGTTAGAGATGATTCTGGCGGCAGCGTTCTGTAGAACTTGGAGGGGTTTGATGTGTATTTCTGGTAGTCCGAGGAGGAGGGAGTTGCAGTAGTCGAGTCTTGACAAGATAATTGATTGGAGGACTGTTCTGAAATCGTGCTCTTGGAGAAGGGGTTTGAGTTTTTTTAATGTCTGCAGTTTGAAGAATCCATCTTTGATTGTATTGGAGATGTGTCGTTTAAAGTTGAGTTGGCTGTCAATTGTTACGCCTAGGTTTCTTGTGGACGGCGTGAGTGAGGTTTGTGATATTTGTGGCACTCCCGGGTTGATTGAGTTTCCTGGGTGGTCAGAGGGGGTGCACTTGAGTGGATAGGAGGGATGGTCATCGTGGATGTGAATGATTTCTGTTTTGGCTTGGTTGAGACATAGTGATAATTGAGATAGTAAATGGGATAAGTTTGAGCTGAGTTTGTTCCATTTTTCCATAGTGAGTTGAATGGAGTTGTTTATGGGGAGTAATATTTGTATGTCGTCTGCATAGACAAAGTAGGTGAGGTTTGCCTCTGATAGGTATTTGCATAGTGGGATGAGATATATGTTGAAGAGGGTTGATGATAGGGAAGAACCTTGTGGGACTCCATGAGTGAGGGGCACTTGTGAGGATTCAGATGAGTTCATCTTGACGATGTAAGATCTGTTTGAGAGGTAGGATTTGAACCACTTGATTGTGGTGTCTTGGAGACCAATTTCTTTAAGTCTGGTGAGGAGTGTTCTGTGATTGATGGTGTCGAAGGCGGCTGATATATCAAGAAGTATCAGGAGGAACGATTTGCCTTTGTCGCGGGCCTTTGAGGATGGTATCGGTGAGGGAGAGGAGGAGGGTTTCAGTGCTGAAGAGTTTTCTGAAACCATGTTGTGGCAGGCTGAAGAACATTAAAGGTTTCAAGGTGGTCTGTGAGTTGATTGTTTACTGTTTTTTCGATGATTTTTGCTAGGAATGGGAGGTTGGAGACTGGTCTGTAGTTTGCTGGGTCGGATTTGTCGAGTTGAGGCTTTTTGATGATTGGTTTGATGATGGCGTTTTTGAGTTTTTTCTGGGAAGATTCCTTGTTCTAGGGATAGGTTGATGATGTAGGTTATTGGTTTGACAATAATCTCTCTGATGAGTTTTAGGGTTTTGATGGGGATGGGGTCTAAGGGATGGGATGCAGGGTTGGTTTTTCTGATGATAGGTTCAATTTCTGTGGTAGCAACAGGAGTGAATTGTGACCATGAGTGGATAGGAGGGGGGGTGTCAATTAAGTCATTGTGGGTTTGCGGAATCTTGGCAATGATGTTGTTGACTTTATCCTTGAAGAAATGTGCTAGTTTTTCACTGGAGATGTTGCTGGGGTTTGGCGTATTGTCATTTTGGATGGGGTTGGTAAGGTCTTTGACATAGGCGAAGAGGGTCCTTGGGTTAAATTGGTAATCGTGAATTCTTGATGTGTGGAAATTACGCTTGCTGTGTTAAGGTCAGTTGTATAGTTGTGTAGTAGTGTTCTGTATTTGTCTTTCAGGTTTGAGGTGGGGGTTCGTCTCCACTGTTTCTCAGTCTGTCTCAGTGTTCGCTTTGAGGTTTTCAGTTCTGGGGTGTACCAAGGTGTTCTTTGCTTTGTGGATTGTTTTATTTCCTTTTTTATCATGGGGCATAATGTATTGGCTATGTCTGCGTTGATAGATATCCAGGAGTTTGTGGCTGTGTTGGCGTCATTTAAGTTGATTGTTTTTAGTGCCTCAGGTAACAGTTTGGTGATGTCTTCACTGGAGCATGGTTTGGTGAATTCGATGATTCGGTTGTTTGTTTGTAGTGGGATTGATTGGAGTTGAAGCTTGGCTTGGATGAGGCTGTGATCAGACCATGGGGTGGGGGTTGTAGATGGTGGTTCAGTTGCAGATATTTTGTTGTTTATGAATATTAAGTCCAGGGTGTGTCCTGATTTTTGGGTGGGTGAGTTGATGATTTGGGTGAATCCGATGGCAGACATGGTGGATAGGAGCAGTTCGCTTGTGGGGGATGGAGGGTGGGTATCGATGTGGAGGTTAAAGTCTCCTAGTATTATAGCTGGTTCTTGTAAGTTTATGTGGGTTGTGATGGATTCGATCAGGGGGGAAAGGTTGTGCTGTAGGCAACCAGGAGGTGCATATAGGAGGAGAATTTGGAGATGTTTTGATTTGAATAGGTTGGTCTCGATAGGGGGTGGTAAGTTTAGGGAGTGGGAAGAGAATTTAAGTTTTTTGTGAGCTAGGAATAGTAGGCCACCTCCCTTTCTTTTGTTTCTGGGTATGGAGAAAATATTGTATGTGTTTTTGGGCAGTTGATTGAGTAGGACTGTCAGAGTGTTTCAGCCAAGATTCGGTTATACAGAATATGTCTGGTTGGTCATCTGTGAGTATGTCATGGATGATTATTATGACATGGATGATTATTATGACATTATTATGACATTTTCCATTTTATTCGCCATTCCCTTTCTAATAATTCCCAACATTCTGTTTGCTTTTTTGACTGCCGCAGCACACTGAACCGACAATTTCAATGTGTTATCCACTATGACACCTAGATCTCTTTCTTGGGTTGTAGCACCTAATATGGAACCCAACATTGTGTAATTATAGCATGGGTTATTTTTCCCTATATTCATCACCTTGCACTTATCCACATTAAATTTCATCTGCCATTTGGATGCCCAGTTTTCCAGTCTCACAAGGTCTTCCTGCAATTTATCACAATCTGCTTGTGATTTAACTACTCTGAACAATTTTGTGTCATCTGCAAATTTGATTATCTCACTCGTCGTATTTCTTTCCAGATCATTTATAAATATATTGAAAAGTAAGGGTCCCAATACAGATCCCTGAGGCACTCCACTGTCCACTCCCTTCCACTGAGAAAATTGTCCATTTAATCCTACTTTCTGTTTCCTGTCTTTTAGCCAGTTTGCAATCCATGAAAGGACATCGCCACCTATCCCATGACTTTTTTTACTTTTCCTAGTAGCCTCTCATGAGGAACTTTGTCAAACGCCTTCTGAAAATCCAAGTATACTACATCTACCAGTTCACCTTTATCCACTTGTTTATTAACTCCTTCAAAAAAGTGAAGCAGATTTGTGAGGCAAGACTTGCCCTGGGTAAAGCCATGCTGACTTTGTTCCATTAAACCAAGTCTTTCTATATGTTCTGTGATTTTGATGTTTAGAACACTTTCCACTATTTTTCCTGGCACTGAAGTCAGGCTAACCGGTCTGTAGTTTCCTGGATCGTCCCTGGAGCCCTTTTTAAATATTGGGGTTACATTTGCTATCCTCCAGTCTTCAGGTACAATGGATGATTTTAATGATAAGTTACAAATTTTTACTAATAGGTCTGAAATTTCATGTTTTAGTTCCTTCAGAACTCTGGGGTGTATACCATCCGGTCCGGGTGATTTACTACTCTTCAGTTTGTCAATCAGGCCTACCACATCTTCTAGGTTCACCGTGATTTGATTCAGTCCATCTGAATCATTACCCATGAAAACCTTCTCCATTATGGGTACCTCCCCAACATCCTCTTCAGTAAACACCGAAGCAAAGAAATCATTTAATCTTTCCGTGATGGCATTATCTTCTCTAAGTGCCCCTTTAACCCCTCGATCATCTAACGGTCCAACTGACTCCCTCACAGGCTTTCTGCTTTGGATATATTTTACAAAGTTTTTACTGTGAGTTTTTTGCCTCTACAGCCATCTTCTTTTCAAATTCTCTCTTAGCCTGTCTTATCAATGTCTTACATTTAACTTGCCAGTGTTTATGCTTTATCCTATTTTCTTCTGTTGGATCCTTCTTCCAATTTTTGAATGAAGATCTTTTGGCTAAAATAGCTTCTTTCACCTCCCCTTTTAACCATGCCAGTAATCGTTTTGCCTTCTTTCCACCTTTCTTAATGTGTGGAATACATCTGGACTGTGCTTCTAGAATGGTATTTTTTAACAATGACCACGCCTCTTGGACATTTTTTACTTTTTGTAGCTGCTCCTTTCAGTTTTTTTTCCTAACAATTTTTCTCATTTTATCAAAGTTTCCCTTTTGAAAGTTTAGCACGAGAGCCTTGGATTTGCACACTGTTCCTCTTCCAGTCATTAAATCAAATTTGATCATATTATGATCACTATTGCCAAGCGGCCCCACCACCGTTACCTCTCTCACCAAGTCCTGTGCTCCACTGAGAATTAGATCTAAAATTGCTCCCTCTTGTCGGTTCCTGAACCAATTGCTCCATAAAGCTTTCATTTATTCCATCCAGGAACGTTATCTCTCTAGCGTGACCCGATGATACATTTACCCAGTCAATATTGGGGTAATTGAAGTCTCCCATTATTACTGCACTACCAATTTGGTTAGCTTCCCTAATTTCTCTTAGCATTTCACTTCCGTCTCACCATCTTGACCAGGTGGAAGGTAGTATACCCCTATCACTATAGTCTTCCCTGACACACAAGGGATTTCTACCCATAAAGATTCAATTTTGCATTTAGTCTCATGCAGGATGTTTATCCTGTTGGACTCTATGCCATCCTGGACATAAAGCGCCACACCTCCTCCCGAGTGCTCCTCTCTGTCATTGCGATATAATTTGTACCCCGGTATAGCACTGTCCCATTGGTTATCCTCTTTCCACCATGTCTGAGATGCCAATTAAGTCTGTCATCATTCACTGCTATACATTCTAATTCTCCCATCTTACTACTTAGACTTCTGGCATTAGCATACAAACATTTCAAAGTTTGTTTTGTTTGTATTTTCATTCTGCTTTTTAATTGATAGGGATAAGTTAGAATTTTTTAGCTCAGGTGAGTTTTTTTTTTAGTTACAGGCACTTGGACTACTTTTCTAATTATTGGAACCTCACTGTCGGGATGCCCTAATTCTAATGCATCATTAGTATCCTTTAAAGATACCTCTCTCCGAACCATGCGCTGCTGAGCGACTTTCGGCTTTCCCCTTTGTTCTAGTTTAAAAGCTGCTCTATCTCCGTTATAGTTAGCCCCCTTCTGGGCAGATTCCATCCAGTTTATATCCTTTTGAAGGTGCGGTCTCCTGAATTGCAAGCATTATTCTAAACTGCTATATTTTGAAGATACGAATTAGTTTGTTATGTTATCTTTTTTTTCGCTAGTTTTAAATTTTTTTTGATTTGTCTTTGTTTTGAAAATGCGGTGTCAAATGTTTTCTATTTGTGATGTGTGTTATACTCCGCAATGAATATATATGAATATCGGTACACTATAAAAAGAGCTAAATAAATAAAATAAGGACTTATATGGGGCAATATTGCCTCCTTTATTTCCTGCTGACCATTCCTCTCCCTGTGCACCCAAGCATCTTTCTGGCTTTTCCCATTGCCTTAGCAATGATTATCATCAGATACTACCTTACCCAGATCCTGCTCTTTTCAGGCATAGACTAATTTCACCCCTATAGTGTACCCCTCCCTTGCATTTCTACATCCTAAATGTAAGACTCTGCATGTTTGTTTTTTGTTTTTAGCACTGAATCTTAGCTTTTAGACTGTAGACCTTCTTCAAGCTTCACTAGATCCTCCTCATGTTTTCCATGCCTTCCTGGGTGTGAATCAAAATGTGAGGAACTAGCAGCTTACTTCAACAACAAAATACAAACTATTTTAACACGTTTTAAGTCACAAATCTTGCCCAACTCAACGTTAAATCCCAGCAACACCCACAATAACAATTCCCATCTCACTGCCGCATCTACATACACCAACCAATCTGCACCAGCTACTAAAAAAAACTTTGAAACAAAGCTTACAAATCTTGAGAATACGACTTATATAGAAGTAGAGTCAATACTAAAGAAAATTAAACCAGCTCTGCACCCCGCAGACATAATGCCCACTAAAACCCTACTCTCAACACACTCTACAATAGCAAAACCCATCGCAAAGATACTCAACAAATATCGCATCGGACAAAGTTCCTTCTCAACTCAAACATGCAATCATAACACCTACCCTTAAAAAAATAAAACCTGGATACATCTGACCCAGTGAACTATCGTCCAGTTTCGAACCTCCCCTTCCTATCCAAAATAATTGAAAGAATCATCAATAAACAACTCACTGAATACCTAGACGAGCATCAATTACTTTTCCCTTCCCAATATGGATTCAGAAAGTTCCACAGCACAGAAACTCTTCTACTATCACTATCAGTCGCTCCTAACAGCCCTAGACTCCAGCCACTCACACATTCTGGCCATCCTAGATATATCGGCCGCCTTTGACACTGTAAATCACAACACCCTCATCTCCCGCCTCACCGAAATAGGAATCACCGGCACGGCGCTACTCTGGTTCCAATCATACCTGAGCAACAGGACCTACAGTGTTAAAAGTGGACGATGCGAATCCAAGCCAAGAAGTCTCGCACAAGGAGTCCCCCCAAGGATCATCACTTTCCTTGACTCTGTTTAATGTTTATCTCACACCACTCTACCGGCTACTTTCAAAACTGGGTCTTCAACACTTCATTTACGCAGATGATCAAATTGGTACAAAAATTAACAATCAGGGACCGGGCTTTTTCAACAGCAGGCCCCACCATTTGGAATACACTACCCCCAGACCTTCGACAGGAAACCTGCCTCATAGATTTTAAGAAGAAACTGAAGACTTGGCTTTTCTGTAGAGCCTTTCCTGTCTCCTAGACTATATTCTACTAAGATATTATTCAATCAGCTGTACTTCAATAACTAGCAGAATGTCATATAATCACGTTATAATGCTAGAGTTATTCTCCTGAGGTTGGCTTCAACCCCCTTCTCTCTGTTATATCTCTCTACTTTGATTATCTGTCTCTTCATTTCCAATTCCAAGTTATTCACCATTGTTATAATGTAACTTTTACCTTCTGCTCCTAATCTGTCTCCTCTTTTGAGGTTTGACTAGTTACTGTTAATGTACTATCGTTCTATGTAAACCGAGTTGATTTGATCTGTATCAAGAAAATCGGTATATAAAATCCCTAAATAAATAAATAAATAAATGATGTACAGATCCTCATACCTATTACCAGTTCTCTCTCAAATGCCCTGAACACATGGAACGTGGCCCCTCACAGAAATTAAAAAACTACTTACTGACAGCTACTTGGCCATTAACACCAACAAAACTGAGCTGTTCACCATCACACCTCCAAAAAACTTGACATTGAACACAACTGTACTATCACAAGCCAGCCCTCCTATGGCACAGCAAGTCCGCAGCCTTGGCATCATCACTGACAGCAATCTTACGTTTAAAAAATTCATCTTGGACACTGTTAAAAACTGGCTTTTTCAAGCTCCACACTCTAAAGCGTATCAAACCGCTCTTACACCCATATGACTTCCGCACAGTACTGCAAGCAACTATTCTATCAAAGCTTGACTACTGCAATGCACTTCTATTAGGCTTACCAAAAACCACGCTACAACCATTGCAAATGTTACAAAATGCAGCTGCCCGCATCATTACCGACACACGCCGCCACGGACACATCACTCCCACACTTCAGTCTCTACACTGGCTACCCATTGCATCCAGGATCATATATAAATCCATTACGCTAATACACAAAGCCATCCATAACCGAAATATGCTTTGGTTCTCCAACACCTATACTTCAAAAAGTCAAACTGACCAACCAGATCCCAGCATCAAGCCAGACTGCCAATCCCCTCTCCTAAACTGACCAAACTTGCTTCTACAAAAGAACAATCGCTCATCATAGCTGGAACCACAATATGGAACAGTATGCCCTCTGAACTGCGCCAGGAACCTTGCCACAAAAAATTTAAACAAAACCTAAAAACCTGGCTGTTCAAAAATGTCTACCATTAACTGACTGGGGACCCATACAATCCATTTACGTTGCTGTCACAACCTCCCGCTGTCTCCCTTCCCCTAGAAAAGCTCCCTTCTAGTTATTTATTACTGTAATTAAATTTCGGTTACCCTTCTTAACATTACATCTTTGATATTTACTCTCCTCGATACCATTGTCACCCTCATAACGATGATATTTATTCTCCTAGTTATTGGTTAAACATGCTACTTGTTTGTTTTACCAGTTAATGTTTTATTGTAAAGCGCATTGCTGAATTAATGTTTTCTGTAAACAGAGGTGATGTGCCGCGGTATATAAAAAATCTTTAAATACCCTGTTGTAGCTTGGTATCATCCACAAAAAAGACAAACATGTCCTGATGGTTGTCCTGCAATATCACTTATGAAAATATTGAAAACAATTGGTCCAGTAGCCGATCCCTGTGGCGCACTACTAGTGGTGCCCCTCTGCATGGAGTGAACTCACTTAGCATTACTATTTATTAGAGATGTGAATCGTGTCCTCGATCGTCTTAACGATCGATTTCAGCTGGGAGGGGGAGGGAATCGTATCGTCGCCGTTTGGGTGTTTAGAGTATCGTGAAAAACGTTAAAATTGTGAACCGGCACACTAACCCCCTTAAACCCCCCCCCCCCCCATGCCTTAAATTACCTGGGGGTCCAGCGGCGGTCTGTAGCTAAATCGAGGGAAGGGGGAGGGCAGGAAAACCGGCACACTAAAACACCCTAAAACCCGCCCCCCCCCCAAATGCCTTAAATTACCTGGGGGTCCAACGGCGGTCCGGAACGGTCTCCTGCAATTGAATCGTGTTGTCTTCAGCCGGCGCCATTCTGCGCCGCCATTTTGCAAAATGGCGGTGCAAAATGGCGGCGGCCATAGACCAACACGATTCGACTGCAGGAGGTCGTTCCGGACCCCCGCTGGACTTTTGGCAAGTCTTGTGGGGGTCAGGAGGCCCCCCCAAGCTGGCCAAAAGTCCCTGGGGGTCCAGCGGGGGTCCGGGAGCGATTTCCTGCCGGCTGAAGACAACACGATTCAATTGCAGGAGGCCGTTCCGGACCGCCGCTGGACCCCCAGGTAATTTAAGGCATTTGGGGGGGGGGTTCGGGAGGGTGGGGGATTTAATTTATAGGGTCGGGGGTGGGTTTTAGTGTGCCGGTTTTCCTGCCCTCCCCCTTCCCCCAATTTACGATTTTTTGACGATAAATCAGGGGAATTGGTATTGTATCATGGCCCTAACGACTTTTGACGATTTAAAATATATCGGACGATATTTTAAATCGTCAAAAAACGATTCACATCCCTACTATTTATTGCTACCCAGTCATTTTTAGGATCCATGTCAAGGACCTTAAAGTTTACATAAGATGCCTATGTAGCACCATGTCAAAAGCCTTACTGAAATCCCAAGTACACTGCATCTAGTACTTTCCCTGATCCAACTCTCTGGTCACCCAAAGAAAGTGATCAGATTTATTTGACAAGACATAACCTAACTGAATTATCAGCAGGAGGCAGCAGAAACCTCTGCAGACATTTGGATATTCACTAAATGCTTTTTTTTTTTTCCCCTTCCAGTTCTAGTTCCAGGGTGTTGTGGTAATCCAATACCAATCTGCAATCTCCCCTGGAATGGTAACAAAGACAACAGATGTCAAATGAAGGATGACATTCTAGATATTAACCAGAGTCAGTTAAGGCCTGTCTTTCCTTGCCTATGAGTTTCTTCCACATTCTCTGCCCCCTTGCCCTCCAAACCTGTTATATCTGGGTACAAAGTTGGTTGGGAAACAGGGTCTGTGTGTTGGTGCAGGTGGCTGGGTGAGATAGTATGTATTAGAGGTGGGTACAGGGCTGGTGAAATTACTTAGGCAGCTGCCTAGGGCAGCAAGCTGCAGGGGAGAGGGGGGGATAAAGCAAAAAATGCCATTTAGGCTGCTTCTGCTGCTGCCTTTGTTCCTCCTGCCCCGAACCTTCTAGGCATTATGCTTTCTTCCAAAGCAGTGGGCTGGGCTCTGGGCCAGCTGCTATTCAAATACAGTGGCATTTCCCTGCTCAGGGAGGAGGTTGAGTTAGCACACATTTTCTAGTAATCTGTAAAGGCCCTGCCTTCTCCTGAATGAGTTTCCTGCAGGTGAGATGGGGAAATGGAATGGTGGTGGTCCAGGGGGAGTCTTGCATTTAAGTTGCTTAAAATAGCAAAATTTTTAGCACTGGCCCTGGGTAGTTTTTAGGGAGAGGCTTTTTTTTTTTTAAATCAGTATTTAATATCCTTATTGCTATCCATTACGTTACAGGAATTATTCCTTTGAATGCACCAGAGAGCAGCTTCCTGATTGAGGGTGATATCATCAAACCTGTGAGTATCCAGCTGCTCCCAAGTAATAGAAAAAAACAACTTGTGGAACACCACTTAAAGACCCCTGTGACTGCTCCTGCTTTTGGGAGGGGAGGAGGTTACTCTTATCTTGAGATGGAGGAGTGGTTCTCTCTGATGCCTTCTGAAATGGAGGCTTCCCTCTGCCTGCGGGAACACTAGGTGCATCACACAGCAGTTTGAAGATGCTTGGATGAGTTAGGTGGGTGTCTGTGTGCTTGACTGACTAACTGGGGTACATGCAGGAGTTTCTTGACAGCTAGTAGCAGATGCTGGAGTAACCCTACAGAGCATGGAACTATTTTATTTAATATTCCACCTTTCAAATGCTTCAAGACCTATTACGTTCTGGCACTATAGGTAGGTATTTATTTATAACTTTTTTTTATACCGAAGTTCAGGTAACAGAATTACTTATCACTCCGGTTTACATTATAACAAGTAGAAAACAATGACAACATATGTCTTACAATGAACAAGGGAGTGAACAACTTGGATAATATAACATAACTAGGAACAGTAGCAGTATGCACTATTAGAGCGAGACTAGCACATGGGGAGGGAGGTTTGCTAATGGGGGGAGGAGGGGGAAGGAAGGTTGTTCGTGGAGGGGGGAGGAGGGAGAAATTTCTTATTGATGAGTAAAAACATGAGCATAGGTTCTGGACGTCAACAGTATGAAAACAGTCTATGGGAGCTGTGGAAGACTAAGTTAAGGGAATGCTTGACCGAATAGCCATGTCTTGAGTCTTTTTTTGAACGTGTTGGGGCAATGTATCAGCCTTAGCTCCGGAGGAAGCAGATTCCACTGTTTGGGGCCTGCTGTGGATAGAGCTCTTTTACTTAAAGATGTTTTCATGGGAGGTTTGCATGTAGGTATTGAGCAGGTTAACCACAGAAGGAGCAGCAGTCTAATAGTTGCCAACCCTGAGGGGTAGCGGAGAATGTGCTATATGTACCTATTCTACTCCAAACACAACTTTTTTTTTTAATGTTTTTAATTCTCTCTTCAACCTTCCCCCCTCCCTTTATCCCTTACTTGCTCTCAAGCTTTGTCCTTTTCCTCTTTGTCTCTCTTGGATTTCTGTGTAGCAGGGGGCTGCTGCAGTGACTTTGACTCAAACTCCAGCTGGCAGCAGGTGAGGTACACTGTCAGGCTGCAGTGTGATGGAAACAGGTTATGATCTAAATCATACACTTGCAATACTGGGTCCCCTATACTGCCTTCCTCCCCTACAAAAAGGAAGTTAGCCCCACAGTGGATGAGGGACCTAGGCTGTTAGCAATTTTTTTTACTACTGGTTTTGAAGTTGTTCTGGCAGCCAGCGTGGCTACACAAAAACCATCTAGGTCCGCTGAATACAAACCAGTTGATGTGTGTTCACTAGGCTGCTTGGACTAGTCCCTGTATTATGAAGATAAATACCTCTATACACAAACCTGTCCCTGAAAACAGCTGGCAAAAAACTTGCTGGCCTAGGCCTAATGGAGGAAGAAGCCTAGGTGAGGGAGTGCTGAATGAGAGCCTTGATCCTTCATCCCTCACTGTTGTGCTCCTGTCCAGGCTGAAATGGACTCAATTTATTGATCTAGGTGTACATCTTATCTTCCAAATGTTTAGAGGTAGTAGACTCTCTACAAGTGTGAACTTCATGGACATTTCAGAAATACTTTTTCTAAAACTCCTATGTGTGTGTTGGGAGTTTTCCCCTGAGCTGGTAGAAAATAGTTGATGGAGCCCTGCAAAAGTTGGGATTAGTAGTTCAGGAAATGGTCCCCCTTTAGAGATGAGCATCAGGAACCACTGAAGGATAGTAGTATTGGGACTTCTAAGTCCCAAGTATGCCACTCGTGTTGGATCACCTGGATCAGCAAATATAGCCCTTAGATCTGTTCCTCTATCCAAAAAGTTAAATTTAGCTTGGAACTCTTCATTGAGCTATGCTATCTCCACTTATCTATAATTAGCTTGAGGGCTGGGTGTGCCATTGCTCCATGAGAAGGCCTAACATAACTCAATCCTTCCCTCTACTCCATGCCAGACTCTGATATCCATGAAATACTGGATCTATTTAGATATCTTTGAAGAGAAAAAATGTGTACCCTCCCACCCCACTGGGGAATAAGACTGTCCTTGTAAAACTGCCCTGTGGGATGATATATGCTGTGTTGGAACCCAAACTTGCAGCACTGAAGGAGTACATCCAGGGCATTCTGTTATCCTCTCCAGTTGGGGCACCAATATTGTTTGAAGGACAGCATGTGGAGATTACCAATCTTTAAACAGATTCCAAATTGTGTCTACCCGTATTGTCAGTTTGATTTGTAGGGGGCATACAACCTCATTACAATTTGTCTATTAGTTCAATAGACACATGTTCATTACAACTACAGCATCATGTGCTTCAGACTGACCAATGCTTCTGCCACCTCTTTATATGCTGGACAAGAATAAAGATATTCTAGACTGCGGCATTGTAATCTCTCTGGAAGAGAACGCAGTGCTACATGAACAACATGTGGTGATCATATAGCAACTATACAAAAGTAGAGAAATGTTCCTTCAATTGATTTTATTTTTTCGGGGGTACATCAAATCATCCGGAGGATTACAGGTGGACCTCCTAGGAGTGCCCAGGACACACTGACTTCAAATGCATGGGAGACATTCAGTATTTCATTGGCTTTGTTTATGTAATCTGCTTTGGGCCTACCTTTTTTAGGGAAAGGTGGAATATCAAATGCTTATAAAGAAGTTCTCCAATATTCATACAAGTCTTTCCCCCCCCCCCCCCATTTTGTAATATCTATGCTGAAGACTTCAACCAGTCAAAAATAGTGTTTACATGGGGGGGGGGGTGTCCCCTCCTGGTTCACACCGGAGAAATTACTTACCTGATAATTTTGTTTTCCTTAGTGTAGACAGATGGACTCAGGACCAATGGGTATAGTGTACTCCTGTTAGCAGTTGGAGACGGATCAGATTTCAATCTGACATCGGCCCCTAGTACATATATCCCTGCAGGAAGTGCAGCTCTTCAGTATTCTCCTCAAAGAGCATTGTGGATATATGTGTGACTGACTGATTAACTTAATTTGGTTAACTTGGTTAACTTGAATAACTTCATAACTTGATTAACTTGAACTGGTTGACTATAGCTGGAGACCGCCAGTGTACTCAACCGGAAAGCATCGACACCCGGCAGGGTGGATGCCCTAGGTCAGCAGTTCTCAACCGGTGTGTCATGACACACCAGTGTGTCGCCAAGCACCAGCTGGTATATCGCGTGCTCCCGGTCTCTCCTGCTGCTCTTTCTTCCCTGCTGCTGTTGCCGCCGGGCTATCAGCACGTTCACGCCCAGTGGGAATGACAGCAGTGCTAAAAGATGTGGCACCCGTGGCTGGCCTTTTCTTCTTCCCGTGCCTGCATCCCCCCCCCCCCCCGGACCCGGAACAGGAAGTGGTGTGCGGGAAGAAAGAGCCATGCTGCATGATAAAGTAGCAGCGGCCGCTGCAGCATCGGCCCCCGAGCAATTGAAGCAGCCGGTAATCGAGAAAAGAGACAGCAGCATGAGCCTCCCGCGGTCGATGGAATTCTTCCTTCTTGGCCTGCGGGGGCTGGAGGAGGAGGCTGCTGCAGCTACCATTTGTGCTCGGGTGGGGGGGAGAGAGAGAGAAGCAGCCAGCCAATGTGTGTGTGATTGAGAGCCTGTGTGTAAGTGAGAGAATGTATTTGATCGAGAGCATGTGTGTGATTGAGAGAAACTGGTCAGAGAGAGAGCATGTGTGTGTATATGTGAGAGACAATGAAAGTGACTGCTCAAGGAGATGACAGATGTGTAAGAAGAGAAAATCCAAGTATACTACATAAGAAAATGCCATACTGGGTCAGACCAAGGGTCCATCAAGCCCAGCATCCTGTGTCCAACAGTGGCCAATCCAGGCCACTGTACTGTGTACAATTCTGGTCGTCGCATCTCAAAAAAGATATAATTGTGATGGAGAAGGTACAGAGAAGGGCTACCAAAATGATAAGGGGAATGACTAAAAAGGTTAGGACTTTTCAGCTTGGAGAAGAGACGGCTGAGGGGGATATGATAGAGGTGTTTAAAATCATGAGAGGTCTAGAACGGGTAGATGTGACTTGGTTATTTACTCTTTCAGATAATAGAAAGACTAGGGGGCACTCCATGAAGTTAGCATGTGGCACATTTAAAACTAATCGGAGAAAGTTCTTTTTCACTCAACGCACAATTAAACTCTGGAATTTGCTGCCAGAGGATGTGGTTAGTGCAGTTATTATAGCTGTGTTTAAAAAAAGTCCATTACCTGCTATTAATTAAGTTGACTTAGAAAATAGCCACTGCTATTACTAGCAACAGTAACATGGAATAGACTTAGTTTTTGGGTACTTGCCAGGTTCTTATGGCCTGGATTGGCCACTGTTGGAAACAGGATGCTGGGCTTGATGGACCCTTGGTCTGACCCAGTATGGCAATGTTCTTATGTTCTTAAGAGTGAGCATGGGAGTGAGAAACCTGTGTGTGTGTGTGACACACAGCATGGGAGTGAGAAGCCTGTATATCTGAAAGAGAACATGGGAGTGGGAAGCCTGTGTGTGTTTGTGTGAGAAAGTGATTATGGGCATGAAAAGCCTGTGCATGTGGAGAGAACAAGCATGGGAGTGAGAGACTGGTGAGTGTGTGTGTGTGTGAGAGAAAGTGATTATGAGAGTGAGAAGCCCATATATGTAAGTGGAACACGGGAGTGGGAAGCCTGTGTGTGTGTATGGCATGAGAGAAACTGTTTAGGAAGGTGACTGGTGTGTTTGTCAAAGACTGGGAGATGATTGGTGTGTGAGAGACAGAAACTGGTCATGGGGGCATGACTGATATGGTGTGTGTGTGTGTGTGAGAGACATGGGCCCTAAGGAAGAGGACCATGAGTATAGAGCTTAGCCATTACTGCTGCTTCTGGTGTGTGCTACAGCCTGCATGGAAGAGGAGTAGGAGAGCTGCTGGAGGGGGTAAGTAAAGGTGGCTTTTTAAGTTTATTTTTCTTGATTGACTACCATTTTAATTATTTAATATTATGTGATGTGTCTGCTTTTTTTGAAATATTTTATTGGTGTTTGGAGAATTTTTAATAGTTTTTATGAGTTTTTAATTGTTGGATGTTGTTCTGTTCATAGTTGTTGTGAAACATTTATTCTGCTTATTAGTATAGTTATACAGTTATTTCTATGTGGAGATCTATAGCTGCTTGCTAGTTCTGTTTTCCTAATAAGAGGTGTATTGGTTTTTAGGACCTGATTTAATATTTGTAGTGTTGCCTTTTCATAGATAGGGTTGCTCCTGTTTGAGTGTATTCCATAATACAGGTGTAACTGTGCGGATTAGTTTATGTGCATTACTACAGATCCTGGGAGTATGTTAGGTCGGTTCTGTGTCTGTTACTGAAATAATTTACTAGCATGTAAGCGTTTGTATCAGTCTTATTTGTTGTGTTTTCTCAAGAGGACATGCATTGGTGGTAAACTGCTGTCTTTTCATAAGTAGGGCTATTGAGCCTGGAAGTAGAAGGAGTTTGAGTTGCTGTTACTGAGATGACACCAGAACCAGAATATCTTTTTTGTAGGGTGAGTTGTATGAGGAATATCATAATTCTGCTTTACATCCATTATTGTGGGTCAGGGGGGTTCCCGTGGATGCAAACTGTACTTTTACATCTAGCCCTGTGACTATCATGGGTCAGTGTGTCACGCATGTGAGAACCATCTGTCAGGTGTGTCCCAACAGAAAAAAGGTTGAGAACCACTGCCCTAGGTAAATGAAAGACCATGCATAACGGCAGCCAAGGGTGGGATGCAGAGTCCATCTGTCTACACTAAGGAAAACGAAATTATCAGGTAAGTAATTTCTCCATTTCCTAGCGTGTAGCAGATGGACTCAGGACCAATGGTATGTATAAAAGCTACTCCCGAACCGGGTGGGAGGCTGCCCGTGACCCATTTAGTATTGCCCTTGCAAATGCAGTGTCCTCCCGAGCCTGAACATCCAGACGGTAGAATCTGGAGAAAGTATGGATGGAGGACCATGTGGCCGCCCTGCAGATCTCGGCAGGTGTCAGAATTCTAGTTTCTGCCCAGGATACTGCCTGGGCTCTGGTAGAATGGGCCTTGACCTGTAGAGGTGGTGGCTTGCCAGTTTCTATGTAGGCCGCCTTGATGACTTCCTTGATCCAGTGGGTGATGGTTGCCCGCAAGTCCGCTTCCCCTTGTTTCTTTCCGTAGTGAAGGACGAAAAGGTGGTTCGTTCTTCGTACGGGTTCCGACATTTCCAGGTATCTGGATAGGAGTCTGCCAATGTTTGTTGAGGTGACATAGACTACAGGCTTCTTCTGAATTCTTCAAGCCATCCGTCATTGGTAACGAGATGGTCTGGTTGAGGTGGAAGTGAGAGACCATTTTGGGGAGGAAGGAGGGAACCGTGCGTAGTTGGATGGACCCCGGGGTGAGCCTGAGGAACGGCTCCTGGCAGGACAGTGCTTGTAGTTCCGAGATGCGGCGGGCTGAACACAGTTAAGGTTAACAGGTGGAGGGACAGGCCTCGGAGGGGTCTGAAGGCAGTTCCCGCTAGGAAGTCCAAAACGAGATTGAGATTCCATAGAGGTACCGGCCACTTTAGTGAGAAGCTATGCTGTCGCCCTCACTCTTGGAGCCGTAGCATGACAATGCGGCCACTTGTACCTTGATGGAGTTGAGGGACAGACCTTTCTGTAGTCCATTCTGTAAGAATTCCAGGATCACAGGAACTTTAAATGAGCGTGGCTTGATGTTGTGGTCTTCGCACCAGGCTTCAAATACTATCCAAATCCTTATGTACGTTAACGATGTGGAGAAGTTGCATGATTGGAGGAGAGTGTCTATTACCACCCCCGAGTATCCGCTCTCTCAGGCGGGCCCTCTCAATTGCCAGACCGTAAGAGAATTGAGCTGGGTCCTCGTGGAGGATTGGACCTTGTTGTAGCAGGTCCCTGTGTGGGGGCAGGGGTAGAGGGTTCCCTGCCAGCAGTCTTCTCATGTCTGCGTACCAGGGTCGTCTTCTGGTGGCTCTGGATTGGCCAAGAACTAGTCCCTTGTGTAGTTGTATCTTGTGAATGATCGTGCCCAATAGGGGCCATGGCGGGAAGGCGTATAGTAGAGTCCCCTGTGTCCAGGTCTGTACCAGGGCGTTAATCCCTTGGGACTGCGGTTCCCGCCTGCAGCTGAAGTATCTGGATACTTGGGCGTTGGATGTGTTTGCCAGAAGGTCCATGTCCGGTGTCTCCCCCCCCCCCCCCCCCCCACCGATTCACTATCAATTGGAAGGCTGCGGATGACAGCCTCCATTCTCCTGGGTCTAGACTTTCCCTGCTGAGGAAGTCTGCCGTGATGTCTTTCCTGGCGATGTGGACGGCGAAGATCTCCTGGAGGTTTGCTTCCGCCCACGCCATCAGGGGGTCTATTTCTAGGGACACCTGTTGGCTCCTGGTTCCCCCCTGCCAGTGGATATAGGCCACTGTCGTGGTGTTGTCCGACATTACTCTGACCGCTTTGTTTTGGAGTCTGAGCGAACCGCAGACAGGCTAGTCGGACTACCCGCGCTTCTAGGCGGTTGATGTTCCATCCCACCTCTTCTGCGTTCCACTGCCCTTGGGCGGTTAACTCCTCGCAGTGTGCTCCCCATCCTCGTAGACTGGCATCTGTGGTGAGTAGGGTCCAGGTTGGGGAGGATAGTCTTGATCCCTGGCTCATGTGGCTGGCCTGCAGCCACCACCATAGTTGGGTCCGAACTCTGCCCGGGAGTAATGGACATACGGTGTAGTTCTGGGACCATGGGCTCCACCGTGATAGGAGGGAGCGCTGTAGGGTCCTCATGTGGGCTCGCGCCCATGGCACAACTTCCAAGGTGGATGCTATCAGCCCAAGGACTTGCAGGTAATCCCATGCTGTGGGACGATCGTTCAGCAAGGTTTGCAGCCGGTTCCACAATTTTGATTTCCTTGTGGGGGTTAGGCTGACCTTGTCCTCTTTGGTGTCGAATCGGACTCCTAGGTATTCCAGCGACTGTGAGAGCTGTAGGGAGATTTTGTTTGTGTTGACCACCCATCCTAGGCTCTCCAGTAGAGTTATGACTCTGCTGGTTGCTTGGCGGCTTTCCTCTGGTGACTTTGCCCTGATCAGCCAGTCGTCCAGGTAAGGGTGAACGAGGATTCCTTCCTTCCTCAGTGTTGCGCCACCACTACTATTACCTTGGTGAACATCCGGGGTGCTGTGGCTAACCCGAAGGGTAGTGCCCGGAACTGGTAGTGACGGTTCAGGACTTTGAAGTGTAGGTAATGCTGGTGTTCCTGATGAATTGGGATGTGTAGGTAGGCCTCCGAAAGATCCGGGGATGTGAGAAACTCTCCCGGTTGTATCGCCCTTATTATGGATCATAGGGCTTCCATGCGGAAGCGGGGAATCCTCAGGTGGCGGTTGATCGATTTGAGGTCCAGGATGAGCCTGAATGTTCCCTCTTTCTTGGGGAAGATAAAATAAATGGAATAATGCCCAGTATTTATTTCTTGTGGAGGCACTGGGGTTATGGCCTCGAGGGCCAGTAGCCTGGACAGTGTAGCTTCCACTGCCGCCCTCTTGGAGAGGTCGTGGCAGGGGGACTCCACGAACTTGTCTGGAGGGATTCGTAGAAAATCCAGGTAGTACCCCTCCCAAATGATGGCTAGGACCCACTTGTCCGAAGTTATCTCGACCCATCTGCGGTAGAATAGGGCTAGTCTGCCCCCTATGGCTTCTTTCCTTGGATGGGTCAGCTGAATCTCATTGTGGGGTGCGGCTGGGGCCTGTACCCGAGCTGGTTCCCCTCTTGTTGTGCTTGTTCCGAAAGGACTGGTTCCTGCCCGTAGGGCGGTGGGCTTGATAGTTACTCCTGTAAGGATTGAAGCACTGTGAACTTCTGCGCCTAGAGGACCTGGGGAAGGGTCGCTGGTTTCTCTTCGTCTTATCCTCCGGTAGGCGCGGCAATGGGGACTCGCCCCATTTGTCAGCCAGTTTCTCTAGTTTGCTGCCGAACAGGAGGGATCCTTTGAAGGGCATCCTTGTGAGGTGCGTTTTGGAAGATGTCGGCTGACCAGCTTCGGAGCCAGAGTTGCCTCCTGGCCGCCACCGCAGAGGACACTCCTCTGGCCGCGGTGCGCACTAGGTCGAAGGCAGCATCCGCAAGGAATGATACTGCTGGTTCCATGTCTTCTCCCGGGGTGGTGTTCCTGGTTTGTGATAAGCAGGCACATGTCACCACGGTGCAGCAGGCCGCAATTTGTAGAGACATAGCGGCTACGTCAAATGACTGTTTGAGGATGGACTCCAGCTGCCGGTCATGTGCATCCTTGAGCGCAGCTCCTCCCTCCACTGGTATGGTAGTGCGCTTGGAGACCATGCAGACCATGGCATCAACTCTTGGGCATGCAAGAAGATGTTTGGTTGCCAGGTCCAGGGGGTACAGGTCTGCCAAAGCTAGTCCCCCCTTGAATGTGGACTCCGGAGCATTCCATTCCAGGTCAATCAAATGCTGTGCTGCTTGTAACAGAGAGAAATGGCGAGAAGTCTGTCTAAGACCCTCCAGCAGGGGGTTCAGTTTAGGTTCCCCCGAAGTACCTGGGCCTGGAATAGTGAGCTCAGTCAGGCATTGGTTGACCAGGTCCAGGAGCTCGTCCTTTGTGAAGAAGCGTCTCATGGTTCAGTGAGGCTCTGTCCCCGGGGGGAGCTCCCCCCTCCTCTAAGGGTTCGGCTTCCTCCTAAGAGATATCAGAGTACCCATAGGTGGGGCTTCTGGGTAGTAGAAGCCTGTGCCTAGGTCTTGAAGGGCCTGGGGCATGAGGGTCCTCCTGTGGAGCATGTGGCTGGTCAGCCTGAGGTTCAGTTTACATTTGAACAAAGGCGTGAATCCCCTTGAACTCCACCCATGAGATCGCTGGGTCAAAGCTGAGGGGCGCTGGTTCCTTGGGGGTCCCCATTTGTGGGGAGGTCCCCTGGTTAGGTCCGGGGTACCCCCTGAGGAGCTAGAACTTGGCCCTGGGTGGGACTGGCCCTGGACTGGGTCTCCCAGGGCCTCTTCGCACTGCGTGCACAGGGCATCTGCCTCCTCTCTTTGTGTGGCTCTGATGTGGCATGCTGGGCAGAGGCCTTGAGCCTTTATCCCTGTTTCTGGAGGTGCCATGGCTGTCGGCACGTAAACTCTTATGCGCTCAAGATGAGCGCGTAGTTGTGTGCGCAGCTGTGCGTTCAGCCGTAGATATGTGCGCAAGGTATTAATAGTGAAGAGCTGCACTTCCTGCAGGGGTATATGTACTAGGGGCTGAAGTCAGATTGAAATCTGATCCATCTCCAACTGCTAACAGGAGTACACTATACCCATTGGTCCTGAGTCCATCTGCTACACACTAGGAAATGATCTCATGTAATATTCATCAGAGGCAGATGCTCCAGATGTGGTCATAGGTGTCATGTTTTCTCAACAGTAGGGGTTCACCCTGCAAGTACCTTTAAAAAAAAAAACAACCAAAACCTCTTTCCCATAATGCAACCTTGGACTGAAGGCTCCAAACCATCAAAGCTTTCAAGAAATGGAGATTCTGTCTTGAGGTAGTAATCCATCTGGTTTAAGTGTTTATGGATCACAGAAACCTAGAATACTCCAACACTTAAATATGGCAACATTCTTCACTCATTTAAACTTCCTGGTTTATATGTTGACCTGGAACCCAAAACAAAAAAAAAAAACATTGTCCTTTCCTCTGAATGAACAACAATACCTTATCTATTCAGAATAGGAACTACTAACTGCCTGAATCTTAGAACCCCTATAAGGTGGTGGGGTCCACCTTTCTGTCACTTATCTCTGATCTGAGCCATGAGAACATAGGACTCATCAGTACAGGCAGAGGTGGGAGAACACTTGCACCTTCCTCAGTACCCACCCCAAGATCGCCTTATTGAAAGAGTACAAGGAGCTGTTGTACAACCATGATCAATTTTACATATCTCTGTAAGACACTGAATGTTTCAAAACCAAAAGTCTAAAAAGTTAGATGGGAACGTTAGAATATATAGCATTGAATGAAGATGACACAGCTGATGGAAGGAGAATAACCAATGGGACACTGCTATACCAGGGTACACTTGTATTGCAGTTCTAGGTTGGAGCAACTTGGTGGGGGGATGGGACCTGCCTTTTTTTTTTTTTTTTTTTTTTTTTTTTAAACCTGGGGCGGCTATACGGAATTTCAACCCCTCTCCCAATTTCGCTTACTCTGTGCCTTTGCTTTCTCCTTTAGCAGCAAAGGCACAGTTGTCCTTTATAGGACAACTGTCAGCAGAGTTTTTCTCCATCCACTCCACTCTGTACCCTGAAGCCTTCTATTTATCCCCAACTCCTTGCCCTAGGTCTTCCTCTTGCATCCCCCTTTTCTCCTCACCAGCCCCCTGCCCAGAAGTGGAAGTCCCACCCACTCATGCCTAGTGGCAGAAAACCCCTCTCTTTGCCCCTCTCCCAATCAGATGTCCCTTCTCTGGCTCCCCTCTTTACCCCTGCCAAGCGACAGCCCCCTCCTCTTTGTCTCTTTCCTCCTATGCTTCTTGGGCTGTAGATCTTGCTGCAGTGACAGCAGCAATAGCTGATATATTCTACACCAGTGGTTCTCAACCTTTTTTCTGTCGGGACACACCTGACAGATGGTTGTCACATGCGTGACACACTGACTCATGATCGTCACAGGGCTAGATGTAAATGTACAGTTTGCATCCACGGGAACCCCCCCCTGATCCACAATAATGGATGTAAAGCAGAATTATGACATTCCCCGTTCAACTCACTCTACAAAAAAGATATTCTGGTTCTGGTGTCATCTCAGTAACAGCAACTCAAACTCCTTCTACTTTCAGGCTCAATAGCCCTACTTATGAAAAGACAGCAGTTTACCACCAATGCATGTCCTCTTGAGAAAACGCAACAAATAAGACTGATAAAACACTTACATGCTAGTAAAATATCTCTGTAACAGACACAGAACCGACCTAACATACTCCCAGGATCTGTAGTAATGCACATTAAACTAATCCACACACAGTTACACCTGTATTATGGAATACACTCAAACAGGAGCAACCCTATCTATGAAAAGGCAACACTACAAATATTAAATCAGGCCCTAAAAACCAATACACCTCTTATTAGGAAAACAGAACTAGCAAGCAGCTATAGATCCCCACACAGAAATAATTGTAAAACTATACTAATAAGCAGAATAAATGTTTCACAACAACTATGAACAGAATAACATCCAACAATTAAAAACTCATAAAAACTATTAAAAATTCTCCAAACACCAATAAAATATTTCAAAAAAAGCAGACACATCACATAATATTAAATAATTAAAATAGCAGTCAATCAAGAAAAATAACTTAAAAAGCCACCTTTACTTACCCCCTCCAGCAGCTTTCCTACTCCTCTTCCATGCAGGCTGTAGCACACACCAGAAGCAGCAGTAGTGGCTAAGCTCTATACTCATGGTCCTCTTCCTTAGGGCCCATGTCTCTCACACACACACACACACACCATACCAGTCATGCCCCCATGACCAGTTTCTGTCTCTCACACACCAATCATCTCCCAGTCTTTGACAAACACACCAGTCACCTTCCTGAACAGTTTCTCTCATGCCATACACACACACAGGCTTCCCACTCCCGTGTTCCACTTACATATATGGGCTTCTCACTCTCATAATCACTTTCTCTTTCTCACATACACTCACCAGTCTCTCACTCCCATGCTTGTTCTCTCCACATGCACAGGCTTCTCATTACCATAAGGTATGAGTACCTTACCAACCAGTCTCTCTCATATACATGCACACACACAGGCTTCCCACTCCCATGCTCTCTCTCACATAATCAGGCTTCTCACTCCCATGCTTTCTTTCACATACACCCCCACACCAGGCTTCTTACTCCCATGCTTTCTCACATACCCAGATTTCTCACTTCCATGCTTTTTTTCTCTCTCTCTCTCTCACACTCACACACACACACATCCCTGACTGTCTCACACTCTCACATACACATCAGTCATCTCCTTGAGCAGTCACTTTCATTCTCTCACGTATACACATACATCAGCTCTCTGACCAGTTTCTCTCAATCACACACACATGCTCTCAATCACACACATTCTCTCACTTACACACAGGCTGGCTGGCTGCTTCTCTCTCTTTCTGTCACTCACTTCCTCTCCCCCCCCCCCCCCCCAGCACAAACGGTAGCTGCTCCTCCAGCCCCGCAGGCCAAGAAGGAAGAATTCCATCGATCGCGGGAGGCTCATGCTGCTCTCTCCTTTCCCTTCCGCTTTCTCCCCCAGAGCAGGAAGATCAGCTGCCTCTCCTGCTGCCACCGGACTCCTGCTATCTTCGGTGTCCGAACTTCCTGTCGGGGGGGGGGGGGGTAGCGGAAGCGCAGCGCACAACGTCCGCTTCCTCCCTCCCCACCCCCCCCCCCCCCCAAGCAGGAAGATCGGCGGACCATACGGCCCGACGCCCGAAGATAGCAGGAGGCCGGTGCAGCAGGAGAGGCCAGCTGATCTTTCTGCATTGGGGGGAGGAAGCGGAAGCTGCACGCGGCGCTTCCACTCCCCCCCCCCCCCCCCCCGAACAGGAAGACCGGTTGGCCATACGACCGCAGCAGCGCTTCCCATGTGTTGCCGTAATGGCGCGTGAGGCGTGGTTCTCTTGCGGCACGGCCTTTCTTCTTCCCGCGCACCACTTCCTGTTCCGGGTCCGGGGGGGGGGGGGGGGGGGGGGGAATGCAGGCGCGGGAAGAAGAAAAGGGCAGCCGCAGACGCCACAGCTTTTTTTTTTTTTTTTTTTTTGCACCGCTGCCGTTCCCGCTGGGCTTGAACATGCTGATAGCCCGGCGGCAACGGCAGCAGGGAAGAACGAGCAGCGGGAGGGACCGGGAGCCACGCGACACACCTGCCGGTGCTTGGCGACACACTAGTGTCGCGACGCACCGGTTGAGAACCGCTGTTCTACACATTAACAAAGGTGGAAGGAAGGTCAAATGACTGCTGGCATGGTTAAAAGGTGAGGTGAAATAGGCTATTTATCCAAAAGCACTTTTTTCAAAAATTGGAAAAAAGGATCTATCTAAAGAAAATTAGGAAAAAGCATCAAGCAATGGCAAGCTGGATGTAAAACATTGATAAGGCAGGTTAAATGAATCTTGAAAAGCTGGCTGTAGAGGCAAAAACTACATAATAAAAATTTCTTAAAATATATCCAAAGCAGGAAACCTGTGAAGGAATCAGTTGGATCGTTAGATGATCGAGGAGTTGAAGGGGCACTTAGGGAAGACAAGGCCGTAGTGGAAAGACTATATGATGTTTACTGAAGATGATGGGGAGATACCCATGTCAGAAATATGTAATGGTGATTCAGCAGAACTGAAATAAATCACTATGAACCTGGAAGATATAATAGGGCAGACTGACAAACTAAAAAGTAACAAATCACCTGGACCCCGTGGGGTGGGGGTTTGTGCACAGGATAAACATATTTTCTTAATTACTTATTTAATAGCAGTATACAATAACAAGATATTGGAAACCTTTATTCCCACTTCTTAGATATTCAACTTAAAAAAAAAAAAAAAGTGACTTACAAAAATCATCACATGCAATGAAGGAAGTATAGTATGAATTCTTTGATTGTGTGATAGGAGGGGATCTTATCATGCAGGTATGCTGTATAAGTCAGATGACCTAAAGACCTTCTATTTGTGTTAGGGAGCCCAACAGGGTACAAAAAACTATGGCAAGGACATAAAAACAATTCATAAGAATTGCCATACTGGGACAGACTAAGGTCTATCAAGACCAAGATCATGTCTCTAAGAGTGGCCACTCCAGATCACAATGACCTGGCAGATCCCATAAAACAGATCTAATTCCCATTATTCCCAGGGATATCAATTAGGGATGTGAATCGTTTTCCATATCGTCTTAACGATAGAAATCGTGTGGCAGGGCAAGAAAATCGTCTTAGGCACGATTTTTTAGTTAAAAAATCGTTAAAAATCGTTTTTTCCGATTAGTGCGCACTAACTCGAGTTAGTGCGCACTAACGGGAGTTAGTGCGCACTAACGGGAGTTAGTGCGCACTAACTGAAAATGATACAATTTGACACTTTTCAGGTCAGTTAAGGTCAGTTTAGGAATGAATATGTATTCCTATTGGCTGCCCTCTTATTTATTCATGTTACCAAGTTTTCCTACTGACAGTATATGGGGGATGGGAAATGGAAACAGTTGGTAGCTTGACAAAACAAGTAATGTGATCAGTCAATGTGACTAGAACTTGTGCCCTAACCCTGATACCAGGGGTATTGTGATCTTCCTGCACACAGTGCCCTATCCCTATTAATACCAGGAGTGTTGTGATCTTCCTGCACACAGTGCCCTATCCCTAATACCAGGGGTGTTGTGATCTTCCTGCACACAGTGCCCTATTCCTGATACTGGGGGTGTTGTGATCTTCCTGCACACAGTGCCCTATTCCTGATACCGGGGGTGTTGTGATCTTCTTGCACACATCCCGATATCAGGGATAGGGCACTGCATGCAGGAAGATCACAACACTCCTGGTATTAATAGGGATAGGGCACTGCATGCAGGAAGATCACAACACTCCTGGTATTAATAGGGATAGGGCACTGCATGCAGGAAGATCACAACACTCCTGGTATTAATAGGGATAGGGCACTGTGTGCAGGAAGATCACAATACCCCGGAGGAGTGAGGGTCAGGCAGCTCCCCCCTGTCTGTGAAGCCAGCCTCTCACTAGTAATGCAGGGAGGGAGCTGTCTCAGACTTCACCATCCTCCCCCCCCCCCCTCACCCACACACCATTCACTAGCTGGGACATGGGGGAAGTCAGGAGTGAGGGTCAGGCAGCTCCCCCCTGTCTGTGAAGCCAGCCTCTCACTAGTAATGCAGGGAGGGAGCTGTCTCAGACTTCACCATCCTCCCCCCCCCCCCTCACCCACACACCATTCACTAGCTGGGACATGGGGGAAGTCAGGAGTGAGGGTCAGGCAGCTCCCCCCTGTCTGTGAAGCCAGCCTCTCACTAGTAATGCAGGGAGGGAGCTGTCTCAGACTTCACCATCCTCCCCCCCCCCCTCACCCACACACCATTCACTAGCTGGGACATGGGGGAAGTCAGGAGTGAGGGTCAGGCAGCTCCCCCCTGTCTGTGAAGCCAGCCTCTCACTAGTAATGCAGGGAGGGAGCTGTCTCAGACTTCACCATCCTCCCCCCCCCTCACCCACACACCATTCACTAGCTGGGACATGGGGGAAGTCAGGAGTGAGGGTCAGGCAGCTCCCCCCTGTCTGTGAAGCCAGCCTCTCACTAGTAATGCAGGGAGGGAGCTGTCTCAGACTGGTATCAGGGTTAGGGCACTGTGTGCAGGAAGATCACAACACTCCTGGTATTAATAGGGATAGGGCACTGTAAGAGATGACTGTAGTAGATTGAATAAAGATCTGATGTTTCTGCTCTCCTCACACCAAACAAAAACAACACACAAGCAGAGAAGCCCTTCTTACAAAGCTGAGCTAGTGAGTTAAGTAGGAGGAAAAGTAAACATACTGGTGCCAGTGTGGCTACTTAAAAAATACACTTACCAACAATCAATTACATATATTTGAACTGTGTACAGTTCCAGCCAGGACCACCTTTCTAAAATGCACAGTGATTGGCAAATTCAACATGCACTAGCATTTCAGGTGCCTGCTAACAAAAATAATAAACAAACAAGTTCTAGTCACGTGAGTGCTGATCATTACATTACTTTTTTTGTCAAGCTTCCAACTGTTTCCATTTCACATCCCCCCAACCATATTGGTAACATCAATAGATAAGAGCACAGCCAGCCAATAGGAATACATACATACATATTCATTCCTAAGTGACCTTTACTGACCTGGGAAGTGTGAACACTTTGTTCATTTTCTGTTGGTGTTCGTTAGTTTCCAGTTCCATTTCCCATCCCCCCAACCATCACCTCAGTGGTAACCTTGGTAACATCAATAGATAAGAGGGCAGCCAGCCAATAGGAACACATATTCATTCCTAACTGACCTTCAGTGACCTGGAAAGTGTTTATTTGTATCATTTTCAGTTAGTGCGCACTAAATCGAGTTAGTGCGCACTAACAGGGAGTTAGTGCGCACTATCTCGAGTTAGTGCGCACTAACACGATTTAACGATTTTTAACGATAAATCGTTAGAATTTCTATTGTATCGTGTTCTATAACGATTTAAGACGATATAAACATTATCGGACGATAATTTTAATCGTTGAAAAACGATTCACATCCCTAATATCAATAGCTTTCTTTAGTCTGAGCAATAGCATTTGTATTGGATAGATGAGAATATACTTGGAGGTATGAGTACAAATAACTTATTCCTTCAGAATCTGACCTATGATGACACATTTGGGATAAAGTAGTATGGCTGCCATGTTGGTGCACTTGTATGCAGAGCAATAAAGCTCAACAAAAATATAACTGAGCCCTTTATTGGACTAAACATTCTTTAACTTGCTTTTGGAGTCTCACTGTTTTGACCTAATGGGGGGAGAGTAACTCCCAAAGGCTAGTCACAAAATGTATTAAGTTACTTTTTTTTGTTGGACTATTGTGCCGATATTTTTTTTACCTTTAATTTATTTCACTTGCAAGCAACCTTAGTAACACATTGTGTTTACAGCTAAATAAGGCAAGTAGTTCCATTGCCATTAAAATATTTTTTTCTTGGGGTAAATGAACCCCCAAGACACTTACTTAAACCACAACTCAATAATGTGCGATGTTCGTATATAGGCTCCATTGAGATTAAGTGGGGCCAGTTTATTAACAATGTGTCTTAGTAAAGAGGCCCATAAAGGCAATTGAACCAAATAAAATGATTAAGATTCCTTCTAACAGGAAAAAAAATAAGTTTGGGGAGGAGGCAGAGAATATTTTTAATCTTGACATAATGCCATATTGTTTGAATTTAGAAACTTTCTAATATGTTTAGTCCATTTATAAAAAAAAAAAAAAAAAAAAAAGTGTAAAAGTTTGTGTGGGACTCCAAAGGACCAATGCACACTGGGATGGCATCAGCCACCTGATGGGTAGGAGTAGCAGAGTCTTTTGTGTAATTTACACATAGGCATTGTGTTGCTGAATGAATGTTAATTATAACTAAAATTGCTGATCTATGCAGAAAAAGCTTAGCACCTTCCTGAGAGTTGATCAAAAATGGCCAAAAGAAGAAAAGGTGGTGCCAATTGCATACAGCCTGTCACCAGATTATGGTAAGTGACAACCAGGATCTGAGAATAGACCCCTGCAGCCCCAGCACAGCTTTGACGTTGCCACTAACCATTCCTATCTGATGTATACTTTTTTTTTTTCTTTCATTTTATTCCTGCAGATCGTGCCAGTGAGAAGACCTTGATGGAGGCATTTGCTGTTTTTGAGGCACAAACATGCATCAGATTTGTGACTCGTACAACTGAGAGAGATTTCATCTCCATTGGTCCTATCAGAGGGTCAGTGCTGAATAAAACTGGATCTATGGAGAAGAGGCAAACCACCCTTTCCCTTCATGGAGCCTAGGAGAGCCACAGGGCTACTGCTGGTTGTCCCGCTTCCTTGAAGATGTCTCTTCCAATGTTTCCCAGTGACTCACTGAGTCATCTCTGAAACCTACTTCAGACTACTGATCCATCTTTTAGGTGATGGACCCTTGCTGCTATTCAGAATGACCACTATACCCATTAAACTTCCCATAGCTAGAAGTTTCCTTCTTTTAAAGTATAGTGAAACCTAGAGGACTTTCATAAGCATAATTCTATAAAGATCAAAATAGATTAAAAACACTTTATCACTGCAATTTTAAAAATTTCCCATTGAATGAATGATTTTTTTTTTGCAACTTTTTGTTGATGCCTAGCTGCTAAGAAATGTTACTAAGTCTATCCACTCTAATATACATGGGGGGTTCCCTCATGGTCTTTAACTTTTATCAAAGATTTTTCCAATTATCCTCAGTTCTTAGTCTTGGGTAGATCAAATTAGACTTTAAATTCCACTTTCATGTGAAAGGCAGGACAAGTACAGAAGACTAGTTTAGCTAAGCTAGTTTCTTTAGAAACCATTGTTGGCCTTTTTTTCAAATATACTAACTGGAAATGATCAGCCAGTAGAATTTCTTAATATAGTTGGGTTTCAGGTGGCCCTTCTAGAGACCAGGAATTTTATTTTAGTATGAACTTCAAGGCAGCTACTGAGATTGCTGGTATATTCTATTGACAACTTGCCTGCTGTCTTGGGTCCTGTGCATTCATCTTACATGTGCACTTTGGATAGTGGTGGGATGTCTTCATCTTTGTCCATTCACTCTAGTCTTTGGCCAAAGAAAGCCAACCACATGTTGGGGATCATTTAGAAAGGCATTGATGATTAATCAGATTTATGTGCCTCTGCATAGAGCTCTGTGACCACATCTGTGTGGAGTTCAAAGGTACAGAGCGGCCTCCAGAATGCTCAGAGGATTGGAGCCTTTCTCAAGAGACTGAAAAAATTTAGGGGGGGGGGGTGTGTGTGTGTTTTTTTTTTAGTTTTTTTTTTTTTATGGCTTGGAAAAGAACAAACCACAAGCAAGCAGTTGTTTATCATGTCCAAAAGTACTAGGACCAGGAGGCATCCAATGAAACAATTAGTTTCAAGATAAATGCAAAATTTCTTTAGTTGGCGGGTAGTTTAAATTGTGGAATCTGATGTGAAATGGAGTTGCAGCAACCAGCATAGCGGGGTTCAAGAAGGGTCAAGATGCATTTCTAGAAAAGGACAAAAATTATATTAGAGTGGGTAGGGTCAGGTTCCTACACAACTAAATATCTACAGGGAGTGCTTAGATGAGCTCTAGTTTGGATCTGGGG
Organism: Rhinatrema bivittatum; assembly: GCF_901001135.1. Classification (NCBI taxonomy): domain Eukaryota; kingdom Metazoa; phylum Chordata; class Amphibia; order Gymnophiona; family Rhinatrematidae; genus Rhinatrema; species Rhinatrema bivittatum. Next base: position 336,454,292 of record NC_042619.1, on the reverse strand, counting down.
AAACTGATGGAGACAGGATGCTGGGCTAGATGGACCACTGGTCTGACTTATCTTGGCTCTCAGCAGTACTTTGTCTGTCTTCTCCTCTGAAGCTTTACTAGCACAGGGGATCCCTGCTGGCCAGAGAATAGAAATGAACAAATTGGGTAACTTTACTATTACATCTCCAATGTATATTTCTGCTTGGGGGTAACCTGCATGGAGCGGCAGTTGCTACTACCCTTTAAAAACATATAGTAAAATGATGGCAGATAAAATCTAAAATGGTCCATCCAGTCTGCCCAGCAAGCTTCCTACATTACTAGGACACAATCTATTCTTCAGCTGTCATTCTCTATTGCTTTTGCATGATGTCTTCAAACTACAAGTGGATTTTTTTCCCCCTAATGCTTGTGCAATTACTAGATATGCTGCGCTCCCAGTCTTCTCTACTCTCCAGACAAGCTTGTTGAATGTACATCTCCTTTCAGTTTTGCTCTTCAGATCTGTGGGTTTTTTCTACTTTGGATGTTCCTGAGGGTCAGACATTTCTTTCTACACCTCGTGAGTGGCTTATAAGTTTTAAAACCCAGACTCAACAAAGTGTTTGGCTGCTGCCCTGCTTGCTGTTGCCTTCCTCCTCTTGGCTGATTGTAACATAGTTTGCTCTGGCTGTCATATCACAAACTATCCCACACGCATACACATTCAACCAGGCTGCAATGCTAGAGGTCCCCATGCTAGCAAAACATCCCAGTTACCTTACTTCCCTCTTAGCAGTTTAAGGGGACACAGTGCTGCTGGAGTAAGGCTTCTCATCAAAGCACTCTCCATCTAACACAGGGGTCAGGAACCTTTTTGGCTGAGAGAGCCATAAACGCCACATATTTTAAAATGTAATTCCATGAGAGCCATACAATATGTTTAAAACTAAATACAAGTAAATGTGTGCATTTTATGTAAGATCACACTTTTAAAGTACAATAAGTCTCTGAAAATATTACACCAGGCCTTAAGACACCAATACATCTCCTATTAGGAAAACGGACCAAGTCAGGCTGCTATAGAGTCCTACACAGAAACTACACGCCAGCAGAAAACCTCACCTGAATCACGTGCTGTCCCTCACCTAACATAGAATAAAGAGACCAAAACGCATAACAAGAAGCATGCAGACAAAAACTGAATTGGAAACTGCAACAAGCCAGAGTCTCTGTATGCAGTGTAACAAAGGAAAAAAGAAACATCACACATCCTTATAAAACAAATCAAGAAATATAAATCATCAGCAGTAAAACTGTACTAACAAAAGAACATATTACGAAACAGCTGATGAGTAGAATATCCAATAATTAAAAACTCATATAAACCATTTCCAGATACCAACAAAATATTCAAAATAGCAGACACAAGATCCAGTAATGAAAACTAATAAGGATACAAAAAATTTTTTTGCTCTGCATACCTGGGAACGTTTGATATCCAGGTGTCCTGAGATTGTTCTGAATTAGCAGGAGGTGGGGTGGTTTGCTTGGAACTTTCTCCTCTCTGTCACATACCAGCGCTCTCTCTCACACTGGCTCTCAATGACACACCTATACACACATGCTCTCAGTCACTCACATATACAAATGTTTTTTCTCTCTCACTTATATAGGCTCTTAATTACACATTTACACACATGCTGTCTATCTTTTCACGCTTCCACACACACAGGCTTTTCAACCCATAAATACATGCTGTCTTTTTCTCTCACACACAGACTCTCCTTCACATGCTTACAAACATGTCCTCTCTTTCTCTCATTTACACACAGGCTCTCAATCACATACTCACATGCTCCCTCACCTAAACCAGCTGTCAATCAGACACAGACACACATGATCTCTCTCTTACTTATACACACAGGCTCTTAATCATACATACACATGATCTCTCACACACACAAAGGATCTCAATCATACACACATACTCTTTCAAACAAACAGGTTTTCAATTACAAACTTACACATACAGGGTCCCAATGGTAAACTTACATTCATGCTCTCTCTCTCACAGGCAGGATCTCAATCACAGACATACTCTCTTTCACATATACAGGCTCTCAATCATTCACATACATGCAATCTCTCATTCACACACACAGGATCTCAAACACACATGCTTGCTCGCTCATTCACTCTCTCTCTCCCCCCCCCCCCCCCCCCCCGGGAACTCCGCGGCAGCAGCAGCCACCTCCCAACGCTAACCCCCTTCATTTTCAGCCCTCGCGGAGGCGAAGGCGGAGTCCCATCGGCCGCGGTTGAAGATTTTCATTTCCTCCGAGCCGCGCTGCAGTCTTCTTCCCGTTGGACACTAGCGTGCCTGCGCGGGTCTTCCCGCGCAGGCACCCGATGCTCTCCACTTCCTCTTCCGGGCCGCGGGAAGAAGAGAGCACCGGCGTGCTCTCTTCTTCCCGCGGCCCGGAAGAGGAAGTGGAGAGCATCGGGTGCCTGCGCGGGAAGACCCGCGCAGGCACCCGATGACTCCAGCGCTGGCACCCCGGATGACTCCAGTCGGCGTGCTCTCTTCTCCTCCCCCCCGCGGCCCGGAAGAGGAAGTGGTGAGCATCGGGTGCCTGCGCGGAAGAAGAGACCAACGCTAGTGTGGTCTCTTCTTCCCGCGCAGGCACCCGATGCTCTCCACTTCCTCTTCCGGGCCGCGGGGGGGGGGGGGGGGAGGAGAAGAGAGCACGCCGGTGCCGCTGACTCCAGCTGTCGTGCCGCGTTCCGCCCGGGCTGACAGCATTTTAAGCCCGGGCGGCGGAGGACCGGGGAGCAGCTGGGTCAGCGGGGAACCACGAAGTATGGCGACACTTGTCTGCGAGCCAGATGCAGCCCTCAAAAGAGCCATATCTGGCTCGCGAGCCATGGGTTCCCGACCCCTGATCTAACACCTCCAGTCTTTTCTGTGTTCCAGCCCTCACTGCATTAACCCTCTCTCTGGCTCTGTCTGTTACAGGTGCTATTCATTTGTGGGGCGTGCTGGGGGGATGCAGCCAGTCTCTCTGGTGCAGGAGTGTCTGAAAAAGGGGAAGGGGGTTGCTCTACATGAGATCATGCATGTGCTGGGATTCTGGCATGAGCACTCCAGGGAAGATCGTGACCTGTACATCAACATCACGTGGTCTGAGATTAAACCAGGTAATGAGACCCCCCCCCCCCCCCCGACACACACACACACCTGTAGCAACCCCTTGCTCTTTCAGTACTAGACTCACAATTTTAACCTTTTCCTTTGGCTCTAACTCCTTCAGGATGTGCCTAATAACCTGTATGCTTTTCTTTCAGGCTACGAGCCTAACTTTTACAAATACACAACCAGCAACACATTGGTCAGCTATGACTATGAATCCATTCTGCACTATGGGAGGTATGTAAGCCCTTCTTCAGAATCCTTTCCCTAAGATAATTTTTCCTCTTTGCACTGGTTGGTTAAACCTCTCTTCCTTACCTGTTCTGACATTTTTAACCCTTTCTCCTGATATCTCTCTTGAATTTGCCTTGCGATAAATGCTTCTTTCTTCACACTCTGCCCTTGTTCTCTTCTTTCCTCTAACCCTGTGTATTTCAACTTGGTCCTGGAGTAGCCCCTAGCCAGTCTAGTTTTCAGGACATCTACAATGAATGTGCATGTTCTCACTGAGGACAGAGTAGTGTGCTTCAAACTGGTCTCTGAGTACTCCCTAGCCAGCAGTTTGAAATGTACTTTCCAGTGCATGGAGGAGGATACAGCAGTAAGGATAAGAGTTTAGGATATACAACCTACTCCTCCTGTTTGTCATCCAATGTCACTTTTGGTTTTTGGGTCTTTCCATTCTCATGCTGGCCTTCTAGCATTTCACCATGTCTCATTTTCTGCTTCAGGTCCACTATTTCCACCTCTGGCTCCACAGTTCTCCACTTTCTTCATGGTTTACCTCGAGCGATGGTGTCAGTTCCTTAAAAATACTATCTTCATTAAACTAGTACATTCACTTTACTAGTTTTGTATTGGGTCTAAGAATTGGAAATGGGATCATTTTCTAAACAATGTGGTGAGAAAATAATGAAACTTGTATGGAATAACTTGTTATCTGAAGTGCATTAGGTTGCAGAATTATCCTGTTGGATAGGATGAAATAGTTCTAGTTGTGTTCTGTTTTGCATGGATTTATAAGCCTGCCTACCTTAGGCATGTCCATATACAAAAGGAAGCCAAACTGGGAGAGATTTTTTCTGTAGAAATAATCTAGTATCCCTAATGATGAAAAATTCAGTACTAGATTGTTCTAAATGCTGCTGTCTGGTAAGACTTACTTGCTGTGAGTCAAGAGTGCTCCTGAGAAAGCTGTGATGTCTTGGTTAGAGCAGTGGATTGAGATTCAAGATGGCTCTTGAAAAGCCATGAGCAGAGCTGTGAAGCAGGAAATCTGCTGAAATGTTTGAGGTCTTACAGACCCTTTCACTCTGGGCAAGTTTTGTTCAGGCTCCTTTCATTCAAACTTCTTGGCCTCCTGAGGCCAAATAGCAGAAGTATTCAAGTTTTGTCCAATAGCAGATATTCACCTGCTATATCACAAAAAAGATTCATCACAGCCAGAATAAAAATATTCAATGTGTGCAGGAAGAGATGTCTCCATCAGTATTCCATTGATGCCCTCTATTCCTTCTACCCTTAGACTAACACCACCTATATACCGACATACACGTAACACTTTTTTAAATTCTTCACCAGCAATGCTCCAACAAATATACCAGCCTCAAGCAGAAGCAAATATGTCTGGACGAGAACATAAGAAATTGCCATGCTAGGTCAGACCAAGGGTCCATCAAGCCCAGCATCCTGTTTCCAACAGAGGCCGAACCTGGCAAGTACCCAAACACCAAGAAGATCCCATGCTACTGATGCAATTTAATAGCAGTGGCTATCGGCTAAGTAAACTTGATTAATAGCAGTTAATGGACTTCTTCTCCAAGAACTTATCCAAACTACACTACACTAACCACATCCTCTGGCAGCAAATTCCAGAGCTTAATTGTGCATTGAGTGAAGAAGAATTTTCTCTGATTAGTCTTAAATGTGCTACTTGCTAACTTCATGGAATGCCCCTGGTCCTTCTATTATCCGAAAGTGTAAATAACTGATTCACATCTACTCGTTCAAGACCTCTATCATATCCTCCCTCAGCCATCTCTTTTCCAAGCTGAACAGCCCTAACCTCTTCAGCCGTTCTTCATAGGGGAGCTGTTTCATTCCCTTTATCATTTTGGTTGACTTTCTCTGTACCTTCTCCATCGCAACTATTTCTTTTTTTTAGATGCGGCAACCAGAATTGTTCATAGTATTCAAGGTGCGGTCTCACCATGGAGTGATACAGAGGCATTGACATTTTCCGTTCTTTTAACTTTTAAACATTCTGTTTGCTTTTTTGACTGCTGCAGCACACTGAGCATACAATTTCAAAGTATTATCCACTATGATGCCTAGATCTCTTCCCTGGGTGGTAGCTCTAATATGGAACCTAACATCTTTTAACTACAGCAAGGGTTATTTTTTCCCTATATGCAATACCTTGACTTGTCCACATTAAATTTCATTTGCCATTTGTATACCCAATCTTCCAGTCCTGCAAGGTCCTCCTGTAATGTATCACAATCCGCTTGTGATTTAACTACTCTGAATAATTTTGTAGTATCCGCAAATTTGATAATCTTGCTAATCTTATTCCTTTCCAGATCATTTATAAATATATTGAAAGGCACTCCACTGTTTACCCTTTTCCACTGAGAAAATTGACCATTTAATCCTACTCTTTCCTGTCTTTTAACCAGTTTGTAATCCATGAAAGGACATCGCCTCCTGTCCCATGACTTTTTAGTTTTCTTAGAAGCCTCTCATGAGGGACTTTGGATTTTCAGAAGGCGTTTGACAAATACACTACATCTACTAGTTCACCTTTATCCACATGTTTATTAACCCCTTCAAAATAAAATGAAGATTTGTTAGGCAAGCCTTCCCTTGGGTAAATCCATGTTGACTGTGTTCCATTAAACCATGTCTTTCTATATGCTCTACGATTTTGATTTTTAGAATAGCTTCCATTATTTTTCCCGGCACTGAACTCAGGCTCACTGGTCTCTAGTTTCCCAGATCGCCCTTGGAGCCCTTTTTAAATATTGGGGTTTCATTGGCCACTCTCCAGTCTTCAGGTACAATGGATGATTTTAATGATAGGTTTCAAATTTTAACTAATAGATCAGAAATTTCATATTTGAGTTCCTTCAGTTCCCTAGGATGCATACCATTCAGTCCAGGTAATTTGTTACTCTCTTTAGTTTGTCAATCTGGCCTACTATACCTTCCCAGTTCAGTGACTTGGTTCAGTTCGTCTGACTTATCACCCTTGAAAACCATCTCCGGAACTGGTATCTCCCCAACATCCTCATTAGTAAACACAGAAGCAAAGAATTCATTTAGTCTTTCTGCAATGGCCTTATCTTCCCTAAGCGCCCCTTTAACCCCTCCATCATCTAACGGTCCAACCGACTCCCTCACAGGTTTCTTGCTTCAGATATATTTTAAAGTTTTTAGAATGAGTTTTTGCCTCTACGGCAAACTTCATTTCAAATTCTTTCTTTGCCTGTCTTATCAATGTTTTTACACTTAACTTGACAATGCTTATGCTTTATCCTATTTTCTTCAGATGGATCCTTCTTCCAATTTTTGAAGGATTTTTTTTGGCTAAAATAGCCTCTTTCACCTCACCTTTTAACCATGCCGATAATTGTTTTGCCTTCCTTCCACCTTTCTTAATGTGTGGAATACATCTAGACTGCGCATCTAGGATTGTATTTTTAAAAAATGTCCATGCCTGTTGAACACTTTTAACCTTTGCAGCTGCATTTTTCAGTTTTTTCTATTTTCCTCATTTTATCAAAGTTTCCCTTTTGAAAGTTTATTAGAGCTGTAGATTTACTTATTGATCCCCTTCCAGTTATTAGTTTAAATTTGATCATGTTATGTTCACTATTGCCAAGTGGCCCCACCACCATTACCTCTCACCAAATCCTGCGTTCCACTAAGAATTAAATCTAAAATAGCTCCCCCTCTTGTTGGTTCCTGAACCAATTGCTCCATGAAGCAGTCATTTATTACATCCAGAAACTTTGTCTCTAGCAAGTCCTGATATTACATTTACCCAGTCAATATTGGGGTAATTGAAGTCTCCCATTATTATTGCACTGCCAAATTGGTTAGCTTCCCTGATTTCTCTTAGCATTTAATCATCTGTCTGACCATTTTGTCAGGTAGATGGTAGTATACTCCTATCACTATACTCTTACCCAACACACAAGGGATTTCTACCCATATAGATTCTACTGAGTATTTAGTCTCTTGTATGATCTTTATCGTGTTGGGCTCTATACCCTCCCGGACATAAAGTGCCACACCCCCACCAAAGTTGATCCTCCCTATCATTGTGATATAATTTGTACCCCGGTATAGCACTGTCCCATTGGTTATCCTCCTTCCACCATGTCTCTGTGATGCCAATTATGTCACTCATTTACTGCTATACACTCTAACTCTCCCATCTTACTTCTTAGATTTCTGGCATTGGCATACAGACATTTCAAAGTGTGTGTTTTTTTTTTTGTATTAACAACCTGCTTTTCAGTTCTTAGGGATAATTTGGAAATCTTTAGCTCAGGTGATCTTGGGTTTTTTTGTTTTGTTTTTTTACATATAGGCATATGGACTACATTTGCTCTTTATTTCAACCTCTGTTGGGATGCCTTAATGCTCCTGTTTCATTAGTATCCTTCAAGGATGCATTCTCCAAACCATGCACTGCTGAGTGACTGTCGACTTTACCCCTTGTTCTAGTTTTTAAAAGTTAGTGCCAGCAGCTTGGTTCCACTCAAGTTAAGTTGGAGCCCATCCTTTTTAAAAAGTTTCCCCAGTTCCTTACAAAACTGAATCCCTCTTCCCTGCACCATAGTCTCATCCATGCATTGAAACTCTGGAGCTCTGCCCCTGCCTCTGGGGACCTGCACATGGAACAGGAAGCATTTCGGAGAATGCTACCCTGGAGGTTCTGGATTTCAGCTTTCTACCTAAATCCTTAATTTGGCTTCCAGAACCGCTCTTCCACATTTTCCTATGTTGTTGGTGCCCACATGTACCACAACAGCTGACTCATCCCCAGCAGTGTCTATAATCCTATCTAGGTGACGCGTGAGGTCTGCCACCTTCGCACCAGGCAGGCAGGTTACCAGGCGGTCCTCACGTCCACCAGCCACCCTGCTATCTACATTTCTAATAATTGAATCACCAACTATGATGGCCGGCCTAACCCTTCCCTCCTGGGCAATAGCCTTGGGAGACATGTTCTCAGTGTGAGAGGATAATACATCACCTGGAGAGCAGGTCCATGCTACAGGATCACTTCCTGCTACATCAGGGTGATATTCTCCTTCTGGGAGACCTTTCTGATCCAAGGCAACACTGGGGCTGCCAGACTGGATTTGGGACTTGGCTAATGTGTCCCTGATGGTCTCATCAATATACCTCTCTGTCTGCCTCAGCTCCTACAGTTCTTCTACTCTAGCCTCCAGAGATCACTCGTTCCCTGAGAGCCAGGAGATCTTTGCACCAAGTGCACACATACAATCTCTCACCAGTGGGTAAAAAATCATACATGTGACACTCAAATGCAAAAGACTGGAAGCCCCCCCCCCCCCCCCCTCTTGCTGCTCTACTGCTGCCTTCATCTTAATTTTATCGAGTTCATAGTTATGTTTAGGATACTAAGGGAGTTAGAATTTAGAGTACTTTATATTTACAGGTGAATTTATTTACTAATTAATCAGCTAGTGTCCTACAAGGGGATGATTAAACTTTCAATAAGGGTTGGTATAATAGTATGATTTAGATAAGAGCCTGATTTTTAATGAGTATCTCTTGCCTAAAAAATCAAGGGTTGAGTGGGTGGAAAAGACACACTAGAATTAACTATCTCTGGCTTGCTTATTTACCACAGACACACACAAACTCTAAAGAATATATCCCACTATTTCACCTTTCTCCAAACTTTTATAAGACCAAAGATTTCCCAAAGATATACTTACCAATGCTTTTTAACCACCATTAAATTGATTTACATACATAAAAAGCATTTTTGCCCACTTTTAATTGACTATGTAAAAGTTGCCCTCTCTGAAGGCAGCTGAGAGTCTATTCTGGGTGAGAGGAGGAGTGTTTGGGGGTGTGTGCTTAGCTTGAAGGAGGGAAATAATTCACATGGAGAGCACAATGTATAGTATGATTTAATGTTTGCACCCAGAAAAGACAAGTGCATATAGCTGCAGCTCAAAGGGAAAGTGGGTGCATGCCATCACTTTGAGAATTGGTGCAAGTCCACAAGTTAATGTCCCGGTGTGGACAGTGTTGCACTAAGGCATAGAGCTGATGTCCTCTATCTTCCCCCTAATGATATAAGAACCAAGATTGTTAATGAGAGTTCATGGTGGGATGCAGAGATTTGCCAGGGTGCCTCCATGTTCCTGGGGCACCTACTACAGAAAAGAGGAATTTCTTTTGGACTCAGCTGTGTAACCGGATTGTATCGTCCTCCAGATCAGCCTGGCTGTGGCAGAAAGTATGAGTGACTCCATCTAATGGCAGAGGAATTTCAAGGGTCCTTTCTTAGTTCAGATTTTGCTGGTGGTGTCAGGCTTTCTAAGAAATGAAAGTGGGGATCTTTTTTTGTCATGGAAGCCTTTTGAATCATCTGCGGAATGCATCTTCCAGCTGTCCCATTTATATCCCCAATGTTTACTTCTGAAAACCCCTTCGGAACTACATTAATCAAAGTGAGAAGTTTTGATATCTTGTCTAGAAACAGATGGCTAAACAGAGAAAAATGTTTTCAGCCTTCCTACAGCTGAAGTAGGGATTTCTGTGTTCTTGTAATTTAGTATTCAGATAATTTAAGTGCAGTGACTGTCCAAAACTGTTTTTAGTTGATAAAAAAAAAAAATGACTTAAGGAGGTTTAAGTATTGCTGACCGCTTGCATCTGAGAGAGATTAGACTAGTACTAAGTTGCATGAGAGGGTTACCTCAACTCAAGTTGCAGCTATTGCTCTGCAGCACTAATTCTTCCAGTTGTAGACTCCATTATCACTCAAAGTTCATGAAATCTGTGTCATGGGAGCAGACAATCAAAATGTTGACAATTTTGGCAACAGTTGTCCTGGCTTTCATTTTTAAAGACATGACCTTGATGCACAGGTTTCCTGACTGATGTGTCTAATGATCTGAAGGCGATGAACAAATGTGACAAGGCGATAGCTAAAGCAGAAGAATGCTGGGCTGCATAGAGAGAGGAATATAGAGTAAGAAAAGGGAAGTGATTATCCCCTTGTACAGGTTCTTGGTGAGGCCTCACCTGGAGTACAGTTCTGGAGACCGTATCTCCAAAGAGACAGACAAAATGGAGGCGGTCCAGAGAAGGGTGACCAAAAAGGTGGAGGGTCTTCATCGAATGACTTATGAGGAGAGATTGAAGAATCTAAATATGTACACCCTGGAGGAAAGGAGAAGCAGAGGTGATATGATACAGACTTTCAGATACTTGAAAGGTTTTAATGATCCAAAGACAATGACAAACCTTTTCTGTCGGGGGAAAAAAATCAACAGAACCAGAGGTCACGATTTGAAGCTCCAGGGAGGAAGACTCAGAACCAATGTCAGGAAGTATTTCTTCACGGAGAGGGTGGTGGATGCCTGGAATGCCCATCCGGAGGAAGTGGTGAAGACCAGAACTGTGAAGGACTTCAAAGGGGCGTGGGATAAACACTGTGGATCCATAAAGTCTAGAGGACGTGAATGAAGAGTGGGTGGCTCGCGGGAATGATGGCTACTGCCTGGCGATAATACCCTTATTCAATAAACATACACATGGTTACTACGACTCCAACATTACTCTAAGCTTTAAAGGCAAGAGGAAATGTGGAAAAAAGGATTTGCATTCACAAAAAAGCGGGAAGTAGCTTGCTTGTTACAGCGGTTACTACCCCAAACCAAATAAGCCTGATACTTCACTTTCAATGCATATCCAGCATAGCTATCTGCTTCAACGGCAGGGGAGAGAGACTATACTTATTTATTAAATTTCTATACCGATATTAGTGGGGACATCATATCGGTTTACATCAAACAACGTAACACATAGGATGGAAAATACATAAAACAGGGAGAAGGGGAGGGATAGATAGGAACTCTAAAAACACGCAGATACTTCACGCATATCCAGCATAGCTCTCTGCTTCAATGGCAAGGGGAGTGAAGAAAAGTGGATCTATATACAGACAACCAACAAAGACTGAATTACATAGTCTGGGTAAACAAATAAGCATGGGTGTAGCTTGCTTATTGCGGCAGTTACTACCCCTAACTAATTAAGCTATATATTTCACTTAGATGCAGTTCCAACACTGCTCTCTACATTAATGGTGGGGGTGGAAGGGAAATAGAACCAAAAGGTTACTAAGAGCCAAGAGAAACATAAGTATGAGAAAAAACAAACAAACCCAAAAGTGCGAAGCTTGCTGGGCAGACTGGATGGACCGTCTGGTCTTCTGCCGTCATTTCTATGTTTCTATGTTAATACAATGGGAACTCATAAAGAACATCTAATCTCCTCCCGTTTACAGAAATTTTACAAATACTGTTAATTCATCTGCTATGCAAGATAAAGAGAGAAAACCTATCAGTGCAGCCAACAAACATTTTGGGGCTTGATTTTGCTGTGTGAAAAAAGCCTTTGCTACCATTAACAATATGGTGGTGGCCTTACTGTGCCATGTATTGCATGCCAAAGAAAACAAATTCCTGCTTGGCTCTTCCAGAGGAAAAATAGTGAGCAGTTATAATGTAGCCCCTCTTCCACTGGCTACTAAAACCTTGGGGCATATTTTGGGCTTGGTGGGGTAAGAACATCTCCCCCCCCCCCCCACCCCCAAAAAAAAACCCAACAACTTCCTTAGATTCTTTCCTGAGGGGGAGGTAGTCCTTCAAGATCATTAGGTTTGTAAGGTTGTCTGACACACAGTTTGCTGTTCAAAAAATTAAACCTTTACCAGAATATTGATGCAGGTGAATAAAATCACTAGTGTGCAAATTAAAGAATAGTGAAGATTTATACAGGAAAACAGCATGCAGTCCAAAAGTGTTGACTAGCTGCAACATTTTCATAGTAGGTGTTTGTTTTTTTTTTCCTCTAATATGCCTAGCTCTGAGGTACTCTTAAAAGAATGGGACCCTCCCAGTGTTTCCTCTTATTCGTACCTGCATTGTAGTGAGCAGATATCTATAGTCCAGTCACAACAGGACACTATCCTGAACAGATGATCTTCTGCTGACTTCTTCCAAGCAGCAACTCTGACAGTATTTCTCCTAGTCTAGCAGTTCTTACTCTGACACCAATCAGAAATCCAACCCTTAAAGCAAATCTGTGACATGCAAGGAGGATAGAGGAAAATTAGTGTTTTACCTGATAATTTTCGTTCCTGTAGTACCACGGATCAGTCCGACACCTGGGCTGTGACTCCGCACCAGCAGATGGAGACAGAGCCAAAACCTGTCGGGCTTCCCTACATATAGTAAGGTGCCACTCACAGCCCCTCAGTCTTATGTTAATGTCAAAGCAAAACTTAACCATACTATCTAACTAGACCGCCCTAACTAGGGCCGATTCAATAAACCCCCAGCTGGAACAGAACGTCCCCAACCAGAGGACAACCGATTTAGAACCCAACATTAACAACTGAATCCACCGAGCGGACTCTCCGTTCTTCAGAAACAAAACAGCATCGCCAACACAGACTACTCAGGCGGGATCCTGGACTGATCCGTGGTACTACAGGAACGAAATTATCAGGTAAAAAACTAATTTTCCTTTCCCTGTACGTACCCGGATCAGTCCAGACACCTGGGATGTACCAGAGCCAAACTACTACAGGTGGGAACCAGAGAGAGTCCCGCTCGGAGTACTCTCTCCCCAAAACCCCCCCGAGTCTGTCGCCTGGAACATCCACCTGATAATGTCTAGTGAAAAGTGTGCAATGACTTCCAAGTCGCCGCTCTGCAAATTTCCTGAGGCGACACCTGAGAGGATTCAGCCCAAGAGGCGGCGTGTGATCTCGTGGAGTGAGCCCGAAGGCCCACTGGAAACGGCTTGCCTCGCCGAATGTACGCCGAAGCAATAGCCTCCTTGAGCCACCGAGCAATCGTGGCCCTGGAAGCTGCACCACCCCTCTTGGGACCAGAACACAGCACAAAGAGGTGGTCCAAGACTCGGAAAGGGTTCGTAACATCCAGATAACGGAGAAGGACCCTTTCGAACATCGAGCTTCTGTAACTCTTTCGTCTCCGAACTTCGGGCTTCCGGAAGGCAGGAAGCTCCACTGATTGATTTAATGAAACGCTGACACTACCTTCGGTAAGGAGGGAACCGTCCTTAAGGACACTCCTGAATCTGAGATCCGTAAGAACTGCTCCCTATATGACAGAGCCTGTAACTCCGATACTCGTCTCGCCGATGCTATCGCTACAAGGAAGACTGCCTTTAGAGTACGGTCCTTTAGCGTCGTCCGCTTTATCAGTTCAAACAGGGACGAACACAAAGCAGAAAAGAACCCAATTGAGGTTCCAGGACGGACAAGGATGACGCAACGGAGGACGTAAATGCTTAGCACCCCCGAAGAAAACGAGCTATATCCGGGTGAAGGGACAGGGACACCCCTTGCACCTTACCCCTGAGACAACAGAGAGCCGCTACCTGGACCCGAAGGGTACTACAAGAAAGCCCTTTTGAGAGACCCATCTGAAGAAAGGCAAGAACGTCTGACACGGAAGCTAACATAGTATCCACCCTGTGATCCCTACACCAGTTCTCAAATACCGTCCAAACCCGCACATAGGCTAAGGACGTAGACTGCTTCCTGGATCTCAACAAGGTGGCCACCACCGCAACCGAGTAGCTCTTCTTCAAAAAACGTCTCCTCTCAAACGCCATGCCGCGAGACAGAAGTGATCCGCGTCCTCCAAATAAACGGGGCCTTGACGAGGAGAGCCGTGGACCCCTGAAGCCGCAGAGGAGGTTCCACAGCCAAGTGTAGCAGGTCCGCAAACAAAGGCCTCTGTGGCCACCTGGCGCCACCAGAATCACGTCCGCCGGATGCAACTCTATCCGCCGGAGGACCTTGCCTATCAGGGGCCAAGGAGGAAACATGTACAGCAACACGTCTGTTGGCCAGGGGAGCACTAGCGCATCGACTCCTTCGGCTCCTCATTCTCACCGCCGGCTGTAAAAACCGTTGGAGCCTTCGTGTTTCTGAGCGGTGGCCATCAGATCCATGTGTGGTGGACCCCATCTCCTGCAGATGAGGCGATATGCATCCTCCGCCAATTCCCATTCTCCGGGATCCAGATGATGGCGACTGAGGAAGTCTGCCTGGACATTGTCCACTCTGGCGATGTGCAACGCCGTGATGCTGCTGAGGTTCTGCAGAGCCCATCAAGCATTGCGCCTCCTCTGCCACCAGCTGGCTCCTTGTCCCTCCTTGGCGGTTGATGTACACCACGGTCGTCGCATTGTCTGACAACACCCTGACCGCCTTTCCCCGGATCAGCGGAAGAAAAGGATTGCAGCGCAAGCGTTACCGCCCTGGTCTCCATGTGATTGATGGACCACCGTGACTGAGCTCTGGACCACTGTCCCTGTACCGAGCGTCCCAGACAGACCGCTCCCCAGCCGAGAGACTTGCGTCCGTCGTGACCACCGTCCAGTTGGGCATAAGTAGTGAAACTCCACACTTGAGATGGTCGGGATGGAGCCACCAGTGAAGACTGTCCCTCGCCTTGTCCGTAAGTGGGAGCGGGAGCTGAAATTCTTCTGACACCCGGCTTCCAGCGGGAGAGCAATGCCGATTGTAAGGGACATAGATGCGCAAACGCCCAGGGAACCAAAGCTAGCGTTGATGCCATAGAGCCCAAGACCATCAGGTAATCGCACACCAGAGGCATTTGGAGGGACAGTAAACGCCTCACTTGGCTCTGCAGCTTGCAGACATGCTCCTCTGAGAGGGACACTTTGCCGTATTTCGTGTCGAACAGCGCACCCAGATACTCCAAGGACTGGGTGGGAACCAAGCGACTCTTGGCTAAATTGACCACCCATCCGAGGGAGCGCAAGAGCTGTAGGACTCTGTCGACCGCCTGCCGACACTCTATCTCGGACTTTACCCGAATGAGCCAATCGTCCAGGTAGGGGTGCACTAGCAACCCCTCCCTCCGGAGCTGGGCTGCCACCACTACCATCACTTTGGTAAAAGTACGGGGAGCGGTGGTGAGACCAAAGGGAAGAGCTCTGAATTGGTAATGTCTGCCCAGCACGCAAAATCTGAGGAACCTCTGATAGGACGGCTGAATGCCTATATGAAGATATGCTTCGGTGAGATCCAACGAAGCCAGGAACTCGCCTGGTCGCACCGAGGCCACCACCGACCGGATCGTCCATTTTGAAACGGGGAATGCGAAGGCACCTGTTCACGCCTTTCAAATCCAAAATTGGTCTGAACGTGCCCTCTTTCTTTGGTACGATGAAGTAAATGGAGTACCGTCCCTGTCGTTTCTGCCCTCTGGGCACGGGAGTTATTGCTCCTAGGGCCTCCAGCCGCCAAAGAGTTTCCCGTACCGCTGCACGCTTGACGTGGCCTTTGCACGGGGACACGAGAAACTTGTTGACTGGGACTCTTGCAAAATCTAACGCGTAGCCTTGCCTTATCACGCTGAGGACCCATTGGTCCGATGTTATCTTGATCCACTCCTCTGCAAACAATGCCAACCGGGCTCCTACATTTGGCACGCCCGACTGCTTCCGTCCCGAGGAATGGACCGACCTCATTTCATTGGGAGCCCTTGGACCCCGTTCCCGCCGAGGGTCCACTTTGCCTCCCAAACAGTTTCCCACGAAAGGACTGAGGCCACGAAGAAGACCTGGAGGAGGCAGGCCTGTAGGCCGAACCTGACTATCTCTGCTGTTGCGACCTTCTAGGCCCCCGAAAACGGGACCTATTGGAGAAAGAAGCGCGAGACTTGGGCCTGTCCTCCGGCAGCCGAAAAGCCTTGTTTTCTCAGATTGACTGCATCAGGTCATCCAACTGTTTACCAAACAATAGCTTTCCTTTAAACGGCAGCGTGCCCAGGTGAGCTTTGGAAGAAACCGTCCGCCGCCCAATTTCGAAGCCAGAGGAGTCGGCGAGCCGAAACCACGGAGACCATGGCCCTGGCCGACGTGCGCAGCAGATCATGCAGAGCATCCGCACTGTAAGCGATTACCGCCTCCAGATGATCCGCCTGCGCCGATTCCTCTTCCAAGAGACCTGTATTAGCCTGAAGTACCTGGGCCCAGCGTAGCCCTGCCCGCAGGGCAAAGTTACTACAAATAGCTGCACGGACCCCCAGAGCCGAAACCTCAAAAACCTTTTTGAGCTGCATCTCCAGCTTTCTATCCTGGATATCCCTGAGTGCTGTGGCCCCTGTGACCGGGATCGTTGATCTCTTCGTCACTGCAGACACCGCTGCGTCCACGCTAGGAAGGCGGAGGAGCTCCAGCGTGTGTTCTGGCAACGGGTATAGTTTGTCCATGGCCTTACTCACTTTCAAGCCCAACTCCGGGGTATCACACTCTCTGAATAGGATATCTGAGGCCGAAAAATGGAAAGGAAAAGCCACTGCCGGACCCAAAAGGCCCAACAGCACCGGGTCCATACTGGCCCCCTGCCGGGTCTCCACCGGCGGAGCCTCCACCCCCAGCTCCTGGAGAATGGCTGGAATAAGCGGCGCTAATTCCTCTCTTTGAAACAACCAGACCACCTTGGATCATCTCCATTGCCTGCCGGTGTTCCCTTGCCGGTACCCGGTTGGCCCAGCCCCGTGGCATCCGGCTCGTCCGCCCCCCCCCCCCCCCCCAGGGGCTCTGCCAGCGGGTCCACTTCCTCCGAATCCATGGACTCACTGTCGGTTGTCCTGAGGGACGTTCCCTCACTGGATGCTTCCCCCCTCGGTGGGTCAGAGGCCCTCCTGAGCCTATCTGCAGCCTCCTCTTCCGGGAGTCCGGCTGGTCCGCCGAGCCCCCCGACGCTTTGCCCGCCTTTCTCCTGGAACGCTTGCACTTCAGGACTTTGCCGCAGTAGAAGAAGTGCAGAATCCGCCGAAAAGGACGCCTCTGACACCGATGACATCTCGTCCACACTATCCTCTACCGGGGATGTGGCCCCCCCCCCCCCCCCCCCCCCGGGTGGCCGCTGCTGCGGGGAAATCGTTAGGAGGCAGGCCACCATTACCGGCAGCCCTCCGCGTGGCCGCCTGCACTGCCCCAAAATGGCCACCGTTCCCACACTAAGCGGGGAACGGATCAGAACTGGCCTTCCCCTCACTGGCTTGCCCGTGGCGGCAATCGCGCCGGCCGAGATCGGCCCCCTCGCCGCCCGGAACACAGGCTGAGCACACACCATCGTGCGACAAGTGCGCCGCGCACCGAGCCGCAGGCGCGGCAAGAAGAGCCCCTCAGCATCCCCTAACGCGCCCTGCATGGAGGAAACTTACAACAATTAAAATTGTTACTGAAAGCCCCGACCCGCGGTGGAGACACGTAAGAAAACGGAGAGCCGGCAAGGTCAGAATAAAAAAAAGTTGTTTGTTTTTTTTTTAACTTGCATTGTCCCTGGTCCTGAAGTTCTTGCTCCAGCGGGGGTGAGTGAAACCGGGCTCCCCGGTATCACCCCCGACGCTGCTGCCTGTGACAGGCCGGGCCCCTCGACCCTCAGCAGCGGCCTCAACCAGGGGGGGATGGTCCCCTCAGAACCTTCCAACCCCCCTGGGAGGCATCCAGGACGAGGGAGACTGCTGTACCTTCCGTGGTTTCTTCTAACTCCTTTTTTTTTTTTTTCCACTTAAGATGTCCTAACCAGACAAACAAACCAAAAATCCCTGACTAACTAAGAACTTCACCCAGGGATCCCAGAGGCTGTGAGTGACCCTGCCCCATCTGCTGGAGACAGAGTAAGACTGAGGGGCTGTGAGTGGCACCTTACTATATGTAGGGAAGCCCGACAGGTTTTGCTCTGTCTCCATCTGCTGGTGCGGAGTCACAGCCCAGGTGTCTGGACTGATCCGGGTACGTACAGGGAACACTAATTCCCTTTCACTAGTCGTCATCTCTCTTGGTTCTCTCAATCTCATGATCCTTCTTGGACCTCAAGAAGTCTTCTGCTGCCTGGAACAATTCCTTAGCACAAAGTAAGAACTTCTTTTTAGGTATTCTCCTTCTGTAGGAGTTGCCTTTCCAGTCTGTAATTAGAACTGGTCCATGACTTCCCCATGTAGAAAGAACATTTGTAGTTAGACTTGATTTGACAATTTTGTTTTTCAAATGACTCCATAGCAATGTTAATATACTTACGTTTTGTCTGTTTCATGGTGTTCATAACAATGTCTTTGTTCTTGGTTGTGAAATGGTGCTGGATGCTGTAATTACGAGAGAACCTACTTTCGAGTGCATAGAATATAAATGGTCCACTTGCTTGAAATATTTGCATATCCAACTTTAGGGCTAACTTTTACTAAGCTTTTTTCCATACCCACAGAATGGAGGAAAAGCCTTAGTAAATTCGGACCTTTATTGTTTTACCGCCTCCTCATTTCTGCTGAAATGGTAGGGAGAAGCTGCTTGTGGTTGGCCAGGGCACAACAGCAGCTACTGGTTGCTGGTAAGTCCAGCGATTGATCCATTGGTGTGTTGAGAGTCTGATTCTGGCCTGAGGCTTTCCTAGTTTCTCATAGAGGCAAAGCTACCTAAAGTTTTCCTGCCGCTGTACTAAGACACAAGAATCGGTTAGGGAAGAAGAGCAGGATCCGGTTTCCAGCAGTGGGAGAGTGTCTGGCTCAGCTTTCCCTGTCCAGCTTCTCCTCGCACCATCTATTAGCCGCCCTCTGCTCCTGTAGCAGTTCTGGCACAGAGATGCTATAGTGAACTAACAAGGCTATAAGATTCTTGGTGTCTCTTGTTTTCTACTAGTACAAATTAACCTGTTTCAATGAGAATAGTGAATTTTGTTGTTTCCTTTTTTCACCATTGTATTACTTAATAAACAAATGGTCACATCCTCTATTCAATCCCATAAGACTTGCCATACTGGGTCAGATGAAAGGTCTAACAAGCCCAGGATCCTGTTCCAACAGTGGCCAATCCAAGTCCAAGTACCTGGCAGGATCCCAAGGGGTAGATAAACTCCAAGCTGCTTATCCCAAAAGTAAGGCAGGGAATTTCTGCAACTCTGCCTTTCCCTGTACGTACCTGGATCAGTCCCGACTGTGGGTTGAGCCTCCTGTCCAGCAGATGGAGACAGAGGAAAAACTGAAGGGTATCCTATATCAGGACAGAGCCTACCCTGCATCTCTTCAGTATTTCTCTGTCTCCAGCAGATTCAGACAGTAGAACCTGCAGTTAGCTTATTTCCTCAGTTTTCTATTTCCCTTGGGGTTTCTTCTCAGATTTTATTCCAAGATCAAGCAAGTATTCTCTCTACTTTTTGTATTTAAAAAAAAAAAAAAAAAAAAAAAAAATTGGATCCCAATCTGTTTTCGGCTCTGTCAGTCACGGAGACAGCCCTGTCTCCCTGCTCTGCTGGGAGCCTACAGGGTCTTGCCCCTTGATTATTCAGCCTAGGCTCCCTTTCCCAGTGACCTGTGTGCAGTCTTGGGGCAATACTGGTGGTCCAGTCCCCTCCCCCTTTTCTGCCTGCACTGACCCTGAGCAACCAATACCTTGGGTCCTCTAGCAGAGAAGCTTTTTGATTCCCTGCAACTGTTCAAATATCTAGCAGCATTTACACTGACCCGGAGCAGCTATTTCCTCGGGTCCCCCCGCCAGGGAAGTTTAAATTCCCCTGCATCTGCTCAATAATCTATCAGCACTTACTTGGACCTTGAGTAGTCAATATCGCAGGTCCCTCAGCAGGGAAGGTGTTTTTCACCTGCCAGTGCTCAAAAGACTAGCAGCTACTCAATCGGGTCCCCCAACAGGGAAGACTCTTTCCCCTGCAACTGTTAAATAGCAGCAATTACTCCACCCTGAGCAATTTCGGCTCCCTCGGCAGGGAAGACGGATTCCCCTGCAATCTGGTTAAAAAAAAAAAAAAATCGTCGGCATACTTTTTTCCCCTGTGGCCGGCTCAGCTAATCGTCTCTCGCGGTGGCTCCCTTTGTTCTCTACCGCGACGGGCTCTGTTCGGTTACTGGCTGCTTGGGGGTGGGGGGGCTCCCTCCATGGCAGCGCTGAGTACTACGACCCGGGGTCGGCTCTTCCAACGCATGGCTAGGCCGTTCCCGGCCCGAAAAACCGCAGGAATGGCAGACATTTTGGGAGAGGTTTTCTCTTCAGCTTCAGGGGAGCCCGTTTTTTACTGGTTTCCCGCGGGCCCTAAGCCCTGTTCAGTCTCCGGAGGGGTTCTCTGACCTTCCCCCCCCCCCCCCTCCATTTCTCAACAGTATATGTCATTTTCCTACACATCCTTCGCTAGCCTGCAGGTAGTGTAACCGTCTCTAATCTCAGAAAGGAGGCCCAGACAACTGATCTGTAAAGATAGACTTTTATTGCCAGCAAGATGCAGCTAAGACAAAGGCTTAGTACAACTGCATGCCCCTCCCCTTCAGGAGCAGACTCTTATGCACTTTACAGTTCTTATCTTTTACACATGCGTTCTAAGCATTGCTGAGCAAGCATATTCCGGCTGAAGGGGCTACTGACCCCCTCCCTAGACACCCTGGAACTTTCGTGAAACTTCTCCCATGTTCTGCAGGAGAGGCTGCCGGGACTTGCAGTTCTGGAAAGGAATTCACGAGTCTATAGTAATACAGCCCTTCACATAATATATCCATTGTTCTATTCTAGGTTACAGCAGTGAAAGCTTATCAGAGAATATGAACAGCGAAGCCAAAAAAAAATGAAAACGTGCAATGTGCTGATAGAGAGTTTCTCAATGTCCTAATTACAGCTGTATTGCAGACTGTAAGTAAACCCGTCATGAAGCAGGGAATTCTGGTACATGAAGTCCTGTTTGGCAGGAGTTTCAGGTTGTCCTCTGTCAGGTTGAAGCCTTCAGACCCCTTCAGTAGGGGATGTTTCTTTCCCTGCCCCCCTCCAGCTAATAGGGATGTGAATCGTTTTTTCACGATTTAAAATATCGTCCGATATATTTTAAATCGTCAAAAATCGTTAGGGCCACGATACAATACAATTCCCCCGATTTATCGTCAAAAAATCGTAAATCGGGGGAAGGGGGAGGGCAGGAAAACCGGCACACTAAAACTCCCTAAAACCCACCCCCGACCCTTTAAATTAAATCCCCCACCCTCCCGAACCCCCCCAAATGCCTTAAATTTCCTGGGGGTCCGTAGCGGCGGTCCGTAGCTTAAATTACCTCCGTAGCAGCGGTCCGTAGCTAAATCGGGGGAAGGGGGAGAGCAGGAAAACCGGCACACTAAATCGTGTAGTCTTCAGCCGGCGCCATTTTGCAAAATGGCCGCCACAAAATGGCGGCGGCCATAGACCAAAACGATTCGACGCAGGAGGTCGTTCCGGACCCCCGCTGGACTTTTGGCAAGTCTTGTGGGGGTCAGGAGGCCCCCCCAAACTGGGCAAAAGTTCTGGGGGTCCAGCGGGGGTCAAGAAGCGATTTCCTGCCGCGAATCGTTTTCCGTACG
The DNA here is from genome assembly GCF_901001135.1 of Rhinatrema bivittatum. Lineage (NCBI taxonomy): Eukaryota > Metazoa > Chordata > Amphibia > Gymnophiona > Rhinatrematidae > Rhinatrema > Rhinatrema bivittatum. The sequence continues at coordinate 336,432,459 of NC_042619.1, read as the reverse complement.
GAAAATGGCGCCGGCAGGAGATCGACTGCAGGAGGTCGTTCAGTGAGGTCCCCTCCTGCAGTCGATCTCCTGCCGGCGCATTTTCCGTACGGAAAACGATTCGCGGCAGGAAATCGCTTCTTGACCCCCGCTGGACCCCCAGGAACTTTTGCCCAGCTTGGGGGGGCCTCCTGACCCCCACAAGACTTGCCAAAAGTCCAGCGGGGGTCCGGAACGACCTCCTGCGTTGAATCGTTTTGGTCTATGGCCGCCGCCATTTTGTGGCGGCCATTTTGCAAAATGGCGCCGGCTGAAGACTACACGATTTAGTGTGCCGGTTTTCCTGCTCCCCCTTCCCCCGATTTTAGCTACGGACCGCCGCTACGGACCCCCAGGTAATTTAAGGCATTTGGGGAGGGGGGGGTTCGGGAGGGTGGGGGATTTAATTTAAAGGGTCGGGGGTGGGTTTTAGGGGGTTTTAGTGTGCCGGCTCACAATTTTAACGATTTTCACGATACTTTACACACCCAACGGCAACAATACGATTCCCTCCCCTCCCAGCCGAAATCGATCGTTAAAGACGATCGAGGACACGATTCACATCTCTACCAGCTAATCTCCCTCTGTTATCTGCTCCACGGCTCCTGGCTGTTTTCAGCTCCCTGCTATTTCGGATGGTCAGGCTTCTGTTGGAATCTGGAGCTGCGCCCCTGATTTGGATTCTGTTTTGCTCCCAGGGCCTCCCCTAAAGCGGAGGACGGCCTGCGTGTTCTCCCTTGGACTAGCTCATTTCTTTTCCTTTGACCATGCTGGGCATTGGAGTGTCCCTGGAGGGTCCTGCTACGCCCTCTCTCAAGCTAACGTGGGTCCAGTCCTGGCAGGACTTAAGGCTCCTCCACGTATGTTTATGTTTATTTATTTTATTTATTTATTGGTTTTTATATACCGGAAGTTCCTGTATACAATACATATCACTCCGGTTCACATTAACAGAGATAACTATCGCCGGGTAGGCGGTTTACATGAACATATCAAATATAAAGTAATGAAACAGAAGAACTATAATACAGTATATATATTATATTTAGAAACAACTAAGATCAACTTAGATAACAACTTGGAACAAAACTGACTCAATGTGAGCATTACATTATTGTGGTAAGACAAGGCTGGATGTTTGTTCTTCCTGCTTTAGCTCTCTGGGAAAGCTTGAAGGAAGAGCCAAGTCTTGAGTTTCACCTTGAACGTAGTATGGCACGGTTCTAGGCGGAGGTCCGGTGGTAGTGAGTTCCAGAGTGACGGGCCCGCTGTGGATAGAGCGCGTTTCCTCAGGGTAGATTTTGCAGGTTGGGTGATCATTCTGTTCTGTATGCCCTTCTGTTGGTTTGTTAGAAGAGTGTAGTTGAAGCTGGAAAGTTAGGTTGAGGGGGGAGATGTTATGTAGTGCCTTGTGAACCATCATGCAGGTCTTGAACTGGATCCTATATTTGATGGGGAGCCAGTGGAGATGCTGTAGGATTGGGGTGATATGGTCCCTTTTTTTGGCATTGGTAAGGATCCTTGCAGTGGCATTCAGAACCATCTGGAGTGGCTTGGTAGTGTATGCTGGAAGGCCTGCAGGAGTGAATTACAGTAGTCTAATTTAGTTAGAATGTTAGTTAGAATGTTCCACGCTATGTGCAGACAGCTGCTCCTCCGGGATTGGGGGTCTCCTGAGGTGGGACTCCACGTGGGTGAGGTGATGGGCATGCTCTATTATCGCCCTGATCAAATGCCCAGAGATGCTTAAAACCTTCCAAGGTGGATGTTTTCCACCTTGGTGGGGGCAACAACACTGAAAGCTTTCTCAGATGCATCTTGATGTCCTGGCTTTAGGGGTCGGGGCAACTATCTACAGTAGCCTCATGCAGCGGGCAAGCCCTGGGTGGATTCCGCACTTGCTCAGCACCCAGGACCTTCTGTCTGCCAAGGCTGGGCGACTGGTGGCAGTAGCGGCATATGGGACGGATACCCCTATAAGTTTGATGTGAGTGCTGGCCAAGGCAATGGTTTCAACAGTATCTGTCAGGTTTTTCCTCTGGGCTGCCTTGCCTGGCGGAGTCCTCCTCTAATTCAAAGTTGGGCACTTTTCCCTGCGGCAATTTGCTTTTGGTGAGGGCCTTGAACAGCTTATTATATCCTCGGAGGAACAAGGATCCTAAGCTGCCGGAGGCCCATCCGACCCAGTCTAAGTCTTTTTTTTTTCTTTAAGTCCCTGGTTTCATTCCTTCCAGGAGGATACCCCATAGCACTTGGCCACAAAGTCCTCTTCCAGTTAATACGGCTGACCCATTCCTCCGTAGGTGGTCTGTTTCTCAAGGTATGGGTCAAAATTAGGTCTGGCCCCTGGGGCATCAAGGGGATAGCTCCTGCTTGGGATTTTCCTGACCTCCGCTTAAGCTCTCCCTGTGAGCACTGTAAGCGTTCAGCAGTCTGCCAGTCACTTTTCAGGTGGCACGAGCTTGGAGCTGTGGTCCAGCCCTGGTGGAGGAACCAGGAGCCAACCAGTATCCCATCTATTTCGCCGTGTCTAATAATAAACAAAAAAAAAAAAGAACAATGACAGTGCCGTCCGACCTTGGACCTCAAGTGTGGCACCTGGGCCCTCAGGCTGTTGACCCTGAAGATAGCGGCAGTTCACTCAGGCAGCTATCTGGTCTCATTCGACTTAATGCAGGCTTCCAGCACATACCGATACGCCGCGAACATCAGGCGAATTCCCGGTTCCACCCTTCTGGGGTAACTTTCTTTCAGTTTTGGGGCTTCTCTGTTCGGACTTGCCTCTGCGCCTCACAGGTTAACAATGTCCTGGTGGGGGTGGCACCATGCTCCACCGGGGCTCTGGTTCATTCTTCCTCTCTGCAGGTTGGCGGCCTCCCTCGGGGGGAATATCCACTGTTCCCGAGAGCAATCTCCAGTTCTCCCAGGTTCTGGAATTCCTGGGAGCAAGGTGTTCCTGTCGGGCGCTCAAATTTAGGTATCAAGTGTATAATTCTCTCGCTACCCACGGCCTGGGATTACCTTCTGGTCCTGGTCTCCAGGGCTTCCACCATCGTGCTGGTCCTTCAGCTTTGCGCATAGTGTCCATTACAGGAGGCTTTGTTGTCCGGCTGGAAGCCGGCGTCTGAATAGTTTTGGATGCTACTCCGCTCTCCTACTCCACCATTGCTGGCATACACTAGTGGTTTTTTAGCTTTGCGCACCTCATGACAGGGATGCCTCTATAGACTCCTCAGTGGATCATGGTCCCGATGGGCGCCGGTGCCCTGGGTCAAACTCAAGCTGCACAGGGGTACTGGTCCTCAGTCCAATCCTACTGGCATGCCACTTGCCTAGAGGCCCGGAGGGTCCGTTTTGGCCCTCAAGGTCTTTCTTTCTCTGTTCCGTCGCAAGGCGGTGCACCCTACATCGACTGGGACACCGGACATCGCCTGTTGCCTCTGCTTGTTCAAGCAGACTTCCTCCGTCGTCGGTGTCTAGGCCCCGGAGGGTGGGAGCTCTCCGGCAGACCGATGGAGCTGATCGTCCGCAGGTGGGGGTCCCCTTCCTCCCCACTGGACAATGGCTTGCAGATTCTTCAGCCGCAGAGGGGTACACTCTTCGGAGGGAGTGCATGCCCTGGATCTTCCCGCGTTTTACAATGTTTTCCCGGTACGTATTTCCTCCTTGGCCTCTGGTGGGAGAGATACTTGGAAGGATCGCACCCGAGTGGCTTCACAGGCCATAGTACGTGGATATAGTGAACCTCGTAATACTTGGTCCCCCTCTCCCCAGCCATACTTCACACCCGCTACGACGGGGGCTAGTATTTTCAATCAGTCCGATCGCTTCTATCTAGCTGCCTGGTTTTGAATGGCGGCATCTACACCTGAAGGGATATCAGGAAGAACTTATTTTCACTCTGCTACGGGTTCGTACGTCCTCTCCCTCTATTGCTTGCGCCCTGCTTTGAGGAGTTTTTGTGATTGTCTGGGCTGAGTCCAGAAGACCGGTACACAAGGCTCCGGTATCTCAGGTCTTTTACTTCCAGCCTGGTTTGTCTTTTTCAATCTCTACAGGTACGGTTTTCCACTCTCGGGCATACTCCCGGTGTCTGCACATCTGGATGTAGTGGATTCCTCTAGGGAGTAAAGCTTTGTACGCTCCTCTCTACTTGTTCAGCCTGAGGGGTGTCGGAGCCCCAAGCGTTGTCTTGTAGGGATCAGTTAGTGGAGCTCCCTGCCTTCCAACTGAGGGCATTGCAAATACACCTGGTGCGGGCTGGTGGCTCCTTGATGGGCAAACGGTGCTTATAAGGTGTTTCCCGTTTACAATTGAGTCCCGGGTCTCTGATCATTTCTTATCTTTTGGAGTGGTCCTCTGGGACGAACCAAGGCTTCTGAGCCTATGATTGCTCGCAGCCTCAAGGAGGCGATTGTGCCGGTGTGCTTCTGTTAGGACTGGATGGCTCCGGGAGGTTTTTAGTAGCCCACTCTTTTACGTTCACAGGCTGTTTTCTGGGGTGGAGTGTCAGTCTATCTCTATCAGGAAATCTGGGGAGCGGCTACTTGGAAGTCTCTCTCGTTCTACAGGTGTCAATTTTTGGCTCCTTCGGCTGGCAGGGGCTTCGAGCGGAACTGTCACGGTCCCACCCTGTTTAGGGAAGCTTTGGTACATCCCACGGTCTGGACTGATGTATGTACAGGGAAAGGAAAATTGGTTCTTACCTGCTAAATTTCATTCCTGTAGTACCACGGATCAGTCCAGACACCCGCCCGGCTAGTGTTGCTTCATCCGCTCGAAGTGCTTTTCTCTTGTTTTTCTTTACGCATTTTGGAAAGATCTGTCTGCTGCTATCAGAAGTTTATGGCAACGGAAGCATCTATTTGATGGATAGGGATATTTATACAAGAGCGGATCTTTATAGAGCTTTGCATTGTTCCATCTGTTAGTTACTTCTTGCTTGCTTGATCTTACCTTGGTTATCTCTCTCTTTTTCTGCTTTGATAACTTTTTTTTATACTGAAGGGATGCAAGGTAGGCTCTGTCCTGATATAGGATACCCTTTCAGTTTTTTTCTGTCTCCATCTGCTGGACAGGAGGCTCAAACCACAGTCTGGACTGATCCCGTGGTACCTCAGGAATGAAAATTTAGCAGGTAAGAACCAATTTTCCTTTCTATATTAGAAATGTAGACAGCTGGGTGGCTGGTGCACATGAGGGGTAACTTTACTGCCTGGTGCAAAGGAGGTGGACCTCACACATCACCTAGATCACAGTGCTGGGGAGAAGGTGGCTGTTATGGTAAATGTGGGCACCAACAACATAGGAAAATGTGGGAGGGAGGTTCTGGAAGCCAAATTTAGGGTTTTAGATAGGTGAAATCCAGCAGCTCCAGGGTAGCATTCTCTGAAATGTTTCCTGTTCCACGTGCAGGTCCCCAGAGACAGGCGGAGCTCCAGAGTCTCAATGCATAGATGAGACTATGGTGCAGGGAAGAGGGATTCAGTTTTGTGAGGAACTGAACAAATGTTTGGGGAATAGGGAGACTTTTTTTTTTTTTTTTTTTCCAAAAGGAAAGGCTCTAACTTTAACTAGAGTGGAGCCAGGCTGCTGTCGCTAACCTTAAAGCAGCTTTAATCTCCTTTTTAAAGTAGAACAAGGGGGGAAAGCTGACAATCACACCGCAGTGCATGGTTCAGAGGAAGAGATATCTTCAAAGGATACTAAAGAAACAGGACAGTTAGGACATCCCAACAGAGATTCTAATCAAAGCAAAAGTAGTCCATGCACCTATAAGTTTGTTGATTTATTTAAAACTTTTCTATAACGGTTTACATTTTGGCACGAAATAGGTTTGGTATGGTTTCAAAGTTATCCATAGTGTGCCAATATTTTACGGTTACATAGTTCAATAATATACTCTAGATGAGAATTGGGTTGGGGTAACTATTTATATGATTTGGGATAATCATATGTGTATACTGTTTTAATTTAATATTTAATTATAAGTAAAAATAATAAAATTGTCAATTCTACCTTTTTTTTTTTTTTTTTGTGACTTTCAGCTGCTCTCATTGTGAAATGCTTTTTTGAAATGCCAAGTTTTTAGGCCTTTTTTTGAAGAGTTTTAATTCTTTCATTAGTCTTAGTTCAAGTGGTAATGTGTTCCATAATAGCGGATCTGCCAAGGATAGTGCTGTCTCTCTAACTTGGGTCAACTTTGCTGTTTTGACTGAGGCAATGGTTAGTAGAGATGTGAATCGTGTGATCGATCATCTTAACGATCGATTTCGGCTGGGAGGGGGAGGGAATCGGATCGTCGCAGTTTGGGTTTTTTAAATATCGTGTAAATCAAAAACCGGCACACTAAAACATCCCTAAAACCCACCCCGACCCTTTAAAATAAATCCCCCCCACCCTCCCGAACCCCCCAAAATGCCTTAATTACCTGGGGTCCAGTGGGGGGGGAGGGCGGGAAAACCGGCACACTAAAACAACCCTAAAACCCACCCCGACCCTTTAAAATAAATCCCCCACCCTCCCAAACCCCCCCAAAATGCCTTAAATTACCTGGGGTCCAGAGGAAGGGTCCCGGTGTGATCTTTTACTCTCGGACCTCCGTGCGTTGTAGAAACAAAATGGCGCCGGCGCTACCTTTGACCTGTCATATGACAGGCCGGCGCCATTTTGTTTTTTTGTCCCCCAACGTCAGGAGTGTAGGAGATCGCTCCTGGACCCCCGCTGGACCCCCAGGGACTTTTGGCCAGCTTGGGGGGGCCTCCTGACCCCCACAAGTCTTGCCAAAAGTCCAGCGGGGGCCCGGAACTACCTCCTGCAGTTGAATCGTGTTGCTGAATGGCCGGCGCCATTTTGCGCAAAATGGCGCCGGCCATCCACCTGGCCTAAATGATGAGATGGTATACTACCATCCACCTGGCCTAAATGATGAGATGGACAATGAATTGCTAAGAAAAATCGGGGAAGCTAACCAATTCTGGCAGTGTAGTAATAGGAGCATTCAATTACCCCAATATTGACTGAGTAAATGCAACATCAGGACAAGCTAGAGACATAAAGTTCCTGGATGGAATAAATGACTGCTTCCTGGAGCAAGCAGTTCAGGAACAGATGATAAGAGGAAGCTATTTTAGTCTAATTCTTAGTGGAACACAACATTTGGTTCTGAAGAAACCCTAGGATGCATACCATCCGGTTTAGTTGATTTACTACTCTTTACAATTTGTCAATCTGGCCTACTAAATCTTTCAGGTTCATCGTGATTTGATTCAGTTCATCTGACTCATCTCCCTTGAAAACCATCTCAGATCTATTAGTTTAAAATTTTAAACTATCATTCAAATTATCCATGGTACCTGAAGACTGGAGGGTAGCCAATATAACCCCAATATTTATTTAAAAAGGGCTCCAGAGTGGATCCGGGAAACTATAGACCAGTGAATCTGACTTCAGGTCCGGGAAGACTAGTGGAAACTATTCTAAAGATCAAAATCACAGAGCATATAGAAAAACATAGTTTAATGGAACATAGCATGAATTTACGCAACGGAAGTCTTGCCTCACAAATCTGCTTCCTTTTTTTTTTTTTTTTTTTTTTTTTTAAGGAGTTAATAAACATGTGGCTTAAGGTGAACTGGTAGATATAGTATATTTTGGATTTTCAGAAGGCATTTGACAAAGCCCCTCATGAGACTTCTAAGAGAATAAAAAGTCATGGGAAAGGAGGTGATGCCCTTTCATGGTTTACAAACTGGTTAAAAGACAGGAAACGGAGAGTAAGATTAAGTAGCCAATTTTCTCAGTGGATAAAGGTAAATAGTGGAGTACCTCAGGGATCTGTACTTGGACCAGTGCTTTTCAATATATTTATAAATGATCTGGAAAGGGATACAATGAGCGTGATACATTTTGCAATTGATACAAAATTATTCAGAGTAGTTAAATCACAAGTGGATAGTGACAAATTGCAGGAGAGACCTTGCAAGGCTGAAGGACTGGGTATCCAAATGGCAGATTAAATTTAATGTGGACAAATGCAAGGTGGTACATATAGGGAAAAATAACCCATGCTATAGTTATAAGATGTTAGTGCCTAATAGGGATGTGCAGAAGGAAAAAATTCATTTCGATTCGGTTTTTGTTTCACCGGGACCCAAACTCATTGCATTAGTTTCATAGAGGAGAAACCAATTCGTTGATTAGTTTTATTCGTTGTCCGTTTTCCCATTACAGTCAATAGGGAAAGTATTTGCAGCCTATTTTTGGCTGCAGAATTGGGGTTTTCTTATCAATTCTGATGAAACATCTGGGGAGCAATCATCAGAACGAGAAAAGAGCTCCAAGGTACTTAGACTGTGGCACGAAAGTGGCATGAATAGCCTAAGGCACTGTAAAGGGGCAAAGGTACCAGGAGTGGCAAGAGTGCTTTAACAGAGGTGCAAAGCAGTAGCGAGAGTGTCAAAAACACACCATAGCTTCAAAAGAGAGTACTGATAAGTTACATGAACCCTTGAAGGCAGCACGACAGGCAAAAGTGGCAAGACAAGTGGCATCAATATCCTTCAGCACAATGAAGGGGGAGCATAGCAAGCAGAAAGAGTGTCAGAAAAAAACCATAAGGTGCCTATAAAGGGACAAAGCAGCAGAAAGACTAGCACCAACACACTGAGGAACCATGACAGTGGCAAGAACACCACAAGGAGTAGAGTGAGTCGTCTAGTGTGTGGCAGAATGTTGATAGGGGCAAGACAGGCTGGCAGAGCGGAGGTAGTCTGGTCCCTGTGGTTTTGATAGGGGCAAGACAGGCTGGCCCCGGGGAGAGTTCCCCTTCCTTTGCGCAGGAAAGGGCTCCCTAGAATGTGTTTGCCCCTAGAGTGGGGTGTTTCTGTTGGCGTCTAGTGAGCTCTCGCTGGTCCTCTTAAAATCTGGTGGACATAGCAGCTATACAAACAAGAATTTTGAAGGCAGAGGAGGTTTCCACGTGAACAGCAGTTCAGCATGGGTCGGTGGGCATTGAGAGAGGCTGGCTATATGCGGGGAGAGTTCCCTTTCCTTTGTGCAGGAAAGGGCTCCTTAGAAGGGGTTGTTGGCCCCTAGAGTGGAGCACGAGCCTTCAAGCGTGGCGAGTTGACGTGGAGGAGGTTTCCGTGTGAACAGCGGTTCAACATTTGTCAGAGTGTACTAAGAGGCTGGCTACCACCTGGGGAGAGTTCCCTTTCCTTTGTGCAGGAAAGGGCTCCCTGAAATGGGTTTGGCCCCTAGAGTGTGGTGGTTTCATTGGCATCTAGTGAATACCCAGGAGCTATTAACTGTACTTATGCACTTCAGCTGATGACAAAGTAACTTGAAGAGCTCTCAGAAATAAGAAAACCGCTACTCAAGTCCAAATCTACACTATCAACCTATGTTGACTTTGTAGTTTACCTAGTGCCTCCTTAAACCTGTGGGAACACAGAGGATGAACTAGACTGCAACTTCCACCAGTTTTCTATATATTACTAGAAACATTAATGTTGGCACCTAAGAAAGATTTAGGGAAAATGGCCCATATTATGAAGGTCATGAATATGCAAGCTCCAAACATCTGAAGTCAGCTTTTTATGTTCTTACATCCAATGTTGCAAAACAGGAAAGGATATTCTGGAAAGAAGTGATACACAAATACATGAAACTGAAATTAGAAATACTTGAACTAAACTCAGACAGGCACAGCGTTTGAGGTCAGGCCCTTGTAGGGACGTACGGCCTGGACAGTGGACAGACTGACACAGCATTCAGGTCAGGTATATGTGCTGATATTATCTGGAGCATAGGAGGCAGTTGGAGCTGCTGCAAGGCTTTCAATTGCTTTTATTCATCTTGCCATTCACAGGGAAAATTTGGAAACCCAAGCAAAGGCATGTTTATTTTCAAAAACACTAGCATTTCCTTCAACTCTGGTGCCAGCCTTGAGCAGTGAGGGCTCATGATATCCCCTGTCATTGAAAATACACACGTTCACTGGACACACTGGTTGGTGGACATGACAGATATCACTGAGCCATTTTGGCTAGGTGTGGTCAGACAGTGGACTTGTGTGCCCAATATGTCAGCGGATCTGTCTGCATATCCTTTTGTGGGCTCTGAGAGATACCATGTCACTGACATTTGTGCTGGTGTCTCCTTTGCTTTGGTGGGCTGAGAGTTGCTCATGCCAACTGCTTTCTCTCTAGTCCAATGCAGAACAGATGATTCTTTATGGGCAACATGGCTTTGGCGTACTGAAGTGAAGGAGGAGGAAGTACTAGCTGTCACTGACAGAGTGCTGCTCCTGCTTGGGCTAGCACAACTCTATGAAGTGCCCGCTGTTTCCTCCTCTGCTTCGTGCCTAATCTGTCTCTGCCTATGGCACTCCCATTCAGACTTTTAGTAACAGCAGGTCTTTCACAAATGTGAGACAATTGGACTGTAGGGCGAGATTCCCTTTCACACAGGGATAACAGACTGTAGTGAGTATGTATGACTGGTCTTCTGTTAAAGGCCTAATCTCTCTTGCACCTGCTTCTGCAAAACGTCCAGACAATGCAACACCTCTGCTGTCATTCCCTCTTCCTGTTTAAAGCCCTATAAATTTTTCTCCAGAAAATTAACTATAGGGATGATGTCAGCCAAGGTGGCACTTCTGGAACTCAGCTCCTCCGTGGCATCCTTGAAGGGCTGCAGGATTTTTACCAGCTGATTCATAACTAACCAATCTTGATGCCCTAGGGAACTATGCACACCTATGTCCCATTGCCACAGAAAGTTCATGAAGGAGTGTCTGCTGCTCCACTAACCTCTGCAACATCATATAGGTGGAATTCCCTTGAATGAGATGCTTGTGAGGCATCTCAAAATCAGTCTGCTTTTGTCAGAGAACCTGCCCCGCCTTCACACTTCTGTGGAAGTGCGCTGCTATGTTCCTGCACTTGTGTATTAACGTATGCAGGTATTCATTCTCTTAGTGATTGGACTCCAACCCCAGAGCTTGACTTCACTACAGGTGCAGAGTGTGTGTGCAAAACATCAGATGTTCTGAAAGTTCCTGTCTGATATTGCCTTTACCATGTTTGCACCATTGGTCTGTGACAAAGAACCCTGCCTGAAGATTCCTGTCTCAATGGTGTAGCTGCCAGCCCACCAGCATCTGTCTGATGCATGCTAGAATATTGGCTGAGGTATGGTCTTCGTCCGTCAGGTGGGTGTGCAGTAAAGCCTACCTCCAGCCTGATACTTATTCACTAATAGAGCTGCTGCCTGCCCCTACCTCAGCCAGGTCCCACCAGTGTGCTGTCAGGGAGAGGTAAGGGTGTGCAGCATTCATGGCAGTCCAGATATTGCAAGTGAAATGCACGCTCTTCTCTGCCTTAGCTAGCAGCGCTTGGATGCGACTGCGACACAGGTTGTACAGGCTGGGGATGACCTTTCTGCTAAATGTGGTTCTGGAGGGGACTTTGTAATTTGGAACTAAGACCTTCAGCAAATGCTTGAACCCACATTCTCCACTATTTGCAAGGGCTGGTCATCAAGGGCACTCATTTCCCCAATGCTCCTGGTTACAACTTTGAGGCTGCCTGCCTCCTACCCTGGGATAGCATTACCGAACACCACCCCATTTCCTCCATGGTGGGTTGTCGAGTCTGCCACATGGCAGGGGGCTGCTGGCCTGCCATCTGACTGCTAGAAGAGGCTGAGGGCTTGGGATGACTCTGCTCCTTTTCAACCACTTTACACTGCCTGGAAGAAGGGTCCCCTGACTGGTACTGCCACCATCCCCAGATGTCAGTACTGCTGGGTGTTGCTTCTGCATAAGATGCATCATGCCAAAATTAGTTAGATGTCCCATTTGCTTGCCTCTGCTAATAGCCCTGGCACAATAATTACACTGAGCAAAACGCGGGTCCACTGTCACTTTAAAGTGGCTCCAGATCGCAGATTTATTTCGTGATTCCTTCTCTATAGCCTTCATGGTGGATGCTGAAGTATTAGGTGTACCCTGAGAAGCAATGCCAGGGGCATCAGTCACACTCTGTGCCTGCGCTGACTGCTCTTCCTCCTCATTAGTTTCATCTTTCCCCTGCAGCACTGAAGTGGAGGTTAAGACAGGACTAACTAATCCTCCTTCAGCTATTACTACTTCCATTTTTGATGATGAGAATCCCACACAAGATGATGATTCTTCATAATCAGAAGCAAACAGTGCCTGTGCTACATTTTCAACGTTAAGTAGAGTCTGTTCTCGCACTGCTGCTTTTGTGTGTTGCCATTTTGTCTTGCATGACTCACCCTCCCCTTCCCTCACCTCCAAAACTACAGGGTTATAAACAGGTGGTGGCGATGCATCATCTTTAAATTTCTTTTTTTTCGGATGGAACTGCCTGCCCCTCCAGAGATTTTAGATTGGAACAGGTCCCTTTTTAACTTAATGGGGGACTGGCACTGCCTTTTGAAGTGCCTCCTCTGCCAGTCCCAATCACTCGACCACGTCTAGCTTTCCCTGACATTATGGATTTTAATGTCACTGCTACTAGGGATTTCAATTAAAAGAATTATTTCCAAAAGAGGCCTACTGGGATTCGATGCCCAGTGTACTGCCTTCTTGGCTTAAGAGCACAAAGAGACTGCCTGAGTTTAATAAAAAAAACAAAAAAACTGCAGTTAAATTAAAAAAAAAAACAAAAAAAACATGGCTTGGCACAGCAGCAAAAATGAAGAAAAATCTTTTTCAATGGAAAGTTCTATCAAACTAGCTAGAAATCGAATATCTCTCCCACGCACAATACCAAATCCTGCTTGTAACCTACCCCAGGAGGTACAATATAAAAATAAGCAGCAAAATGCACTGCTAGCAGCTTGTCTCAGTGGGACAGACAGAGAGGACAGTCTGAGATCAATAAAAGTGCGGTCAAGAAAGCATGGCTAGCTGGCGGCACTGCAGCAAAGTCGAAGAAAGAAATCTTTTTCAATGGAAAATTCTATCAAAGTAGCTAGCAATTGAATACAGATATGAGACACTCAGACTAGCTGAGAAAAGCCACCCCCACAAAGAGAGCGTGGCACGCCGCGTGCTTAAGGTATAAATAGTGCAGCAGCATCAGGAATAGTGTCACAGAGCACTGAGTGAGAACGGCGATTGGCTGCATTAGAAAATGCTTAGCTCTGATAGGTTGTATTCTCATCTCCTTGCCAACCTGTCCTGACCCACTCTGACAGGGCTGTGATGTCACTTATGACTCACGGGAAAGAGCTGGATTTTGCTATGGATACTCCCACATGGCCTCCTATTTTCAAATGGCTTGTTAAGAAGTCTCTGCAAGACCAAAGAATGAAACTAATATGATATGTTTTATTCATGGGGGATCACAATGCGTTTCGAGAACCCACGAATACAAACGAATAGGGATTACGCATTGCGGATTGCCCATGCATTGAAACAAATGCTCATCCCTAGTGCCTAATATGGAACTTTTCACCCAGGGAAAAAGATCTCGGCGTCGTCATGGATTAATATATTTGAATCGTCAGTTCCATGTGCTTTGCGGCAGCAGAAAAAAAAACCCCAAACAAACAATGTTAGGAATATTAGGAAGGGAATGGTTGACTAAAACGGACAAAGTAATAATGCCTCAGTCTCTCCATGGTTAGACCATCCCTTGAGTAGTGTGTACCAATTCTGGCCACTGCATTTCAAAAAAGATATAGTTTCACTGGAGAACGTATAGAAGAAGAGTGATCAAAATGATAAAGGGGATGGAACAAGCTCCCCTATAAGGAAAGGCTAAAGAGATTAGGGCTGTTCAGCTTGGAGAAGATGCTTGGGGGGGGGGGGGGGGGAGGATATGATAGAGGTATTAGAATAGGTACAGGTGAATCAGTTATTTTATTCTTTTGGATAACAGGAATAGGGGGCAATCCATGAGGTTAGCAAGTAGCACATTTTAAAACAAATTGAAGAACATTTTTCACTCAATGCATCATTAAGATCTGGAATTTGTTGTCAGAATATGTAGTTAGGGCAGTTAGTGTAGCTGGGCTTAAAAAAGGTTGGATAAATTCCTGGATGAGAAGTCCATAACTGCTCTTAATCAAGTTGATGTAGAGAATAGTCACTGCTCTTACTGGCATTGGTAGCATGGGATTTGCTTAATGTTTGAGTACTTGCCTGGTACTTGTAACCTGGAGTGGCCACTGTTGGAAATAGGATGCTGGGCTTTGATGGATCATCTGTCTGAACCAGTATGGCAACTTCTTATGTTCTTAATGCTTTATGGACTTTTGCTCAAAGATCGTGTCCAAACCCTCTTTAATGCAGTTACCACTAACAACTTTCACCACATCCTCTGGCAATGAATGCCAGAGCTGAAGTATGTGCTGAGTGAAAAAAATGTTCTTTAATTAGTTTTAAATTTATCCTCTAGTAACTTCATAGTGTGTCCCCTAGTCTTTGAATTGCTTTTATACTCTTTCAAAAAGTACAATTTTATTCATTATTTTATAGACCTCTATCATGTTTCCCCTCAGCCATCTCTTCTCCACAACTAAGGATGATCAAGTCTTAAAAATAACATGGGAGAAATTTAAGAAAACAATCCTTGTTAATTTAAAGCAAAAGGACAGTATATCGCTGTCCTACCCCTATTTATGTGAGTTGATTGAATGTGATGGAATTGTAGTAGATGTTAGCTTAGCCTGTATCTTATTTTTCCTAAGTTGTTATATAAGAACATGGAAAGTTGCAAAGGATCAAATATATATCAAGCTCTCTGAAATTATCAAAATCCATTTACAAGGATATTTTTAATATTAAAAAGCATTAATTTGTGACACTTTAGATCCAAGTTGTAGGAAAACCTTTTTTTTTTATTCTGGAAAGGATCTAAAATCCATTCCCTATCAAGAGGAAATAAAAGTAAAATGGACAACAAAAGTGGCATGAGTAAGAATGTTCCTTTGCTTTCTCCAAACAGACTGCTTGCATGAAGAGTAGCAAAAGGGCAATTTGCGAGGGCAAACTGCAAATATTCACATTGCATTGAAAGTTTTCCCCTGAATGTATTGTAAGGGAACCACCCTAGGATCATGCAGCTGTAACTACTGGTTTGAACTGAGTTGGTTTTGAGTTTCATTTTTTCATTTTCATTTAGGAAATTTATTAAACGCCTAACACAAAAAGGTCTAGGCGATATACATAAAAACATACATAATAATAAAACAAACATTGCACATATAAATGTAAATATAAATATAAAATTCCATAGGAACTATGCCATATTATACCAAACAAGTATAATTCGCTAAATCAAATTTTACAGTAAAACTAGCAGAGTGATCAAACAACTCACGTGTCCATGAAATTACAATGAGTATTGTAAAACAGACACATCGTCTTTATACAGTATTAAACACACGAGACAACAAATAACTCTTAAAAGCCAGCTTGAATTTTTTAACATCTTCCAGCTCCCGAATTTCAAAGGGATAAGATTCCATTGAACTGGAGCCGCGATGGAAAAGAAGTTTTCTCTAGTGTTAACAAGGCGGGCCTGTCTAACTGTGGGAATATCTAATAAATTCAGTTGCGAGGATCTTAGAGATCTAACAGGTTTATGGATACGAAGAAGAGCATTGAACCAACCTGAAGAATCGGAATCGCGAAGTTTAAACACTATCATGCCTAATTTAAACAGAATACGCTCATGAACAGGGAGCCAATTCAATTTGGCTAGGACAGGAGATATCCTATCAAAGCGTTTGGAGGCTGAAACAACTCTAGCAGCTGAATTCAAAATTAATTGAATAGACTGAATAACAGTCTTAGGCAGACCTATTAAAGACTGTTACAATAATCAATGTGTGGAAATATGATAGCTCGCACTACCATCAAGAAGTCGGAATCATATAATAGGTGTCGTAAACCTTTTAAAAGACGAAGCTTAAAGAAGCCTGATCTAATCAAGGATCTAATTTGAGGTTTAAATGAAAGAGTGGAATCAAGCCTTTAGTCACAGAAAAAAGGGTTGAAACCTCTTTTGGGGTCTTGAGTAGTAACACATGTTTGAGAAGAGATGGGTGAAGGCTAATACTCATAGGGTGGCTGTCCTTCACCAGTCACAGTTGTTTTCCCAGGTGTTCGTGTGCTCTCCATGGGGCCTATGACTCTCTTCTCTTTGCTACCCAGTAGGAAGGGTGCCCCATTTCAACCTCCAGGCTGAGCAGAATGTTAAATGGGCCCAGGTCAGGCTGTAAAGTACAAAAGATAAAACATTACTTTTCAGCATACATAAGGTCATAACAAATTAACATGTAACTTTCTGCATGCTCTGATCCTTGGAGCACACATTGAGCCATTCAACAGTTTGATAACCCTCAACCTCACCCACACAATGCTGGCCAGAGCTGGCAGGAACCATCCAGCAGGGATATTGCATCAGTGTCTCTCCATAAAGGCAAGTAGTGAGGGCCAAGTTGCTGTGCTGCTGCTGACCATGGTGCCTTCTTAATCAGGTAATGAGCTTAACCAGGTGATGTATGCATTTGATAGTATCTACCACCACCAATAGGGTGATCCAGTACAACCTTTTAAAAGAACTAGGTCTGGTTGGCCTTATTTAGCAGAGCTGAAAGACTTCCCCCTATTGCTTTGTGATGGCAATAAGCAGTCTGTTGTACAGGGCCAGGAAGAGTAAGTAAGAAGCAGCCCTCCTTTTTATATCAATTTCTTTGGACATGGCATGGTTAATTTTATGTGTCTGACAAGCCCTGTGTAACATTAAAACAGATAGTGAGCACTGACTAGGGTTTCCTGTTCTAGTGATCACTTTCCTGATGTGGAATACAAGTACCTGCGGGCTGCCATGAGAGGCGCATATGAAGGCAGAACCCTTGCCATCCTCTCCTCCCTGTATGAAGCCATGAGTGCTGGGGGAGCTAAGTACAAGTGTCCGCAGGGTTAGATGTGACAGAGCAAGAGCCTTCTTTGTGGGGTAGATGACACTCCATTTCCCATGGGCCCTATCTTTCTTGCTGCTCTGCTGTTATGTTCATGGCTGCTGCAAGGCAATGAAAGTAGTTTAGGGGTTGACTATTATGGTCTGTGTAAGGGGAAGGTATGCTCTGCTTTCTATACCTCATTGAGTTGGACAGCTCTCATTCACTGAGAAGGGCTTGGAGAAGGACCATCAATAATTGGCAGAATACATATGGTAGAAAGGTAGACAAAGGGTTTATAGACTAAGTTGACAAAGCTATAAGGCCAGATGGGATACATCCTAGAATATTAAGGGAGCTCAGACATTCAAGCCACCTTTTGGAGAAGGAAATAGTTCTGCAAGCTTGCATAAAAGTGGTAATAGGGAGAAGATTAAAAACTAAAGGCCTATTAATCAGATCTAAGTGGTGGGTAAATTAATGGACACTACTAAGGAAAGAATAGTGAAGTGTCTGAATCTAGTGAGCTGCAGGATCAGAGACATTTTACCAAGGGAGACCACATCAAACCAAATCTATCAGCTTAGCTGTTTGTGTGACCACAGAATTGGATCAGAGACTGCAGAGGATTGTGGTGTGATTTTGGATTTGGTTTACTTGAATTTCAGCAAAGCTTTTTAAATTGTCCCATATGAAAGGCTCATCAATAAACTGAGTAGCCCAGGAAGAGGCCCTAAAATGGAGGATTTGGTTAGAAACTGGTTAAGTGGTAGACAAGAGGGTCATGGTAAATGGAGTTTACACTTAAGAAAAAATGGTGTGTCCCTCAGATTTGACCTGGGGCCAGTTCTGTTCAATATCCTAGTAAGTAAGATTGTAGGAAAAGTTGGTCTTGTTGTAGGTAACACCTTTATTCTGCAACAGCAAGGACATCCCAGATGTGAAAGAAAGAATGAGATGTGATCAAGTGGTTGAGAGCTAAATTGTAATGCAAAACATGTAGTTGTGTATTTTGGGGTGCCAAAATCCAAGGGAGCAATCTACAATGGGCATGGTATGCTGCTGTTTGCCAAGCAGGCGAGTGATTGTTTTCCTACCTTGAGGAATGATCACTTACAATTTAAGGTAAAAGCTAAAGGTAGAAAGCCTTCTTCTTAGCTGTTATGCTCCCCAAACTGTAGAATAAGGTACCATGACCCATTTACTTTTGACTCATGCTACCTTACTTTCTGCAAAATACAGATCTTTGGTTATTTGTATGTATGTATGTATTTATTTATTTATTTTCAGCTTGATCAATCTCCATTACCTAGGACCCTTTACTGGGAAAAAACTCAATCTCATAGGTTCAGACCATACCTGCCAATCCATTTATTGTAAAGAACTTATAGCCAGTTAGCCACTTGTGATTTTCTGTCTGTACCTCCCTACCATCTAATAGTTTGCGATCCTTTTTGGAGACCAGTCAGGTGCAACTGGTGCTAGTGAATCTTATATCAAATATTGAAATAATATCAAGCCTTCTGATTTCAAGTGGCCAACAAGCTGCCACAACACAAATCATATATTGAAGAGTCATAGTTCAAGCACCACATGGCTGCAGTTTATATGTCTGCTTTTTGTTTCAATTACCCTTTTAATTTGATGTCCATTGCTTTGAGAAGCTTATTGTAATTGGTAAGGTGATTCATAAATAAGATGGTTGTCAAAGGGAGGCAAGGGTGTATAGGGAGAAAGAGGATCAGTAGAAATGTCGTTTGGGAGGGGGAGTAGCCTAGTGCTTAGAGCAGTGGGACAGAGATAAGGATTCCAATCCTGCTTCTCCCATTAATGTTCCTTGTTACCTTAGGCAAGTAACTTTACCTTTCATTGTCCCAGGTACAAACTTAGGGCCTGATTTACTAAGCTTTTTCTCCCATTTTCTGTCGATGGGGAGAAATACTTGGTAAATATCCAGTTACTGTAAGCTCTCTGGGGAAGGGAAATGCCTACTGAAGCTGATTGTAACTTGCCTTGAGCTGGCTTTGGATAGGCAAGTAAACTAAATCTAAATTCAAACCCCCAAAAGGATGTAGAACATAAGAACATGCCATACTGGGTCAGACCAAGGGTCCATCAAGCCCAGCATCCTGTTTCCAACAGTGGCCAATCCAGGCCATAAGAACCTGGAAAGTACCCAAAAACTAAGTCTATTCCATGTTACCATTGCTAGTAATAGCAGTGGCTATTTTCTAAGTCAACTTAATAGCAGGTAATGGACTTCTCCTCCAAGAACTTATTCAATCCTTTTTTACACTCAGCTATACTAACTGCTCTAACCACATCCTCTGGCAGCAAATTCCAGAGTTTAATTGTGCATTGAGTAAAAAATAACTTTTTTCGATTAGTTTTAAATGTGCCACACGCTAACTTCATGGAGTGCCCCCTAGTCTTTCTATTATCCGAAAGAGTAAATAACAGATTCACATCTACCCGTTCTAGACCTCTCATGATTTTAAACACCTCTATCATATCCCCCCTCAGCCGTCTCTTCTCCAAGCTGAAAAGTCCTAACCTTTTTAGTCTTTCCTCATAGGGGAGCTGTTCCATTCCCCTTATCATTTTGGTAGCCCTTCTCTGTACCTTCTCCATTGCAATTTCATCTTTTTTGAGATGCGGCGACCAGAATTGTACACAGTATTCAAGGTGCGGTCTCACCATGGAGCGATACAGAGGCATTATGACATTTTCCGTTTTATTCACCATTCCCTTTTTTAATAATGCCTAACATTGTTTGCTTTTTTGACTGCCGCAGCACACTGAACCAATGATTTCAATGTGTTACCACTATGATGCCTAGATCTTTCTTGGGTTGTAGCACCTAATATGGAACCTAACATTGTGTAACTATAGCATGGGTTATTTTTCCCTATATGCATCACCTTGCACTTATCCACATTAAATTTCATCTGTCATTTTGATGCCTAATTTTCCAGTCTCACAAGGTCTTCCTGCAATTTATCACAATCTGCTTGTGATTTAACTACTCTGAACAATTTTGTATCATCTGCAAATTTGATTCTCACTCATTGTATTTCTTTCCAGATCATTTATAAATATATTGAAAAGTAAGGGTCCCAATACAGATCCCTGAGGCACTCCACTGCCCACTCCCTTCCACTGAGAAAATTGTCCATTTAATCCTACACTCTCTCTGTTTCCTGTCTTTTAGCCAGTTTGCAATCCATGAAAGGACATCGCCACCTATTCCATGACTTTTTACTTTTCCCAGAAGCCTCTCATGAGGAACTTTGTCAAACGCCTTCTGAAAATCCAAGTATACTACATCTACCGGTTCACCTTTATCCACATGTTATTAACGCCTTCAAAAAAGTGAAGCAGATTTGTGAGGCAAGACTTGCCCTGGGTAAAGCCATGCTGACTTTGTACCATTAAACCATGGCTTTCAGTATGTTCTGTGATTTTGATGTTTAGAACACTTTCCACTATTTTTCCTGCCACTGAAGTCAGGCTAACCGGTCTGTAGTTTCCTGGATAGCCCCTGGAGCCCTTTTTAAATATTGGGGTTACATTAGCTATCCTCCAGTCTTCAGGTACAATGGATGATTTTAATGATAGGTTACAAATTTTTACTAATAGGTATGAAATTTCATTTTTTAGTTCCTTCAGAATTCTGGGGTGTATACCATCCGGTCTAGGTGATTTATTACTCTTCAGTTTGTCAATCAGGTCTACCACATCTTCTAGGTTCACCGTGATTTGAATCGGTCCATCTGAATCATTACCCATGAAAACCTTCTCCAGTACGGGTACCTCCCCAACATCCTCTTCAGTAAACACCGAAGCAAAGAAATCATTTAATCTTTCCGTGATGGCCTTATCTTCTCTAAGTGCCCCTTTAACCCCTCGATCATCTAACGGTCCAACTGACTCCCTCACAGGCTTTCTGCTTTGGATATATTTTTAAAAGTTTTTACTGTGAGTTTTTGCCTCTACGGCCAACTTCTTTTCAAATTCTCTCTTAGCCTGTCTTATCAATGTCTTACATTTAACTTGCCAACGTTTATGCATTATCCTATTTTCTTCTGTTGGATCCTTCTTCCAATTTTTGAATGAAGATCTTTTGGCTAAAATAGCTTCTTTCACCCCTTTTAACCATGCTGGTAATCGTTTTGCCGCCTTTCCACCTTTCTTTTTTTTTTATTTATTTATTTATTATTTATTGAAAATTTTTTAACAATACATAATTGCAAGATATACTTATTCAAATAAGCATATAATTCACAATACGAATCATAAAGAAAGATAAAGTGGTGTATCTATAAATGGAGCAATAACATATTATATATATATTCCAAAATTAAATTTAGAAGGCCAACATATCTACTTCTATATCTATCTCCTGCAGGATTCAGGTAGTCTTAACCTCTCTTTTACAATTGTTTAAAAACTTCTTCAATTCTGATGGCTCATAAAAGACATAATTGTTTTTTTTTCATATTGAAGAGTACATTTACATAGATATCTTATTTTTATATTAATCCCAAAAGATCTTGCTTCTTGAATCATTTCAACAAATAATTTCCTACGAATTTGGGTTTCTTTCATTATGTCGGGGTAGATCCATATCTTCTGCCCAAAATAAAGTTTATTTCGATTTCTCAAAAATAATCTTAGCACAAGATCTCTATCTGTAGGGTTAACAAAGGATACCAACAAGGTTCCTCTATACTCAATTTGCTCCTCACTTGGTGTCTCCAAGAAAGCTGTTAAATCAGCTTCTATATTTAAATTCAAATTTTGATCTTTTTCTTCTATTTGAGAAGTAGTTTTTGATGTTACCACAAAATAAACTTTGGTTGTCAAAGGTATTTTTTCTGCTGATATCAATAATATTTCCATTAAATATTTTCTAAATTGTTCTTTTGGAGATATCATTTTTAAGGAAGGAAAATTTAATATCCGTAAATTAAGATATCTCATCTTATTTTCTATATTCTCTACTTTCCTTCTCAACATATTGTCTGAACAAATTAAATTAGTTTGAACCTGTTGAACCACTTTTAGTTGTTTTGTAACTTCATTTATCTTTCCTTCACAATTATTAACCCCTGTTATCGAGTCTGTTACTGTTTTCTGTACATTGTTTACCACATTTGTTAGCATTGATATAGAACCTTCCAGCATAACTATTGCATTCCAAATAGTATCTAAAGATATTTTGTCTGGTTTTTTCAACTTTTGTAATGTGAGGTTACTACTTGTCCCTCCCTCTCGGCATATCTCAGAAATCTTACTAATTTCTAATGCCGATGCTCCTCCACCCACTTGTTCTTCCCCTTTAAGACCCTCCTCAGGTGTCTTAGGTATCTCATTCCCTTTTCCCTTTACCCCAAGCAACTCTTCTGAGTCCGTACTTATTCCTACCTTAGGTGGAAAGTCCCGGACTAGTTCGTGAGGATTGGTATGGGATGGGGGTGGAGGAGTCTCAGGAGCTCCGGGGCTTAAAGATGGTTCTTCCAAGGAGGGAAGGCTATGCTCCTTAGCTAACCTCTCAGCGGAAACTCCCGGAGATGAAGCTGCAGCTGGCTCAAAAAAAAAACATCAATCAATGGCTGTATAGGGGCAGGTACCAGTGGGGCAGAGGACTCCAAACGGAGCCTCCCCTTACGCTTAGTATGAGGCATTACTTATAAAAATATGCAATATGGTGATTTTTTAAACCAGCCTCTTCTAAGCACTATTATACACACCACTTTTAAACGGAGGTTTCAAAGCCAAAAGTAATTAGAACAGTCCAATATCAAAGTCTTACTCGAAGTCTGGAGCGAAGTCGGAGCAAAGTCGCATGCGCCTTTAGCGACGCACTGGCGGACGCGATGCGCCGCAGAGTCACCAAATTAAAAAGTCTATCCAATCAAAGGACGTCAGAGAGGGAGGAGTCAGGGGCGCCGTCGGGGCCGGGATAGCGTCCTCACCCCCGGTAGGCCCTGGATAGTTCTCTCCTTACTTGGCTTGGCTCGTCGACCTCAATTTCAGAGGAAAAAGGACCCGGTTTAAAAACCCCGCTGGTCCAGTGACGTCAGAGAGGGAGGAGTCAGGGGTGCCGTCGGGGCCGGGATAGCGTCCTCACCCCCGGTAGGCCCTGGATAGTTCTCTCCTTACTTGGCTTGGCTCGTCGACCTCAATTTCAGAGGAAAAAGGACCCGGTTTAAAAACCCCGCTGGTCCAGTGACGTCAGAGAGGGAGGAGTCAGGGGCGCCGTCGGGGCCGGGATAGTGTCCTCACCCCCGGTAGGCCCTGGATAGTTCTCTCCTTGCTTGGCTCGTCGACCTCCCGCCTTTCCACCTTTCTTAATGTGTGGAATACATCTGGACTGTACTTCTAGAGTAGTATTTTTTTTTTAACAATGACCACGCCTCTTGCACATTTTTTACTTTTGTAGCTGCTCCTTTCAGTTTTTTTTCTAACAATTTTTCTCATTTTATCAGTTTCCCTTTTGAAAGTTTAGCACGAGAGCTGTGGATTTGCATACTGTTCCTCTTCCAGTCATTAATTCAAATTTGATCATATTATGATCACTTTTGCCAAGCGGCCCCACCACCGTTACCTCTCTCACCAAGTCCTGTGTATACTCCTATCGCTATAGTCTTCCCCGACACACAAGGGATTTCTACCCATAAAGATTCAATTTTGCATTTAGTCTCCAACAGGATGTTTATCCTGTTGGACTCTATGCCATCCCGGACATAAAGCGCCACACCGTCTCCCGGGTGCTCCTCTGTCATTGCAATATAATTTGTACCCCAGTATAGCACTGTCCCATTGGTTGTCCTCCTTCCACCATGTCTCTGAGATGCCAATTAAGTCTGTCATCATTCACTGCTATACATTCTAATTCTCCCATCTTACTTCTTAGACTTCTGGCATTAGCATACAAACATTTCAAAGTTTGTTTTTTGTTTGTATTTTCATTCTACTTTTTTTTTTTTTTAATCTTTATTTATAACTTTTCTAATACAATTTGTATCATAAAGTAAAACAGGAAACATGTTGCATACTATAGGAGAAAACAATATTTGAATAAATCTCATTTAAAAGAAAATATATACCTAAGTTGCAACCAATTCTCAAATAAACACTTTAGGGAGACAAACTTTAAAGGAGAATATAGGAAAAATTGTCAAATTCTAGACATTTAACCTGAACAAGAGCAGAATACCTGCTTTATTCCCCTGAAAATATGGTATGCTCTGGAGAGCTATGAGAATCTAAAAAAAGCTTTAATTGTTCTGGGGAAAAAAAAATATATGTATCTGCTTCTTTTTTTACAACACATTTACACGGATATCTTAGGACAAAAGTTGCACCTAAAGATATCACATTCTGTCTCATACTCAGAAACCCTTTCCTTCTTTCCTGAGTTATTTTAGAGATATCCGGGAACACACGGACCTTACTACTGTGAAACAGGGTATTTAAATTTTTGAAATACAGAACCATCAACCTACTAATATCTTGTTCAACTATCAATGATACATGCAATGTAGAAAAATCTATTATCTCTATTGCAGACGATTCTAAGAAATTTGTCAAATTTTGAAAATCAATAGGAGGGACTGCCTGTTCATTTGGGCGATTTTGACCCAAAAGAAAGTAAACTTTATTAATTAAAGGAAATTGTGACTCGGAAAGCAAAAGAACTTCTGCAAAATATCTTTTTAGTGTGGTAATAGGCATCTCTCCCATGATTCTTGGAAACTTGATTAATCTTAAGTTTAACCGACGGTTCCAATTTTCCAATAGTTCCAGTCTCCTGGAAAGCGCGGCTCGATCCTGTATAGTAGCAAAATTAAATTCTTTAAAATGTTTAATTTCGGATTCGACCTTCCCAACTGACGTCTGAAGATGGGAAAGAGTTTCATCTTGAGTATGAATTTTGGAATTCACTTGAGAAGCAAAAGCGTCTAATTTAGTGTTACAGTCACGAACAGCCAATGTTAGTCCCGCAGAGAGTTCCCATAAGGATTCAAGGGTGACGACCGCAGGCCTTACCAGAGGTTCCGGCCGTTCTCCCGTTGTTAGGGGGGTCGGTTCTGTGGGGTCCGATGAAATTTCAGGTACAGCGTGGGTCAGCACCCCTTCCCGCGGTGTATCCTCTCCCCTTCCTTCTTCCTCAAGACTCACTGACGGTTCTACCAGCAATCCTGTCGCTCTGACCTCATCAGTCTGCGCTGGTTGCTGCGCGTCCGGGGTCGAGGTTCCTCTGGCTGCCGGCGGGCGTGCGTCGGGGGGGCTGAGGGAAACCTCCGTCCCTGGTGAAAACGCCTCTCCTCCCGGCGTGCTCACAATGGGATTCACCCCCTCGAATTTTTCTGCTCCCTCATTCTACTTTTTAATTAATAGGGATAAGTTAGAATTTTTTAGCTCAGGTGAGTTTTTAGTTACAGGCACTTGGACTACTTTTCTTATTATTGGAACCTCACTGTCGGGATGCCCTAATTCTAATGCATCATTAGTATTCTTTGAAGATACCTCTCTCCGAACCATGCGCTGCTGAGCGACTGTCGGCTTTCCCCTTTGCTCTAGTTTAAAAAGGAGATAGAGCAGCTTTTAAAGGTTAGTGCTAGCAGTCTGGTTCCACACTGGTTAAGGTGGAGCCCATCCCTTCGGAAGAGACTCAACCTTCCCCAAAAGTTTCCCCATTTCCTAACAAAGCTGAATCCATCTTCCTTGCATCATCGTCTCATCCACGCATTGAGACTCCGGAGCTCTGCCTGCCTCTGGTGACCTGTGCGTGGAACAGGGAGCATTTCAGAGAATGCTACCCTGGAGGTTCTGGATTTAAGCTTTCTACCTAAAAACCTAAATTTGGCTTCCAGAACTTCCCTGCCCACATGTACCACGACAATCGGCTCTTCCCCAGCACTGTCTAAAATCCTATCTAGGTGACGCGTGAGGTCTGCCACCTTTGCACCAGGAAGACATGTTACCAGCCTATCCTCACGCCCACCAGCCACCCAGATGTCTACATTCCTAATAATCAAATCACCAACTATGACAGCCGACCTAACCCTTCCCTCCTGGGCAGTAGGCCTTGGGGAGATATCCTTAGTGCGAAAGGTCAATGCATCACCTGGAGAGCATGTCCTTGCTACAGGATCATTTCCTGCTGCACCCGGTTGATGCTCTTCAATCATGAGACCACCTTCCTCCAAGGCAGCACCAGGGCTGCCAGTCTGAAGTTGGGACTTGGTTACTATGTCCCTGAAGGTCTTATCTATATACCTCTCTGTCTGCCTCAGCTCCTCCAGGTCTGCCACTCTAGCCTCCAGAGATCGGACTCGTTCTTTGAGAGCCAGGAGCTCTTTGCATCGCATGCACATGTACAACTTCTCACCAGTGGGTAAAAAAAATCATACTTTCCTAGCGTGTAGCAGATGGACTCAAAACAAGTGGGATATAGTGTGCTCGTGCTAGCAGTTGGAGACGGATCTGACGTCAGCACGGGTACATATTACCCCCACAGGAAGTGTAGTAATTCAGTAATTTCTGTCTCCAAAGCAGTTTGGAGCTCCCTCAGGCTCGCTGAGCGTGTTTCTAACTTCTACACGACTAAATTCATAGACGACACCTACCTGAAGACGAGCCCCGCACTCCTGCGGTGATACCAGTCGGTCCCTCCCCCAGTTGAGTTTCCCGAGGCGATTTCCGTGGTCCCTCGGAGGTGAGTGCCTCGGTCCTGTGGCCGGCTTGCGGCAGGGACCTAGCCCCTGAGTGAGAAGGGCTCGGGCGTGGCATAGAGGCAGCCTCGGTCCCGGCGTGGACTTGGCCCCCGAGTGAGATGAGTTCGGGTGCGGCCCAGAGGCAGCGAGTGAACTTCCTCGAGCACGGCGGTGACGGTACTTACCCTCTCCCCCCGCAGCCGGAGACCGCCCGGGTCGCAACCGGGAAGCACCGAAGACAAGGTAAGGCATACATCTTTACTTGGTCTCTGAGGAAGTGAGGCTTTGCAGAGTCTGCCTGGGTGGAAATCCGCCACGGAGGTTGCCATTTTCTTGCCGGGTTTGTTAGCCGCACATTGTTAGGCGCACACTGTTCCACGCACACTGCTCCGCACACGCTGTTACAGCGTCCGTTCCTAGACGCACATGGAGCGTAAGAGAGCCCAGGCATCAGTGGAGCTGGTCCCTCCAACATCAGGCATGAGCCTCTGCTCAGCATGCAACCTCAGAGCTACACAGAGCGAGGAAGCAGACTCTCTATGTGCCCAATGTGAAGAGGCCCTGGGAGTTCCAGGCCAGGACCGGTCTCAGCCCAGCGTACTTGCCAGTTCCTCAGGGAACACACCGGACCTAGCCAGCGGTAGTGGGCAGCCGGGGACCCCGAGGGACCTGGTACCCCTCAGACCAGATCCTGCTTCGCTCTCCTGGGTGGAATTATTCAAGGGGATTCATGCTTTTGTCTCAATGCAGGCTGCTCCCCGAGCGGGTCCATACATACCGGATGACCTGGCCCCTGGACCCTCAAGGCCTAGGCATGGCCACGCACCACCCGGGACCCCCACTTATGGGGATTCAGATTGCCCTGAGGAAGACGACGATTCCCCCGAGGAGGGAGAACTTCCCTCGGGGGTTGAACCATATCGGACCATGAGGCGCTTCTTCTTGAGGGGATCTCCCAGGCCTGATCTCTCAATGCCTGTCGGAACTGGCTCTTCCGGACCATGACGCTCCAGGGGGGAACAGAGAAGTGAACCCCCTGTTGGAGGGCCTGCGCCAAACGTCTCACCATTTTCCCCTCCTACAAGTAGCTCAGCAGTTAATCGATCTGGAATGGAATACGCCAGAGGCCTCATTCAA
This sequence comes from Rhinatrema bivittatum, assembly GCF_901001135.1. NCBI lineage: Eukaryota > Metazoa > Chordata > Amphibia > Gymnophiona > Rhinatrematidae > Rhinatrema > Rhinatrema bivittatum. The sequence continues at coordinate 336,404,635 of NC_042619.1, read as the reverse complement.
AGGGGGTCTGGCCTTGGCTGGCATGTATCCCTTAGACCCGGCAACCAAGGAGAAGCTGGCGTGCCCCCAGGTAGACGCCATGGTTAGCGCAATTGTGAAGCGCACCACCATTCCGGTGGAGGGGGGGATGGCCCTCAAGGATACACATGACCGGCGCATGGACACCATTCTGAAACAAGCCTTTGAGGTGGCAGCCATGTCCCTACAGATTGCGACCTGCTGCACCGTGGTGACATGTTCCTGTTTATCACAGGCTAGGAGCAACACCCTGGGAGAAGAAATGGAATCAGCTCTCTCATTCCTCACTGATGTAGCCTCCGACCTAGTCCGTACGGCAGCCAAGGGAGTGTCATCCTCAGTGGCGGCCAGGAGACAGCTCTGGCTACGTAATTGGTCGGCCGACTCCTCCTCCAAGACGCTCCTCACGAGAATGCCCTTTGAGGGATCCCTCCTGTTCGGCAGTGACCTTGAGAAACTGGCCAATAAATGGGGCGCCTCTCCATTACCCCGTCTACCAGAAGACCGGTCAAGGAGGAACCAGCGCCCCTTCCCCAGACCATCCAGAGGTAGAAACTCTCAGCGCGTCAACCCTTACAAGACTCGCTACCAAGCACCTCGTTCACAGGCCAGGAACCAGTCCTTTCGGACTAAGCACAACAAGAGGGGAACCGGCTCTGGTTCCGGCCCTGGCCGGACCCCACAATGACAATCAGCCGACCCATCCAGGGGTTGCAGCCATAGGGGGCAGGCTGTCCCTTTTCTACCGCAGGTGGGTCCTCGCCATCATCCGAGAGGGGTATTACCTGGATTTTCTTCGGCTTCCGCCGGACAGGTTTGTGGAATCTCCTTGTTCGCCAATCAAGAGGACGGCCCTAGACGTCACTTTGCGGAGGCTCCTGTCCCTAAAGGCCATAATCCAAGTGCCTACAAGGGAGATGAATTCTGGGCATTATTCCATTTATTTCATCGTGCCTAAGAAGGAGGGCACTTTCTGGCCCGTCCTGGACCTCAAGTCAGTCAACAGATACCTGCGGGTCCCAGCTTTCGCATGGAAACTCTGAGGTCTGTCAAAAGTTCAGTACAGCCAGGGGAGTTTCTCACATCCCTAGATCTGTCGGAAGCCTACCTGCATATCCCAATCCATCGGGATCATCAGCGCTATTTACGCTTCAAGGTCCTGGACCAGCACTTCCAGTTCCGAGCTTTACCCTTCAGGTTAGCCACCGCGCCGCGGACCTTTACCAAGGTCATAATAGTAGTGGCAGCGTCCCTCAGGAAGGAGGGAATCCTCGTCCATCCCTACCTGGACGATTGGCTGATCCGGGCGAAGTCGCCAGAGGAGAGCCGCCAGGCAACCAACAGAGTTATAGCTCTTCTGGAAAGCCTAGGATGGGTTGTAAACTTGAACAAGAGTTCCCTACAGCCTTCTCAGTTGCTGGAATACCTAGGAGTCCGATTCGACACCCAGGAAGACAAGGTCAGCCTGACCTCCAAGAGAAGATCAAAGTTCCGGAATCGTCTGCAAGCCCTGCTGAGCACCACCCGGCCCACAGCTTGGGATTACTTACAGGTCCTCGGCCTTATGGCATCCACTCTGGAAGTAATACCATGGGCGCGGGCTCATATGAGACCATTACAACGCGCCCTCCTATCTCGATGGAGCCCACGATCACAGAACTACACCACACACCTACCTCTACCAGCCAGAGTGCAGAATCAGGTTGCAGCACGGCCACATGAGCCGGGGGTCAAGAATGTCCTCCCCAACCTGGACCCTGCTCACTACGTATGCCAGCCTGAATGGATGGAGAGCACATTGCGAAGAACTCACCGCCCAAGGGCGGTGGAACAGAGAAGAGTCGGGGTGGAAATCAACCGACTAGAGGCACGGGCAGTCAGGCTAGCGTGCCTGCGATTTGCCCACAGACTTCGCAACAGAGCGGTCAGAGTGATGTCGGACAATGCCACCACGGTGGCATACATCAATCGACAGGGCGGAACCAGAAGCCAACAGGTTTCCTTAGAAATAGCCCCCCTGATGACTTGGGCGGAAGCAAATCTCCAGGACATCTCCGCCGTCCACATCGCCGGGAAGGACAACGCCACGGCAGACTTAAGAACATAAGAAAATGCCATACTGGGTCAGAGCAAGGGTCCATCGAGCCCAGCATCCTGTTTCCAACAGTGGCCAATCCAGGCCATAAGAACCTGGCAAGTACCCAAAAACTAAGTCTATTCCATGTAACCATTGCTAATGGCAGTGGCTATTCTCTAAGTGAACTTAATAGCAGGTAATGGACTTCTCCTCCAAGAACTTATCCAATCCTTTTTTAAACACAGCTATACTAACTGCACGAACCACATTCTCTGGCAGTCAGCAGAGAAAGCCTACATCCAGGGGAATGGCAGCTGTCTCCCTCAGCTTTCCAGATGATTGTGGATCGGTGGGGGACGCTGGGCATGGACCTACTAGCGGACAGGTCCAACGCTCAAGTACCCAGATATTTCAGCCGCAGGCGGGATCCTCTATCCCAGGGGATCGATGCCCTGGTCCAGCTATGGCCTCAGGGGATCCTGCTATATGCCTTTCCTCCATGGCCCCTGCTGGGCACCATTATACACAAGATTCAGCAGCACAGAGGCCTAGTTCTTCTAGTGGCACCGGACTGGCCAAGAAGACCCTGGTACGCAGACATGAGAAGACTACTGGCAGGGACTCCACTACTCCTGCCTCCACACAGGGACCTGCTGCGGCAAGGTCCCATCCTCCACGAGGATCCAGCTCAATTCTCTCTTATGGTCTGGCCCTTGAGAGGGCTAGATTGAAGAAACGTGGATACTCGGGGCCGGTAATAGATACCCTCCTCAGAGCACGCAAGTTCTCCACATCACTAACATATATAAGGATCTGGAGAGTATTTGAAGCCTGGTGCGAAACTCACGGCACCAATCCACATGCCACTAAGATCCCTATCTTTTTGGATTTCCTGCAAGATGGACTTCAGAAGGAAGTCCATCTTGCAGGACTGTCCCTCAGTTCCAGCAAAGTTCAAGTGGCAGCGCTATCCTGCTACAGTCCCCGGAGTGACGGCAACAAGCATCGCCACACACCCAGACGTTTCATGTTTCCTGAAAGGAGTCAAACACATTCGCCCGCCACTGAAGTGGCCGGTGCCCCTGTGGAACCTCAACCTAGTGTTGGAATTTCTAGCGGGATCCGCCTTCAGACCCCTTCGAGGCCTGTCTCTTCGTTTGTTGACCTTGAAGATGGTGTTCCTGCTGGCTGTATGTTCAGCACGCCGCATCTCAGAGCTACAAGCACTGTCCTGCCGTGATCCATTCCTCAGAATCACTCCAGAGACTATCCATCTTCGCACGGTTCCTTCCTTCTTACCCAAAGTAGTCTCCCAATTTCACTTCAACCAAACCATATCCTTGCCAACCACGGAAGGTTTGAAGAAGTCAGAAGGTCGAATACTGCGTCATCTCGACATCGGCAGAATACTGGCCAGATACTTGGAAATGTCAGAAGCAGTACGAAAGACTGTTCGTCCTTCACAGCGGGAAGAAGCAAGGAGAAGAGGCCTCACGGCCAACCATCGCCCGCTGGATCAAAGAAGTTATCAAGGCGGCCAATGTAGAGGCAGCAAGACCACCACCTCTACAGGTTAAGGCGCATTCTGCCAGAGCGCAAGCAGCCTCTTGGGCAGGAACTAGGATGCTGTCGCCTGCAGAGATATATGTAAAGTGGCGATGTGGTCCTCCCTCCATACCTTCTCCAGGTTCTACCGTCTGGACGTTCAGGCCAGGGAGGACACAACATTTGCGAGGGCAATCCTAAACGGACCTCAGGCATCCTCCCACCCAGTCCGGGAGTAGCTTTTGTACATCCCACTTGTTTTGAGTCCATCTGCTACACGCTAGGAAATGTTGAGATTACTTACCTGATAATCTCCTTTTCCTTAGTGTATGCAGATGGACTCAGCATCCCGCCCGGTTGCCGGTATACATGGGGATTCGCCGACTCACGGTAAGCCATGTTTGCTTATATAGGGCTTCCACCCTGCTGGGTGTCGACGCCTTCCAGTTAAGTACACTGGCGGTCTCCAGCTACCATCAATTGGTCAGGGTAATCCTGTTCATTTAAACGATCGGTCAGTCACACATATATCCATAAAAGCTTTTGCAAGGAAGATTACTGAATTGCTACACTTCCTGTGGGGGTATATGTACCCATGCTGACGTCAGATCCGTCTCCAACTGCTAGCACGAGCACACTATATCCCACTTGTTTTGAGTCCATCTGCATACACTAAGGAAAAGGAGATTATCAGGGTAAGTAATCTCAACAATGTGACACTCTATGCAAAAGACTTTGAAGCCCCCCTCTTGCTGCTGGACTGCTGCCTTCATCTCAATTTTGATCAGTTCCTAGTTAAGTTTTAGGTTGGTATGGGAATAGGAATGTCTAACATCCTTTTAAATGTATTAGTGAATTCACTATATATCTGGTAGTGGCCTACCGGGGTCTGATCAAACTCTCAAAGTTTTTGTTGGTGTTTTTTTTTTTTTTTTGTGAAAGTGGCACCTGCCTAAAAATTAAAGGATGAGCTAGGGGTGGGTGGGCGGGCGAGGGTTGGGAAATACAAACAGTCTAACTTCAGTTAGTCAGCCAGACTAGTCAGCTCTCTTGATTAACAAATCTTGGTACCTATTCAAACCAAATCACATTACCTCAACACCTTTCCAAGGTGAGTAACTGAGCTGAACTTTTCAACCTTTTTACTTAGGTATACACTGCTCCTAGCTTCTTTCTAGCTTCTGGCTACTTCTTGGGTTTGTGTTTTGTGTGTGGGGTTTTTTGGTTTTTTTTAAATACAAACACTCAGTTCTGCTTACTAGCTGCCTTACAGACTTTTAAAAATAAACACACTACCTACTGCTTACCAGCTGCCTTATTGACTGACTATTTAAAAATACAGTCTTAACTTGTTTATTCACTGCCTTACTGACTATTAAAAGCACAATCACTAAATAATATTCCCAAATAGTTAACTTTGCCCCAATACTTTTAAAAAAGACAATGTCCCAAGCAAAAACTTACTGATTCCTTTCAGCCACTGTGCAGGGCTTAAACCAAAAGCACAATGTGAGAAGACCTAAACATGTATACCCTAGAGAAGAGGAGATTTAGTATTTGAATGTATTTTTCATATCCTTTAAGCTTTATAAATGATGCATAAAAAGCAATCTTTTCAGTGGTGAGGCATTCTAGAAGGTGAGGTCATGAGCTGAGAATCAGAGGCCAGCATTATTCCCTCTTAGTTGTGCTTGTGTGCAATCCTAATGTTTGTATTATACTGGCTCATAGCACACAAAGTTGAACTCTGCTTATAAAAAGATGCACAAAAGAGAAGGTTTGTGCACACAGCCTTTCAAAAAATTAGAGGGAACAATGGAAGACTTGGGAATAGCATTAGGAAATACTTCCACCAAAGTGTGGTTGATGTTTGGAATGGCCTTCTACTGGAGTGTGGTAGTCAAAATTGGTAACAGAATTTAAAGTGGCACACAAGCTCCTTAATTATGAGGGAGTGAGGGGAAAGCCAGAGAGCAACAAGGAACCTATGGCAATGCAACAGGAATTAATTTAGGCACAGATGTCTTATGCTCTTTATCTGCTGTCGGTCTGTTTCTGTCAAATGATGCTGAATAAAGATTGCAGAAAGGGGAAAAGACGGTATGCAATGTTTTCAGCCATGCTGAACTTCCAGCAGTGTTTGGCACTTTCTACTTTAAGGGGGGGGGGGGGGGGATGTGGTTTTTTTTTGTGTTTTTTTTTAATGTTGACTTTTATAAGGTGCTTTCTGTAGCTGTCTGCTCCTTTTTTTCCTTGTTAACTTCTATGCACCCACCCAGGCTCCATAAGACTTTCAAAACATATGTAAATGAGGTCAAGTTCCCATTAAGTGTGGGCAAGCAAAATGTTTATTCCTCTTCCCCCCCCCAGGATTGGGTACAGTACTTGTGTTCTACCTATTTACTTTCTTTTTTTATTTCTTGCCTACTGCTTAAGCACCCCTCTGTTGTGGAACTGTATAATAAGCTTTGTGCCCCTCTGCTTGCATTTTTAGGTATGCATTTAGCAGGTCTGGGCTGCCTACCATCACTACAGAGCACTACTACAGCACTAACATGGGTCAGAGGCTCAGCTTGAGTGCCTCTGATATTCTCCGCATCAACAAGTATTACAATTGCCCCCAGTACCAGCCAGCAAAAGGTAGGAGTCCTACACAGATAAAAAGGGAAGATGAGGTGGGAGTAGTCTTCCTCCCAAGGCTCATGGCAATGGGATTATCTTTTATTTTTTTGGTCCTTATCCTGTACTTCAGAGTCGGTGGGATAAGAATTGTTTGTTTGGAGGAGTCCCTGCTGTTTTTGTATCTAGGAGGGGAGGGATGGGCTGTCTCCACACCAGGTCCAGAGCTGGGATGTAGGAGGAACTGATTAACAGGGTAAGCAAGGAGGAGCAGTGTGAGGAAAGTTTCATGAAGTAAATTGAATAAGGTTTTAGATTTTGCATTTTCTTTTTCTATGTTTTGGCCAGGATTGGAATATGAAGATGATCCTGGGACTGTTATGACTCTTTCATCCAATATTTCTTCTATTACGAGAGAAAACAGCAATATAATTCCCTCTGATATATCCAGAAAGACCAGTACTGTATCCATTAATAGTCTCTTAGTGGGCTCTGCTGAGCATCCCCTCGAGCCTCCAGTGGTCTTCACTACCAATGGCATAAGTCTACCAGTTGCCTCTGTGGAGGGCTCCCCCAGACCGCCTGCTGACCCTATGCTAAGAACTATAACATTGCATGCTATGTCTCCAGAAACTGAGTATCTAGCACTAATAGAATCTAACCACATGGTATCGCTGAAGTCCACCATTGCTGCTAAAATAGGGCTTCAGCGATCAAAAACAGCTACTCAAAAAGTCCCTAATGATCAAGTGGTGAATACTAAACTGGAAATTGTAGGACCCATATTGCTGTCTTTGGAGACCGATAATGACTCTATTTCTAGTCCTACTATACTGACACCTGAACAATTAGCAATATTTATTAAGATACCTACTACTCGGACCATTAACCTGCCAAAACTGGAATCTGAGGAATCTGTAACAACTTTTCAAGCAGCCTCTGCAACCCAATTCCTCAACCCACGTAATGTGAGACCCAAAGACTCATTAATAGTATCTAAGCAAAACCATTACAATTGTACCAGCAACCAACCAAAAGTGGGACTTAGAGATAACTGAAGATTCTGTTATATCCGTAACAACCAAATTTAACAACTGAGGTACCAGTAACAGTTGTTGTGAAGAAACAAACCTTCCTCCCCTGACGAGCCAAATCATTAGACCAAACAAATGTGACTAGTAATAGAATATGGGGGAAACCCTTCATAAGAAAACAATTTCCACCAAACTGGAACTTGAGGGACTGGTAATAGTATCTCTAAAAACCCATACTGTAGCAATCGCACCACACCAAAATTCTCATTTCCTAATTTGTAACTGATCCTTAGAGAGCCCAACCTATCAAGCCAACCAAATTAGCCCCTTTATTAATGTAAACTTCATTTTTTTGGAGTCCTCAAAAGACCAAACTATTAACCTGACCATTGTGTGGGAGCTGAGGAGCAATCTCTAGTAGCATCCCACACAATGGTCAGGTTAATAGTTTAGTAGCACTGGAAAGTCCAAGCAACCCAACTCCAAATGGAAAAATGTAGCTCTAATACAAAGGCTAAGGAGTCCTGTGAACAAAAGCAGTTGTCTAGGCAGATTACTAATTAACAAAATCATAGCATCCATAAACTAGAAGTGGGAAGAAAATGTTCCCATTGTTTGAGGAACTTGGTTTCCACCACTGTTTAGCTAGGAGAGGTACAAACTTAGAGATAGCCAGAGAGTCCATAATGCTAAACTAAGCATACAGAAAATGTATGATGTTACAAAACCGCTCTGATGTGCAAGTATACTTACATAAAAATCTCTCAGAATATCTTCATCTCCTCACACTAAGCAGAACAGCTTCTCATTAGACAAGCACTGAAAGTTGGAACTTGTAAATGGAAGCCAGAAGTACTTCAACTCAAACAGAAACATTGAAACAGAGATACTGAATCATGTTAAGAAATTCGAGAGATGCTCTTACGGTTTTTAGCATTTTTACTCTCCATTTGAAACTGAATATTTTCAAAATTATTTCACCATAAAGAGATTTCTCTCACCTTTCAAGATATCTTAAATGATAACTTCATTTTCATGTAGATTGTTGTAAACCTTCAGTTATAGGTAACAGTCAGCAAGAAGGGAAAAGAGTTTTATTTTCTAGGACCTCCTGAGCCTTGTGCAAGTCCTTGGCACCCTGATGATCACCGTTCTTATGTTCTGCTGTTCGTTTTATTTTTTTGCTCTTTCTGTTTACAGCTTTCTCCCTTTTTTTGTTTGTTCAAATATTTAATAAAAAATGTAAGGGGAGAGTGAGCTGAGAATTTGTTGTCTGATACCTGCCACTGTCTGAGCTTTCCAACTCTTTTTTTAGTAGTGGGGAGAAGGGTATGTCTTGTTCTAGGATTTGAGAGAGAATAGAAATGGGACCTTGGTTCTGTCTTTCTTCTCTAACCTAGTCTAGGCTTTCTTGGTCCTGTTAGAATACAGTAGGGCATTATCTATCCTGCTTAGTTCCCTCTGGACATTGTAAGAGGAGAGGGTTAATTAGCCCTACTGGCTCTGCTTTATTAATTAGGGATGTGAATCGTTTTAGGACGATTAAAATTATCGTCCGATAATTTTAATATCGTCTTAAACCGTTATGGAACACAATACAATAGAGATTCTAACGATTTATCGTTATAAATCGTTAGAATCGTGAGCCGGCACACTAAAACCCCCTAAAACCCACCCCCGACCCTTTAAATTAAATCCCCCACCCTCCCGAACCCCCCCAAATGACTTAAATAACCTGCGGGTCCAGCGGCGGTCCAGAACGGCAGCGGTCCGGAACGGGCTCCTGCTCCTGAATCTTGTTGTCTTCAGCCGGCGCCATTTTCCAAAATGGCGCCGAAAAATGGCGGCGGCCATAGACGAACACGATTGGACGGCAGGAGGTCCTTCCGGACCCCCGCTGGACTTTTGGCAAGTCTCGTGGGGGTCAGGAGGCCCCCCACAAGCTGGCCAAAAGTTCCTGGAGGTCCAGCGGGGGTCAGGGAGCGATTTCCCGCCGCGAATCGTTTTCGTACGGAAAATGGCGCCGGCAGGAGATCGACTGCAGGAGGTTGTTCAGCGAGGCACCGGAACCCTCGCTGAATGACCTCCTGCAGTCGATCTCCTGCCGGCGCCATTTTCCGTACGAAAACGATTCGCGGCGGGAAATCGCTCCCTGACCCCCGCTGGACCTCCAGGAACTTTTGGCCAGCTTGTGGGGGGCCTCCTGACCCCCACGAGACTTGCCAAAAGTCCAGCGGGGGTCCGGAAGGACCTCCTGCCGTCCAATCGTGTTCGTCTATGGCCGCCGCCATTTTTCGGCGCCATTTTGGAAAATGGCGCTGGCTGAAGACAACAAGATTCAGGAGCAGGAGCCCGTTCCGGACTGCTGCCGTTCCGGACCGCCGCTGGACCCGCAGGTTATTTAAGTCATTTGGGGGGGGTTCGGGAGGGTGGGGGATTTAATTTAAAGGGTCGGGGGTGGGTTTTAGGGGGTTTTTAATGTGCCGGTTTTGCGATTTTTCACGATTTTTCACGATATTTTACCCCCCCAAACGGCAACAATACGATTCCCTCCCCCTCCCAGCCGAAATCGATCGTTAAGACGATCGAGGACACGATTCACATCCCTATTATTAATACTTTTTTTTTCCTACTCTGTGGGTTGGGAATAGGGAGTCTGATAAGTCAGGCCCATAGCTCAAGGACTAGGCTGTCTTATTTTGGTAGCAGCGCTGTGCCTTTGTTATGACTTGGGTCTGTGGGTGTTGGGGACCAGTGGCTATCTTCATGGGGGGAGGGGAAGGAGGTGTGGACACCTTGGTGGAAAGCTCCATTAAATGGGAAACTATATTAACTGCAGTAGTTAAATATGGCAAAAATAAGGCAGCCTCAAGGGAGCTTCTGTAACTTGCTTCCTTCTGCTTAAACATGGCCTCTTCCCCTCCCCTATGCTTTCTAACTCATTCCACGCACTCCTCGTATGCTGCTACTCTGTCATCATAACCAGGACCCTCACACACTACCTGCCCTGAAGTCCCTACCTGCTGATTGACTCCCACCCTAGCTACCCATGGCCCCTACACACTGGCTGACACCTACCTTGTCTAAGAATCTTACAGTGCCTGACCCTTCCTTGACTTTAGTATTTACAGTCTGCAGTGTGATCCAATTCTCTCAGAAGAGCTTAAGCAGCAGCAAATATACTTTCAATAAGAGAAATTATACTAGTTCTCTCTGTGATTTTTGGCTGCAGTTCCTTGGTATAAAACTACCCCATAACAAACTGCCATATTCTAGCTGAGTCAGATTTACTCATAAATCTTATTTTAAATTCATGGTGCTAGTAAGAATCCATTAAGTTCAACTGTGCCAATGCGCTTAGTATTGCAGGAGACCCTGGAGGCCCATGACTCTGTGCCCAGCACTGCAGAAGATTTGCATGTTCAAGACTGGCCATTGTACCATAAACCAAGACCTGGGGCATAAAGTTGTGCTCAACACTGAAGATGACCAGGGAAAGGACCATGGCTGGGCACTGCAGCAGCCCCTGAGGGCCAGAGTTCAGTACTGTGCTAGGCCCACTGCTAAAGCCTATGCTGCAGGAGACCGCCAGGACTGGGCTTGCTGCTACAGAAGACCCTGAGGGAAAGGCACCATGCTCTTCATGTTGCAGAAGACCACCAAGGACCGGACCTAGAGAGGCAGGTGAACAGCACTGTACGTGGTGCTGCAGGTGACACTACCTTAACTCCCCCCACCCCCACCCCACACACACGTTGAGGCCAAGGCCTGGCATAATAGGAGTGGGGTGGAGGAATAGCGTAATGCTTATAGCAGCAAGGAAGGCAGGGTTCAAATTCCATGGTTACGTCTTGTGATGTTAAGCAAGTCATTTAACCCTCCATTTCCTTAGCTATAATTTAGATTGTAAGGCTGCTGCGAACAGATAAATGGCCACTATGCCTGGATGTAATGCACCTTGTGCTAAAAGAACTTAGGGAAGCTAACACAATTAGCAGCACTGTGATAATGGGTGATTTCAATTACCCTAGTATTGAATGGATAAGTGTCTTAGTGAGACATGCTAAGGTGAAGTTCCTAGATGAAATAAATGACTGCTTCAGTACGCAGCTCTTGCAAGAACCAACAAAGGGGGAGCTATTTTAGACCTAGTCTTTGGCATACAGGCTCTAGAGGCTACAGCATGAGGTAACAGGTTGGGAGCTACTTGGCAATAGTGAATCATCATAACATGATCAAATTTGACTTAACTGGAGGGAGGACACTAAAGAAAGCTACTGTGATAGTCTGCCTTTTGAAAAATGCTATGATAAATTGAGAAAAATGGTTAGGAAAAAACTGAAAGGAGTAGCTGCCCAAATTAAGCGTTTATCAGGCATGAATGTTTAAACATGCCATCTTGGAAGCCCAAACCGGTTGTACTCCCTACATTACAAAAGGTTGAAAGAAGGCTAAATGACTACTGGCATGATTAAAAGGGGAGGCGAGAGGTACTATTATAGGTCAAAGAATACCTACAGTACCTGAATGTAATCCATTTTGAAGTGCTGAAAAAAGTGCAAAAAGTGGAATATAAATCTAAATAAAAAAAAAAAATCTTTAAAAAAAAAATGGATAAAGGATCCAAATGAAGAAAACAGGACACAGCATAAGCACTGGCAAATTAGATGCAAAGCATTAGTAAGAAAGGCAAAGAGAATGTGAAAAAAGTTTGCCATGGAAGCAAAAATTCATGATTAAAACCTTTTCCAGGTATATTTAAAACAGCCTGCAATGGAGTCATTCAACCCACTAGATGATCAAGGGGTAAAAGGGTCACTTAGGGAAGACAAGGCCAGGGTGGAGAAATTAAATTAATTCTTTGCTTCAGTCTTTACTGAGGAAAATATAAGGTAAATACCCATGCCAAAAATGATACATAAAGTAATGATTCAGAGAAACCAAAACCAATCTTAGTGAACCTGAGAAGCTAAAGAGTAGCAAAGCACCAACCAAGTGTTGAAAGAACTGCAAAATAAAATTGCAAACATATTTTGTTTAGTTCAGAGTTTCCTCTGCCATTGGCTCCTCTTCTTCCCAGTTTGAGTACCCCTGTTTTATTGTAACTTTCGCTTCTTCTTGGTTATGTTAATGTTATTTCCCCTATGTTCCATGATCTGTATCATGAATGTCGGTATAGAAAAGCACTAAATAAGTAAATAAATATTTGATTCTAAGCATAATTTACAAATTACTTTTTCGGTACCTAAAGCATGAAAGGTTGCCAATATAACACCAATTTTTAAAAATGGTTGCAGGGGTGAGCCAGGAAACTACAAACCAGGGCTGGGCAAAATGGTAGAATATATGATAGATAAAAAATTAATGAACATAGAGAGAGTCCTTATTTAATGAGACAAAGTCAACATGGATTTAACCAAGAAAAGTCATGCCTCATCAATCTGCTATATGTTTGTGAAGGTGTAAATAAACATGTGGATAAAGGTGAGCAGTTGATTATAGTGCATTTGGATTTCCAGAAAGCATTAACAAAGTCCATCAGGAGTGACTTCTAAGGAAATTTAAAAAGGCATGGGATAGGAGACAATATCATATTATGGAGTAGGAACTAGTTCAAATATAGAAAACAGAGCAGGGCTAAATGGTCATTTTTTTCAAGAGAGAAAAGTAAATAGGGGCGTACCCTCGGCCTCTGTTCAGTGACTACTGCTTTTTAACATATTTATAAATAACCTGGAAATGGTAACAAGTAAGATGATCAAATTTGCAGATGACGCAAAATTATTTTAAGTTGTTAATTCACAAGAGAACTGTAAGGAATTGCAAGAGAACCTTGCCTTGCACACAAATGGAGATAACATTTAATGTGCATATTGCATCCGTCAGTCTGACGGCTTCAACCTCTGTGCCTCACCTTTCTCTCTGCTCTCCCCGCTAGCCTTGGGAAGATGGCTACTGCTTCGTCTGTATGCCACTCGCTCCGGCGTCCCCGGAACGGCAATGGCAAGGCAATCCGCCTTGTTTCTCCTGAGGGCCTCCTAGGGTGTGCACGCCACCCACGTCTTTATTCACGTCAGGACGGGAACCTCAAGGGCGGTCCCCTCGAGTGACATCACGCCATCTGGGTATTTAGCCTGCCCTTCGTTTGCTAACAATTCGGGTTAGCAAGGATTGGACTTGTCTGGTCTAAGCTACTCTGCCACTTCCTTGCTGCCGCTGGAAGCTCTCTCTGCCCTTCGGGGTAATTCTCTAACCTGGGTACCTGCTCTCAGGGGCCCTTTGCTTTCTTTCAGGTGTCTATCAGGGATCAGGTACTCGCTCCTTGAGGGCCTGCTCTCCCTGCCTCGGTGCTTGCATTCAACTATTTCTGGCTGCTGCGATCTCCATCTATACAGCTACCAACTTAGTGAGTAATCTATCATTGCGAGACGGGTCTCCTCCGCCGAGGGTCCCTGGACTGTTGCCTCACTATTGCCACCTCTGGTGGTATCTTTCTTCTGTACAATAAAAGACAAATCTCTGTGTTTGCATGTCTAGAGTCTAGCCTAGTCCTGTGCATCCTCATGGGGCTCCTCCCTGGGTACCACAGTACCCAAGAATCCACTCCCAACACCTCAAAAAAATAACAGTGCACAAGTGAGTATAAAGTTATGCACTTAGGGAAGAGCAATATAAATTATTGCTACACAATGCAAGTTTCCACATTAGGAGTCGCCATCCAGGAAAAGGATCTTAAGTATTACCATGGTTAATATGCTGAAATCCTCTGCTTAGTGTGGTAGCAGCCAAGAAAGCAAATAGAATGCTAGGAATTAGTAGGAAAGGAATGGAGACTAAAACACAAAATATCATAATGCCTCTATATTGCTCCATAGTGTGACTCTATCTTGAGTATTTTGTGCAATTCTGGTCACCATAATCTCAGAAAAGATAGAGCAGAATTAGAAATGATACAGAGAGAGGGAACCAAAATGATAAAAGCGATGGCATGATTCCTCTTTGAGGAAAGACTAAGGAGGTTAGCCATCTTTTCTCCAAGCTGAAGAGCTCTGAGGGCAGATATGATAAAGGTCTACAAAAGAACAAAGACTAGGGCCTGTGCAATGATGTTACTAAGTAGTAGAATTAAAACAAATGGAATTTTTTTTTTACTCCGTATATAATTAAGCTCTGGCATTCAGAGCCAGAGGAGATGGTGAAAGTTATTAGGTGTGGACAAGTTCCTGGAGAAAAAGTCCATAAACCATTATTAAGGTAGACATGGGGAAATCCATTGTTTATGTGTGGAATAAGCAGTATGTTATCTACCTTTTCAGATCTGGCCAAGTACTTGTGCCCTGGATTTGCTACTGTTGGAAACTGGATATTAAGCTTGATGCACCTTTGGTCTGACCTAGTATGGCAAACTTCAATGAAGAGTCATAAGCCAAATCAAAATATTTAAAAAAAAATTAAAGTCCCAGGGACTGGGCCCTAGTTTTGTGCTCAGTGCTCTAGGGCCAGGACAGTATGGTGCTTGGCACTACAGAAGATGCCCAAAGACAGTCTGGCACTGCAGGAGATCAGAGAAGAAAGGAGCCAGAGCTGTGGACTGACCCTCCAGACACAGGGTCAAATGATGCAGAAGAGGCCCAAGACTAGAGCCCTGCACTGCAGGAGGCCCCTATGCATAGGGCCCAGTACAATATTCTGTGGTCCAAGAGATTCCTGGGAATAGAGCGGGTACTGTGCTTGGGGTGGCAGACTACTGTGTAGAGCACCTAGTGGGATGCTGATTTCTGTAGGAGCCACTAAAGGTCAGAGTCTGGTGCTGCAAGAGCCCCTTGGGGACAAGGCCCAGTGGTGTGCTTGATGCAGAAATCCATTTTAGACCAGACCCAATGCTTTGTAGGATTCATCACTACACAAAACTTTCAGGGACATGGCCTGGTGCTGTTTGCTAGGGTAGAAGCACACCCCCAAGGGACAGGGACCAATGCTATGCTTGGTGCTACAGGAAAGGCTTAGAGAGAGGTCATGCATAGGACTGGATCCTAAGAGACATCAGAGGAAAGGGCTAAATAATGCAGGAGACCCATTGGAGCAGTCTTTGTGGTGTGCTTGGTGCTGCTAGAGACCTTCAACAGGCCCCAACATTACCAATAACTTTTGGAGCCCAGTGCTGGAACCCTCTTGAGCCAGGACCCAGCACTGCGGTAAATTCTTGAGGATAGGGACCCAATGCTGTAGGAGATCCCCCCCCCCCCCCCCATTACTATGCTTGATGCTGTTAGCCAAGCTCTTTGTCCCCCTTCCCCAGGGCCGCTGGAACAACCTAGAAACAAGAACCACTACTGTGCGTGTTGCTATAGAATACTCCCAAAGATGGGAGTCAGTGCTACAGGAAACCCCTGAAAACCAGGCCAGGGGCTGTTCTTAGTATTGCAGGAGACTCAGTGGACAGGGCCCTGAACTGTACTTGGCACTTCAGTAGCCCCCCCGGACCGAGCTCACTTTTGGACTCCTTTCCTTAATTACTGGATAATGTTGACAGTGCCCTGATGGGGGTCTTTGTCTTAGGGAAACCTTTTCTCCTTATCCTTGTACTTTCTACCTTCATTGCATCACAAACATGTCTGAATGAAAAGGTGACTTGACTTTTTCGATGGTGGTAACATAGATTGAAGACTCTGAAGTCTGTGCAGTCTCTGGCTCTGGGCTGCTATAGCTCTGAGCTCCCCATTTCTGAGGCTGTAGGGGGCTCAGGGGCCTTGGGTTCTTTGTTTCGGTTTTGTGTGATCAGTGACCTTGGGGTTCTAGGACTCTACATTCCCTCTCTCTGTGACCATAGGACTCTCAATGGGGCTCAGGGCTTTGTGATCCTGACTCTCTTGACTCTGTATTCACTGTCCTTTGGGTTCTGGGACTCAGCACTCACCATCTCTGGCCTCTGCATTTCTAGCTGATGTCCTGTTTCTTGAGTGCATTGGATATAAGCACTTCAGAAGGGCACAAATAATCCATTTCCTAGCGTGTAACAGATGGACTCATTACAAATGGGTATAGTGTGCTCGTGCTAGCAGTTGGAGACGGATCGGACGTGATGTGGGGAATTATGAGCGTGCCAGTAAGCCATGTCAGGGGTTAATACTAACTCTGACCTTTGCACTGAATACAGCAACACTAGTGCATCTAAATCTCTAGCTTATAATTAAACCTTTCTGCCTAAGGAGAGGATACCTGGCTGTCACGTATTTCTCTAGCTGACCGCAGCACATAAATCGTTACCGGGAGCAGCGGTTTGAGATGGTAATTTACCTAGACAAATCGGTGATGCAGAATCAATGACTGTCTCAGGCAATGGCAACTGGGGGTACAGGGAGTTGGTGGTTGGTGGGGGAAGGGCTTGCGGGTAAGGTGGAGGGAGGCTAGCTTCTCTGATTTCAGTGTCTTTAGTTTCCTGGGGTTTTTTCTCTGAGGTGGATGCAGAGGAAGCCACAGGAGCCATGGTAGGGGACGGGGATGTCCCCAGATATTCTATCGCCAGAGTAACAATTGCCGTATGGGAGCTCGTGGGGGCGGATGCAGGCTGTTGCTTATCTTAATCCAATCTTGGACATCCAGAGTTCCAGCCTCTGGATAAAATGGGCAACGGCAAGCTATCTCACCTATCAATTTTTCTAAGTCCCCTAGTCTGACTTGTGCTATTTCTCCCTTGGTGACGAAATAATGATTCTTTATTATTATCTGCAGCTTTCTAGCATGACACGTCTGCTTAGCTGACAGTTTCCCCCCCATACTCACGCTTGTTGGGAGCAGACTTGCTGAAAAATTACTTACGATTACGGGAGCAAGTCTGCTGTTGCGGTGGCCACCTAGGCTGTTCCAGCCGAGTGAGCAGGGGCTATCACATCGGGGTCACCAGATATTACGGCAATGAAGACACATCAGGCAGGATTCATGGCAAGAAGGAAAAAAGAAGGGCTGACCACTCCCGTGGGTCCCTTTTTTATTGTACATGCATCCATAGCATACAATGTGCCATCACATCATTGGCTCCCCTCCCCATAGCATACAGATGTGTCATTATATCATTGGCTCTCCTAGCCATAGCATACAGACGTGTCATTAGACCATTGGCTCAGGGGGTGTGTACGGATCATTTCATTGGCTGCTGAATCCTATACCATATATGTGTCTGTCTTTTTCTTGCATCTGACTACGTGACAACTAGCTATCCTTTCAGGCAGTCAGAGAAAAAACCCCAGAAAACTAAAGTCACTGAAATCAGAGAAGCTAGCCTCCCTCCACCTTACCCGCAAGCCCTTCCCCCACCAACCACCAACTCCCTGTACCCCCAGTTGCCATTGCCTGAGACAGTCATTGATTCTGCATCACCGATTTGTCTAGGTAAATTACCATCTCAAACCGCTGCTCCCGATAACGATTTATGTGCTGCGGTCAGCATTGAGTTTCACCTAGAACAAGTGAATGGAAATCTCATAAGGGAGGAATTATTGGAAGGGATTCAAGCCTCTCCCATTACAGAAAGGACCAAAGAACTAGGTGGGACAGAATATAGTTGGTCTGCCCTTCCCTATAGTGTTCTTAGAGAACTCTGCACAAGAATCAAAGAGGCAGGGTTTCACTCCTCTTACACCCGAGGGTTGCTAGAGAGATACCTGACAGCAATCGAATTGAATACCGCCCGGAGTGCCATAAGCAGTAACTATGCCCCCAAGTCTTCAAAGAAATTAGCATATAAGACCTTGGGCCAGGCAGCGACATTCCTGAAATCACAGTGGAGTTACAAATAAAAACAGTATCAACATGAAAGAAATGATCTAATGAGACAGTACAATGACCTGTTACAAACCAGACTACACCTAGTGCTGGAGCAGACACACCAAACATGGAAGGAGTGTTTGTCTTGGTCTTTGATATTCCGTTACAGAAAGTCTGCATACTTAGAGAGCATTTCCCCACAGAAAGTGTATGCACAGCCTTATGTTATAACTGTACTGAAACTTGAACAGTATACTGTGTAAATTTCATGTGAAATGTTCCCCTTTTGCAAAGTTAAATTCTCACATTTAAAATGACTCCATTTCTCTGAGATTTAAGTTTATAGCAATTGCTTGCATTGCCAGTGCACAGAACTTGTATTTTTACTGTAATTTTCCCTTTAGGACAAAGTAAGTTAAGATAGAATCTGTTTACAAGAGATCAGCAAATCCTTGCCAGTCATTGTCTCTGGTTGATGTTATCTAGTTATGTTATCACTTGCTGGTACACTTCTTGCATACTAAGTTAATGTTATACAGTGCTGCCTTTCAGTTCCAATAGACTGAAGGATTAATTCATTGAATGAAGTTTTCTCCTCTGTTTATTTTCTTTTGAGAATCACTGTTCCTCCCCCTCTCACTCTGTCTTTCTGTTATTAACTCTTGGTTGCCACTCATGGGGGGGAGGGAGAATTTTTGAAAAGAAAAAATTGGACTTAGTACTGCAGTTTCTCTCCCTAATTTCTATATTTGTTATAACTCTGATAGATTTCATTAACTGTGCGCTGCAGCTTTCAAAGGGGGGGCACAGATCAGATCTCCTGCTGATCCAAACCTCCTTCTCCCTCTACCTTCAATGCTGAACCTTTATTACATTAATACTTTCAAACTTCTTTAATACTGAACTGAGGTTACTGACAAGGACATCTAATAGTAGTAACAGTTGCTTTAGCGTGCAGCAGACAGAGCTGAGCTAACAGCGTGTTTAATTTCCTATTCTAATAATTAAATGAAGATATTGTATTCTGATATTCCACATTGAAATTAAGCTTGGAGTATTATTGATTGAATTTATTGTTCCAGGTTGCAATCTATAAAGTAATGATGGTGCCTCCACTAGGAGGCGCTATGCTATTCTACCAGTTATATTATATTATTATTTTAATAATTCTGTTGAATAATAATTTTTATTTTTCAGGTCTACAGTCCTTCTGTCTTAAAGAAACTTCAGTTTTATTTTCTTTTTCTAAATTTTTTACAGAATTCTGAACCTTAAAATTTTTACTGACAGCGGTTGCTACATCTAAAGTAATCCCTCCCAAGCCTTTTCTTGCAAATCCAAATTGATTTTATTAAATTGAATAATAGAATTGATTCTCCAAGGTTAAAAAAGTAAAAATTTCACTTTAATCATTACCTTAGTAAATTTTTGCTGTGTGCCAGTTTTTAATATTTTCCAGATTGACAACCTTCCTGCCATGAGAGATGTGAAGATGAACACTTTGCAGCTTATTTTAACATTTTTCAAACATTTTTCTGACACCTTTTGATTTTTGATCTAATTTTGTTTTTGATACGAATTTTGAACTCAAATTATGTGTTATCTGTTGTCTGTCTTGATGTTAAGAAGACTATGAATGAATATTTGTAGGATGAATGAATGTGTCAGTCTTGTGTAACATATGTTTAATGTAATTTATTTATTTATTTAGGATTTTTATATACCGACATTCTCGATACAAATATCAAATCAGGTCGGTTTCCATAGAACAAAACTGTCGCGGTTAAGGCGTTACATTAAACAGAGTTTCTGAACATAAGAACATAAATATTAAATAGACAACAATAACTCGTCAAAATAACGTGAATAAATGTAGGGAATAGCTAAAAAAGAGGGTAGGCTAAATTGGGATATACAGGTAACAGAGAACAGTGTTGATGGGCATAAACATGAGTAATGCATGAGCTAAAGAACTAATGCATCAACAAAGGAGTCTTTCAAAAGAAGTGGGCTGTCCAGATAAGGCGTAATTGGGCCTTGAGAGATATACTTGTTGTTCGTGGTTCAGCCTACTGCAAATGACTTTTCCTTTAAATGATTTGTTTTCATTTGGTAAAATTGCATAAATGCAGCCATGAAACAGGCAGTGCTTACAGTCACTCCCTGGAATAGTCATTCCATGTTTCATCAGAATGCTAAGTCTATTGTTAAAACATTAAACACATATTTGGCATTCCCTACAACTCCACAGGTCAAGCCATTGTGGAGCGAGCCAATCACACCTTAAAGAATGCCCTTGACAAACACAAATAAAAAGCAGGGATTGCCCCCTAAGCAGGACTGGCTGAACAAAGTACTGTTCACTTTAAATCATCTAAACATATCAGGTGCAAATCAGACCACGGCCATGGATAATCATTATGGGACTAGGGTTAGTCACCCACAGCCGTCAGTCTTGTATAGAATGTTACCTAACCCTGTCTGGCATGGAAGCTGCTGTGCTTGCTCCCACAGGTCCACTTTGGGTTCCAAGCCGTTGTATCAAGCCATGGAAAGGCGTCCGGATCTACAGAACCCGATCCCCAACTTCTCCCTGAGCCTCCACAGCCCTCAGAAGGACAGAGACCGGACTCCCCGCAAAAAGCAGCACCAAATGACCTGGGGACAGATCAAAGCCCTATCCAACCAATCTGCACAACTCTTGGAACAACAAGGCTTTGAGAAAACTCCAGAGAACTTATTAGCCGCCTTTTCTTGCCTGAATGCCAACTCATTAACAATTGTGTTCTGCATCCTCCTCCTTTGCCTTATTTCTCCAGCTATGGCGATTTCCGAACAAGGACTCTGGCAGGACAACATGTACAACCTCGATGCACAGAACTTTTCACACCTGTTGAATTGAACAAACGGTTGGATCTGCACACACATGCCAACCCATACCCGTGGAGGACTAATTATGCATGCCGTGCCATTTAATCTTACAGGATGGATGAGTTTCCCGTGGCCGGGAGGTTATCCCCTTAACTCTCCAATTGGTAATACCATAATACCCATCGGCAGCCGTATTCAAGAGACTACCGCTCTTTGTTGGGACTATGATCCAGGGGATGGGAAGGGGCTTCAGGTGGGAAAATATCCGTATTGTATTAGAAGAAGTCATGATCAGGTCGTACTCTAATGTAACAGCATACCCTGAATTCCCACAAAATATCACAGAATACTTGCATAGCTTTACCCACTATATGTGCAATTGGCTGATCTCAGGATGTTCAGTGGGGGAAACAAAAAGGTGTGAAAGAGGAGAAAAATTCTCAGACGGGCAATTTAGCTTGTGTGAATATGTATCTGCAATGGTACAACAAGTCAAACAGCCCCGTAACTGGTACGCTAACTAGATAGGGAACATTTGGATGTTATGTGGGCGTAGAGCATATATGCACATCCCCCCCCAGATGGAGAGGCAGATGCACTCTAGGCTACATCCTCCCCTCATACTATGCAGTCAACAATCTACCCAAATCAAGACTCCGTAACAAAAGGGAGGCGATCAAGAGTCCCATAGATAAGTATACAGAAACCCAGGTAGCTAGAAGCCTGTTTCCTCCAATGGGAACAGCTATGAATTACAGGGACTTACACATCCTAGCTAACTGGATGACTGACCTATTCAATCAGACAGTCCATGCATTAAAACTACTCACAACAGAAGTTTCTCAGATTAGAGAGGTAGCATTACAGAACCACTATAGCTTAGACACCATTTTAGCTTCAAAGGGTGGTGTTTGTGCATTAATTGGATCTCATTGCTGTGTGTACATATCAGATTATAAAGCAAACCTCACACATACCATAGAGCAGATAGAAACCATGGTTGCTGATGCACCACTTTCTGACAGAATACCAACTTCTCCATGGGACTGGCTATGGTCCTGGCTCCCTGATATTTCTGGTCTCAAAAGGGTGATTTCTATTATAATGACTGTAATTGTCTTAATTATTTGCCTGTGCTGCTGTATTCAGTGCATACCCAACCTCATATCCATACT
Organism: Rhinatrema bivittatum; assembly: GCF_901001135.1. Taxonomy (NCBI): domain Eukaryota; kingdom Metazoa; phylum Chordata; class Amphibia; order Gymnophiona; family Rhinatrematidae; genus Rhinatrema; species Rhinatrema bivittatum. The sequence goes on along the minus strand of NC_042619.1, from coordinate 336,382,532 downwards.
AAAACCTTGCTTTCAGCCTGGATACAAAGATGTCTTGTATGCTGCTTAATAGGGAATCCTGAGCCCTGCAGCAGTTGGCACACCACGCTGCACCAGCTCTGGGTGATGTGGAGATTCAGGAGCTCTGCGGCAGCTGGCACACCACACCGACTCAGCTTTTCTCTCCATGTCCTCCTTCCCCTATCTCCAGCCCATACCAAGACATAACAGATTTCAGTAGGGGTCTAAAGCATGGATTCAGAGATATTCTTATGCTGCTTAAATAAAGACAGAAAAGGTGAGATGTGGGGAATTATGAGCTTGCCAGTAAGCCATGTCAGGGGTTAATACTAACTCTGACCTTTGCACTGAATACAGCAACACTAGTGCATCTAAATCTCTAGCTTATAATTAAACCTCTCTGCCTAAGGAGAGGATACCTGGCTGTCACGTATTTCTCTAGCTTATAATTAACCCTGACTGCCTGAAAGGATAGCTAGTTGTCATGTAGTCAGATGCAAGAAAAAGACAGACACATATATGGTATAGGATTCAGCAGCCAATGAAATGATCCGTACACACCCCCTGAGCCAATGGTCTAATGACACGTCTGTATGCTATGGGGAGGGGAGCCAATGATGTGATGGCACATTGTATGCTATGGATGCATGTACAATAAAAAGGGACCCACGGGCGTGATCAGCCCTTCTTTTTTCCTTCTTGCCATGAATCCTGCCTGATGTGTCTTCATTGCCGTAATACGTCAGCACATGGTACATATACCCCTGCAGGAAGTGCAGGCGCTCAGTAATTTCCATCTCCAAAGCAGTTTGGAGCTACCTTACGCTCGCTGAGCGTTTTTCCAAATTCTAACGACTAAATTCTTAGAAGAAGCCTACCTGAAGACGAGCCCTGCACTCCTGCGGTGATACCCTCGGGTCCCTTCCCCAGTCGAGTTTCCCGAGGTGATTTCCGTGGTCCCTCGGAGATGAGAGCCTTTGTCCGGTGGCTGGATCGCGGCAGGGACCTAGCCCCCGAGTGAGAAGGGCTCGGGCATGGCATAGAGGCAGCCTCGGTCCCGATCCGTTCGTAGTGAGGACTTAGCCCCCGCGCGAGACGAGTTCGGGCACGGCTTAGAGGCAGCGGTTGCAGTTCCTCGAGCGCAGCGGGGACGGTACTCACCTTCTCCCCCCCCCCCCCCGCAGCCAGAGACCACCTGGGTCGCAGCCGGGAAGCGCTGAAGATCAGGTAAGGCGTACATCTTTACTTTACTGGTCTCTGAAGAGCGAGGATTAGCGGGGTCTGCCTACGTGGCAGCCCACAAAGTAGGTCGCCATTTTGCCTGCCTGCTCGCTGTCGCCATCTGCCCTGATTCGCCGCCTCGATCTAGCGTACAGATTCGGCGCACAGGGATCGGGCGTGTGTGTTAGGTGCCCGAAAGTGATAGGCGCACGTTGCTAGGCGCACGTTGAAAGGCACATACTTTCGGCTGAGAGCACACCGGAGATAACAGATGCGATGGAGCGTATGAGAGCCCATGCGTCCGCAGAGCCGGCACCTCCAGAATCAGGCATAAGAGCTCTAGGCCTCTGCTCAGCATGCCACCTCAGAGCCACACAGAGCGAGGAAGCAGACTCCCTATGTTCCCAATGTGAGGGGAGGCCCTGGGAGTTCCAGGCCAAGGCCGGTCCCAGCCCAGGTTGACTGCCAGTTCCTCCGGGAACACTCCGAACCTAGCAGGCCGTGGTGAGCAGCCAGGGAACCCTACAGACCTGGTGCCCCTACGGCTAGAACCTGCTTCGCTCTTCTGGGTGGAATTATTCAAGGGGATTCACGCCTTTGTCAAGATGCAGTCTGATCCCCGACCGGACCCACACGTACCGGATGACCCTGCCCCTGGACCCTCTAGACCTAGGCATGGCCACCCGCCACCCGAAAGCCCCACTTATGGGGACTCAGATTACTCTGAGGAAGAAGGCGAGCTTCCCGAGGAGGGAGAACTTCCCTCGGGGATAGAGCCATATCGAACCATGAGACGCTTCTTTCTTAAGGAGGATCTTCCAGACCTCGTCTCTCAATGCCTGTCGGAGCTGGCTATCCCGGGCCAGGCACCCCAGGGGAACCTAGAATGAACCCCCTGCTAGAGGGCCTTTGTCAAACGGCTCACCATTTTCCCCTCCTACAAGCAGCACAGCAGCTAATCGATCTGGAGTGGACTGCGCCAGAGGCCTCATTCAAAGGGGGTCGGGCTTTGTCTAGCATGTACCCCCTGGACCCGGCAACCAAGGAGCTGCTGGCGTGCCCGAAGGTAGACGCCATAGTTAGCGCAATTGTGAAGTGCACCACCATTCCGGTGGAGGGAGGGGCGGCCCTCAAGGATGCACATGACCGGCGCATGGACGCCATTCTGAAACAAGCCTTTGAGGTGGCAGCCATGTCCCTACGAATTGCGACCTGCTGCACCGTGGTGACGCGTTCCTGTTTATCACAAGCCAGGACCAACACCCCGGGAGAAGAAATGGAATCAGCCCTCTCGTTCCTCACTGACGCTGCCTCAGACTTAGTCCGTACAGCAGCCAAGGGAGTGTCATCCTCAGTTGCAGCCAGGAGACAGCTCTGGCTATGAAATTGGTCGGCCGACTCCTCCAAGACATGTCTTACAAGAATGCCCTTTAAGGGATCCCTCCTGTTCGGCAGCGACCTCGAGAACCTGGCTAACAAGTGGGGCGCATCTCCATTGCCCCGTCTACCAGAAGACAAGTCAAGGAGGAACCGGCGCCCTTTTCCTAGACCATCCAGAGGTAGAAGCTCTCAACGCTTCAACCCTTACAGGGCTCACTACCAAGCACCTCGTTCTCAGACCAGGAACCAGTCCTTTCGGATCGGGCACAACAAGAGGGGAGCCGGCTCGGGTTCGGGTCCCGGCCGCACCCCACATTGAGAATCAGCCGACCCATCTGGGGGAAGAAGCCATAGGGGGCAGGCTGACCCTATTCTACCACAGGTGGGTCGAGATTACTTCGGACCAGTGGGTCCTCACCTTTGTCCGGGAAGGGTATTACATGTACTTCCTTCATCTCCCTCCGGACAAGTTTGTGGAATCTCCTTGTCCGCCCCTCAAAAGGGCGGCGCTGGGAACTACCTCGGGGAGGCTCCTGTCCCTGAAAGCCATAATCCCAGTACCTGCATGGGAGACAAATTCAGGGCATTACTCCATTTATTTCATCGTACCCAAGAAAGGGGGCACCTTCAGACCTGTCCTGGACCTCAAGTCAGTCAACCGGCACTTAAGGGTCCCAGGATTTCGCATGGAAACTCTGCGGTCAGTCCGAAGTGCAATACAGCCAGGGGAGTATCTCACATCCCTGGATCTGGCAGAGGCTTATTTGCATATCCCAATCCATCAGGATCACCAGCGCTACTTACGCTTCAAAGTCCTGGATCAACATTTTCACTTCCGGGCTCTACCCTTCGGGTTAGCCACCGCCCCACGGACCTTTACCAAGGTAATAGTAGTGGTGGCGGCGTCACTCAGGAAGGAAGGCATTCTCGTCCATCCCTACCTAGACAATTGGCTGATCAGGCCAAAGTCACTGGAGGAGAGCCACCGGGCGACCAACAGAGTTATATCTCTTCTGGAAAGCCTAGGATGGGTAGTCAACACAAGCAAGAGTTCCCTACAGCCTTCACAGTCGCTGGAATACCTAGGAGTCCGATTCAACACCCAGGAAGACAAGGTCAGCCTGACCTCCAAGAGGAAATCAAAACTTCGGAATCGTTTACAGACTTTACTGAGCACCACCCGGCCCACAGCTTGGGATTACCTACAGGTCCTCGGCCTAATGGCCTCCACTCTCGAAGTGGTTCCATGGGCACGGGCTCATATGAGACCGTTACAATGCACCCTCTTATCTCGGTGGCGCCCACGATTACAGAACTACACTGTGCATCTACCTCTACCGGCCAGAGTACGGCATCAGTTACGGTGGTGGCTGCAGCCTGGCCACATGAGCCGGAGGTCAAAAATGTCCTCTCCAACCTGGACCCTGCTCACTACAGATGCCAGCCTCAGCGGCTGGGGAGCACACTGCAAAGAACTCACCGCCCAAGGGCGGTGGAACATCAACCGACTAGAGGCACGAGCAGTCAGGTTAGCTTGCCTGCGATTTGCCCACAGACTTCACAACAGAGCAGTCAGGGTGATGTCGGACAATGCCACCATGGTGGCATACATCAACCAGCAGGGCGGAACCAGGAGCCGACAGGTATCCTTAGAAATAGCCCTCCTGATGGTTTGGGTGGAAGCAAATCTCCAGGACATCTCCGCCGTCCACATCGCCGGGAAGGACAACACCACGGCAGACTTCCTCAGCAGAGAAAGCCTAAACCCGGGGGAATGGCGTCCCCCACTGATTGTGGATCAGTGGGGGACGCCGGGCATGGACCTACTAGCGGACAGGTCCAACGCTCAAGTACCCAGATACTTCAGTTGCAGACGAGATCCTCTATCCCACGGGATCGATGCCCTGGTGCCACCATGGCCTCAGGGGATCCTGCTATATGCCTTCCCCCCATGGCCCCTGCTGGGTGCCATTATATACAAGATTCAGCGACACAGAGGCCTAGTTCTTCTGGTGGCCCCAGACTGGCCAAGAAGACCCTGATACGCAGACATGAGAAGACTACTGGCAGGGGATTCTCTACCCCTGCCCCCTCACAGGGACCTGCTGAGACAAGGTCCCATCCTCCACGAGAATCCAGCTCAATTCTCTCTTACGGTCTGGCCATTGAGAGGGCTCGACTGAGAAAAAGGGGATACTCGGGGGCGGTAATAGATACACTCCTCTGAGCACGCAAGTTCTCCACATCACTAACCTATATACGGATCTGGAGAGTATTTGAAGCCTGGTGCAAAACTCGCAGCACCAAACCATATGCCGCTAAAATCCCCATCATTCTGGATTTCCTGCAAGATGGACTTCAGAAGGGTCTGTCCCTCAATTCAATCAAGGTTCAGGTGGCAGCGCTATCCTGCTACGGCCCCAGGAGTGACAGCAACAGCATTGCCACACACCCAGACGTTTCCCGTTTCCTGAAAGGAGTCAAACACATTCGCCCACCACTGAGGAACCTCAACCTAGTTTTGGAATTCCTAGCGGGACCCACCTTCAGACCTCTTCGAGGCCTGTCCATCCGTTTGTTAACTTTGAAGATGGTGTTCTTGCTGGCCGTATGCTTGGCATGTCGCATCTCAGAGCTACAGGCGCTGTCCTGCCGCGATCCGTTTCTCAGAATCACCCCAGGGACTATCCATCTTCGCACGGTTCCTTCCTTCTTACCTAAGGTAGTCTCACGCTTCCACCTCAACCAAACCATATCCTTGCCAACCACGGAAGGTTTGAAGAAGTTGGAAGAAGGTCGAATACTGCGTCATCTCGACATCGGCAGGCTGCTGTCCAGATACCTGGAGATGTCGGAAACAGTACGAAAGACGGACCACCTGTTCGTCCTTCCCAGTGGGAAACGGCAAGGAGAAGCCGCCTCACAAGCGACTATTGCTCGTTGGATCAAAGAAGTTATCAAAGCGGCCTACGTAGAAGCAGGAAAACCACCACCTCTAAGAGTCAAGGCTCACTCTACCAGAGCACAAGCGGCCTCCTGGGCAGAAACTAGGATGCTGTCACCGGCAGAGATATGTAAAGCGGCAACGTGGTCCTCCATCCATGCCTTCTCCAGATTCTACCGTCTGGACGTCCAGGCCAGGGAGGACTCAGCATTTGCAAGGGCAATCCTAAACGTACCTCGGGCAGCCTCCCGCCCAGTCTGGGAGTAGCTTTTGTACATCCCATTTGTAATGAGTCCATCTGCTACACGCTAGGAAATGGTGAGATTACTTACCTGATAATCTCGTTTTCCTTGGTGTAGGCAGATGGACTCAGCATCCCGCCCGGCTGCCAATATTTATGGGGATTCACCGTTTCGAGGTAAGCCATGTTTCCTTACATAGGGCATCCACCCTGCCGGGTGTCGACGCCTTCCGGTTGTGAACACTGGCGGTCTCCAGCTACTATCAATCGGTCAGGTTAATCATGTTCAGTGAATCAATCGGTCAGTCACACATATATCCATACAGCTTTTGCAAGGAAGATTACTGAGTGCCTGCATTTCCTGCAGGGGTATATGTACCATGTGCTGACATCAGATCAGTCTCCAACTGCTAGCACGAGCACACTATACCCATTTGTAATGAGTCCATCTGCCTACACCAAGGAAAACGAGATTATCAGGTAAGTAATCTCACCATTGCATGGCTTTGTGGTTAGTCTCCTTTCTGTTCTGTCTCCATTAACCTGTGCAATAAAGCTATCTTGGATCGGTGCTGCTGCCTTAAATGCGGTATCGAGTCAGGATGGCAGTGTGGCTTCAGCGATCATGCTGGATTCATGCCCTGGTAAAATTCTCCCAGCCACAGAATGATGAAATGGCGGTAGGGAAGCCCTGTGACCTGTTACTGTAAATATGTAAAGCTACTCTAAATCTTGCCAACGTTTTGAAGAACTTCAGCCCTAATAGCTAAGCACTGATTTCACCAAAAAATTGCCTGGGGCAAAAAAAATATCTTGTATTGAGCAGTGAGGATTGAAGCCTTGGAAGGATTCTGTTGGCGTTATGAGTATACAGAGGCTGAGAGAGGGAGTGAGATGATTCTTTCTGTCACCCAACCTCCCTCTGGCACTGTTGAGATTTTAGACACCTTGAAGCGGGAGCTTTCCTAATTTCCTGTACTGAAACAAATATAGAAATGTAGATAAAGACCACAAGGCCCAGCCAGTTTCTCCATTCCTGAACCAATCCCATCGAACCTACCTGCTCTCAGGCTTTATCCTTACATCCTCAGCTCTAAGCATCCTCTGGCTTTTTGATTTCTGTTGGTGTTTGGTCTCTACCACTGTAATGAAATTGCTTAGTCTAGGTCTGAATACTCCTGGCTAAGGATGTATTCAGAAACTAGGCCTGCATGCACTTGCAGTTCTCACACTGCCATATATCACGTGAGTATGGAAAAGGAAGAGGGTAAACAGCAGATGTGCAGAATCACAAGCTAAAGCCAGGTGTTTTGGGAAAACTGTATATACTTTCAGATGTGTAGATGGAAAGGGGGGGGGTATAATGGAGGGAGAGAGAATTTTTGCAATCCTGAAAAACTAGAAGCAACTGAGTCATGCAACTCTTCTGGGCTCTTCTGATGAGAGAGAAGGAAGTATGCCATTGCTTTATTGTAACTATTGCTTTTGCTCTCTGGGTGGGTAACATCTTTACTGCATTGGTTTCTGCTGGGCATATAATTAAAACACTGCTCTTATGGCATCTACTTTGTGCTGCCTCAGAGGGTGAGTGTGGGCAGGAGTGGATTGCAGGAAAATATCAGCCCGGGGGCTTTTTTTTCAAAAAATCTTCAACATAAATGTCACATTTTTCCTAAATAACTACCGTATTTTCCGGCGTATAAGATGACCCCCCCCCCCCCCTTTTTTTATACATATTTTTAAGAAAAAAAATAATTTTACACTCAAACAGGAGCAACCCTATCTATGAAAAGGCAACACTACAAATACCGTATATCAGGCCCTAAAAACCAATACACCTCTTATTAGGAAAACAGAACTAGCAAGCAGCTATAGATCCCCACACATAAATAATTGTAAAACTATACTAATAAGCAGAATAAATGTTTCAAAACAGCTATGAACAGAATAACATCCAACAATTAAAAACTCATAAAAAACTATTAAACATTCTCCAAACACCAATAAAATATTTCAAAAAAGCAGACACATCACATAATATTAAATAATTAAAATGGCAGTCAATCAAGAAAAATAAACTTAAAAAGCCACCTTTCCTTACCCCCTCCAGCAGCTCTCCTATTCCTCTTCCTCTTCCTTAGGGCCCATGTCTTTCACACACACACACCATACCAGTCATGCCCCCATGACCAGTTTCTGTCTCTCACACACCAATCATTTCCCAAACAGTCTTTGACACACACACCAGACACCTTCCTGACAGTTTCTCTCATGCCATACACACACACAGGCTTCCCACTCCCGTGTTCTGCTTACCGTACATATACGGGCTTCTCACTCTCATAATCACTTTCTCTGTCTCACACACACACACCAGTCTCTCTCTCATTTCCATGCTCACTCTCCACATGCACAGGCTTCTCATTCCCTGAATCACATTCTTTCTCTCACATTCACACACACCAGTCTCTTTCTCTCACACACACCGTCACCTTATCAACCAGTCTCTCTCTCATGCACGCGCACACACACACACACACACACAGCCAGCCCTCCCGCTCCCATGCTCTCTCTCACATAATCAGGCTTCTTACTCCCATGCTTTCTCACATACCCAGATTTCTCACTTCCATGCTTTTTCTCTCTCTCACACTCACATACACATCAGTCATCTCTCTGAGCATTGTCATTGTCTCTCACACACGAGCTTGCTGACCAGTTTCTCTCAATCACACACATGCTCTCAATCAAATGCATTCTCTCACTTACACACAGGCTGGCTGCTTCTCTCTCTCTCTCTCTCACTTCCACTCCCCCCCCCCACCAGCACAAATAGTAGCTGCAGCAGCTTCCTCCTCCAGCCCCCGCAGGCCAAGAAAGAAGAAACCCATAGGCCGCGGGAGGCTCATGCTGCTGTCTCCTTTCCCGATTACCAGCTCCTTCGACTGCTCGGGGCCGTTCCTGCTGTCGCCGCTGCAATTTTTTCACGCGGCACGGCTCTTTCTTCCCGCGCATCACTTCCTGTTCCGGTTCAAAGGGGGGGGGGGGGGGCGGGAAGAAGAAAAGGACAGCCGCGGATGCCACAGATTTTTTTTTTTTTTTGCACCGCTGCCGTTCCCGCTGGGCTTGAACGTGCTGATAGCCCGGCGGGCAACGGCAGTGCGGTGCGAGCGGAAGGAGAAAGCCGTGCCGAATGAAACAATTGCAGCGGCGATAGCAGGAACGGGCCCCGAGCAGTCGAAGGAGCTGGTAATCGGGAAAGAAGAGAGCAGCATGAGCCTCCCGCGGCCGATGGGTTTCTTCTTTCTTGGCCTGCGGGGGCTGGAGGAGGAAGCTGCTGCAGCTACTATTTGTGCTCGGGGGGGGGGGGGGGTGAAAGAGAGAGAGAGAGAGAGAAGGAGCCAGCCTGTGTGTAAGTGAGAGAATGCATTTGATTGAGAGCATGTGTGTGTGATTGAGAGAAACTGGTAGAAGAGGCAGGTGTGCCCTATAAGACGATACCCGGCGTATAAGACGACCCCCGACTTTTGAGAAGATTTTCTTGGGTTAAAAAGTCGTCTTATACGCCGGAAAATACGGTAAGTAGTAGAACATACCCTAGACCAGAGGTGAGCAAACGGAGCTGCGTGCTCTCTTCTATCCATGCAATCTGTTACCATCCGCCTGCAAGTCTCGTTGCAACTCTCATAATTATATCTTGGATTCGTGCTCTGGTATTACAGTCTCTTGCCAACCAATCAGTTCTTGAACCAGTTGCCAAGTAATGTGACAATCACACTGCCAGCCAGTGTCAGACACATACATATTCTCTCAGACAAAAGGATGCTCATAAACACACTCTTGCTCACAGTGTATGGGTTTCTTTCTGTGTCAGGGAGAAAGACACCTACACCCACACACTCTCTCTCTCTGAAACACACATTCTGTCATTGTGCTGCTGCTCATATGCTCACACAGTGAGTACCCCTCTCCAGTACTGCCACATGATTATCTGAAAAGTTTTTCTTGCTGCCAGCCCTTCCCCAGCCTGCAGGTGCACGCACCCTCTCCCATTCCTACCCTAACTCCAGAAGTCTCACAGTTTCCTCAATCAGTTGACCCTTTCAGGAGGAAAGCCCAGCCTACAGAAGTCTTCCCAGCACTGCATAGGCACTTCCTCTTGGCTCACCCCCATCCCTTTTTCTGACTGTAGCTTGCCTCCACTTCTCCATACCCTGCACCACCATTCTAGTGCATTCCCAGTGACAGTTCTATAGAGTCTTCTGCTTTTATAGTTCCCCAGGCTCTGCACTGCCTACCTACTCTATTACAGCAGGCCCTAAAACACCAATACACCTGGTATTAGGATTACAGAGGCAAGGCCAAGCTGTTAAATCCCTACAAAGAAAACTACACGCTAGCAGAATACCTCACCTCAGTCAACATGAACATACAGCCCCTCCCCAAATGCAGAATAGACAAACTTTAACTAGAGAACATGCAAACAAAAACTAAATTGGAAACCATAACAAGACAGACTCCATATGCAAATGCAACAATGGAAAAACATTAAACATCACCATTCCTCATTAAACAATAAAAATCAGGAAATATAAACCATCAATCATAATAAAACCATACCCATAAAAAGAATAAATACTTAAAAGCATGTTGATGAATAGAACATCAAATGATTAAAAATATATAACTTTTTTTACATTTTCCAGTCAATAAAATATTTCAAAACAGCAGATGCATCAAGTAACACCCAATAATTAAAACAAAGGCTAAAAAAAATCCCTTGCTCTTCATACCTGAAAACTTTAAATTCCAGTTGCCTGCAGATTGTCATGGATTAGTCAGTAATAGGGAGGTATGCACAAACCTTCTCCTCTCTCTTTTATATATACACACTTTCTAACATATTTACTCATTCTCGCACAAACTCCCTTATATTTTCTTTCACATACATGCTGACTGGCTCACACACATGCTCACTGTTTTAAATAGTCCTCTAGCTCACACAAATTGCTCATTGGCTGGCTCATTCTCTCTCACTTGCATATATGTAAACTGGCTCACTCATTCTTGCTCACATACATGCTCTGGAAAACACTATTATGTAATGCAACAATGGAAAAACAGAATCATCATTCCTTATAAAACATTAAGCAATAAAGTCAAGAGAGATAAATCATCATTCATACTATTAAAACCATACTAAAAAAAGGAATAAAATGTCAAGTAGGCAACAGCATCGAAATCTAGTAATTAAAATAAGTTTTTTCTAATATTTCCTAAACATCAATATTTCAAACAGCAGAAATGAAATAACACTCCAAAATTTAAATTAATAGGATTAAAAATTTCCAGCTCTCCATACCTGGAATCTTTTGATTTCCAATCACCCACAGATTGTTGTGGATTGGGGGAGGGGGCCTCACACTCTTCTCTCTCCTTCCCCAACACACACACATGATGTCATACATACAGGTTCTCTTTCACTCAGATATATGTTGTCACGTAGCCTGAGACTATGTGTGTGTGAGAGAGAGAGTGAGTGAAAGAGCCTGTGTCTCTCAGATACATACAGGCACTCACTCTATCAAACATACACAGTCTCACACAAACACAGGCTCTGTCGCACTTTCATACACTGCAGGCTCTCTCTCATACACAGACTTGCAGTGTCTCTCTTATACACACAAGCATACACACATATAGTTTCCAGGCAGCGCTGCCTCCTCAATGCTGCTGAAGGGATGTGGAAGAAGGCCACTGTTACCCACGGTGCCTGTGAGGTGGGGGGAGCCTCAGCTGTGTGTCTGTGCAGGCCTCTCTTCAGGCCCAGAATAATGGACATGCAGGCCTGTCTTCAGGCTGTGGCAGCATGGGCTCTGTCGCGCCATTCAATATATTTATAAATGATCTGGAAAGAAATACGACGAGTGAGATAATCAAATTTGCAAGATGACACAAAATTGGTGCAGAGTAGTTAAATCACAAGCAGATTGTGATAAATTGCAGGAAGACCTTGTGAGACGGAAAATTGGGCATCCAAATGGCAGATGAAATTTAAATGTGGATAAGTGCAAGGTAGTGCATATAGGGAAAATAACCCATGCTATAATTACACGATGTTGGGTTCCAGTATTAGGTGCTACAACCCAAGAAAGAGATCTAGGTGTCATAGTGGATAACACACTGAAATCGTCGGTTCAGTGTGCTGCGCAGTCAAAAAAAGCAACAGAATGTTGGGAATTATTAGAAAGGATGATGAATAAAACGGAAAATGTCATAATGCCTCTGTATCGCTCCATGGTGAGAACCGCACCTTGAATACTGTGTACAATTCTGGTCGCCGAAGTCTCAAAAAGATATAATTGCGATGGAGAAGGTACAGAGAAGGGCTACCAAAATGATAAGGGGAATGGAAGAACTCCCCTATGAGGGAAAGACTAAAGAGTTAGGACTTTTCAGCTTGGAGAAGAGACGACTGAGGGGGGATATGATAGAGGTTGTAAAATCATGAGAGGTCTAGAACGGGTAGATGTGAATCGGTTATTTACTCTTTCGGATAGTAGAAGGACTAGGGGGACACTCCATGAAGTTAGTCATGGGGCACATTTAAAACTAATCGGAGAAGTTTCTTTTTTACTCACGCACAATTAACACTGAATTTGTTGCCAGAGAATTGGTTCATGCAGTTAGTATAGCTGTGTTTAAAAAAGGATTGGATAAGTTCTTGGAGGAGAAGTCCATTACCTGCTATTAGTTCACTTAGAGAATGCCACTGCCATTAGCAATGGTTACATGGAATAGACTTAGTTTTTGGGTACTTGCCGGTTCTTATGGCCTGGATTGGGCCACTGTTGGAACAGATGCTGGGCGTTGATGGACCCTTGGTCTGACCCAGTATGGCATTTTCCTTATGTTCTTATTTCTTATTCAGGCCCTTCTTTGTTAGGCCACGGAAGCATGGCTTTGCTGTGGCTGTGCAGGCCTCTCATTGGGCTGGCGGCAGGATTGGGGTCTGCTGCTGCTCCACAGGCTTCCCTTCGAGCAGGAATAATCACGTGATTGGAGCAACTGGCCCACTGTGGGAGGGATGATCCCCAATAGGCCAATCTGCCAGAGTGTGTGTCTGCAACTTTGGGGCTAATGAGTACTGTCCTTGGGGGGCATACACCTTTGTGCTTGGAGTGGCAGATCTGTCTAAGGGAGTTTGCCCAGCAGGAATAGGCAGCCTTGAGTCTGAGAAGGATGGATCTTACCAGGGAAGTGCCCTGGGGGAGTTTGAGCTTGTGTTGTGCTGCAAGCACATACTCAATCTGTAACAACCACCTCTTGGGAGAGACTGTTCCATGTATCCACCGCCCTTTCTGTGAAGAAATATTTCCTTATATACTCCTGAGTCTACCATCTTTCACCCTCATCCCAGAGTCTTCTTTCTATGGAAAGAGGTCTCTTGTGCATGATACCTTGGAGGTATTTAAATGTCTCTCTCATCTTTCCCCTCTATTCCCATATGTTTTACAATGAAGACCACTGACCAACTCCAACCAGTTTATATCCTTTTTGAAGTTGCGGGCTCCAAAATTGTGCACAGTATTCCAAATGAGGTCTTACCAGGGACTTAAACAGGGGCACTATCAACTCCCCTTTTTACTGCTGATCAGTCCTCTCCCTATGCACCCAAGTATCTTTCTGGCTTTTGCTCTCATCTTATCCACCTGTTTGGTCAACTTAAGATCATCAGATACGATTGCCCCAGCTCTCGCTCTTGTTTTCATGCATAGAAGAATTTCACCCCCTAAATTGTACGGCTTCCTTGAGATTTTGCAGCCCAGAGGCATGACTGCATGTTTTATTTTGTGATGTTATTCCTGAGTCTAACCCTTTGACTTGCATATCATGATCTCTTTTTTTTTTCTAAAACTTCCTTGTAATTGTAATAGAGAAAAGGGCCAAAGTCCTCCACAGTAGATAACCAGTATAAACAAAAATGTCAGAGGAAAAATTGTCCTGTTTCCAAACCTCTAAGACTTGCTGACTCAAATGTTCATTTGGTGTAGGGATCCTGCTGTGCTCAGAGGGCTATGAGTGCAACTCCTGGCAATAGTATATGAGTGAGGGGATTCTAGATTGATTGTCTGCTGGGCATCTCTTCAGCAGATCTTTACTGTCCTATATATTATGAACAATCCAGAGTTTTCTCTTTAGCCCTGTTCATCTCCTATTCTGTGATAATGGCCCCACAATCTCTGTTATGCTGGAGCCTGATCACACTGAATGGGTCCAGGGCAGCTCTGGTGTAGAGATTGTAGCATGAGTTAGAAAACTTATGGCACAGACTTTAAACTTCTTCAACCTACTTCTGTATATATTTTCATTTTACTTAATATGCACAAAAAGCCAATGTCCTTTAAGACATGAGAAAGTTTTGGAGGGATTATTTCTATTTTTCTCTTTTATTTTTTTCCATTCTTTTCTACCTCCAATCCCACCCTCTCATTAGTGCCTTGTCCCTCTGCTCATCTGCCTCTTTTGCTAGTTACCTAAATGTGTGTATTTGAGAGTAGTAAAGATGTGAAAGCAATTCAAAGTAACCTAAAGACAAACTGGGCAGTAAGTATGGTGTCAAAGCATTTTTTAAAAGGTCAGCATACCAGGCCCTGATGTCAAATACAGTACTGCCTGTTCGATGAGGAAACTTTAAGCCATTTGTTAAAAGAAGGGGAAGGCAAAGGGATTTTTAAATATTATTTGTTACAGTAAAAAGAAATGGCTTTATTCCTAATTCTTTTCCTATTTTTACACAGTGTAAAAAAAAAAAGTTTTTTAAGTGTTAATATCATTCCCATTGAAAGCAATGGAGGCTGCCTGACACTGATCAGGTGCAGCTCTGGACTGATGCCTGTCTTGAAGGAGGAGTAAATCTTTAGTTTTTGATGGCTGCTCCAGGCATTAAAATATATACTTTATATATTTAGGTAGATTACTGTTTAGTGGAGGGTATGGAGGTAGAGTGGAGGATATTAAAGGAAGAGTTTATGACTCCTCTTCCTCCTGCATCCCCTGAATATCAATGAGCTGTGCCAAATACTTCCACTTATTGTCTGCTGTTGGCAATCCCTCCCAAATCTGTCCTCCGAGAACCCTAGCCAGTTGGGTTTTTGGGACTCCCACAAATATTTATGCAAATATATCTCATATATATTCACTGTAGGTATCTTGAAACCTGACTGGTTAGGAATTGCTGATGATAGGCTTGGCAACTACTGGTCTATGTCCCGTAGCACTTTGTGAATTACCGGTAAATATTTTGAATTTAATTTTTGGCAAACTCATTTCCCCCCTCCCCCCTAAGTCCATGATGAGTCTTTGATGTTTTTCCATCTGCATTAGTGATCTTTAGTATGACTCAAATTTTCCCAGCCTAGATGGTGGACTGACCGGCTCATAGTTTCTTGGTTTCCTTATTTTGGTCTGGGTAATTAGAAGCACCACATGAGCATGATCAGTTAACTCAGGGGTCGGGAACCTTTATGGCTGAGAGAGCCATGACGCCACATATTTTAAAATGTAATTCCGTGAGAGCCATACAAGACCTACCAAATTAATTTACTACAACCCCCTACTCTTCTGACCGCCCCCCAAGCCCTGCCAAATTAATTTACTACAACACCCCCCACCCTCCTAACCCCCCCCCCAGACCTCCCAAAAGTCCCTGGTGGTCCAGCGGGGGTCCAGGTCTCGCAGACAAACCTTTAATAAAAAAGTAAAAATCTAACACAACCACCCCCAAGACCTCCAAAATTAATTTACTACAACCCTCCTACCCCCCCCCCAAAGACCTGCCAAAAGTCCCTGGTGGTCCAGCGGGGGTCCAGGAGCGGTCCGGGAGCAATCTCCTGGACTTGGGCTGTCGGCTGCCAGTAGTCCAAAATGGCGCCGATGGCCCTTTGCCCTCATGTCACTGGGGTCGACCATGGCGGCGGTAGCCCTGTGACATAGTGAGGGTAAAGGGCCGTCGACGCCATTTTGATTACTGGCAGTCGACAGCCTTTGCCCTTACTATGTCACAGGGGCTACCGCCACCATTGGTCGACCCCAGTGACATAGTGAGGGCAAAGGGCCGTCG
This sequence comes from Rhinatrema bivittatum, assembly GCF_901001135.1. NCBI lineage: Eukaryota > Metazoa > Chordata > Amphibia > Gymnophiona > Rhinatrematidae > Rhinatrema > Rhinatrema bivittatum. The sequence goes on along the minus strand of NC_042619.1, from coordinate 336,366,623 downwards.
GCGCCAATTTTGACTACTGGCAGCCGACAGCCCAAGTCCAGGAGATTGCTTCCGGACCGCTCCTGGACCCCCCGCTGGACCCTCCAGGGACTTTTGGCAGGTCTTGGGGGGGGGGGATCAGGAGGGTGGGGGGTTGTAGTAAATTAATTTTGGAGGTCTTGGGGGGGCGTCAGGAGCGTGGGGGGTTTTGTTAAGATTTTTACTTTTTTGTTAAAGATTTGTCTGCGAGCCAGATGCAGCATCAAAAGAGCCACATCTGGCTCGCGAGCCATAGGTTCCCTACCCCTGAGTTAACTGGTATAATCCCCATCTCCAACAACTCTCTAGAACTCGTACAAAATGAGTTTCAATATCAGAGTTCCCTGAATAAATGGGGGTGTAAGCCAGCAGCCTCCAAAGCATTGTTGACATTTGCTCTAAACATGAGTGCTTAACTTTCACTTTACTCCTAGAAGATCCCCCCCCCCCCAGCTTTTCAGGATGTTCATAATGAATAAGCATGAAATATATTTGTATATAAGGGAGGCAGTGCATGGAAATTTGTCTTATTCATATACATTCTGGATATGCTGAAAACTAGACCTGTTTGTGACTGAGGATTGGAGTTGGAAGCCTCTGTCCTATATCATGTATCATTATAGGGGTAGGCAAGTATGGTCCTTGAGTGCCGCAAACAAGTCTGCCTTTCGGAATGTCCAAAATGAATATGCAAGAGATGTATTTGCATGTAGTACTTTCATTGTATGATGGGTGATTTTTGAGAACAGAGTTGAGGAGATAGTGGAATATATCATGCGCAAAGCCTAGGTCCTAGTGGATAAGGGTCAGTAATTAATCTACCGACCACCCTGCAAAAAAAAAAAAAAAAAATAGGAAGGCAGCTGGGTAGTAACGCCCTTCTCCCATGTATGGAATGCATAGAAACCAGACCAGTTATTTATAATAGCACTTTACAAAGGAGAATCCACTTGTTGCACGAAGATTTGCATCGCTCTTTCTCATGAGAACCGTCCTTGAGTTGCTAGCGGGACAGAGGACAAAGTCAGAATCTGGGAGCTCCTTGATAGCTGCTAGGCTCTTTCCTCGGCCACAGGGACCTCAGGGCGTACGGGCCTGACATTTCTCTAGGCCAGAGCTTTCCAAACTTTTCATGTTGGTGACACACTTTTTAGATAAACATAATTTCGTGACACAGTAATTCAGTCTACCAGCAAACCAGAAGTTAAAGGTTAAACGAACAAAATGTATTTCAACAATTTATGTATGTTTCCTTAAATATATACATAAATAAAATGTTTCACAACACAACCTATCTCATAATAAATATTTGCAGGCTTCCACTTCCTCCATGCTGATCTCGTACATTGTGAGATCGGCATAGAGAAAGTGCTACTCTTGCACTTTCCCAAAGATTACATGTGCCAATCACTAAAAAGTAATTTTTTTTTTTACCTTTGCTGTCTGATCTTAGTTTTCTAATCGGTTGGTCACAGGCTTTTTTTTCCACCTTTCCTTTCTTGTTTTTTTGCCAATTCCTTTTACAGGGTCTTTTTTTCTATTTCTTTTCTCTCCATCTGTCTTCCCTCAAACACACAATCAGGTTCTCATTCTCACACGCTATCTCACACATTCTCACACACACAGGCTCTCACTCACATGCAATCTCACACATCCACAACTCTCACTCTCACATGCCTCTCTCTCATACATACATACATACTGTCTCTCTCGTGCACATGCTGTCTCACTCTCACACACACAGGCTCTCTCACTCCTACATGCTCTCTTGCTCAAGCACAGGCTCTCACTGGCACATGCTGTCCCTCTTCACGGGTTGCCGAAGGATGGGCTCTTCAGAGGCCCTGATCTTCCCTGGCCGTGACATGGGATCTGCAGCGGCCCTGCTATCGGGTTTACTCCTCTTCTCGGGCTGCCGCGACGTGGGATCCGCAGTGGCCCTGCTATCGGGTTTCCTCCTCTTCTCGGGCCGTCGCGACGTGGGATCCGCAACGGCCCATTAATGCTGCTCTTCTTCTGTACGCAGCAGATGCTCCTCCTCCTTCCTGCCCACGCGGCTCCGGCAACGTTTTTCTTCCAGGGCTGCACAGGCAGGAAGGAGGAGGAGTGAACGTGACCCTTTCTTCGGGCCGTGGTGATGTAAGCTCCACCACTGCCCGCCGATCTTCCTGCTATAGTTCCCTGCTTCCGCCGGCCCTGTGGACCAGGCGACACACCTCCACACTACAGGCGACACACTAATGTGTCCCGACACACACTTTGGAAAGCTCTGCTCTAGGCTAATTTGACATTACTATTAGTGGTCTGCAGGGGGAGCTCGGGACCTCTCTGGGAGCTCTCCGCGGTGCTGAATCGTCATGGGAGGGACGGAGATGTAGTGTGAGATGTCTGCGCCCGTGTGAGACAGAGCAATTAGGAGTGGCGATGTCCTTGACAGGCAGTGAGAATGAAGGGTGGGCTTGGTGTTAGTCTAATTATGACTGTGTAGATGTCTTGATATGTTGAAGGATGAGACTTGATTTGGACTTGGTTAAAGGGAATGTATTTTTACCTGTATGGGTGGCCACTGGTTATCCCTATTTTCACGATTGTTTATTTCTATGTATCTGAATGTTGTTGCGTGTTTTAGTGCAGATCATATGTGGGTATTGATATGTGTCTCTGTATATATAATTTTCTGATGGGGGTAGAAGTTTATATACTATTTTAAAACCCTTTTATGATATTCAACTAAGTAAATATGGGACATGCTTGGCTTGGCTTCCTTTCTCTTTTGACAGGACCGTGACACCATGTCGAGAATGTTTTTTTTCGAAATAGATTTTCGTCATTTCACGCTCATACGATCTGGATTTTTTTTTCCAGATATTACTAGAGTGACACGAGCGTGGGAAAAACATTTCTTGCAATGCACCAGAAGTTCTGGTCCTTGGTGCGAAGTTTATTTTAGGTTAACCATGTAAATGTATTTTAACATACATATATGCAAGATATATTTTGAGCCTTTGCAATTAAGATCTTATTTGGATTTTCGTATTAATTAATCTTTATTCTCTGGAATGTTATTGGGAAATGATACTATAAGAACGTGGCTCCTCTCATGTTTCCTTAATGTAATGTATTCTTTCTTTCAATATTTTTCGCTCAATTTAATCTTGTGCTCCCCCTATTCCCTTTAGTATGGGAGTTTCTTGGCTTTAGCTTTTTCTTATTTCCTTACATGAATATATTTAAAATTTATTGTAAAATCTGTTTTTTTGTACAAGCATATTTGTGTTATATATACAATTTCAATAAAGTAGAAAAAAACCGCAAAGTTTCCTTTGCAAAAAGAAGGAATCTACGCTGTATTCTGTGCCAAGCTAAATTCCAAGCTCCCTTCTCCCGCACTCTCTCCGTCTCAGGACTGCAGCACTTAAGAGAAGAGGCTGGAAGGCTGCAGTCATGCACAGAATGTTACTGACAGACCCCACTGTGCATGTGCCGAAGGAGCTACATCCCAGAGATACCTGGGGTCTTGGCCTGAAGAAAAGAGCAGGTCATGAGCTCAGAGGCGCGCATGGGGCGGGTGCGGGAGGTCGGCTCTCCCAGCAGGTGGCGCTGCGGCTATAGCGAACCCAAGCCCTGAGTGTTGGGCATATGGTGCTGGGAGAGGGCAATGGGGCAGAACAGACAGCCTAGACCCAGACTGTGGCCAGGACCTCCAGTGAAAGAGTAGTCCGAGAGAAAACTGTCTAAGCAGGGATGCATTGGAGGGCAAAGTGGGCTCATCCTGGAAGGGCAGAAAGAATAGGAAAGCAAAGAGTGGAAAAGAGAGGGTGAGCTACGGAAGTGTGGAAGAAGCATGAACTCAGATTAGAAAGAAAACCGCTGGAGCTGCTCCTTGTGTGAGAAAAAACTGGCAGCAGCCTTTTGAAAAAGGGGTTGGGACATGCAGCTGGAGCGTCCCAGCGGCAGCGCCCCCCCCCCCCCCCCCCCCACCCCTCAGCTTTTTCTCCCCTTTCACCTTCTCTCCCCACACTGCCTGCTCTCCCTTTCGCTTTTCACCCCTGTGTCTCTGCCTCCCTCCCCTCCTTTGGCTGGGAGGCACCCGGGGTTGGGGAGCGCTGACATCATACCGGCGGGGATGGGTAAAAGTTCCTCCGGCACCTTTAAAAGCTCCCTTTACCCAAAGGGAGGAGCGCGCTTGCAGCCCGCCGGCGGCTGAAACTTTCGTGGAGAGCAGCGAGGAGGACGCTCCTGCGGCGGCGGTCGGTGCGCACAGACCGGCAGCCATGCAGCGGGAGGAGAGCGGCGGCCCTGCTGAGCCCCTTTCTGGCCGCCAGAGATGATGGCTCCCGAGCCCGCGGGCTGCCCCCCGCCGCCGCCTCAACTGAGCTGAAAGTTAGCGCGGGTGGCTCGACCATGGAGAGCGCGGAGCCTTACTCTGTCCAGGCCACCGCCGTCATCGCCGCCCTCATCACCTTCCTCATCCTCTTTACCATCTTCGGCAACGTGCTGGTCATCATCGCCGTGCTGACCAGCCGCCTCCCTTCAAGCCCCCCAGAAACCTGTTCCTGGTCTCCCTGGCTGCTGCCGACATCCTGGTGGCCACCTTAATCATTCCCTTCTCCTTGGCCAACGAGCTGATGGGCTACTGGTACTTCGGGAAGCCCTGGTGTGAGATCTACCTGGCCCTGGACGTCCTCTTCTGCACCTCCTCCATCGTGCACCTGTGCGCCATCAGCCTGGACCGCTACTGGTCGGTGAGCCAAGCCATCGAGTATAACGCCAAGAGGACACCGAAGAGGATCAAGGGCGTCATTCTGCTGGTCTGGACCATCGCTGCCGTCATCTCCTTGCCGCCGCTCATCTACAAGGGCCAGGAGCCGGAGGGCCCGCGCCGCCAGCCGCAGTGCAAGCTGAACGAGGAGACCTGGTACATCCTGTCCTCCAGCATCTGCTCCTTCTTTGCGCCCTGCCTCATCATGATCCTGGTCTACCTGAGGATCTACCATATCGCCAAGCGCAGGACCAGGAAGCCCCCCGCCCTGGCCAGCGCTGCCTTTCCCCGGCAGACGGCAGAAGCCGACAGGAGCGGGGGCGGGCCCGGCCTCCGCGGCACGGTGGCCACCGCCGCGGGGGAGGTTGCTGCTGCTGGAGAAGGGCCATGCCCTCAGCCCCAAGCTGCCCCAGAGGAGGCGGCAGCAGAGCAGGGAGAAGCGCTTCACTTTCGTGCTGGCCGTGGTGATCGGGGTCTTCGTGCTCTGCTGGTTCCCCTTCTTCTTCACGTACAGTCTGAGAGCCATCTGCCCCCGCCTCTGCCCGGTCCCGGACGGCCTCTTCCAGTTCTTCTTCTGGATCGGGTACTGCAACAGCTCCCTGAACCCGGTGATCTACACTATCTTCAACCAGGACTTTAGAAAAGCCTTCCGCCGCATCCTGGGCCTCCCTTGGGGCCGGACTGCCTGCTGAACCTGGGCCCAGGGCCGCTGGCTTCTTTAGTGGGGGCGCACTCGGTTTTATCAGCCTTTTTATACTCCATTAAAGACTGAACATTATTGCCTCCTGGGCTGAGACCTGCGCCTGTTCTGTACTGGTCAATAGTTCCAGCACTCCCCCCTGGGAGCTCAGAAGGGCACTGATTCCGGGGAGGGGGAGGGGGGGGTGTCTCATTATTATTCAGTCCCCCTGGGGGGCGAAGCCTCTAAGCAGGCTAAACTTGTAGCAAGGAGCTGGCCAATTCTCTCTCATTGCCCCCTCACTTCACAAATGTTCAAAGGCCACAAGGGGTGAAAGGCCTGCTCCAAATTCTCTGGGGGAAGATGGGAGGGATGGGGCCCTGATTTCACACTCTGGGCAATAGTTGGGGAGGGGGAGGGGAAAGGGTGGGGCTGAGAGAGAGAAGTGCCTTCCCTTGATTTCTCTTCTTGGGGAAGAGCTAAGGAGTTTGGCCCTGATTTCTTTGTCTGAGGGAGAAATAAGGGGTCTGTCTCTGTTTTTTCTATCTCAGGATGGAGAGGTGAGGGCTCTAAATCAGATTCAAGAAACTTTGTGGGCATGACAGTTTGTAGGTGTATTGTTAAAGTAATATATAAAGCAACAAAAGGAAAAAATGAAAAAAGTATAGAACAGAAATAACAAAAGACAAATCCTGGGTTTTGCTGATGTTCACTAATTGTCTCTAGTCATATTATATTTCTAGGGCAGTCATAGGATACTTTTTTTTTTTTTTTTACTGTTATATAGTCCTGATTGCTGTCTGAGGATTGAGGATGTCTGTTTATGATTTTTTCCTCTGTTGGGAACATGAAAGGTCTGGCACAGATTTGTCCCGGGGGGGGGGGGGGAGTTGCGTGCATAAAGGGTATATTCCTGATTTATGTCTGCTTGTGCTTAATGTCTTTCCCTTGGGAGAGATAAGGGGTCCGTTCCTGATTTATTTCTGGGAGGGGTGTGAGTGTCTTCTTCTTATCTCTCTCTCCTTGTCTGGGAGCAATGATGAGCCTGTCACAAACATTTTTAAGGAGAAATGTTTGGCTAAGTTCTCTCTGGGAAGAGATAAGGGATTTGTAATTTTATTATGGATGTTTCCTTCTCCTATATCATTTTTATGGATGTTTCCTTCTCCTATATCATTTTTTTTATAGAGCCAAGGTAAGGCTACAGTAATTTAGTACAGTATGGTAGTCTCAGTTCTGGAATATCTGGATGTCTTGCAGACCAAAATTAAGGTGCATTAGCAGAGCTGTGCATGGGGATCAGTACTAGAAAAGTAGAGTGGTGTTAAAGGTCAGGATTAAGATGCATTGGCAGAGAGATGGTGGGAAAGAATCTTAATTCTGGTGGTTCTGCAGGTGTATTGGTGAAAACTGTGTGTTTGGGGAGATGGGGTGTGAGTCTTAGTTCTGGTGCAGCATGGGGCCCTGCAGGTCAGGATTGAGGTGCATTGGTGAGAATTGTGTATGGAAGTGTGTGTGTGTGTGTGTGTGTGTGTGTTTGGCAAGGGAGGGGGGTGGTGCAGGTTACGATGAATGTGCATTGGCAGAACTGTGTGTGCATGCTCATTACCAGACTACCAGACTTTGTGGGTTAGGACTGAGGCACAGTGATATAGGATTTAATGTTCATGATGAAACCACAGGGGCTAATAATGGAAGTGTGATAGATTTCCATAGTAATTACATTTGTAGAAGATACTGACATATCCAAGAGTATAAGAAAAACAGGAGGGCAACAGAGTCACATCCCCATTTCCTTTGAGGGAAGATAATCAGAGCTAAAAGAGCAGGGCTTTCCACACTTATCCTGGGATCTCCTGGGGCCAGTCAGGTTTTCAGGATATGCACAATGAATATGCATGCAATAAATGTGCATATGTAAATTTATCTTATACATATTCATTGCAGATATCCTGAAAACCTGACTGGCTGTTGAGTCTCCAGGACAGGTTTGGGGAGTCCTGTATTACAGCTTTGACACCTAGGAAATACCGCCCTTCTTCTCAGAATGAGAACGCCTCACAAGGACAGCCCCTCCCTCGTTCTCAGGATGAAGATGCCTCATATCTAGGGTTGCCATCTCACCCAGTTCAACCTGAAGAGGCAGAGCCAGTCTTGCTTGTGCCCCTTTGCATGCATGGACTTGTAGTTTCTGCTTTACTTAAACAAAACAAAACAAAAAAAAACAGAAGTACATCTCCAGGCATGCAATGGGGTAAAACAGCTTTGGATCAGCTTCCTCCAGTTTCCCTGGGTGAGAGGTCAACCCTACTTACAAGGGAAGTCCTGCCTCTATTCCAGGCCTATTCTGTGCCTTCTTCAGGAAATGGGGACACATCCATGGAAAGGTGCCAGATGTGAGTCTCTGGCTTCTCCAGGACATCTCATGTCATTTTTTTTCCTACACTTCTGGTTAGGATCTGGAGGACAATTTCATATCCTTCAGCCCAGCACAGGCAGGACAGGATGAAACACCTAAATTCCTGCCCTAACGTTAAGAAAATCTACTCACCTGCTGGTCACAATTGTAAGGTAGCAATTGCCTCTGATATTAGAAGGGTGAGTGGTGGGTGTGTGAAATGAGAGCAGTGTGGGAGGGATGAGATGAGAGCAATGAGGAAGAGGAGAAGGATGGCAGAAGAGATGAGAGAGTGTGGGAGCAGGAGATGAGATAGAAGGAGTGAAAGAGAATTGGGTGGAGGGTGTAATGAGGAGTGAAGGGTGAAGGAGAGTGAGATGTGTGACTGAAGCAGTGGATTGGATTTGGATTTTATTATTTTTATTTTTAACAGGTTTTTTTTTATTTTTTATTTTTTTTATTACTCATCTTTCCCAAATCGTGCTCAAGGCATGTCGCAATTCAGGTAAAGTAGGAAGGTCCCTGCGACAGAGGGCTTTCAATCTAAATTATTACTAAAGGCAGTGGAGGACAAAATTACTTATTCAAGTCACAAAGACTATCAGAAGGAGATTTGGTTGCCCTGGTTCTCAATCAGCTGCTCTAACCACTAGGCCACACCTCCACTGTGAGGGAGAGGTGAGTGTTGAGAAGGGAGCAGGGGAGGTGAGCTGACAGCCATGAAGGACAGGGTGAAGGTTGAGAAGGGAGCAGTGAGGGAGGAATGAAGGGTGAGGCAAGAGCAATGAGGGAAGGGTGAGATGGTAGCAGAGGAAGGGTGAGATGGAAACCATGAGGGAGGGGTGAGGGCAAGAGTGTAGACAGGGAGATAGAGTTGAGAAGTGAGATGAGAGCAGTGAAAAAGGGTTAGGGGTGAGATGGGAGCTGTGTGTGAGGGTTGAGATAAAAATGGTGAGGTGATGTGAGAGAAGTGAGATGGAAGCAATGAGGGAGGGGTGAGAGGTGAGATGGGAGTAGAGAGGGACAGGTGAGGCATGAGGAGAGAAGGTGAGGGGTGAGATGGAAGCAGTGAGAGAGGCAAGGTGTGAAGCGCGAGATGGGAGCAGTGAAGGGGTGAAGGGTGAGATGGGCTGATGGGTAAGGAATAAGGGTTGAGATGGAAGCCATAAAGGAAGGGGGTGAGGTGTGAGATGGGAGCTATGATAGAGGGATGGAGAGAAGATATTGAAATAGAATGGAAACCTTCAGACCAATAGTAGAGCTCAGAAACATTGAATCATGCCCCTCAGTAAATCAATAACTGCCTTGAGTTCCTACATTCTGGTTTGCTTCCTATTTTAAATTTCTGTTTTTCTTGGTCATTCTAACATTATTACTTTCTTGTTTAGAATAGCTCCTCCCTTTTTAGCATTCTTTTTATCTTAAAAAGATATATTTCTTTGTATTCACTTTATCTATCTGTCTGGGCACACATTCTCTGCCAACCTATTTAATGTACAGTAACCACATTTTCAGGTTAGGTATACTGTATCTATATGAAAGCTAGAAACTGAAAGAATGTTATCCAAAATTAATTTTGGATCTAGTCACAGACTGAAATAAAACTTCTTTTTATTCTATAGGGAGAGTCCTTTGATTATTTCCCACTTTGTCAGTGAATAAAAGTATGTGAGTTTAACCATGTGCATACTTTTACCTGAGAGCTGCAGAAGTAGTCCCAAGGGTAGGGAGAAGGTGGAAAATTGAACACATGTAGTTTTGATTATTCAAAATTACATGGTTTTACTGTGTCAAACATTTATGCACAGAGACAGCAGATGCAAGTCTCTCAGGCTGATGCAATATTAGGCACTAAGGTCAGCATGCTGCTGAACGCGTGGTTGGATGCGCATTTTGGATGAGCTAGACTTATGTTCAATGCAATACCAGGACTAGCACATCCAAAACGCACATCCAAAGCAGCGCGTAGCTACTAGCACTCATCACATGTAAGTGCATGTTGATGAGACTGTTAGCTAGTGCGTCCGATGTAAAACGTTACTGCGTGCTGGATGCACACTTTTTTATTCTCAGTAACGCCAGCCCTGGAGCTGGCGTTAAGGTTTGAGGCGCCCCAAGCCATGCTTTTCTGTGGTTCCTCCGACTTAATATGTCGTGATGCAGGAGAGCCACAGAAGCAGCAAAAAAAAAGTTCTTTAAAGTAGTCAGGTTAGTAAAACGGATACTCGATTTACCAGCACCCACTTCCCTAACCAGTAAAAATCAAGCATCCGTTTTCCTAACCATCTGTTTTCCTAACCTTCCTAATAGATTTTATGCACACAAAAAGGGGCAGATTTTAAAAAAGTACGTGCGTACGTACATTTGTTTGTGCACCCGGCGCAAACAAGAGTATGCTGGATTTTAATAGATACGCATGTATCTTTTAAAATCAGGGGTCGGCGTGCGCAAGGCTGCGCAAAATCAGCAGCCTGTGCACGCCGAGCCATGCAGCCTGCCTCCGTTCCCTCTGAGGCCGCTCCGAAATCGGAGCAGCCTCGGAAGGAACTTTCTTTCCGATGCCCCCCCACCTTCCCTTTCCTTCCCCTAACTAACCCGCCCTCCCGCCCTAACTAATTCCCCCCCCCCACCTTTATTTCAAAAGTTACGCCTGCCTGCCTGCACGTGGGCCGACTGCCGGCATGCCATGATCTGGTCTGGGGGTCCCCGCAACGCCCCCCCGATGATGCGCCGGCTGCGACACACCCCCGACACCCCCGACACGTCGCCCCCCCCCCAGGAAAGCCCCGGGACTTACGCGCGTCCCGGGGCTTGTGCGTGCCGCCAAGCCTATGCAACATAGGCTCGGCGCGTGCAGGGGGTGGAAGGGCAGCTTTTTGGGGGTTACATGCGTATCTTACGTGCGTACCCCTTTGAAAATCTGCCCCAAAGAGTTCAGTGCATGTAAAACCTGGTTAGTTCAGGTACCAGGCAGGTAAAGCATAATGAAACCAGAATATTTCAATATCACATTCGACTTTACTGCCCCACCACCAAGTGTAAAATCTCGAATATCACCTCAAACTGTTCTGTAGTTTGCTGAGACAAGATCACAGATAGATGCACAGACACAATTGACCCGTTAGGCATTCTCACTTTGTAATCAAATATCTAAAAATCGCTTATCTGTTTACTTTGTCTCTCTCTGTACACATTATCTCTTGAACCATTCAATCTACAGTACCCACATTATCAAGATATGTATATCTATATAAAAATTAGAAAGGCAAATAATGTTCTCAAAAAACGTATGCACCTAGTCCAAAACAAAAAGCATATCACTTTAGTAGGCTGACTCTAGAGGGGTGCAGGATCCATGATGATTCATCTTCAGCAGGCCCCATCCCCTGAGATTTTACTGGCGATTGTGGTGGGGGCATTGATGGAAGAGCGAAGGATTGTACCTTCTAGCCCAGCACAGATGTTTCTATGGATGGGCTGCTTCGAGTCCTACACTGCCTGGACTCCCACGCAATGGGAAGCGATGTTAGGTGTCAGGGGTCATGGCTACTATGGCAGTGCAGGACATACCCCTAACTGACTCCCTCGGGGATGGCCCTGTCCAGGGATGTTGATGGGACCAGATTTAAATCAATTTATAACATGTTTTACAATGATAGGGGTTGTTTTTTGTGTTTTAAGAAAAAACACTCATATAAATTGTTCTGCAATTCTCTTCTCACTTTTTTGTAAAAAAGGAACCAAAAAACAACAAAAACCCTTATGTATTTGCTATGTCTGTCTATTTGTCTCTGTGTACATATTCTCTCGAAAACCATTCAACTTACAGCAACTAAACTGTCAAGATAGGTATATCTATATAAGAGTGGAAAGTGAAATAACATTTCCCCATAAAACATATGCGTCTAACCCAAAACTGAAAAAAAAATTCTTTTTCTCATTCAATTTACCAATCTAATGCACAATCGAAGCAAGTGAGAGAAGAATTGCAGAGCAATTCATATGAGCGCTTTTATTTAAACTGCTCCCCCCTCCCCATGATTGTTAAAAACATATTATAATTTGGTTTATGTCTGGTCCCATCATTACCACGCATAGGAAGGAGGGGGGAGAATCGAAGCGATGTGGAGGGGAGGGAGGGCCACACTGCTGCAGTGGCCCCCGACATCAAGAACCACTTCCCATTCCTTGGGAGCGCCTATGGGGGTAGGAGCTGCAGCTGCCCTTGTGTGGACAGATTCGCACTGGACCCACCCACGTCCACGTCAATAACTCAGGGCAGGGGGCCCCATGAAGATGAATCACCCTGGGGCCCTCAAGCCTCCACTTCCTAGAGTCAGGATGCCCCGATACACAGTTCTGGACCAGAGCTACAATGAAAGATTATGTAAGAGGTTTGTTCTTGGCCTCAATATACAGGAATTCCAATTTTTATAAACTACATTCTGAGGAGGAATTTCACTGACCTTGGAAGAGCTGAAAAACTCTGTTGAAAGGTTAATGATTCTCTGTTTATTCTTTTTATTTTGTTTTTTGGATTTCTTAAAAAACTTGTTTTGTCAATTTTGAACTAGATCCCAAAGTTAATGAGAAGTCCTTTTTTTCCGATTTTGGGCAAGATACATATTTTTTTGTTTCATTTATTTCAATTTTAGGCTACATCCATGTTTAATGGGAAAAATGCTTTATCAGTTTGGGGCTAGCTTCATAGGTTTTATGGAAGAACATGATTTTGGTTCCAAGCTTTCATCTACTGAAAATTCTACTGAAAATTCAACAGTGGATATGGCAAAAAAAGAGGGGCTAAGCACACTCTTTCCCCATCCACAGCCCAACCTCAGCACACGCTGGGTCCCCCCTCCCCCAGACCTCTCCTGATCCTTCTTCAGCCTGACCCCAGTACTCTCATCCCCCTCCCCAATACAATGCATCCCCCCTCTCATCACCTCTGTACCCGATATTTGCCAGTCCCCTAAGCCCAAATCCAGCATTCTCAGCCTCCCCTTGCCCCCTCTCACTTAACCTGAACCAAGCTGAGCAGTCCTGCTCTTTTCCTCCTCCTACTCATCTGTCTGCTGCCCTCTTTTCCAGGCTGCCTCTTTTCACTTTGGCTCCCACGACTTTGTTTCAGTGCTGCCCTGCTAACAGCTCCTGTGTGCCCTGGAGTTTGGCAGCAGAGCATATGTGCATGCACTCTGAGCTACGCATATAGTTCAGTGAGTATATGAGCCAGATGTGTAGATTGGAGCCTATGTGCATAATTTCTGAGCTGCTCATGTAGTTTGGCATGTACAAGCACAAGTTCCAAGCTATGCATGTACACGTATCTGTGGCTGGCAGGGTGTGGATGTGTACTGACAAGTTACTGACAGACGGACATCAAGTCTGGGGGCTAAGCATATTATAGATAGATACAGATACCTATCCTGAAAATGTGATTATTCTTGGTTAACTGATTTTTCATTTTTTTTCAATTTTGGGTTAGATCGATAAGTTTTATGGGATAACATTATTTGGCTTTCTAGCTTTTGTATAGCTATACCTGTCTTGAAAATTTGGCTGCTATAGGTTGAATGATTCAGGAGATAATATAATCAGAGACAGAAAGACAAAAAGAAATACATGTGTGACTTTTTAAAAGAAAAAGCTAAACATGAAAAAAGAATACTGTTAGGGCAAATGTGCTTCCACAAATTGCTGTGCAATTCTTTTCTCAGTTTAAATAAGTCTTGCTGTTTTCTCTTTCCTGTGTCCTGAGGAAAGTAACAAAATATTTGGTCTAGAGATGAAGCTATAGACCTGAGCAGTGGCTCTCATTACTGTATGCAGGAGGGATGCCCAGAGCTGAGACCATTGATCCTGGCATGCTGAGGGGCAGGACAGGCTCAAAGCCTCTTTGATGGCTTGGTGTTCTGGGACAGCTCTGGGGACTTGACCCACACTAGAGAACACCTAATGGTTGCCTACACCTGCTACCCCTCAGGGTCAGGCAGGGTAAACCACAGTGTTTAACTTTTGTTTCACTAAATCCAGAGACTTCTAGTTTGGACCACTATAATCCTATGGTGCAGGGGTACAGAAATGATAAATCAGAACAGATGTCCCAGCTTTAAAGCAGAATACCAAGACAGAACTAAAGATTAACATCAAAAGCATCTCCAAAGGACATTTTACAGTAACCTCCTCCCCACCCCCTTTTTATGGTCTCATACCTTTACAGGATAGGGTCCCTTTGTTTTCCTTCCTCTTGCTGTCTGTCTAACTTTCGTTTGCTTCCCTTGGGCTGACAGATTTCTCTATTTTTCACAATTGTGTGTCATCTTTGAGAAGGTTACTATTTCAGCACTTCCTTCAGATCTCTGTGAGAATGGCAAGTTTCCTATAATGCTGTCCACATAGAAACCTGAGTATGCAGAAACAGAGAATATGATGACAGATAAGAGACAAGGCCCGTTTATTTCCTGGTCTATGCCTTAGATCTTTGTTTATCTCTGCCTTTCCCTTGGTCTCACTGTAACTAGGAATCCTCTGTGCTCATACCAGGCTTTACTGAATTCTGTTACTGTTTTTGCCCCCACTGCCTTCCCCTGGGAGGCAGTTCCATGCATCCTCCACTCTTTCTGCAACAAAATATTTTCTGACGTTATCCCCTTGGAACATTGTTCTAGAACGTCCTTTTTACTGAAAGCATGTTTGCTTTTAGTGGATTATTTATACTTTTGTGGTATGTGAATGTCTCTACCATATCTTCCCTGACTCTCCTCTCCTCTAAGATATGTATATGGGGGTCCTTGGTTTTATGTCATAGGGCTTGTAGTGAAGACTTGTAACATTTTGGTAGCCCTTCTCTTGACCTCTTTTACATGTTTATATCCTTCTGGAGGCATAACCTCAAGAACTGGACATAATACTCCAGATGAGGTCTTCCCAATGAACCATAGAGAGGTAATACCCTCCTTATTTTAACAGTTACACCTCTCTATACATCCTAGCAGCTCCCTGGATCTGGCCTCCACCTTGTCACACGTGTTTGCAACCTAGAGGTCTGACATCATTCTTACTAGTTGTCAGTATCTCATCATGCACTGCTGCCTTGGATTTCTCCATCCCAAATACATGACTCTGCACCTTTTTTCATTGAAGCATAGCTGCCAAGTTGTAACCTTTGAAAAGCAAAACTTTACCTTGCGCTGACTGCTTTATCAGGTTAGGGCCCAAGAAGGGAATTTCCCTGGCCCAGGCTGACTTTCCTTTCCTGCAAGCCCAGTGAAAGGATTCCCTGGCCCATTCCGATCCTCTGTCTTTTATCAGACTCTAGGAAGGGGATCCTTGGGCCTATGATGATGGGTTCAGGGAGGCAATATGTCCTACACTGATTCCTTCTCTCCTCCCAGGAAGGGTAACCCCAACATGTGCTGACCCTTCTCTCCTCCTCGGTCGTACAGATGGCATTTCTTGGCTCAGGGGAGGCTAGCTGAACCGCATGACAGTCATTTTTATAATAGCCACTATACAATCTGCTCTACAGATCTCCTCTTGGCTGGTTTCAAACCATGTGCCACATTGAAAAATCCCCACAGTCTTTACAAAGACTCTTTAACATTTAACATTTTGTCCTCACATACACAGTAAATCATTGTTACTATATATAAGAATAATCCCAAGTGTAGTACATGAACTTTCAAGAGCACATGGGCCCCTTCAGATGTAACCTCTATTTTTCTGTCTTTGATTATCATGGACATGGAATTTTGTCCAGAAACCTTGTCCCTGGCATTTCTAGCTGTGGTGTGTGTGTATGGCGTTTGTGGGGTGGGGAGGAACCTGATAGCTCCACAGAGCAGCAGGACAGGCTCCGGAGTGCTTTCACACAGGATTTGCCTATGTATGTGCTCAAGCTCTGCATAGGACTTGGAGAAAGGGAGACGTGCAGAAGGAAGGCTCTGTAGCATTGGGAGCCTGTGCTCTGCTCACAGCACACAAACCCAAGCTATTTATGGCCATCAGGACTGAGCGTCTCCCATAGGCAAAGAAATCTAGCAAAGGGCACTGACATTATTATCTAGCACATTTTATTCTTAGAAAACCAAAAATAGTTTGGGTGGTAACATAGAAAGTGAACTTTCTGCCAGAATTCTCCTTCTGGAGTAAGTAACATTCAGATACTGGTAGACTGACTCCCCTATCCTATCCTTTCTCTCAGCTTGCAGATTTGTGCCTATCTAGTTACATTCCAGAACTGAACAATTTCAAACACTAACGTATACATTCTAAAGTTATAATTCCTTACATTTCCTTCTCTCTTGTTATTTAGTCTCACTGCTCCTTGAGCTATCCAGCAGGTCTCACTAGGGTGATCCCTTGATGCTCTCTGCTGTGCAGAACTGACAGAATCATTACTTAAGGCAGTTAGGTGGGCAGGACTCAGCCTAAACTCCCTTTCACTATCCCTGGCTGGTTGGGAAGACCCTTAGATCCTCCCAAGGCTAACCTCCAGCAGCATCTAATAGCCTTCCTCCCTGAACTGCCCAGCCCAGTGATCATGCTGCGGCTGCTGCCATTGCCAGACCACTGCAGGGAACAGGGCCATCTCCACAGATCCTGCCCTGTGATTAGCTCGCTGCTGGGTTCTCATCAGTCAGCGAGCAGGTCAGATCATTGCAGCCAGGTAGCAGCATGGAGATTTTCAAGATATTCCTTTCTTCTAGTCCTCAAGTTCTGTATGTCTTCTTTTTGCCCTCTGTTACCCCAGGTTCCTACTTAGTAGGGACCTAGCTACTCTATCTTAATTGTAACTACCTTGAGCAGAGGTTTGAAAAAGCAAATAAATCCAAAATCCAAATCAATATGCCAGACAGGAGAGTCCAGATTTGCCATGCTTAGTTCAGTAATAGGTTGTGGTGAATGAATTATGGCATTGAAGATGGGGAAGAGGCAACATGATTATATATGTAAAGAGCCCTTAGGATTCCTTATGAAAATAACTGTCCCCTTAATAATGGACATATTTTGGACCTTGCCTGTGAGGAGATATCGAGACCCCTGGAGTTCTAGAGAGTTCCGAGTTCTCTCTTTCTCTCACAGTGAGCTCCAGCTGGCACGCAGACAGAACAGGGGCTACGGTGTGCAGGGGGAAAGTTGCAGGCCCAGAGGCCTGCAACTTTCCCCCTGCACACTAAGTGGGGGTACAATCAACTTTCCCCCTGCACACTAAGTGGGGGTACAATCAACTTTCCCCCTGCACACTAAGTGGGGGTACAATCAATGCAAGGATGAACGCCTAAGTGGGAGCAGGAAAGACTGTTTCTTCCATTCGTTAGGACTTTTATGCTTTTTCCCTATTTTTGGAGAGTTAAGGAGGGGGAAATGAGTCTGACGTTTTCACGTCCCATTTTTGTTCTCTAAGGTCATGAACAGGAGTAGGAAAGTTTCCCAGGGCAATGGAAGCTGAAGTAGCTTTCTCTCATTGGCATATCTCAGGGTAGGAGTGAGTGCACTCTCTGAGTACGTAAGTTCTTCAGGGAGGCATTTTCATACATGTTTGTATCAGATGGGTATATAATTTTATTTATATGTATTATTGTGCATTATTAACCAACTGCTAAGGGGGTAGGAAAATGTTTGTATCAGATAAATATATAATTTTGTTTTTTAATATGTGCAAGTGGAAATGTATTTTTTATATCTGTTGTAAATTGCTTTGAGTTGTTTGTAGAGGAGATGAATCACATATTTAAATATACATTTATTTATTTAGCTCACACCTTTTCATTGGTAGCTCAAGGCAAGTTACATTCAGGTACAGTCAGTGTTTTCTGTCCTCAGAGGGTTCACAGTCTAAGGGGGTCATTTGCGAAGCATTTTTCCCAGAGACTCACAATAGTAGAAAACCTTTAGTAAATAAGCCCTTAAGTTTGAACTAAGGTAATGGAAAGTGAAGTGACTTGCCCAAGGTTACAAGAACTATCATCAGGATTTGAAGCCTGGCTTCCCTGGTTATCAGTCTGCTACTCTATCCACTGCAGCAGCGTGCCCCAATGCCAAAAATGTGCTACACAACTGTGAACAAAAGGAGTCACCAACCAGATGCGGCGCAGGATAGAGAGAGGAGTTTGTGCCCATCCAGTAATCGATGAAAGCAGAAGAGAGGAGAGGAAGTTGTCCTGAAAAGAACCAGCAGAGCCCGTGGATGTCAGGTGTCATGGAGTATCCTAGAGCCTGTCCACCTGGAGATCCTGCAATAGTGAAAAAAGGCGATCCTGTAGCTAGTTACCATGAGGTTGATATTCAAGCACACCTTGAACAGACAAGATAATCATTCCTTTCTTCCCCCAGACAATCTCCTCCTCCCTCCTACCTAAATGTTAAATTTGAGCAGTAGGCTGCTAGTCCCTCACAGGATCCCTCTCCCGCCTACCTAACTGTTAAAGTGGTGTGTGTGTGGGGGGGGGGGGGGGGGGGGGCTGTCAGCCCCTGTGGGGTCCCCCTCCTGCCTGCCTTTAATTACATGTTGCATGGGAGAGGTTTGGCAGCTCCCCCCCTGCAGAATCTCCCCTTCTTCCTGGCTGCAAGAAAATATTACATGGCAGGGTCTGACAGCCATACTCCCCACTCCCAGTTTGCTCAGTTTCCACAAGCACTCCCAAAACCTCCTCAAGCCGAGTCAGAAGAAGGAGCTACCCTTACCTCCTACTGGCTTGGCATTCATGGTTGCTTTGGGAATGCACTCGACTGCACCCCTTCCACCACCAGGGGTCTTTACCCTTGTGATACCCCAGTTCTGAACAGGAATGTATTCCTTCTTGACAGGGTAGTGAATGAATCAGTACTAAGTGGGGGTACAATCAATGCAAGGATGAACGCCTAAGTGGGAGCAGGAAAGACTGTTTCTTCCATTCGTTAGGTTTGGGGAAGACTTTTGAGGGGTATGGGGGAGGAATTGGGCGCTTGTGTTTTTTTTTTTTTATAGATTGAGAGAGGGCTTTGTGGCAGTTGCAACTGTTTTTAAAGTTCTGGAGGGGATTGAGAGGGAATGAGGTGGGGATTGAGAGGGAATGAGGTGGGGGGAATGAGGTGGGGGGGGGAGGTTTGGGCCACTGGCAAACATTTATAAATTTTAACACTGGGGGGGACGGGGACAGACATTGGGAGAGAGCATGGTGTTTGGGCTCTCATGCATCTTTTAGTTGCCAGGTGCTTCTGGCCTGGTTTGGCCTCTGTTGGAAACAGGATGCTGGGCTTGATGGACCCTTGGTCTGACCCAGCATGGCAATTTCTTATGTTCGTACCTGGAGGAGCTCAGGTGCGGGGTTTGGGGTACTGGGCCCTAGCCACTTAACTTTCTCCTCCCATCCTAATCCCGAGCCCAGGCCTCCTTAGAATTTCTCCAGCTAAATTTAGCCTCATAGTGGCTAACATTAGCTAGTTAGCCTGGTCAGTTTTCAAAGTTCTGATTTAGCTATCTATATCCCTTTTAGTATTGATCTCTAAGCTTTCTTCCCATAGACACAGAATGGGAGAAAAACCTTCATGAATCATGTTCTGTTATATGCAGAAATGTAACTGCACAGCTAAGTAGGCTTGGAGGGCCTACAGTGGAAGCAGAGCTGATGCAAGAATATTAGGCACCCTAGGGGAACCTTCAGTCTTGTGCCCCCCTAGACACAAATAACATTAACTTTAAAAAATTAATCGTTTGTTTTAGTACGAATAAAAATTCTGCATTTATGCTGTTTTAATTTACTTGGAAAAGCAAAGCACACAGATAAAAGGAGACATTCTGAAATAACTATCTCCAATTATGATATTATATTTACATGTACTGCTGTGTTCCCATTCAAAACAATTACTGAAAACCCTGGAGAAAAGGCACTCAGAACCTATATAGCAAAACTGTCACACCAAAACAGCACAAACTCTTGGAATTCAAACAGCAGCAACACTATCAAGGAAAAGGCAGCACTATAAATATTACACCTGGCTCCAGACACCAATATACCTTCTTTTGGGAAAACAGAACAAGCCAGACTGCTATAGATCCCTACACAGAAAGTCCACACTAGCAGAATCCCTCACCCCAGTCACATACAACACGGTTAGACCCTCACCAAATACAGGATAAGTGACCATGAATTAGAAATAGAAATGTACAGACAAGATCTGAAATGGAAACCACAAGAAGCCAGACCCTGTATGCAAAGCAACAATGGAAACAGAAACATCGTCATTCCTTATAAAAGAGCAAACAATAAGATGAAAATATTTAAAACATAAATCATATAAGTAAAAGCATACTAATTAAAAATATTTGAAAACAATAACTTCCAATAATTAAAATCTCATATAAATATTTTAAAATATTTTGCAACACCAATAAAGTATTTCAAAACAACAGAAACATCAAATAACACTCAATAATTAAAACTAATAAGAGTGACCCCCCACACTCTCTCCCCTCATCCTCTACCTGGCCTTCCTCTCTTTCTCTCTTTCCTCATGCTCAATTAAAAACTTTTCTCCCAGGAACATTTTCCTCTCTCTATCCATTCCCCCCAGCCCCTTTCTCCCTTCCCCCACCTATCCCAGCCCCAGGAACATTCCCCTCTCTCCTTCCACCTAACCATCCCCAGATGAATTCCTCCTGCTCTCTCTCACCCCACCCTTCCCAGTCCCAGAAGTACTTCCCTCTTTTCTCTCTATTCCTCCCAGTACTAGGAACATTCCCTTCTCTTTCTTTCCCCCCATCCCCAGACTCAGTAGCATTCCCCTCTCCCCTCCCCCATCCCTCCCAGCCCAGAAGCATTCTCCTCTCTTTTTCTGCCCATCCCTCCCAGCTCCAAAAACATTTTCTCCCTCTCTTTCCCCCCACTCCCTAATCCCCGGAGCATTTCCTCCCCCCCAATCCCAGAAGACTTCCCTTCTCTCTCTCCTTCCCAACCCCAGGAATATCCAGATTCCCCTTCCAACCCTCCCTGGCAGTAACATCATCCTTTGCTACCTTCTTCTGGAATACACTCCTATCAGGTGACTTTGGATAATGAGGGAATACCTCAAAAGCAATAACTTTGTTCCTTTGCAGCAGAGTCAGCAAAAGAATTGTATGCATGCCTTTTCATATGCAAATGTTAAATCCCTGGACATAAGCTAAGATCCAGACATCACTGTCTGAAGCAGGAACTTTTATATGGAAATGCAATGGTTGACATCTACAGTCCAGGAAGATAAGTGTTGTGTTAGTGTGTTTAGAAATGTTTGCCTATTTCACTAGTTTTTCACTAGAATTTTCTACAGAATTTTCTACAGTGAAATTTGACAGTGAAATGGCATAGTTAAGAATTGCAGTTTGACAACACAAGTTATAAGATAAATGTACCTTGAAGTTACAGCTTTTGGTGCATTCCCACATCACAAAATCTGAATATGCATGGGTCTTTACAACTCATGATATCTTGAAGGAAAATCTTATAATTTGCTATACATTGAAGAGAATTATGAAAGTAGTTTTGTTTTATAAGGATATTTAAAAAGATAGCCACAAAAACCAAAAGAGAAAATTACATTGGCACATGATTACATCATGATGTTAATTTCATCAGTAGTAAAAATACACTGAAGATAGCTAAGTATGATGCTAGTGTTTTGCAAGTATTGTTGACTCCATTTGGGTAATACTAGATTTAATAAAGATTGTTGGGATCCACTTACTCTTAAATTTTCCTGTGATTACGATGTGGTGACTTGTTTTCCTGGTTCCACGTTTTGATTAACTAGTAATCTGTAACTTATGATTTAAAACAGCCACAGCTTCTTAAGACTGGAGAATAGCCAATGTGTTGCCAGTTTTTAAAAAGTGCTCCAGGGGTGATCCAAGAAACGATATACCAGTGATCTTGAAATTGGTACCAGGCATAATGTAGAAGCTATTTTAAAAACAAAATTACTGCCCATGGACATAGTCAAATAAGGAACAACCAACATGAATTTAGCAAGGAGAAGTCTTGCTTTACCAATCTACTAGATATTTTTGAAGGTGTTATAAATATGCAGATGAGCACGAGCTGGCCGATATAGCATATCTGGATTTTCAGAAGGCATTTGACAATGTCCCTTATGGGAGACTCCTCAGGAAATGAAAAAGTAATGGGATAGGAGATAATGTCTCATTGTGGATTGTTACCTGGTTAAAAGACAGGAAACAAAGAATAGGTCTAAATGGTCAGTTTTCCCAATGGAGAAAGATAAAGTGGAGTTCATTAATGATCTGGAAAAGGAAGCAATGAGTGATGTAATCAAACTTGCAGATGATACAAAATTATTCAAAGTTGTTAAAACATGAGTGGATTGTGAGGAACTGCTGAAGGCATGTGCAAGACTGAAGACTGGACATTAAATGGCAGATGAAATTTAAAATGTGGACAAGTGTAAAGTGATGCACATAGGGGAAAAAACTCTAACTGTAGGAACGGAATGCTGGGTTTCATATTAGGAGTCAGCACTCAAGCAAAGGATCTTGGAGTCAATGTGGACAATGTATTGAAGTCCTCAACTCAGTGTGTAGTGGTGGTCAAAAAATAAACAGATACTTTTTTTACTGTACAGTATGCATGTATTTTCACTTTTATTGTAATTTTACCACAATGTTAAAAAATAAATATTAACAAAGTAAATAGTATGTTAGAAATTATTAGGAAAGGAATGGAAATTAAAACAGAGAATATCATAGTAGCTCTATATTGCTCTACAGTGTGACTACCTCTTGAGTAGAGTGTGCAGTTCTGATCACCACATCTAAAAAAAGATATAGCAGAACTTAAAAAAAGGTACAGGGAAGGGCAAAATAGTGATAAAGGGGATGGAATGGCTCCCTCTTGAAGAGAGGTTAAACAGGTTAGGGCTCTTCAAATAGCAGAAAGACTAGGAGCCACACCATGAAACTAACAAGTACAACATTGTTGTACTTGTTAGTTTCATGGTGTAGTTTCATGACTAGGAGCCACACCATGAAACAACAAGTACAACAAGTACAACAACTTGTTAATTGTAACTGCATCTCTTCTTCACGTTTATTTAAGTTCTTGGTTGTATTCATCACACCCCTGTTTTTATGTAAACCGACATGATGTGAACGCTATCATGAATGCTGGTATAAAAAAAACCTTAAATAAATAAATAAATAAATAAATAAATAAATAAATAAATAAACATTTACAACATTTCGGGGAAAGTATTTTTTCACTCACTGCACAATTAAGGTGCGGAATTTGTTGCTGAAGGACATAGTAACATAGTAGACCAAATGGTCTGACCAGTCTGCCCAGCAAGCTTCTTATGGTAGTAACTGCTGCTCCGTGCAGGTTATCCCCAAGCCTTATCTTAAGGGTAGTAATATTTACAATCAAAACCAAGCAAATGTCAAATCCATAGCAAAATTACTGCTAGCAATATTTTACAGGGTGAGCAGCCTTCCTGATAATTCATACAGGGGTAGATTTTAAAAAGGTGAGCGCTGGTGTACATGTGAGTGTGCTACCCGGCGTGTACACATGTACACCCAATTTTATAACTTGCACACGCAGGCACGTGCAAGTTATAAAATCAGGGGTCAGTGTGCACAAAGGGGTGCACAATTGTGCACCTTGCGTGCGCCAAGCTGCGCTGCCTTCCCGCGTTCCCTCCCAGGCTGCTCC
The DNA here is from genome assembly GCF_901001135.1 of Rhinatrema bivittatum. NCBI lineage: Eukaryota > Metazoa > Chordata > Amphibia > Gymnophiona > Rhinatrematidae > Rhinatrema > Rhinatrema bivittatum. The sequence goes on along the minus strand of NC_042619.1, from coordinate 336,343,080 downwards.
GAAATAGGAGTGGCCTGTGAGGGAACTTCCCTTCCCCCTAGCCTGACCTTCCCACCCCTTCCCCTAACCTTTTCCCTCCCTAGCCCTACTCTGACTCCCCCCGTCCTTTACCTGCCTCTGGGCACGCGATCCTCCAACAGAGCAGCAATGGCCGCTCTGTCGGAGGCCTCTGGCCCTGCCCCCGGACCACCCCTTTTGTAAAGCCCTGGGACTTACACGCGTCCCGCGGCTTTACGCATGCCGCCGGGCCTTTTTAAAATAGGCGCGGCGCACGTAACCTTTTTAAAATCCGGCCCACAATGCTGCTTGAATGTGCTTTCCTTTTGGAATTGGCCATAGAAGTAGTCCTTAGCTTTTTCCCTAATGTCTGCTTATCAGCATGGAGCGAAGCCTCATGTAAGCTAATTGGTTAAGGGTAGCAATCCCCATGCGTCAAAATCATGTAAGCTAATTGGTTAAGGGTAGCAGCTGCTGCTCCATCTGGTTACCTCCCATGCCCTCTTTTCTTAATTTCTAACTCTAGCCTTTAGGGATCCACAGTATTTATCCCATGCCTTTTTTAATTCATTTAGGGGTAGATTTTCAGAGCCCTGCTCGCCTAAATCCGCCCAAAACCGGGCGGATTTAGGCGAGCAGGGCCCTGCGCGCCGGGAAGCCTATTTTACATAGGCCTCCCGGCGCGCGCAGAGCCCCGGGACTCGCGTACGTCCCGGGGTTCTCGGAGGGGGGCGTGTCGGGGGCGTGTCGGGGGGCGGGCCCGGTCGTCGCGGCGTTCCGGGGGCGTGTCGGCAGCGTTTTGGGGGCGGGTACGGGGCGTGGCTACGGCCCGGGGGCGTGGCCGCGCCCTCCGTACCCGCCCCCAGGTCGCGGCCCGGCGGGCAGCAGGCCCGCTGGCGCGCGGGGATTTACGTCTCCCTCCGGGAGGCGTAAATCCCCCGACAAAGGTAAGGGGGGGGTGTAGACAGGGCCGGGCGGGTGGGCTAGGTAGGGGAAGGGAGGGGAAGGTGAGGGGAGGGCAAAGGAAAGTTCCCTCTAAGGCCGCTCCGATTTCGGAGCGGCCTTGGAGGGAACGGGGGGAGGCAGCGCGGCTCGGCGCGCGCAGGCTATACAAAATCGATAGCCTTGCGCGCGCCGATCCAGGATTTTAGCCGATACGCGCGACTACGCGCGTATCTACTAAAATCCAGCGTACTTTTGTTTGCGCCTGGAGCGCAAACAAAAGTAGGCTGTTCGCGCTTGTCTGAAAATCTACCCCTCACTGTTTTTGTCTTCAGCACCTCTTCCAGAAGGGCATTCCAGGCATCCTGAAGAAATATTTCCTGACGTTGGTTCTAAGTCATCCCCTAAAGTTTCATATTGTGACTCCTAGTTCTACCGTTTGCTTACCTCCAGAAAAGATTCAAGGAACATGCATCATTAAAACCATTCAGGGCATGGTCAAGACATCTATAGTAGCATGGTTGGGCTTAATACACATTGGGACAAGTTCCTGGAGTAAAATTGCACAAGTCAGATAGATTTAGGGAAGCTACCATTTATTCCTGGGACTGAGCTACAAGAATTGGATCTATTTTTTGCGATCTGCTGGGTAACTTGTGAGCCTGATTGGCCACTGTCAGAGACAGGATGCTGGATTTGATGGTCTTTGGTCTGACTTGGCATGGCATAACTTATGTAAATCACTATCACAGACTGCTCAGCATTTTTAGCATCAAGTGTAGGATAAAAGAAAATATATCGTGCGTTCAAATATTTAATGAAACATTTAAAAGGGTATCACAGACAAAAATATTTACTACCCAAAGAAACCACCCCTTACGTATCTGCAAAAACAATTTTCATTTTCTCTGTATCCATTTACTAAAATCAGGAAAAAGCCAAACCTTCAGATCCACAAATAATTTCTAAAGCAAAATCAAAGTTTCAAACTTGAATTCTTATCCAATTTAAAAACAAAGGACATTAAAAGGGTGGCACAGTAACCCTCAAGGAAAGAGGTAAGATCCAGCCTGTCAGCAGATACATGAACCTGGTCATTAGTTAGAAGTGGGCATTATGCTTGCTGCTTGATTATTTAGAAGATTAAAGAAAAAAACTTTATTCAGCAGAGGTTTAGATTCTCCAGGAACCTTAAGTTCTTCAATCAACTATTTCTTTTTTGTTTTTTTTATAATTTATACTTTATTGATTTTAAACTTCATTTACAAAAACAAATGCAAACACATTATTGTGGTTATTCATGAAAGATAATATAGCAGAAAACAATAAAATTTTCAAAAGAAATCCTCATATAGAAGAAAAAATACAACATCTGCTATATTAAACCATATAATATGGGGCCTTAATCAAAACAAGATACTAATAATATATCATGAAGGGTTAAGAGGTTTCTACATTCTTATTGGGCTAACATAGATGATACCTCGTTCTCCAATTGTAACCGACTCTTATCTTTCAAAAAGTTTTCCAAATGGGATGGTTGCTGAAAAACAAATTTCTTTCCTTGAAAATTTATAAAACATTTACTGGGGTATTTCAAAAAGAAAGTCGCCCCCAGTTCTAATGTTTTATTTTTAAGGGCTAGAAATTGCCTTCTCCTGGTCTGTGTTGGTTTAGAGACATCAGGGAAAATAAAGACCTTCTGCCCACAAAATAATATATCCTTACTTTTGAAAAATGTATCCAAGATAATCTCTTTATCTCTTTCTAGGACAAACGATACAAAGTTGCATGTTTGTTAATTATATCAACAGACTCCTCCAAGAAGGTAGATATTCCCGGCGAACTTTCTCCTTCTTTCCCAGGAATATCACCCATTGGACGGTTATAATAATATATTTTTGAAACCATAGGTACTTCATTACATATCAAAACTTCTTTCACATATTTAGAGAACATCTCAAAAGGTGATAATAACCTTGTAATAGGAAAATTTACTATACGCAAATTCCTGATACGCATTAGTTTTTCTAAGCTTTCCATATTAGAATGTAATATACTATTATCAGTTATATGCAAAACTTCCATCTTTTTAACATTCTCTATTTCAGTAATTACATTCTGAACAGATATTTCTATCTCATTCAAATGTTTCCCTTGTTCCTGAATTGATATCTTATTTCTATTCACAACAGCTCCAAGAGTGAGATTCATCTGTGATACATTAGAGTCCAATTTTATCATCATCCTCCAAAGATCACCCAGCGTTACATTAGTAGCGTCAACGGTTTCCAGCCTTGCGCTAGTAATGTTGGGTATAGGTGTTTCCACAACTGTCCCTTTCTGAAAGAGCTCTGGACAGGGGGAACCTGCAATATTCAGTGGCTGAAAAGCCAATTCAGCTTCACTTACTATTGCTGTATCCAAGATGGTTTCTCCAGTTGTTCCTGGTGGGGCTGAAGAGATGTTGACCTTGTGCCAGGGCTTAGCGAGACTTCTAAAGAGTCCCTACCAACATCCCCTTGTGGTGAGATTCTGTAGATATGTGCATCCATAGGTCCAGGTCCCTGAGGAGTGGGAGATGATGTGAAAACCTTAGCTTTCCTTTTTTGCCCCATAAAACAACAAAAAAAAAAGATAATAACAATCTAAAACAATCCAAGGTGATCCAAGGTGATCTAAGTCACGCGCGCGGCTTAGGCGACGCGCCGGCGGTGGCGGTGCGCCGCTGTTCAAAACTTTTAAACACGCGGCTCCGGCAGATGACGTCAGATGCAGAGGGTCCCCAGCTGCAGTGGATCTTACGGCCTCTCTCTGCCTCCTCGCGCCGGTCTGTCTGTGTCGCCTCCTGCTCCCTCTCTCCTCCGAAATCGGGCCCGGCTTACACAGTTCACCGCGGTCCTTTAAACACGCGGCTCCAGCAGATGACATCAGACGCAGAGGGTCCCCAGCTGCAGTGGATCTTACGGCCTCTCTCTGCCTCCTCGCGCCGGTCTGTCTGTGTCGCCTCCTGCTCCCTCTCTCCTCCGAAATCGGGCCCCCAATCAACTATTTCTTAAGCATTACCATGGGCTGAAAGCTGGAACCTGGAAAATTGCATGCCCTCAGTTTTTAAAAGTCTCAGTATATTGTCCTTCAGTTCAAATTTACAATGAATTGCTGTGTTGTCTTGTAGAATAGAAAAATTCATGTTCTGAATAGCAGTTGACTGGATTTCCAATAACTCAGTTTTCCCTAGCAACAGCTGAGGGTGTTCCTTGAGGGCCTCATGGACCAACTCTGTGCCATCCATTGTGTACAAGCTTGTGGTTTCCCCGGGCAGCTAGTTCACCTTTCAGGAGGTGCTGAAAGTGGTAGGAGAATGATACTCTTTTCAATCCATAGTTACCCTTCTTCTGCCTTCTACCGATGGGACCAAACCCAGCATAGCGTCTCCTCTTTGGACAGATACCGCTCCTACAGTGCTCACTGATGTAAGGGATATTATGGCCTCCTCCATAATAATAATTTGTTTGTTTGTATGTAGTCTCCCAGTCTTGGCATGGAGAGTCTCATTTGGGTGCTATGCTTGCTGCAGCCCCTGGGGTTTTTCAGTGGGGAAAAGCAAATGCTTTAGGGCTCACAGGGTTAGGACACAGATACCACACAGTAAATAAAAAAAAAATTGCTGTCCACATCGAGCTGTGTTGTTTCAAAAATAAAACTGTTAGTTAATTAGTTAATTGGCAAATGGTAGGTACTTCTGTATGTGGTGCAATCCATGTAGAAAAACAAAAGACAATACTCAATCCAACAATCACAGTTAATACAAATCTGCATGCACTAGAAGCTTCTTCACCAATTACTCTCTAGCATGGTACTCTTTGGAGAGATCCTCCCTGGGCTTTTTCCCATATTAGTAGCTCTACACTTGATGCAGAGCAGCCCTTTTAGTAGAAAAACTTCTTCTGAAGAAAGGCTGATGAGCTCTTGCTTTCACCTCTAGGTCTGCTTCACCATCTGGAAGTCCTTCCCTCTGACTTCAGACATGAAATCTACTTTTCCAGACTTCACACAGTTGAAATAACTTTTCAGTGAACGCAGAGGAGAATAGGACTAACTCCTCTCTTTCTCCAACCTTAGCCTCTGGCTCTCCTCAGTCTCTAGATTCCCTCAACCTCAAGGTACTTCCGAGCGCTTCTCCTGTGAGCCTCAGGACAGGATAGAAGAGAAGAGAGAACACAAACCAAAGTGGGTTCATACGTTTTTTAGAAGATACTCATCAGAAGATACTTTCCACTGGGGAGTGTAAGGGAACACTATACACTCTTATTCTGACCTGTCTGTAAGGACTCAAACTTCTAGTAAGGGACACATTGGTGACGCCCATTCAAATAAAGCACCTTTCTCAACAACAGTTGTATCAAGACAGTTTATAGAGTAAAATAAAACTAGATAACACATAATACAATACAGAGACGGTAGTCAGTATAATACAAATGACTATAACTTTTGCTAGCCACATGACAACAGTAACCTTAAATCATAAATAATATTAATCGTGGCTATGATTATTTTATAGTACTCCTACGGTTTGAAAAGTGACCAATAGAATTTATAATAAATTCTATGATGAGCGTTCCTTCCCGTTCTTTTTTTTAAAAAACCTGACGTCAGAACACAACAGATGCCGGAGATGTCAATCATTTGGTAAAAAAACAGAGTCACGTAGATACGTGCAGCACGCTCAAGACGAGCAAACAGATTGGTCACTTTTCAAACCATAGGAGTACTATAAAATAATCATAGCTGCGATTGCTGGCATTCAGAAGCCCACATGTTACGAGTTAAGACTATCTCGTGAGTATATAAATATTTAGAAGAAATGTAAAAATGCTCTGTTTATAACGTGTTAATTTTACACTCCTTGTTTTGTTCTACAGAATCCGCCCTGAGGAAGCGTTAAGCGAAACGTTAACGTTGGCGGGGATTCTGGCACAGACTTGTTTAAGGCAAAAAGAGAAAAAATCACAAGTCCTAAGATAAGTACATTATGGTTTGGAACAAAGATTTATTGCAATAATCTTGTTCCTTAGATGAAGAAATGTTAACCATGGGCTTTTATTAACCAAATTTTTGTGTGGAGAAAATGTTCACAAACAGCGTGGTAGCCAGCGGCAGAAATTAGCCACCGTGGCAGCCAGTGGCATAAAACAGCCGCCGTCGAAATAGTTGAAAAAAAGATTCACTATTGTTACAATTTGGACTGAAACTGTCACTGAATCCGTTACAATTATTTGAACAATAGACAACTGTTGATCTTCAGGATCATTAAGTTACTCTTTTTAAGAGTGAAAGTGTTTTTAGTAAAAATTCAAAAAAAGAGAAACATTATAAGACCTATGATTGAGCTTACTGGTTTTAAAAAATCCTGGTTAACAAACCTGATTTACCAGTTCTGAGGTCTTTGTTTCTGTTCAAAAATATTCCAAAGAAATAAAATCTACTTCAATTTAATAAGCATTAGTTTAATATTTATTTATTTATTTTTAGTTTTTATATACCGATGTTCCTGTATAATATACATATCACAACAAATAAATAATTAATAAATAAACAACTAAACAAATAAACAACTTAATAAAGGTTGGTTTTTTAACAGCATGTTTTTTCCAACATAATTTGTGCAATTACCCACAGCTAGTCATTTGGTGGCAGTAGTTTTTTAAACAGACAGGCAATTCTAGAAAACGAAGTCTGCAATAATCTAGCTGTGCATTCACTAGATGGTCATCCTCTTCAGAGGTCTAACTTCCAAAATGAGTGATTCTGCCTCACCATATGTACTTTGATAAAAGCTTTCTTGCCACCTCAAGGACAATGGGACTCGAGGTTAAAGGTATTAATCCACGTTACCTCTTAAATCTTTCACTGTATTAGATTCTTGGCAGGTAAAGCCATCTACAGAAGCACGAGAAATAGGTACAGTGGGTGAAGCTGAGCCAATTCTCAGAATGATCCAATTATAATACAGGCCCAAGGGAAGAGCTCCCTCCAGGCTGCAGCACCACTACAAGGCAAACATCACAGTCAGAAAAGTATGGAATCAAGGGAGCTCGCAGCATTCAGGACTAAGAGAAACTTCCATCTCTAACTGAAGAGACATCTGGCCCCGAATCTGGCTGGAACCAAAATTGGCTGCATTGAGAGCTGAGAAAAAGGTAAGGATTCAGAGGGGTAAGCATGAGTTTTTCACTTGCTCATCAAGCTCAGTGAACAAGCTAATAAGAAAAATTTAGGTCAGTGTGAAGAGCTGAAAATAGCATCTTAACCCTTCGGTGCCATCTTGGATATTCCCTTCCTTTCTCATTGTTACTCCTTGCTTCTACCAACCCTCTATTTGTCTCCTTCCCCTCACCATCTTCCCCTTCTGCCTCTCCCCTTTTCCCAAGCATCTGCCACCCACTTCTTATCCCCCCCTTTCCCAGTACCCCCTGCCTTTTACCCCCTTCCTTTGAATTTGCTCCCACCCCCACCCCTGAGTGGCTGCTGCCTGTCCCATGGCTGCTGATTGCTCTGCCCTGTCTGAATCAGCACTGTGAGCATTGTGGGGCACACTTCTTGCCTGCACAAGATCCATGAGATCAGCAGAAAGGAAGTACCAGTCTAAGAGGTTTGAAACACACTTGTGATGCCAGCACAGATGAGGAAGACTAGTTGGCACTCAGCAGCCAAGGGATGAGCTCCCATTTATCCTCCTGACAGATCTGGCTGGAAACAGCACAACAGTCTGCATAGCCTTCTGTTCATGGCCATTAGAGGAATGCTGCATGGTTGCAACATGCGTAAATTAGAAGGAACAATGGTTACAGTAGCCAATGTGATAATTACTGATTCCAATCAGGGAGGAAGTAAATCTCATCACATGCACCCATAATGACTGGAAGATGTCTTATGCTGGTTTTTTGTTTTTTTTTGTAAAGACTGGGCACCTGACCTAAGTGGTCAAATTTTGTGGCTAAAAATTCACCTAAATCTGGGTGACCAAAATAGGTCTCCCTAGATTTAGACTTGCCTTTTGATAGCTGCAGATTGGCTGCTAAATTTAGCTGTCTCATACTGAAAATTGGTCCTAAGCAGCTAAGTCTCTTCTCCCACCCTGGGAATGCCTCCAGAGCCACCCATTATTTTGGTGGCTAAATTTAGCCACTGAGAAGGGGGCAGTTTTCCTTTAGTGAGATCTAAGTTAGGTGGCTAGATTGATTGAAGATTCACCCCTTTGGCACCTAGTCCGATGCCACTGCTGACTTGTCCTGTGCATACTCATTTACATTTATTAAAATTTGTTAATCGCTTAACACTAGAATAGGTCTAAGCGATATACAATAAAACATACATAAAAATATAAAACCAAAACATACAAAATAAAAATTAACAATGTATACATTAAAAATTAAAATAGACAGCTAATACAAATATACAGTATAAAACAAAGTTAAAATGAATCACATGTATGCTAGCTTAAATAAAAAAGTTTTTTAAAACTCCTCTGAATGTTTTTAAGGAGTCGCATAATCGCAGTTGTAATGAAAGGAGTTCCAAAGAACCAGGCCTTGCAACAGAAAAGGCGCATTCTCGAGTAATGTGAAGGCATGCTAATTTTGGTGATGGGGTTCTAAAAGGCCTCTTTGTGAGGAACACAAATTTCTGGATGGTCGGTATATCTTTAAGATGGCATTGGACCATGGGCAAGAGTGATTGCTAATCAGTTTGAATATTGTCATACCTATTTTGTATTTGATCCGCTTATTAATTTAAAGCCAATATAAGTCAATCATAATAGGGGTGATGTGATTGTGGCATTTTATGCCTGCGATTAAATGGTAGATGAATTTATAAGCATTTGTAGTGATTAGAGATGTCTTCGTTTGACCATTTCAGTTCGAACCCTCCGCGGGAAATTTTGGTTTCCCGCAGTTTGGTTTTTTTTTTTTCGACGATTTTCCCCGAAGTGCGTTAGTGCGCACTAACGGGCCTTACTGCACACTAACAACAGTTAGTGCGCACTATCTCCGTATTGGTGCTCACTACTCAGGATTGCATTAGTGCGCACTAGCTCAATGTTAATGCACATTAAGGCCAGTTAGTGCTCACTATAGTTTTTATTAATACGGAGTTAGTGCGCCCTAATAGAACTTACGGCACACTAACTATGTAGTAGTGCGCTGTAAGTAAAGTTAGTGCACACTAGCGAAAAATGTTACTTAAAGGTTAGGAACATAGGAACATAGGAAATTGCCATGCTGGGTCAGACCAAGGGTCCATCAAGCCCAGCATCCTATTTCGAACAGAGGCCAAACCAGGCCACAAGATACCTGGCAATTATCCAAACACTAAGAAGATCCCATGCTACTGATGCCCCCTAGTCCTTCTATTATTAGACAGTGTAAATAACCGAGTCAAAACTACTCATTCAAGACCTCGCATGATCTTAAAGACCTCTATCATATCCCCCCTCAGCTGTCTCTTCTCCAAGCTGAACAGCCCTAACCTCTTCAGCCTTTCCTCATAGGGGAGCTGTTCCATCCCCTTTATCATTTTAGTTGCCCTTCTCTGTACCTTCTCCATCGCAACTATATCTTTTTTGAGATGTGGCGACCAGAATTGTACACAGTATTCAAGGTGCGGTCTCTCCATGGAGCAATATAGAGGCATTATACATTACAGAGGCATTATACATTACAGGAGGACCTTGCAAGACTGGAAGATTGGGCATCCAAATGGCAGATGAAATTTAATGTGGACAAGTGCAAGGTATTGCATATAGGGAAAAATAACCCTTGCTGTAGTTACACGATGTTTAGGTTCATATTAGGAGCTACCACCCAGGAAAAAGATCTAGGCATCATAGTGGATAATACTTTAAAATCATCAGCTCAGTGTGCTGCAGCAGTCAAAAAAACAAATAGAATGTTAGGAATTAATTAGGAAGGGAATGGTTAATAGAACGGAAAACGTCATAATGCCTCTGTATCGCTCCATGGTGAGACCGCACCTTGAATACTGTGTACAATTCTGGTCGCCGCATCTCAAAAAAGATATAGTTGCGATGGAGAAGGTACAGAGAAGGGCAACCAAAATGATAAAGGGATGGAACAGCTCCCCTATGAGGAAAGGCTGAAGAGGTTGGGGCTCTTAAGCTTGGAGAAGAGACAGCTGAGGGGGGATATGAGAGAGGTCTTTAAGATCATGAGAGGTCTTGAACGAGTAGATGTGACTCAGTTATTTACACTTTCGAATAATAGAAGGACTAGGGGGCATTCCAGGAAAGGTTAGCAAATAGCACATTTAAGACTAATCGGAGAAAAAATTCTTTTTCACTCAATGCACAATAAAGCTCTGGAATTTGTTTGCCAGGGGATTGGTTAGTGGCAGTTAGTGTAGCTGGGTTCAAAAAAGGTTTGGATAAGTTCTTGGAGGAGAAGTCCATTAATGGAATATTAATCAATTATACTTAGTGACATAGCCACTGCTATTAATTGCATCAGTAGCATGGGTTCTTCTTAGTGTTTGGGTAATTGCCAGGTTCTTGTGGCCTGGTTTTGGCCTCTGTTGAAACAGGATGCTGGGCTTGATGGACCCTTGGGTCTGACCCAGCATGGCAATTTCTTATGTTCTTTATGTTCTTACTCTCTGTTTCCTGTCTTTTAAACCAGTTTGTAATCCACGAAAGGACCATTGCCTCTTTCCCATGACTTTTTAGTTTTCGTAGAAGCCTCTCATGAGGGACTTGTCAAACGCTTTCTGAAATCCAAATACCGGTTCACCTTTATGTTTATTAACCCCTTCAAAAAATGAAGCAGATTTGTTAGGGCAAGACTTCCTTGGGTAAATCTGTGTTGACTGTGTTACAGTAAATTATGTCTTCCTATATGCTCTACCGATTTGATCTTGAGAATAGTTTCCACTATTTTTCCTGGCACTGAAGTTAGGCTCACTGGTCTATAGTTACCCGGATTGCCCCTGGAGCCTTTTTTTAAATATTGGGGTTACATGGGCCACCTTCCAGTCTTCAGGTACAATGGATGATTTTAATGATAGGTTACAATTTTAACTAATAGATCAGAAATTCCATTTTTTAGTTCCTTCAGTACCCTAGGATGCATACCATCCAGTCCAGGTGATTTCCTACTCTTTAGATTGTCAATCTGGCCTACTACATCTTCCAGGTTCACAGTGATTTCGTTCAGTTTGTCTGACTCATCACCCCTGAAAACCATCTCCGGAAACTGGTATCTCCCCAAACTTCCTCATTAGTAAACACGGAAGCAAAGAATCATTTAGTTTTTCTGCATGGCCTTATCTTCCCTAAAAGCCCCTTTAAACCTTCGGTCATCTAATGGTCCAACCGAACTCCCTCACAGGTTTCTTGCTTTGGATATATTTTAAAAAGTTTTTATTATGAGTTTTGCCTCTATGGCCAACTTCATTTCTAATTCTCTCTTCACCTGTCTTATCATGTTTTACACTTAGCTTGACAATGCTTATGTTTATCCTATTTTCTTCAGATGGATCCTTCTTCCAATTTTTGAAGGATTTTTTTTTAGCTAAATAGCCTCTTCACCTCATCTTTTAACAATGACGGTAATCGTTTTGCCTTCCTTCCACCTTTCTTAATGCGTGGAAAAGTAACAATTCATGAGGAGCTCGTTAGCTAGAGGTATGTTCTGCATTCCCATTGCCTGTCTCGACCATGTAGACAGCCAACGGGAATGTAGAACCATAACTGTAACTGTAAGTAACGTAGTGTGTAATACGTCTCGGTTAACACGTGGTAACTTAAAATAGTGCAAAGCCAGATACCCGGAGGTAGCGTGCACTAATGCTTAGTCAGTGCGCTCTAAGCAAGGGTTAGTGCACAGTGACTTGAATAAGTGCACGCTACCCACCCACAGAGAGAGCAGAGCACTGACAGTGTCAGCTCAGTCAGCAGTGCAGCACTCAGAGTCAGCACTGTTAACCAGCAGATCTATTACAGCATAAACCACTGTAAGTATATAAGCTTTTGTTTTAGTTTTTCTATAGTATATGGTAAATGCACTTTACTTTATGTATACCGAGTTTAAAACTGTAATAGACTAGTAAGAAAACTGTAACCACAGGTTGCAAGTTTCTGTATTAAATTTTTTTTTCACTAAAGTAGCATAAAATAATATTAAATTAAGTACTTTATTTCATTTAACTTACAAACTTATACCCAACTCATAATGTCACTCTAAATGCTATCTTGCTTGCTACTCTTGGGGAGGGGGGGGAGGGTGTAATGGCTGTTACTTGGTTATCATGGTCCGGAAAGGTGCAGGAACCACTCCCCTCCAGTGGTTGTTTTTTTTTCTCTTGCAAAATTCAATAAAAACCGTTTTAACATAAAAAGCAGAATGAAAATACAAACAAAAAACAAACTTTGAAATGTTTGTATGCTAATGGCCAGAAGTCTAAGAAGTAAGATGGGAGAGAGTTAGAATGTATAGCAGTGAATTATGACAGGACTTAATTGGCATCTCAGAGACATGGTGGAAGGAGGATAACAATGGGACAGTGCTATACCGGGGTACAAATTATATCGCAATGACAGAGAGAAGCACTCGGGAGGAGGTGTGGTGCTTTATGTCTGGGATGGCATAGAGTCCAACAGGATAACATCCTGCATGAGACTAAATACAAAATTGAATCTTTATGGGTAGAAATCCCTTGTGTGTCGGGGGAGACTATAGTGATAGGGGTATACTACCGTCCCCCTGGTCAAGATGGTGAGACAGACAGTGAAATGCTAAGAGAAATTAGGGAAGCTAACCAAATTGGTAGTGCAGTAATAATGGGAGACTTCAATTACCCCAATATTGACTGGGTAAATGTATCCATCGGGTCACACTAGAGAGATAAAGTTCCTGGATGGAATAAATGATAGCTTTATGGAGCAATTGGTTCAGGAACCGACGAGAGAGGGAGCAATTTTAGATCTAATTCTCAGTGGAGCACAGGACTTGGTGAGAGAGGTAACGGTGGTGGTGGGGCCGCTTGGCAATAGTGATCATAATATGATCAAATTTGATTTAATGACTGGAAGAGGAACAGTGTGCAAATCCAAGGCTCTCGTGCTAAACTTTCAAAAGGGAAACTTTGATAAAATGAGAAAAATTGTTAGAAAAAAACTGAAAGGAGCAGCTACAAAAGTAAAAAATGTCCAAGAGGCGTGGTCATTGTTAAAAAATACCATTCTAGAAGCACAGTCCAGATGTATTCCACACATTAAGAAAGGTGGAAAGAAGGCAAAACGATTACCGGCATGGTTAAAAGGGGAGGTGAAAGAAGCTATTTTAGCCAAAAGATCTTCATTCAAAAATTGGAAGAAAGGATCCAACAGAAGAAAATAGGATAAAGCATAAACATTGGCAAGTTAAATGTAAGACATTGATAAGACAGGCTAAGAGAGAATTTGAAAATAAGTTGGCTATAGAGGCAAAAACTCACAGTAAAAACTTTTTTAAATATATCGGAAGCAGAAAGCCTGTGAGGGAGTCAGTTGGACCGTTAGATGATCGAAGGGTTAAAGGGGCACTTAGAGAAGATAAGGCCATCGTGGAAAGATTAAATGATTTCTTTGCTTCAGTGTTTACTGAAGAGCATGTTGGGGAGGTACCCGTAATGGAGAAGGTTTTCATAGGTAATGATTCAGATGGACTGATTCAAATCACGGTGAACCTAGAAGATGTGGTAGGCCTGATTGACAAACTGAAGAGTAGTAAATCACCCGGACCGGATGGTATGGACCCCAGAGTTCTGAAGGAACTAAAAAATGAAATTTCAGACTTATTAGTAAAAATTTGTAACTTATCATTAAAATCATCCATTGTACCTGAAGACTGGAGGATAGCAAATGTAACCCCAATATTTAAAAAGGGCTCCAGGGGCGATCCGGGAAACTACAGACCGGTTAGCCTGACTTCAGTGCCAGGAAAAATAGTGGAAAGTGTTCTAAACATCAAAATCACAGAACATATAGAAAGACATGGTTTAATGGAACAAAGTCAGCATGGCTTTACCCAGGGCAAAGTCTTGCCTCACAAATCTGCTTCACTTTTTTGAAGGAGTTAATAAACATGTGGATAAAGGTGAACTGGTAGATATAGTATACTTGGATTTTCAGAAGGCGTTTGACAAAGTTCCTCATGAGAGGCTTCTAGGAAAAGTAAAAAGTCATGGGATAGGTGTCCTTTCGTGGATTGCAAACTGGCTAAAAGACAGGAAACAGAGAGTAGGATTAAATGGACAATTTTCTCAGTGGAAGGGAGTGGACAGTGGAGTGCCTCAGGGATCTGTATTGGGACCCTTACTTTTCAATATATTTATAAATGATCTGGAAAGAAATACGACGAGTGAGATAATCAAATTTGCAGATGACACAAAACTGTTCAGAGTAGTTAAATCACAAGCAGATTGTGATAAATTGCAGGAAGACCTTGTGAGACTGGAAAATTGGGCATCCAAATGGCAGATGAAATTTAATGTGGATAAGTGCAAGGTGATGCATATAGGGAAAAATAACCCATGCTATAATTACACAATGTTGAGTTTCATATTAGGTGCTACAACCCAAGAAAGAGATCTATGCGTCATAGTGGATAACACATTGAAATCGTCGGTTCAGTGTGCTGCGGCAATCAAAAAAGCAAACAGAATGTTGGGAATTATTAGAAAGGGAATGGTGAATAAAACATAAAATGTCATAATGCCTCTGTATCGCTCCATGGTGAGACCGCACCTTGAATACTGTGTACAATTCTGGTCACCGCATCTCAAAAAAGATATAATTGCGATGGAGAAGGTACAGAGAAGGGCTACCAAAATGATAAGGGGAATGGAACAGCTCCCTTACGAGGAAAGACTAAAGAGGTTAGGACTTTTCAGCTTGGAGAAGAGATGGCTGAGGGGGGATATGATAGAGATGTTTAAAATTATGAGAGGTCTAGAATGGGTAGATGTGAATCGGTTATTTACTCTTTCGGATAGTAGAAGACTAGGGGGCACTCCATGAAGTTAGCATGGGGCACATTTAAAACTAATCGGAGAAAATTCTTTTTCACTCAACGCACAATTAAACTCTGGAAGGGCCTGACCTCTATCCTCGAATGCTGTGCCTGTCCTTCCAGGCTTTATGCCCCTAGAAGGGCTTGACCTCTATCCTCGAATGCTGTGACTGTCCATCCAGGCCTTATGTCCCTACTTGAGCTTGACGTCTGTCCTCGAATGCTGTGCCTGCCTGTTCATCCAGGCCTTATGTCCCTACGAATGCTTGACCTTAAACACTGTGCCTGTCTGTTCACATTTGGAATGTACGAACATAAAAAGCTGACTTAAGATGTTTGGAGCTTGCGTATTTCATATGCTCAATAGTTTTCATGACCTTCATAATATGGGCCATGTTCCCTAAATCTTTCCTAGGTGTCAACATTAATGTTTCTTCTAGTACTATCGAATACTGGTGGTAGTGGCACTGTAGTTCATCCTCTGTGTTCCCATAGTTTACACAGGCACTGTAGGGTACAAAGTCAACATAAGTTGATATTGTAAATTTGGGCGGGAGATGACATCAGTGCTTCTTTTGGTCCCAATGGCTCAAACCTCATTGCAAAGGGAAACTACAGTCTCTGGCAATTCAAACTGCTAATCCTTCACAGCATGGATCCTTAAATAAAACAAACAATTTTCTTTAGTTTCAGGGCAGAGAAGAGAACTTCCTCCATCTTGCTCATGAAGTCATGATCTGTTTGCAAATGCTTAAAATCCTAACAATTTGTACCATTATACCACGTAGGGGCCAACCCATTCCAGGGAGCCCTTTCCTGCTCAAAGGATAGGGGACCTCTCCCCGGGTGTAGCAGCCCTATCTCTTAGCAACTGTTGACCCATGTTGAACTGCAGTTCACATGGCACCCTGCTCCACGTCGCCACGCTTTGAAGACTCGTGCTCCACTCTAGGGGCCAACCCATTCTGGGGAGCCCTTTCCTGCTCAAAGGAAAGGGAACTCTCCCCGGGTGTAGCCAGCCTTTATCTACCCTCTGACCCATGTTGAACCACTGTTTACATGGAAACCTCCTCCGTCTCGTTTGTATATCTGCTAACTCCACCAGATTTTAAAAGTCCAGCGAGAGCTCACTAGACGCCAACAGAAACACCCCACTCTAGGGGCGAACCCATTCTAGGGAGCCCTTTCCTGCACAAAGGGAATTCTCCCCGGGTGTGGCCAGCCTGTATCTACCCTTTGCCACTCTGCCTTGCTGCCATATACCAGATGACTCACTCAACTCCTTGTGGTGTTCTTGCCACTATCATGGTTGCTCAGTGTGTTGATGCTAGTCTTTCTGCTTGATGCCACTTGTCTTGCCACTTTGCCTGTTGTGCTGCCTTTGAAGGTTCATGCATCTGTTATCGGTGCTCTCTTTTGAAGCTGTGGTTTGTTTTTGACACTCTTGCTGCTGCTTTGCATCTCTATTAAAGCACTCTTGCCACTCCTGGAACCCCTTTGCCCCTTTAAAGTACCTTAGGCTATTCATGCCACTTTGGTGCCACTTTGCCACAGTCTAAGTACCTTGGACTTCTTTTCTTGTTCTGATGATTGCTCCCCAGAAGTTTCATCAAAATTGATAAGAAAACCCTAATACTGCAGCAAAAAATAGGCTGCAAATACTTCCCCCATTGACTTTAATGGGAATCGGAAAACGAATAAAACTTATCAACGGATAGGGGGCCACCATTGAACGAATGCAACATATTTGGATCCCAACAAATACAAATACCGAATCGGACGAATCCATCCCTTCTGCACATTCCTAGTAGTGGCACTGGCGATTGCCCCAGTGGGCGGTGCGGGGAGCACAGCTGCACAGAGGAGAAGCGTCGCTTCCAGCCCTTGAGCTTGCAATCTCGGGCCTGGACAGGAGACAGGACAGGAGGCAGGGAGGAGGCATGAGCAGCGCTCACTCCTGGCAGACTGTAATGCGCCCCAACGGGCAGGGATGCAGCAGGATGGAGCATTCATGTGTTGTGGCTCCCGGACTGGCTTCTTCTGTGCGCCACAAGAGGCGGCAGTGACAGTGTGGTAGTGGGTGCCCCAGCCAGTGGTGTGAATGGCACAGTTGCACAGAGTGAAGCCTCTCTTCCAGCCCTCAACAATGCATCTTGGGCCTGGACAGAAGGCAGACAGGAGGCAGTAGCAGCGCTCACTGCTGGCAGGCTTTAGTGTGCCCCAACAAGCGGTGTTGGGGACACAGCAGAACAGAGCATTCATGTGTTGTGGCTTCCAGACTGGCTTTTTCTGGGGGCCACAAGAGGTGGCAGTGGCAGTGTGGTAGTGGGTGCCCTCGACCTTGCATCGGGCCTGGACAGGAGGCAGGAGGCAGACAGGAGGCAGGAGCAGAGCTCACTGCTGGCAGGCTGGCAGGCTGTAGTGGGCCCCAACAGGCGGTGTTGGGGATGCAGCAGGATGGAGCGTTCATGTGTTGTGGCTCCCTGGACTGGTTTCTTCTGGGGGCCACAAGAGGCGGCAAGCAGTAATGTGGTAGTGGGTGCCCCAGTGGGCGGAGCGGGGAGCACAGCTGCACAGAGCAAAGCCTCACTTCCAGCCCTCGACCTTGCATCCCGGACCTAGACAAGAGGCTCACTCCTCTTCTCAGTCACAGGGAACTTCCGGATACCCAAGCAGCGGAAAGTTCATTTTGATGAAAAACCAATTGCTCTACTAAGTCTGGAGACAAACGTGCACAGTGTGGACTCACAATGTTCCCTGTTATTGAAAATAATCTTTCACTTACACACTGGTTGGTGGGCAGGGAAGAAAGTGCTGTGCTACTATGGCAAAAATCAGGCAACATTGAAGCTTTCTGTGCCCAATATATCAAAGGATCTGAGTCCATGCACTGAATTGACTCAGACAGAAAACTCTTAACCTGAATTTCTGAAAGCTTGCAGGTATTGCTGCTAGTCAGCATCACTCACAGTTCTGCCAACAAGTGATACTCTTGCCTGGTACATGGTACCCAATTCATGAAACTTGGGATGAGATTGGTTTCTCATGGGAGGGGGAACAGCTGGTGGAAGCAGTTGAGTAGGATGGAGTTGGAGACTGAGAAGAAGATGATCCTAATTCATCATCATCATCATCATCGTTAAAACTGACCCTCCTTGACATTTTCTTTTCAATCATTATAATAAACTTATTTTTCCAGTGAGTAAGAGCATTGCAGTATTGTAAGAGCAATACGTGGGTCACACATAGCGGCTAACATATAGCAATCCCTTTGCATGAGAGGTTTCAACCTTTTCTGTACTTGCTCTTTTAAGCATTTCACAAGCAGCAACACTTTCTTCGAGAACTCTGGCTGATGCAGAAATTTCTTTAATACCTGCTCCAGATAGTATATTGCATGGATGACATCACCTAACGTGGCTGTAGCTGAACTCAGTGCATCAGTGTATTCTTTGAAAGGCTTGAGGACATGCACCATCTTTGTAATGTTTTTCCAGTCCTGACATCCAAGAGGACTTTCCAATCCAATTTCAGATGCCATTGCCAAATCATGAAGAGGTGTCTGCTGTTCACATAACCTCTCCAACATAAGATAAGTGGAATTCCCATCCTGGCAGGCAAATCCTGAACAAGGTTGTGCAATGGTGCCCAACTGCTATTTGCCGCTCTGAGTTCCTTCCCACTTTCACACTGCGATTGAAATGTCCAGCTATTTTGCGACCACTTTTCAATCAACCACTTCAGGACTTGACTAGTACCACCTTCCTTGCCACTAGCCCCAAGCATATCTCACTTCCAGGTGGCGCTATGTGCAAAGCATCTGATGCCCTTTAATCCACCATCAGCAAGGAGCCTTAATAATATTGGCACCATTGTCAGTAATGAAATATCCATTCCAACATTCTATATCACTGCTTCTAAGTAGCCCATTCCATCCTTCCATCATCCCTGAATTGCTGTAAGATATTTTCTGGTGTGGCTCTTGTCTAGCACATGAGCGTGCAGTAAAGGCCCATCGTATCACTGGCGAAACCTTTTTGGAGCTGCTGGTGCTACATGCTGCCATTGCTAGTGCTGCTTACAGGTATTAATGCCTCATCCAGCTGCCACCAATGTGCTGTTTAGAGACAAATATGCTTCATTGTATTAATACTAGTCCAAACATCAGTGGTGAGATGGATGCTCCTCCCCTTTGTCCTTGCCATCACAATCTGCATTTGAGCACAACATTTTGTGTACAGGGAAGGAAGCACCCGACAGCTAAATGTAGTTCTTGAAGGAAGTTTGTAGTAAGGGGCAAAAAAATGGATCAGCTGCTTAAATCCATCATTCTTTACAATCTGCAGTGGCTGATCATCCAAAGCAATCATTACAGCAATATGTCGTGTAGCCCACTTGGGATTCATGCCTGCTTCCTACTCTGTGAAATTGCAGAAGGACAAACCACCCCCATCTGTTCAATGGTAGCTTGCTGCCGGGAAAGATGAGGAGGAGACTGCTGCTGCTGTAGATGCACACAATCTTCTGTACTACTTTCCTTCTGTGGCTTCCCTGTTGTTTTACTTGAAACGTGGGCAAGCACAAAGGTGGGACCAACTTCTCTGTAAGCAGCAATGCTCTATGTTCTTTTTCAAGGTGATATTTCATGTTGCTGTTAGTAAGATGTCCAATTAATTCTTCCACGGCACACCATCGTTTTTACAATGGATACATTCAGCAAATCTCTGATCAGCCACAGCATGAAAATGATTCCATATCTTAGACCGTCATTCTACTGTCCCTTACTAGGGACAGTAGAATGACATACTAGTTCTAGCAATAGTAGTAGTAGTAGTAGTAGTAGTGCACTTGCCGATGTTCAAAATGGTGTATGGGTGATACTGGCACTGGCAGTGGTTTTTCCAATCTGACTAGTATTACCATTACCAACATCTGACAGTACATTGTCATTAGTGGTATTCTCCTTCTCCTTCTCCTCAGAATTTTTACTAGCCAGGAAACCCTGATCATCAACATCTTCATCCTCCCTCCTCCTCCTCATCAATATCTGATTCGTCATGCAAGACTTTCTCTAGCACTGTTTTTTCGTCTAAGAAATTTGACCTGATTAGCTCCTTCCTTCCTCATAGAAACATAGAAACATAGAAATGACGGCAGAAGAAGACCAAACGGCCCATCCAGTCTGCCCAGCAAGCTTCACACATCTTTTCTCTCATACTTATCTGTTTCTCTTAGCTCTTGGTTCTATTTCCCTTCCACCCCCACCATTAATGTAGAGAGCAGTGATGGAAGCTGCATCCAAGTGAAATATCTAGCTTGATTAGTTAGGGGTAGTAGGGGTAGTAACCACCGCAATAAGCAAGCTACACCCATGCTTGTTTTACCCAGACTATGTTATACAGCCCTTATTGGTTGTTTTTCTTCTCCCCTGCCGTTGAAGCAGGGAGCTATGCTGGATATGCGTGAAGTATCAGGTTTTTTTTTCTCCCCTGCCATTGAAGCAGAGAGCTATGCTGGATATGCGTGAGAGAATCAGTTTTCTTCTCTCCTGCCATTGAAGCAGAGAGCTATGCTGGAAATGCGTGATGTATCAGTCTTCTCCCATGCCGTTGAAGCAGAGAGCCATGCTGGATATGCATCGAAAGTGAAGTATCAGGCACATTTGGTTTGGGGTAGTAACCGCCGTAACAAGCCAGCTACTCCCCCGCTTTGTGAGTGCGAATCCTTTTTTCTTCTCCCCTGCCGTTGAAGCTATGCTGGATATGCCGTGAAGCATCAGTTTTTTTTCTTTTCCCCTCTGTTGAAGCAGAGAGCTATGCTGGAAATGCGTGATGTATCAGCCTTTCTCCCATGCCATTGAAGCAGAGAGCCATGCTGGATATGCATCGAAAGTTGAAGCAGAGAGCCATGCTGGATATGCATCGAACGTGAAGTATCAGGCACATTTGGTTTGGGGTAGTAACCGCCGTAACAAGCCAGCTACTCCCCCGCTTTGTGAGTGCGACCCTTTTTTCTTCTCCCCTGCCGTTGAAGCAGAGAGCTCTGCTGGATGTGTGAAGTATCAGTTTTTTTCTTCTCCCCTGCCGTTGAAGCAGAGAAACTATGCTGTATATGCATTGAAAAGTGAAGTATCAGGCTTATTTGGTTTGGGGTAGTATAACCGCCGTAAACAAGCCAGCTACTCCCCTCTTTGTGAGTGCAAATCCTTTTTTCCACGTTTCCTCCTCTTGCTGTTGAAGCTTAGAGCGATGTTGGAGTCACAGTAAGCATGTATATGTTTATTGAATAAGGGTATTGTCTCCAGGCAGTAGCCATCATTCTGGTGAGTCACCCACTCATCATTGGCGGCCTCTTGACTTTATGGATCCACAGTGTTTATTCCCAAGCCTCTTTGAAGTCCTTCACAGTTCTGGTCTTCACCACATTCCTCCGGAAGGGCATTCCAGCGTCCACCACCCTCTCTCCGTGAAGAAATACTTCCTGACATTGGTTCTGAATCTTCCTCCCTGGAGCTTCAAATCGTGACCCCTGGTTCTGCTGATTTTTTTTCCCACGGAAAAGGTTTGTTGTTGTCTTTGGATCATTAAAACCTTTCAAGTATCTGAAAGTCTGTATCATATCACCTCTGCAAGTAACCTTGCGTTTCTACATCCTCACATGTATTAGAAGGAGTATCATTATGATTCTTCGCAAAAATCACAGTTTTTTTCTAGGGACTGGCAGACTTCTCTTTCTGGTAGCACTAGTACTAGTACTAGTGCCTCTACCACCAGTGCTCTTGCCACCAAACATTTGCCAGCCAATACTAGTAGTACTACTAGTACCACATTTTCTTCCAGAGGGGAGTGGCATGATGATTGATCACCAAGTTATTAGTTTGATATTTTTAAAAATTTACTTAGCTAATAGCCCCAGACCACAGGACAGAGGATATAGTGACACTGATGATTGATATACTAGTGATCTCATTGATGATATACTAGTGCTACTGATGATTGATGACTGCCAGCCAGGCACAGTCAAAGCTGCAAGTGCAAGTCCAGCACCAACACGTAAGCTGGTACAGCAGTGAGTGAGACACTAGTCTGGAATTTTTAAAACTTTACTTAGCTAATAGCCCCAGACCACAGCACAGAGGATAGGATATATAGTGACACTGATATCCTGTTGGAACCACAACATAGACTGTGGACCCTAGGCCTGAGTTGGTGTTGACGCCACCTGGAGGGGAAACTCCCTGCAGGTCACCAACATCAGGAGGTGAGGCAGGAGGAAAACAGGGGGCCAGTTGGAGCTTCACCACTACCAGCCCATGTTCCCCGCAGGTTGAGCCCTTGGGTCCCGGGGCTGTTTGGTCCTTAGGTGGGGCCCCTGTGGAGATGCTCTGGAATATTGGTCAGTGTGTCCCACGGTTTCAGTGGCAAGTGGCTAGCTGGTAAGGTGAAGTCCAGGCCGAGGTTCAGTGGCAAGTGGCTAGCTGGCAAGGTGAAGTCCAGGCCGAGGTTCGGTGGCAGGCATCTAGAAGGCAAGTTGAAGTCCAGTCTGAGGTCCAGAGGCCAGGCCGTCTAGCAGGCAAGGTGAAGTCAGTCTGAGGTCCAAAGGCAGGTGGCGAGCAGGCTGGGTGAGGCCAGTCCAATGGTGTCAAAAGCCAGGGAGAGATCCATCGAGGGGATAAGGCACGAGGAACAAAAAACTGGAACAGGAATCAGGAATCAGGAACTGGAACAGGAGTCAGGAACTGGAACAGAAGAACTTCGAGCAAAGCAGCGCAGGATCCTGAGAGGAAGCAACGCAGGAGACTCGTTGCCAAGCCATCTGGGTTCAGCCCAGAAGAGCCTTAATAGGCCCGGGTTGATGATGTCATCCTCCTGGGCGGGTGCAGGTTTCTCGCCGTTGGCCCTTTAATTGCAAGCCAGAGCCACGCACGTGTAGGGAACCCTGGGCAGGGTTGGAAGCTGGCGGCATTCCATGTGCCGGCGAGGCCGGGGAGGCCCCAGCATCAGCGTAGTGTGAGCGGAGCCGAATAGGGGGAGACAGGGCCATTGAAGCCAAGGGCCCGGGGACCAGCGACATGGCAGGGAGGCGTTGACGAGCAGGGGAGCTAGGGTTTCCGCAGTTGGTGAGTGCAACATATACTAGTGATCTGACACTAGGGTAGTAGTCTAGCCAGCTAGTAGTAGCACTATAGCTAGAAGCTAACCCTTAACAAGAAAGAAAGTATACTAAAACTACTGATGATTGATGACTGCCAGCCAGGCACAGTCAAAGCTGCAAGTGCAAGTCCAGCGCCAACAAGTAAGCTGGCACAGCAGTGAGTGAGACAAGACACTAGTTTGGTATTTTTAAAACTTTACTTAGCTAATAGCCCCAGACCACAGGACACAGGATAGGATATATAGTGACACTGATATACTAGTAATCTGATTGATATACTAGTAAGCTAGTAGAACAATACCTAGGAGCTACCTAGGAGCTACCCCTTATACTAGTAAGCTAGTAGAACAATACCTAGGAGCTACCCCTTAACAAGAAAGATTGATATTTTAGTATCAATCACTAACTGCAGCTAATATTGATTGATTGATATAATAAATCAATCAGTGACACTAGGCTAGCTACCTATGAGCTACCCCTTAAGAAGAAAGACTGTATCAATCACTAGCTGCAGCTAATTACTGATTGATTGATATAATAAATCAATAATAAATCTAGTAGATTGATATAATAAATCTAGTAGAATTCGAATGAATGGATTGAATAAAGAGCTGATGTTTTCTCCTAAACCCCATAAAAACAAAAGCAACACACAAGCAGAGACCCTTTATTATAAAAACATGCCATACTGGGTCAGACCAAGGGTCCATCAAGCCCAGCATCCTGTCTCCAACAGTGGTCAATCCAGGCCATAAGAACCTGGCAAGTTCCCAAAAACTAAGTCTATCCCATGTTACTGTTGCTAGTAATATCAGTGGCTATTTTCTACGTCAACTTAGGAATTATTTTCTAAGTCAATGTTAGGAATTATTAGGATGGGAATGGTTAATAAAACAGAAAATGTCATAATGTCTCTGTATCGCTCCATGGTGAGACCGCACCTTGAATACTATGTACAATTATGGTCGTCGCATCTAAAAAAAGATATAGTTGTGATGGAGAAGGTACAGAGAAGGGCAACCAAAATGATAAAGGGGATGGAACAGCTCCCCTATGAGGAAAGGCTGAAGAGGTTAGGGCTGTTCAGCTTGGAGAAGAGATGGCTGAAGGAGGATATGATAGAGGTCTTTAAGATCATGAGAAGTCTTGAACGAGTATGTGTGAATCAGTTATTTACACTTTCAAATAATAGAAGGACTAGGGGGCATTCCATTAAGTTAGCAAGTAGCACATTTAAGACTAATCATTTAAGACTAATCGGAGAATATTCTTTTTCACTCAATGCACAATAAAGCTCTGGAATTTGTTGCCAGAGGATGTGGTTAGTGCAGTTAGTGTAGCTGGATAAGTTCTTATAGGAGAAGTCCATTACCTGCTATTAATTAAGTTGACTTAGAAAATAGCCACTGCTATTACTAGCAACAGTAACATGGGATAGACTTAGTTTTTGGGAACTTGCCAGGTTCTTTTGGCCTGGATTGACCACTGTTGGAGACAGCATGCTGGGCTTGATGGTCTGGGTTCAAAAAAGGTTTGGATAAGTTCTTAGAGAAGAAGTCCATTAACTGCTATTAACCAAGTTTACTTAGGGAATAGCCTCTGCTATTAATTGCATCAGTAGCATGGGATCTTCTTAGTGTTTGGGTAATTGCCATGTTATTGTGGCTTGGTTTGGCCTCTGTTGGAAATAGGATGCTGGGCTTGATGGACCCTTGGTCTGTCCCAGCATGGCAATTTCTTATGTTCTTATGATTTCACTATGACGCCTAGATCTCTTTCTTGAGTGGTAGCTCCTAATATGGAACCTAACATTATGTAACTATAGCATGGGTTATTTTTCCCTATATGCATCACCTTGCACATATCCACATTAAATTTCATCTGCCATTTGGATGCCCAATTTTCTAGTCTTACAAGGTCTTCCTGCAATTTATCACAATCTGCTTGTGATTTAACTACTCTGAATAATTTTGTATCATCTGCAAATTGATTACCTCACTTGTGATATTTCTTTCGAGATCATTTATAAATATATTGAAAAGTATGGGTCCCAATACAGATCCCTGAAGCACTCCACTGCCCCACTCCCTTCCACTGAGAAAATTGTCCATTTATTCCTACTCTCTGTTTCCTGTCTTTTAGCCAGTTTGTAATCCATGAAAGGACATCGCCACCTATCCCATGAATTTTTACTTTTCCTAGAAGCCTCTCATGAGGAATTTTGTAGCTAGTGAGTAAAAGTAGAGGGAAAATAAACCTATAATTGGCCAATTCAAAAATACACTTAACCAATTACCATGTACCTGTCATAAAAAATGAAGCAGGATTCGAAAATTTAAAGTGTGTGCATAATGCATGTATAATGCCAAGACCCTCTTTCTAAAATGCACAGGGATTGGCAAATTCAAAACATGCACTAGCATTTCATCTACACATGAATAACAAACAAGTTCTAGTCACATGATTGATGACATGTAATCACAGTAGGACTAGAACTTTTTGTCAAGCTATCCCTCATTCCCATTCCCCATCGCCCTATATAAAACACACTCTGTAAAAAAACACCACCTCAGTGGGAACCTTGGTAACATGAATAAATAACAAGAAGACAGCCAATAGGAATACATATTCATTCCTAAATTAACTAACCAGTGTCAATTTAGTATCATTTTCTCTTACTGTGCATTAACAGCTGTAAGTGTGCACTACTTCAGAGGTCATACGCCCTATCACAGAGTTAGCGTGCAGTATATTTCCTAAGCATACTGCGTGCTAATTCCCATTATTGCGCAGTAATGTCTGGATCATTGTGCACTAATGGACATTATTGTGCACTAGGCACTTACGAAACAGTGCGCACTAATCGGTGTTACTGCACATCTCTTACTGCACACTAACAGCTATTAATGCGCACTACCACAGAGTTAGTGCGCAATATATTTCATAAGCATACTACGTGCTAATTCCCATTAGTGTGCAGTAATGTCTGGATCAGTGCGCACTAATGGACATTTCTGCACACTATGCACTTACGAAATAGTGCACAATAATCGGTGTTACTGCGCACTAAGAGATATATAGTGCACAGTAACTCCCGTTAGTATGCACTTATGCGAAATACGAATTTTGGCAAAATTCGCTTCGTATATCGGCGCTACCGAACCATGACAAGTTAGACAATTTCGTTGACATTGTCTAATTTGTCTAAAACGATTGCACATCTCTGGTAATGATTGCAATGTGGAGCAAGGAAGGCCTAGGTAAAGGCCATTACAGTAATCAATGACTGGAAAAATGGAGGCTTGTATAACAGTACAAAATTCTGAGACATACAACAACTTTTTCAGACCAGCTAGAACACATAGTTTGAAAAAACCTTGTCTGACATTTTGATGTGTGGGCAAAAGATAATGTACTGTCTCTTAAGACTCGAAGACTTTTGACTTGATTTTTAAAGAGAATGGGCAAATTATCCAAGTGAACAGTATTATCAGAAAAAGTGGTATAAGGACTATAAAAAGAAAGGAAACCTGTTTTGGACATGTTCAAAGAGAGTTTATTGTGGTGTAACCAAGCTTGATGGTAGAGAAACAGATATTCAAGAGTTCAATGGTGTTTTGCCAAGTGGAATGTAGGCATAGCACAAACTGAATGATGTCTGCATAGACTTTGTAACAATCAGAGAGGTTTGAAAGAATTTTACAGTTTGGGGCCAAGTAGATATTGAATAAAACAGATGAAAGAGAAGATCCTTGTGGTACACCTGTTCTGATAAATGAAGCAGAAGAAAACTTCATTTTTTATTTTGATGTATTGTGAATGATTTGTGAGATAAGAATGGAACCATTTAAGGACACCTCCTGCCAAGCCAATTTCCTGAAGACAAAAAAGAAGAATATCATGATTGACCATGTCGAAGGTGGAAGAGATGCCAAGGGAGACAAAAAACTATGGCTATTGTCAATTCCTTAATGTGTTGGTTAGAGCCAATAAAGAAGATTCGGTATTCATAGCATGTCTGAAGCCATATTGATGTGGATCAAGTAACTCATGTTTTTCTAGATGATCAGTTAGTTGTTTTAAGAACGTAGTCTTGAGTACTTTTGCTAAAAAAGGCAAAAAGGAGATGGGCCTATAATTATTTGGATTCAAATTATCTAAACTGCACTTTTTTTTTAGAAGAGAATGGACTGCAGCTCTTTAGAGGCAGTCAAGAACCAAACTTTCTTCCAGAGAAAGGTTGATAATGTGAATAAGAGTGGGAAATAAAATATCTCGTGACCTTAAATAACGCAGTTAGGTAGCTGCTAAAGGGACACATGACATTGTTCAAACGAACAATAATTTGATTAACCACTAATTGAAACCTGAGCAAATGAGTCCCATAGATATAGCACAGTAGGAGTTGGATTAGTGTACTAGACAGGAATATTTGGGAAATTGAAATATAATTTTTCAATCTTAAGATTAAAATGAATAAGAAATGACTCAGCAGAGGATGAATCAGCTGAAAAAGATTTGAGAGAGGTGGGATTTATTAGCTTTTTGGCTAGTGAAAAAAGAGCTTTGGGATTATAACCGATGTCCACACATCTGTTTTGAGTAGAAATCCTTTTTGGTGTCAGTGGTTTGGTGTTGGTAGGATTTTAATAGGGTTTCTGAAAGAAGATGCCAATTCCAAAGTGCGTTATTTCTGCCATTTACGTTCAATTTCTCAAAGATTGATGCATCAATTTAACTGGAGAAGTCAACCAAGGTTGCAATCTAGTTTTCCTTATTCTAATAGGTTCTAGCGGGGCTAATTGTCCAAGACTGAGCCTAAAAGTAGAATCCCAGCATATGGGTATCTTGTTCAAGCTGGTCATCATATGCAGAATGCTTCCACCTAGGTTCTGATCTCAATTTGCTAGGAATGTAGCATGTGCATTCCTGCTATTGTCACCCTATGGACAAGATGCCAGCAGATAAATCCCTCAAGGAGCAGGTAAGGTAGCCAGTATCCAGGAAAATGAAAGTATTATTTATATAAAGTAATTTTTATTGAGAGAATAAACAATAGAACAAACAGATATCAAAAAAAAAAAAACGAAGGTCCCTCAACAAATGTTTTTCAGGATACACCCAAGAAACACCCAGGATCACCCAAGAAACTCCTCCCGCCCCACCCCACTCCCCCTCCCACCCACCCGGTACAGAGAATCCCAGAGTACCAAGCAACCAAAGCAAGAAGAAACAAAAGAATGACTGTGCATCCATATACAAGTGAGCAGGTGCATGTACATCACATGAAGAGACTCCATGTCTCAGAGACGCTTTGCCACGAACCGGGATCTTAATATTGGCTAGATAGTACAGCAAAGAGAGTCTCAACAACTGCTTAAGAGGCAAGTACAGGGCCGGTAAATAATATATTACCCCTATCCGCCTCGCTCTTCACACTTAGTCCGTATTTCATATCTCCAGAGGCGAAATCTTTTGAATATCCACTGGAAGAACCGCATAGTAGGCTTGCCAAATGTCTCTAAAGTGTCTCTTCTTGCCAGGAGAGTATCTGGCATACAAGGATCCATACTCCAGTTGATAGAGTTCCATCATGAGGGTAGACCATTGTTGACGCGACGGCGGAGTTGGTTCTATCCATTTAAGTAAAATACATTTTTTGGCAATCAGACACGCCTTGGACACAAAGAAAATATTGTCCACCGAGACACTGGCATCACCCACGTCATTATTCAGTAAGCAGAAGGAGGACGACCACAAGAGATCAGTGCCCAACATAGCAGAGACAGCTCCTCTCACTTCTTCCCAGAACGCCTGTATAAAACTACAGGACCATAAACAGTGTATCAAGGAAGCATGCGGCTGAAGGCATTTCAAACAGGAATCAGAGGGAATTAGTCCCATGAGCTTCGCTCTGATCGGAGAGATAATAGTCCTGTGAAAAACTCGTTGTTGAAGTTCCCGCAAGGTGACATTAGTTATCAATTTAGGAATAGAAGCATATGCCTCTTTAAGCATAGAAATAGTCAGTTCCTCCCCACAGTCCAAAGACCATTAGGAAGTAAGGAGTCATATATAGAATAATTTTGAATTACACATAAATAAGAGTACAGACATGATAATGACGCAGTTTTAGCCACAAACTTTTAAGCAGATTAACAAAATGTGGAGAATCAATAGGTCCAGTGATCCCTTTCATAACAGCCAAATAAGCAGCACGAAGATTACCATAAAGTAAAAAATGGTGAGGTCGCATGCCTAATTGCTCTTTGGCATTGGGGAAAGGATCGTATTGTACCGTTTGAGGCAACCAAACCTCCCCCAAAGGCCAACCAGAGGAAATGTCTAGACCATATACTTTAGGAGGGAGGGGAGAAATACCTATCACACTGGAATAAAGGAAAATGTGTAGACACCTGAACAGGAAGCCCCAGAGCCTCTCGCACATGTGTCCAAATGGAACGCATGGTTCGAAACCATACCAAACTTAAGTATGTCGCTCAATTGGCACATGGGACTGAACATGTAAGACAAATCTGGGATCCAACGGTTTGCACACGGCTTGTATTAGATGAGTGTCCGTATATTGGGATGAACTCAGAAGCCAATCCCCGCAGAAAACGTAGGTTAGATTCTCTCGAGTATAACCTGAAGTCCGGAAGTGCCAGGCCACCCTGCACCTTAGGCGGCCGTCAGAGTACTATACTGCCAGCCGTGCCTTTTTGCCCGCCACAGAAAAATTCTGAGCGCCCTTTTGTAATTTACAGTGATCCTTCACAAGCATAAGACTAGTATCATGGAGAGTAGGTAGAGTAACGAGGTGCGATAACCATCTTGACAATGGCGATTTCTACCCTGTAGGGAGAGAGGTAATTATGCCAACTCTTTAGAGTTTGAGTCGCCTTGGCAATCGCTGGAGGAACATTTAAGGCATACCAAGTCTCCGGATTAGGATGGAGCCGAATCCCCAGATTATTTAATGGGAGAACGCGCCCACTTTACAGGAAAATCCTGCCACCACCAAGGTCAGTGTAACAGTTTAAATCCAAAGCCTCTGTCTTATCCAAGTTCAATTTAAAGCCAGAAAGGGACTGTAATGAGAAAATATCTTAAGCTTCTGGGAGAGCAGTGCGTGCATGCGTGAGAGAAGGAGAATGTCATCTGCAAATAACAGAGTCTTATAGACTTGCTTCCCCACAGGGATTCCAGTAACACTTGCTGTGTGCTGGAGTTTACAAACGAGAGGTTCCACAGTCAAAATAAATAAAAGGGGAGAGAGAGGGCACCCCTGTCTTGTGCCTCTCCCTAGAGAGAATTCCCCCGAGAGTAGACCATTAACCAAAACTCTAGCTGTGGGATTGGAGTATAAAAGGGTAATATAATCAAAAATCTTCCCACAGAACCCCATTTTACCTAAGACCTGTTTAAGGAAAGGCCATGCCACCCTGTCAAAAGCCTTTTCAGCATCGCAGGTCACAATGAGTGGTTCTGGTAGGGAGGAAATAAAGCAATTTTCCAAGGCAGCTTGCACCTTATGGATGTTAACCGCCGATCTCCTACCGGATACAAAGCCAACCTGACCGGGTGAAATCAATAAAGGCATAATTGGCTGTAGTCTAGTGGCTATGACCTTGGCATATAATTTAATATCTAAGTTCAGCAGAGAGATCGGCCGGTAGGAGGAAGCTAACAGCGGGTCTCTGCCTGGTTTAGGAAGCACCACTATAGTGGCAGACCGGAGAGTAGCAGGCATTGAGCCTTGGGCGACCATGTCTTCAAATAAAGATTGTAAACTCGGGGCTATATCTGTCGACAGAGATTTATAAAATATCGCGGTTAATCCATCAGGGCCAGGGGCCTTGTTATCTTTCAAAGCTTTAATCGCAGACAGAATTTCTGAAATCTCGATAGGTCGGTTTAGAGAAAGGCATTGCGCCTCAGTTAGAGTAGGGAGAGGGAGATTCCGTAAAAACTCTGTAATTGCTACCTCGTCAACCTGCTCCGCTGAATATAAAGTAGTGTAATAGTCAGAAAACAGGTGGGCAATATCTTTAGACACAGACTTAACTGCACCACAAGGAGCACGTAGATTAGCAATAAATTTAGAGGACTCTTGAGCCCTAAGGAGCCGTGCCATAAGACCGCCAGCCTTATTTCCGAAGTGAAAAAAGGTGTATTGCCTAAAGCGCAGGGTCCTTTCCGCCCTAGCATGTAAAAGATTGTTGAGCGCAATTTGTGTTGCTTTATATTGGGAGAGCAAAGCTTCATTTCCCCCAGTAATAACCTGATGCTTAAGCTGGTTTAACCGTTTCTCCAGAGAGAGAATGGCTTCATCTGCCTTACGCTTTTTATGACTCGCATAGCCAATAATTTCCCCTCTTAAAACAACTTTCGCAGTCTCCCACAATAATACGGGATTACTGGTATGCTGTGCATTAAAGGTCAAAAAATCTCGCCATTTGTCCAGGAGGAATTTCGGGAACTCTGGATCCCTGATTAAATGAGAGGGAAGCCTCCATTGCTTGGGAGTATTGGCATCCGCGATCGCCATCGCACCTATTACCGGGCAATGATCAGAGATCACGAGCGAGCCAACAGAGGCTTTGGAGAACTTCGGGAACAAACTTTCAGAGATTAATAAGTAATCTATGCGCGTTCTAGTAGAATGCGCACGTGCCATGTGCGTAAATTCTCGTTCCCCTGGATGAAGGACCCTCCAGAGATCCAACAGTTGTAAGTGCTTACCAAGAAACAATGGGCCCTTTTTCTCGCTTAGGGGATGCCCACCCAAATAAGGATATCTGTCCAATTGAGGATCAATTACAATATTTAAATCACCCCCCAGAACAATAGGACTAGCTCCAAACTTGGATAGGTGAGTCAAAAGAGTACTAAAAAAAGTGTGGTCATAAGAGTTAGGAGCATACACAGATGCCAAAACAATTAACGATCCCATTAGTTCACCATGAACGATTATGTACCTCCCATTGGGATCTATTATTGTTTCCTTAACTGTAAAAGCAACGTTGTTATTGATCAGAATAGCAACTCCCCTGCTTTTGGTGTTCCCCGTAGCATAGAATACCTGAGACACCCATTTTTTCTTCATTTTGACCACTTCAGCCGCGGACATATGTGTCTCCTGCAAGAATGCGACACTAGCATGTAGTTTATGTAAATGTGCCAGCACCTTTTCCCGCTTAATCGGGGTGCCCAAACCCGCCACATTCCACGTTATAAATTCTAACCCCATGTTGGAAGCCTGTAGAGGAGCCCTCGCAGAAACGCATCAGGTAGACAGATAGTGAGCCTCCACGCCCATACACACATCAGTAAATGCTTCATGTTATGATACACAATCATACCTTGGACTTTAGCCAGTCTGTTAAGCTCTGTACCTTCATCCCAAATCCCCCCCTCCAACCCCTTTCCCCCTCCACTAGCCTCTGGTATAGACATAGTCAGACAAATCAACAAACAAAGTAACCCCCTGCACCAGAAACTAGGGCACTTAATTGTAACCCCCAAAAACATGAACATCTGACGGAGAGACACCATAACTTTAGTGTGCTCAACCCCCACCCCAGACCTCCCCCTCTTAACAAGGCAGCAACCCTCAACGGGGTACGTGAGCCAGCCAAATTGGTCAAAATCATATACTGGATATATGAAGTTAAAAAGAAAAAGAAAAAAGAAATATACATAAACAGAGAAGTATATCCAGGATCCCCTGGTAACCAATCCAGCATCTGTCATAGTCAATGAAAAAGAATGCTTATCCAGGAAAACAAGCAACCCATCATCCAGTAGGCTGTGCATTCAGACACCTATAGCTGGTCAGTCAAAGGAAAATTAACCAAAACTAGCTCACGCTGTGCCTATCAAGCAACAAATATTTGAACCAGCTCCATCTTCCGCGCTTAGCCGTACGATTCAAGAAGTATCCGCCATCGGTGTAGCCTGCAAGGTCTGAACGTAGTTTTGAGCATCTTCTGCGGAGGTAAAGGATTGAAGGCTCCCGGATGAGAAATATTGAGCTCGCGCAGGATACAGAAGAGAAAAACGTATCTTCTTTGCAATCAGCTCGCACAGACTCCGTTGAAGGCTTTACGTTTGGTAGTTACTGCAGGAGAGAAGTCTTGGAAGACTAAGATTTTTAAGTTTTCATAAAGGAACTCTTTCTGTTTACGGTAGTGTTGTAGAACTAAGGATTTGTGTGCAAAGTGAAGAAATCGCGTAATGATCACTCTGGGGCGGCGGTTCTGGGCCCCATCTGGTTCCTTCCTATTTCGATGTGCTTCGCTCCAGTAGGCCCCCGGAGGAGAGGCCAACGACGGAAACAAGGCCCAAGAGCCATGCTTCCAGAAGGTGAGGAGATCGGTTTCCACCAGGGTCTCGGAAAGCCCAAATAGCAAATTATTACGGCGAAGAAACGATTTCTAAGTCGTCAATCTTTTCTGTTGCAATCTGCGCCGCTTTTTCTAGGTCTGCTACCTTCCTCTCCAAAGCGCCCACATCGTCCTCCACAAGTCCGATCCGCCCTTCAGCGCGTTCTATCCGTGAGTCCAAGTCAGTCAGGGAAGCCCGTACCCTCAGCTATTTGTTCCGACAGCTGGTGCAGCCGTACATCCAACGCGGCCACTACGGCCTGAGAAATTTTGTCCTCCAGAGATTCAAGAGGTAGTGCTTCATCATCGAGGCCAGCGGCGGCCATTTTGGCATCAGGGGGCTTCGGTTTGTCTTTCTCCTTACGTGCAGTTCTTGTCGCCATAAGAAGCAGAATAAAGCCACTTGCAGGATCACTAGTAAACGAGGAGTCTATAGATGTTTCTTCGAGGCAGTTAGGTTACGATAGAGCCGGATGGCGAGGGATTAATCTGGGGTGACGATCGGAGCTCAGGCTTTTAGCTGCCGCTGAGCTCACCACATCACGTGACCTCCAAGTATTATTTATAAATGTAGACCTGGTCCAAATTTCGGGACTGCAGGTATACTTTTATTTGTGCTTAAACTCTTCCACTATTTCTACATTCATTATGCCTATAGTATTCATTATACCTACAGTAGCTGAATGTAATCAACTTTGAAGTGGATGGAAAGGCAGAATATAAATCAAATAAATAAAATATTCTTTATGGGTGGATGGCTCTGCAGCACAGGGTAATACTTGATTGCATATCCCTTTAAGTAAGTGTGTTGGGAGAAATAACCTCTAGAGGGTGTACTGCTCTGTATAAGTTTGAATTTCTAATGGGCCGATTCAGTAAATGAGGCCCGGCGGTAGAAACAGGCAAAAGGAGGTGCTAGGGACACTAGCGCGCCCCTAGTGCTTCCTTTTGGCCTGGAGCGGCGGCTGTCAGCGGGTTTGACAGCCGACGCTCAATTTTTGCCTGGCACGGTTCTCAAGCCCGCTGAAAGCCATGGACTTGGAAACCGGAAGCCGGCAAAATTGAGCGTCCAGTTTTCAACCCAACAGCCGCGGGCTGACTTCACCTTTTTTTTTTTACTTTTTTTACCCTTCAGGACCTCCGACTTAATATCGCCATGATATTAAGTTGGAAGGTGCACAGAAAAACAGGTTTTACTGCTTTTCTGTGCACTTTCCCGGTACCCGAAGAAATTAGCGCCTACCTTTGGGTAGGCGCTAATTTCTGAAAGCAAAATGTGTGGCTTGGCTGCACATTTTGCTTTCTGAATCGCGTGGGAATACCTAATAGGGCCATCAACATGCATTTTCATGGCGTGTCCAATGGCGCACTGTACTGTATCGGCCCGTAAGTGAGAAGGGTGGGTTGTGTTCTATAAAGGAGAAGAAAGGAAAAAGGTTAGAATTAGAGTTCAAGGGAGCAGGTCCCATCTTGGGTTCTGGGAAGATTCCTAAGGTCTTTCTGTCTAGGATGGCCTCTCTTTTACCTTGGATGCTTGCAAACCAAGGGCCTACTCCTAGGTACAGACACCTAATAAAGAGCCCCTGGAGGAGCAATGGACACAGCTATCTACAAGAATAATTTCCTGCCTGGAAGAATCCTATGCTGATGGACTCAGGAATAATAGTGAGTAATACCTGCCTTATAATGGGATCAAACTGGAGATTTTGTTTTCTTTGTGGCTATTACTCTAGCAGCTGGAGTTATAATGGTAGGGTTGCTATCAAGATTTGGGATGTGTTCCCATGGCTGTCTTAGTATTTCTGCAGTTAGAAATCTGTGACTCATCCATTTCTAAACAGCACCTCCCTGTGGCAGAGACCTTTCCCTGCTGTTGTGGCTGAGGTTGGTGGAGTGTTAGGTGTTTCTGCATTGCAAGGTCTCTAGTTGGAACCTCACAGGGTGTGTTGTGTGATGCCATCTTTTTAACTGGGTCTCCTGTGCAGAAAACGGGTCCAGAATCCACCCAGCAAAATCTCCATGGGGTAGGAAGGAAAAGCAGGGATAAATTTAGGAAAAACACCCTGAGTGAAGATGTTAGTTTGGAGAACCTCTGAAATAAATAATTCCTGAAGTAAAAGGTTTAACAATTTTATTTTAATAAAAGAAAAGGATAAGGAGTTTGCTGACAATAAACAATACACCAAGGGGTAGATTTTCAAAACATACCCCTGCCTCCGGCTGCGCGCGCCGAGCCTATCTTGCATAGGCTCGGCGGCGCGCAAGCCCTGGGACGCGCGTAAGTCCCGGGGCTTGGAAAAATGGGTGTTCCGGAGATGGGGCGATGGCCCGGGGGCGTTCTGGGGGCGGGACCGAGGTGTCTGGAACAGCCACCGAGTCGGGGATGGAGAGCTGGCACGCGCTAGTTACGCCTGCCTGGAGGCAGGTGTAACTTCTCCAACATAGTTAGGGCTGGAGGGCGGGTTAGATAGGGGAAGGGAGGGGAAGGTGCAGGGGGGGGGGGGCGAAAGGAAAGTTCCCTCCGAGGCTGCTCCGATTTCAGAGCGGCCTTGGAGGGAACGGAGGAAGGCTGCTTGGCTCGGCGCGTGCAAGTTGCATAATTGTGCACCCCCTTGCGCGCACTGACCCTGGATTTTATAACATGCACGCGCAAGTTATAAAATCGGGCGTAGATTGTTCGCACAGGGTTGAGCGAACAAATCTACGCCCGTGCGCATGTTATAAAATCTGGCCCCAAGTATATAAGAGTTTTTACAAATCTCTTTGAAACAATCTTGCAAGACAACTTTTTTCTTTTGTAGATATACTTAGGCAACAATGAACTTTTACCAGATTTTAATTCTTTTTTAAACACAGAATTACTGTGAAAAAAATATTAACAATTTTTTTTTTACAGAAACAAACTGAAACTAGCTATGAGTCAGATAAGTATTGTATCTGTGTTTTCTTCTTTTACTGAATTCTGTGTCTGTACTCCAAAGTGGTATTTTAAGAAATAGATCCTTTGTGTTTTTTCTTTTAGGCTCTTCTGGAACACAAAGTCCCTTTGTCTTTTCTTTCCCTCTGTGTGTGGCAGTTGGCTTTCTCTATTGAGCTCAATAATATATACCTAGTCTGGCCAGACCTACTGTGTGATTTTTCAAATGTGAGTGTACCACACTTATCTGCAGTCTTTTGCTTGACAAAGCTCCAATGTGATGTCTTGGTGGCAGCAGACAACTTCTGGGCGATGATTCTGGATTCAGCAGATGTCTTCAGGGCATCAAGTCCAGATGTGCTGGGCATTGGCACTGCCACAGCATCCTCGCTTCCAGAGGTACCTACTGCCTCACCGTACAAAATCAATATAAAGCCTACCTTTCTAGTACCAAAAATCTTCCACCAGCTGTCTTGCTAGTAAGGAGTCTGACAGCTAAGTGAACTGATTAGCTAACTATACTAAATAGTAGATATGTGCCTCATTTTTAGGTATCGGTTTGGGCTTTGGTTAGCTGCTTCGTGTAAAAATTTAGTTTTCCCAGGTGTCGTTTTTTTTTTTTTAACAAAATGAGTTAGTGTGCACTAACGGGCATACTGCGCACTAGCTTGGCGTTAGTGCGCACTATCGCGATGTTAGTGCGTACTACCAAAAAGTGCAACTTAAAAGTTAAAACGTATCAATTTATGAGGAGTTCGTTAGCTAGAGGTATGGTTCTGGGTTCCCACTGGTTCACTCCACCTTGAAGACAGCCAGTGGGAATGTAGAACTCATCCGGCGTAGTGCGCACTAACGCTGGTTAGTGCGCACAAAGGCATAATGTGTGCGCACTAACTAAAGTTAGTGCGCACTAATTTGAGCATGCTCTATGGGGTCCCCAGGGGCCATTTTGCTTCTACTACATGCACTAACAAATCTACAGACACTGACAGCAGAAGCGCAGTGCAAGCAGACTGACTCTGTCTTGATCTTGACTCTTGGAACAACAGAACATAGCTCAATTTCTACCACTGTAAGTATTAAGTATTAAGTGTAAGTATTAAGGTTTTGTTTTAGTTTTTCTACAGTATTATATAGTTATACTTTACTAGTTATAGTTATTATATAGTTATTATATAGTTATACTTTACTAGTTAAAGAACCCCTAAAAGTTCTTTGTCAACATGTTACAATGTATTCTGCCCCTGAGGCGACAGTTCAGTTCCATGTAAACCGGTGCAATATGTATTGTATACAGGAACATCAGTATATAAAAATTAAAAATAAATAAATAAATAGTTAGTTTAATTATATAGTTAGTTATAGTTATTTTAGTTAATGCACTTTTTTCGGTAAAGTAGCATAAAACAAAATTAATATAAAAATAATATTAAATGAAGTTACATTAGGGGAAATTAAAAGTTTAATCCACAAAGTACTTCATTTTATTTTATGCTAGTTTAGTGAAAAAAAAAGTTTGACACAGCAGAGATTGTCAGTGTCACCTGTGGGGGGGGGGGGGGGGGAGGATAGTGAAGGGTGAGACAGCTCCCTCCCTGCATTACTAGTGTGAGGCTGGCTTCACAGATGGGGGGGAGGGGGGGAGCTGCCTGGCCCCTCACTCCTCCCCTCCCCATGTCCCAGCCAGTGAATGGTGTGATGGGTGAGGGGGGGAGGATGGTGAAGGGTGAGACAGCTCCCTCCCTGCATTACTAGTGTGAGGCTGGCTTTTGGACAGACAGCTTTCCTTCACTGATGGGGGGAGCTGCCTGGCCCCTCACTCCTCCCCTCCCCCTTCTCCCAGCCAGTGAATGGGGTGTGGGTGAGGGGGGAGGATGGTGAAGGGTGAGTCAGCTCCCTCCCTGCATTACTAGTGTGAGGCTGGCTTCACAGATGGGGGGGGGGGGGAGCTGCCTAGCCCCTCACTCCTCCCCTCCCCCATGTCCCAGCCAGTGAATGGTGTGTGGGTGAAGGATGGAGGATGGTGAAGGGTGAGACAGCTCCCTCCCTGCATTACTAGTATGAGGCTGGCTTCACAGATGGGGGGGGGGGGGGGAGCTGCCTGGCCCCTCACTCCTCCCCTCCCCCATGTTCCAGCCAGTGAATGGTGTGTGTGTGAGGGGGGGTAGGGAGGATGGTGAAGGGTGAGACAGCTCCCTCCTTGCATTATTAGTGTGAGGCTGGCTTCTGGACAGACAGCTTTCCTTCAAGGTGGGGGGAGGGGGGAGATGCCTGGCCCCTCACTCCTCCCCTCCCCCATGTCCCAGCCAGTGAATGGTGTGTGGGTGAAGGGGGGGGATGCTGAAGGGTGAGACAGTTCCCTCCCTGCAATACTAGTGTGAGGCTGGCTTCACAGACCGGTGAGGGGGGGGAGCTGCCTGGCCCCTCACTCCTCCCCTCCCCCATGTCTCAGCCAGTGAATGGTGTGTGGGTGAGAGGGAGGAGGATGGTGAAGGGTGAGACAGCTCCCTCCCTGCATTACCAGTGTGATGCTGGCTTCTGGACAGACAGCTTTCCTTCACAGATGGGGGGAGCTGCCTGGCCCCTCACTCCTCCCCTCCCCTATGTCCCAGCCACTGAATGGTATGTGGGTGAGGGGGGGGGGAGGATGGTGAAGGATGAGACAGCTCCCTCCCTGCATTACTGGTGTGAGCTTCTGAACAAACAGCTGTCCTAAAGCACATACTTTTTTTTCATCTTCTTTTTTATTTTCTCATGGTAGGATGGAACGTGAAAGGGAAGATTCTGCCTCCCCCCCCCCCTCCCCCGTCCTCCTCCAAGGTGGCAGCTTCCAAAAACAGGTCCAGGAAGCCTCGCTTAACCCAGGCTGATGTGGACCTCCTGGCTCGGCTAATCCTCCTGGATGAGAGGAACCTCTACACCCCCCCAGGCAGCAGGCCTAACTTAGAAAGGGAGACTGCTGCCTGGGCCTCTCTCAGGAGGAGTTTTGCCGGTGGGCCTCCTACCCTCGTGAGGTTGAAGACCTCAAGAAGAAAGGTGAGAGATAATGTTTGTCATATGTATATTATGTATATTATGTATATTTTGTAATTAAAAAATGAATAGAGTATGCTAGTAGCATAGAGTAAGTTATATAATTATAAAGTTATAACTACTATAACTAATAACAGTTATAATATTACATAAATATATTTAAAAGAACAGAATACTAGTAGCAGTGTACCACCCTTACCCATACTATACTATTACTAATACTTACTTACTAATAACTAGACTACAAAGGAAGAAAATTATCTGTGGTATATTATTGATATTTATATTTATCTTTTTGAAATGGTGGTATTTGGGATTTTTGAATGCCACATTGAAATATAAATTAAATAGTATTTGCTATTACTAACTTTTCTATGTTGCATAAAAAATAACCTAGTAGGTCAAGGCAAGAACTTGGCATGTTGTAATAATTAATCAATGTTATTCTTTTTCCTGTATATTCCTCTAATTCTCAGGTCTCCATTTGTGACAGCACCAGGGTAGGTGGCTTGAGGAGGTCCGCCAAACATTGTCCCATCCCTTGCCTGGTAGGTTGTTTTCAGAATACTACACAAGTATACAAATATTATTCAATTAATTGTAATGGAATTGTGTTTAATTATGTTTGTTTACTATAACAGTGAATGAATCCTTGTGTCTGATCTCATTCTTGTTTTTGAAATTTTAACTGTTGTTCTCTGAATTTTGATCTGTCTTGTACAGAACCACACCCCGGCAGGGATGAGGCGGGGCTTCCTGGGCCTAGCAGGAGGTAGAGCTGCCACCAGAGGAGGACAGAGGCACCAGCGACAGATAGTGGTCGAGGGTAATAATATAATATCTGAGGCTGAAAAACAAAATCATTTTTTTATATCAGTCAGTTATAGTGGCTGGGGATGTGTGTATTTATTTATGTATTTGTATATATATTATAATGACACTGAGTGACTAGTACTACGAGAGTAACTAAGGAATGGAAGGAGAAAGAGAAGAATAGATTTGTTTGTAGTGTACCTCCTACCATCATATTCTGTCTAACCTGAGAGTGACTCCATTATTTCTGGCTTTCCAATCTTCCACCTTCAAATTATGTTCTCTCTCATTCTCTAATCTATGTAGATTGATTTGATATTCCTCCGCTCTCCCCTTCCTCCTTCTCCCCTGTGATGGACTCCTCATTTTCCTACAACCCTCAAGGTTAATAAACCAAAAGGTAGATTATTTTATAAACTTGCTCACACGCATCCAGTATTTGCTTATTTTATTTGCCATATATGACTATGTATGTAATGTATGAATTGTTCTGTGTCTCATGTTGAATTTGTTTTTTACATTTCTTACAGGAGCAGCACCAGCAGCCCAGCCAAAGCAGAAGCACCAGTACTGCCCTACTTCCTGCAGGATCTCCTTCTAGATGCAAATGCTGTGCACAGTTTCAAAGCTGGAGGAGATCCTGCAGGAAGTACAGCAGTTCAAGGCGAAATATGATGCTGACTTCATGATGTTGCAGCAGGAGGTCACAGAAATGAAGGCCAGTGTCAGAAATGTGGAGAGGAGGTTGTCAGCCCTGGAGGAGGCCCTCAGGAGCAGAGGGAAAGTGCTTCTCCTCCTCACGGAGATGCCTCATGAGGAGGAGATGCCAGTTCCCTCTGCTCCAGAGCAGGCTCCTCAGGGGTCAGCACCCTCCTCTCCACATGATGACCCTGCTGCAAATCATGAAGTCAAGGCATCATATTTCGCCTTGCCCCGGGCTCCTCCACTCTTTTTTTTTTTCTAGAAATAAAAAAGAATATGTTTTTTTATTTTAGTTAGTTAATTTGTAAAAATAAATTCTATATTTCTTATTTAAAATGTTTGTTTGTTTCTTTTTTATATATTATTCTGTGTTATTTAAACTAATAATTAATTATTCCAAAATTAATTAGTATAGTAATGGTAATGGTACTACTAAGTAAATTACAGAGAGCAGAGACATGTATATGGATGTATGTCGTATTATAATCCAACAAATTTCAGTGTTTTTTGTACTAGTAATAGTATGACACTCAGTCAGTCATACACTTCCATGACACATTCAGTCTGGTTGAATTAGCACAAGTTGTATACTTGTGAGCAGTAGCGCCATCGTCAAGGCTTCAACCTTGGCTACTGACCATTCACACAACTTTCAACCTGGCCAATGCAATATTGTGCAGTGTGCAGCACTCAAGCTACTGCAACGACTCACACGTTGATGTCAAAAATTGCTGCATGACCAAGACAGCCATTTGAAGCAGAAAATGTAATGCTTGTGATACTAAAGTAGGAGTAAGAAGAAAGCATAATCATGAAAAAAAACACACCTTTAGAAATGTACAACAGCTGGGTGCTCAGTTTTCTTTTTTTATTATGATTTCTTAAGGTCTTTTGTTTGTTCCACATGATTCTGATTTCTTAGTCCTAGTACTAGTAATAGTTAGTTACTGTAGTCTGTTAGTACTTTACTATTAGTAGTATTGCTATGAACAACAATACTGGGACTGGCAGAATTACAGGCAATAAAATACATTCTCTGCTTTAAATGGGCTCCTAGGACACATGGAAAATTTTGGTATCAAAGTGTATCTATTCTGCAATCTGCATTCATTACCAGTACACAGCTACACACACACTCGAGGGTGTGTATATTTTTTTTTAATCAATGTATTGTTACAGTAGTGGGATATAACAGGTATATTTCTGCCAGGATCCTTTCTCAGTCTCTGTCCTCCTCCACTGCAGGGGCTCGTGCGGTCGGCACAGCTCAGTCGGGGCAAGAGCCCGCTCACCCCTCCCTTCTGTGAGCCAGCAGTGAACAGTGAACCGGGAAATTAAGAGAAAAAAAGGGACAAGAGGGCTCAGAAACCTGCAAAATATAGAGAAGCAGCAGGACCACGTGGTGAGTGATACTGCTCCCACCCCCAGCCCAGCACTGTTTTCAGGCGTTTAAATTACAGACGCTTCCCTGGGCGTCCCTCTTTCTGCCAGGATCCTTTCTCAGTCTCTGTCCTCCTCCACTGCAGGGGCTCGTGCGGTCGGCACAGCTCAGTCGGGGCAAGAGCCCGCTCACCCCTCCCTTCTGTGAGCCAGCAGTGAACAGTGAACCGGGAAATTAAGAGAAAAAAAGGGACAAGAGGGCTCAGAAACCTGCAAAATATAGAGAAGCAGCAGGA
Source organism: Rhinatrema bivittatum (assembly GCF_901001135.1). Classification (NCBI taxonomy): domain Eukaryota; kingdom Metazoa; phylum Chordata; class Amphibia; order Gymnophiona; family Rhinatrematidae; genus Rhinatrema; species Rhinatrema bivittatum. The sequence continues at coordinate 336,300,392 of NC_042619.1, read as the reverse complement.
CCACGTGGTGAGTGATACTGCTCCCACCCCCAACCCAGCTGTCTAGCCCAGCACTGTTTTCAGGCCCTTAAATTGCAGACGCTCCCTGGGGCGTCGCGCACCAGGCGTCGCGCACCCGAAGGAGCGCGACCTAAGGGGTTTGCCCCTTAGCGCGCCCCTTGGAGCGTCCCAGAGCAAGAGCCATTACCCACCCTTATCCATCCATCCAGCGATCACACATCCACCCATCCAGTCTCCTGCAGCATTCATCCAGTCCCCAGAGGCACTCATCCAGCAGCACTCATCCAATCTCCTGCAGCACTCATCCAGTCTCCAGCAGCACTCATCCAGTCCCCAGAGGCACTCATCCAGCGGCACTCATCCAGTCTCCTGCAGCACTCATCCAGTCCCCAGAGGCACTCATCCAGCGGCACTCATCCAGTCTCCAGAGGCACTCATCCAGTCTCCTGCAGCACTCATCCAGTCCCCAGAGGCACTCATCCAGCAGCACTCATCCAGTCTCCTGCGGCACTCATCCAGTCTCCAGCGGCACTCATCCAGTCTCCTGCAGCACTCATCCAGTCTCCAGCGGCACTCATCCAGTCCCCAGAGGCACTCATCCAGCGGCACTCATCCAGTCTCCGGCGGCACTCATCCAGTCTCTAGCAGCACTCATCCAGGCTACAGAAGCACACATCCAGTCTCTAGCAGCACATCCAAGCTCCAGTAGCACTCATCCAGCACCGATCCAACCTGAACAATAATGTACTACCGACCACGCACCTACAAATCACTCATCCCAATCATGATTTCCCCCACTACACAGTTACTAGGCCTCACCCTATTCACCATAATCCTATTCAACGCCCAATCTCTCACCAACAAAACTCTTATACTCAACGACATACTGCAGGACACAACCCCAGACGTTTGCGCCATAACAGAAACATGGCTCAAATCCACGGACATCACACTCATTAACCAATTACCAACGCAGACTTACGATTTCTTCTCCATCCCAAGACAAAAAAAAAGAGGAGGGGGTATCTTCCTAGCTGCAAAAAATCCTTAAGGTTCTCACACCACCCCATCAGTACAGTAACTAAACTAGAACTAGGATTGTTCAAATCAGAACAACTCCAAATCCTGCTAGTCTACGCCCCTCCAGGCTTACTAGAGTCAGACTCCTCTCCTATCATCGAAACCATAACTCTGCATCTCAATCTTGACTCCCCTGCTATAATCCTGGGTGACTTCAATTTACATGTGACAAAGTTCCCCTCTCTACAAACTGTGAAGCCCTCCTCACCGCACTGTCAGCGATGGGATTCAGACAACAAATCAATAAACCCACCCACAAAGCAGGCCACACGCTCGATCTACTCTTTACAAACACTGGTATTTCTCTTACAAAACAACCAAATTGCAAAAAAGTCCCATGGTCAGATCACTCTCTAATCTCCACCAGCTTTTCCTTACCTCGATCAGACTCCAAACTCAACTCAAGACCCTCTTTCCTATACAGAAAACCTTGCAACTCGGAACATCTAAGTAAAGCTCTAACCTCGGATCTACCACTCATTGAAGTATCTACCCCTAACGCTGCCCTCCAATCCTGGTCCAAAATAACAAAATCTATAGCAAACACTCTCTGCCCACTGACAACCAAAACAAGGTCTGCTAATACATCCAAACGACATCCCTGGTATAATGATGAACTACGAAAACTCAAACAATTACTTCGGCAAAAAGAAAGAAAATGGCGCAAAGCCCCTTCACCAGCCTCACTCTCTGATTACAAACGATCACTCCATCTTTACAAAAGTACCACGTTGAAAATCAAAAGAGACTACTATGCCCGAAAGGTTCATTATCTCAGCTTTGACTCAAAAGCTCTATTCGCCTTCGTTTCCAGCCTCACTAAACCTATCACTCCAGATATACCACCCGAACAAGCCCACACTAAAGCAGACGAATTGGCTCTTCATTTTAACAAAAAAATATCGGATCTCCTTAATCAGCTGATTCCAAACACTACGTCTCCAGATAACACATATCTTCCCCAAAATAAAGACATCCAGCTTAATGCCTTTGAACCCATCACAATCACAGAGATACAAAATGTATTAAAAAGAATGAAACCGTCATCACACCCATTTGATCAAATCCCTACCAAAATGCTTCTTCTTATCCCGGACACAATAGCAAAAACCCTAGCAGATATTATAAACTGCTCCTTATCACATGGCATCTACCCAGATGACCTAAAAACTGCCTCAATCAAGCCACTGCTAAAAAACCCAAATCTAAATGCATGTGATCCCAACAACTTCCGCCCTATTTCCAACCTACCATTTATAGCTAAAATCATGGAAAAACTGGTAAACATCCAACTATCCAACTACCTAGAGGACCACAGTATTCTGTCCCCAAACCAATATGGTTTTCGCAAAGCCGCAAGCACCGAAACGCTACTAATTTCACTCATGGACTACCTACTCTCTGGTATTGATAAAGGCCAAGCATATTTACTAATCCTCCTTGACTTCACGGCGGCCTTTGACACCGTCAACCACGCCCTTCTTCTAAAACAGCTGGCAAACATTGGTTTAACAGGTGCCACACTAAACTGGTTCAAAACATTTCTAGAAAACAGAGGATACAGAGTCAAAATTCATAATAAAGAATCCCAATACCACCCTTCTAATAGAGGAGTGCCGCAAGGATCATCACTTTCACCCACCCTTTTCAATGTCTACCTGCTACCACTCTGCCAACTACTTACAAAATTAAGCCTGAAACATTTCCTTTTTGCAGATGACGTACAGATCGTAATCCCTATAAAAGAATCAATCTCAAAAACAATGGAATACTGGGACAGTTGCCTATTAGAAATTAAACTTCTCCTCAACAGTCTAAACCTTGTACTCAATGCTTCGAAAACAGAATTCCTGCTCATATCACCGGAAAACAATAACACACTTCCTAAACCACCCACACTCCTTCAAACAACCCACGTAAGAGACTTAGGAGCCATCCTAGACAATCGTCTCAACCTCAAAACATTCATTAACCAAACCACCAAAGATTGCTTCTACAAATTACATATCCTGAAAAGAATAAAACCGCTGTTTCACACTCAGGACTTCAGAACAATCTTGCAAGCAATAATCTTTTCCAAACTAGATTATTGCAACTCATTACTATTAGGCCTCCCAGCTTCTTACACCAAACCTTTACAAATGGTTCAGAACTCTGCAGCCAGAGTCCTTACAAATTCCAGGAAAATTGACCACATTTCACCTATTCTCAAAAACCTTCATTGGCTTCCGATCCACTATAGAATCATGTACAAAACCATTAACATCATTTACAAAACTATCAACCAACACACGCAACTCGACCTACAAATACCACTTAAAAAATTCACCTCCGCCAGGCCTATCAGGGAACACTACAAAGAGTCACTCCAAATTCCAAAGGCCAAAACCTACCAACATAAATCCTTGAGTCTCAGAGCCTTCTCATCAGCAGGTCCAGCTCTCTGGAACTCGATCCCACCTGATTTGAGACAAGAGCCATGCTCTTTAACATTTAGGAAAAGACTAATAACTTGGCTTTTCAAAAAAGCATTTCCAAGCCTTGAATAAAACCTCCTCTCACTAGCACTAACTCGTATGCAATAATGGAATGTAAACACGAATCAACCAACCTCAAACCCTCTCTCACTAATTCCTGCTGAATATTTATCATACTATTACCATTCACAACTGTGTCATATTTATTCATTTGATTACCTATGTACCGTTTTTATAGTCTTATTTTTTCACTTGCTATTCTAATGTATCAATAGGCTGAAATGTAAATATTGTGCTGTTCAATTTCTCCCCTTCCATCCCAAGTTTATTTTCCTTGTTTTTTGTAACTTTCCCTCTCCCTTTTTCTGATTCACTGTATTTAAAGTTCAAGGTTCTTATTGAAAATATTGTTTTTTACGTTACGTTATGCTTTACACTCCTTGTTATTTGTAAACTGGGTTGATGTGATGCCTATCATGAAACTCGGTATAACAAAAACAATAAATAAATAAATAAATAAATAAATAAATAAAATAGCTAGCGACTACTAGTAGTAGCTAATAAGCCTAATATCACATTAGTAGCCAGTAGCCACTAGCAGTAGCTAGCAACCTCTCTGTGCACTGTAAGTGCAATTTAATATTGCACTGGCCTGAAATTCTTTCATACTTCATTCACACAATCATGCCATCGGAGATGGTCGCTGAGGCAGAGGAACCCAGCGAGGACTTGCCTGCCTTGGAGGTGGACACTGGGGGAAAGGAGCCTGGGAGTGAGAAGCCTGTGTTGGGGACGCAGCAGGACGGAGTGTTCATGTCTGGTGACTCACAGACTGGCTTCTCCTGGAGGCCACAAGAGGCAGCAGCGGCCAGCGGCAGTGTAGTGGTAGCGGCACTGCTGGGCACCCCAGCGAGCGATGCGGGGAGCACAGCTGCATAGAGCCAAACCTCTCTTCCAGCCCTTGACCTTGGATCTGGGGCCTCGACAAGAGGCTCATTCCTCCCAGTCACAGGGAAAGTCCGGATACCCAAGCAGTGGAAAGTTCGTTTTGATGAAAACCAATTGTTCTACTAAGTCTGGAGACAAATGTGCACGGTGTGGACTCACTATGTTCCCTGTCATTGAAAATACTCTTTCACTTTGCACACTGGTTGGCGGGCAGGAAAGAAAGTGCTTTGCTACTATTGCAAGATCAGGCCACATTGAAGCTTTCTGTGCCCAATATCTCAAGGGATCTGAGTCCATGCTCTGAATTGGCTGAGACAGAAAACTCTTAACATGCATTTCTGAAACATTCTCCTGCAGGTAGGACTCAGTAGTCACTCTTCTGCCAACAGCTGATGCGATTGCTTGTGACATGTCAGCTAGTTCATTAAACTTGGAATGACTAATAATTTGATGTGTCATGGAAGGGGTAGGGGAACAGCTGATACTAGTACTTGAGAAGGATGGAGTTGGAGACTGTTTGACATTATGTTTTCAACCATTGTAATCAACTTTTTTTTCCAGTGTATAAGAGCATTGTACTTGAGAGCAATACTGCCTTTCACACGTGGGTCACACATCGTGGCTAACATATAGCAATCCCTTTGCATGAGAGGTTTCAATCTTTTTTGTACTTGCTCTTTTAAGCATTTAACAAGCAGTAACACTTCCTTAGAGAAATCTGGCTGATGCAGAAACTCCTCTAATACCTCCTCCAGATAGTTTATTACAAGGATGACACCACCCAGCGTGACCGTAGCTGAACTGAATGTATCAGTATATACTTTGAAAGGCTTGAGGACATGCACCATCTGTGCAATGTTTGTCCAGTCCTGACATCCAAGAGGATTTTCCAATCCAATTTCAGTTGCCATTGCCAAATTATGAAGAGGTGTCTGCTGTTCAGACAACCTCTCCAACATAAGATAGGTGGAATTCCATCTGGTAGGCACATCCTGAAGAAGGTTGTGCAAAGGTGCGCCAACTGCTATTTGCCTCTTTCTGAGTTGCTTCCCACTTTTCACACTGCGGTTGAAATGCCCAGCTATTTTGCGATACTTTTCAATCAACCGCTTCAGGAGTTGACTACTACAACTAGTACCCGCCTTCCTTACCACTAAGCCCCAAAGCATCCCTCACTATCAGATGCAGGGTATGTGCAAAGCATCAGATGCCCTTGAATCCACCATCAGCCAGAGCCTTAATAATATTGGAACCATTGTCAGTAATGAAATATCCATTTAAGCATTCCATATCACTGCTTCTAAGGAGCCCATTCCATTTTTCCATCATCCCTTGAACTGCGTGTAACTGTGGCTCTTGTCTAGCACTTGAGCATGCAGTAAAGCTCACCGGTATCCTGGCGAAACCTTTTTGGAGCTGCTGGTGCTACTGCTGCCATTGCTAGTGCTGCTTACAGGTATTAATGCCTCATCCAGCTGCCACCAATGTGCTGTTAGAGACAAATATGCATGCATTGCATTCATACTAGTCCAAATATCAGTGGTGAGATGGATGCTCCTCCCCTTTGTAGTGCTGCATTTCAGCACTACATTTTCTGTATAGGGAAGGAAGCACCTGATGGCTAAATGTAGTTCTTGAAAGAAATTTGTAGTAAGGGGCAAAATAATGGAGCATCCGCTTAAATCCCTCATTTTCTACAACCTGCAGTGGCTGATCATCCAAAGCAATCATTAGAGCAATATGTCGTGTACCCACTTTGGACATTGCCTGCTTCCTGCTCTGTGACATTGCAGAAAAACACCACCCCATCTGCTCAATGGTAGCTTGCCACTGCTGGTGGGGATGAGGAGGAGGAGACTGCTGCTTCTGCACACAATCTGTATCTTCTTTAGTACTACTACTTTCCTTCTGTGGCTGCTTCCCTGTTGCTTTACTTGAAGCCTGGGCAAGCACGGTGGGACCAGTTTCTTCTGCAAGCAACAGTGCTCTATGCTCTCTTTCAAGGTGATATTTCATGTTGCTGTTAGTAAGATTTCCAATAATTCTTCCACAGTTCACCATTTTTTACAATGGATACATTGTCCAAATCTCTGGTCAGCCACAACATGATAATGATTCCAAATCTTAGATGTCCTTGTACTGTTCCTTACGCTAGGCTGGATACTTGTCATTTTCATACTACTAGAAATAGTAGCAGTAGTAGTAGTTTTAGTCATGTGCGGATGTTCAAATGGTGTAGGGGACAGGGTATCATCAATACTGCTGGCACTGGCAGTAGTTGTTTGCTTTGCAATCTGACTAGTAGCGGTTCTAGTCATTCTCATTGGTGTTTTTGCAATCTGACTAACATTGTCATTGCTGGTGTTCTCCTTCTCCTCCTCCTCAGAATGTTTACTAGCCAAGAGCCCCTGATCATCAACATCCTCCTCCTCCTCCTTCTCCTCCTCCTCCTCCTCAATATCTGATTCATCATCATCATCCAAGACTTTTTTGCAGAGGGCACTGGTAGTGGCATGATGATCCTGTGGTCAAAGAAGGATATAATAAATCTAGTAGATTAAACAAGTTAATAAATTAGTTTGGTATTTATTTTTTAAACTTTATTGAGCTAATGGCTATTGGCTAGCCCCAGACCACAGGACAAAGAAGGATATAGTGATTATTTATTAATAGTCAGTGAGTGACACTGACAAGTGATAATTTGATATAGTATATATATTATATTGCAATTGCAGTATTATATATCTACCATGCATTGGCCAGAGCATTAAATTGCAGCAGACTGAAACTAGGCTGCAGTAACTCACTCATTACATTAGCCTCCTGGCAGTGGCTGGCTATTAGGCTAGGCTACTGGCTGTTCTGTTAATGCTACAGGCAAGCATTGAGGTTAGCAGTTGTGGCACTGCAATCCTATTCCTATTTCCTATCCTTTTCAGGCCTATTCTGTTCTTTGGACTAAAATAACTTCTCCCTCCCACTTCAAGTCTTACCCGTAAGAGATTCCCTATCTAACACTTCTCCTTACCTCCCATCCCCCAAATCTCACACACAGGGGCAGAAGCCAAACACAAGCATCAAAGGGGTGACAGGCCATGCATGGTTGGTATCCAGGGAAAGTCTGCAACTTCCAGCCTCATATTTCTGGAAGAACTTACATTACATGAATCCCTGAAAAAAGCAAGAGTCCCTGCAGACTTCTACAATAGTGGGAAAAAATACTGAACTGGGACATGCCACCCCCCAGGAATGGAAACTGGATGATACACCTGAGAGCAGAGCAGAGACATGAGCTGGAATCAGACTCACAGGACAGGAAGGATACTAACATATATATATATATATATATATAAAAAAAAAGAGCCAGCTCCTAGAACATGTTAAGATGAAAGTTATTTTAGATATATAGCCCAAGACCACAGAGCAGATACATAATATATGATATTGGATGTATAGACACCTATTGGCCAATTATAGGTTTAGTAGAGGAATTGATATACTATACTAGTAGTGGTTCACTGGCTTTAATAGCTAGCCACTAGCCCAGTGACACTAGGCTAATAGCCTAGCTATCTATAATAAATCTAGTAGATTAAACAACTTAATACATCTATATAATATTAATAAATATAATATTCTATAATATGATATAATATAAATCTACTAAAACTCTATTGCTGCAATGCACAGAAAGCACCTACCTTGTCCTTTACAAGCACTGCTGCTGGTGCCTAGGCTAGGATAATGCTGTGAACTGAAGTGCTCACTCAATTAAAAACAGAAAAAAAGTAGCAGTACTAGCTAGCAAGCTCACTGGTAGTGGCTGGCATCAGCTAGCTAAGATAACATTTATCACAATTGCACTAATTACAGAGAGAGAGAGAGCACCTGGCCATACTGTCATGGCCCATAGGTATTTGTATCCCTATGGTAGGCCCACCAAGTAACTCGAGGTGGGGATTAGGTAAGAGTGTAGGGGATTAGGGGCCACTTTGACATTCTACGTGACACCTACGAAAGAACAGTGGTCTCTTGTGAAGATTTGATGGCCTTTAGAGTGGGGAAACTCACTCCAAGATGAGATTTGGGCAAGGTTCTCTCAACCTAGCTTGATGTTACCCAGGTAGAGAGTCCATCAAGCTAGGTTGAGAGAACCTTGCCCAAATCTCATCTTGGAGTGAGTTTCCTCACTCCGAAGGCCAGGAAATCTTCACAAGAGACCTCTGTTCTGTTCGTAGGTGTCACGTAGAATGTCAAAGTGGCCCCTAACCCCCTACACTCTTACCTAATCCCCACCTCTAGTTACTTGGTGGGCCTACCATATGGATACAAATACCTACCTATGGGCTATGACAGCATGGCCAGGCTTGCTTTCTCTTTCCTCCTATTTTCTGAGTTTGCATCGCACCATACGAGAAATTAGGAAAGCTAATCAAGTTGGTAGTGCAGTAATAATATTTACTCTTTCGGATAGTAGAAAGACTAGGGGGCGCTCCATGAAGTTAGCATGGGGCACATTTAAAACTAATCGGAGAAAGTTCTTTTTTACTCAACACACAATTAAACTCTGGAATTTGTTGCCAGAGAATGTGGTTAGTGCAGTTAGTATAGCTGTGTTTAAAAAAGGAATGGATAAGTTCTTGGAGGAGAAGTCCATTACCTGCTATTAAGTTCACTTAGGGGTGGATTTTAAGAGCCTTGCTCGCCGGTGCGTTATTTTACATAGGCCTACCGGCGCACGCAGAGCCCCGGGACTCACGTATGTCCCGGGGTTTTCCGAGGGGGGCGGGCCCGATCCGCGCGGCGTTTTCGGGGCGGGATGTAGCGTTTTGGGGGCGGGTCCGGGGGCGTGGTTACGGCCCGGGGCGGTCCGGGGGCGTGGCCGCGCCCTCCGGACCCGCCCCTAGGTCGCGTCCCGGCGCGCTAGCCGGCCCGCTGGCGCGCGGGGATTTACGTCTCCCTCCGGGAGGCGTAAATCCCCCGACAAAGGTAAGGGGGGGGGTTTAGACAGGGCCGGGGGGGTGGGTTAGGTAGGGGAAGGGAGGGGAAGGTGAGGGGAGGGCAAAAGAAAGTTCCCTCCGAGGCCGCTCCGATTTCGGAGCGGCCTCGGAGGGAACGGAGGTAGGCTGCGCGGCTCGGCGCGCGCCGGCTATACGGAATCGGTAGCCTTGCGCGCGCCAATCCAGGATTTTAGCGGATACGCGCGGCTACGCGCGTATCTACTAAAATCCAGCGTACTTTTGTTGGCGCCTGATGCGCCAACAAAAGTACGCCAAATCGCGCTTTTTGAAAATCTACCCCACAGAGAATAGCCACTGCCATTAGCAATGGTTACATGGAATAGACTTAGTTTTTGGGTACTTGCCAGGTTCTATGGCCTGGATTGGCCACTGTTGGAAACAGGATGCTGGGCTTGATGGACCCTTGGTCTGACCCAGTATGGCATTTTCTTATGTTCTTATGTTCTTAAGCCCTTAACGCATGCAAAAACGCCTTATCGCATTTTGATAAATGACCCCCTTAGTTAGCTAAGCCAGCTACCCCTTAACAATAAAGACTGTATTAACTATCAATCAACAGCTGCAGCTAATGACTGATTGAATAAAGAGCTGATGTTTTCTCCTCAAACCCACAAACAAAAGCAACACACAAGCAGAGCATCCCTTATTACAACGATTCTCAACCGGTGTGTCGCGACACACTAGTGTGTCGCCAAGCACCGGCTGGTGTGTTGCGTGCTCCTGGTCTCTCCCGCTGCTCTTTCTTCCCTGCTGCCGTTGCCGCCGGGCTATCAGAACGTTCAAGCCCAGTGGGAACGGCAGCAGTGCTAAAAGAAGCTGTGGCACCCGTGGCTGGCCTTTTCTTCTTCCCGCGCCCATGGGAGTGGGAAGCCTGTGTGTGTGTATGAATGAGAGAGATCAGATGACTGGTGTGTGTTTGTGTGTGTCTGTGAGAGAAAGAAAGTGATTATGGGAATGAGAAGCCTGTGCATGTGAAGAGTGAGCATGGGAGTGAGAAACCTGTGTGTGTGTGAGACACAGCATGGGAGTGAGAAGCCTGTATATCTGAAAGAGAACATGGGAGTGGGAAGCCTGTGTGTGTATGCATGAGAGAGATCAGGTGACTAGTGTGTGTGTATGTGTGTGTGTGTGAGAGAAAGAGAAAGAAAGTATTATGGGAATGCGAAGCCTGTGCATGTGGAGACAACAATCATGGGAGTGAGAGACTGGTGAGTGAGTGTGTGTGTGTGAGACAGAGAAAGTGATTATGAGAGTGAGAAGCCCGTATATGTAAGTAGAACACAGGAGTGAGAAGCCTGTATATCTGAAAGAGAACATGGGAGTGGGAAGCCTGTGTGTGTGTGTATGCATGAGAGAGATCAGGTGACTGGTGTGTGTGTTTGTGTATGTGTGTGTGAGGCAGAGAAAGTGATTATGAGAGTGAGAAGCCCATATATGTAAGTGGAACACGGGAGTGGGAAGCCTGTGTGTGTGTGTGTATGGCATGAGAGAAACTGATCAGGAAGGTGACTGGTGTGTGTTTCAAAGACTGTTTGGGAGATGATTGGTGTGTGAGAGACAGAAACTGGTCATGGGGGCATGACTGGTATGGTGTGTGTGTGAGAGACATGGGACTAAGGAAGAGGACCATGAGTATAGAGCTTAGCCTCTACTGCTGCTTCTGCTGTGTGCTATGGCCTGCATGGAAGAGGAGTAGGAGAGCTGCTGGAGGGGGTAAGTAAAGGTGGCTTTTTAAGTTTATTTTTCTTGATTGACTGCCATTTTAATTATTTAATATTATGTGATGTGTCTGCTTTTTTTGAAATATTTTATTGGTGTTTGGAGAATTTTTAATAGTTTTTATGAGTTTTTAATTGTTGGATGTTATTCTGTTCATAGCTGTTTTGAAACATTTATTCTGCTTATTAGTATAGTTTACAATTATTTCTGTGTGGGGATCTATAGCTGCTTGCTAGTTCTGTTTTCCTAATAAGAGGTGTATTGGTTTTTAGGGCCTGATTTAATATTTGTAGTGTTGCCTTTTCATAGATAGGGTTTGCTCCTGTTTGAGTGTATTCCATAATACAGATGTAACTGTGTGCGGATTAGTTTATGTGCATTACTACAGATCCTGGGAGTATGTTAGGTCGGTTCTGTGTCTGTTACCGAGATGATATTTTACTAGCATGTAAGCGTTTTATCAGTCTTATTTGTTGTGTTTTCTCAAGAGGACATGCATTGGTGGTAAACCGCTGTCTTTTTATAAGTAGGGGCTATTGAGCCTGGAAGTAGAAGGAGTTTGAGTTGCTGTTACTGTGATGACACCAGAACCAGAATATCTTTTTTGTAGGGTGAGTTGTATGGGAATGTCATAATTTTGCTTTACATCCATTATTGTGGGTCAGGGGGGGTTCCCGTGGATATAAACTTTACTTTTACATCTAGCCCCATGACGATCATGGGTCAGTGTGTCACGCATGTGAGAACCATCTGTCAGGTGTGTCCCGACAGAAAAAAGGTTGAGAACCACTGCCTTATTATATAGCTATTATAGCTAGTGACTAAAAGTAGGAGGGAAAATAAACCTATAATTGGCCAATTAAAAAATGATGCATATGTATAATGCAAGAACGACCCCCTTTCTAAAATGCAGCACAGGGATTGGCAATTCAAAACATTTCATCTGCCAGTGCCTGGTAACAGAAGAATAAACAAACAAATTCTAGCCACATGACTGATGACATAATCACAATAATCACAGACACACTATAGTAGAATTAGAACTTTTGTCAAGCTATCCCACATTCCCATTCCCCATCTCCCCCATATAAAACAATCTGTAAAAAAACCCAGCACCTCAGCTGTTGGTAACCTTGGTAACATGAATAAATAACAAGAAGACAACCAATAGGAATACATATTCATCCCTAAATTGACAAAAAAGTGTCAATTTAGTATCATTTATATTACTGCGCACTAACAGATATCAATGCGCACTATCATACACATAGTGCGTACTGACACAGAGGCACTGCGCACTAAGTCCCGGTACGGCGCACTAACGGATATTCCATGCGCACTAATGTCCGTTAGTGCGCAGTAATTCAAAAACCGACTTTAACCCGAAAATTCGTGGAAACTTGATTCTTTTTTTGCGATTGCCGAACAATGACGAATGCACGTCTCTACTAAATAGAGGAACAGTACTCACTCTGTCTCACAACTTCCCCTATTCCCTCTATAGAACTGCATTCCTATTCATTTCTTACAATTAACTATCCTGTCCCTCCTTATTCTGGCACAGGGCACAGTAGTCACTTTGAATTAGACTCATGTTTTGTTTCCTTCTTCAAATTTCTCAGACACATGCTATCACAGGTGTTACTAATCCCTATGACATTACCCCTTTGGTGCAGGCTGGCTCCACCAAGTTTTCTCTGGAGTCTGGTAGAGCTGGTAAACAGTGCTTCTGCCTTCTCCCAATACCACCAGTGTTTCTACCCATGTCTCCATGTGAAAAACATTTTTCTTAGAGAGCTCTTATGATATCACCTAAAGTAATGCCACTTTTAAAAACTGTCACATATCTTAACTTTGCATCTCTTAACCTTCTTAGTACCTTGGCACAGGTGCAGGCCACCTCTATTTAATTTCTATGCATTTTTTCAAAGTAGCTGCACTATCCCAAAAAAGAACCCTAGGGGCTGGTCACCTTACTCCTTTAGTGTTCCTATGCTGGCATTTCACTGGCAAAAGCCACGAGGCTAGTTCCTGCAAAACTTAGTCCTGGCACAGGTGATGGGGGCTAGTACTAAGCCACCCTATCACTCAATCTGGCCTAAACATTTATTTTCAATATTTTTTTTGGAGCTGCTCTTTTTTTCTAGGCACACAGTAGCAGCAGCATGGCCTTTGCTATGGCCCCTTGCTGCTGCTGCCCAGATTCCTCTTGGTGCCCTATTGTGGCAGAAGCAGCAGCTGGTGGCGTCTCGGGCTGCGTTGGATGGTGTTTGGGGCAGAGAGCTGTGTGCTAACTGCAGGACCAGTCCAGCCATGTTGGGGGAGAGTTAGGTGGCTCTTGGGGCCTTCCCATGAGCTGTTAAATGTAATATCATAAAATTAGTCCAACAACATAAAATAAAATAAAATAAATTGTATTAGGTTAGGAGAAAGTGGACATGAAGTTATTTCTATGAATGCATGAGAGATAGATATGCTCCATTTGTGTGAAAGCATGATCAGTAGTCAGTGACAATAAGGTGGCAGAATAGGATATGAGTGAAAAGAACAACTTAGACTCAATTGTAGGGTTACATGGCAAGCACTTAGTTGACATTTAGATGCAGATGCAATGCTGAGAACTACATAAGAACATAAGAACATGCCATACTGGGTCAGATCAAGGGACCATCAAGCCCAGCATCCTGTTTCCAACAGTGGCCAATCCAGGCCATAAGAACCTGGCAAGTACCCAAAAACTAAGTCTATTCCATGTTACCATTGCTAGTAATAGCAGTGGCTATTTTCTAAGTCAACTTAATTAATAGCAGGCAATGGACTTCTCCTCCAAGAACTTATCCAATCCTTTTTTAAACACAGCTATACTAACTGCACTAACCACATCCTCTGGCAACAAATTCCAGAGTTTAATTGTGCGTTGATTAAAAAATAACTTTCTCCGATTAGTTTTAAATGTGCCACATGCTAACGTCATGGAGTGCCCCCTAGTCTTTCTATTATCCGAAAGAGTAAATAACCGATTCACATCTACCCGTTCTAGACCTCTCATGATTTTAAACACCTCTATCATATCCCCCCCTCAGCCGTCTCTTCTCCAAGCTGAAAAGTCCTAACCTCTTTAGCCTTTCCTCATAGGGTAGCTGTTCCATTCCCCTTTCCATCCCAAGTTTATTTTCCTTGTTTTTTGTAACTTTCCCTCTCCCTTTTTCTGATTCACTGTATTTAAAGTTCAAGGTTCTTATTGAAAATATTGTTTTTTACGTTACGTTATGCTTTACACTCCTTGTTATTTGTAAACCGGGTTGATGTGATGCCTATCATGAAACTCGGTATAACAAAAACAATAAATAAATAAATAAATAGATAAATAAATAAATAAATCAATCATTTTGGTAGCCCTTCTCTGTACCTTCTCCATCGCAATTATATCTTTTTTGAGATGCGGTGACCAGAATTGTACACAGTATTCAAGGTGTGGTCTCACCATGGAGCGATCGATACAGAGGCATTATGACATTTTCCGTTTTATTCACCATTCCCTTTCTAATAATTCCCAACATTCTGTTTGCTTTTTTGACTGCCACAGCACACTGAACCGACGATTTCAATGTGTTATCCACTATGACGCCTAGATCTCTTTCTTGGGTTGTACCACCTAATATGGAACCTAACTGTGTAACTATAGCATGGGTTATTTTTCCCTATATGCATCACCTTGCACTTATCCACATTAAATTTCATCTGCCATTTTGATGCCCAATTTTCCAGTCTCACAAGGTCTTCCTGCATGTATAACAATCTGCTTGTGATTTTACTTCAAACTAGGCTGAAGCTTAAAAGACAAAGACAAGAAATTAAGCTGATTTATGCGCATGAGACACACAAGAGACTGGACAGAATTCCAGCAGAGTCCTGAACCTGATGGTACAGGAATTTCCCTGTACCATCCAGTCTTCAATCAAGAAAATGCTTGGCGTCACTGTCTAGAGAGAAAGAAGATGCTCTTACAGAAAGTGACTGCTTATTGCTAGGTCATTGGTATATAATTTATTCCTTTCAGCTGTTGAAATTATTTACTCTGTTATATTGTTAGTATAACTTGCTTGGTGCTTACAGTTATTCTAATACGTGACTGATTTGTTATATTAAACTATTTGTAAATAATATCAATCTTATTTGGCTGAATTACTTTCTTGGTATTCTCCTACTAGAATTTTAAGATCCCAAAATGATTTTCTGTTAACTGTTCCTTTAATAAAAGAATATTGGCCAGTGAGAACAAGTTCGTAGGCCTTTTCTAATATAGGTCCTATGATACAGAATTTCTTGCCTAAGGATTTGCATTCTATTTTGGACATTAAAGTCTATCATAAGCAGCTAAAAGCCTTTTTATTCATTGAGGGGTAGATTTTAAGAATTTGCGCGATCACGTACTTTTGTTCGCGCACCAGGCGCGAACAAAAGTACGCTGGATTTTATAAGATACGCGAATTGCCGTGCGTATCTTATAAAAGCCAGGGTCGGCGCGCGCAAGGCTGCCCAAAATTGGCAGCCTGCGCGCGCCGAGCTGCGCAGCCTGCCTCCATTCCCTCCGAGGCCGCTCCGAAATTGGAGCGGCCTTGGAGGGAACTTTCCTTCCACCCCCCCCCCCGCACCTTCCCTTCCCCTACCTAACCCACCCCCCCCGGCCCTATCTAAACCCCCCCCTAACTTTGTCGGCAAAGTTACGCCTGCTGAAAGCAGGCGTAACCTTGCACACGCCGGCCGGCAGCCCCGCTCCGTGTTCCGGTCCCGGGGGCTGGTCTGGAGGGCCACGGCCACGCCCCCGGAACACCCCGGGCCGAAACCATGCCCGCGTCGCCGCCCCCGAAAAAAACCGTGTCATGCCCCCAAAACGCCGCGTCATGCGCGACACGCCCCAAAAATGCCGCGTCACTCCGGGCACGCCCCCCGACATGCCCCCGACATGCCCGTTTTACAAAGCCCCGGGACTTACGCGCGTCCTGGGGCTCTGCACGCGCTGGCGGCCTATGCAAAATAGGCGCGCCAGCGCGCGAGGGCCCTGCGCACGTAAATCCGCCAGCGCGCAGGGCATTTAAAATCCGCCCCTGAAGTTTTTGGTAATGTATAATGCAGCAGCTGTGATTATGTGAGCTATTGTGAACATTGTGGAATGTTTTTTAATTGTTTTACTACTGTTGGTATTTTATTTGTGTCATGGGTGGCAGCGAGTGGTGGGGTTTTGAGTGAGAGGAGTTGGAAGACCACAACAGTATAGCTGCATACTTATACTCTTTGGGGAATTTGGGTCGTTTCTGTTGTGGTCCTCAACTCCTCTCACTCAAAACCCCACCACTCGCTGCCACCCATGACACAAATAAAATACCAACAGTGGTAAAAAAATTAAAAAACATTCCACAATGTTCACAATAGCTCACATAATCACAGCTGCTGCATTATACATTACCAAAAAGTTTCAGCGAATAAAAAGGATTTTGTTTTGGGTAAGTGTGGAACCAGAACAAGAGACCGCTTACCTTGTCTCGAGAAGACTCAGAGGTTGTCAACGGTCTGGCTCTGGACCGTTTATTTACATTGTACACTTGTATATAATTATCCTCCTCTATCTCTTTTATTTCTTACAATCCCAGTTCATTAGCCCTTGTTAATTGTAACTGCTTCTCTTCTCCACGTTTATTTATGTTTTTGGTTATATTTTTGCACCCCTGTTTTCTGTAAACCGACATGATGAGAACGAGTTCTTGAATGCCGGTATAAAAAAAACCTTAAATAAATAAATAAATAAATAAATAAGCAACGAAATCCCAAAAGGCAGTCCAAATCAGGGCAGGCAGCAGGCAAGAGTAATCCACAAGGCGGTCCAGGTCAGGGCAGGCAGCAGGCAAGAATAATCCACAAGGCAGTCCAGGTCAGGGCAGGCAGCAGGCAAGAATAATCCACAAGGCAGTCCAGGTCAGGGCAGGCAGCGGGCAAGAATAATCCACAAAGCGGTCCAGGTCAGGGCTGGCAGCAGGCAAGAATAATCCACTAGGCAGTCCAGGTCAAGGCAGGCAGCAGGCAAGAATAATCCACTAGGCAGTCCAGGTCAAGGCAGGCAGCAGGCAAGAATAATCCTCTAGACCAGAGCTTTCCAAAGTGTGTGTCGCGACACTTTACTGTGTCGCCTGAGGTGTGCCGGTGTGTCGCGCAAGCCCGGTGCACGTGACACACCGGCAAGTGCAGGGGCCGGGAACCCATGGCTCCGAGCCAGATATGGCTCTTTTGGGGGCTGCATCTGGCTCGCAGACAAGTATCGCCACACTTTCCCGCTGACCCAGCTGCTCCCCGGTCCTCCTCCGCCCGGGCGGAACGCGGCAGGACAGCTGGAGTCAGCGGCACCGGCGTGCTCTCTTCTTATCGCCCCCCCCCCCCCGGAAGAGGAAGTGGAGAGTATCGGGTGCGTGCGCGGCAAGAAGAGGCCACGCTAGTGCGCTCGGCATCGGCCCGGCGCATCGGCCCGGCTCGGAGGAAAATGTTCAACCGCGGCCGATGGGACTCCGCCTCCGCGAGGGCTGAAAATGAAGAGGTTAGCGTTGGGAGGAGGCTGCTGCTGCCGCGAGTTCCTGGGGTGGGGGAGAGAGAGAGTGAATGGGCGAGCATTCACTCTCTCTCTCTCCCACCCCCACCCCGGGAACTCGCGGCAGCAGCAGCCTCCTCCCAACGCTAACCTCTTCATTTTCAGCCCTCGCGGAGGCGGAGTCCCATCGGCCGCGATTGAACCTCTTCATTTTCCTCCGAGCCGCGCTGCAGTCTTCTTTTCTTCGGGCCGATGCCGAGCGCACTAGCGTGGCCTCTTCTTGCCGCGCACGCACCCGATACTCTCCACTTCCTCTTCCGGGCCGCGGGGGGGGGGGGGGCGTGTGTGTGTGTGTGTGAGAGTGTGTGAGAGAGATTGCATGTATGTGAATGAGAGCCTGTACATGTGAAAGAGAGTATGTGTGTGATTGAGAGCCTGCCTGTGAGAGAGAGAGCATGAATGTAAGTTTACCATTGGGAACCTGTATGTGTAAGTTTGTGATTGAAAACCTGTTTGTGTGAAAGAGTATGTGTGTATGATTGAAATCCTTTGTGTGTGAGAGAAATCATGTGTATGTATGATTAAGAGCCTGTGTGTATAAGTAAGAGAGAGATCATGTGTGTCTGTGTGTGATTGAGAGCTGGTTTAGGTGATGGAGCATGTGAGTATGTGATTGAGAGCCTGTGTTTAAATGAGAGAGAGAGAGAGAGCATGTGTGTCTTTGTGTGATTGAGAGCTGATTTAGGTGAGGGAGCATGTGAGTATGTGATTGAGAGCCTGTGTGTAAATGAGAGAAAGAGAGGACATGTTTGTAAGCATGTGAATGAGAGTCTGTGTGTGAGAGAAAAAGACAGCATGTATGTGTGTGATTGAAAGCCTGTGTGTGTGTAAGCATGAAAAGATAGACAGCATGTGTGTAAATGTGTAATTAAGAGCCTATATAAGTGAGAGAGAAAAAACATGTGTATATGTGAGTACTGAGAGCATGTGTGTATAGGTGTGTCATTGAGAGCCAGTGTGAGAGAGAGCGCTGGTATGTGACTGAGAGAGGAGAAAGTTCCAAGCAAACCACCCCGCCTCCTGCTAATTCAGAACAATCTCAGGACACCTGGATATCAAACGTTCCCAGGTATGCAGAGCAAAAAAATGTTTGTATCCTTATTATTTTTCATTACTGGGTCTTTGTGTCTGCTATTTTGAAATATTTTGTTGGTATCTGGAAATGTTTTATATGAGTTTTTAATTATTGGATATTCCACTCATCAGCTGTTTCGAAATATGTTCTTTTCTTAGTACAGTTTTACTGCTGATGATTTTATATTTCTTGATTTGTTTTATAAGGATGGGTGATGTTTCTTTTTTCCTTTGTTACACTGCATACAGAGACTCTGGCTTGTTGCAGTTTCCAATTCAGTTTTTTCTGCATGCTTCTTGTTATGCGTTTTGGTCTCTTTATTCTATATTAGGTGAGGGACAGCACGTGATTCAGGTGAGGTTTTCTGCTGGCGTGTAGTTTCTGTGTAGGACTCTATAGCAGCCTGACTTGGTCCGTTTTCCTAATAGGAGATGTATTGGTGTCTTAAGGCCTGGTGTAATATTTTCAGAGACTTATTGTACTTTAAAAGTGTGATCTTACATAAAATGCACACATTTACTTGTACTTAGTTTTAAACATATTGTATGGCTCTCATGGAATTACATTTTAAAATATGTGGCGTTTATGGCTCTCTCAGCCAAAAAGGTTCCTGACCCCTGGGCAAGTGGGAGCCAATGCGGCCGCCGGTGGACTTCATCCCACTGGCGGCTGAGCAGTAAAGAATTGCTGTGCTGTGTGCCGCGGACACACAGCAGGAAGATCGGCATGGCCGTGGTGGAGCTCACCTCACCACGGCCTGAAGAACAAGGTCACGTCGAAACGTGCAGATGGAAAATGTTGCCGGAGCCGCACGGGCAGAAAGGGGGAGGAGC
This sequence comes from Rhinatrema bivittatum, assembly GCF_901001135.1. NCBI lineage: Eukaryota > Metazoa > Chordata > Amphibia > Gymnophiona > Rhinatrematidae > Rhinatrema > Rhinatrema bivittatum. Next base: position 336,280,602 of record NC_042619.1, on the reverse strand, counting down.
ATCAGCCGCGTGCAGAAGAGGAACAGCGTCGTTACAGCGTGTGAGAAGAGGAGAAGGCCCCCACCGCGGATCGGTCCGAAAAGATCAGGGCCGCTGCAGAGCCCGTCCTGCAGCGACCCGTGAAGAGGAGGCCCAGAGGTAAGAGAGAGGCTGAGGGCCCGTAGAGTGTGTGCATGTATGAGGTGCGTTGAGAGATTGGATTGCGTGTATGAGGTGCGTTGAGAGATTGGGTTGCGTGTATGAGGTGCGTTGAGAGATTGGGTGTGGGAGTGAGGACCTGAATGTCTGCAGAGACAGCATGTGAGAACCTGTATGTGTGTGCGAGAGACAGCATGTGATAGTGAGAGCCTGTGCTTGAGCAAGACAGCATGAGGGAGTGAGAGAGAGCCTGGGTGTGTGAGAGTCAGACAGCATTTGCAAGAGAGAGACTGTTTGAATGATTGTATGAGAAAGAGCATGTGAGAGTGAGAGCCTGTGTGTGTGTGTGTGTGTGAGAGAGAGAGAGAGAAAGCATATGAGAATGAGAACCTGACAATGTTTGAGGGAAGAAGACAGATGGAGAGAAAAGAAATAGAAAAAAAGACAATATGAAAGGAATTGGCAAAAAAATAAGAAAGGGGAGGTGGAACAAAAAAGCCTGTGACCAACCGATTAGAAAACTAAGTTCAGACAGCAAAGGTAAAAAAAAAAGAAATAAATTACTTTTTACTGATTGGCACATGTAATCTTTGGTAATGTGCAAGAGTAGCATTTTCTCTATGCGGATCTCACAATGTACGAGATCAACATGGAGGAAGTGGAAACCCACGGGGCCTGCACAGAAGAGGCAGCAGAATGGGCTTCAGTGCCAATAGTAGCAATCAGCGCCTCCCCAATAGCCATGCGGCATCAGTGACAGTGGCAGCAGAGGAATGAGAGAGGCTCTGAGGTTGCTGGCAAAAGAAAGAGAGGGGGTCTGCCTTTAGTGTGCATGTGTATGAATGGGAGTCTGCCTAGGGGTGTATGTGTGTGAATGCATGGGTGCCTGCCTGAGGGTGTGTCTGTGTATGAGAATGTATGGGTGTCTTCCTGGGGTTTGTATTTGTGAGAATAGGTGCCGGCCAGTGTGTAGTATATGTGTGTGTGTGAGAATGAATTGGTGCCTGCCTGGGGGTCTGTGTGTGTGAGAATGAATGTGTGCATGCCTGGGGGATGGTGAGGGAGTGGTGTGAAAATGAATGGGAGCCTGCCTGGGGGTCAGTTTCAGTGTGTGAGAATGACTGGAAGCTTGCCTGGGTGTGTGTGTTTGTGTGTACGTGAGGGAGCCAGAGAGAGTGTGTATGAGAAAATCCAGGGGAGTAAGAGTTTGTGTGGGGGTGTGTGTGTGGAGGGGGAGAGAGTGTCTTAGAGCCTGAGAGTGTGTCATTGTCTGTGAGAGCGAGAGGTTATGGTGGGTATAAAAGCATGAATGTGTATGTATGTGACAGTGTATGTGTGAGAGAGAATGGACATGTGAGTCTGTGTGAGAGAGGATAACCTCCTAATCCTGGACAATATCAGGGTGACTGGAAATCAAGAGCTCCCACGTATGGACAGCAGGGGCTTTTTAAAATCCTTATTAGTTTTAATTATTGGGTGTTATTTGATATATGTGCTGTTTTGAAATATTTTATTGGTGTTTGGGAAATTGTAAAAAATGTATGATTTTAATTAATAGAAATTCTATTTATCAGTAGTTTTAAAATATTCTTTTATTAGTATGGTTTTACTATTATAACTGATGCTTTGTTTCTTGATTTTATTTGTTTTATGAGGAATGGTGGTTCTATTTTTCCATTGTTAATACACAGAGTCTGGCTTCTTGGGGTTTCCATTTCAGTTTTTGTCTAATTTGTGCTCCTTTATTTTGTATTCTGTATTTGGTGAGGGTCTGTCTCTGCTCTGTGTGTGTGACCATTATGAGAGATTCTGCTAGCATAGGGATCTATAGCAATCTGGTTTGTTTTGTTTCCTTAGTAGGTGGTGTATTGGTATTCTAGGACCCAGTGTAATATTTACCCTTGCTTTTTCACAGGTAGGGTTATTGTTGTTTGAGTCCTTGGTGTTATTACTGTTATGTTACAATGGGATTGCAGTATAGATTTTGAGTGTCTTTTTTACGAGGTTTTATTTTAGTTCACTGTGCCTGGCAGTGGAAGGGTTTGTGCTGCTGTTACTGTGAGGTGACACCAGCATTTGAAAATATCTTTCAGTAGATGAGCTGTAAGGGAAACATTCAAGCTCCATTGTTTGGGGGGAAGTTTCAGTGGATGCACAGAATTACAGAACTGGAGGTGCAGGATTTATATTGACATTCTGTCCCTTCCTATAAATTCCAGACTTCACTCTCTCATAGCCATATATAATTAGTTGAATGAGGCTATCATTTTATAGTGTGAAACTGGCCAGCTTTTTAAAATTACGCAGAAGACCCTTTGGACTTATTAACACCAAATATTCAAAAGCTGTGGTTCATCCCATCAAGCTCATATATCTCATTAAAGAGGTAAATTGAATAACACAATAACTTTGTTTTATTATTGTTATTCATAAATTATAACAATACATTAATCTTGGAATATTATATATTTTATAATAAATGAAAGGTTTTCACAAGATAGGTTGTGTCGTGAAACATTTTATTATGTATATATTTAAGGAAACATACATACATTGTCGAAATACATTTCGTTCGTTTAACCTTTAACCTCTGGTTTGCTAGTAGACTGAATTACTGTGTCCCGAAATTATGTTTGTCTAAAAAGTGTGTCACCAACATGAAAAGTTTGGAAAGCTCTGCTCTAGACAGTCCGGGTCAAGACAGGCAGCAGATAACAGGAATCACAGCAAGCAGCAAGCAGCAACGAGAACTACTTGTGGCCGAAGCAGCGAAGAGAAGAGTCTTTTTAAATACCCCTAGTTTCCCGCGCAGGACCAGAGCTCCATCGGCGTCTGACGTCATTAGAGGGCGTGGCCTCGCCCCGATTCGCGCGGGACCGCACCAAGGAGGAAGTCACTGCGGAGGAGGAACGCCGGCGCCCGGGAGCTCTCTTGGCGGTAACAGTATCCCCCCCCCCCCCCCCCCGCAAGGCCCTCCTCTCCTCTCCCTAGATCTGGGCTTCAGAGGAAAACGCTGATGGAATTTCTTGAGCAGACGAGGTGCCTGGATATTATGGGCAAGTTCCGACATATTCTCTTTGGGTTCAAAGTTCTTCCAAGAAATTAAATATTGTAGTTGACCACTGCATCGTCTGGAATCCAAAATCTCTTCAACCTCGAATTGATTATCATTCTGTATGAAGTGCGTATTAACCCTCCTTCTTTTGGAGGGCAGGAAAACATTGCAGGTTTAAGCAGGGAAATGTGGAAAGTGTCCATGAAATGCGCAGAGAGGGTGGTAAGCATAGTTTGAAGGTTACTGCATTAATCTGCTTCTCAATAGGGAAAGGCCCAATAAAGCGAGGTGCAAATTTCACGGATGGCATGCGTGCTCAACCAGACAAGATCTCCTGCCTGGAGTCGAGGGGCCGGGCTTCTCATCTTGTCTGCTTGGAGCTTCATCTTACCGACATTCTTTAATAGTAAGGCTCTTGTCTCTCTCCATATGTAGTTATAGAGTCAATGGTATTATTGACCGCCGGACAGATAGAAGAGGCGGCTATGGGTAACGGGAGCCATGGGTGTGTCTTCCAAAAACAACAAAAAAAGGAGACTTCCCGGTAGCTTGAGCCAGATGATTGTTGTGACATATCTCTGCCCAAACCAACAAAGAGGCCCAATTATCTTGACGTTTATTAACATAAGATCGAAGAAAAGTTTTTAAGGATTGATTCGTACGCTCTGTAAGTCCATTAGTTTTAGGATGGTATGTGGAAGAGAATTCAAGCTGATCTTTAGAAGCTTGCACAGTTCTCTCCAAAATCGCGCTGTAAATTACCTCTTAGCATTGTCCGAAACAATGCTAAGAGGGTAAACCATGTAAGCGAAAAATATGTTGAATGAAAAGTCTGGCTAGTTCTGATGCAGTGGGTATTCCTGGAAGTGGGACGAAATGAGCCATTCTGGAAAAAACGGTCTGTGACCACCCATATTACAGTATTATTGTCTGATGCCGGAAGATCAGTGATAAAATCGGGTGGCAATGTGGGTCCACGGTGTGGTAGGAACTGGTAACGGTTGAAGCAGGCCAAGGGCCTGCTTCAACCGTTACCAGTTCTGGGCAGTTCTGGGCAGCACAGACAGAACAGGAATCTACATAAGCCTTGATATCCCTTCTCCATTGAGGCCACCAATAATATCTGGATAGCAGATCTCTGGTACGGGAAATCCCAGCATGACCTGCTAATTGAGTGTCATGTGCCTAACGCAGCACTTTTAATCTCAGACGTTTGGGAACCACTGTCTTACCAATGGGAACCGTAAATGTAGTAGCGAGCAGAATTTTTGCAGGGTCTATTATGTATCGGGGAGGTTCGGGCATATCATCAAGGTTAAAACTTCTCGAAAGAGCGTCCGCCCACAAATTCTTTTCTGCCGGTCGAAAATGGAGGACAAAATCGAATCTGCTAAAAAAAAAGTGCCCAGCGAGCCTGTCGGGGGTTTAACCTTTGTGCTTTCGCTAGATATTCTAAATTTTTATGATCCGTATAGACAGTTACTATATGTCGGGAACCTTCTAGGAGATGACGCCATTCTTCAAACGCTAATTTTATGGCCAAAAGTTCCAGATCTCCAATGGTGTAATTCTTCTCTGCAGAAGAAAGTTTTCTCAAAAAGAAAGCACATGTCACCAATCTCCCCTCCTCTGTTGGTTGTAACAGAACCACCCTCACCCCCACGGCAGAAGCATCCACCTCCAGGATAAAAGGTTTGTTGGGGTCGGGGCGCCTAAGACATGGGTCCTTGAGAAATTCCTTCTTGAGTGTAAGAAAGGCATGAACAGCCTCCTCTGGCCAATTCTGAATAGGTGCTCCTTTCTTCGTGAGTGCGGTCAGGGGAGCCACTCATGACGAAAAATCTGGAATAAATTGTCTATAGTAATTAGAGAATCCCAAAAATCTTTGCAAGGCTTTTAACCCCGTCGGCTGCGGCCAATTTAAAATGGCATGAGTTTGTCCGGATCCATGGATAATCCCTTGTTGGAGATAATATATCCCAAGAATGGTAACTGGTTCTTATGAAACATGCACTTCTCTAATTTGACATACAGTTTATTTTCTCTGAGACGTTGAAGAACCTGTCGTACATGCTCCAAATGTTGTTCCATATTGTCAGAGAAAATTAATATATCGTCCAAATAGACGATGTGAGAATAGAGAATGTCACGAAATATATTATTGATCATGGCTTGAAATACAGCAGGAGCGTTACACAGTCCAAACGGCATTACCATGTATTCATAATGTCATCATGTGTGTTAAAGGCCGTCTTCCATTCATCCTCCTCTCAAATTCTAATTAGGTTGTAAGCCCCTCTTAAATCCAATTTCGTAAAGACCTGGGCTCCTTTGATTCGATCAAATAATTCTGAGATAAGAGGAATAGGGTATCTATTCTTTCTGGTAATATTGTTTAACCCCCAATAATCGATACAAGGCTTGTAATGTTCCATCCTTTTTCTTAACAAAAAAGAATCCCGCCCTGGCAGGTGAAGTGGAAGGTTTATGAATCCTCGTGCTAAATTCTCCTGAATATATTCAGTCATGGCTGGCCAATTCAGGTTCGGATAAGGCATAAATTCTGCCTCTGGGAGGAATTTTTCCTGGAAGAATGTCAATAGTACAATCATATTCTCGATGAGGTGGTAGTGATTCAGCCTGTTTTTGGCTAAAGACGTCTGCGAATTCTTCATAGGGAGTAGGAATAGGTGAAGAAATTTGTGTATGATGGATTTGACAATTCTGAACTTCCTTTAAACAGTTCTGAAAACAGAAAGGACTCCAACTAACCAATTGTAGCGAAGCCCAAGTCCAGTCGGGGTTGATGCTTTTGTAGCCAGGGTAGACCAAGATCACTTGATTGACTGAAGATGGGAGTACATAAAGTTGAATACTCTCTTGATGAAGAACCCCGGAACTCATAAGGATGGGTTTGGTAATCAAAGATATTCAAATGCCCAGAGGCTGACCAGACACAGAGGTAACCGAAAGAGGAATGGGCAATGACTCTACAGGAATTTGATGATTCTTAACCAGGCTCTCTTCTATGAAATTACCGGCCCGCCCCTGAGTCTATGAAAGCCTGAAATGTAATCGGTTCCTGATTAATTGGTGAAGGTTACCTGGAATCAGTAGCTGGGGAGAGGAAATATTGGGACCCAGGGATGGCCTCTCCTACCCGACCTAGGTCAAGAGTTTCCCGACTTGTTGCGGCATTTGTTAACGAAATGACCGGCCCCCGCGCAGTACATACATAGGTTTTTCAATCTTCGCCGTTGCCATTCTTCCGGAGATAATCGGAATCTGTCAATCTGCATAGGTTCATCAGTCTTAACGGGCTCCTCAGACGGCCCTGGGATAACAATAGGTTGTTGAAAGGTTGGAGCCAACCGATAAGTTCTCCGGTTGACCGAACGCTCTCGTGCTCTTTCCTGAAACCATAGATCCAAATGAATGGCTAAATGGATAAGCTCTTCCAAAGATTCCGGAGGATCCCTGCCCGCCAATTCATCCTTGATGGTTTCAGACAATCCCTGTCGAAAGATAGCGGTGAGACTGTCCTCTCCCCAAGCGAGCTCCGCTGCCAAAGTGCGAAATTGAATAGCATATTCACCCACGGAGCGAGAACCTTGTTTAACTGTAATAAATCGTTGGCTGATGAAGTTGATCATCCCGGTTCATCAAAGATGAGACGGAATTATTTCAGAAATCTGTCCAGATTGTTAAGGATGGGGTCCTCTCTCTCCCATAATGGTGAAGCCCAAGCCAGAGCTGAACCCTTCAATAACGACAGGATGAAAGTAACTTTAGTCTTATCTGAAGGGAACGAAGATGGCTGAAGTGAAAAGTGCATACGACACTGATTAATGAAGCCCCGGCATTGTGCAGCAGTTCCGTTGAATCGCGGTGGAGAAGGTAATAGTATCGGGCTAGGTACATCGTTGACGGGAGCTACTGGTGTTGCAAGTGTACGCGCCAAGGCATCCATGCGGGCAACTAGCCGGTCTAGGACTCCAGTGACTTGATCAAGAACCCCCTGCTGTTGTTGTAGCCGGGACGCTAAACCAGGAATAGCCTGAAGCGCGGTCAAATCAACTGGTTCCATGGCTTCGGCCAACTGTTACGGGTAAGTGTGGAACCAGAACAAGAGACCGCTTACCTTGTCTCAAGAAGACTCAGAGGTTGTCAACGGTCCGGGTCTGGACCGGCAGTAAGCAATGAAATCCCAAAAGGCAGTCCAAATCAGGGCAGGCAGCAGGCAAGAATAATCCACAAGGCAGTCCAGGTCAAGGCAGGCAGCAGGCAAGAATATCCTCTAGACAGTCCGGGTCAAGACAGGCAGCAGATAACAGGAATCACAGCAAGCAGCAAGCAGCAACGAGAACTACTTGTGGCCGAAGCAGCGAAGAGAAGAAAAGAGTCTTTTTAAATACCCCTAGTTTCCCGCGCAGGACCAGAGCTCCGTCGGCATCTGACGTCATTAGGGGGTGTGGCCTCGCCCCGATTCGTGCGGGCCCGTGCCAAGGAGGAAGTCACTGCGGAGGAGGAACGCCAGCGCCCGGGAGCTTTCTTGGCGGTAACAGATTTTAGCTGCTTACGATAGACTTTAATGTCCAAAATAGAATGCAAATCCTTAGGCAAGAAATTCCGTATCATAGGACCTATATTAGAAAAGGCACACAAATTTGTTCTCACTGGCCAAATTCTTTTATTAAAGGAACAGTTAACAGAAAATCATTTTGGGATCTTAAAATTCTAGTAGGAGAATACCAAGAAAGTAATTCAGCCACATAAGATAGAAAATGGCCAGAAATAGCCTTAGAAACCAGGACCAAAATTTTAAGTTATTCTCTGTTGCACTGGTTACCAGTGCAGGCAATATAAGATGAGCAGCAGCAACCTTTTTGAAGCAGCTGAATCATACTAAGATGATATTTGGATAACCCAATCAGCAAAGAATTACTGTAATCAGTCATGAACATCAGAAATGCCTGAATGACTTTTCTATAATCAATCATGGACAATATATACCGTAACACATGGCATAGTAAGCAAAGCTTATAAAAAACGGTCCGAGTCAGTTTATGAATGTGAGAGAGACCAGAAAGATTGGAATCAAAATGAAAGCCCAAATTTTGAACTGAATCCACAAAAGGAACCAACATTTCATCAATCACCAGTGCTAGTCCCGATGCCGGTGGATAAGAAAGCAAAGTCCATATTGCCTCTGTTTTACTAAAGATAAAGAGGTGGCATGCTGAAGAAGGTCTGAAAAGGATTGCTGAAGTTCCACTCTGGAATGAGAATCAGATGGCTACATAGGGGAAATGTGTTTTGCTTCCTTTTTCATTTCCTGTAAGAAATCTTGACTCACTCATTCCCTCTGAGCCCTGTCCAATCTAGCATCTTACTATACCACTTTTGAGCCTCACAGACTTGATGCCAAGATAGAAACCCCATAGTTGCCAGGACTCTTATTTTATGTGCTGTTAGCAGGAGTTATATATATTATACATGGAAACCTCAAAGTCCATAACCAAGAGCCAGCTAGAAAGGACAAGAAGAAGAGGAAGGAACATTCTATTTATATGAAAACTGGAAGACAGTCACTTGCAGTAGCAGAGAGAAGACCACCCTATTCCCCCTTCAGTTCAGATTCAGACCTGATATGTCATCCTAGAATCACTGGAGGAGAATGGCATGCAACACACAGGAGAGGAGAGGCAGCACCCTGCAAAGGCCACAATAAACAGAGGGAGAAGGGCTGAGGTTGTTGGTGATTCTTTTCTCCATGGGACAGAAGGACCCATCTGCAGAACAGACATGCTGTCCAGGGAGGTGAGCTGCCTGCTAGGATCCTGAATCTGAAATGTAACAGAAAACTTGCCAAAACCCATCAGGCCCTCTGATCACTGGCTCATCTTGCTCATCAACATAGGCACAAGGAATGACCTCAAGCAGGTCACAAAGGACAAGAGTGAGGAATAAGAGACACGGGTATAAGCGCACTCCTGGCTCTGCAACACCAACACCCCTTTCTTGTTTAGCTGTAGCTTCTGCCCTTTCAGTGCTGCATAAGAACATTGGATAAGATCACCCCTCAAACCTGGCTGCTTCTCTCTTCCTGTGGTGTGCTGGCAATTAGCAACAGATGGTAGAGGCTCTGGTTACAGCAAACAAGCTTTGCTCTGTGTTTGAATATATTCACTCTACTTATTCTTCTCTACTCCTCTGGGTAATGTAAAGGTAAGATGAGATATACTCTTTATCATATGAGCAGCCAGGACTTTCACTTCTTCCGCCTCGCCCTTTTACAATCACAACACTCCCATCCCCCATTTCTCCCCCCCCCCCCCTTCCTTCAGAAAATACACAAACACAGTATTGGACTCCAACAGGCCAGCTTTATTGTACAACTTAGGTGCCCGAGCCCTCAGTACCCAATCTAGGAACTCAACCGACCATCCGCCACCTCCTAGCAAGATGATCACTACTAGCCAACCGGCCATCAAGTTCCTCCGTTCATTGAACTCATTAACCCGGCCCCCGCCACCTCCCAGCAAGGAGTCCTGCCTCTGACAACTGCACCCGGCTGTCTGCATACATTATAACTTGCCAAAGTCAACTCATAGAATAATAACATTTCACCCCCAAAGGCTCGGGCAACCCACCTTCGCCCCAGCTGCGGCTAGAACAAACCCATTTACAATCAACAAATAGAAGGGCAGGTGGGATGGAAGCTGCCAGAGTGGCAGGAAGAAATGGCGCAAATGAGCATTCGCACCACTGCTGTTTATAAACCCCCCCCCCCTCCCTGGCCAATGGGCACCCTACATTTGAATTTGAGCCGCAGCAGGGGACGAATGAACTGTCCCCTGCTCACAGCCCTTACCCCCCCCCTGGCTTCCCCTCCCCCACCATGTCTTTTCTAACGTTCACAGGGAGCACTGCTCCCTTCATTTGCTAATTCCCTCTCTTCATTCCCTCCCCTACCTGCCTCGTGAGCCTGGCACCATATTACCTTGGCCAAGCAGGCACAAGACTTGCTTAGCCTCCCAAACAGTACCAAGGTATCTAGAAACAAAGCCTCTCTCTCTCCCTATGCCACTTTCAGTTATGTTTACTTCACAGCCAGATTCTGTACATGGGTACATAGAAATTAAACCAAACATAACAATATGTTATGTTTGGTTTAATTTGTGTACCATCCTGTTCCAGAGTCCATCCTGTTCCAGAGTCAGTTATTACAAACATGGGGATACCACCAGATTTGTGTCAGTAACATTAGCAAACTGTTCTGTAGTGTTCCTTCCAAAATCCTGACCTACTGACCTGGGTTTGGATTTGCCAAAAGGCACAACAGGCCTGTGCCCTAGGGTGGCAAAAATCTGGTTGATGCAGCAGGCTGGCTGAAACCCTCGATTTGGCTATGCTCTAGTCTGCGTATGTATCAACCCGCAAGATACCTCCGATCCATGAATAAAATCCTCCTCGAGGCTCCATCAGTCAAATTAGCTAGGCCTGATTTCACCAGAAGATCTGACGCAGGTCCTATTATTTGGAAGTCTCTACCCGATTCTCTTAGGCTAATATCTAATATTAAGGAGTTTAAGAAAAACCTGAAAACCTACCTTTTTTCCATCGCTTTTTAAACAGTCTGTGATTGACTGACTACTAATCTTTGTGAGGCATGATGTCGTTATTGCTATTCATATTGTTTTGTTATGACTTGCTGATTTTTGACTTGCTTCTTTTTTAATCAATATACCTTTTTGTTTTATTATTATTATTATTATTATTATTATGTATGTGATAATGTAAACCACTTCGATCTAATCCTATTGTAGAGTGCGGTATGTAAAACCTTTTAAATAAATAATAAATAAATAAGATTTACTGCCTCACCGTTGTGCAGGACCTCACTCAGCAGAGAATAGCCTGCTGCCTGATCCAGCCTATTCCTTGCCAAATGGGGAACAGGAAGGGAGGGGGCAAGCCTGGAGCAGACATAACAAAGCACAGAAGAGCTGCATGGGTCCCTTCTGTCATTCAGGGACAGGAGGGAAGGGCATGAGCCTGAAGCAGACAGAGCAAAGGAGGATCATTTGGGGGAAGTTAGGAGGGGGCTGAGTGTGGGATCATTGGAAGGTGAGGGAAGAGGCTGGGGAATGAGAAGGGAGGGGTCGGCAGGTGTCTGTGTGAGACACAGATAGAAATAGCAGGGATGAGAAGGCAGTGATTGTGTGTGTGTGTGTGAGAGAGATGGGAGAAGGGAGAAGGGATTGATGCAGGGTATGTGTTTATGCCCAATTGGGTGGGAGGTTAGGCAGGCAATGCAAAAGAGAAGATGATCTGAGAACAGTAGAAACACCTGCCTTCTCCTCTCCTTCTCCCCCTCCCCCCCCCCCCCCCCCAACTAAATTCAGATCCTCGTTCCCTTGATCTTGGATTCTATCCCCCAAGTCCTGGAACTTCCTTCCTTCCTATCTCTCCCTTCTTACCAGATCCTGGAGCCCACTCCTGAACCTCTTCTACTCCCTCCTGCAGAACCTTCCTCCCTCTGCCTCATCTTTCCCCATTCCAGATTCCTGATTCCGCCCCCCCCCCCCCCCACCCCCGTCCCCCGTCTCTTGATCTTTCCCATCTCCCATCCTCTCCATCCCTGCTCCTTTCTCACACTCCTCCCCCATCTGCAGTCCTGGCACCTTCTCCTCAACCCATTCCTGCTCCTCTTCCCTTCCCATCTCTGGGCATTTCACCTTCTTCTCCTCTACCCCCCCCCATTCCTGAGATTTCCTGCATATACTGATAGTTTCCTCACTCAATAAAAAGAGAATAAATTATACAGACCCAAGCAAGATTAGAAAACTACTTTATTTTTATAATATAAAGTAAAACATGGAAATATTTGTCAATGTGCTTCAAATGTTTCTTATTTCTGCCACCTAATCTACCTGAGCTGCCAAAGGAAACTGTGGAGCTGTACCTTAGACCTTCTGTTCCCTGTTGTTCACCAGCAGTGCCTACGGGTGGCAAAATCCAAAATCCAACACTGAACTGACCACATCTTTACCTTACAGACACTGATTAAGAAACATATAAAAGAACACTTTTTCGGGAGAATATATGCATGTTTTATTGACTTTACAAAAGCTTTTGATTCCATCTGGCACTCTGGCTTCAACTTTAAACTATTACAAATCAGAACTGGGAAAAAATGATGATGTAATTACATTCATATATTCATCCTTCAGCTGTAAGGTAAAAATAAACATGCAGGCAGACAGCTTCAGACAGGAGCAAAGAGTGAGATAGGGATTTTGCCTGAGCCCCACCATCTTCAATATCTGTATCAACGAGCTCCCTACAGTAGTAGCAAGCTCATGAGCCCCAGAAATCAAATGTCTGCAATATGCAGATGATCCAGTCATTTAACCCCCTTAGCCCAGAAGGTCTGCAAAAGAACCTAAACCTGCTAGAGACCAATTTTTTTAATATGGCAAAGTCAAAAATTATGATTTTTCAGAAAAGTTCAAACAAGCTCCATGATAAATTCAAATTATTCCCATATAAACAAGAAGTTGAGCATACTCTAGAATATACATATTTTGGCCTGAGATTAAGTGCCAAAAGTGTGAAATGGCTAAAAAGAGCTACATGAAAAAGCTCTAAGAAATCTCTGGACAAATATAACCACCCCAGTAAATTTACTATTAAAATAATTTGATAGCATCATTCCATTAATGACAGAGCATAGGGAGGTCTGCATTCTGTCATTAACCCCAAACTATACAGAATGGGTTAGAATCTCAATAGCAACCTTACCTCTCCAGTTCTGCAGACAAAAGGCATTCTCAGAAACACCCCTAATAATGGATGTAGAGCAGAATAGGACTCTTTCCCTTACTACTTGCTATACAAAAAAAAAAAAGAATATTCATCTTCTGGTGTCATTTCAATAATAGTGACACAAACCCCTTTCACTTCCAGGCACTCTGTGAAATAACATAAAACTCTCCCAAAAACACACACAGCATATACAAGTATGTAGCAAACCTGCCAAACAAAATCTGCATTAACACCCAGAACTCACACAGCTACAACTCAGCCTACGAAAAGGCAGCAAATCAAACATTGTAATATGTCCTAAAATATTATTTATTTAAAACAATTTCTATTCTGCGTATGATAGAGAACCACGATAGGCAGATTACAATAAAGGAATGCAATAAATCATCAGTTTAAAACAGTCTTTAACTATATGTAGTATTAAATACATCATCTTAAAAATTATGAGTTTTATAAAATAAAAATGTTTTCAGTTGCTTTCAGAATGTTAAAATATTATCAGTATTTCTTATTGCACCAAGAAGGGTATTCCACAATAGTGGACTGGCACAAAAAAGGCATGCTTCAGAGATTACATTAATTGTGTATTATGCGCCCCGTCCACGCCCGTCCCGTGCACGGACCCTGCTCACCTTCATGGTTCCACGGCAGGTCCCGGGTCGGCCCTCCTTGGCGGGAGCTGCTAGCACTTCCAGGCCCCAGCATCCCGTGGCAGCGGTCGCCGGGCCTTCTACTGGGCACCAGGCCTCACGTCGGAGCTCGGCGGTCTTCGGCGCTGTTGGCCACGCCCCACGTGCTGATTGCACGGACTGCCCGGCCTCTTGTAGGGCCAAGGGCGGGTCTTAGCTCCGCCGGAACGCCCTGATTGATTATTATAAAGAAGTCCCTGCTAGTTACTTCCTTGCCTTGGCAACTCGGGTCGGTTTATGCTAGATTGTCTCCGTGCTTGTACTTGCTCCTGTCTTGTTTCCAAGTCTCGTTCCAGGATCCTTCTGTTCCAGTTCTGTTCCTGCCTTGTTCCTGCTTCCTAGTTCCAGCTTTCCTCCTGTCCTGTTCGTCTGTTCATCTCCCCATGGTAGTACTTCCAGACTGTCTCTTGGTACTGACCTCGGTTTGCTACTTGACCTGTCTGCTTGCCTGCCTGCCTTCTGACCCGGTCTGTTCCTCGACTTTCCTGCCTGCTGCCTGCCTTCTGACCTCCAGTCCCTTCCTCGACTTGCCTGCCTGCTGCCTGCCTCCCTGACTCCAACCTGCTACTTGGCTCGTCTGTCTGCTGCCTGCCTTCTGACCTCAGCCTGCCTGTGACCTCATCTGACTTCCGATCCTGACCTCTGCTTGTTGACTATTCCTCAGACTGACTCCTGGACTCTGACCTCTGCCTGCTTGGACCTCATCTCTAGATTCTGGCTCTCCTTGTTCCATCTGACCTTCAGTCTCGAACCTGACCGCGCTCCCCTTCTGTTCATGGACACGCCAGACTTCCACTCTCCCAGGAGACCCTGCGAGGCCCACTAAGTCCAAGCGGCCTGGATTCCTATGGGGGGACCTCGGGCTTTCCAGTGGTGAAGCTCGTCCTAGCCTCTGTCTCCTTCCGTGCTCCATTCCCCTACCAGGAGGCGCATTCTCCACTGCCACAGGACAAGGGTCCACCCTCGAGCGCAACAGGTTTGCCACGGCCATGGACTCGGCGGAGTCTCCCGCCTCCAGGGCCCTACCAGGTTTGGCCATCACAGTTTAAACAACATCATCAAGCTTTGGAAACGCTGGCCTCTTCAGTGGAAGAACTTCATTCCCAGCTACAAGATACAGCTTTGGCCAATCCTGTAGGCCTCTTGGCCACCATGCTTCCTAAAGCATCTTTGGCACTTTCTGCACCTTCTCAATATAATGGGGATCCACATTCCTGTGGCTTCCTTAATAATTTGCACTGCAACCCCTCGTTGTTTTTGAAGGAAATTACTAAGGTGACCTTCATTCTGTCTCGTTTGGAAGGGAAGGCCCTTTCGTGGACCTCTCCCTTATGGGAACTTTCCGATCCCATTCTTTCCAAGTTGTCTGAATTCATCGCTCTCTTCAAGCAGACCTTTGGAGACCCAGGCTGCCAGGCTGTGGCCAGCCATAATTTACTCCCCCTCCATCAAGGGACAAGGACCCTCTCTGAGTATACAGTGGAGTTTTCGAACACTAGCCACAGAGCTTGGGTGTGGCAAGAAGATTGTCTGTAAGTCATGTTCCTAGATGGACTCTCCCTGTGCTCTCAAAGATGAGCTCTCCGTCCATGAAACTCCAAACGTCTCTAGAGGACCTGATTTCCCTGGCTGGGAGGATTCATCATCGTCTCCGGCAAAGACGCCTAGAAGTAAAGGTTCCACACTATTCTATAGCCACGTCCCACAAGTACTGCCAACCCTCTGGTGTGAAGAATTCTGCACCACCATCTTCCTCTGTGGTGGAACCTATGGAGGTGAATCGTGGGCGTTTGTCTCCAACCGAACAGCTATGTCGGCGGAAGGAGGGCTTTTGCCTTTACTGTGGCACTTCTGGACATCGTCTGCAGTCCTGCCCGGTGCGACTGGGAAACTGCAACGCTCTGAGCCCGGCAGGGGTCCCGAGCTTGGGTGCAACTGTTACTGGCCACGCTTCCTGTCTCCCTAGGCAACAAGGCCCACAGCTTCGCTACCACCGTGCTGGTTGATATTGGAGCTAGTGGCAGCTTCATTTTGAACGAAATCATCAAGCTTTTGAACATCCCTGTCCAGTCATTGGAGGTGAGTCTCTGCATCGCCTCCATTCAGGGGGATCATTTTCCAGGACTCATTACTCACCGGACAATGGCTGTCCGTCTTACCGTGGGTACCCTCCATGAGGAGGAGATGTCTTTCTACATACTGAAGCGATCAACGCACCCCATTATCCTGGGTCTGCCCTGGCTCCAGGCTCACAACCCCAGTTCGACTGGAAAACCCTGCAGTTGGTACAGTGGGGCTCCAAATGCCAGAAGACTTGTTTGCATTCCGTATCTCCAGTAGTTCCTGTCCTGAAGTCTGTTACCTTACCTGGTTTGCCTCCGCAGTATTCTGCCTTTAACGATGTTTTCTCAAAGCAGAAGAAAGTGGATACCTTGCCTCCGCTATGCAAGTGCAACTGTCCTATTGAACTCCTGCTGGGCACTACGCCTCCCAAAGGCAGAACTTGCCCATTGTCTCAACCTGAGACTCGGGCTATGTCGGAGTACATTAAGGAGAGGCCTAGAGAAGGTTTCATCCTTCCGTCTGATTCCCCTGCTGGTGCGGGGTTCTTCTTCATCAAGAATAAGGATGGCAGTCTACACCCCTGTATTGATTTACAGGGGGCTCAATGCCATAACCCACCAAGACCGATACCCGTTGCCCCTCATTAGTGAACTGTTCGATTGCCTTGAAGGTGCACAGATCTTCTCCAAGCTGGATCTGAGGGGTGCGTACCAATTTGGTATGCATCCCAACCTGATGATATATGGAAAACCCGCATTTAACACAAGGGACGGTCACTACGAATATACTGTGATGCCCTTTGGGCTATGTAATGCCCCAGCGATCTTTCAATGTCTCATGAACAAAGTCTTCTGAGGATCTTCTGTACTCCTTCGTCGTCGTATACCTTGACGACATCTTGATCTTTTTAAAAGACCTGGAATCTCATAGAGATCACGTCAGGATCGTACTGCAATGTCTACGAGAGAACCACTTGTACACCAAGCTGGAAAAATGCCTGTTTGAGCATAATCGCTTACCCTTCCTAGGGTACATTATTTCTGACCGAGGATTTTCCATGAATCCCAAGGAAAGCCCAGGGGATCCGCGACTGGCCCCAGCCAGTAGGTCTCCGAGCCTTGCAAGTTTTCTTGGTTTTACCAATTATTACCGGAGCTTCATTTCTAATTACTCCTCCCTAGTTGCTCCACTTACTGCCATGACTAGGAAGGGGGCCAATACCCGGGTATGGACACCCAAAGCACTTGCCGCCTTCCAGACTATCAAGGGAGCTTTCTGCTCCGGCCCTCACTTGCAGCACCCGGACCCCACACATCCCTTCATCATGGAGGTTGACGCCTCATCAGCAATTGCGCAGGAGCTGTCTTGAGCCAGTTTTCCCCCAAGGGCCAAATTGATTCCCTGCTCTTTCTATTCATACAAGTTTTCCCCCCACGGAACAGCATTACATCATTGGTGATCGTGAACTCCTCGCAGTCAAGTTGGCACTCCAAGAGTGGCGTCCCTGGTTGGAAGGGGCGCAACACAAGTTTACCATCTTCATTGACCATAAGAACCTCGAGCTTCTGAAAGAGGCTCAACTCCTGAACCCTCATCAAGCCCGATGGGCACTTTTCTTCGAACGATTCAACTTCATGCTTTGTTACTGTCCTTGTTCTAAGAACCTTCTCGCTGATGCGCTATCCAGATCATTCGAACCTGAAGACGTCCCTGAAGTCCCTAGCTTCATTATTGATCCTGCCTGTATTTCCCTTGCCGTGACCACTACAGTTCCTACTGAAAAAACTGTCATTCCTAAGAGATTATGTGAACGAGTTCTGAAATGGGCTTATGACTCCAAGTTGGCAGGCCATCCGGGCCGTGGCAGAACATTAGAGATGTTACGAAGACACTATTGGTGGCCCAATATGGTGCAAGACTCCCGAAACTATGTGGGCTCGTTGTCCCATCTATGCTCAGCAGAAGCCACCTACTGGAAAGCCCTGGGGCTTACTGCAGCCACTTCTGGCACCTACTGAACCATGGTCGAGCATCTCGACGGAATTTATTATGGGCCTGCCTCCTTCTCAGAACAACACGGTGATTTGGGTCAACATCGACCGTTTTTCAAAAATGGGTCACTTTATTCCTCTGTGGGCCTCCCTTCAGCCCCGGAACTAGCGAAGCTGTTTCTTAAAGAACATCTTTCATCTTCACGGACTCCCCAAGGAGATCATCTCTGATCGGGGACCACAGTTTGCTGCCAAGTATTGGCGTTCTCTATGTAAGACGTTCAACATCTCCTTAAGCTATACGTTTAACCTATCATCCATAGGCCAATGGCCAAGTTGAAAGGACCAATCAGACCCTGAAGACGTTCCTCCACTCCTATGTAAATAATCAGCAAGATAATTGGTCTGATCTTCTTCCTTGGGCCGAGCTGTTGCACAACACGCATGTTGCTGCAGCCACTAATGTTTCCCCATTTTCTGTGGCATTCAGAAGGCAGCCCCGCCTGCCTCTTCCTGTTCCCTTGACAGTTCCGTCTCCAGCGGCACAAATCATGGCTTACACCATTCGTCAGGTATGGAACCTTTCTCAAGCCGCTGAACACTCCAAGCGTAATTCTGACATCCATAGACGTCCTGCTCCACTCTTTCATCCCAGCCAAAAGGTGTGGCTAAGCGTTCGACACATATGACTGAGACTTCCCTCTCATTACTTAGCTCCAAAGTACATAGGACCATTTCCTGTAATCCGAAGAGTGGGAGCAGTATCATACCAACTCCAGCTACCTCATGCCATGGACCATGTTTCATGTGTCCTTGTTGAAGCCGTTGAAGCACTCACACAGAGTTCCCTCTCCTCCACAGGTCTCTGCTGAACCTGACTCCTCCCTCCAGGTAAGAGGTCCTTGACGTTAGGCGGCGTCGAGGGAAAATGGGAATACCTCTTAGCCTGGGAGGGTTATGGGGCCGAGGAGAATTCGTGGGGACCTTCCCATAATATCCTTGATAAGGAACTCCTGAAATCTTTTCATAGGGCTCATCCTGACAAGCCATGGCCGGTAGGGGGATGGCCTAGAAGAGGGTGTTACTGTTACGACCTTTTCCACGCCTGTCCTGCGCACGGGCCTGCTCATCTTCATGGTTCCACGGCAGGTCCTGGATCTGCCTCCATGGCGGTTAGCTGCTAGCACTTCCAGGCCCTGGTGTCCCGTGGTGGTGGTTACCAGGCCTTCTACTGCGCACCAGGCCTCACACTGGAGGCTCGGCATCTTTGGCGCTGTTTGGCCCACGCCCCTACGCACATGCGCGCAGACCGCCCGGCCTCTTGTAGGGCCAAGGGTGGGTCTTAGCTCCACGGTGCGCACTGATTGATTCTCTGTTTATAAGGAAGTCCCTGCTAGCACTTCCTTGCCTTGGCAATCGGGTCGACTTATGCTAGATTGTCTCCGCACTTGTACTTGCTCCTGTTTTGTTTCAAGTCTCGTTCCAGGATCCTTCTGTTCCAGTTCTGTTCCTGCTTCCTAGTTCCAGCGTCCTCCTGTTCCTGTTCGTCTGTTCGTTTCCCCAGGTAGTACCTCCGGACTGTCTCTTGGTACTGACCTCGGTTTGCTTCTTGACCTGTCTGCTTGCCTGCCTGCCTTCTGAACCCGGTCTGTTCCTCGACTTGCCTGCCTGCTGCCAGTCTTCTGACTCCAGTCCATTCCTCGTCTTGCTTGCCTGCTGCCTGCCTTCTGACTCCAGCCTGCTACTCGACCTGCTTGCCTGCCGCCTGCCTCCTGACTCCAGCCTGCTACTCGACTCGTCTGTCTGCTGCCTGCCTTTTGACCTCAGCCTGCCTGTGACCTCGTCTGACTTCCGGTACCTGACCTTTGCTTGTTGACCATTCCTTGGACTGACTCCTGGACTCTGACCTCTGCCTGCTTGACCTCATCTCTAAATTTTGGCTCTGTTCCTAGCCTTGTCGTCACCTACACTCTTCTGGTCTCCTTGTTTCACCTGACCTCCAGTCTTGAACCTGGAAATGTGTAAGAAAACCACCCCTATCACATTGAGACTTGAGAGGACTCCTTTCTTCCCCCAGTCCAACGAGCCTATACCTTGGGAAGTAACGGAGGTACAAGAGCTAGTCAGGGTTCCTGCCATAACTTTATGGTCTCATCCATGCTAGACCGGCACACTGTGGTGGGGATACACATAGAGAAATTTTTTTAGACACCTTGAATACTTTGTACAATTGGTCATTAAGTGAGGGCCATGTTCCCTCCATATTAAAAAGGGCCATTGTTCAAACCAATCCCAAAGAGTGGGACTTTGGACAAAGACTCTCCATTCAGTTATTGTCCAATATCCAACCTGAGTACGTTAGGTAAAATTTTAGAAAAAATAGTTTACTGTCAATTTGCTAATATTTTATGAAGGATGATAATCTACTTCACCCACATCACTGTGGTTTTAGACAGAAACAAAGTACTGAAACCTTGTTGGTTTCCGTCATGAAC
Source organism: Rhinatrema bivittatum (assembly GCF_901001135.1). NCBI lineage: Eukaryota > Metazoa > Chordata > Amphibia > Gymnophiona > Rhinatrematidae > Rhinatrema > Rhinatrema bivittatum. Next base: position 336,260,339 of record NC_042619.1, on the reverse strand, counting down.
CCCTTATCGAAATGAATTTGATCAGGGAAGAGCTGTGATTGGAATAATTCTTGATGTGTCATCAGCCTTTGATACTGTTTCACATCATATTTTGCTTGTTTGGGGAGGATGTTGGTCCCTGATGTAGATAAAGTGAATGCAGAAATAAATACTTTGGAGCCACTTGCTTAGTGTCCAAAATAAAAGTCTTTTCTGTTGGTGAATGGTGACTGATGGTGACTGTCACTAAACTCAAACTGCAGCACCACAGAAATCTCTTCATTTCTTTTATAGTCTCTTCTCTCTATCTGGACAAACATCCACTTTCCTGGTTTAAAATGAAGTGGAGCTCCCTGATAGGCAGGGTCTTTAGAAAGGTCAAAACCCCTTCCAAGCTGATGAAAAATGGCAAAGTCTATGGCACAGAGAGTAAATACTCTCTCTCTCTCTCTTCCCAGGGTGGTGAACACTGGATGGGTGTCCCCAGTGATGTACTTCCTTACTCACAGTCAGCAGATCTTCAGGATCTCCCTGATATTACACAGTCTCTTTAGTACTAATCCTGGATCCCTGATGTGAGGGACCTTCTTTGAAACAAGCAATTCTCTTGCTTCTAGCAGGAAGGAAGGGGCAGCCAAAAACCCTCCTCCTGGATCTAACAAAAAGGTTCTTTTCTCCAAATTGGAACAAAAACTAACAGAGGAGTCCCCTCCTCACATCAGGTCACCACCATGTTAGAGGTGTATCTTCCCTATTCCTGGGTGGTTGACGCACAGGGTTCCCCAATCCCTGCATGCAGAAGAGTCCCAGGTGTCCAGTGAAGCTCCTAAATAAAAATATTTAAAAAATCCCTTAAATTAGACCCAGAGGGAACTCAATCAGACAGGTTGTGTACTGGAAGAAGAAATCCCTCCTGACCCTGGTCAGGACCAACAGTCTGGGTTAGCCTGCCTTTACTGACTGGGCCTGAAAAATAACAAAAGGTAAACTAACATCTCTGTACTCTGAGCTGACCTAAAGGGACTGCCTCCCGAGCTCACTGTAGAGAACTCATAAATAAACTTCTAGGGGGGACGGTCATTCCAGACTCCACAGAAGGAGGAGCTGTGTTTGAATGGTACCTCCCTATTCTACCTATTCTCTCTCTAGCTGAAACAGGGACTCAACCAGGTCTTAATGGTGATGTGACTGTAGGGTCTGTCACATAAGCAAATAAGGTACAACAAAGGGACATGAATCCAAAGAACAAAAAAAGTTTTTGAGTTGAGTCATATATTTTTCTAATTCTATATTGCTCATGCTCATAATTTCAAAGGTCTCCCATAAAATGGGACCAGTACCCGAAGAATTAGGACTCATTTCTCTTTGAAAATTAGCTATTAGAGCCACAGCCTTTGAAATTAAAAAGATGCAAATTCATCTGAGGGAAGTTTTACAAGACTGTCTAAATTTGCTGGACCACCAATAATTCTTGTTACCACATTGAACAAATCATATGGCCGATTCAAGGACTTCTGAAGCTGAGCACTAAATAATTTTTCCATGCTGTAACAAATAATCTCTTATAATTATCCCTAGCTTGATAACACAGTCTCACACCGACATTTCCTCTAATTTCTTTCCAATCTCCTTGCTCTTTTGCCCAGAATCGGAGTCTCATTGAACCATGGTTCTCTAGCATGAAGTCGCTAATGACCAGAACTACCTTATCAGTAATAGCACATAAGGTTGAATCAAGTGATTCAGTCATTTGGTCGACTGTTTTTAGCCACCAGCCATTCAGTAGGAAATGAATTTTCATCAACCAGCGTATTTTCGAACAATTGTGTCAGACAATTTCTTACAAAATTCTGAGCATGAAAAAAAATAAAAGTAATAACAATGAAAAAGTGATTGGACCAGATCACCGGAGCAGTTCTCAATTCAGAGATAACATCTTTATTTGATAGATGATCAGGTATTAAAATTGGATCTAATATATGCCCGCCACGATGAGGGGCTGTAAAAATACATTCTTTCAAATGCAATGAGGCTAAAAGATCCTCATGTTCTTGAAAAATACCATAAGGTTTAGAATCAGAATGCGTATTAAAACCCCCAATCAATAAAACTTTAGTAGATATGATAATAAAAATCAGAAATAAACAAAATATCTTTACATAGAACATCTGGGGGACAAAATATCCAACTATCAATCTTAAATACAATGCTTTCACATCCATGTCTATAGAAAGGGGGAGATTTATAAAATACTATAACATCTCCTCCCCGTTTTTCTTCATCTCATCTATTGAAAAAATAGATAACTAGGAGAAGAAAACAATGCAATAACGGTAAATCAGTAGGAGATAACCATGTCTCAGTCTAAAAATAAATAAATCAAATAAACCATTGTTTAAATATCTAGAGATAATATCCAATTTTTTCCTCACAGATAAAACATGAATATTGTTATGCTCAGGCTTGTGAACCCTTGGGCCGATGGGAGGATGGTATACCTTGCAGAAGATCCGTAGGTTCTCTTGTCGGGTGGCGAGGCAGAGCAGAAGACGAGACCAGCTGACCCTCGGCACTGAAGACTGAGGTGACTGCGGAGGCAGGTGAAGAGATGAGAAGAAGACCTGTGTCTTCGCCACTGGAAGTCTGCAAACCCCCCAGGAGGAGCCCGTAGTAACCCAGACCGCTGGGACTTAGGTGGACCTTTGAGAGGTCAAGGTATCAGTGCAAGGGCTGACTGGAGCTTCGCCCTGGAAGCCCGCTGTCCCCCCGGGAGGAGCCCGTAGGGACCCGGACCGCTGGGACTTAGGCGGGCCCTTGGAGACGGTAGTGCAGAAGAAGTCCAAGGTCAAGTGCCAGAGGGTCGTCGCTTACCAGTCCGAGGTCACGCACTGAGGGATCACCACTTGCCAGTCCGAAGTCACACACCAGAGAATCACCGCTTGCCAATCCGAAGTCACACACCAGAGAATCACCATAAGCCAATCCGAAGTCAGGAACCGGGAACACCAAGACGTAACAGGAACAAGGATCCAAAGCACAAGGAACTCACTGAAGCAAGCAGACTAGACAGCGCTGGAGAACGTTGCCAAGTCAGGGAATGAGCAGAGGAAGCCTCCCTTTATACTTTCCCTGCTCAGGCTGATCAGGAACAGGTGAAGCTGGTTAAAGGGATCAGGTCCCTTTAAATATATGAAGGAGGCGCGGCCTCATGCCTAAAGATGGCGGCGGCCATCTTTGATTTCCCTGTGGAGGAGAAACGCTGCTGGACGCTGCAAGGGGGGAGCAGGAACGGCTCCCCCTGCAGCAAGCAGCACCGAGGCCCGTGCTGGAGCGACGGCCTGAAGTCAGTGCCCTCCGCCGCGGGCAAGGTAGGGGACCGCGGTCGTGGCCTGCCACGGTCGTGGCCTGCCACGGCCGTGGAGCACAACAGTACCCCCCTCTTTAGGGCGCCTCCCCGGAGGCCTGGTTTTAGCCGGGTGGTCTTTGTGGAACTGCTCCAACAGATTCCGGTCCAGGATGTTAGCCAATGGCTCCCAGGAGTTTTCTTCGGGACCAAAGCCTTCCCATACCAACAGATACTCCCACTTCTTCTGATGTTTCCTCACATCTAAGACCTCCCAGACCTGATAGGTGAGGTCATCTTCGGAGGCAACAGTTTGAAGCATCGGAGGCATGCTGGAAGGCCATGACAATACTAGAGGCTTCAGGAGGGAGGCGTGGAACGTGTTGTGTATCTTGAGGGATGGGGGAAGATGAAGTTGATTCGAGACAGCACCCACCTGCCGGATGATGGGAAACGGCCCAATGAATCACGGGGCCAGTCGCGATGATGACAGCTTCAAGCGGATGAACTGCGTGCTCAACCAAACCTTTTGGCCCGGCCTGAGAGGTGGGTACGGCCTTCTGCTCTGGTCAGCATACCTTTTAGCTGCCTGGCTGGCCTTGATCAGGGCATGTTGCATGGATATCCACAGGCGGTGCAACTCATCAGCAGAGAGTTGAGCTACCGGAGATGTAACTGTGATGGGAACAGGCAGTGGCGGACGTGGCTGTTTCCCATACACTATCTGAAATGGGGAGGATTCCGTAGCTGCGGAGATATGAGAATTTAGCGCAAATTTGGCCCAGGGTAGCAGGCTAGCTACCCTGGGCCAAATTGACCTGTTTCTCAAATTGACCTGTTTCTCATTGACATACAGACGGAGGAATTGTTTCAAAGTCTGGTTTGTTCTCTCTGCGAGACCATTGGTCTGTGGATGGTAAGCGGATGTATAGTCTAGGGTGACGTCGAACTTCTGGCAGAGGGCCCTCCAGAACTTGGCAGTGAATTGAGGCCCTCGATCTGACAGGATGCCTTTAGGTAGGCCATGTAGCTTGAAGATGTGCTGGACGAACAGCTGAGCCAGCTGTGGTGCGGACGGCAATCCTGGCAAAGGTACAAAGTGCTAAAGCGGTCGACGACCAACCATATTACCGTGTTGCCACTGGATAGTGGCAGATCAACCATGAAGTCAGTTGCCACATGGGTCCACAGTTCAGAAGGAGCAGGTAATGGCTGAAATAAGCCTGGGGTAGAACCGGAGATCCTCTTGTGGCGAGCACAGGTCTGGCAGGACTCCACATACGCCCGGACATCCTTATTTACCTTTGGCCACCAGTAGTACCGGCGCAGGGTCTGCAGCATGCGGGATTGCCCTGGGTGACCAGAACAGTGGGAATCGTGAGCCCATGCCAGCACTTGTTTCTGCAAGCGTGGCGGGACCAGAGTTTTCCCAGGAGGGATGGTCGTGGTAGCAGACAGGAGGATACAGGGTGGCTCAATGATGTACTGTGGTTCCTCAGAACCCTCCGTTGAATCAAATACCCGTGATAGGGCGTCAGCCTTAACATTCTTCCCGGCCGGTCTGTACCGGAGGATAAAATTGAAACAAGTGCCAGCGGTGGGTGGCCAGAGTGTCGGAGAAAATCAAGATGTCGTCTAAGTATACGACCACGCACTGGTACAAGAGGTCGTGGAGTATCTCATTTGCGGTATTCTGGAATACTGCAGAGGCATTAAAAAGCCCGAACGGCATCACCAAATACTCATAGTGGCCGTCTCAGGTGTTGAAGGCAGTCTTCCATTCATCACCCTCCTTGATTCGAATGAGGTTGTAAGCCCCTCGGAGGTCCAACTTGGAAAAGATCCTCGCACCTTGTAGCCGGTCAAAGGGCTCAGAGATGAGAGGCAAGGGATAACGGTCCATGACCATTATAGTATTCAAGCCCCGGTAGTCCATGCAGGGGCGAAGAGTCCCGTCCTTCTTCCCGACGAAGAAGAACCCAGCCCCTGAGGGGGACTTTGACTTCCGAATGAAGCCCCTCTCCAGGTTCTCTCTGATGTACTCTTTCATGGCCTGTGTCTCTGCAGGCAAGAGGGTGTAGGTGCGGCCCCGAGGAGGCTCAGTACCAGGGAGGAAGTTGATGGCGCAATCGAAGGATCGATGAGGTGGAAGAATCTCGGCCTTTTGCTTCGAGAACACATCCGCGTATGAGGCATAGGGGGCCGGCAGGCCTGGAAGGCTGGTGGAGGCAACGAAACAGGAGACTGGAATTACTGATTGAAGGCATTTTCCATGACAGCTCGGGCCCCAATGGGTCAGCTGTAAGGTCTTCCAGTCAAACTGGGGGCCGTGTTCCTGGAGCCACGGAAGGCCCAAGACAACCGGGTGTATCGAATGCTCCAGGACATGGAACGCCATCTGTTCAAGATGAAGGAGCCCGACCCTCAGCTGGGTGGATTCTGTGATGTGGGTCACACGACCCGGGAGGGGTCTCCCTTGAATTGAAGAGATGACCAGAGGAGCTGGAACACGGACCAGTGGAATCTTCAGGTGCTCCACCAATTTCTGCATTATGAAGTTGCCGCCGGCACCAGAGTCGACCAGGGCTAACAAATGAAACTCACCCGCTGGTGATGTTAGCGCCACTGGTAGTGTTAGTGGAGGTGCTGGTGATGTTAGGCCTAGGAAGAGACCTCCCTCAGGTTCTAGGCCCTGGAGTTTTCCAATCATGCAGGGCATACGGCTATCCGGTGGCCCACTGCACCACAATAAAAACAGAGACCCTTCTTTATTCGCCGATGGCGTTCGCGGGTGGACAGTTTTCCACATACCAATTCCATGGGCTCATCGGGCAGAGATCTGGGGGTTCCCGACCTACCCTTGGGCGAGGGCGAATGCCGAGGGCGTCTGGACGGAGTTGCGGCTTTGGGTGTTGTCTGGGCCTCTTGGCAGCGCTCTTGATGGCGCCGATGTATGCGCCCTGCCAAGTTGATCAAGGCGTTCAAGGACCTTGGTATCTCTCATCCCGCGAACTCGTCCTTAATTCAGGGACTCAGCCCCTGAAAGAAGATGATGTGGAGACACTCAGGGCCCCAGCCGAGCTCCAAAGAGAGGGTCCGAAAGTCTATGGCATATTCCGCCAATGTCCTCGAGCCTTGACGTAACTGCAGCAGCTTCGGGCCTGCAGAAACTTCTTGAGTCGGATCCCCGAAGTTTATCCAGAACAACTCCCAAAACTCTCTTAGGTTCCTTAGGACAGGATCGTCCCGTTCCCACAAAGGGGAAGCCCACTCTAGGGCCTTCCCTTCAAGAAGAGCCAGGATAAAGGTGGTCTTGGTGGCGTCATCGGGAAAGAGGGCGGCCTGCAGGCAGAAGTGCATATTGCAATGGTTAATGAAACCCCTGCAGGCCCGAGGTTCCCCAGAAAATCATGGCGGTGTGGGCAGGCGGATTACCGGACGACCCCCAGAAGCCATAGGTGGGGACGGCAGAGTAGGATTCATGGGCCCCAACACATCGAAGCATTGGTTCAAGCTCTGCACTGAGGAAATCAGGGCGTCCAGGGTTTTTTGCTGGTCCACCAGGCACTGGGCCATTCCCAGAATGGCCTGGCGGGCGGATGCCTCTGCCGGGTCCAGTGGCTTGGCAATCTGTTATGCTCAGGCTTGTGAACCCTTGGGCCAACGGGAGGATGGTATACCTTGTGGAATATCCTTAGGTTCTCTCATCGAGTGGCGAGGCAGAGCAGAAGACGAGACCAGCTGACCCTCGGCACTGAAGACTGAGGCGACTGCGGAGGCAGGTGAAGAGATGAGAAGAGGACCTGTGTCTTCGCCACTGGAAGTTTGCGTTCCCCCCAGAAGGAGCCCGTAGGGACCCAGACCGCTAGGACTTAGGTGGATCTTTGAGAGGTCATGGTATCGGTGCAAGGGCTGACTGGAGCTTCGCCCTGGAAGCCCGCGTTCCCCCCGGGAGGAGCCCATAGGGACCCGGACCGCTGGGACTTAGGCGGGCCCTTGGAGACGGTAGTCCAGAAGAAGTCCAAGGTCAAGTGCCAGAGGGTCGTCGCTTACCAGTCCGAGGTCATGCACTGAGGGATCACCACTTGCCAGTCCGAAGTCACACACCAGAGAATCACTGCTTGCCAATCCGAAGTCACACACCAGAGAATCACCGTAAGCCAATCCGAAGTCAGGAACCGGGAACACCAAGACGTAACAGGAACAAGGATCCAAAGCACAAGGAACTCACCGAAGCAAGCAGACTACACAACGCTGGAGAACATTGCCAAGTCAGGGAATGAGCAGAGGAAGCCTCCCTTTATACTTCCCCTGCTCAGGCTGATCAGGAACAGGTGAAGCTGGTTAAAGGGATCAGGTCCCTTTAACCAGCTTCACCTCCTGTGAAGGAGGCGCGGCCTCGCACCTAAAGATGGCGGCGGCCACCTTTGATTTCCCCTGCGGAGGAGAAACGCTGCTGGATGCCGCGAGGTGGGAGCAGGGACGGCTCCCCCAGCAGCACCGAGCAGCACCGAGGCCCGTGCCGGAGCGACGGCCTGAAGTCAGTGCCCTCCTCCGGGCGGCAAACCGCCGCGGGCAAGGTAGGGGACCATGGTTGTGGCCTGCCACGGCCGCGGAACACAACAAATATGTTCAATGGATAATTTAGTTGGAACCGTTCTATGCTGACAAACATTACCTGAACATTCCAAATAGGTTAACAACCTCACAACAGATAAAATCTTAGGACAGAGGACAAAGGAAGAGCTATACTTCCCTCTACCCATGCATACAGCAATAGGATTAACCTGCATAATACAACAAGGATTTACAAACTGTACAGAGAAAAAAATGACTATAGCTGCCAGCAAAGATGCCAGCAAAAGGACCCGGCCCTTTGCTTTTTGCTTTGCCTTTCACTGGCAGCCTGTTGAAGGGCCTGGGATGATATGACAGCTGCCTTTACTACATCCTCTGACAATGAAGTCCAGAGCTTAATTGTACATGTAAAAAAGAATTTTCTCCAATTTGTTTTAAATGTGCTACTTACTAATTTCATGGAGTGCCCCTAGTTTTTGCATTTTTTGAAAGAAAAGAGCAAATAACTGATTCACTTTTACCTGTTCTATTCCACTCATCATTTTATAGACCTCCATCCCCCCTCAACCAACCCTTCTCCTTTCCTCATAGGGGAGCTGTTCTATCCCCTTTAGCATTTTGGTCACCATTCTCTGTATCTTTTCCAGTTCAACTATATCTTTTTGCAATGTGGCGACCAGAATTGCACAGTACTCTAGGTGCGGTCTCACCATAGAACGATACATAGGTGTTATGACATTCTCCTTTTTATGCTCCATTTTCTTCCTAATAATTCCTAGCATTCTGTATGGTTTTTTTTAGACTGCAGTTGCATTCTGAGCCCAGGATTTCAAAATGTTGTCCACAATGATGCCCATATATTTTTCCTGGGTGATAACTAACATCGTGTATTTACAGTTGGCTTACTTTTCCCTATTTGCATCACTAAAATATCATCTGCCATTTGGATACCCAATCCTTGATCTCACAACGTCTTCCTACAATTTTTCACAATCCACTTGTGATTTTACTACTTGGAATAATTTTGTGTCACCTGCAAATCTGATCACCTCACTTATTGTTCTCTTTTCCACATTTTTCATAAATATATTAAAAAGCCCTGGTCCCAGTACAGATCTCTTAGGCACTCCACTGTTTACATTTCTCCATTGAGAAAACTGAGCATTTATTCCTACTCTCCGTTTCCTATCTTTTTATTTTTCTCAGGAGTTTCTCTTGCAAAATACAGAGAGACCCTCACCAAATACAGAGACAGGGACCACAAAAACAACTGAAAACCCCCCCAAAATCAAACTCTGTATGCAGTGTAACACTGAAGAAATAAAAACAGAAATGAATTTCCTCCTGTATTGCATTACAGAAATGTATTTCTTCCTGTATTGTGCAAAATATAAAGATATCAGAGCTAGGTCCCAATACTAGGGAACTCCCTTCCTCTTGACATCAGATAATTAACACATTTTCTTGTCTTAAAAAAACTATTTATTTATTTATTTATTTAAAATCTTTTCTATACCGTCGTTAAGCAAGATGCCGTCACAACGGTTCACAATGAGGCACATAAATTAATGTTGCTAAATGTATTAAATTAATTACTGAAAACATGGAGGTAAATATTAAAAGAATTTGTCTGGCTAAGTTCTGATCTGTCATCCGGTCAAAGAGACCGGATGACAGATCAAGAGATAGAAACCCTGATACGCATCAAGGCATCCGAAGGCAGTGGCGTAATGCAAGCACGGGGCGAGAAGCCTACTAAGTCACACAAAAAAGAACACAGTCAAGAGTTTCCTAACAGTGAACTCTGACTAATCTAGTAGGCCTAAGACCCAGAGGTTACAGGCAAAGGCACAAATTGCCAAGTACAAGATAAAAAAGTACTTGGATCAAGACCGCAAAGTTATTTATTTATTTATCTATTTATTTATTTATTTTTGTCACTAGACAACTGAAGATCAGCTGGGGCTGGAAAGCCCAGCAGAAAGAAAACTGCGGTTTATTAGCAAGTGAGTTACAAAGTGGATTGGAACACAGAATGACACCCAAAGTATGTCCAAAAGGAACAGCAGGCATGGAATCCATGTCTGCCCAGAGAAGTAGCGACAAAAAGTATCTGGGACTTCAGCATGTCCCACCCACTGCACTACTGCAAGCACATTATCTGACCTTCAAGGTTAGATGGGATAAAAAACCCCGAGTGTCAAGGTATGAAGGGCTATTCCTCCCCAGGGAGCCCCACACCAAGATACTGAGCAGGGCAGTGAGCTACTGCTGAAACTCGCCATCAGGGGAAGCCAGGCGAAAAAGAAGCACTTCAGCCAGTAATCTGGCCAGAGTAGGGAAAGAATCACATTTCCTTCCTTAGAGATGTGCAATCATTTTAGTTGAATTAGACAATTTCAACGCTTCTTCAAAATTCGTATTTTGTGTTAGTGTGCACTAACAGGAGTTACTGTGCACTATATATCTCTCAGTGCGCATTAACACAGATTAGTACGCACTGTTTCATAAGTGCATAGTGCGCAGTAATTTCCATTAGTGCGCACTGATCCGGACATTACTGCACACTAACGGGAATTAGCGCACAGTATGCTTATGAAATATACTGCACACTAACACTGTGGTAGTGCGCAGTAACGGGCGGATTTTAAAAGCCCTGCTCGCGTAAATCCGCCCGGATTTACGCGAGCAGGGCTTTGCGCGCCGGCGCGTCTATTTTCCATAGGCCGCCGGCGCGCGCAGAGCCCCGGGACGCGCGTAGGTCCCGGGGTTTGTCGAAGGGGGCGTGTCGGGGGCGGGACCCGATGACACGGCGTTTCGGGGGCGGGACCGGGGGCATGATGTCGGCCCGGGGGCATGGTCCAGGCCTTCGGACCAGCCCCCGGGTCGGAGGACGGCGCGCCAGCAGCCTGCTGGCGCGCGTAGATTTACGTCTGCTTCTCGCAGACGTAATAGGTTAAGTGTAAGGGGGGGTTTAAATAGGGCCCGGGGGGTGGGTTAGGTAGAGGAAGGGAGGGGAGGTGAGGGGAGGGCGAAAGAGAGTTCCCTCCGTAGGCCGCTCCCGATTTCGGAGCGGCCTCGGAGGGAATGGAGGCAGGCTGCCCAAAAAATCGGCTGCCCAAAATCGGCTGCCCAAAAATCGGCTGCCCAAAAAATCGGCTCCCAAAATCGGCTGCCCAAAATCGGCAGCCTTGCGCGCGCCGATCCAGGATTTTAGGAGGATACGCGTGGCTATGCGCGTATCTTATAAAATCCAGCGTACTTTTGTTTGCGCCTGCTGCGCAAACAAAAGTACGCGATTGCGCGTTTTTAAAAAATGCTAACCCCGAAGAGAAAATGCTATTAAATTGACACTTTTTAATCAATTTAGGGTATGAACATGTATTCCTATTGCTGTCTTCTTGTTATTTATTCATGTTACCAGGTTCCCACTGAGGTGGTGTTTTTTTACAGTGTGTTTTATATGGGGGGATGGGGAATGGGAATGGGGATAGCTTGACAAAAAGTTCTAGTCCTACTGTGATTACATGTCATCAGTCATGTGCCTTGAACTTGTTTGTTTATTCTTGTGTTACCAGGCACTGGCAGATGAACTGCTAGTGCATGTTTTGAATTTGCTAATCCCTGTGCAGTTTAGAAAGGGGGTCCTGGCATTATATATGCATTATGCACACACTTTTAATTTTCCAATCCTGCTTCATTTTTTATGAGAGGTATTTGGTAATAGGTTAAGTGTATTTTTGAATTGGCCAATTATGATAAATCTGTTTTTATTTTTTAAAAAAACATATAATAATGAACATTACAATATATATATCTGATTACATACAGCATATTTTTGTAAAACTCTTATGTTCATTTTTCTCTTCCTAGTCCATTTAACTCCCATCCCTTCTCTCAAAACCCCAAACTACCCCTACATTCTATTCCTCCCTCCAAAACTCAAAACCACCCCTCCATTATATTCCTCCCTCCCTCCCTGCACCAATGGAGTTCTTAAATAAAAATACATTAAAGATCTTAACAAGTCCTTAATAAAGTATATTAAAAATCATCTTTAGATATCTATATACGATTAAGAAAAAGACTTTTGAGGTCATGTGGTAATGTTAGTATAAAGGGTAGCCAAATTGCATTTATTGCTCTTCTAGTTCTAATTGGCAGAGTGGTATTGGTCAGAGTTTCCATGGTTAATAGATTTATTATAGAAGAATGCCAATATATTATAGAAGGATTTTCTGATGTTATCTAGAACGATCCCAAAAACGGTAACGCGAAGTAGATGAATTTTTGGATAGCATTGGATTACCATAACATGGAAGAAAAGGAGATATTTTGTCAGATAATGAATTCTTATTTAATAACCATTTCCAAGTTTTTTGTAATGGCTGCAGTAGGAGATCTGATTTAATTGTGCTTGACAAGGAAGCATAAGGAACATGTAGAGCATAACGAAGTGATATCGGAGTAAGTAGTTGTGCTTCCAGGCAAATATCAGAAAAATATTGTGTGTTCATCAACCAATCTCCTATATGTCGCAAATTAATTGCATGGTTATAAAATTTCAAATCAGGTAAACTCATTCCACCCATGGATAATGGTTTCATAAGATTAGATAATTTAATTCTTGGTTTTTTTCCTCTCCATATGAACTTAGTGACTACTCTCTGGTATTTAGCAATTGTCATTTGGGTGAGAAGTAGAGGTAGAACACTAAGTACATATATCCAGCGTGGTAATATTTGAATTGGCCAATTATATGTTTATTTTCCCTCCTACTTTTACTCACTAGCTATGCTTGTGCATTGGTTTTGTTTTGTGGGGTTTGAGAAGAAAACATCAGCTCTTTATTCAATCCATTCATTCGAGTTCTATTAGATTTATTATATCAATCTATTAGATTTATTATTAATTTATTATATCAATCATTAGCTGCAGCTGGTGATTGATACTAAAATATCAGTCTTTCTTGTTAAGGGGTGGCTCCTAGCTATAGTGCTACTAGTACTAGCATATGTAGCTAGCTAGCTAGGCTACTAGCCTAGTGTCACTGGCTACTAGCCAGTGAGCTACTGCTACTTACTTCATTTAGCAGCATTACCCTAGCCTAGGTAGGCACCAGCCACAGCAATAGAGCTTGTAAGGTAGGTGCTTTCTGTGCAGTGTAGCAGTAGTGAGCCACTAGTATATCAATCATCAGTGTCACTATATATCCTATCCTCTGTCCTATGGTCTGGGGCTATTAGCTAAGTAAAGTTTTAAAAATACCAAACTAGTGTCTCTTCACTGCTGTGCCAGCTTACTTGTTGGTGCTGGACTTGCACTTGCAGCTTTGACTGTGCCTGGCTGGCAGTCATCATCAGTAGCGCTAGTATATCAATCAAATTCATCACTATATCCTATTCTCTGTCCTGTGGTCTGGGGCTATTAGCTAAGTAAAGTTTTAAAAATACCAAACTAATAACTTGGTGATCAATCATCATGCCACTCCCCTCTGGAAGAAAATGTGGTACTAGTAGTACTACTAGTATTGGCTGGCAAATATTTGGTGGTAAGAGCACTGGTAGTAGAGGCACTAGTACTAGTACTAGTGCTACCAGAAAAAGCATCTGCCAGTCCCTAGAAAAAAAACTGCAATTTTTTGAGAAGAATCAGAATGATACCCCTTCTATGTCAAAATGGTTTTAATTGAGTGAAAACAGAGAAATGGAAAGTATGTTGATGAATGCAAACATAACAAAGCAGTGCAGCAATGAGAAACATTCCATTGTGTAACGAATAACAGCCAGCAACTCACTCATTTTAACAGTACGGGCAATCCTCATTCCCTCCCCCCCCCCCCAGCCCCATAGCTCCCACCCGCCACCCTATGCACCCCCCATACCCCCACCCTCCCGTACCCTTCTCCTATGGCTTATTAAACCAAAAAGATCATAGACGGATCCAAGATGGCGGAGTAGCAGCACCACAGAGGCGTCGCTCTGCAATTGTGGATTTGAAACTAATTTTTCCCCTTGAAAAATGCCGCATTCGGTCCGGAAAAGAAGGGCTAAGGAGAGGGACTCGGTAGAGATCCCCCCAGGAACCCCCAAAACCGGACCGATGGACGCACATGTGGTGCCTGGACTTACCATGCCGGGAGGACGCCCGCAGGAGTTGGTTCATGAGAGCCCTATTCCAACAGAATCGCTCCGGGACCTGGAGACCTCATTGTCCCCGGTGATTAGAACACTGCCAGCAAACCCCGCAGAGGTCAGGGAGGCCCATCGGGAGTCGACTCCGACGCGACCTGATGAGGTCACTAGCCCCGGAAGCACGGGGGGAGAATTAACAGCAGACACCGCGGTAGAGCCCGAGGCTATCGGAGGAGCTGAGCGGTTTACAGCGCGAGGAGAGGGGATGACTTCAGGAGGAAATAATTCGGAGAAAGAAGTTAAATTACGAAGAAATCTCATTCCATTGGTGAGACCTCCTGATATAACTTTAAGTACAATTTGGGAAACGCTAGTAGTTTTGAATGAAAATATTTTTCTCCAGTTAAACCCTGTAGTAACTAAAGTTGAAGATCTGGGTTTGCAAGTTAAAGCCCTGCAAGAAGAAAAAGTTAAACAACAAGGTGTAATGGACTCGGTGCAAAAAAATATAGGAAATTTAAAAGATTTATACACAAATTTGATTAAAGAAAACCAAATCCTAGATAAAAGGCTTGAGAATATGGAGAATCAAGCACGGGGGAAAACTCTGAGATTGATAAACTTTCCAAAGGTGTCCATTGGTCTCAGCAAGAGATATGTGGGTGAAATACGCTCAAGAATATTGAAATTTTCTGATCAGATAATGCCTCCATTAACAAAAAATTCATTATGTGATACCATGGAAGGAAAACCTGCTGAAGACCAGGAATTTAGAATACTTTCCCCCTTAAATATTTCAGAATTACTGGAGACGTCGGACACTAACTTGGCCAACCTGCAACATTAATTGTTTCCTTCCTGTTGGATTCAGATAGGGATCTTGTAATGAAAATGTATTTCAGAAATATAAAAGAGTTATTTCTTCAGATGAAGGTACAAATTTTCCTGATGTAGCGAAGAAAACACAGGAGAGAAGGAAGCAATTTTTGTTGATGAGACCTCAGGTTTTAAATATGGGAGCAAAATTTAAACTGAAATTCCCTTGTAAATGTAATATAAGGTACCTAGAAGTTAATTATACATTTTGGGGCGGATTTTCAGAGCCCTGCTCGCGTAAATCCGCCAAAACCGGGCGGATTTACGCGAGCAGGGCCCTGCGCGCCGGGAAGCCTATTTTACATAGGCCTCCCGGCGCGCGCAGAGCCCCGGGACTCGCGTAAGTCCCGGGGTTCTCGGAGGGGGGCGTGCCGGGGGGGCGGGCCCGGTCGTCGTGGCGTTTTGGGGGCGTGTCGGCAGCGTTTTGGGGGCGGGTACGGGGGCGTGGCTACGGCCCGGGGGCGTGGCCGCGCCCTCCGTACCCGCCCCCAGGTGCGGCCCGGCGCGCAGGAGTCCCCGCTCACGCGCGGGGATTTACGCCTCCCTCCGGGAGGCGTAAATCCCCCGACAAAGGTAGGATGGGGGTTTAGACAGGGCCGGGCGGGTGGGTTAGGTAGGGGAAGGGAGGGGAAGGTGAGGGGAGGGCAAAGGAAAGTTCCCTTCTAGGCCGCTCCGATTTCGGAGCGGCCTAGGAGGGAACGGGGGTAGGCTGCGCGGCTCGGCACGCGCAGGCTATACGAAATCGATAGCCTTGCGCGCGCCGATCCAGGATTTTAGCCGATACGCGCAACTACGCGCGTATCTACTAAAATCCAGCGTACTTTTGTTTGCGCCTGGAGCGCAAACAAAAGTAGGCTATTCGCGCTCGTCTGAAAATCTACCCCTTTATGTTCCATCCCAACTTGTAAAATTTATATCAGATAGAGTGATTCCCAATATAGAAATAAATCCTCCTGATGTATCCTCACCTCAGTAAGCTATTGTTCTATTTAATTAAGTAGTAAGTCCAACTACTATTTCTTCTGTAATGTTATATTATGAATGAGCTCTCATGAGAATTGGATCCCCCTATCTTGAGAACTACGATGTTAGCCGGTAATTTGGATGGAACTTTTTGTGTTTGTTATAATATTGAAACATGGAGAAAGGCTAACTTTTTGTTTCCTGTTCAGTCATGTTTATTCTGATTGTTAAGTGTAATAATATCATAAATAAAAAATTTAAAAAAAAAAGATCATAGACAAGACTACCAGTGAAATAGAAGTAAACCTTCTCACATGGTTTCTCACAAGAAACAATAGTATTTAAGATCAAACTCCGGGGACGGTGCGGAAGTGCTTGAAGGTAGAAATCCCATATGTGCAGGAATTTCCATCAGTGCTGAGGAGAGGTGTGAGCCAGCGAAGCCTCCAAATGCATCAGATCATGTAATTGATTGCGCGAAGTCCAATAGGAAGGAGGATCCTCAGAACACCACTGCAAAAGAATTACCTTTTTCCCCACACATAGAGCCTTATGGAGGAACACACGGGACCCCCACGTACGGACCGGTGTAGATGGAAATATGCCAAAGAGTACTAATTGTGGCCCTGGGAGCAAAGTAATTGACAGTAAATCAGACAGATAATGTAACAGGCGTCCCCAGTAGCGGCGAATGAGATAACAGTCCCAAAACATATGAAGTAAAGTCCCCATTTCCCGTTTACATTTCCCACAGTAACCAGAAGCCCAGAGGTTATAATGTGCCGCCACATTTGGTGGAGTATAGGCGCGCCACAAAAATTTAAATTGTAATTCCCGAAGATATACATTTATAGTCACTTGAGAGATGGAACGGAAACTTCGTTTAATTTGTTCAACGGTAATTAAATTGGCAGCGTCTCTATTCCATCTCGAGGCCAACAGTATAAACACTCCCTCGTCAGGTGCCTTGGTCAACTGTCTATAATAGTGAGTTAAAGAGGGACTCCGGGTCTGAGTGACAGCAAAAAGCGCAGCCCTAGCCTCAAAGTGCTGAGGGGATTTAGAGTCAGCAGGCAGGGTGTTAAAATAATGTCGCAATTGCAGATAACAGAAAACACGGTGATTCGTCAGGGGGTATTGTGTCACCAGGGAAGCGAAGGATAATAATTGACTGTCTGTATCCAGCACATGTCCCAAACATATAATTCCCTTGGAGAACCATTCATGAAAGCCCGCAGCTGGATTTCCGGGCTGGAAATCCGCATTTCCCCGGAGAGGGAGAAAATAGGCACATTGCCTTGGAAGAGAAAATAATCGAGTAACCTGCCGCCACGCCGAAAGAATTGGGTATAGCAAATGAGTGAGCAAGGGAGAGAGACTCCTCGTCAGGTCCTGAGCTTGCAAGGTATACTGGGGATTTAAACTCCCCATTAAAGTTTGTTCCGCTGCTATATATAAGTCGACTCGCCCAGCAGCCAATCTTTGGCCACTTGGAGATTCCCAGCCACATTGTAGAGTTTCATATTTGGAATATTCAAGCCGCCCCGCCCCCAGTGCGAGTGTAAAAAGTGGAATTGTAAACGTGCCCTCTTCCCCCCCCCCCCCCCCACCCCTCTCCCACATAAAGGACCTTAACGCTCTTTCTAGAGACCAGAGATCTTGCCTTTTAATAACCAAGGGGAAATTTTGAATTACATAAAGCCACTTGGGCAGAAGGATCATCTTATAAAGATTCACCCACCCTATCAAAGAGAGAAGCGATTTCCATGTGGTCAAACGTGTCACCGACGAAGAGGAGCCACATTGACATCATATATTCGATGTAGTTGGTTTGTGAGGTAAATCCCCAGATATTGAAATTTACCATCTACCCATTGCAAAGGGAACAAAGGACCTCACCTGGTGCGTAAAGAGTCTGGAAAGGCCAATGCCTCCGACTTACTAACATTTAATTTAAATCCCGAGAAGTGTCCAAAAGAGTCAAATAGTTGCAATAAGACTGGCAAGGATGCACCCAGATGTGTTAAAAAGACCACAATGTCATCCACAAAAACGGCATATTTGAAAGTAGTGGAACGAAACCTTACCCCGTGTACTCCTCTATTGGCCTGAATGGCAAACAAGAGGGTTTCCAGTTGTAGGAGAAACAATAAGGGTGAGAGAGGACACTCCTGGCGAGTGCCACGAGTTATACAAAATGGCTTGGATTGTGCTGCATTTGCCACCAGAATCGCCACTGGGAAATTATATAAAAGCTGTATTGCATTATAAAAAAAAAAACCTGTAATGCTAATGGAGCGCAGCACAGAAAATAAGTAATTCCACTCTTCGCAATCAAAGGCCTTTTCGGCATCAAAACTGACCAAGAGGTATGGTTCCTTCACATGCTGGCAAAGCACCAAAGCCGCCATCACTTGTCTAATATTACGAAATGCGTATCTTTTTCGGACAAACCCAACTTGATCCGCCTTGATGAGAAAAGGCATAAATCCAGCCAATTTATCGGCCAATATTTTGGCCAGGAATTTATGATCCACATTAAGGAGCGATATGGGTCGATAAGACTCCGGGCACATTGGATCCTTACCAGGCTTCACGATTAATGTGATATGTGCCATGTTACCCCACACTGGAAAGGCGACACCTTCAATTAGAGCATTAAAAGTACAAGTTGGGGGGGGTCACAATCGAGTCTGTCAGACTCTTGTAAATTCGGCTGTAAAACCATCAAGTCCCGGAGCTTTAAACTGTTGGAGTGGCGAATAACTAAGCGGACTTCGGCCTCAGAGATCGGAGCATTTAAAACATGTCAGCATCGGGAGGGCTCGGCAGAAAAGATCCCGCTCTGCCGGGGCTGTACAAGTCGCAGAGTAAAGATACTCATAATAGTTACAGAATATGGAAAGAATAGTGGGGGTGTCACGCGCCAGTCTTCCCCCAGAGGAGCATAAAGTTGCAATGTGACAAGATGACTGATTGGAGCGCAAAAGATTCACAAGCATTCTGCCCGGTTTGTTCCCATATTGAATTTGTAATAAAAAAAACACTCTTTTTTGCACGTTGATGTAACACTGTGTTAAAGGCACTCTGGGTGGCAAAATAATGTGTCCGATTTGCAGACGTGTGAGCACGTGAACGTGCTTCCCTCGGACGGGTCAACTGAGAGCTCAGGGTAATTATTTGTTTATTGAGCAGAGATCGACAGTGCACCACATAAGCAATAATCTCCCCTCGAAGGACTGCCTTAGCAGCGTGCCAAACAAGATAGGATCTTCAATATGCTCCTGGTTAGCAAATGTGTATGCATCCCATTTTTCTTTTAAGTAACCTGCTAAATGGGGGTCATCAATCAAATAGTAGGGATACCTCCAGGATTGACCAGAAGAGAAATGCGGAATCCAGTCCAGCTCAAGCCAAATCAGGGCATGATCAGATATTACCACATCATCAATACCTGCCACATTGACCTTAGGAAAAATACTGGTGCTGATGAGAAAATAATCAATCCAGGACTGGGTGGCATGGGCACGAGAAATATGAGTGAAGTTCCTAGCAGTAGGATTCAGCATGCGCCATGGGTCTAGCAAATGTAAGGAGCTCTCTAAAAAACTAATACCCCTCCCTAATGATTCCACCTGTTGTGACATAGACAACCCCATCCTATCCAATTGAGAATCCCGGAGGCTATTAAAATCCCCCCCTAGAAAGAGCGCATGATCCAAGTAAGGGACCAGCTTACTATAAAGAGATTGAAAAAATGTGAGACGAGGGTTGTTAGGAGCATACAGGTTACATAACACAATCGGAGTCTGAAACAGTTCCGCTACCAAAATAATATAATATGGCAGATACCTTTGTGATCTGGAGTGGAAGACTTTTGTGTACCAATATTGCCATACCTGCTGAGCGGGTAGTAGCAGAGGGATAGTGGTAGTTGCAGTGGGATAGTGGACTTCTTCCAGTCCACTATCCCACCCCCATCTACCCATCTCCACCCATTCATTATCCCACCCCACACATCTAATCTCCATTCATTCTTCTAACCCCCACCCAGTCACTAACCCACCTCTATCCACCCATCTATCTCACCTGCTATCTCCCACTCACTACGTTAACCCAGTGGGTGGGGGGAGGGGGCAGTTTAAGTGAATTGGTGGTGGAATAGTTGGGCAGGTTATTAGAGTTGTCTGGTTTCAGAATAGAGTCTTTTCCTCTTGGGAGTTCCAGAACAGAGCCTCTCAGCCTCGGGGATCCCTGAGTATTTGGTACTGGACCAGAAGGCCTCCAATGTTTTTTATTCAATGGTTAAAGGTGTTTCTTACATTTAACTTCCATCTCTAACTAATGAGGATAATCAGTTGAACACTATGATACCAGGGTAAAAATTATATTGACAGGACAGGGCAGATAAAATTGGTGAAAGGGTGGCACTATATGTTAAGGATAGCATAGAGATGGTAAAGAGTGGGCAAGGGAGGAAAGAGGTTACAGTGCCAGTCGAAGGATACGATTGCCAATCAGGTGGACCTTGGTTGAGGTGCTATAGGAACTATATAATACTATGAAGGAATCAATGTGTAATAAACATGTATAACACTTAATTTACAATATACAAAACATTTTTTATTCAGTATCAAAAAATAATTTACATTAGCCACTGATGTTAACTATAAATAAGGTTTACACTAGTTTTTATACAGACTATATTTTCTTCTCTGAACTGTATGGTTCCTACTCACATATAGATTATTTCTTGGTTGATAAGGGGATAAAGGACAGGATTGAAGGGGCAGCGGTAGGTAATATAACATGGTCTGACCATGCGCCTATATGGAGTGATATAAAATTTGCAAATTATGACATAGGAAAATGATATTGGCACTTCAATGACAATTTGTTAAAAGATGAGTCCTTTAGTGTAATCTTGGCCAAAGATATCCAGGCAAAATTCCATCTTAATGCTCAAGGGACTCCTTCCCCAATTACTATCTGGGATTGCTCCAAAGCAGTTATACATGGGAGATTGAAATCTTTTGCTTCATATAGAAAGAAAGAAAAAGAGAAAACTAGAAAAGATCTCTTAGAGAAGATCAACAGTCTGGCTAATATCCATAAGAGTACTTTATCTCTGTCAATATTAAAACTCTTAAATGTAGCTAGAGATGCATTAAAGGTAATTGATGATGACTTGAGAGCACATCAACTAGAACTGACTAAACAGGCATACTTTAAAGGAGGCAATAAAGCGGGTAGATATTTGGCACGCAGGTTGAATCAATTATGATACAGAGTCATGAAGCAAAGATCTAAAATGATGTGGGTAAAATAGTCACAACTACTACTGATATTGATTATTTACTCTTTCAGATAATAGAAGGACTAGGGGGCACTCCATGAAGTTAGCAAGTAGCACATTTAAAACTAATTGGAAAGAATTCTTATTCACTCAATGCACAATTAAGCTCTGGAATTTGTTGCCAGAGGATGTGGTTAGTGCAGTTAGTGTAGCTGGGTTTAAAAAAGGTTTGGATAAATTCATGGAGGAAAGGTCCATTAACTGCTATTAACCAAGTTGTCTTAGAGAATAGCCACTGCTATTACAGACATCAGTAGCATGGGATCTATTTAGTATTTGGTACTTGCCAGGGACTTGTAGCCTGGATTGGCCACTGTTGGAAACAGGATGCTGGGCTTGATGGACCCTTGGTCTGACCCAGTATGGCAATTTCTTATGTTCTTATTAGGAATTGTTTTTTTCAGTTCTATGCTGTTTTATACTGTAATAATGACATGATAGCAGATGCAGATATAGATACCTATCCCGAAGAACACACAGGAGCAACATTTTTTGGAGGTAATATAACAACTGTGGAGATTCTTCAAGTTATTAAATCCCTTAAGGTCGTAAAATAGATTTGCTCACTTTTTGGCAACCCTGCTAGCCGCAATGTTGAACTGCCTCAAAGAGAGGGAATCACTCTTATCAGGTAGTAATTTAGTAGGCATAATTATTATTGCCAATCCTGAATGGGACACAACTCTAGGTGGGTACTATAGACCCATTTCCTTAATAAACTTAGATCTTAAACTTTTGGCACAGGTTCTTGCTGAACAACTGAATTTAATAATATCTTCCTTGGTTCATAATGATCAGGTTGGATTTATTCCTCAAAGAATGGCAGCAGATTACATCTGCAAGATTGTGGATCTTATCTGGTGGATTACGAGGGAAAAAATATCCTCCCTGCTGTTAATGGTAGATGCTGAAAAGGCGTTCCATATGGTTGTATTTGTTGTTCCTGCTTAAAACCTTGGAGAGAATGCACTTTGGACAGTACTTTTAAGGTGGGTTAAGGAAATGTACAATACTCCTTTTGCTTGAGTTAAAGTTAACAGAGGATATGGGGAGAGATTTCTGGTAGGCAGGGGCACCAGGCAGGGATGCCCACTCTCTCCTTTACTTTTTGCTCTTTTTTCCAGAGCCTTTTGCGATCAGAGTAAGGGATCTGATTGAATCAATATTAGTGGAATCAATATTGGGAAACATCGATATAAGCTATCTTTATTTGCCAACAATATTTTGTTTACACTGACTGATCTGGATGAGTCTACATTGGGAGTAGTAGATGAAATGAAAAAGTTTAGAGAGTTGTCCGGATTTAAAGTAAACCTGGATAAATCTGAAATTCTTTATCTAATGATCCTAGAACTGTCTGTATTACTTCATCGAACATACACTTTTAAATGGGCCAAGCAAAAGATTAATACTTGCAGGTTTTTCTCAATAGACATATTGAAGACCTATTTGATTTGATTTTGGGAAAAATAGTGGAAACTATTCTCAAGAACAAAATCGTAGAGCATATAGAAAGACATGATTTAATGGAACATAGTCAACATGGATTTACCCAAGTGAAGTCTTGCCTAACAAATCTGCTTCATTTTTTTTGAAGGGGTTAATAAACATGTGGATAAAGGTGAACCGGTAGATGTAGTGTATTTGGATTTTCAGAAGGCGTTTGACAAAGTCCCTCATGAGAGGCTTCTACATAAACTAAAAAGTCATGGGATAGGAGGCGATGTCCTTTCGTGGATTACAAACTGGTTAAAAGACAGGAAACAGAGAGTAGGATTAAATAGTCAATTTTCTCAGTGGAAAAGGGTAAACAGTGGAGTGCCTCAGGGATCTGTACTTGGACCGGTGCTTTTCAATATATATATATAAATGATCTGGAAAGGAATACGATGAGTGAGGTTATCAAATTTGCAGATGATACAAAATTATTTAGAGTAGTTAAATCACAAGCAGACTGTGATACATTGCAGGAGGACCTTGCAAGACTTGAAGATTGGGCATCCAAATGGCAGATGAAATTTAATGTGGACAAGTGCAAGGTGTTGCATATAGGGAAAAATAACCGTTGCTGTAGTTACACGATGTTAGGTTCCATATTAGGAGCTACCACCCAGGAAAAAGATCTAGGCATCATAGTGGATAATACTTTAAAACCATCGGCTCAGTGTGCTGCAGCAGTCAAAAAAGCAAATAGAATGTTAGGAATTATTAGGAAGGGAATGGTTAATAGAACGGAAAATGTCATAATGCCTCTATATCGCTCCATGGTGAGACCACACCTTGAATACTGTGTACAATTCTGGTTGCCGCATCTCAAAAAAGATATAGTTGCGATGGAGAAGGTACAGAGAAGGGCAACCAAAATGATAAAGGGGATGGAACAGCTTCCCTATGAGGATAGGCTGAAGAGATTAGGGCTGTTCAGCTTGGAGAAGAGACGGCTGAGGGGGGATATGATAGAGGTCTTTAAGATCATGAGAGGTCTTGAACGAGTAGATGTTACTCGGTTATTTTCACTTTCGAATAATAGAAGGACTAGGGGGCATTCCATGAAGTTAGCAAGTAGCACATTTAAGACTAATCGGAGAAAATTCTTTTTCACTCAACGCACAATAAAGCTCTGGAATTTGTTGCCAGAGGATGTGGTTAGTGCAGTTAGTGTAGCTGGGTTCAAAAAAGGTTTGGATAAGTTCTTGGAGGAGAAGTCCATTAATGGCTATTAATCAATTTTACTTAGGGAATAGCCACTGCTATTAATTGCATCAGCAGCATGGGATCTTCTTAGTGTTTGGGTAATTGCCAGGTTCTTGTGGCCTGGTTTTGGCCTCTGTTGGAAACAGGATGCTGGGCTTGATGGACCCTTGGTCTGACCCAGCATGGCAATTTCTTATGTTCTTATGTTCTTATCTACCTTTCTTTAGGGTTACCAAAAAAGATCAGGACAAGTGGGACAGATATGGTTTCTCCTTGTTGGGGAAAATTTCAGTTATTAAGATGAATATTTTTTCTAGATTTAGTAATTTATTTTTAACGCTGTCAATTGCTAACCCTTCGGTTGAACTGAAATCTTGGCAAAAAGAATACATGACTTTATATGGAGCTATAGGCTGCCCAGGGTTTCTCAATCAGTAATGTACCAGCCTAAGGGTAGAGAGGAGCTGAGTTTTCAAAATCTTAACTGGTTTTATGCCGCTTCTCAATTAAGAGTAATAAAGGATTGCAATAGATGGTTAAGTTATGTTCCTGATAACTTTTGTTTAATACAGACTACCTCCTGGGTTTTTTTTTTTTTTTATTCTGTCCTGATGTTGTTTTTTGAAGAATTGTTTATTGTTTTATTTTGTATATGATGTAATTAAATTGTTTTATGTATGTTTTATTGTAAATCACTTAGACCTATTTTGCATTAAGCGATTAATACATTTTAATAAATGAAATGAAATGAAATAGAGAGATTTTCACGAAGCAGTGGGTTTATATAGAGCAATATTTAATATTGCCCAATGCCTCTCCAAGCGCTAACCTGGCAACCAAAAATCTCATGGAGGCCACTGGTTGTAATGCCATCATCCTTGAGGAATACTCTAAGGATTTGGTCACAGTGGCGTGTTAAACTGGTGGGAAAGAGAAATTATTTTTTCAATACCCATTTATTCCATAATCAGGAATTCCCGGTGTGTCTTCCCCTCAGGGCTTTTGCTGACTGGAAGGCAAAGGGGAATTTTCTGTATGGGACACTTGATTGAGGGGGGGGGGAGTTTTGAACTTAAATTTTTTAGCTTGAAAGTTTGAACTGGCCTCCCAGGAGTTTTTACATTATGCGCAGCTTAGATATTTGACATCTATGAGTTGTATAGGAGGTTCTTTGTCCATGGGGAAATCACTTTTTGAGACTTTTTTGCGATAAAGCTGATATTCTGAAAGGAAGTATATCTATAATTGCAAGAAAAGCTGGCCTTTGTCCAGAATGAGACCTTTTATTTCCAAACACAAGTAAAGCCTCAATTTCAGTTTCTTTGGTAGAGAATGGCTATAAAATATTACTTTGTTGGTACTTGATGCTGGAGAAGCTACATAAAATGTACCCTCAGGTTGATAATAAATGTTGGAGGGGTTGTGGTGAGGTGGGCTCATTTTACCATATTTGTTACGATTCTGCTTGTGGGACAAGCCCACAAGCAGCCTCTCACCTCTTTCTTGGCCAGCCAGCTTTCCGACGCCGTCTTGACGTGGCTGAGACTGCCGCTGCTGTGCTCCATGGTGGGCCTGCTGCTGTCACGGCCTGGAACCGCTGTTGCTGTCTCCTCTCCTTCGCGGCAGGAGCCGCCGACGTTCTGTTGCTTCTTCGCTGCCTGGAGCCGCCGCCATCATCCTGCCTTCGTGGCAGGAGCCGGTCCTATGCGGCCTGGAGGCCACCCTGAAGCCTTCTTCCCAGCGCAGCATGGAGCTGCTTCCATCCTCCTCCTCTTGCGGCCAGGAGGCTGCTCTGGAGCTCCTCTTCACGGCCCGGAGGCCACCACCGGTGTTTGTCAGCAGCTGGAGTCTCTCCCAGCTTCTCTTCATGGCAGGAGCTACCTCTGAAGCCTCAGGCCTGCTTCCTTCTTCACAGCATGGCTGCTGTCCCTGGTTCTGCCTCCTTAGGCGTGGGGGCCATGCCTCCTCTCTGGATTTAAAGGGCCAGTCCTTCTGGCTCCTCCTCATGATGTCATCCTGGGTGTTCCTCTTCAGCCCTACAAAAGGGCTCAGCCTTCAGTTCCTCTTCGCCTTCATAAGGAGTCAGTCATGGAGTCGGATTGCTCTTGGATCCTCCATTCCAGCTCTTCGGTCCAGGAGTTCCTGATGTCCAGCTCCGCTTCTTCAAGGCACTCTGTTCTTCGTGGGAATTATCTTGTCTTCCTTTGTGGTTCCTGATCTTTCATCTCATCTTTGTTCCATGTTTGGTCTCTCGCCGGATCCCTAAGTCCTTGTCTTCAGATGTCTTCGTCATCCGACCCTCCTGATGTCTTCACCTTCAGATCTTCCTGAAGTCCCTGCCTTCCAATGTCCTGTCCTTCCTGAAGTCCATCATCCTGTCGTTCTGCCTCTCGGAGCCTCCTCGATGCTCTTAGTTGGGTGACCTGGGAGTCCAAATCCAGATGTCCAGATGTCTCAGATGTCTTGTTCTCCAGTTCACTCGACATCTCCGCAATGCTCTTGACTGAGTGTCCTGGTGGTTGACGTCCAGATGACCTGACGTTCCAGACGTTTTTGTGTCAAGTTGTCTTCGTCCTCAGAATCCTTTGACGTCCTCGTCTTCAGACCTTTCGCAGTCAAGCATTCGGATCCTTTTGGCTCCTACTTCAAGGAAGCCTTTAAACTCTTTGGCTCCCTTGTCAGGGTAGCCTTCTTCTCAGATATCCTGGTTCCGTATTTTACCTTCTAGTGGCCTGTCCTCTCTTCAACTTCGTATTGACCTTCAGATTTGTCTTCCGCGCTGGGTCTAAAGCTGTCGCTTCTTCAGGATGGCCTGCGCCGATCATGCCTGGTCCCCGAAGCTCAGTTCAGGATGGATGCTGCTACGAGTCATGGCTAGATACCTTCATACTGAGTTTTAACTCTTCTGTCATCTTTCCACTTAGCAAGTATCTTTATCAGCTTCCCTGATGTTCTTCTCTTCAGCCTTGTCTCATCCTTATCCAGTATCATCTGACCTCGTCTTCAAGAGTCCTCATCTGATTGTGTCTTCAGTCTTCAAGTCTTGTTCCAGTTCCATTGTCTGCCCTCAATCTCTGTCCATCCTGGTGCATTTGCTGTTCCCATACAGCAGGTTCGAAAGGGCTATCAAGTGGCCAGAGGGCTACCCCAGAGACAAGCATTGCGTTGATGGGTCTCTACTGATGCGTCAGGTTCAGCGGAGGTCCAAGTCCCTGGTCTTCTGCCTGTCCGCCTGTGCTTGGACACATCTCACCTGCCTCGGCACTTCTACAGAGCTCCTCTCTGCAGTTGCATCATGGTCCAAGGGCACATCACTCTCCCTGGAAGCGGGATCGCTCCCTAGTGCTCCGCAACAATATTTGGTGAACTTGTGGTATGAAATCGGAATACTAGAAGTCCATAGCGACTTGGATTAATGACGAGATGGGAGTAAAAGATATTCTCAACCCTAAATTTGTTTTACTGAATATACCTATATCAGAGGTTGATGGCTTAACCCAAAAGTTACTTATACAGATATTCCTAGCCGCGAGATGTGAAATTTCCCTGTTTTTGAGAAGAAAGTTAGCACCTACTTTGTCTGCTACTTTGGCTCATCTACATAGGATTTATCGGTTGTGAAAGATTTCAGCTCTGCAGAAGAATGCTGTTTCAAAATTTAATAAAATTTGGTCTACTGATGGTCTTAGTTTAAAATGCAAAATTTGTATTGTTAAATCACATCGCTTTCTTGTTTGGTCTCCTGTCTTTATAACATAGTCCAGTATTGTGCTATTTGGCATTGGACAAACCAGCATTGTTTTGACATTGTCATTGTTTTTGAAAAGTTTAGCTCAAGCTCCTTGTGTTGTGTGTGTGTGGGGGGGGGGGGGGGGGGAGGTTTGTGTGGGGTAAATGGAAATATAGCATTATGACTTGGCCGTTGTTTTATTACTGTGTATGATTTTGCTGTATCTGCCTTGTTGTTAGTCACAATAAAATTCTGAATTATAAAAAAAGAAATTCCAAGGGTGAAAGGGAAGACTATAGTAGAGGGCATATAATACCGCCCATCTGGCCAGGATGAGAAAACAGACTGTAAATTAGAGATTAGACTGGCTATTAAAATGGGCAACATAATAATAATGGGAGACTTCAATTGCCTGAGTATGGATTAGGTAAATGTCAAATCACGACATGCAAGGGACATAAAGTTCCTAGATGCCAACAATGACTGCTTCATGCAGCAACTGGTCATGGAACCGATGAGAGGGAAAACTTTCTTAGATCTAACTCTCAGTGGAACACACAATCTTGTGCAAGAGACAAAGGTGGTAGACTGCTTGGCAGCAGTGAACGAATATATGTAATTAAATTTGACATAGTCACTGGAGGGTAAATACTAAAAAAACCTACTGCAGTAGCATTTAATTATAAAAGAGAGACTATGATAATATGAGGAAATGTTTTAGAAAAAAGCTGAAAGGAGCATTGCACAAAATTAAAAACTTGCAGGGGTGGTGGGCATTGTTCAAAACTGTCATTTTTGAGACCCAGACAAAATAAGTGAAGGAAAAGCAAACAACTGCCCATATGGTTTAATAGTGAGAAGAAAGAGGCAATTAAAACAAAAAAGACATCAATCAAAATATGGAAAGCAGACTCAAATGAAGAATTTACAAAAGTGCATAAGCACTAATAAATTAGATGTAAAAAAGTAGACAAGCTAAGAAAGAATTTGAAGCTTACCATACAGGTAAAAACAAGTAATACAAACTTTTTAAATTTAATTGGAAGCAAAAAGCCTATGAGGGCGTCAGTTGGACCATTAGATATCCAAGGGGTAAAATAGGTGCTCAGGGAGGACAAGGAAATAGAAAAACTAAATGAATTTTTTGCCTCTGTTTTTACTGAGGAGTATGTCAGGGTCAAACTCACACCAGAAACATTTTTTGATGGTGATGACTCTGAGCGACTAGATGGAATCACTGTGAACCTTGAAGACATAATGACTCAGCTTGACAGATAAAAGAATAACAAATTACCATGCCTGGATGGTATTCACCCGAAAGTTCAGAAGGAAATCAAACATGAAATTGCAGACCTTGTTTTGGAGATTTGCAACCTATCATTTAAAACAGCCATGGTATCTGTAGACTGGAGGGTGGCCACTCTGACACTTTTTTTTTTAATTTATCAGTCTTTACAATAACTAAACAAAGAATACACTTTGTATTAAACATGGTTAAAGTAGCAACAAGAATTTGTTATTTTAAAGTAATATAATCAAAATCGATAGACAAAGGGACTGCATTTCAAATTATGCCCCCTTAACATTACTCTTTAACCTCAAAAAGAAAATTTGGAGAGTACTTTCTATCATTAGAGAAGATTACCAATATGTATATTCAGAAACAAAGATAGGCGAAACCGTCACAGTTATTATTCCCCCCAGTTATTAACCTATGGCAGAATTCTGCCTTCTACTAGCTAGGAACTGCTTCAAGTGTTCCGGAACAAAGAAAACAAAAGTGTTATTTGACATCTTTACAATACAGCGACATGGGTAGAGAAGCTGAAATTTCGCCCCAATTGCAATTACTTCAGATTTTAATAATAAAAACTATTTTTGTCTCAACTGTGTGGGTCTTGCTAGATCTGGATAAAATTGAATAGTTTGGCCATGAAACAGAGCATTCCAATTTTTGAAATATGCCTTCATTATGAAGTCAAAATCTTGTTCCGAACTGTTGTGACACGCCTCCTTCTATGACGTCACCCCCTTCTGTGACATCAGATGCTGGGGGGATTTAAACCCGGCATCTCCTAGGTTTCCTTGCCTTGCAACACAGTTACCAAGAAAGTTGCTTGCCTGCCAGTCTGCCTGCTTGCCTGCCAGCCTGCCTGCCTGCCTACCAGTCTACCTGCCTGCCTGCCAGTCTACCTGCCTGCCTACCAGTCTACCTGCTTGCCTGCCAGCCTGCCTGCCTACCAGTCTACCTGCCTGCCTGCCAGTCTACCTGCTTGCCTGCCAGCCTTCCTGACTGCCTGCCAGTCTACCTGCCTGCCTGCATACCTGAACTGCCTCCTGACCGTCTTCCATCAACGGTCGGCCCAAGGATCCACCTCTGGATTTACAACAGTTTGCAAGGCCATGGATCCGGCAGACCTCGCTAGCCTTCAAGCCATTCCCGGACTGGCTCAACGGCTAATACAGCAGCAACAGGTCTTGGACAACCTGGCTGTCACTGTGGAGCAACTGGCCGCTCGGATGGATGCTGGTCCGCCAGCACCAGCAGCGGACCCGGTTCCGGCTCCGGTGGTGACCCTTCACACTCTTACACAACTCCCTGCGCCAGCACGGTACGCGGGAGATTCCAAGGCTTGCAGAGGCTTTCTGAACCAATGCTTCGTAAGGTTCGCTCTCCTGCCCAACCAGTTCCCCTCGGACGCCATCAAGGTGGCCTACATCTTCTCACTGCTGGACGATCGGGCTCTGAACTGGGCATCTCCTATGTGGGAGAAGAACGACCCGGCTCTGAACGACTTGAATGTCTTCGTAGCTGATTTCAAGGCAGCCTTTGATGAACCAGCTCGCCAGACCTCCGCAACCTCCGAATTGCTCCAACTCAGGCAGGGAATTCGGCCCCTGGCCGATTATGCTTTGGAGTTCCGTACCCTCGCACTGGAGGTCGGATGGCGGGACGACGCCCTCCGTGGAATCTTCTTAGAGGGACTTGCTGCAAGGATAAAAGACGAATTGGCGGCTCGAGACCTTCCGGAGGACCTCAATGCTCTCATCGAAGTGGCTGGCCGCATCGATTGCCGCCTTCAGCAGAGGGCCAAAGAGGGGCGTCCTCTCCGCCGTTTAGTTCCGCTGGCTCCAACCTCTCCTCGCCCATTCCCACCGGGCCCACGGGGGGCTAGCACGTCCATGGAAGCCACATCCGAGGAGCCCATGCAGCTGGGAAGAGCGTCCCTGACACCTGAAGAAAGGCGGCGCCGCCGTAGTATGGGTTTGTGCCTGTACTGCGGGGGCAAAGGTCACTTCCTCGCTCAGTGCAAAGAGCGAGCGGGAAACTCCCGCGCCTAGGAGTAAGGGAGGAGTGCCTCCTAGGTTGTTTGAATGCTGCTCCTCTATATACCGTTTCTATAACCCTCAGATATCCCGGAGGGTCTTTCAAGACTCAGGCATTCATTGACTCTGGGGCAGGAGGGAACTTCATCGCTGCCAATCTTGTACATCAGCTCCGCCTGGCCACACAATCCTGGGAGCTTCCTTTACGGATTACTTCCATACAAGGTACCTGCCTGCCTGGCCACATTTCTACCGAGACTGCACCACTGATCATGCAGACCGGGATCCTACATTTTGAGGAGATCTCGTTTTTGGTTCTGGAGAACTCAGTTCATCCGGTGATCCTCGGCCTACCCTGGCTCCAGCAGCACTCTCCAGTGATCCAATGGAGCGATTTGCAAATTACCCAATGGAGTCCTCACTGCGTCAAATCTTGTATCAAGTCTCTACCAGTCCAGCACATTTCCTTGGCTCACACCGGCGTCACCCTTCCCAGTCATTATGCGGACTACACGGACGTATTTTCTAAGGAAAAAGCAAAACTTTTGCCCCAACATCGTCCTTTCGATTGCGCCATCAAACTGGTGTCTGGGGCAACTCCACCCCGAGGCAGGGTGTATCCACTATCACAACCTGAAACCAAAGCAATGTCTGAATACATTGCTGAGAACCTCGCCAAGGGCTTTATCCGACCTTCAACGTCACCCGCAGGGGCAGGATTCTTCTTTGTGGCAAAAAAAGGACGGGTCCTTGAGACCATGCATAGACTATCGGGGATTAAATGCCATTACTAAAAAGAACCACTATCCGCTTCTGCTAATTCCAGAATTATTGGATAAACTCCAGGGAGCCCGAATATTTACCAAGTTGGACTTAAGGGGGGCGTACAATTTGGTGCGTATCCATCCCGGGGACGAGTGGAAGACAGCGTTCAACACCCGGGACGAGCACTACGAGTACTTGGTTATGCCCTTCGGTTTGTGTAACGCTCCTGCGGTGTTCCAGCACCTCATGAATGAGGTCCTCCGCGAACTGCTGAACTCTTGCGTGATAGTCTACCTAGATGATGTCCTCATCTACTCACAGAATTTGACCTCTCATAGGCAACAGGTTCGGCAAGTGCTCCAAATCCTTCGTAATCACCACCTATACGCTAAACTGGAGAAGTGTCTCTTCGAACAGGAGTCGCTGCCTTTTCTTGGGTACATCGTTTCAGCTACGGGATTCCTCATGGATCCAAGTAAGGTGTCCGCCATTAAGAATTGGCCCCAACCAGTAGGCCTGAAGGCTTTGCAGCGTTTTTTAGGATTTGCCAATTTCTACAAGCACTTTATACCGCAATACTCCCGACTGGTCGCACCTCTGACCGCCTTGACCAAAAAGGGGGCTGACACGCGCGTTTGGTCAGCCGAGGCATGTAAGGTCTTCAAGGATTTAAAGGAGGCCTTCCTGTTGGACACTTGTCTGCGCCATCTGGATCCGTCAAGGCCCTTCTTTGTGGAGGTTGATGCCTCCAATATAGCTGTGGGGGCAGTACTGTCTCAAAGCTCCGACTCCGGGCATTTGTTGCCTTGCTCCTACTTCTCAAGGAGGTTTACGCCAGCCGAAGGTAATTACGGTATAGGAGACAAGGAACTGCTTGCCATTAAGTTGGCACTTGAAGAATGGAGACAGTGGCTGGAGGGAGCCGCTCACCCCATCACGATCTATACCGACCATAAGAACCTGGAGTTCCTCAGCCAAGCTCAACGACTCAACCCAAGGCAAGCACGATGGTCGCTATTCTTTAGTCGCTTCGATTTTACCCTCAAATATCGTCCAGCATCTAAGAATGTTCGAGCGGATGCGCTCTCTCGGAATGCCATCATGGATGAAAAGGAGGAACCCCTTCAACATGTCATCGACCCAGCAAAGATCGAATTAGCCAGCACCACAATCTCTACACAGGGCAGAATAGTTGTTCCACACAAAGACCGGAAGAAAGTCCTGCAATGGGCCCACGATTCCCTCATTGGAGGCCACGCCGGCAGAGGGAGGATGCTCGATCTATTAAACCGTCATTATTGGTGGCCCCGAGTCCGGCAGGATGTGCGACTTTACGTAGACTCGTGCCCGGTATGTGCCCGACAGAAGCCTCTCGGGGGCCGACCCTGGGGTCTTCTACAACCTCTACCAATACCTACAGAACCATGGACTCACATTGCCACAGACTTTGTGGTGGACTTGCCTCCTTCCGAGGGTAACACAGTAATCTGGGTCACCGTAGACCGGTTTTCTAAGATGGTACATTTGGCACCATTACCTAAGCTTCCGTCTGCACCAGAGCTAGCACTTCTTTTCACGCAACATATCTTCCGGGCTCACGGCCTTCCACAGAGCATTGTCTCCGATCGGGGACCCCAATTCACAGCCCGGTATTGGCGTGCCCTCTGCAAAAAGTTTGGGGTACAACTGAACTTGTCTACCGCTTTCCACCCACAGTCTAACGGGCAAACCGAGCAGATGAACCGTTCCCTCAAGACGTTTCTCCGAAGCTTCATTTCGCAGAGAAAGGACAACTGGGTTTCCCTCCTTCCCTGGGCTGAATTCGCCTATAATAACCACACTCACTCGGTTACTGGGCAATCTCCCTTTCAAATGGTCTTCAGACGCCACCTCAGGACACCCGTCCCGGTACCTATCAATGTCGCTTCACCGGCGGCCCAGACAGTGGCTACCCAACTTCACGATCTCTGGAGAGCCCTTCAGCGACGTCTCACCTCTGCAGCAAAGAAAGCACAAAGCTGTGCAAACCGCCACCGACGTGCCGCTCCAACACTTCTACCCGGTACTAAAGTATGGTTAAGTACCAAGAATCTCCACTTAGCTGGACAATCATGTAAGTTGGCATCCAGATACTGCAGCCCTTTCCAGGTGGCAGAACGAGTTGGTCTGGTGTCCTATAGACTTCGTCTGCCATCCTCCATGCGCATCCACAACGTATTTCATGTGTCGTTGTTGAAACCAGTGATATTCTCCCGTTTCCATCGGCTCACGCCGGATGCGATCTCCACCTCCCCGAACGAAGATCCTGTTTACCAAGTACGGGAAGTACGGGACGTACGCTTCCACAACCGCCGATGGGAGTATCTATTGGCCTGGGAGGGCTGCGGCTCTGAGGAGGACTCTTGGGAACCTGCCCGAAATATACTGGACAAGTCCCTGTTAACCCAGTTTCATCATGACCATCCCAATAAACCCGGACCCTTGAGGAGGGGGCGTAAGAGGGGGGTACTGTTGTGACACGCCTCCTTCTATGACGTCACCCCCTTCTGTGACATCAGATGCTGGGGGGATTTAAACCCAGCGTCTCCTAGGTTTCCTTGCCTTGCAACACAGTTACCAAGAAAGTTGCTTGCCTGCCAGTCTGCCTGCTTGCCTGCCAGCCTGCCTGGCTGCCTACCAGTCTACATGCCTGCCTGCCAATCTACCTGCCTGCCTACCAGTCTACCTGCTTGCCTGCCAGCCTGCCTGCCTGCCTACCAGTCTACCTGCCTGCCTGCCTGTCTACCTGCCTGCCTACCAGTCTACCTGCTTGCCTGCCAGCCTGCCTGCCTGCCTACCAGTCTACCTGCCTGCCTGCCAGTCTACCTGCTTGCCTGCCAGCCTTCCTGCCTGCCTGCCAGTCTACCTGCCTGCCTGCCAGTCTACCTGTCTGCCTGCTTACCTGAACTGCCTCCTGACCATCTTCCATCAACGGTCGGCCCAAGGATCCACCTCTGGATTTACAACACGAATAGTATGATACAAATAATACAGCTCTATCTACTATTTCCAGTTCTGAGTTTTCAAGATATTGGGTCAAGTTAAGGAAATATGGTTTTATATCTCCCATCTTTTGCATATTTGCTGCTCTCTAAACCAGAAAGCTTTTCTTCTTAAGTGGAAGTATTTTTTCTTCTGGGAATTTTAAAACCTCTTTAAAGTATCTTTTTAATGTAATCAGGGGTAATTCACCCAAAATCTTGGGAAAATTCAGAATTCTTATATCCAAATGTCTCAAATAATTTTCAACTGCTTCCAGTCTACGCGATATGTTGGAATATTCATGGGCATGTCCTCAAGTGGACTCCTGTAAATTTTTTATGTCCAATTTAATTGATTCTGTAACTTGTGTCTGCTGTTGCACAACTAAACAATTCTCTTGAATTACAGAGTCCATTTTCTTTTCCAAACTGCCCACCCAGAGCGTATTGTAGCCGGGTGGGCAGTTTGCGACATTGTAACCATGGGCAGTTAGCGACATTGTAACCATGTCTGGTTTAGTTAAATCCTCAGACTGCAGGTTGAATATTTCAGGCTCTCCTCTCACTGCTCTCTCCTCTCCCGCGAGTGAACCGACACCACCAGCCGCTCCTTCACTCCCGGAGTCCAAGAGCACTGAGGCTCCCGAAGCAGCAAACACTTCCGGGTTGACTCCGACGATCCCAGCTGACCCAAGGCTTCTGGCGACGGCTGTACCATCCCCCGCATCTATATCCATGGAGGTACTCGGTGAGGAAGCTGATGGAGGTGGTCTGGGGTCCGGCGGGGACAGTGTGACATCCCCCGACGACAAGCCCTGGCATTGCCCCGGCATTGCCTGTATCGGCATGGTGTACTGGGAGATTAACCTCTGCTCGGGAATATTAACAGGCTCCACTGGGTAAACCTGAACCTTCCCTTTGCGTTTGTGCGGCACTTTTTTTTTTTTTTGAAGGAAACAGCCCGGTCTTCCAAGAAACCAGGTAAATTGAAATTCTCAGCAGGAGCAGTGACCAGCACAACCATTCAAACCGCCATCTTGAACACTCTCCCTGACACTTATTTTTAAAAAGGGTTCCAGCGGTAATCTGGGAAACTACAGACCGCTAAGCCTAACATCAGTGCCAGGAAAAATGGTAGAAGTCATTCTTAAAACAAAATTACTGACCATATAGAGAGACATGGTTTAATGGGGGAAGAGTCAACATTAGTAGATTTTTATGAAGATGTAAATAAACATACGGTTAAAGGTGAGCTGGATGATATAGTATATTTGATTTTTAGAAGGAATTTGACAAAGTCCCTCATGAGAGACTTCTCAGTAAATTGGGAGGTTATTGGGTTTGAGGCAGTGTTCTATTGAGGATTGGTAACTGGATAAAAGACAGGAAACAGGATAGGACTAAATGGTCAGTTTTCCAAACAGAGAAAGGTCATTAGTGGAGTGCCCCAAGGGTCTGTACTGGAACCTATGCTATTTATCATATTGATAAATGATCTGGAGAAAGAAACAAGTGAGGTGACCACATTTTCAGATGAAACAAAATTGCTTTGAGTCATTAGAACAATAGTGTATTGTGAGGAACTGCAGAAGGACTTTGTGCAAGAGGATGTGATGAACGCTATTAGTATAGCTGAGTTTAAAAAAGATTTGGACAAGTTACTGGTGGAAAAGTCTATTAACCATTATTAAAGAACAGTTGCAGAAATCCACTACTTATTCTTGGGATAAGCAGTTTGGAATCTACCTACCCTTTGGGATCCTGCCAGGTACTTGTGACCTGACTTGGCCACTGTTGGAAACAGGATCTGGGCTTGATGGACCTTTGGTCTGCCCCAGTATGGCAAGTCTTATATTCTTATGCTATGTTCTTAGGAAACTGGGCATCTAAATGGCAGATGCAATTTAATATAGTCAAGTGCAAAGTAATGCATGTAGGAAAGAATAATCCCAACTACAGGTACACCATTCTGTGTTCCATGTTGAGTCACCACCCAGGAAAAGAACCTCAGAGTCCTTCTGGGCAATACCTTGAAATCTTCAGCTCAGTGAGCAGCAGCGGACAAAAAGGCAAATAGAATGTTAAGAATTATTTGGAAAGGAAGAGAACAAAACTGATTATATCAAAATGTCATTCTATAGATCAATGTTGTGACCGCACCTTCAGGCTGATCCAATAAATGTGCACAGAAAACAGGCGCTTAGTGTTGAGGGCCTGCTTTCCTAACGCACACCTAGCCACCTCTTCTGGGCGCATGATTGAATATTTAAATGAAGGGTTGCGCTTAAAAGGAGACAAATGTGTGTCCCTAGAGCCTCCTCAGCATCGGGTGCACAGGAGAGGTGGCTGACAAGCGGGTTGGAAAATATACGTTCAATCTACAAGTGTCCGTTTTCTCCCGCTTCCAGCATAAACACGCACAAGATACACGTCCTGGACTGTGGTATCTTGTGTGCATATTGGACTTTCAAAATTTGCTTTTCAAAGACTTTTTCTTTTCAAATAAATAACTTTTATTTGGTTCCTCCTACTGAATATTGTGACGATACTATTAGGAAGAATCACAGAAAGCAGGATTTTTCTTTTTGTTAATGCACCCTTGAGTGTGGCATACCTTTATGCCAGCCCTGGGCTGGCATAAAATCTGCTGCATTGCAAGGGCGCATTGGCCATGGGGAAAATTTATTGGATTGCGAGGATTAGCTAAGAGCTTCATCTACATGAATTTACATGTGATGAGTGCTAATAGCTACGCAGTGATTTGGACATGCGTTTTGGATGCTCTAATTCCCGTATTGGATCAGGAATTATGGATGCGCGTCCAATCGCGTGTTAAACTGTGCACAGTAGCTAGTTCTTGGTATTGGATCAGTCTGATTGAGTATTGTTTTCAGTTCTGGTCATAAAAGACATAAAAAAGGTACAGAGAAGGGTGACAAAAATGATAAAGGGGATGGAAAAGCTTCCTTATGGAGAAAGGCAAACAGATTAGGGATCTTTAGTTTGGAAGAGACGAGTAAGAGGGAATATGATTGAGTTTTATAAAGTAATGATAAGGGTGGAATTGGTAAATAGAGAATGGTTGTTTACTCTTTCAAATAACATTAGGACTAGGGGACACGCCTTGAAACTAACAACTGGCAGATTTAAAACAAATAGTAGGAAGCATTTTTTCACTCAGCGCACAATAATGCTATGAAATCTGTTGCCAGACGTTGTGGTTAAGGCAACTATAACAGTGGGGTTTTAAAGAGGGTCGAACAAGTACCTGAGGGAAAAATCCTTGGCCAGTTATTAACCAGGTAGACTTGGGAAAACCAGCGCTTATCAGAGACAGACAATATGCTGGGTTTGATGGCACTTCTTATGTCCCTAAGTAAAAAAATAGAAGTAAATTTAACTTCAAGGTTAACTTTCCTTTTAGCACAAATTATTACTTCTGATTTAGCACATAGCTTTAACCATTGTGCATTATGATAGCTGCACACCATCTTTGAATAGATGCCATGAATCTCATTTACTTGTTATATCAGAAGAAAAGTACAAATTTACTGTGGTATTAAAAAGTTTAGAGCTGATTTTCACCACCATCTTAATACATTGGCCTAATTTAGTACACTGATGTGAATCTGTATACAGGTCATTAGCATGTACAGTATTTACATGGAAAATATGCTAAAATTAGCTTGCTTTTTTACTTCCAGTTTAGTGCAAATTTTGTGTGTGCTAAAATCCTTTTTACATGGGGAGTAATTTTAGTGAACAGAAATTGTGTGCTAAAACCAGTGTGCTTAGCATAGTGAACTTCTTTACCACACCAGCCCCTATATCAGGTCTCCACGACATTCCATTCTCAGGGAGAGAGGCAACCAGGGCAGCCTTGCATTCTAGGTTCATTCCATGCCAATGAGTGTAATATATCTGTTGGAATTCTGCTAAGGAGTAGCAATCTGATGTAAATCTGTTAAGAAAGCTGGGCGTTAGATGGGAAGAGCAATCAGAATGAATGGCTCTTAAGAAGGAGGAGTTAGCTATCTTGTAGTGTCTCAGATTCTGTATATTCCGCTATGCTGGGAGTAGCAATCTATTAGGGTTCTCCGTGAGGAGTAGCAGTCTGTTATGAATCTGAGATAGTAGTGGTGAATCCCTGGGCCGGTGGCAGATGACCATGCCCCCGGGAGGATACCCCGAGAGGGACCACCGGCTAGGCTTGAGTATGGCGACAGACACACATTAGTTCTTTTATTAAACAGGTTTTGGAAACCACCAGAGGTGGCAGTAGTGAGCTGATATGCCCGGCAGGGCTGTAGTCCCTCAGGCACTGGACCCGCGATCCAGGATGGCTGAGCTATTGAGAAACTGTACAAGGTGAGTAAGAGTAGACAAGGTTCATGAACAGAACTAGATGATAAAACTCACATAAGGTCTCAATGAAGCTCAGGAGCTGGAAAGGTTTAGGCCCTCGAGGAGCGAGTACCTGGTTCCAGTGAAAGCTCTGAGAGAGCGATGATAACTCACAGTTGTTTGTAGCAGCGATAGCTTCCAGGCAGTAGAGAATCTTCAGAGTGTCCAGGAACAAGGGCCCTTGAGGAGCGAGTCCCGGTTCCTATCTGTAATCTGAAAGTATAGAAAAGAGTGAGGCCCCCAAGGAGCGAGTACCTCTGGTAAGTCCGAGGAGGCAGAGTAGCTTGGGAGTAAAGCCAAAGCAATCCCCTTGCTAACTCAGTTAGATAGTGAATTAGAGACCTTTAAATTTTGGAAGCGGATGACGTCATCTCAGGGGGAAGCCCCTGAGGTTCGTGCCCTTGCTGGTACTTCAATCAGAGCGCGCGCGCGCCCTAGATCATCAGGCAACATGGTGGATCTACAACGTTGGGCTGGTCCGGGGATACCGGAGGGAGACGGCATGGAGACGCCGTGGCAGCCAGCCGTCCATCAGACCCGGAGGGAGTCGCCACAGAGTTAAAGAGGGCGGAGTGAGGGCGTCGAGCAGCGACGGATGCAACAATGAGCAAGATTGCTCTTAATTTATTTATCCTTATTACTTCTTCAGGGTTATGTGCCCACCTTTCATAGGGAGACAGGAAACAGATGAAAGGTAAAGATTTTATGGGTAGAAATTAGGATCAGTAATCATTCAACATTAGTTGGGGCATCTTGCGTTTTTTGCTTTTGTCCTCATTGGAAATAACATCTGGTTGCAGTCACTAGTCTATGGTTTCTGGGATCAGATCAAGCCTATATGGCCATAAGATTGGACATCGTAAAGCACCAAAGGTAAGCATCAGCACTAATTAATGGGTAAGGTAAGCTGAGACAGAATCTGAGGGGAAATGGGGAGAGGGTACTCGTGGAACCCAGGTTTTCAGGAGAGCGACTTCAGGTCAGTTCGGGTGTCTTTTTTTCACTTTCCTTCCTGATGCAGTCTTGTAGTGCTGATATCACATAGAGAAAGGGGGACTACAGATCTCTCAATGCACGAGGATAAAAGAAATAGCCATTTCTGTGCAAAGCTTGGAAAATCAAAAGTCCATGCATAAATTATTCCCCCCCCCCCCCCCCCCCCGATCATCTCTTTGCAATCAAGTACGTGTGAACTTGCTTCTTCGCAAATTTTTACATCCCAAGGTAATTTCCAAAAAGCCCATTTAAATGTGTAAAACTGCATTGCATTCGTGCAGATCCTTTTGAAAATGACTGCTTAAAAGTTTATGCATTGTGGAAGAACACATATACTTTTAGCTTATGAAAGGCAATTTTTGGATTGCCCTTTAATGCAGGTAAAACTCTGTTTCCCTGTGTAAATTGCTTTTGAGCTGTCCTCAGTTATATATATATTTTTTTTTTAATTTTTTATTTATAACATTTTCACCATATACACAAATAAACCATTGTGATTGGAATTATAGGTTACACATTGATGTATATAAAGAAAAATGATACAAAAGCAATTTTTAAGTATAACCACACCTTATGTTAAGAAATATTGAGGGGGTGAATAGGAAA
The DNA here is from genome assembly GCF_901001135.1 of Rhinatrema bivittatum. Taxonomy (NCBI): domain Eukaryota; kingdom Metazoa; phylum Chordata; class Amphibia; order Gymnophiona; family Rhinatrematidae; genus Rhinatrema; species Rhinatrema bivittatum. The sequence goes on along the minus strand of NC_042619.1, from coordinate 336,219,568 downwards.
CTCTATGGAGCATAAAACTTCAAGGAAACATGGAAAAAGAAATTAACAGTGACCAATACCCAGCCTATTTCATTTCTATTACACCCTCAGCCATTCCTATGTCGCAGCTAGTTGGTGGGAATCTATAAAGAAGCGAAGCTGAGAGGGTTCAAAGAATACATAAACAGCATCCAAATACTTAATCACGCATTTGCAAGGGTAACGAAGAATAAACTGTGAGCAAATGACCATCGCTTCTTCTCTCAGTTGGATAATTTTTTATTTTTTTTCTTTCTTGTGTTGGCCTGGAAATATCAGGAAAAAGCCGCAGCTTTTGGCCATAGAATAACTCATTCCTATTACGAAAAAACATCCTAAGGACATTATTCTTTTCAGATAAGAAAGCGAAAGATACAAAAAGAGTTCCTCTTGTTGTTACTGAATCCTCCACTGAAAGTTCCAGTACTTCAGAAATATTTAACTGGGCCTGTATATCTTGACTCTGCTGTTCTTCCTTCTTATTCGTTGGTAGGTAATATACTTTAGTTATCAGGGGCATCGCCTCCTCTGGAATTTTCAGAACCACATTTAAATATTTTTTAAACAAGTCCATTGGTGTCATAAGAGTAATAACTGGACTCAGTTATATATATTTAATTCAGATCTTTTACGCATTGGTTATAAAATATTTGTTTAACTGAATTTGAACTAAATGTATGTATACAATCACATTGGCTTTTTTGCTTTGTAAATGTTATTTGGCTTTAATAAGAGAATTTGAGATCCTCCTTCCTGCTCTCTTCTGCCTGTCTGTCTCCGTGAAGAGGTCACCAGCTGTCTTCTACATTCTTGGCCTTTCTCCTTGATAATTTTGCTCCTGAGTCAGAGGCCGTTGAACTTTCTCAGAGCCTCTAGTGTTGCTGGTGCCTATCACACCGCACTGTTCATCTCCAAACACAGTTTCACACGCATATACATCCAGAAAGATTTCCACAGGCTCACATGTACATGCACCTCCAAACACAAAAAATCCCCGCATCCCTCTGAACAGCGAGACTCTCTCTCACACACACGCATTTGAACATAGACTCTCATACCCACTCCTTGTAACGCCAGCTGACATACAGCAATACAGCGCCATGCAGGCTCACATTCATAATTTTTTTTCTTACTTATGATAATGATAATGTATTCTGTTTTAGCACTCTAGTGTCCTATGCATGATAATGCATCTCTGTTTACTTTATTTGTAACACCTTATTGAATCGAAATTGTTATACCCCACCTTGGGTGAACAGTCGTATGAAATCCAAACAAATAAATAAATAAACAGAGAACTGAAAATGCACAACCCCCCAGACAAGGACTCATCTACACATACACTTTCAAACACAGACACCAAGAGAAACTTGCGTGCGCCAACAGGCACAAACTGATTGGGGTCTTTGCTCCATGTCCCAGGGAACCAACTGTTTTCCCTGTAACCCTGCAGCTGACTGACACATGACAGTGATGCAGGAGCCCTGGGACATAGCACTGCAGTTCTTGTCCAGAGCAGGGAGCGTGTGAAAGAGAACCGGATGTCTCAGGGGTCACTAATGTTTACATAGATGTCTCCTGTACATTCTGCATACAAAGCTGAGGGGTAGGGTGAGGGTGGGGAGTCACAGGCAGGACATGCACAACTCCAAGTTACCACAGGCTGCCTGTTTGTTTCTAAGCACATCAGCCCCTCTTCTCCTTTGCTTCCCTGTCTAGTAATCTGTCAGATTAGTTTTCTGGGGGATTCCAAGCCTAGTGAAGGATACCAAAGTCACTATAACAAAGACAGCACACCTCAAAAGCTATTGCAATGCCTGCTAAGCTTCATCTACAAGGTTGCCTCTACCAACTATTCTCCCACCCCTCCACAAATTACTTTATTACATCATCCACACTTAAAGGCTGATGTTTTCCGGCAATACTAAGTACTGGCACATTTTCGCCTGCCTGCTTGCATTGCTCCACTAGTCTGGAAGATCTGTGGAGACTTAGGAAGTGATGTTGGGAGTAGAGTTACCACAGTAGTGTCAGGCCGGGGCAGTTATAGAAACATAGAAATTATGGCAGAAAAGGACCAAATGGTCCATCCAGTCTGCCCAGCAAGCTTATGGTAGCATCTGCTATGCCATACAAGTCTCCCTCATACTTATCAGTTTTCCAGACCATCAAAGTCAGGGCCCTTGGTGGTTGCTGTTCAAGTCCAATTCTCCATCACCTTTTGCTGTTGAAGCAGAGAGATATGTTGGAATTGGCTCAAAAGTTTCTGGCTTATTGGTTAAGGGTAGTAACAGCCACATCAGCAAGTTATCCCCATGCTTATTTATTTTCCCAGACCGTAAAAGTCAGGGTCCTTGTTGGTTGCTGTTTGAGTCTAATTCCTCTTTTCCTCTTTTTTCCCTGCCTTTGAAGCCGAGAGCAATGATGGAGTTGCATCAATAGTATGAAGGCTTATTGGTTAAGAGTAGTAACCGCCATACCAGCAAGTTATCCCCATGCTCTCTTTTCTTCATTTCTGTCTGCTAGCCTTTAGGGATCCACAGTGTTTATCCCATGCTCCTTTAAATTCTTTCACTGTTTTTGTTTTCACCACTTCCTCCGGAAGGCCATTCCAGGCATTCACCGCACTCTCCATGAAGAAATATTTCTAGACATTGGTTCTGAGTCATCCTCCCTGGAGTTTCATTTTGTGACTCCTAGTTCTACTGATTTCTTTCCAATGGAAAAGGTTTGTTAATCGTGCATCATTAAAACCTTTCAGGTATCTGAAGGTCTGTCACTAAGCACGGAAACACTCCTTATCTCCCTTACCGACCACATCATCATGGGACTAGACAAAGGACATTCTTTCCTACTGGTACTTCTGGACATCTCAGCCGCATTCGATACCATCAACCACTCCATTCTCTTAAATTGCCTTTCAGACATTGGTCTATCAGGAACAGTCCACAGATGGTTCGACTCCTTCCTCACTAACAGAGGCTACAAAGTTAAAATCAACAATAAAGAATCCCCTTGCATCAAATCATCATCAGGAGTTCCCCAAGGCTCCTCACTGTCCCCCACATTCTTCAATATTTCCTCCTTCCCCTCTGCCAGCTGCTAACAAATCTAAAATTAAAACATTACCTTTACGCCGACGACGTTCAAATTCTGATTCCCATAACTGAATCGCTTACAAAAACACTCATATTCTGGGAAAACTGCCTCCAATCCATCAACCTCCTCCTCACCAGTCTAAACCTGGTTCTTAACACAGCCAAAACCGAACTCCTCCTCATCTCCTCAAATCACACTGACATTCCTCCACAGACTTCGTTCAATACCATGATCACGCAAGTAAGAGACCTCGGTGTAATCCTCGACAATCTTCTGAACCTAAAGAAATCCATCAACAACACTACCAAGGACTGCTTCTTCAAACTACAAGTGCTAAAAAGACTCAAACCCCTCCTACATTTCCAAGATTTCAGGACAGTCCTCCAAACTCTGCTTTTTTCCAAGTTAGACTACTGCAACGCTCTTCTTTTGGGTCTCCCCTCCTCCACAACAAAACCGCTCCAAATGCTCCAGAACTCGGCGGCCAGAATCTTAACAAACAGCAACCACATTGATCACATCACACCCATCCTCAGGAACTTACATTGGCTCCCAATAAACTATAGAATCTTACACAAGTCCCTCACCATCATTCACAAAACCATCCACAAACAGCTTCAACTCAATCTGCAGATCCCTTTCAAACTTCACACTTCTACAAGACCCATCAGAGAAAGGTACAAAGGAACACTACACATTCCCGCAACTAAAACCACCCTACATATAACCTCCAGAGAACGGGCATTCTCGACTGCAGGACCTGCCATCTGGAACACCATGCCTACGGATCTCAGACTTGAACCCTGCCTTTTAACTTTTCGGAAAAAAATTAAAACCTGGCTATTTTTACAAGCCTTCCCGCCTGAACTATGAATAAAAGACAAGTAGGAAAGCACTCCTTATAGATTCAGGCATCCCCTAGTTTACCACTTGTTTAAGTCCTTCTCCTTTTTTCTGTAGCCGCTTGCTACCTCGATGTCCAAGTTCACTCCACCTTGTTTTTTGTAACTTTGCCTCTTGCTCAATGTTAAGTTAAGTTAATGTTTACCCCTTGTTCCATGTAAACCGGCATGGTATGATATGCATCATGAATACCAGTATAGAAAAGCGTTAAATAAATAAAATAAATAAATATTTCCCCTACACCTCCTTTTCTCCAGGATATACATATTTAGGTCTTTCAACCTCTTCTCTTAAGTCATTTGATGGAGTCCATCCATCCTTTTGGTCGCCCTTCTCTGGACTGCCTCCATCCTGTGTCTGTCCCTTTTGAGATATGGTCTCCAGAACTGAACACAGTACTCCAAGTGAGGCCTCATGAAGGACCTGTACAAGGGGATTATCACCTCCTTCCTCTTACTGGTAGTTATTTGATCTGCACTGCCTGAACTTCTTGCTATCACCTCCCCCCCCCCCCCCCCGATCAGCTCTGCCTGCCTGCTGGATCCATTCACAATTGTATGGTGCAGTGACAACTGTGGGGGCCACAGGTTCGCTGAACAGCTCCAGTACTACTCGTCCCTGAGGCCTGCTTCCTTTAAACAGGAAGTGTGAAGATGGAAGGAGGAGGTGGGCTGTTGGGACAGGCAGTGCTGAACTTGTTTAGAGACCCTGCAGCCTGGAAGAGAAAGGGATTAGTGTTGTGAACATAGATGGTGCTTGGGAGTGGATGTGAGCATGAGCCTTTGGGCCACGGCACAACCCCAGGACAAGGCTCCAAGGTGCGTGCCACGGGTAGGAGAGTGCATCTGGGCACAGGCTGGACAGGCTTGGAGACTTGGAACACTTGGAGACTTGGAACACTCAAGACTCTGCTGAACCTGCATGCTCAGGAGTAAGTCCCAGCAATGTAATGCTGGTCTCTGGGGTAGCCCTCCAGCCACTCCAAAAGTCCTTTCGGACTTGCTGCTTGGGAATGGCTTGATTAGCAGGACAGATGGGGGGTCAAGGATGGAAGATGAATCTGATGAAGAGGACATGAGGCACTGGAGACTTGTATGAGACAAAGGCACTAGACTTGTATGAGACAAAGGCACTAGACAAAGGCACTAGACAAAGGCACTAGACAAAGATTCGGGTTAAAGTTCAGGTTCAGGATTCAGTTTCAGGTTTAGGTTTCTGATTCAGATTCAGGAACAGAATGAGCCCTGTGCTGCAGCACGCCCTACATAGTCCGTGGGCTGGTCATGGACTACACTGAATGCAGGGTAGACTCTGGGCTTGAAACATGATGAAGATTTGGCACTGGAAAGACAAAGACTCTGGGAAAGTCCTGTCCTGCTGCATGCCCTACACAACTCGTGGGCTAGTTGCAGACCATGCCAGAGGCAGAGCAGACTGTGGACTTGAGACTTGGACATTGACGACGGCTGGGCAAGGAGCTCCGAAGACTAGGAACAGGATTAAGGGACTCAGGAACTCAGAACCAGGGACAGGACCCTAGCATTTAAAAATAAGGGATATACAGAATTGACCAGCGAAGCGGAGTTGGAGCAGGCCTTATGCCATGAGGTGCCCTACGCAACCCGTGAGCTGGTTGAGGACCATGATGCTGGCACACCTGGAAGAAGACAAAGAAGACCTGAAAGGCAGGACTTGGAGACAAAGATTGGTACATCAGGGACTAGACTGAAGACTTGGAAGATGCTGAAGATAGGAACCAATGAGAGACAAGGAACATGAAACATGGAATGAAGAAACATAGAGTAGCTCCCACAAAGAACATGAAAACCTTGAAGAAGCGAAGATCAAGAACTCTGATGACTCTTGGAGCAAGAGCTGAACAAAAACTCCAGGGGCAAGCAACTCCTTGCGAAGGCCCTGAGGGACTGGCAGAGAAGCCCTTTTATAGGGCTGGCTGGATGACATCATCAGGGAGGGCTGCAGAGCTCTTCCTGCCACGAGTCCTTTAAATGATCAAGAGAGGCATGTGCCCATGCCTAGAGGACCACCGTCAGCTGAGGGGAAGACGGCGGCCTGAGCTATGAAGAGTACAACATCAGCAGCGCTCCTGGCAGCATGAAAGGGCAGCGACTCTGGGTCCTCACTGCCGTAACAAGGTGACACATGGTGGTGTTCCAAGCCATGTGGGGACCAGCAGTGACTCAAGGCCTCACTCAGCAGGAGCAGCATCAGGAGAGAGAGGTCACACAGGAACACAGCCAGCAGCCTGGCTTGGCAGCATCAGTGGCTCCTCCAGGCTGTGCTGGGAGGCAGCGTGACGTTGGGGGCCAATAGCGTTTCAAGGCTGTGCTGGAAATCAGCTCCGGAGTTGGGGGAAAGAAGGTGAGACCCGCTCAAGAGCGGCAATCACAACAATGAGGGAGGGAAGAAAGGGATATATGGAGGAGAAAGCAGGGATGGAGGAAAATAAGGGAGAGGTGGATTAAGAAAGGGAGGGATTGATGGAGGATCAAAGGATGAGGGAGGAAAATGAGGGATAGGTGAGAAGGAAGGAAGGAAGAAATGGAGGGGTGGAAGAGAAGAGATTGAGGGACTGGTAGGGGAAAAGAATGGAAGGAGGGGATGGAGGAGAGAGATAAGGAGTGGTAGAGGAGAAGAAAGGTGAGAGAAGGAAGAAGGATGTATTTGTGAGAGGATTAGAGAAGTTGTGTGTGAGAGAGTGGAGGGATCAAGGGTGTATGTGTATAGAGCTGGGGAGTGATGTGTGTGAGAAGGAAAAGTAGAATGAGGTATATATGTGTGAGAGAGTTGGAGAGGGATGCATGTGTGAGGAAGAGGGATGTATGTGTGTGAGAGAAGGAGGGGAAAGGAACAAGGGAAGTGTGTGATAAATACCATGAGGTAGTACAGTGGTTTCCAAATCTGTCCTGGAGAACCCTAGCCAGACAGGTTTTCAGGATATCCACAATGAATATGCATGAGGTAAAATTTGAATGCTGTGGAGGCAGTGCATGCATGAGATAAATATGCCTGAACTGCATGAGGTAAATGTTGTGTTCGTGGACCCTTGGGCCGGTTGGGACAGAGGATGGAGTGCTGTAGAGGTCCACAGCAAGTGTCCCAACCAGGAGGCGGTTCAGAGACTTGGAGCAAGCTGAGATACTGGACTACGGTGGAGTCCTATGCGACCAAGGACTCGATACCCAGTGGGAGGCGGACGACGTTGGACCCTGGTGATTGAAGAATCTTCACCCTGGAGACTGGCACTCCCCCAGGAGGAGCCCTTAGGAGTCCAGCCGCTGGGACTTTTGGAGATTCACCCTGGAAGCCGGAGTCCCCCCAGGAGGAGCCCGTAGGGACACGGCCGCTGGTACTTAGGAGACTCCCTGAAGATTTGAAGATGGTCTGGATGCAGGCGCCTCCTGCAGGTCATAGGTTCCAGATGGCTGGCGCCTCCAGCAGGTCGTAGGTAGTCTCTGTAGAGAAGTTGAAGAAAATCCAAAAACCGGTCCAGGAGTCAGTCAAAAGAGCGGTCCGCAGCCAGTCCAGGGGTCGGTGTCCAGAGAGCGGTCCAAAGCCAGTCCAGGGGTCGGTGTCCAGAGAGCGGTCCAAAGCCAATCCGGAGGTCGGAGTCCAGAAGAATCAATCCAGCAAGGAGGGCAAGAGCAGAAGCGGGACGAAGAACCAGAACCAAGGATGAAGCGGAGAGGAGTCAGGAGACAAGCCGGGTCGGAACGAAGAGCAATCCAGCAACAACAAACCGGAGACCAGGAACCTTGTTGCAAGGCGAAGATCTTCTCTGAGCTGCAGGGTGATATACCCTGCAGCGTCTGACGTCTTCTGCTGGCAGTCCTTGGTTTTCCCGCGCTGGCCCCTTTAAGAGAGGAGTCCCCGCGCGCGCGCACGCGCCTGGGGGGCAGAGCCAGCAACGGGAGTCGGCGGCGTCTCCCTCGCGGTGGAGATGCCGCAGCAGGCAGCAGGACAGGCCCAGGGGGCTGCAGAGAGCGTCGCACGGGCCGGGCCGGCCCCGAGGTGAGTGGAGGGACTGGGGCCCGGCCCAGTCCCGTAAGAGTAAATTTGCATGCACTGCCTCCACAGCATTCAAATTTTACCTCACGTATATTCATTGTGGATATCCTGAAAAGCTGACTGGCTGGGGGTTCCCAGGACAGGTTTGAGAACAGAAACAAAGGTAAAAGTAAACAACATAAATACCAGAAAAAAAATGAGACCTGGGAATGCGATCAGCAAAAGAAGAAAGAGGCAGCAGGACAGAGCAATCTAGAACAGGAGTGGCCAACTCTGGTCCTCAAGAGCCACAAACAGTCCTGGTCTTCAGGATATCCACAATGAATATGCATAAATAAATAAATGAGATAGATTTGTATACAATGGAGGCAGTGTATGCAAATCTATCTCATGTATATTTGTTGGTCATATCCTGAAAACCTGTCCTGTTTTTAGCTTTCAAGGACTGGAGTTAGCCACCCTTGATCTAAAAGAAAGTCTGAGAAAATAGAATGGGTAAAAGAAGAAGAAAATATAGAAATCAGAGAGGAAAGGAAAAGAAAAATGATTAAATAAGAAAAAGATTTAAAAATGTAAACATGAGGTACACATACAAAATAAAGAAAACTTGAAAGAAATTGAGCTGGGATCAGGAGACAGCAACAAGAAAAGAAACAAAGATTGAAGATAAGGAAAATAAAAGAGCAAGGAATAAAAGGTTTGAAAATATTTTATTGAAAAATATTATGTTAAATTAAGGGGGAAATTGGCAGAACAGAATTACTAGGCAGTGGTGGCCTTAGGGTTCAGTCCCTGGGCTAGAGAATCATTTGGGGCACTTTAGAGCAGGGGAGGCCAACTCCACTCCTCGAGAGCCACAAAATCATCTGGTTTCTTGGATTTCCACCAATGACTGTGCATGGGAAAGATTTGTGTGCACTCCCTCTGTTGTATGCAAATCTATCTCATGCATATTCATTGCGGATATCCTGAAAACCTGGCCTGTTTATGGCTCTTGAGGACCGGAGTTGGCCACCCCTGCTTTAGAGACTTAATTCTGAGGACCTATAAACAAGTCAGATATTTTCAGTTTTACCTTGCAATAAAATTAGCATCATGAATCTTATACCCACCATAACCTCTCACTCTCACAGACACTAACACACTCTCAGGCTCTAAGACACTCTCTCCCCCTCCACACACCCCCCCCCCCACCACCACACACACACAGACAAACTCTTACTCCCCTAGATTTTCTCATACACACTCATGCTCTCACACTCACTGGCTCCCTCACATACACACAAACACGCACACCCAGGCAAGCTCCCAGTCATTCTCACACACACACACTGAGCCCCAGGCAGGCTCCCATTCATTTTCTCACACTCCCTCCCCATCCCCCAGGCATGCACACATTCATTCTCACACACACAGACCCCCTAGGCAGGCACCCATGCATTCACACACATACACCCCCAGGCAGAGTCCCATTCATACACATGCACACACTAAAGGTAGACCCCCCCTCGCTTTCTTTTGCCAGCAACCTCAGAGCCTCTCTCATTCCTCTGCTGCCATTATCACTGCTGCCGCATGGCTATTGGGGAAATGCCGATTGCTGTTACTGGCACTGAAGCCCATTAGGCTTCAGTGCCAGGCTCCGTGGGCTTCCACTTCCTCCATGCTGATCTCGTACATTGTGAGATCCGCATAGAGAAAGTGCTACTCTTGCACATTACCAAAGTTTACATGTGCCAATCACTAAAAAGTATTTTTTTTTTTTTTATTTTGCTGTCTGATCTTAGTTTTCTAATCGGTTGGTCACAGGCTTTTTTTTTCCTCCTTCCCTTTCTTATTTTTTTGCCAATTCCTTTTATATTGTCTTTTTTTCTATTTCTTTTTTCTCCATCTTCTTCCCTCAAACACACAGTCAGGTTCTCATTCTCACGTGCATTTTTCTCTCTCTCACACACACAGGCTCTCACTGGCACATGCTATCTGACTCTCACACACACAGGCTCTCTCTCACTCCCACATGCTGTCTTGCTCAAGCACATGCCCTCACTGTCACATGCTCTCTCTCATACAATCATTCATACACACAGGCTCTCACTGGCACATGCTGTCTGAGTCTCACATACACAGGCTCTCTCTCACTCCCACATGCTGTCTTGCTCAAGCACAGGCTCTCACTGTCACATGCTGTCTCTCTCACACACACACAGAGGCTCTCACATGCTGTCTCTGCAAACATTCAGGTCTTCACTCCCACACACAGTCTCTCAACTCACTCTCACACACAGTCTCTCAACTCATCTCATACACACACACACTCTACAGACCCTCAGCCTCTCTCTCACCTCTGGGCCTCCTCTTCACGGGTCATCACAGGATGGACTTTGCAGCGGCCCTGATCTTCTCGGGCCGCAGCAACCCTGCTACCAGGTCTCTTCCTCTTCTCGGGCCACTGTGACTTGGGATTCACGGCGGCCCGAAAGCGCTGTTCCTGTCCTGCACACGCTGATGCTCCTCCTCCTTCCTGCCCACTCGGCTCCGGCAACGTTTACTTCCGGGGCCGAGCGGGCAGGAAGGAGGAGGAGCATCAGAGTGTTTAAACGCAACCTTTTAATTCGGGCCGTGGTGACGTGGGCTCCACCATGGCCCTGCCGATCTGCCTGCTCTATGTGTGTCGCTGCTCAGCCGCCAGTGGGATGAGGTCCACCGTGGCTGCATGAGCCTCCCTGTGCCCGGGGGCATTGGCTTCCCTCGGGATACCACTGCTTGTGGTGCCTCCTAAAACCGGGTGCCCTAGGCCCAGGCCTAGTTTGCCTAGTGCTTCCACCGGCCCTGTGTACAGTTTAGCTTGCCCAGAGAACAGCACTACATAGCCAGCAGAGGAGGAAGCCAAAGTAATGCTGAGAGACCATTTTAGGAAAAAAAGGTGCAGGGAGTTGGAGCCAGGGATAGAGGAGTGCATCTGGCATCCCTGCAATCAGTTCTTCTGCTGAAGAGCTAATTATCGTGAGGGAGAGACAGAAGTCTGTGCTCTGAGGAAACACAGAGACAGACAGTTGCTCTTGCTTCATAGCCGAGTTACATGTGGAGTTGAGAGACTAAGAGGCTTCCTTTCCAGTTAAGTAATCTAAAGTTCCTTTCCGGTTAAGTAATCTAAACTTTGCACAGAGAGTATTTTGGCAGAGGAGGGAGAATGTTTATTTCCTTGCCTTTTGTCCGCAAATTCAGTATCTCATCTTAATTGCTTCAGCTTTTCAGTCAAAGTCAAGCATAAACTCTTGTTGGGAAAGAAAGACTGGTGAACTGTGGTCTTTCTGTAAGATACTGAAACCAGGCCAACTTTCTGTTTAGTAACATGGATCTGATCCCACCAGTGGCAGAAGAAGCATGAGGCCACAGCAGAAAAGAAAGCCCATTCAACAACTCCTGCTCATGTGCTGGCCCCGCGGTATTCAACACTTGTGGTGCTAGCACTTCCTATATTGTCATCTTGTGATACACGAGATGAGAATACAGGAAGTACTAGCACCGTTAGTGTTGAATTACTTCAGGGCCTGCATATGAAGAGAAGCTGCAGAACAGCTGCTCTTTCCAACAAAGAAGGTATAGCCTGGCAGCAGCAGTGGAGGAGAAATGATCCATGGACCCTGACTTCCTGGTCTGCATGTGTGTGTGTGTGAATGGGAGCCTGCTTGGGATGGGTGGGTGTTTGAATGGGAGCTTACCTGGATTGCATATGTGTGTGTGTGTGTGTGAATGGGAGGCTGCCTGTGATCGGTGTATGTGTGTGAAAGGAAGGCTGCCTGGGATGAGTGTGTGAATAGAAGCCTGCCTGGGATGGGTGGGTATATGAATGGGAGCCTGCCTGGGTTGCATATGTGTATGTGTGTTTGTGAATGGGAGCCTGCCTGGAATGGGTGGGGGTATGCATATGTGTGCACATGTGCATGCATGGGAGCCTTCCTGGGATGGGCAGAGAGTGTGTGTGTGAGAATGGGAGGCTACCTGGGATTTGGGTGGATGTAAATGGGAGCCTGCCTGGGGTGTGTGGGTGTAAATGGGAGCTTGACTGGGATGTGTGTGTGTGTATGTGTGAGAGAGAATGGGAGCCTGCCTGAGTTGTGTGTGTGTGTGTGTGTTTGAATACTGGCAGCCGATCGCCTTTGCCCTCACTATATCACAGGGGCTGACCATCAGTCCCTGTGACATAGTGAGGGCAAAGGCGATCAGCGCCATTTTGAGTACTGGCATCCGACGGCCGGAGTGCAGGAGGTCGTTCCCGGACCCCCACTGGACTTTTGGCAAGTCTTGTGGGGGTCAGGAGGCCCCCCCAAGCTGGCCAAAAGTCCCTGGGGGTCCAACGGGGGTCCTGGAGCGATCTCCTGACCTCGGGCCATCGGTGCCAGTAATCAAAATGGCGCCGATAACCTTTGCCCATACTATGTCACAGGGGCTACCGGTGCCATTGGTCAGCTCCTGTCACATGGTAGGAGCACAAGATGGCACCGATGGCCATGTGACAGGGGCTGACCAATGGCACCGGTAGCCCCTGTGACATAGTAGGTCAAAGGCTATCGGCGCCATGATGAAACCGGCACCGAGGATGTGAGAGTGCAGGGGATGGCTCCCGGACCCCCCCCGCTGGACCACCAGGGAGTTTTGGTAAGTCTTGGGGGTTCAGGAGGGTGGGGGATTGTAGTTAATTTTAATTTTAGCTGGGACACGAATATAAATCGCCGTATTAACGCATCGGGGCGCCATACAGCCAAATGCAACATATCTGCTCCCCGACGAATCCGAATCCCGAATGCAACGTATGGCGTCCCTCTGCACATCCCTAGTATCAAGAGCTCTCATTACACTGGTCTGCAGCTTTCAGCAAAAATGGGTCAGTCAAAAACTGAAGCACTCCTCTAGGCACAACTCCCTGTCACTCCATCATACATTTTGCCAGGATGCTGCCTCTTCTGTAGTTGCCATACATTGCTCTTCTGCCAAAAACAGGCTCCTTGCCCCTCTGCCTTACCCGGCATTTGGGGAACTCCTTCTGCCACATCCTTTAGCATCATGGCAGTTCACAACACAAATGTTGCACTGGCATGAGGATCTTTTGGCTCCGCCTCTCATGGCACTCAGCCCGATCCCTCCATCTTAGACAAACTACAGGCTGCCACTGAAAAACCCCGAGCCAAAAGGTTTACTCCTTCTACTGACTCTGTTCAGTTCTAACTTAAAAATTGTGATATTTTGAACAGCTCAGCGCTCATCTGATTGCTGTCTATTGCCCTTGCTGGTACCTCTAGTGGTTCAGATGAGCGTCGTGGCTGTGAGATGAGGTAATGGGATAGTGCCTGATCAAGCAGTATCCTCAGCAGGGAAAGCTCAAGTTTTACCTTCTTTGAGCCATTGCAAATTAACATTAGAAAACTTAAAAAAAAAAGGGCAAAAAACCCCCTTGAGTTCTCCCACAGATACCTCAGGAAAAATCATAGCATTTGCCTAGTCAGTTTCCATCCTTTCACAAATTCTAGTGTCACATCCAAATCAGTAATACAAACTACTTCCACTACCAGGTACTTTTTGAAGTAATACAAAGGCTTGTTAAAAAATACATATTCAGCACTATGTAGTAAACCTGTCATACTATAACAGTACTAGCTGCCAGGACTAAAACAGCAATAACTCTACCTATGAAAAGGCAGCATTGCAAATATTACAACAGACCCTATAACACCAATACACCTCCTATTGGGAGATGCATTTTGGAAGACAAAACAAGCTGGACCACTACTAATCCAGGTGGCCAGATGTCCTATTTTATACAGGACAATTTTGTTGTTTTAAAATTTTTTTCTATGTCCTGTTTAACCAAGAACAGGATGTACAGTAAGGGGTAGATTTTCAAACCGCGCGATTTGGCCTACTTTTGCTGGTGCATCAGGCGCAAGCAAAAGAACGCTGGATTTAATAGATACGTGCGGAGCCGCGAGTATCCGCTAAAATCCGGGATCGGCGCGCGCAAGGCTATGGATTCTGTATAGCCGGCGCGCGCCGAGCCGCGCAGCTACCTCCGTTCCCTCCGAGGCCGCTCCGAAATCGGAGCGGCCTCGGAGGGAACTTTCTTTTGCCCTCCCCTCACCTTCCCCTCCCTTCCCCTACCTAACCCACCCGCCCGGCCCTGTCTAAACCCATCCTTACCTTTGTCGGGGGATTTACGCCTCCAGAGGGAGGCGTAAATCCCCGCGCGCCAGCGGGCCGCTAGCGCGCCGGGACGCAACCTGGGGGCGGGTACGGAGGGCGCGGCCACGCCCCCCGGACAGCCCCGGGCCGTAACCACGCCCCCGTACCCGCCCCCAAAACGCTGCCGACACGCCCCCTAAACGCCGCGACGACCGGGCCCGCCCCCGACACACCCCCCTCGGAGAACCCCGGGACTTACGCGAGTCCCGGGGCTCTGCGCGCGCCGGTAGGCCTATGTAAAATAGGCTCAGCAGCGCGCAGGGCCCTGCTCGCCTAAATCCGCCCGGATTTGGGCGGATTTAGGCGAGCAGGGCTCTTAAAATCCGCCCCTAATTGTGTAATTCTACTTTTCCTGTCATACTTGGAAAATGAAATTTGACCGAATGTAATAAATGACATCTATGGGCAAAGCTAGGTTTTTAAAAAGGGGATTTCAGATTGTGTGATATCATCATGCCCTACTCTTTTCCCATCATCTAACTCTCACTCTCAATTTCCATTTTGTTCTTTCTCTCTGATGCGTTCACATTTCTCTCCATCTCCCCCACAGATTCCTCTTCACCTATTCACCCACTCCTCAGGTTCTTATTTCTCCCCCCTTCCTTTCCCTTTCAACCACTGTTATAGGACCAGTAGCCCAGAGACCACTGCACCGGAGAATCTACCTGGGACCAGAGGTAAGCATGCACATCCCCAAGGACACACACACTAGAGCTGGCCAGTCTAGAACACAGAAAGATAACACAAGCTAATAAAGACACTTACTTCCAGGGACGCTGTAAGTGGAGAGTGTGAAAAGAAAAAAAGGCAACACAAAGAATCATTTTCTTAAAAATACCAGTTTTGAGAGTATACAAATGGTTAGAGTAAAGCAAAGAGATATACAAGCACATTACATATCTGATTCTTAGCTAGACATGGTATAAGTTTTGTATGAGAACAAAAAGATAATTGTTAACTGTTTCAAGGTATTTTGCACTACACAAAATTTTGAATTGTTTGAAATCTAAAACTGTGGTTTTAGTATATATAAGAGTATATGAAAGGCTTTTTCTGGAAGTATTATTTACAGAGAAAATATTTGTGTTAGGAGTGTGGACCCTTGGGTCGGCTGAGACGGATGGTGATCCACTGTGGGAATCCACAGTGGATGTTGCAGCTGGGAGGCGGTGCTGAGGAGAAGGCCCTAGAAGACTTCACCCTTGGAAGCTCCCGGTGCCCCCGGGAGGAGCCCTTGAGAACCTGAGCCACTGGGACTTAGGCGAGATCCTCTGCGACCAAGGACCTGAGGAGACAGGCTCGGGAAGCAGCCAGCACCAGGAGGTCGATGAAGACTTCACCCTTGTAAGCCCACGGTCCCCCCGGGAGGAGCCTGTGAGGACCCAAGCCGCTGGGACTTAGGTGAGGCCCCTTGGTGGGCGAAGAGCTGGACGCCTAAGGATGAAGAGAAGCCAGAAGCTGAAGTCCAGTCAAGGGTGGAAGCTAAAGCCAGAAGTCAGTGGATGAGCCAAGGTCGGAAGCCAGGTGTCAGAAGCCGAAGACAAAGCCAAGGATGGAAGCTGAAGCCAGAAGTCAATGGATGAACCAAGGTCAGAAGCCAGGCGTCAGAAGCCGAAGACGAAGCCAAGGACGGAAGCTGAATCAGAAGTCCAGGAACAGAGCCGGAGTCACAAACCAGAAGACAGAGGCCGAAGAGACACCAGGGATCCTGATGCAGCAACTAGTAACGCTTAACAAGAGTGAACCTCGTTGCAAGGCGAGGTTTAGGCCAAGCTGCAAGGTCTGATGTCATCCGAGGACTGTCCTCCTTCCCGAGCTGGCCCCTTTAAAAGTTCGAGCCTCCCCCCCCCCCCCCCCGTGCGTGCGCACCTAGCGTGTCGGATCAGCAGTGTCTCCCTCGCGAAGAGAGAGCCGCGGCAGGAGCCAGGTCGGGCCTAGATGGCTGAAGAAAAGTTCCTGCGGCCTGGGCCGGCCCCGAGGTAAGTGGAGGGACTGGGGCAGGGCCCAGGACTGTAACAGTACCCCCTCTCCTATGCCCCCTTCCCGGGGATCTAGGTTTAGCATGATGATCCACATGGAACTGATGGAGGAGGTCCTTTTCCAGTATGTTGAAGGTTGGCTCCCAGGAATTCTCCTCAGGACCGTAACGCTGCCAAGAGATGAGGTACTCCCAACGTCTGTGGAGGAATCGCACATCTAGGACCTCTTTGACTTGGTAGACTGAATCTTCATGTTCCTCAGGCATGGCCAGTGCAGGGGTCTTCCTATTGAAGATGGACAGAACCAATGGCTTCAGCAGGGAAACATGGAAGACATTGTGGACCCTGAGCGTAGGCGGGAGGCGGAGGCTGTAAGTGACTACCCCCACCCGTTCCGTGACGGGGAACGGACCGACGTACTTTGGGGCTAAGCGCATGGAGGGAAGCCGCAAGCGAAGATATTTCGTACTTGACCATACTTTATCCCTGGGGAGGAAGGCTGGGGCTGGACGTCATAGGCGGGCTGCGTACTTCTTAGTGATAATTGCAGTGCGTTGCAGCTTCTGTCGGGTAGAGTTCCAGAGACTATGTAACTGTTGGGCCGTGAGTTGCACGGCTGGAGATGGTACTACCAACGGCAAGGGCAAGGGAGGTCGAAGATGTTTCCCATACACCATATAGAAAGAAGAACTGCTGGTGGCTGAGTGTTTGTGTTGGTTGTATGAGAACTCCGCCCAAGGAAGCAGAGCCACCCAATCATTCTGTAAATCACCCACAAAGGACCAGAAGAAGGTTTTCAACATCCGGTTCATGCACTCCACTTGGCCGTTAGCTTGAGGGTGGAAGGCAGTCGTGAAATCTAGCTGGACCCCAAACTTTTTACAAAGCGCCCTCCAATATTTCGCCTTGAATTGCGAGCCCCAACCCGAGGCGATCTGTCGAGGGAGTCCATGAAGGCGAAAGATGTGGTGGGTAAACAGGTTCGCGAGTTCAGGTGCTGTAGGCAACTTAGCGAGGGGAACGAAGTGGACCATCTTGGAGAACCTGTCATTTGTAACCCAAATCACCGTCTTTCCTTCTGAAGAGGGCAGATCGACAATGAAGTCCGTGGACAAGTGGGTCCACGGCTCGGTGGGGATAGGCAGTGGCTGATGAAGACCCCCAGGAGCGGCTGGTAGGAGTCTTCTGTTGAGCACAGGTCTGGCAGGAGCTGACATAGAGCCGGACGTCCTTCTTAAACTGGGGCCACCAGTAGAACTTGGAAAGTAATTCCTGGGTTCTAGCTACCCCTGGGTGACCCGCAGTCAGGGAGTCATGGGCCCAAGACAGTACCTTCTTCCAGAGGCGAACCGGTACTACCATCTTCCCCATAGGAACCACGTCGGATGCCGCGAGGAGCACCTTGGTTGGGTCGAGTATGTATTGTGGTGGATTAGGGGTATCCTCCATCTCCGCCGTACGGGAAAGGGCATCTGCCCGGGTGTTCTTTGATGCTGGCCTGTAGCGGAGGGGAAAGTTGAAGTGGCTAAAAAAGAGGGACCACCAAACCTGTCGGGGGTTGAGGCGCTGGGCGCGGCAAAGACATTCCAGATTCTTGTGATCCATATAAACAATCACTGGGTGTTGGGCTCCCTCCAACCATTGGCACCATTCCTCGAAGGCCATCTTGATGGCCAGAAGTTCCTTGTCTCCATAAGGGCCGTAAGCAGAGCCACCATCCTAGAGTAGTGGGGTATACATTGTCGGTAGAAATTAGCGAAGCCAAGGAAGCTTTGAAGCGCCTTGACCCCCACAGGTTGAGGCCAATCCTTGATGGCCATTACTTTCTCAGGGTCCATATGGAAACCCGTGGAGGACACAATATACCCGAGAAAGGGTAGGGACTCTTGCTCCAATTGGCACTTCTCCATCTTGGCAAAGAGCCAGTTATCCCGAAGTTTCTGCAACACCCTGCGGGCATCTCTGCAGTGCGAATCCAGGTCCTTCAAGTATATCAGCACATCGTCCAGGTAAACGATGACCGAAGTGTGTAACATATCCCTCAGTACCTCGTTCATGAGATTCTGGAAAACCGCGGGAGTGTTGCAGAGGTCGAAGGGCATGACCAGGTATTCGTAATGGCCGTCCCTCATGTGGAACGTGGTCTTCCACTCGTTGCCTGGTTGAATCCTCACCAGGTTCGTGAACACCTTGGCTCCTTGTAGTGTATCCAGTAGCTCTGGGATCAATGGTAGTGGGTATCAGTCACGTCGTATAATATTGTTCAGACCGCGATAATCTATACAGGGTTGGAAGGACCCATCCTTCTTTGCTACGAAGAAGAACCAGGCTCTGGCCAGGGAGTTAGATGGCCTAATGAACCCTCGGTCCAGGTTCTCCTGGATATACGCGGACATGGCCCGAGTCTCTGGGAGCGACAACGGGTATACCCGTCCTTGTGGCAGCGTGGTACCCGGGATCAAGTTAATAGCACAGTCAAAGGGTAGGTGCTCTGGAAGGAGCTCAACCTTCTCTTTTGAGAAGACATCTATGTAGTCTTGATATTGTAGTGGCAGTGCTAGAGGAGTGGTCAGGAGAGGTATTGAAGGTTGAGGAACAGCGGTCAAACAGGTGTTAAAGCAAGACAAACCCCAGGACACAACCTGGAGAGTATCCCAACGGATTACCAGGGAGTGCTTCCGTAGCCAGGGTAGCCCCAAAATGACCGGATGCATGGACTTTTCCAAGATGAGGAACGAGATTTCCTCCACATGCAGGAGACCCGTGCGTAGTGTGAGGGGCTTGGTACAGGTAGAAATAGTCCCTGGAAGGGGAGGTCCCATGAATGGAAGACACACGGACGGGAGGTCTTTGAGGTTGGACCCCAATCTGAAGTTGTTGGACTAAATCCCCGAGGATAAAATTCCCCCCGGCTCCGGAGTCAATCAGGGCTATTGTATGAAAGTTCCCTTCAGGAAGGAGTATGGTCACTGGAAAAGTACACGGGGAGGCAAAAGTGGTGTTACCTAGAGTTAGCTCCCCGACCATCCCTAGGTCCGGGCGTTTCCTGGATGCTCACCACACAGCAAGGAAGTGTCCCTTGCCACCACAATATAGGCACAGACCCTGGTCACAACATCTTCTTTCCTCTTGAGAAATTGGGCCTCGGCCCAACTGCATAGGTTCTGTATCTTGATTTCATGGAGAGGCAGAAGAGGAGGGCACTGGTCAGGAAGGTGTGGTTCCAGAGCTCCCGGGTCTCCGAGCGGATCTCCCCTCCCGGAACCGGCGTTGGATATGGCGGTCCACGCGACCCACCAAATCGATGAGACCATTCAAGTCGTCCGGGAGATCCCTGGCTGCCAGCTCATCTTGGAATCTTGAGGAGAGACCCTCCAGGAATATGCCGTGAAGGCTGTCATTCCCCCAGTTCAACTTGGCTGCAAGTGTCTGGAATTCTACTGCATACTCGGAAAGAGGCCGGTTACCCTGGCATAACTGAAGTAATTCTGAGGCGGCCATAGGCCTGCAGGAGGGCTCATCGAAGATCTGTCGGAAGGTGGCGACAAATTGCACCAGGTTAGCTAGGCGGGAGTCCTGACGCTCCCATAGTGAAGAGGCCCATGCCAGGGGTTTCCCATCCAATAATGAAATAATGTAGCTAGTCTTGATCTGATCCATGGGAAACTGGGCTGGCAGTAGGTTGAACCGAATGAAACATTGATTAAGAAATCCTCGGCATAGCTTTGCATCCCCAGAGTACCGTGAGGGTGCTGACAATTGTGTGGGTGTTGCGTCCATTGCTGCTCAATGCCCTCACTCGCCGTCAATGCCCTCACTAGCCGTCCATCAGACCCTCCGGGTCTGATGGACGGCTACTGCCGCGGCGTATCCATGCTGTCTCCCTCCGGTGTCCCCGGACCGGCTCGACACTGCGGATCCGCCATGTTGCCTAATGATGTAGGGCGCGCGCAAGTGCGCTCCAACTAACGTACCAACAAGGGTGCATACCTCAGGGGCGTCCCCCTGAGCTGAAGTCATCCGCTTCCAATATAAAAGGTCTCAGTATTCGCTAACTAATCAAGTTAGCAAGGACTATGACAAGGATTCGGACTCGCTACAAATTTGTCCAAGCTACTCTGCCTCCTCGGACTTACCAGGGGTACCCGCTCCTCGGGGGCCTCGCTCTCTTTTCTTTATTTCAGATTGCAGATAGGAACCGGTAGTCGCTCCTCGAGGGCCCATGTTCCTGAATACTCTGAAGATTCTCTACTGCCTGGAAGCTATCACAGATACAGACATTTGTGAGTTACCATTGCTGTCTCAGAGCTTTCCCTGGAGCCAGGTACTCGCTCCTCGAGGGCCTAACCCTTTCCAGCTACTGAGCCTCTTTAAGACCTTATGTGAGATTGGTTATCTAGTTCTGGCTATGAACACAGCATACCCTGTCTACTCACTATCTATTGTCTCTCTACAGCTCAGCCACCCTGGGATTGCTGTTCCAGTACCTGAGGGACCTCAGCCCTGCCTGGCATATCAGCTCACTACTGCCACCTCTGGTGGTTCTACTAACCTGTCTAATAAAACAACTATCTGTGTCTGTCTCCATAACCCAGCCTAGCCGGTGGTCCTTCTCAGGATATCCTCCTGGGGGCGCTGTCATCTGCCATCAGCCCAAGGATTCACCTGTCTACCTTCCTCTACAGCTGAGTGCACTCTCCGAGCATTCCGCTGGTACAGATTGCTACTCCTTCCATCGGGGGCATTCAGCAACAATTCATAACAGATTGTTATCTACTCCCTTTACGGGAACTGAGCATATCAGATTGCTAACTCCTCCTTCCACAGGAGTAGATTCACATCAAGATTGCTAACTCCGCAGTCTATACCCTAACAAGATTGATAACTCCTCCCTCTCATGGAGAAGAGCATTACAGATTATTTACTCCTCCCACCAAGGGAGCTGATTCATTACAGATTGCTAACTCCTCCCTCTCCTGGAGGAGGTTCCTATCAGATTCCTAACAGATTGCCAACTCCTCCTCCAACAGGAGTATCCAGCATCGGAAACCTAACAGTGGGCGTGGTCGGTCCAATATCAGCCGCAGCTACAGGTACCGGGGGGCTGAGTTTGGCGGCTCCATCAATCCGGTCAGCTAATCTCTGCACGGTCGTCATCAGGGAGTCAATGCAGATTTGCTGTTGTTGCAACCTCTGTGCAATACCCAGAATGCAATACCCGGAATGGATTTCAAGCCCGTGGCATCCGCCGGGTCCATGGCCTTGCAAACTGTTAGGAGTGTGGATCCTTGGGTCGGCTGAGACAGATGGTGATGCACTGTGGGAATCCACAGTGGATGTCACAGCCGGGAGGAGGCGCTGAGGAGAAGGCCCTGGAAGACTTCATCCTTGGAAGCTCGCGGTCCCCCCGGGAGGAGCCCATGAGAACCCGAGCCGCTGGGAACGTAGGCGAAATCCTCTGTGACCGAGGACCTGAGGAGACAGGCCCGGGAAGCAGCCGGCACCAGGAGGTCGATGAAGACTTCACCCTTGGAAGCCCACGGTCCCCCCGGGAGGAGCCCGTGAGGACCCGAGCCGCTGGTGAGGGTGAGGCCCTCTGGTGGGCAAAGAGCTGAAAGCCTGAGGATGAAGAGAAGCCAAAAGCCGAAGTCCAGTCAAGGACGGAAGCTGAAGCCAGAAGTCAATGGACGAACCAAGGTTGGAAGCCAGGAGTCAGAAGCCGAAGACGAAGCCAAGGACGGAAGCTGAATCGGAAGTCCAGGAACAGAGCCAGATTCACAAACCAGAAGACAGAGGCCGAAGAGACAAACAGGGATCCTAATGCAGCAACTAGTAACTCTTAACAAGAGTGAATCTCGTTGCAAGACGAGGTTTAGGCCAAGCTGCAGGGTTTAAATACCCTGCAGCGTCTGATGTCATCTGAGGGCTGTCCTCCCTCTTCCCGCGCTGGCCCCTTTAAAAGTTCTAGCCCCCGCGCGCGCGCGCCTAGGTAGCAGGGCCAAGTGTGTCGGATCGGCGGCATCTCCCTCGCGAAGGGAGAGCCACGGCAGGAGCCAGGTTGGGCCTAGACGGCTGAAGAGAAGTTCCTGCGGCCTGGGCCGGCCCCGAGGTAGGTGGAGGGACTGGGGCACAGCCCGGGACCGTAACAATTTGTTGAAGAGTTCAAGTATCCATTATATTGTTTATGGCCAGACTGTTTAAAAAAATATTTGTTTTTGTTTATCCTAATAAAATGAAACTGTTAAACAAATTTACCACAAGAATTATTTATTGGTTTCTTCTTGGACCAACATCCCCTTACAGGATGTTTTCTGAACATTTTTATCCTTGCTTTCCCTCCCTACCCTCAGCAGACAGAATGGGTGGGTCATACTTGACCACACAAAGTCCAGCAGGAAAGAGGACTTTCCTGTCAAGGGAATATCACAAGTCCCCACCTACCATCATGCCCCTGCCCTTGGCCTAGGATACCCAAGTGTGAGGGACTTCACCCTGAGGCGGTTTTCATACATGCCCTGCATATTGCCTATTAATTACCACATTCTAGGGGCTCATGCTATAGTTAGGAAGAAGAAGCAACCAGGATTAAACCTACGGCGCATTCAGAAAGTATTCAGACCTCTTCACTTTTTCCACGTTTTGTTATGTTACAGTCTTATTCTAAAATGGATAATAGGCATTTTTCCCTCCTCAATCTACACACTATATCCCATAATGACAAAGTGAAATCAGGTTTGAGGAAATCTGTACACATTATTAAAAAATTAAAAACTGAAAAATCACATTACATAAGTATTCAGACTCTTTGCTATGATTATGATTTTGAACTCAGGTACTCATCCTTGAAATGAGTCTCCAACCTCACTGGAGTCCACCTGTAGTAAATTCAATTCATTGGACCTGACTTTGAAAGGCACACACCTGTCTGTATAAGGTCCCACAGTTGACAGTGCAAGTCAGAGCAAAATCAAAGTCATGAAGTTGAAGGAAGTGTCTGTAGACCTCCAGGATAGGATTGTGTCGAGGTACAGGTCTGGGGAAGGATGCAAAAAAAATTGCTCCTTCAAGCCAGAAATATAATATGATCAGAGATAATACTGAATGTCACCAGAATCCTAGAATTGTCGGTTACGGTACTTTTTCTTCTGCACTTTATAATTCTTTCCTTTTACCACTTTATGTATTATTTTGACAAATTGTCAGGCCAAAAAGGCTTTTTGAATCTGAATGTAATTCAGTTGCCACCTTGCCCAGGTTACCCTTAACAAGTTGACCTGATTTTGCCCCATGGAATGCATGAAAATGGAGTCCTGTTTGCCTTAGGGGAATTAACTTAATTCCCGCAATGGGTAAAACCGGGACTGGATCAGCCTGTTTAGTCGCTGTTGGAGAGACATACTCCCTCGTCAATCATGGCCACACACAAACTCCTGCATCAGGCACTGCAGTCCCTGTCCGAGAAGCACCCTCCTCCCTGCCCCCATCTGTCACTGTCAGACCAATGTACTCTCTATCAGTATCTGGCAGAAACCCACTTCCTCATTGCTCAGCCTCAGAAAGACAGCTTCTCACGCATTCGTGACAATCAGTCAGAAACTCGGTCCCCATGAGTGACTATCAGAGAGACACCCTCTTCTCCATCAATCCCTATTGGACAGTCTCCTCATTATTGTCAGAGAGACATGCGAGACAATTGTGGATTTTAATGCAAAGTCCACAGGTATTTTTACCTGTGAGCTTTGCACTTGTTTTCAAAGGGAAAGGATGAGCATCTTTTCCCTTTGAACATTTTCCCAGGAAAAAGTACGTGCACCTGTTTTACATGCTAGTCTTTTTTCTGTGCAAAACAAGGAGCATAATGTTGAAAATGCAAAACCACAGACAAACTTTGCATCCTCTAACCTAACTCCACCCCCAGGAATGTCTCCACACAGTGCGCCTACAAGTATGCATGTTGAACTGCAACATGTAAGGTGGGCAATTTACACGTACCTGGACAAGCAGTGTCATTTTGAAAATTGCCTTCCAAATGAAGAAAAGCTAACTTTGAAACAGTGCCAGCCTATTGATCACTTGCAGAGGATGGCAGGGGTCATTTCTCTGTGTCCAGAAATGGCCACCCCTTTGTGGTTCCACGCATCCTTGATTTTTCAGTCCAGCAGTTTCCTCATTCTTCATTGCATTTCCAGGTCACTTGGAAGCAGGACTGGGATCTGGAGCCATGGGGATTTTTCCCTTATTTTATATCCTCTGCCACCTCCAACATACTCAGTCTGGTCACTGCAGTGATGATTCTGGGCCAAGGGTCATGGACCAGGACTCCTTCTAGAAATCCTACAATCAGGGCCCTGAATCAGGCCACTAGATGTTGCCCTCCCGGGATCTATTAGTGCTGCCTGTGCAGCACCCACAACCCCAGCCGACTCAAGGAACAGAAAACCCAGGGGTTGAACCAGAGGGCCTTCCACATGGCAGTACACAGCACTTACCAAGCAAAACACTGAGAATGCCACTGTCCTTGCTTTTAATGTTCCCAGATTGGAGGGGGGGGGGGGGGGGTGGTAGGCTGGGGGAAGCAACAACTTGCATTGTTTTGCATTTTCATGTTGTTTTTGCTGGAAAAAATATTCACAGAAGAAGCAGGTGAACATTTCTGTGGGGATTTTATCCTAGGGCAATTTCAAAAGGGAAAATGTGTTCATACATTTGAGAACTGGTACAAAATCCACTGGTAAAAGTACCCACGGACTTTGCACTGCCCTCATAGTTTTGAAAATTGACCCTTAATGTGAAATCGAAGCGTTTTCTGCCTGAGACTATTCATTTCATGCAATCGGTGTAAAACAAAATGGTCGCTGGCTGAGCCAAACATTTGTACATCAAACACTAATCCATCTTTCAAATGTCAAATGGCTGTCTTATACTGAACTGGCGTGCAAGGCTACTTGCAAAGTGACTGTTGATGCAGCATGCTGACAGTGACATTCAACTTGGAGGAGCTGGTGGAACAGAGAAGAAGACTACTGTGGGGAAAATAGCTTAACTGGATTTTATAACAATATAAATCCCAAAGGTCAAGTTATTAGACCAGAATGCCAGCTTCTTGCCGGGTGAAATATATTTATAAAAATATTAAAAGTACAGTCGGAGAAGTTTGCGTATGTTCTTCCGTTAAAAAAGAAAGAACAAGTCGATGCAAAAATGAATAATGCACCAAAAATGAATGAAATTCATCCAAGAATACCAAGACAAATACGATTACTGCATTTAATATTTCAGGAATCAATTAGGGTGGATTCCTAAGGACTAGTGATGGATACATGTAGTTTCCTTCCCATGGTAAAAAGAGATCTAAATCAGAAACAGGCAATTTTAGACTTGTCATCTCAACATCAATGCCAGAGAAAATGCTGGAAGCAGTCGTAAAAAAAGAAGATGATTGCGTACTGGGAGGGCAAAGCAATAATTATTAAGAATCAACATGGGGTCAGGAACAACAGACCATTCCAATTCAACTCTTGGGTTTTTAAAGAATACTAGCAGCACATTTGATATAGGAAATACATCTGATATATTTAACTGAATTTTGCCAGCGCTTTTGTTATGTTAGCCCCTGAAAGGCTGATTTTCTAACTACAAGAAATAAGGTTTAGGGATCCCATTTGTGAGTGGAGTAAGATCCTGGTTAAAGGGGCAGCACAAGCAGGCCGTTACTAACAGCACCTATTTCAGCTGAAATAAGATGATAAATGGGATCCCACAAAGGCTTGGGATGCTGTTATTTAATATGTTTATCTATGATCTTAAATAAGATAAGGTAACACAGTTCTAGCCACCAGTATGGATGGCAGTGGAAGGAAGACCCCCCCACAGACCATCTTGTTCTTAAAGTTATAACATCAGGGCTGGAAAAATCCTGGGCAGCCGGTCACACAGGCACCTAAAATTTGAAGCCTGGTGCTGGACCAGAAAGAAATACTGCTGTTGGAGACAGGACACTGGGCTCCATGAACCCTGGAGTTTGATGGATCTCGGTCTGACCCAGCATGGCATCTCTTATGCTCTTAGGAAAGCTGGCCAGCTTAGGTAGTATTCAATGTTCTATACCAACTATAATCCCTCAATCATATAACTATTAAAGATGCTAATATTTGGCCATCACAATAGGCTTCATTGTACAATAAAGGTTCACTTTATTGTTCTGCCTTATTTTTAATCATAGGCCGATGTAACTTGATTTTTTTCAATTTTTTATATTGCTATGTGTCCCATATTATTAAAAGTTCAGTCCATTATGTATACCATAACCATTAAATGTCATCAATTGTCGACATTCATATTAAAACTTATCTTGTCCAAAATGCTCTTCGCCCATTCTGCTGATCAACGGTGCCAATGCCTGACACGGGGCCGTGTTTCGGACAACGGAGTCCTTTTTCAAGGGCTATTTCTGCGACAAAATGATGAAAAATTTAATAATCATCCAATTATAATTTTTATTAACAACATTTCTACAGAGCAGCGTAGGTCAAACTTACTGAGCCGGCAACCTATGCTATCATGGAGTCTCTCGGCGTTTTTCCGATATTTCACTTTCGGTCTACCCCAGAACCTTGTTTTTAAGCCATCCAAATCAATATGTCATCAAGCATCCGGAAGTGAAATATCGGAAAAACGCCGAGAGACTCCATGATAGCATAGGTTGCCGGCTCAGTAAGTTTGACCTACGCTGCTCTGTAGAAATGTTGTTAATAAAAATTATAATTGGATGATTATTAAATTTTTCATCATTTTGTCGCAGAAATAGCCCTTGAAAAAGGACTCCGTTGTCCGAAACACGGCCCCGTGTCAGGCATTGGCACCGTTGATCAGCAGAATGGGCGAAGAGCATTTTGGACAAGATAAGTTCTAATATGAATGTCGACAATTGAATACTTTTAATGGTTATGGTATACATAATGGATTGAACTTTTAATAATATGGGACACATAGCAATACAAAAAATTGAAAAAAATCAAGTTACATCGGCCTATGATTAAAAATAATGCAGAGTAATAAAGTGAACCTTTATTGTACAATGAAGCCTATTATGATGGCCAAATATTAGAGTCTTTAATATTTATATGATTGGGGGATTATAGTTGGTATAGAACATTGAATTGTACATTTTCAGCAATCCCCAACTTTATAACGAAAGGCACTGGTTAGACTGCTTAGGTAGTAAACAGCTTTCCAGGTCTAGGCTGGAATAATCAAATGCTCCAGTTCTCTTATGGCAGGTCAATGGTGGGTTGGCTTATGAGGGTCCTTGTTAGCCATGAGAATGGTGATGATCTTGGAATGTTACCAGCGGTGGGGCACGCTCTTGTCCCTGATGATCATGTATAAAACTGCATCAGCCATAGCAATGCTTTCAACCAAACTGTTTAAGGAATTTCAGCAAAATGTTATCACAACCTGCAGTGCTGCTGTTCCTGTCTTAATACAGTTTAGGATCCAGTTTAGTTCATCTTTCGAAAAAGGCTCTGGAATATGATTCTCCATGTTATAGTGTTGAAACTGGTTCCACTTATCATGGATGTCACAATGAAATAATTTTTCCAGAGGTGCCTTTGCAGCATGCAAAAGATGAATGACAATGCTATTTGTCAAGATGAGAGTCAAGCTTGTGCCTGGCATTCTTCATTCAAGCAGGAATTGTAGAGTTTATATATTTAGTTTATTTATTTCAATTTGATTCCCATTGTAGCGACCGCGACCGGGTCTACTTACATCCTGCACCGTTCTCCTGCCCTCCCCGGGTCTGCTCGCAGCGCACGCTAGTCTCCACCGCTGCGTTCCCCATGTCTCCTCGTGGCGCCACCCACATCGTCTTTGGGCCTTCCTAGGAACGCGCGCGCGCCACCGGGCCCTCCTTTGAAGCCTCTTCGGCGGGAATCTTGGGGGCGACCCTGATTGATGATGTCATCGGACCAAGGTACTTAAGCTCTACCTTCGCCCCCAGCTAGCCGACTTGGCAACGTGTTCCATATGTCTCTATAGCTCCTGTCTCTGTGTTCCTGTGGCTACGCTATCGGACTTCTTGGACTTTGGACCGCTCCTCGGGGGCCGGAGCGCACACTCTACGGGGACTTTGTGTCTTGGCCTTTCCCGCTCCTCGGGCTGGCCCTGTGCCTCCTGAAGTCCTACCTTGCAAGGCTTCCTGCTCCTCAGGGCTGCCTCCTGGAACATCCTACTACTCGGGAGTTCTACCTCCGTACTTATCCGCTCCTCGGGGTTGTGCCTATGTGCTGTACAAGACTGTCAGCACTTCCCCGCTCCTCAGGGCTGTGCCTACATGCTGTACAAAGACTGTCAGCACTTCCCCGCTCCTCAGGACTGTGCCTACGTGCTATACTGAGACTGTCCACGCTTCCCCGCTCTTCAGGATTGCGCTTGCGTGCTATACTGAGAATGCCAGCACTTCCCCGCTCCTTGGGGCAGTGCTTCCGCGCGACACAGAGACTTGCAGAGCCTCCCGCTCCTTGGACTTGTGCACATGTCATCATTGGAGACCTGACTTGGGCTTCCCTGCTCCGCAGGTTGGCCTACGTCATTGCATCAGCACCTCCTTCACCGTGCATCTCCGCCCCTCGGGGTTGCCTCTCTAGAAAACCTCCTGCATGACTAGTCTCACACCTCCCGCCCTGCAGTCTGCCTAGCACCTTCCCCCTCGGGGGTCTCTGCCCAGGTATTATCTCCAGCCTGTCTACTTACTGTGAGAATCCCTCCTGCTCCTTGGGACCTCTCCACAGTCTCACCCAGAGCTCCCTGCTGTGCCTGACCTTGGCTCCTGACGGTGGGGACCTGTGGGGCTCCTCCCCACAGGTGGTAACAACTCTCATCTTGGGCCAAGGGTCCACATACCCACAAACCATAACAGATTGCCAAGTCCATGGACCTGGCAGAGGTCTCGGCCCTCCAGGCCATTCCTGGCCTGGCACAAAGGATCAGCGAACAGCAAAAATTTGTGGAGTCTCTGGCAGCTGCCATAGACAACCTGAGCTCTCGTCTAGACGCTACCGTGACTGCCACTACAACATCTGTCAAGCTCAATAGCTCCACCTCTATGCCGGGTCCTCGGCTGACCGTGCCCTTGCCAGCACCCCATGTTTTTCAGGGAACCCTCTCATGTGCAGGGTTTTCTTGAATGTATGCAATATGCACTTCTGCCTGCAACCAGCTTACTTCCCAGACGTGATCACAAAGACTACATAAATCCTGGCCCTTTTGGATGGTAAGGCCTTGGCCTGGGCGTCACCTCTCTGGGAGTGAGCAGACCCAGTCCTGCGGGACCTTCCAGGGTTCCTGGCCCTGTTTTGATCCGTCTTCGAAGACCCTGGTCGACGAGCCATTTCTGGGTCATCTCTTCTTCATCTTCAACAAGGCTCTCGACCTTTAATGGACTATGTTATTGAATTCCGAACCCTCGCTTCGGAATTACATTGGGACTCCGACTGTCTACGTTCCATCTTTCTCGAAGTTTTGAGTCCTCGGATTAAGGATGAGTTGGCAGATTGTGAATTGCCCTCCTCATTGGACTCTTTGACCCTGGGCGTATCGACCGTCATCTACAAGAATGCTCTCTGGAGTCCAAAGCATCCCGGACTCCAGATCCCGGACTCCAGAACGCTGAGCTCAGGACCAGGCCTGTCCTGAGCTCAGCGTTCTTCTTCTCCTAGTGAACACACCGCTGAATCCTGCAGAGAAGGAACCCATGCAGATGGATAGGAGTAAACTTTCTCCTAAGGAACGACACCATCAACAGCAATCCGGCCTCTGCCTGTACTACAGCCAGCTGGGACATGCCATTGCCTCGTGTCCAGTCTGTCTGGGAAACTCCCGGGCCTAGGTTCTGCTGGAGGACTATTCCTAGGCCTGACTTCACCGTCTCCTCCACTGACTGTTCCTGTGTCCATCACCTTGCCATTGGTGGACTCCGGGGCTGGTGGGAACTTCATTTTGAAGCAACTCACAGAACACCTGTGGATCCCCACCATCTGTTTGCCAGTTCCCTTACTAATCTCATCTATCCATGGGGAACCTTTCCCTTGTGAGGTTACCCACACCATGGCTCCCATTCAGCTACACTCTGGGACCTTGCACATGGAAACCATATCGTTCCATATGTTAGACAAAGTCATCCATCCTGTAGTGTTGGGACTGCCCTGGCTTCAGCAGTACACTCCACAGTTCGATTGGGCCACCCTACAGCTCTCTCGTTGGGGCCCTGCCTGCCATAAGAACAGTTTGGAACCCATCTCTTCACTGCCTTGTATGGCAACAACACCCTCTCTTCCCAGCCTTCCACTGCAATATGCATCCTTTTCTGATCTGTTCTCAAAGAAAGCCGCAGACACTCTACCTCCTCACTGTTCCTATGACTGCGCAATAAATTTACTGCCTAACACGGAACCTCCTCGGGGTAGGATCTATCCCCTCCCGCAGACGGATACCCAAGCCATGTCCGAATACATTCGTGAGAACCTGGCCAAAGGGTTAATTCGGCCCTCCAAGTCTCCTGCAGGAGCAGGATTCTTCTTCGTAGGGAAAAAAGATGGCTCCCTCCATCCCTGCATTGATTACCGAGGCCTAAACGAAATCACTCTCAAGGATTGCTACCCACTGCCACTTATCTCTGAGCTTTTCGACAGGCTTCAAGGAGCAAAGATCTTTTCAAAGTTAGACCTCTGAGGAGCCTACAATCTGGCCCAGATCCACGAGGGCGACGAGTGGAAGACTGCCTTTAACACCCGTGACGGTCACTTTGAATACCTGGTGATGCCATTCGTGCTCTGCAATGTGCCCGCAGTATTTCAAAACCCAATGGACGAGGTTTTCAGAGATATGCTTTATCAGTTCATAGTTGTATACCTCGACGAAATTCTATTCTTCTCGCAAGATCTTCAAAGCCATCACCACATCTCTCGGGTCCTCCAGCGGCTGCGAGATGATCAACTTTTTGCCAAGCTTGAGAAGTGTTCCTTCGAACAAGAGACTGTTCCTTTCCTAGGCTACATGGTGTCCAGCCAGGGGTTTCAAATGGATCCTCAAAAATTGAAGCACATCCATGATTGTCCTCAGCCTATGGGCCTCAAGGCTCTCCAGAGATTCCTTGGCTTTGCCAATTACTATCTCTCTTTTATTCACCATTATTCTACTCTGACCGCACCACTTACAGCCATGACCCACAAGGGGGCCAACCCCTCTCAAAGGTCGCCCGAAGCCATGACCGCCTTTCAGGACCTCAAGTCTGCCTTTCTTAAGGAACCTTGTCTCCGCCACCTCGACCCTATGTGCCCATTTGTGGTTGAGGTCGACGCCTCCAACGTTGGAGTAGAAGCCGTACTGAGTCAATACTCCACTACTCACACCCTATACTCCTGTTCTTTTTTTTTCTGACACTTCTTGCCGGCGGAATGTAATTACACCATCGGGGATAAAATAATTGTTGGCCATCAAGCTGGCCTTTGAGGAATGGTGACCCTGGCTCAAAGGGGAACAACAGATCATCGTATATACGGATCATAAAAATCTCGAGTATCTTCATCATGCTCAGTGTTTAAACCATCGCCAGGCCCGCTGGTCTCTCTTCGTTACTCAATTAAATTTCATACTGCGTTACCGCCAAGCCAACAAGAATGGTCGCGCCGACACCCTCTCCAGGTCTTTCATCACAGAGGATGTATCCGATACCCCTCGGCACATAGTCGACTCTGCTAAGGTCATTCTGTCTGCCACCTTTCCAGTACCACTGGGAAAGACTGTGGCTTCTCGCCCGCTACGACAGAAGCTGTTGCAATGGGCTCACAATTCTTTGATCTCCGGACATCCGGGACAGTCCAGGACTCTCTCCACTCTTCAGCGGTACTATTGGTGGCCTATTATTCGAAAGGATGCCCAAGCTTATGTAGAGTCCTGCCCTACATGCGCCCGTCAAAAGCCTCTAGCAGGAAGACCATGGGGACTCTTGCAGCAACTTCCCATACCGAGCGAGCCCTGGACCCATATCGCAACTGACTTTGTTGTGGATTTGCCCATCTCTAAAGGGAATAATATCATATGGGTCACCGTCGACCGCTTCTCTAAGATGGCACACGTTGTGGCTCTACCCGGCCTTCCAACAGCACCTCAGCTGGCCAAACTGTTCTTTCGGTATGTGTTCCGGCACCACGGTCTTCCCAAGTATATTCTCTTGGACCGTGGGGTTCAATTTACTGCACACTTCTGGAAATCCTTCTGCAAGAAGTTTAATATTTCATTAGATTTCACCTCGGCTTACCACCCTCAAGCCAATGACCAGTCTGTGGCAGGACAACTGGGCTGGCCTCCTTCCATGGGCGGAGTTTGCTTTAAATTCCCATCTGTCCACCTCCACTGGTTCATCTCCTTTCCAGGTGATCTATGGACGCCAACCTTTGCCTCCACTCCCGCTCCCGCTGTCTGTGGCATCTCTGGCAGCACAAGCAACGGCCCAAGAACTGCATCAATTGTGGCAAAATACCCACAGCTGCTCCAGCAGGCTGCCCAGAGATCGAAGAAGGCCTTTGATGCCCATCATCGCGCAGCTCCCCAGTTCCAACCTGGGGATAAGGTATGGCTCAGTACCAAATTCATTCAGCTTAAGCTGCCCTCAGCTCGCTATGCTCTGAGATATATTGGCCCCTTTCCGGTGCTCCGCCGTCTGGGCCCCGTTATCTACTGACTCCAGCTGCCTTCCTCGCTCAAGATTCACAATGCTTTTCAAGTTTCCCTACTAAAGCCTCTGATTCTCTCAGGATTTTCTAAAAAATCACCGGACCCTTTACTACTGTCCTCAGAAGCAGATCTCACCTATCAAGTCCGAGATGTCCTGGAAATTAGGAGACATGGAAGAAAATGGGAATACCTCATGGGAGGGCTTTGGGCCTGAAGAGAACAGCTGGGAACCCATGGCCAATATCCTGGACAAGGATCTCATTCGACAGTTCCATGCCAAGCATCCTCACAAACCCAAACCCCCGGGGATGGGTCTTAAGGGGGGGGTACTGTTATGCCCATCAATCGCAGATGGCTGCGACCACATCTACTTACATCCTGCACCATTCTCCTGCCCTCCCCGGGTCTGCTCACAGCACAGGCTAGTCTCCACCACAGCATTCCCCATGGCTCCTCGTGGTGGCTGAAATGCCGCTGCCACCCATGTCGTCTTCGGGCCTTCCTAGGCGCGCGTGCCACTGGGCCCTCCTTTGAAGCCTCTTCGGCGGGAACCTCGGGGACGTCCCTGATTGATGATGTCATCGGACCAAGGTACTTAAGCTCCACCTTCACCTCCAGTGAGCCGACTTGGCAACGAGTTCCGTATGTCTCTAAAACTCCTGTATCGGTGTTCTTGTGGCTACGCTATCGGACTTCTTGGACTTTGGACTCTGAGCAAGTAGCTCATTTAAAACAAATTGAAGAAAATTCTTTTTCACTCAGTGCATACTTAAACTCTGGAATTCATTGCCACGGGATGTGGTTTCAGCAGTTAGGGTTACTGGGTTTTAAAAAGGTTTGGATAAGTTCCTAGAGGTTAAATCCATAAACTGCTATGTTGGTAATTAATAAGCAATAATAGCATGTGATCTATCTAATGTTTGGGCACTTGCCAGGTACATGTGACTTGGATTGGCTACTGTTTGAAACAGTATACTGGGCTTGATGGACCCTTGGTCTTACCCAGTATGGCATTTCTTATGTTCTTATGTTTAGTATTAGGGATGTGAATCGTTTTCCATATCGTCTTAACGATAGAAATCGTGTGGCAGGGCAAGAAAATCGTCTTAGGCACGATTTTTTAGTTAAAAAATCGTTAAAAATCGTTTTTTCCGATTAGTGCGCACTAACTCGAGTTAGTGCGCACTAACGGGAGTTAGTGCGCACTAACTGGGAGTTAGTGCGCACTAACTGAAAATGATACAATTTGACACTTTTCAGGTCAGTTAAGGTCAGTTTAGGAATGAATATGTATTCCTATTGGCTGCCCTCTTATTTATTCATGTTACCAAGTTTCCTACTGACAGTATATGGGGGATGGGAAATGGAAACAGTTGGTAGCTTGACAAAACAAGTAATGTGATCAGTCAATGTGACTAGAACTTGTGCCCTAACCCTGATACCAGGGGTATTGTGATCTTCCTGCACACAGTGCCCTATCCCTATTAATACCAGGAGTGTTGTGATCTTCCTGCACACAGTGCCCTATCCCTATTAATACCAGGGGTGTTGTGATCTTCCTGCACACAGTGCCCTATTCCTGATACTGGGGGTGTTGTGATCTTCCTGCACACAGTGCCCTATTCCTGATACTGGGGGTGTTGTGATCTTCCTGCACACAGTGCCCTATTCCTGATACCGGGGGTGTTGTGATCTTCTTGCACACATCCCGATATCAGGGATAGGGCACTGCATGCAGGAAGATCACAACACTCCTGGTATTAATAGGGATAGGGCACTGCATGCAGGAAGATCACAACACCCCTGGTATCAGGGATAGGGCACTGTGTGCAGGAAGATCACAATACCCCGGAGGAGTGAGGGTCAGGCAGCTCCCCCCTGTCTGTGAAGCCAGCCTCTCACTAGTAATGCAGGGAGGGAGCTGTCTCAGACTTCACCATCCTCCCCCCCCCCCCTTACCCACACACCATTCACTAGCTGGGACATGGGGGAAGTCAGGAGTGAGGGACAGGCAGCTCCCCCCTGTCTGTGAAGCCAGCCTCTCACTAGTAATGCAGGGAGGGAGCTGTCTCAGTCTTCACCATCCTCCCCCCCCCTCACCCACACACCATTCACTAGCTGGGACATGGGGGAAGTCAGGAGTGAGGGTCAGGCAGCTCCCCCCTGTCTGTGAAGCCAGCCTCTCACTAGTAATGCAGGGAGGGAGCTGTCTCAGACTTCACCATCCTCCCCCCCCCCCCCTCACCCACACACCATTCACTAGCTGGGACATGGGGGAAGTCAGGAGTGAGGGTCAGGCAGCTCCCCCCTGTCTGTGAAGCCAGCCTCTCACTAGTAATGCAGGGAGGGAGCTGTCTCAGACTTCACCATCCTCCCCCCCCCCTCACCCACACACCATTCACTAGCTGGGACATGGGGGAAGTCAGGAGTGAGGGTCAGGCAGCTCCCCCCTGTCTGTGAAGCCAGCCTCTCACTAGTAATGCAGGGAGGGAGCTGTCTCAGACTTCACCATCCTCCCCCCCCCCCCCCTCACCCACACACCATTCACTAGCTGGGACATGGGGGAAGTCAGGAGTGAGGGTCAG
This sequence comes from Rhinatrema bivittatum, assembly GCF_901001135.1. Lineage (NCBI taxonomy): Eukaryota > Metazoa > Chordata > Amphibia > Gymnophiona > Rhinatrematidae > Rhinatrema > Rhinatrema bivittatum. The sequence goes on along the minus strand of NC_042619.1, from coordinate 336,183,981 downwards.
GCAGCTCCCCCCTGTCTGTGAAGCCAGCCTCTCACTAGTAATGCAGGGAGGGAGCTGTCTCAGACTTCACCATCCTCCCCCCCCCCCCTTACCCACACACCATTCACTAGCTGGGACATGGGGGAAGTCAGGAGTGAGGGACAGGCAGCTCCCCCCTGTCTGTGAAGCCAGCCTCTCACTAGTAATGCAGGGAGGGAGCTGTCTCAGACTTCACCATCCTCCCCCCCCCCCTCACCCACACACCATTCACTAGCTGGGACATGGGGGAAGTCAGGAGTGAGGGTCAGGCAGCTCCTCCCTGTCTGTGAAGCCAGCCTCTCACTAGTAATGCAGGGAGGGAGCTGTCTCAGACTTCACCATCCTCCCCCCCCCCTCACCCACACACCATTCACTAGCTGGGACATGGGGGAAGTCAGGAGTGAGGGTCAGGCAGCTCCCCCCTGTCTGCGAAGCCAGCCTCTCACTAGTAATGCAGGGAGGGAGCTGTCTCAGACTTCACCATCCTCCCCCCCCCCTCACCCACACACCATTCACTAGCTGGGACATGGGGGAAGTCAGGAGTGAGGGTCAGGCAGCTCCCCCCTGTCTGTGAAGCCAGCCTCTCACTAGTAATGCAGGAAGGGAGCTGTCTCAGACTTCACCATCCACCCCCCCCCCCTCACCCACACACCATTCACTAGCTGGGACATGGGGGAAGTCAGGAGTGAGGGACAGGCAGCTCCCCCCTGTCTGTGAAGCCAGCCTCTCACTAGTAATGCAGGGAGGGAGCTGTCTCAGACTTCACCATCCTCCCCCCCCCCCCCTCACCCACACACCATTCACTAGCTGGGACATGGGGGAAGTCAGGAGTGAGGGTCAGGCAGCTCCCCCCTGTCTGTGAAGCCAGCCTCTCACTAGTAATGCAGGGAGGGAGCTGTCTCAGACTTCACCATCCTCCCCCCCCCCTCACCCACACACCATTCACTAGCTGGGACATGGGGGAAGTCAGGAGTGAGGGTCAGGCAGCTCCCCCCTGTCTGCGAAGCCAGCCTCTCACTAGTAATGCAGGGAGGGAGCTGTCTCAGACTTCACCATCCTCCCCCCCCCCCCTCACCCACACACCATTCACTAGCTGGGACATGGGGGAAGTCAGGAGTGAGGGTCAGGCAGCTCCCCCCTGTCTGTGAAGCCAGCCTCTCACTAGTAATGCAGGGAGGGAGCTGTCTCAGACTTCACCATCCTCCCCCCCCCCCCTCACCCACACACCATTCACTAGCTGGGACATGGGGGAAGTCAGGAGTGAGGGTCAGGCAGCTCCCCCCTGTCTGTGAAGCCAGCCTCTCACTAGTAATGCAGGGAGGGAGCTGTCTCAGACTTCACCATCCTCCCCCCCCCCCTCACCCACACACCATTCACTAGCTGGGACATGGGGGAAGTCAGGAGTGAGGGTCAGGCAGCTCCCCCCTGTCTGTGAAGCCAGCCTCTCACTAGTAATGCAGGGAGGGAGCTGTCTCAGACTTCACCATCCTCCCCCCCCCCCCCCCTCACCCACACACCATTCACTAGCTGGGACATGGGGGAAGTCAGGAGTGAGGGTCAGGCAGCTCCCCCCTGTCTGTGAAGCCAGCCTCTCACTAGTAATGCAGGGAGGGAGCTGTCTCAGACTTCACCATCCTCCCCCCCCCCCCTCACCCACACACCATTCACTAGCTGGGACATGGGGGAAGTCAGGAGTGAGGGTCAGGCAGCTCCCCCCTGTCTGTGAAGCCAGCCTCTCACTAGTAATGCAGGGAGGGAGCTGTCTCAGACTTCACCATCCTCCCCCCCCCCGCTCACCCACACACCATTCACTAGCTGGGACATGGGGGAAGTCAGGAGTGAGGGTCAGGCAGCTCCCCCCTGTCTGTGAAGCCAGCCTCTCACTAGTAATGCAGGGAGGGAGCTGTCTCAGACTTCACCATCCTCCCCCCCCCCCCCTCACCCACACACCATTCACTAGCTGGGACATGGGGGAAGTCAGGAGTGAGGGTCAGGCAGCTCCCCCCTGTCTGTGAAGCCAGCCTCTCACTAGTAATGCAGGGAGGGAGCTGTCTCAGACTGGTATCAGGGTTAGGGCACTGTGTGCAGGAAGATCACAACACTCCTGGTATTAATAGGGATAGGGCACTGTAAGAGATGACTGTAGTAGATTGAATAAAGATCTGATGTTTCTGCTCTCCTCACACCAAACAAAAACAACACACAAGCAGAGAAGCCCTTCTTACAAAGCTGAGCTAGTGAGTTAAGTAGGAGGAAAAGTAAACATACTGGTGCCAGTGTGGCTACTTAAAAAATACACTTACCAACAATCAATTACATATATTTGAACTGTGTACAGTTCCAGCCAGGACCACCTTTCTAAAATGCACAGTGATTGGCAAATTCAACATGCACTAGCATTTCAGGTGCCTGCTAACAAAAATAATAAACAAACAAGTTCTAGTCACGTGAGTGCTGATCATTACATTACTTTTTTTGTCAAGCTTCCAACTGTTTCCATTTCACATCCCCCCAACCATATTGGTAACATCAATAGATAAGAGCACAGCCAGCCAATAGGAATACATACATACATATTCATTCCTAAGTGACCTTTACTGACCTGGGAAGTGTGAACACTTTGTTTCATTTTCTGTTGGTGTTCGTTAGTTTCCAGTTCCATTTCCCATCCCCCCAACCATCACCTCAGTGGTAACCTTGGTAATATCAATAGATAAGAGGGCAGCCAGCCAATAGGAACACATATTCATTCCTAACTGACCTTCAGTGACCTGGAAAGTGTTTATTTGTATCATTTTCAGTTAGTGCGCACTAACTCGAGTTAGTGCGCACTAACTCCCCGTTAGTGCGCACTAACTCGAGTTAGTGCGCACTAACACGATTTAACGATTTTTTAACGATAAATCGTTAGAATTTCTATTGTATCGTGTTCTATAACGATTTAAGACGATATAAACATTATCGGACGATAATTTTAATCGTTGAAAAACGATTCACATCCCTATTTAGTATGTTACTATATTTATCATCGTCCACCTTTTCAAAGTTCCTGTGTTCCTGTGTTGACTGCCAGAAAAGTCAACCCATACCATTTGGTTTGTAGTTAGTGGACAGCTTTCCACTGAATTGACCCAGTACTAGTAAGACTATTCTTTTGCCCATTGGCCAGAACAAAATGTGCCTTGTTTTCATCATGGCTCAATATGAGATCATTATTAGTTGTCCATTCCAACAATTGTTCTCCATCATCGTTTACTTCAGTGTAACCCCAGTCACTATGATGGCTATTGAAATCACCAGTGAGGTATCTACTGATAGACCCATTGAGCGCATAAGATAATTGGTTAATTTTAGCCAGTTATCTTTAGGTGAATATTCAGCCGAATCTAAATGGCAAGGTTTTCTGCTAAATAGAAACATAGAATTGATGGCAGAAAAGGCCCAGTATCTGCTGCATTGTACAGGTTACCCTCATGCTTATCAGTTTCCCAGTCCATAAAAGTCAGGGCCCTCAGATGCTGTCCAAATCCAATTTTCCCTAACCCCTGCCGTGGAAACAGAGAGCAATGATGGAGCCACATAAAAAATATCAAAATATACCTCTAAATCTAGCTGGCCAACATTTGACTGGCTAAATTTAGTGCTGCTGGATTCCCTGGTTAAACTTAATCGGTTAATGCTGAAAATACGGTTCTAACTGGCTAAATTCTCTCTAAAAAAAGGAAAAAAAAGGCATTATGTTAATGGAAAAGAATTCCAGAGAGAAGGCACCAAATAGAAAAAACTCATGTCTCTAGTTCTTTTTAACCTAATGTCCATAGATGAAGGCAAAACCAGAGATTTCTGCTGAGAGGTATAAAGAGTATGTGAAGGGAGTCCCTTTGAATATTGTCTTGAGTGTAGATTGCTGGGGGCTCAAACAATGGCAGCCTTTGTTGATTCATTGGCATTCTTGAAATGTCACTTCTCCCCCTCTCCCCCAAAGTTACCTCTCTTCTCTAGCCCAACAATGGGCAAAACAAAAACAGTCCTTGAGGTCAGAACCAATACATGTATAACCCCATCCCTGGGTGCTGGCTGCACGCCAATGAGGCCATAAGAGAATCTGTGAGAAAGGAAGAGAAACTGAATTTCAGAAGGTGGACTTCGATGAATACAGTAACATATTAGACTGGGATGCTGTTGCTATCTCTTCATATTATATCCCAATTGAGGCAGCATTTGGCAATGTCAAGAAGCTTTTTTCATATCCTCAGGATTACTCCAACTAGCTTTTACACAGTCTCTTTACCCCAGGACCTGAATCCTTTCTTGGGGGGGGGGGGGGGGAGAAATTCCCTTTTGGGCCCAGAGTGACAGGGAAGAGAGACACTTCTTTGTCCCACGGTGAATGCCAAAATAAACACCAGAGTCTATTGTATAGCATCCAAATGTAAAGTCTTTACTGATGGATAATCAGAATAATAAATGGCACAATAAATATGGTTCCCAGCACCACAACTGGCATTTCTTTCTTACAGTCTCTATCTGTGCTTGGATTTCACAAATCCAGAACATAGGAAACTTTCACCTCCAATGCTTGGCTAAGTGAGATCCCAAGGGGCCAGGATATCCTTTGCTGGGACAGGAAAATCCCTCCAAAACTGGTAAAAAATTAGATGACAAAATCTCTGCACAGAGATTCCCAGTCCTCTCTCCCCAGTGGGTGAAGACTCCAAGTGGGTGTCCTCAATAAGTGTTCAATTGTTGTTACCCATAGTTAGAGGTCTCTTTCTCATTTTCACAATCTTTTCTCTTGTATTGAATCCCAAGTTGGAGGGGATCCCATCAAGACCATGCAGCTTTTGATGTTCCTCCACAGGTAGGAAGGGGCATCAGAAATCTTCCCTCTGGTTCATCTAACAAAATCTTTTTCACTGAACAGTCCAAAAAAAACCAGAAGGTCCTTGAATCAGGTCACCATCCCTGAAGAGGTTGCAGAGGGGAAGGTCTACTTTACCCTGGGCCCCCCAGAAACAAGGTTCCCTTTTCCCTGAACCCAGGCAACACCCAAGGGTTTCTCAAGGCTACCACTAAAAAGTGCAAAAAAAACCAAACAGTAAAACAACCCAGAGAGAAGCTCAACTAGCCAGTAAGTGGACTGGTAGTGCAGCCTCTCGTCCTTACTCAGGATCCCCAGTCAGAACTTGCTTGGATCTACCAAGTAGGCCAAAAATCCAAACAATGAAAAACACACCTGTCTGCCACCCAACAAACCCAAAGTACTGCCTCCAGTCTCTCAATAGAAAGCAGCTTATTTTGAAATGTTTTAATTGTTTTCATGAACAAATCACAGAACAGAGGATACTGTGTTTCTGCTACATCCTCAGTGAATTACAGATAATGAAAAGAATCAGGTAGATATACAAGCCCCTTCGGCCATCCACCCTCCCCCTCCCACCTTCCCCCCCCCCCCTTCCCCCCCCCCCCCCCCCCATGCTTTTACAATACAGTACAGTATTAACCAACATCATCACACTGTGTTCACCGAGCAGAAAAAAACACCAAAATGAATGAGTGCTCAAGAGGAGCTAGTAATCCTGAAAGAGGATACAAGGAGCTGTTTAGTCATTCAAAATCAAACTCCTGGATCTGTGTGGAAGGGCCTTAATGTAGGGGGTCCCATATCCTCAGAAACTTCCGTGGCTGAATAGGAGAGTGACGAGAGGCCAGATCGTCCATTCGTAGCAAATGATGTTGATGGTTTCGCCAAGCCCAAAAGGATGGAGCATCTGTACCTTTCCAATTCAAAAGTATCACCTTTTTCCCTACCAGGAAAGCTTTCTGTACAAATAAGCGAGGTCCAACACCCCTAACCTGCAAGGACAGGATACAGCAAAGAGAAGGAGTAAACAAGACCCCTAGCAGGTCCATGAGGTATCCAGCGATCCTACTCCAGAAACGTTTAATAAGGGGACAGGCCCAAAAAGAGTGGGACAATGAACTGTTGACAGCCTGACACTTCCCACAGGTGGTGGAAGCTGACATTTTGGAGCAGTAAGCCGCCTGATCCGACATATAGGCTCACCAATGGAACTTGTATTGCATTTCCCTGTAGTACATATTACAGGCAATCTTGGACCCTCGCTTAAAACCTGCCCTGAGAATGGAAGCTGTAACCATAAATACTCCATCCCCATTCCGACGATCCACAAAGACCGGACAGTTATCAGTTCACGTAAACCTTTTAAGCCCTTTGTAAAAAAAAGGGAGAGAGAAGGAGACTGCAACTTATCAAACTGAAGCACAATGATTGGAAAACAGGATCGTAAGGAGTCCGGCGGTAAAGATTTTATATAGTGTTGAACATGTAAATAAGAAAATACCTGCACATTACCAAGATTGTATAAATCTTTCATCTCTGAAAAAGTTAGCATGAACCCCTCTTCAGTTAATAAATGACCCAACTGAGTGATGCCTCTAGCAACCCATAGGCGAAATGTTGCACGCCCCGTCCGCGTCCGGCCCGCACAAGGGCCTGCTCACCTCTCTTGGCTCCTCTGCAGGTCCCACGTCGCTCCCCAGCGGCAGCCGCAAGCTCTTCCAGGCCTTGGCTCCCGCGGCGGCGGTTGCCGGGCCTTCCACTGTGCACCAGGCCTCACGCCGGAGTTCGGCATTTTCCGTGGCGTTGGCCACGCCCCTATGCGTGTGTGTGTGGACAGCCCGGCCTCTTGTAGGGCCAGGGGTGGGTCCTAGCTCCGCAGTGCGCCCTGATTGAAGGAACTACTTAAGGAAGTCGCTGCCTGCACTTCCTTGCCTTGGCAATTGGGTCGGCATTGTATTGTGTGCTAGATTGTCACTGCGTACTAAGGCTTGTTCCAGTCTTGTTCCAGGATCCTACTGTTCCAGTCTTGTTCCTGCCTCCTACTGTTCCAGCGTTCCTCTGTTCCTGCGTCTGTCCGTCCGTCTCCCAGGTAGTACCCTCGGACTGTCTCTGGTACTGACCTCGGCCTATTCCTTGACCTCTCTGTCTGCTGCCTGCCTCCTGACCTCTGCCTGCCTTGTGACCTCATCTGACTTCTGGAACCTGACCTCTGCCTTGTCGACTATTCCTCAGACTGTTTCCCGGATTCTGACCTCTGCCTGATTGACCACGCCTCCTGATTCTGGCTCTGTCCTTGCCTTGTCATCGCCTACGCTGTTCTGTTCTTCCTTGCTCCATCAGACCTACAACCTCGAGTCCGACTGCGCTCCCCTGCTGTCTCTGGGCACGCCTGTCTACTACCTCTCCAGGAGACCCTGCAAGGCCCACCTAAGTCAAAATGGCCCAGGTCCCTACGGGATCCTCCCAGGGGGACCTCGCGCTTCCAGTGGTGAAGCTCATCTTAGCCTCTGTTTCCTCCAGTGCTCCGCCCCTTGGGGACAGGTGCTTCCTGGTCCCTACCAGGGAGCCGTTCTCCACTTCTCCAGGACAAAGGTCCACCCCCGAGCACAACATGAAAATCACCAGCCTGGGATCCTGGAGAAAAATCCGGGTTCCCTTGAATGGGTAGCAGATAGGAGCAAACCTGCGAAAATGTCAATAATTTTGTTAATCCCCACACCTCTTAATGTAAACGATTATCTGCGCATTCCTAATTGACCATCATAATAGGCGTCATTGTGTGGCAATCCATGCCTGTTCAATCACTCTGCCTTATGCATAATCATTAGTCAGTCCATAGTACATTTTTTTTAAGAATTTTTTAGTGCTTAAGTGCTCCATGTGTTTAAAATACTTAAAATGTTCACTGTGCTGTTAGCAACTTTAACCAAACTTTTAATTCTTCTTAGTACTTAGTACAATTAGGAATGCGCAGATAATCGTTTACATTAAGAGGTGTGGGGATTTAGAGTCATTTCACATAAGTCATATTGGTTCCCTGCCCAATTTATAATTTAGAGGACGACATTAGGGGTTAATCGTTTATACAAATACGTCTAGTGATCGACCTCAATAATGTGGACCAACGTGTATAGCTACTCGGATCAGCAAATCACACAAGCTCTTCAGGGACATTTACTGTTGGAAGATAATGAAGTTGCCAGCGAAATACAAACTTGGGATCAGTTTCTCGCGGAGAAAAAGCGACAAACCCGTTTGGAATTGCATTCCGCGACACTGTTACAATACGTTAAAACCGAAATGATTCCACGAGGTTTGAGAATGAGTATATCTCCCTCGATTTATGCAGAAGATACAGAATTTGTTAATCGGTGGATACAAATTCTAAATAAATGCTCGTTGGATATCATGTTATTGTTAGTGGAAACTACAGACAAAATTGCCGCGACAGTACGCAGTGACGTGGAAGTCATCCAACAAGGATTACAACGTTCTGAATCCTTAGAGATATATGAACAACATTTGCACGAGATGAATCAATCTTTGGAAAAATTCCGTTCCGAATTAAAGCAAAGTAAGATCGAAAAATTTAAAAGAGACGAAAAAGATTATTCTACTGGTCAAATATATATCTGGCAACGTAAAAAGAATGCTCCACCTAGAAAGTAGCCTTCGCAGGCTCTTCAGAAGACACTTCTTCATCTTCATCTGATGAAAGTACATATCCTGCCGCTAATGTTGCTTCAGCCGGTCATCAATATCCACAACGAGGCAGAAGTAATTATCGTTCATCTTATCGTCCAAACAACAGAAGGTTTTTTCGGACAACACGTCAACCAGCAGCACCGGACATAGAACAACGTCCGTGGACGAGGTCCCAAACCAGGAATCCAACGTCTTGAATTTGTCTGATATAGTTTATCCAGATTCAATTACAAGTGCTAGCCAAAGGTTTATCTTTGTGCCATATCAATTTTATGACCCGTTCACATGCCGCAGATTTTTGTATAAATTTTTAGAAAATTACAACTGCGGTTGTTTTTTTCAAAAATTGAATTTAAAATTGATTGTTCATTGGTTTTTCCTAAATCAACATGGTTACCTTCGGCACCATGGATCCGGCAATAAAAACATTCATTGATCTTGTGTTGTGGGATTTAGAACAATTAGAAAGATCAAGTTTCCTCCGCATTACAATTTAAATCGGGAACAATTTGCTGCTTTACATGATTACAAAAAGATGACAGGATTGTCATCAAAAAAGCAGACAAAGGAGGGGCAGTGGTGATTATGAATCGTGCTAAATACGAGACTATGGTTTTAGAACACATACAGGATTTACAGATTTATGAACCACTTGCACAAGATCCCACGCAACAACTTCAAACACAAATCGATATATTAATAGAAGATGCGTTTGCAGAAGGGTTTTTGACGATTAAAGAAGTGAAATTTCTACGGGTGAAATATCCACGATTTCCAACTTTGTATATGGTGCCCAAAGTGCATAAAAGTTTGTATAATCCACCGGGCCGTCCAATCGTTACAACTATTGGTTCCCTTTTGGAGCCACTGTCTACGTTTATAGATGTTATCATTAATCCCATGGTGAGGAGTGCGACATCTTATTGCAAGGATACCAAACATATGCTTTCCAAATTACAAGAGCTCCAAGTAGAAGATTCAGTGATTCTAGTAACCATGGACATTAAATCTCTGTATACCTCAATACCCCAAGAAGATACTTTAAAGATTTTGGAGAAGTATTTGGACAATAGAGAACGTCCGCATCGTATTCCAACTTCCTTTTTAATGGCCATAGCACGATTAGCGCTATGTGAAAATTATTTTGTTTTCCAGAATCAGTGGTACAAACAGATTAGCGGGACTGCCATGGGTGCCACCATGGCTCCAAGCTTGGCTAACCTTTATGTGCGGCAATTGAGGAAGATAAATTATACCATCAGTCAGAGTTTAGTCCAGTATCCCATTGGACAAGATATATCGACGATGTATTTTGTATTTGGCACGCAGATGAAACGAGTCTTCTGGAGTTCTTTCATTGGTTGAATACACTGGATGAGCACTTACAGTTCACTATCACTTTTAATCATACTGACATCAATTTTTTGGACATTGCTATTAAGTATGTTAATGGAAGTTTCAACACCACACTATATCGGAAGGAATGTGAGAGGAATACTCTCCTTCATTATACTAGCTTTCACCCTCACCATTTACGTCAAAATTTACCAATGGGCCAATTTTTGAGGCTTCGTAGGATTTGCAGCACTAAAAGTGAATATATACAACAAGCTGCATTGCTTAAATTACGATTGTTGGAACGAGGGTATCCAGTGAAATACATTAAGAAAGCATACAAGAGAGCATACAATGCTGAACGACAGTGGCTCTTATTAGATACCCCGAAGGACAGTGAAGATACTCGTATAGTGTGCACATTACCATATTCGAGTCAGAGCAGTGCAATTTCCAAAATAATACATCAACATTGGTTGGTGTTGAAAACACATAGCATTTTCAGAATGTCCCCTTTAATTACATATAGCAGAGGTAAGAATGTGGGAGACCTGGTTATGCATTCTTTTATGTCACCAGTCACAGTGAACAATATCATTGAAAAGAAAGGACACTGGGCTTGCAACCATTGCTCCGTGTGCAGTCAGGCCATTGAAGGTGATAAATGGGTTGATAAAAATGGGCAAGTGCATAAAGCACGACATTATTCATCATGTGACACTTCGAGGGTAATATATATTGTAGTGTGCCCTTGTAACTTGTATTATATTGGTCGCACGAAGCGGCAAATACGAGTTAGACTAATAGAACATCGCAGTTGCATTAATACAGGTAAAACATTAGCCCTGATGGTGGCTCATTGCTCAGAACGACATCATACTTTTCAACAACTTAGGTGGCGAGTACTAGAGGTAATTGCAGATAACACGCGAGGGGGCGATCCTAATTTTGTATTAAACTTAAGGGAACAACAATGGATTTTCCGCATGAGCACAGTTATGCCTTTAGGACTTAATAGCACAATCGAGTGGTATTCTTTGTAATACCAGTTAAGATGTAATGAATTGATAAGGGGCCTTGAGAATGCGAGGGAAGGTTGTTAGTGAATGGTAAGTCTTACACCAGACGTGACGTAGTAAGATGGCACGTAATGATCAGGGGCTTTAAAATGGAGGCGGGAAATTCAAACCGGAAGAGAAGTACGGAAAAACGCTGAGAGCCATCATGATGCAGTAATGAGTAAGTAGCTGATACACGGTTGTGTTCAAGAGATAATACTATTTAACCGTAGTGATTCAAATTCTTTTTGTGGCGCAGATTTTGCCCTTGAGGAAGGACGACATCGTCTGAAACCTGTACAGCTCAACTAAAAGCTAAGTACTAAGAAGAATTAAAAGTTTGGTTAAAGTTGCTAACAGCACAGTGAACATTTTAAGTATTTTAAACACATGGAGCACTTAAGCACTAAAAAATTCTTTAAAAAAATGTACTATGGACTGACCAATGATTATGCATAAGGCAGAGTGATTGAACAGGCATGGATTGCCACACAATGACGCCTATTATGATGGTCAATTAGGAATGCGCAGATAATCGTTTACATTAAGAGGTGTGGGGATTTAGAGTCATTTCACATAAGTCATATTGGTTCCCTGCCCAATTTATAATTTAGAGGACGACATTAGGGGTTAATCGAATAATTTTGTTAAAACATGCCATGTTTGCCGGATAGGTGCAGTCACTATGGACCGGACTAAAAAGGATGGAAGTTTATCAAATGGATTTTGTAATACATATTTTAAGTCCAGCGGAGCTATCAGTGCTTTCTCAGCCATGAGAAAGATTTATCAAGGAGCCATTCCCTGATAATGCTCAGGTTACAAGCCAAATTGTACAAGGCCAAGTCTGGAACTCCCAAACTTTCCTCACCCCATCCCTCCCTCAGCCAGGACAGAGGTATCCTAGACTTCCTGCCTTGCCTCAAAAAAGAGTACAGCGCTTTGCCAAGTTTGTCAGATCTTTCCGCTTGAGATATAGCGGCAAGTTCTACAGAATGTAAAGTCATTTAGGAAGAATAACCATTTTGAACAAATTCACCCGACCTCCCAGTGACAAGGGTAAGGCTGCCCATGAGTGAAGCTTCTCCTGCGAGAATTTAAATAAGGGAGGGACATTTAGGCTATACAGTTTGGCCAGAGCTTGGGGTAGAATAACCCCTAGATATGAAAGAGAATCTCCCGCCCACTGTAAAGGAAAGGGCTCATCCCAACAGTCTCGGAGGGCCTCCAAGAAGGCTAGGGCCTCAGACTTGAGATGCAGGCCTGAAAAAGTCTCAAAAGATCCAATTAACTGCAAAAGAAACCGGAGAGAGCATGTGGGGTCTGTAAAAAATACCAGAATATCATCTGCAAAAGCCGCATATTTAAAAATGTCCTGGAACTTGATCCCTTTCACCTCCCGGGTCGCCTGAATGGATAAAAGCAGGGGCTCGAGTTGTAGTAGAAATAGCAGAGGGAACAAGGGGAAACCCTGCCTAGTGCCCCTATTAATTGGAAATGCCTCAGATTGCGAACGATTATACAATATAAGAGTTGTCGTGTCTTGATATAGTAATCGTATAGCTTCGTAAAAAAATCCTTCAAAACCCATAACTCACAAAATGTGGAAGAGATAGGTCCATTCCACCCGATCAAATGCTTTTTCAGCGTCAAAACTGATCACCAGATAGGGTATGTCTGTCTATTGACACATAGACATGGCCGCCAGCACCCGCCGGTTATTGGTAAGTGAATATCACTTCCTGACAAAGCCCACTTGGCCGGGTCTAATTAAGGAGGGAAGTACCTCAGCCAGCCTGTCTGCCAGTATTTTAGCCAATAACTTCTGATCAAAATTAAGCAATGAGATTGGGTGATATGAGGTAGGTGAGAGGATATCTTTCCCAGGTTTAGGAATGAGAGTGATATGGGCCATGTTAACATGAGCCGGGTACGCTCCCTGTTTTATTAACTCGGAAAACGTAAGGGCTAATGGGACCCCCAAAGGATCCAGTAAGCATTTATAAAATTCCACTGTAAACCCATCAAGGCCTGGGGCTTTGAACCTCTTTGCCTGGCGAATGGCAAGCTGTATTTCCTCGGCAGTGATTAGGCGGTCCAGCCACTCCTACTGTTCCAAGGAAAGACACAGAAGGCTGAGAGCAAAAGCGATCACAAACTTCCCGATCCCATCCCCCAGAGGTGTATCGGTCTGAGTAAAATTGTTTAAAAATAGTTAGGATAGATGGAGTATCTGTAATTATTTTTCCCATGGAAGAACTGCAATGGAACATAGCCTGTGAACTGATCTAATCAAGTTAGCCATCAATTTCCCTGATTTATTACTAAATTGGAACATAGCCTGTGAGCTGATCTAATCAAGTTAGCCATCATTTTCCCCGATTTATTACTAAATTGATGAAGCTGAAACTGGTAGTACAGTAGGCTCTTTTTTGCCCTTTGGTGCAGGAGAGAGTTTAGGGCCCCTTGAATGGAAAGATAATTGTCCCTGTTAGCATTCATATTGGAATGTGCCAATAAATGTCTAGCTTTCCGCAATTGGGCGCCAAGAGCGAAGAGATGCTTATTTAACATTTTTTGTCTATAAGCCACATATGAGATAATGTCCCCACGTAATACCGCTTTAGCAATGTACCAAAACAAAATGGGATTTGCCACATGTTCTTGATTTAAAGAAGAGTACTCCTTCCATTTTGCCAAGAGGTGTTCCCGAAATTGGAAACTGCCAGAGAAAGGAAGAGGGAGGGGCAAGGGAAAACCAGAAGTCCACCCAAACGGGAGCATGGTCAGAAATAACAATGTCATCTATACCCGCGTCACTGATTTTGGAGAAAGCATGAGTGCTAATTAAGAAGTAATCTAATCGGGACAGAGAGAGATGAGTAAAATCTCTGTCCATAGGATGTAGTACACGCCATGCATCCATCAAATGTAGGGACTGTTCTAGGTATAGGGGGCCCTTGCCCATAGAGGCATCTTTCTGTATGGGTCTGGGAGCAATCTAAATGGGGATCTCAGGTAGTGTTAAAGTCCCCCCCCCCACACACACACACAAAATAAGGACATCATCTATAAATGGAAGGAGTAAACTGTAAAGTTTCCTAAAGAATTTTGGATTATAATTATTAGGAGCGTACACATTGTAAAGCACGATGGTAGTATCCTGATAACTTGTGACCATAATAATATACTGCCCCAGGGGATCATTAATTTCTTTTTGAATCTGAAATGGCAACTGCTTGCGGATTAATAAAGCCACACCAGCTGATGTTACAATCTGGAATGGTTGTGGATCCTGGATCGTAGTGAGAGCTGACTCCACCCACACGGAGGAGCCCTGTGGGGACTCACTACAATAGGCGTGGTCTCAGCTGAGATGGACACAGATGTAAGAGACTTTATTAGACTGGAATGTGGGTAATACCCACAGAGTGGAATGAAGACACAGTCCAGAGTAGTAAGGTTGCTCAATGATGGTATCCCTGGCAGTGGCCCGCGGAGCGGGGTACGCCAGGAAACTCCTCTCCAGGTGACACACCTCTCAGCGAAGATCTGGTAGTGGCCCGCAGCGCGGGGTATGCCGAGAATCAGTGAGTAGTAGTTTAGAGAGGTGCAGGAGGTCAGCAGAGCAAGGTAGATGATGGTACTCACTCCGAAGTATAGAATAAGGTAGCTGAGATGAGCACGGTAGTGGCCCGAGGCATGGGGTACACCAGCGGTTCCTTCAGCAAGATGGTAGAAATGAGAATTGCACTCACAAGGCTGACCCAGGCAGAATCCCAGACAAGGTAGATGGATTCTCCAGGCAGGAAGGCCCTCCGAGGAGCGGATAGCCAAAACGTGACAAGGCCCCAAGGAGCGGGTACCTAAGGCGTTCTAAGTCCAGGGGTTCAGGAATCAGTTCATCGTAGTGAAGTGAAGAGTCTCCAAAAGGAGTGAAATAAGTAGGAAGGAAGTCCTTGCTAACTTGTAGGAAGCATAGGCTGGATGGGTTAAATACTTCTGGTGGGTGACGTCATGCGGAGGGGACGCCCCCGAGGTTCCCGCCATGACGTGAATAAGAGAGAGCCTGGCGCACGCGCATGTGCCCTAGGTAATCCCTGATTCAAGATGGCGGACAGAATCGCCAACGCCGTCCCTGGATCGCCGGTGAAGGCGGCGTTTGCAGGCTGAGGCCGCCATGGTTTTGAGAATCGCTGGTGCAGGGAAAAGAGGTGAGCAACAGAGGTCGCAGCCATCTGCGACTGATGGGTACAACAGCTGATCTCATGGAATCTGATGCAAAATACGCTTCCCCCACCCAGTTCTGGCACAGTTTCCCATGTTCTATGTCATTTAAATGCATCTCCTGGAGAAATACCAGGTCCGCAGGTTTCCTCTTGAAGGTGGTAAGAATTTTGGACCTCTTAATGGGAGAATTTATCCCACACACATTCCAGGATATTATACGGGTACCTTGATTAGGTATACAGGAAACCAAAGGAGTAAGATGAAAACTAAATAACAATAACAATAGTGAGAGTCCTCCCAGCGTAGGACCCCAGTGGGAACAAATCCCGCAATGAGTCTGTGGTTGTGAAGATGCTTCTACTCCCCATATGTACACAGTGTGAAAGTGCATGAACAACAGTGACCCCTGTTCCCCCTTCCCCTGTTCCCCCTCCCCTCCCCCCCAATACCCCATCCCTCCAGGTAAATAGCTTTTAGACCACAACCATGCAAACAGCCCCCCACCCCCAACCCAACCCCATCCTCAACCTCCAAACCAAGACAAATCACTGGTATTAAACTGTTTAAACTATCCTACATTGTAGGCCCCCACAAAACCTCCAAGCAACGATAAAAACCCATCGCAGTAAACTGTAGGACAAGGAAGTAAAAAAAACCCAAGTCCTCAGTCCCTTAAGCCAGGAAGTCCCTTAAGCCAGGGCAGAAAGGCATAGGAGGATCGTCCAAAAAACTTCAAAACAAAATTGTCACGGCTGTGCCCTATATCCAAGGACCAACCTATCTACTTTCCAGCCTGGGCGCCTCCTCGGCTGATAGTAGCGACGGCATGTGGGATTGTAGAAATCCTCGTACCTCCTCCTCGGAGGCAAACCAGCAAACACCTTCCGAAGTGGCAACTCGTAGGTGTGGCAGGATAGATCAAGGATGCCTGCGTACCGGCAGCAATCAATTTAGAGCAGAAGGGGGTCATTGCACGGCACTGTGCTCCAGACTCGCCGAGAAATCCTGGAAAATCCGGACTGTATGGTTTTCATAAGTGAGCGTTTTACCAGCGCGAGTCGCCTGCAGGATCTCACATTTGTGGGCATAATTGAAACTTTTAGCGATTACCACCCGTGGGCGCAACGCCGTTACCGCCTTAGGCCCAAGTCGGTGCATGCACTCCACACTCAGGGGGCCATGCACACGAGACAGGCCCAGTTCTGTGCTCAGCCATGTTTCCAAAAAGGAGGAAAGGCTCCGTTAATCTAATGAATCAGGGAGACCAATTAGATCTGCGCGATCGGGCTTCAAGGTCTTTCAGCCGCACCGCCTGTTTAGCAAGGGACTCCTTGAGCTCAGAGATATCAGTCTGGGAAGCGAGGAGGCCATCTTGCAGGTCAGACACTCGCTGCTCTACCTCGGTGAATCTGGATTCGTAACCTGCGATGGCGGCAGACAGCTCTGACATGTTAGAGGAAATAGTTTTAAGTTCTGGTCCTAAAGCCTCTGTAACCACCAGTTTATTATCAGCGAGCACTGTCAGCGCGGGCAGCTCAGCCTTGACTATGGCCTGCATCTCGGAAATTTGGGGCTTATCCTTCTCCCTGTCCTTCTTAGCCAAGCCAGACGTCATTTCTCAGGCAAATATTTATTTTTTATTTTATTTAAAAAACTTTTCTATACCGTCGTTTAGTGATATACCATCACAACGGTTTACAAATAGGCACATAAATAAGTTCGAAATGGATTTACTTTAACCAGAGGGTGCCATAGTTGTTCAGATACATGAGTCGATATTATAAGCTATGGGGCGGATTTTAAAAGCCCTGCTCGCATAAATCCACCCGGATTTACGCGAGCAGGGCCTTGCGCGCCGGCGCGCCTATTTTCCATAGGCCTGCCGGTGCGCGCAGAGCCCCGGGACTCGCGTAAGTCCCGGGGTTTTTCGAGGGGGGCGTGTCGGGGGCGGGGCCGATTGGCGCGTCGTTTTGGGGGCGGGACACGGCGTTTTGGGGGCGGGCCGGGGGCGTGGCTGCGGCCTCCGGAACCGCCCCCAGGTCGCGTCTCGGCGCGCTAGCGGCCCGCTGGCGCGCGGGGATTTACTTCTCCCTCCGGGAGGCGTAAATCCCCCGACAAAGGTAGGGGGGGGTTTAGATAGGGCCGGGAGGGTGGGTTAGATAGAGGAAGGGAGGGGAAGGTGAGGGGAGGGCGAAAGCGAGTTCCCTCAGAGGCCGCTCCGATTTCAGAGCGGCCTTGGAGGGAACGGAGACAGGCTGCGCGGCTCGGCGCGCACCAGCTGCACAAAATCAGCAGCCTTGCGCGCGCCGATCCTGGATTTTAGCAGATACGCGCGGCTACGCGCGTATCTACTAAAATCCAGCGTACTTTTGTTTGCGCCTGGTGTGCCAACAAAAGTATGCGAAGGCGTACTTTTTTAAAATCTACCCCTATATGTAAAGTGTATTAAAATTCTCTTTATGAGCTAACCGTAGATGTGGTATACTGTAATTCTTTAACTTAATACTTAAGTGTGATAAAATAAAAATAAAAACACAACATATGTTCTCAGGTGACTTTTGCCTGTGTGTATAAGTCCTTTTCTTGTTTCTTAGTAACACCTATTTCCCATTCTCACTTTGAAAAGCCTTTTTGAAAAGCCATGTTTTTAAGCTTTTTTTGAAAAGTTTTTGATCCCTCATTAATCTTATTTCGGGTGGCATTGAGTTCCATAATATAGGGCCGGCTAATGACAGTGCTCTCTCCCTTGCTTGTGTCAGTTTAGCTGTCTTTACAGAGGGTATGGTTAGTAAGGCTTTATTTGCTGATCTGAGATTTCTTTGGGGAACATGTAGTCTTAATGCAGTGTTTAACCAATTAGTATTTTCTTCATTAATTAACTTGTGGATTGTGCAAAGAGGTGGGAAGCATTCTAAGAAGGTAGTGATTCTGCAAAAAAAAAAAATGATTGCGGGTGTGGATGGGGTGAGATTCCAGAGGCAAGCGCTGAGAGGGGAAATCACACCTGTCCCCTACGCTGCATCACGTGATCTCTTCAAAAAGCAGCTTATAAATCCTATCCAAAGGAGGGACTGTACCAAATAGTTCCTCCCCTATTATGCTAAACCTCTTATCTCTAGCTACAGGAGTTACTAAGGCCACTAAAGGTAATGAGACCAGAGGAGCCTTACACATATAAATCATCTGGGTCTTAGTGGGAACTGGTTGTCTCAAGGGAATGGTCACAACGAAGGTGGAATCGGTGAAATAAGATGATTGTTACGTTACAGGGGGCTATGGCAGAAGCATTCACGTTGTGGCTCCCAGGCCCGGCACCACTAGGTGTACAAACCGTGCAATTACACAGGGCAACACACCCGGGAGGGTGACATTGGGAGCAGGGAGAGACCCATAATGATGAGATGAGAATACAGAAAGTTCTAGAGTTGAAGTACCACGAGGCTAGCACATGTATTTATTTATTCATTTTTATATACCATCATTCGGTTCAGCCATCATAACGGTTTACAAAGTCAAACAAAAACAGATAAATTAAACATAGTTACAAAAAAGAAACAATGTGGGGGAGGAATGGAAGGAAGGGGAAGATGGTGGGGTGAAAAAGGGAGGAAAAGGGAAAAAAGGGAAGTAACAGTAATAGTATTAATTTATCATAAAGGAGGGATTCTATCATTACTTCTTATAAGTTCCGAATTGTCAGGAATACAACTAGCATCTAGTTGTAGATACTTTTTCTTTCGTGCCTGGGTTTAGTTGGTTGAGTTGATTGTAGATGGATTGTTGATATAGATGATCATTAACGTAGACTGTATGAAAGAGGAAAGTTTTTAGATCTTTCTTGAACTTTTTGATATTGGTGGTAGAGAGTTCCATTTTTTTGGACAAACAATGGAGAAAGCTCTATTTCTAGTGGATGATAGTCGAGCATCTTTGATGGGAAGAATATTTAGACAAGAAGTGTTATTAGATCGAAGATTTTTTTTGGTAATTTGTGGAGTGACTTTTAAACCAGTATGTTTATGGTGATCAGCATTCACTAATTTGTGAATGATGGTCAGGATCTTATAATCAATTTGAGATTTAATAGGAAGCCAGTGAAGCGACACTAGTATTGGGGTGATGTGATCATATTTTTTTGTTCCAGCTAAAATTCTAGCTGCTGCATTCTGAAGAATCTGCAGAGGTTTGATGCTAATGAATTGAAGACCAATCAGAAGGGAATTACAATAGTCTATTGTTGAGAAAATTAATAGTTGTAAGACAGTTCTGAAATCCAATGAATTTAGGAAAGGTTTTAAACGTCTGAGAACTAGGAGCTTGTGATATCCTTCTTTGATTTTAGTAGTTATGTGCATATTGTAGGAAAGGTTTTTATCCATGATAACTCCAAGGTTTCTGGTGTGATTGACAGGGGATATAAAATTGATTTGATTGTTAGCAATGAATTGAGGTGGTGGAATTAAGTTGGATTTTTTGTTCATGATAATTATTTCTGTTTTATCAATATTGATTATTAGTTTTAAATTTGATAGGAGTTGTTTTATTGAGTCAAGTATCATGGAGGTATCTTTGTATGTTTCATCAATGGAGTTTTTTATTGGAATAAGAAGTTGTATATCATCTGCATAGAGGTAGTATGTTATTTGTAGATCATCTAGTAGTTGGCAGATTGGTAAAAGATAAATATTAAATAGAGTGGCAGACAATGCAGATCCTTGTGGAACTCCAGTTTTGAGGTCAATTTTCTTAGATACGTTATTATTGAAAGAAACTTGGTAGCTTCTGTTGGTAAGAAATGATGTGAACCATTGTAGAGTTTTTTTTAGCAAGACCAATTTCTGACAGTCGATCTAGAAGTATTTGATGATTTATTGTATCAAATGCTGCAGAGAGGTCAAGTAGTACAAGTAAGTATTGTTTTCCATTATCGAAGCCTCTTAGAATAGTATCATTTAAAGAAAGAAGGAGAGTCTCAGTATTGAGATTTTTTCTAAAACCATATTGGTTTGGAGATAAGATATTGTTTGATTCAAGGTATTCATCAAGTTGTGAATGAACAACTTTTTTGATTATTTCGATTATTTTGGCTATGAAGGGTAGGTTTGAAATTGGACGGTAATTTGATAGGTCATTTGGGTCAAGATTGTTCTTTTTTAGAATAGGTTTTATTATAGCTAATTTAAGACAATTTGGATAGGTACCTTCAGTAAGAGATAGGTTGATAATCTTTGCAATTATTTTTGTAATAGTAGATTCAATATTCTTTAGGCTTGTAATATGGATGCTATCTAGAGGGTGGTTGGCTGGGTTCATTTTTTTGATAATTGATTGGATTTGGATAGTGGAAGAGGTATCAAAAAGAGACCATTTTGATTTTACTTTTGTTTTCAGAGAAATGGGTTGGGTGTTATCAATGAGGTTTGATTGTATTAAGTTTGATATTTTGTTATTGAAGAATTCAGCAAAATCATCACTATTGTATGTAGTGCAAGTGGCTTTTAGAGTTGTTTTTGAGAGACTCTGCACTATTGAGAAGAGCATTCTGGGGTTGTGATGAAATTTGATGATTTTTTTTGAGAAAAAGTAGCAGGATGGCTGCTTTCTCAAAGAAGAAGGTACAGGCTGAAGGCAGCAGCAGCAGAGGAGGACCAATGGACCCCCGACTGCCTGGTCTGCATGTTTATGTGAGTTAATGGGAAGCTTCCTGTGATGGGTATGTGTGTGTGTGTGTGTGTGTGAATGGGAGGCTGCCAGGGATGGGTGTGTGTGTGTCTGTGTGTGAAAGGGCACCTGCCTGGGATGAGTATGTGTGTATGTGTGTTTGTGTGTGTGTGTGTGTATGGGAGCCTGCCTGGGATCAGTAGGTGTGTGTGTGTGAATGGGAGCCTACCTGGGATCAGGTATGTGTGTGTGTGTGTGTGAATGGGAGCCTGCCTGGGATGGGTAGGTATGAAGGGAAGCCTGCCTGAGATGGATGTGTGTCTTTTTATGTAAATTGGGAGCCTGCCTGGGATGGATGGGTGGGTGTGTGTGTATGTATGCATGCATGGTAGCCTTCCTGGGACAGGCAGAGTGTGTGTGTATATGAGAATGGGGACCTGCTTCGGATTTGGGTGGATGTGACTGGGAGCCACCTGGGAGGTGTGTAGGTTTGTGAGAGAGAGAGAGAGAATGGGAGCTGTCTGGTGTGTGTGTGTGAGAGAGAGAATGGACTGCAGGTGGATCCCAAACTGCCAGCAGCTGAAATGAAGATCAGAGTCTGGAGCTGCTGGCAGATCCCAACCAAAGAAAGCTGGAGATGCCTGGGGGTTTGTCTGAGAGGGAGCATATGTGTGGCTGAGCTTGTGTGCATGTATATAAGAAAGAGAGGAGAAAGTTTGTGCATCCCACTCCCACTAATCCACAACAAACTCAGGGTGACTTGAAATCAAATGTTCCCAGGTATGGACAGCGTGAATTTTTAAAATCCTTTTTAGTTTTATTTTTCAGCTGTTATTTAATAATATCTGCTGTTTTGAAATGTTTTATTGTGACTTTTTAATTATTCAATCTTTTTGTCAAGTTTTGAAATATTATTATCAGTATGATTTTAGTATTATGATTATGTACGTATTTTATTTCTTGATACTGTTTGATGTTTGAGGAATGGTGATGGTTCCGTTTTTTCATTGTTGCACTGCATAGAGTCTGGCTTCTTGCGGTTTCCAGTTCAGGTTTTGTCTGCTCGTTTGGATTTCTACTTTATGGTTGCTCTATTCTGTATTTGGTGAGGGTCTGTTTTGTACTGCATGTGTGACTAAGGTGAGGTATTTTCCTAATAGGAAGTGTTTTAGTGCTTTTGGAGGGTCAAGCCTACACTCAACACACATTTCAATAGGCCTAATACCAGAGGTGTTTCAAGTGTCTTTTTTACAAGGATTTCTGGTCGGCATCAAAACAATGAATGTGAATATAATGTAAGTGCTTTTTTTTACCTCAGAATAGTGAACTTTGATATTTTTCATCTAAAATGTTATTATAAATGCATAACCCCTAACTGTGAGTGAGTGAGTGTGTGTGTGTGTGGGGGGGGGGGGGGGGGTGGCATTGTGCAAGGCTATATGTTTTGCAGAGGGCACCCTTGCACCAGCTATGGGTTCGCAGGGGAAAGGGATGGGGTCAGTTTTTTAAGTTTGTATCATTGAAGGGAGCTGGGCTTTTTTTTGGTGGGTCCGGGACAGAGAATGAATGAATGGGGGGGGGCAGCACAGTAATTCTTCACACAGGGCAGCATAAAAGCTAGCACTGGCCCTGGTGGCTCCTGTCAGAGTCCATGAATCTGTGAAGTCTGCTACATATTTCATCACTGACTTGTGACAAGGAAACAATGAGAGAGAACTGAGTCTTAAACTAAATATATGCAAATATATCTCATAAATATTCATCATGGATAGCCTGAAAACCTGACCTGCGTGTGATTGTCAGGACATGTCCTGTCCTATCTATCTCGCTCCTCATCAGAGTGCCCTTTTTCATCCCCTTTATCCCCTGAGTACCTCTTTCTCCCCTCCCTTCACAATGCTCCATCTTTCTTCTACTCCTTCTCTCTCCTTTTCCTCTGATCTGTCTGTTCTCATCCTTGCACTGTCTGGTACATTGTTTCTTTCTTTCTCTTTTCTGGGTATCTATGTCTTCCCTCCTATCTTTCTCCCACCTCCTCCCTAATTCCAAGGTCTCTCTTTCTCTGCTTTTCTCCCTCTGTTGCCTATCAGATCTTTCTAGGGTTGCCAACTGGCTCCAGATTTTCAGGATAGGTTGATCCAGTCCTGGTTTTACCCCATTGCCTGCTGGGATTTATTCTGATTTCCCTATTGCATTCCCTAAGAAAAGCAAGACTGTAAGTACCTTCATGCAGGGGAGTAATAGCAGGTCTGGAATAACTGTCCTGAAAAACTGGAGCCATTTGGCAACCCTAGATCACTCCCTCTTATCCCCAACTCTTCTGCCTATCTCATCTTTTCCTCACCCCACCTTTCTCAGCCCCTCAATCTCCTATGGACTGTCAGGGCTCTCTCTCCTCTCCTTGGCACCTTTCTTCCCACTCTCTCTCCCTTTCCTGAGTATCACTTTCTCTGCTGGCTCTCTTCCCTGTAACCTTGCAGTCTCTCCCTCCTCCCCTGGGTACAACTTTCTCCTCCCTCTCCTTTCCCTCTCTGGCAGCCTGCCAGCTCTCTCCTCCTCCTCTTCCCCTGTGGCCTGTGAGTTCTCATCCCCTATTCCTCAGGGTACCTGTCCTACCTTTGCCCTCCCTGGTAGCTTGTTATAGGACTGGAGTTTATTCTCCCCAGTATGAATAACACCATTCAGGTATTTCACACACTAGCTTTTCAAAGATGCAGAAAACTTTGCAGTTTTTTTTTTTTACCTGCTGCAAACAAACACAATCTTTATACATTTCATTATAATAATTGCTTGAAAATAAGCCCACACTCTCTACCCCCTTTTCTGCATCAGAATATATTAAAAGCGAGGAACACCAGCAAATACACATTAACTCTTTCACTACCAAAGTGTTTGCAAGCTTCCTAGCCAAAGGAAATGTTTCCATTAAAAATATTTAAATCATACTTATATATTTGTTCTTTATATACATGTGACGGGGTGAACAGATTCTGCATATAGATTTCATGAATATATTCAGAAAGAACAGCCCCAGGAAGAAGCTATCAGTTATGCTGGGAAATGATAGCATTTGGAAATATGGTTGAGTTTCTGTGGCAGAGTACCCTCCTAGCATGCTTAGCTGGGAATAGAGATGTGAATCGTGTGATCGATCGTCTTAACGATCGATTTCGGCTGGGAGGGGGAGGGAATCGGATCGTCGCAGTTTGGGTTTTTTAAATATCGTGTAAATCGTGTAAATCGAAAACCGGCACACTAAAACATCCCTAAAACCCACCCCGACCCTTTAAAATAAATCCCCCACCCTCCCGAACCCCCCCAAAATGCCTTAAATTACTTGGGGTCCAGTGGGAGGGGAAGGGGGAGGGTGGGAAAACCGGCACACTAAAACAACCCTAAAACCCACCCCGACCCTCTAAAATAAATCCCCCACCCTCCCGAACCCCCCCCCCCCCCCCAAATGCCTTAAATTACCTGGGGTCCAGAGGAAGGGTCCCGGTGTGATCTTTTACTCTCGGACCTCCGTGCGTTGTAGAAATGGCGCCGGCGCCATTTTGTTTTTTTGTCCCCCGACGTCAGGAGCGTAGGAGATCGCTCCCGGATCCCCGCTGGACCCCCAGGGACTTTTGGCCAGCTTGGGGGGGCCTCCTGACCCGCACAAGACTTGCCAAAAGTCCAGCAGGGGTCCAGGAGCGATCTCCTACCGCGATCGTTTTTCCATACGGAAAATGGCGCCGGCCGTACGGCAACACGATTCGACTGCAGGAGGTCGTTCCGGACCCCCGCTGGACTTTTGGCAAGTCTTGTGGGGGTCAGGAGGCCCCCCCAAGCTGGCCAAAGGTCCCTGGGGGTCCGGAATGACCTCTTGCAGTCGAATCGTTTTTCCGCACGGAAAAACGATCGTGGTAGGAGATCGCTCCCGGACCACCGCTGGACTTTTGGCAAGTCTTGTGGGGGTCAGGAGGCCCCCCCAAGCTGGCCAAAAGTCCCTGGGGGTCCAGCGGGGGTCCGAGAGCGATCTCCTACGCTCCTGACGTCGGGGGACAAAAAAACAAAATGGCGCCGGCGCTACCTTTGAACTGTCGGTCAAAGGTAGTGCCGGCGCCATTTCTACAACGCACGGAGGTCCGAGAGTAAAAGATCACACCGGGACCCTTCCTCTGGACCCCAGGTAATTTAAGGCATTTGGGGGGGGTTCGGGAGGGTGGGGGATTTATTTTAAAGGGTCGGGGTGGGTTTTAGGGTTGTTTTAGTGTGCCGGTTTTCCCGCCCTCCCCCTTCCCCTCCCCCTTCCCCCGATTTACGATTTTTTGACGATAAATCGGGGGAATTGTTATTGTATTGCGGCTCTAACGATTTTTGACGATTTAAAATATATCGGACGATATTTTAAATCGTCAAAAAACGATTCACATCCCTAGCTGGGAATGTATAATCTGTGATCAGAAGACTATGCAGAGTTGGCTATGAAACAGGTAAGAAGTGGACTGAGACCTGCAGAGTTGGCCTTTGAGTAGAGCAAGCAGGGAGGTCACCCTCCTCACCATGCAACAAGGAGTGCCAATTAGTCAGGGTCACTTCCGACACACCTCTGTGCTGTATCCATGTGCAGATCAGCTGGGTTCCTTAAGCAACTGCTCATGCCACATCTCAGGTGTGCAAACCCAGGCCTGGCAGGAGAGTGGGAGCCCATGACTTCACTGCCACTGTTCCTTCCCTGTCAGCCTGCTCAAAACTCACAGGCTGGCACTTTCACTATGTTGATCTTGTGCATTGCAAAATCAGCATATAGGAAGTGCCAGCCCACAGGTTTTGAGCATGCTTGCAGGGCTGACACAGACTGGGAGGAATTTATTTATTTATTTATTTATTATTTTTATATACCGACATTCGATCTCAATTGAGATATCACACCAGTTTACATTCAGGTACTGTAGGTATTTCCCTATCCCCAGAAGGCTTACAATCTAAGTTTGTACCTGAGGCAATGGAGGGTAAAGTGACTGGTGGCTGCTAATCAGATATTTTGCCTGGGGAGGCAAATGCAGTGGTAGCAGTGGGGCACGATTGGGAGTGGGAAGGGGAGATGCTGGGAGGGAGGAAAGGAAAGGCAGGAGGAAGATTCTAGGGATGGGGGATGAGGGAGGGGGTTAAGAGACTGGGAGAGAATACTAGAGATGGGGGTTAGGAGCAGAGAGAGGATGTTGGAAGAAGGAGGCAGAGGCAGTTGCTAGGGGAGGATGGTAATAGATAGGTTGTTCAGGGGGTAAGGAGGAGGGGAGAGAATGCCAGAAAAAGGGGATAAACGTCAGGGGGTGGATGGGGTAAGGAGGTGGGGGAGCACGGATGCTGAAGGAGCAGGGCCAGTGCATCCCAATAGGTGAACTAGGCGGTCGCCTAGGGCAGCAGGCATTAGGGGTCAGAAAAGAGAAGCCATATGAAGCCATGAGCGGAGCCCATCCCACTCATAGGCGAGAGGATTGGAGACTCAGTGGGCCGCGAGAGGCAGAGACTTGGTGGGCCACGAGCAGCACCCATCCTGATTGCAGCTGAGAAATGCACTCAGTGGTCCATGAGCAGCGCCCATCGTGCTCGTGGCCGAGAAAAGCAGACACACGGCGAGCCATGAGCAACACCCATCCTGCTCGTGGCTGAGAGAAGCAGAGTCTCGTGGGCCATGAGCGGTGCCTGTGTGTGTGTGTGTGTGAGTGAAAGAGATTGTGTATGTATGAGAAAGCAACAGTGTTAGTGAGAGAGAGGGAGGGAGCCGGTGTAAGGGTGTGTGATGAGACAAGGAACCTAAGTGTGTGTTTCAATTAATTAGGTCGGGGCCGGAGCCAGGGCCTAGACGGGGGGGGAGGGTCTGTGCTCAAGGCAGAAGGTTCACCTAGGGTGCCTAATACCCTTGCACTGGCCCTGTGAAGGAGGGATCTTGCTGCTCACTTGTAGAGAAAGCTTGTGAGCAATCCTGCTAATCCATGCCAAGGACTGGGGTGTGGGGATCAGTTGAGAGCGGTGGAGGCTGTCATAGATGATTTTTGCCCAGGACGCCATTTGCTCTAGGAGCAGCCTTGAAGATGTGTCAGAAAAAAAGTTTGGCTTGCTTACTCTCCAAGGACCCAGGAACTGCTGGGGGTGGAAAATCAAGCAGGCTATTTAGCTGTAAGTACGGAGAGCTAGTACAACCAGCACTCATGGCAGATGATTTTATGCAACTAATTGTTCAATCATTATAGTTTGAATGGACTCAAGACAACCCAAATCCCTCGGATCTTACGGGAGACTTGGATTCTCTATCTGTGTCTGCCAAATTCCCCATCTGCTCTCCCAGCCGCAGACAAAGAGCCACAGTACACAAGCAGCAGCAATCGACAGTAGCAAAGCTGGGACAGAGTGCTTACAGAATACAGAGTTGCACTGCCCGCACCTCTAACTTTCCCCATGGAGCTTCTTGTAACATGATGCTTCTGGAGATAAGAGGCAGGGGCTGCACAAACACAAGCAGCTGGCAGCAGGAAACAATCTGGGCGCTCTGCAGCTGAAGCACTAATTCAGCTCTGGCACTTTCCGTTACCTCCCCAGTCGAGGTTCAGTCCTGCCCTCATCATTCCCTGCCTGCAAGGGAGAGCACTGCCAGCTTCCATTCCCCCTACTGTTCCCCAAGGAGAAAGCCCCAGGACAGAGGGCTCTATCACTCTTCCCACAGCTCATCTAACCTACACTGGGTGGTGGAGATAGAAATGGGAGGGGAAGGGTGAAACAAAAGGAAACAGAGAGGGGAGGGGGATGAGACATGGTGGGAGACAGAGGGATGATGGGGTAAAAGACGTGGATGGGAGAGGAGCACAGAGAAGGCTGGAAGAGCAATGGGACTGACACCAAAAGGAAGGAGGTGGAGGAAGAAGACAGGGGATAGATGAATGAGAGGTAAGAGATCAGTGGGATGCAGAGAAAAGATGAGAGACGTCACATGAAATAAATGTCAGATGGAGGGGGAGGCAGAGATGGAGAAAAAAGAAGAACCAGAAGGAAAAGTAATATGTAAAGAAAGCTAAAAGGAATCAAGAGAACGGAACCCCTGGTTGGGATACACAAAATAATGGAAGGGGTTTCCCCTACTGATCAAGGGTCATCCTTTCCAAATTTGTGTGCTGGGCACTTGGATTGGCCATGCAGATGGTGAAGTGGCCCTGTGTAATGACAGCCTGAGTATCCAGCCACCACTCTCTTCTCTGACTGGACCGGGAGGACTCCCTTCATTTCCCCTCTATGAACCCTGATCCCACGCCTCACCTCAGTGCTGGCTGAGAAAGGATGAATGAAATG
The DNA here is from genome assembly GCF_901001135.1 of Rhinatrema bivittatum. Taxonomy (NCBI): domain Eukaryota; kingdom Metazoa; phylum Chordata; class Amphibia; order Gymnophiona; family Rhinatrematidae; genus Rhinatrema; species Rhinatrema bivittatum. Next base: position 336,155,784 of record NC_042619.1, on the reverse strand, counting down.
AATCTTTCAAACGTCCAAACAGTTAACTTTATTTTTTCTGGATGAACCAGCCAGCAACTATTTCCAAGGATGTGAAGCAGATTGTATTTTATATCACAGAATATATCAGAATTTCATGTGCTTCCACAGTCAGAATCACATACATCAGAAATGACCTCTGGAACGTAATTACATTCCTTCACCTCCTTCTCTTTTTCCCACACAATTACTTTTCCTTGGACCAAGCATAAAAGTTAGTCTGCACACTCAAATTTTTCTTAAGTTGTATCTAAATCCCAACCCTGGTTAAAAACTGGGGTTCTCCTTTTAGCTTACCCATATCAAAATTCGCATCCAGAGGGAACCAAACAGAACTTCCCATTCACATGATTTGCTCACTCATCCTCTGGACAGTGACCTCCCCTCCGGACTCCCCACCACAGTCCTCCCCGTGCAGGTTCTCCGGACTACTGCACTCAAGGAATACTCTTCAGTTCCCCAGCAACTTTCCCTCAGAAGGAGGGATGGCCTCTTCTTCATTTCTCCTCCTGGTCCGTTCTCTCACTGACACTTCCTCAGGAGGAGGGCAAAAACCCCTTCTTCACAGCCTCAGGCCTTTCCCCTTGAACTCCTACAGGGCTCCATTCCCACTGGAAGAGTTCCTGGGCCCAGCAGCCTACAGGCTGGCTACTCCAACAGGTCACAGCTCTGGAGGTCCCTGTTACCCACCTGGAAAATGTACGACTCAAAGAGCAAATTCCCGCCAAAAGTTACCACGTTTATACCTCCCTTTACATTTGACCAATGAAGAAGAAAAACCCACAATTTAAGGGAACACACACCATCTTACCCTCACATCCCATTAACACAATAACCTTTAGCGCTCACAGCACTAAAATGCCATCCAGTGGACATTTGTTATTACTACATGCCCAAACAGTTTTCCATTTAAACAAGACAACCATGATAAGCCGCCCCCTCCCCACCCCCCCCACCCCCCGATCTCCCCCAGCCAGACCCTCTTGTATGACTACCAGACTCAAAAAGAGTGGAGGTCTCCCTATAAGAACACAAGATGAATTTTGAGGAGACAGTGCAGAACAACATAGAAATAACAAAGGTAGAAAATTATTTTCAATTTATAGATATGATTATGTGACTTTGGAAAGTTTGAAATAGCTTTATATTTATTTGTATGTAACTCCCTTTCACAGGGCACTCCACGTAGAACACACCGGGCCACCTTCAGAAGCTGCAGAATCCTGAGAAACATCTTACAGCCCTGGAATCAGGATGCTTCTGGATCCAAGGGGATCAATTCTCAGTTTCTCAATAAAAAAAATGTCCACACACACAGCATGCTGTTGTTCCAAAAGAAAATGAACTTTTATTGCCCCCCAAAAATAGGCAGTGAAATGTTACAAAAATCAGAAGAAAAGAAAGCAACTCTTCAGAGTTCAATAAGCAAAAGAAAAAAAGAAACAGCGCCTTATGCTGCTTAAGTAAATTGGCAAGAAACTGGGCCTCCTTTTATTGCAAACAAACCTCCTTCTCCTCAGAAACCTGTCTGCAAACTTAAAAATCCTCATACTTGGGAAAAGCATGATCCGAACTCCTGACTAGTGAAAATAGTCTTGCGGCCAATTCAGCCTTTCTCTTTGACTCTGGGACAGCAGACTTTCAACATGCACTCTCAGGGTCTTTCCTGGAACTCACTCCAACCAAAGAAGGCAAAACACCTCCTCTCTCAGGGGAGAGAGAAAGCCAAGCGCCCTCGCCTGCAGCCTGGAAAGCCACAGCCCCCTTGCTGCCTCTACCCACGCTTCCTCTCAGCTGACAACTTCTCCCAGTGGCTCAGGGATTTACCTGGTCAGATGTTGGACACAATCACCCACTACAAACTCTACTCCCCTGGGCACTCCCAACTGCAAGATATTTCCACTTTTTATCTATTAGTGTAGCCTAGAGGGCTTTACATTTAAATAAATTTAAAAAATTCAGTTAGTGCACTTCTAGTAGCCATACTGGTCCTGGAGTACACTGGAGTTGTGAGACCTTTAAAAAGATCAACAAGGATGCTGTAGTTCTGGACCTTTCTAGACTACAGGCATCTGAAGAAGGGGCCTGCTTGCTTTCAAAAGTTTGTGTTTCGCAACATCTTTTCATTGGTCCTTTAAAAGGTCTCCTACCTTACAAAGACTAAGATTCCAGGTGTAATAACTTACAGCTGACATAGCAATCCCTTAGCAGTGTGTCCTGCAATATTTACTAATGCTGTTTTGATTTTTGCCATTTTGGGTGGAAGGGAAGAAGTACTTTGTGCACGCTGCAACTTTTATGTCTCTCCCTCTCCCTCTCCCCACGAAGTCTTCCTAAAGTCCACAATCCAAACTTGGCTGTTTGTAGACTTTGCGTAAGAACCTGGCCGAAGTAAGGTTCAAGGCTGTGACTATTGCTAATTCTATGTTGTCGTCAAACAAGCTGTAGGTAATTTATTTGAGTTGGCTAGCATAGCAGTCGCAATACTTTGCTCCAGATGGAAGGTAACTTGAAGTGGTAGTTAAAAAAACAGCAGTCAGTAAATTTCCACTGCATCTAGAACTGGCATCTTTAAAATGCTGCATTTGTGTTGATTTGAATTAAAGTGCTAAGCAATGCATTTGAAACACTATCTCCTCCTGTGTAAAAACTTTCATTTTTCTTAGGCTCTGATTGGGAGGATTATTATAGTGTACTTATGCAAACCATACATCATTTTTTTCAGCAGAAGAAAGGCTTCCAACTCATGTGCATATCTGCTCATATTTACCCATAATACCTCTGTATATGGTGATATTCTTTAGTTCAAGGGGGTTTGTGGGTAATGTAACACTGCAGAGAAAAGAATTGTCATCCATCCCTGAAGCTATCATTTATCTAGTCTTAGAAAACAACTTGAGGTATGATGCTTAATTGTGCAGAGACTTTTATCATGGTAAAAAAAAAGGGGGCAGTGAGTCCCAGACAGCCTTGATGCAACCTATTACCTAGCACCTCTTTAATCTGTGCATTCACAGCCTGAACAATAAATTAACCAGGCATAACCTATGTTCTAAAACTTCACAAAATGTACATTTTTAAACAGGTGACACATATTCCCTTCTTATGGGCAAGTTTCCTTGCCCATAATCCTGCTAGAACCAGTAGTCATTCCTTCCTAAAACTGAAGGGGGCTGTAATCAAGCTGCCCACGTTGGTGCAGACTCGCCACTTACATTTTTCCCTGCAGGGTTTGAACCAATAATCAGCACTGCTAATTTTTCTTTGATTATTACCCTTGGAAAAATTATCTGCGGAAATTTGCTTTATCTGTGGGTAACTTTCCATCGGCAAAAACGCACATAGTTTTGATCATACAAAATTACATGCATTGTTGCATAGCCTGGCTCTCCCCACCCCTGGGATAAAAGCATGTGCGTTATTCAACTTGTGTCTTTGATTATTGTCTTCATATATTGTGGCAGGATATCTTATTGCTCAGACACTCTTTTCACATGCACAAGAAAGGCTACGTCTACATTTGTCTGGGACCAACCACTTTTATCCCTGTAAAAATAATAACAATAAGCCATCTGCCATTGGTTATATTTTAAGAAACTAGACAGAATTAGCATTTAAGAAATATCAGAGATCTGTTTCCTTCACTAAAGCTTTATCGCTCATAAGACTTCTTGAATTGGAGCAGAGGGCTCTTTGAAGGAATAATGCTCCAGTTTGCAGGGGCAAGGAAGAGGGAAGAAATCATCTGCCATGTCTGAACCCTTCCTTTTCTCTGGTTTCATGAAGAAGGCCTTGTGGCAGGATGCCTTATTGCACACATGCGTAGCAGAAACAGGCAGGGAGTTATATACAACCATGACTGGCACTTTAATCCCCAACTCTTCTTTACATGTGACTAATAAGATACCCTAGCATCATCTCTATTTGAGCTACAAGAAGTAAGTATTTCAGGAACAGTATTTGTTGCAAATGGACAAAAGATATTCAGACTGCACAGGAGGAGGCTTCGTCAACACCCACAAGCATGTAGTGCCAAGTACATGTGCACCTTTATATTCACATCCAGCAGCCTTAAGGCATGAATGGCTGAAAGTAAAGAATATCACTAAGATCTTCATAAACATACTGTCAAACCTATGTCCATAAGGGCAGTGAGCATTAACTAACAAAGCAGTGTAAACATGTGACGGGGCTTTCCTTCTCATCAAAATTGCTCCCATGTACATTTTTTCCACCTACTGGTAATGGGAAGGGTTTTGCAAATTTTTGGATCCTCCCATAAGCAAAACCCCACCTTTCTGGGGGAAAGATTTCCAAGGGTATATAACCCTCTGCAGCATGCTCAATTTTCAGAAAGAAAGCAATGCAGAGAGGGTTCTGGATTGGAAAAAGAGAGTTAAGAGAGGTTTTTTGTGGGTTTTTTTTAGGAGATCCCTGCCTAAGCCTCTCTGGCCTGGAGAAGAGAGGGACTGGTGAGTTTGCAATTTGGTCACAGCCTCACTGCTTGAGGTTTGTGGTTGCAAAGAGAAGATATTTTTTTGATGCAGACTGAATCAGGCTGGATGGAAGGGCATCCACCCGGGATCCTAAAGGACTGAATCCAAAAAGGTCAATTTCCCTGAGCTAAGGAAGAAGCAAGGGTGAAGAGAATTTTGAGTGGAACTCTTGTACTAGTGACATCCGAGAAGAAAGGATGGACTCTTGTATGGAAGTCACTTGGGAATTTTATTTGGCTTTGGATTACAGTTAACAGATTTGACCCAAGTTTGGGACTTTGAGATTTGGGGATTTTTCTAAGGTTTTTGGACTTTGGGATATTTTTCATCCTAACCAGCTCATGTTAGAGGTACATTCTAGCTATCCTACCCTCTTTGGTGAGGATATATTTTCTATGGATAAAGGTGCAAGAAATAGGAGAGAGGTGAGAAGATCTAAAATGGACAAGGAAATCACTGTTTTCACTGGATATTTTTATGCTCTTTTTGAATTTTACAGTCTTGGCTTGGATACAGTTAAGTTGCAGTAAAGTCTTATACCTGTCAACTGAAAAGCTGAATGTTAATACAAACAAAAAACACACTTTGAAATGTTTATATGCTAATGCCAGAAGTCTAAGTAATAAGATGAGAGTTAGATTGTATAGCAGTGAATGATGACACAGACTTAATTGGCATCTCAGAGACATGGTGGAAAAAGGATAACCAAAGGCATAGTGCTATACCAGGGTACAAATTCTATCGCAATGTCAGAAAGGAGCATCTTGGTTGTGGGGTGGCGCTTTATGTCTGGGATGGCATAGAGTTCAACAGGATAAAGATCCTGCATGAGACTAAATGTACAATCAAATCTTTATGGGTAGAAATCCCTTGTGTGTTGGGGAAGAGAATAGTGATAGGAGTATACTACCATCCACCTGGCCAAAACAGTGAGACAGACAGTGAAATGCTAAGAGAAATTAGGGAAGCTAACCAAACTGGTAGTGCAGTAATAATGGGAGATTTTAATTACCCCAATATTGGCTGGGTAAGTGAAACATCAGGACATGCTAGAGAGATAAAGTTCCTGGATGGAATAAATGACAGTTTTATGGAGCAATTGGTTCAGGAACCGACAAGAGAGGGAGCAATTTTAGATCTAATTCTCAGTGGAGCACAGGATTTGGTAAGAGGTAACAGAGGTGGGGCTGCTTGGCAAAAGTGATCATAATTATCAAATTTGAATTAATGACTGGAAGGGGGACAGTAAGTAAATCCTCAGCTTTAGCACTAAACTTTCAAAAGGAAAACTTTGATAAAATGAGAAAAATAGTTTAAAAAGAAAAAAACTGAAACGTGCAGCTACAAATGTTAAGAGTGTGCAACAGGCATGGACACTGTTAAAAAATACCATCTTAGACACTCATTAAGAAAGGTGGAAGGAAAGTCAAAAGATTGCTGGCATGGCTAAAAAGCCAAAAGATCTTCATTCAAAAATTGGAATAAGGATCCATCAGAACAAAATAGGATAAAGCATAAGCATTGGCAAGTTAAATGTAAAACATTGATAAGGCAGGTGTTATGAACATGCCCAGGGAGCCCTGGGAAGGGCGTGGAGGCGCGATTGCTTGCTCCTGAGAGAGAGTGAGCCCTTGGGCCCCGAGGTGGCTCAGGGAGGAACCCCAAGACACACCCTGAGGCAGGTGAGCAAGTACAAGCATGGGTGGAGCAAGAACACAGGAGGAGGATGAAGTGGGTCAACCCTCTGTTGAACCAACACATACTAGAGATGACAGAGGGCTGGAAACTCTGAGGCAAGGTACCAGAGTAGGAAATTCCGGATCCGTGAGAGTCAAAGAGTCAGAGTGCAAAAGAAAACGAGGACTCCTGGAAATTGGATGAGACGAGGACTCCTGGACTGGACGAGACGAGATGAGACTCTTGAAGACGTGGAGACTTGGACAAGATGATACTCTTGAGGACTTGGACAAGACAATACTCTTGAGGACTTGAATGAGGGGAGACACTCGAAGACTTGAACAAGATAATACTCTTGAAGACTTGGACAAGGGGAGACACTCGAAGACTTGAACAAGGGAATATTCTTGAAGGTGAAGAAGAGATGAGGCTCTTGGGGACTTGGGAGAGTGCTGTCCCTCAGAGCGCCCTACACAGCCCAGCGTGGACTGGTCATGGACCACCCTGTCCCGCTGTGCACCCTACACAACCTGGAAGGCTGGTCGCGGATCACGCAGAGAGCAGGACATGCACAGGATGAAGTAGAAAGTCTGGGCAGCACTTGAGAGAAGCCCAACTGGAGACAATTCCAGTCACCTGAAGACTGATACTGGGAATGCCGGAAGCTTCTGCAAAGGACGACTGGAGGAGAAGTCCGGGGGACAACAAGGCTGCTGGCGGATCCTTCAGGAAGGAGAGATAGAAGAAGAAATGCAAGAGAGGACACCTCAAGCGCAGGTCACCTGGACATCTGGGCACCTCTGGACACCTGGACATCTGGATCACTTGAACCAGAGGACATCTGGACATCTGGACATCAGGAACGTCTGGGACATCTGGATATAGACAAGGGACCCCAAGGCTTATGGGAAGGGAAGCCAAGGGCTGGAACATACCACAAGGATGATCCAATGAGGAATGGAACCTGGAGCATCGGACGAAGACATCAGGAAGAAGAAGACATGGAACATGAAGTCTTCCAGACAGGAGCAGCAAGATGGAGCATGATGGATGCGGTGGAACTCCATGGAGGGTGAAACTCTGAAGATGGAATGTGGAGAAGGTGTAACTCCGAAGATGGATTATGGAGCAGTCATAACTCCATCCGAAGGCACTGAGGAACTGAAGCAGTGCCTTTTTATAGGGCAGGGCAAGGAAGAGCCCTGAAGACTTCATCAGGAGGGAACAGGAGGACTTCCTGTCTCTGGACCTTTAAGAATAGGAGAAAGCCGCACGGCCAGCCCCTAGAGGGAGCTCCGGAGGCAGGTAGGTGAGCCAAGGCCTGCAGTGGCATCCTGCCACATGAAGAAGGAAGAAGCAGGCCGGAGGCAGCTCCTGCCACTGAATAGGAGCTGCAGCGGGGCAGAGTCTGGTCCCAAAGAAAGGACAAGGCAGCAATGGCTCCCTGCCACGAAGAAGAATTCCATCGGCGGTATCCAAGCCACGGAGGAGGGAATCCCCGCAAGGGGATTTCCCCGAAGAAGACAGTGGCGTGGCACTAGCCGCACAGATGGGAGCAGCAGGAACAGCAGCAAGGCCGCGAAGTTGGCAGAGGCGTGGCTCGGTGGCAGTCCGGGCCGCAGAGAGAAGAGCAGCACTGGAGAGGTGAGGGCCTGTCCGTGGGGTGGGGTCTGCAGACAGGATCGTAACAGTACCCCCCTTTGAAGCCCCCCCAAAGCCTGTTCACTGGCTAAGGGTGGAAGGCATAACTCCAATGCTTGCGAGGAATTGAAGCGAAGACAAGCAACAAGTTGACAACTTGACATAGACACAAGGAGTTAAGAGTAGGACGATCCAAGTAAAACATAAACACTGCCCCGAGGAGCGGGGAGCATAGACAGTCTTGTGTAAAAGGTTGGCCCCAGGGAACGGGGTAGCGTAGGTAGTCTCTGGTGAAGAAGTTGGCACTCCAACGAAAGCAGAGAAGGGCAAGAATCAGTCTCTGAAGAAAGCACATGCAGGCCCCCGAGGAGCGGGTACCTGGGCTGGAAGCCAGAGCGCTTGAAGCACAAGCGAGTCTAAAGAAATGTGGCACCAACGAAGGAAGGCTTGTCATAGTGGTATGAAGATCCTTTGCTGAAAGGCTGGTACAGGTGAAAGGAAACTCAAAGGTACCAGTTCCGATTCTTTTGAGAGGACAAGCGGGAATAGCAACTCCTCTTAAGTCTGTGAAGGAAGAAAAATGTCTTTCAGGAAGACTTGGTGTAGTTGCAGACTCCCGTAAGGTAAAGGAGCATGGAAGTCAACAGACATCAGTGTGGAACTCTCAGGCAGGATATTGATTCAGCGTATTATTTCCAGTTAGGCATTTGAGTGAATATCTCTCGGAATAGAGACAATTGAGCCGGTGTAAGAGAAATGAGGCTCAAGGGTAGCAAAGGCCCCAGCAGGCAATGGGAAGCCAGGATGGCATTTATAGTCCTTTACTAAGCAGCGGATGGATACCAGAAGAGTGGATGTAGCGAATTCATAAAGTCCGGTTTAGATTTACCAGCTTAGGGCGCTGCAGGGAAGAATGCTGGATGAAAATGTCAGTGAACGCTGGATTGTTGCAATTTGCCTTGGCACAACAAGGAATCACAGAATACTGGTATAGTAGTTTGTAATAGAGAAATGTAGAACTCCTCACTTTTATGGAACAACGCAGGATCAAAACTGGATCCAAGGTGAACTAGACATCTAGAATTCAAGGATATGAGAAGCTCCGTGGTGAACTTCAACTTGAAAAAGGTTTGGCTAGAAATTACTCCAGCAAGGAGCGAGGTGAGCAAGAGGAAACGGAACCAGGTGTAGGGTGCAGGCGCCTCCTGCAGGTTGTTTAACCCTGGAAACCAAGAGTTGCTGAAGAGTATACTCTTGAAGCTTGGAGGCAATTGATGAAAAGTCAAAGTTGATACTGAAGGTGGAAACCTGGGAGCAGGTGCTTTCTGCAGGTCGTGTAGAACCCAGGAATCAGTAGCGCTATGGAGTATACTCTGGTAAGAAATCCTCTAGAAGTTAGTTGACGGAAGAGTCAAAGTCTGGGTGTGGAAGTCTGGGTGCAGGCGCCTCCTGCAGGTCGTGGAAACCCAGGGAGAATGAACATCGCAGTGGGAATGAATGCAGATGGTCCTTGGAATGGTGGCAGGTGCCTCCTGCTGGTTGAGAAGGTTCCAAGACTGGAAGGGAAGCGAAGAAGGTCTGGATGCAGGTGCCTTCTGTGGGTCGTAGGAAACCAGGCATACTGTAAAGAGACAAGCAGTTAGTACACAATTCTAAGTGAAAAACAACAAACATGTCCAGGAATTTGGAGAGGAAATCCTGCTTAAGAACAGGAAATGTATGTCCATGTTGTATATGTAACTTTGTTGTTGTTATATGTAACTTTGCTTCGGCTCTCTTGTTTGGTTTACTAGTTACTCCCCTAAGTTCCATGTAAACCGGCCTGATATGAATCCCTTCATGAAGACCGGTATAGAAATATGTTAAATAAATAAAATAAAAATAAAAATAAATGTCCAAGAAAAGACAAAACTTGTTTAAAAATTTAAGAACCCGTGAGTTCAGAACTTGGAGAAAAACTTCTGCTTGCAACCAGAAAGCAAAGTTCGGAACTTGGGAAATATTTTTCTGCTTAAATATAAGAGTTCAGAAAAATTTGTTAGAAAAACAAGTAACATAAGTCCAGCAAACTTGAGAAAAATTACTGAAAAAGTTTTGGCCAGAAAATTTTTTTTGTTTTTTAAATTAGTCCAGGAAATTTATAGAAAAATCTCTGATGAAAATTAGGCCAAACCCATTGAAATAATTTTGTCCAGAAAATTTTGTGGAAAAAGTTTCTGGTAAAAGTTAGACCAGAAAAATTTAAAATTTGTCCAGGAAATTTTGTGCCCATCACAGGCACCGGCTCACCGAGCTCATGGCCATCGGATTTTGCTATGAATGTACCCAGGGAAGGGTGTGAAGGCGCAATTACTTGCTCCTGAGAAAGAGTGAGCCCTTGGGTCCAGAGGGAGGAGCCCCGAAACACACCCCGAGGCAGGCGAGCAAGTACTAGCATGGATGAAACAAGAACACAGGAGGAGGACAAAGTGGGTCAACCCTCTGTTGAACCAACACGTACTAGAGATGACAGAGGGCTGGAAACTCTGAGGCAAGGTACCAGAGTAGGAGATTCCAGACCCGTGAGAGTCAAAGAGTCAGAGTACATAAGGAAACGAGGACTCCTGGAACTTGGACGAGAAGAGGATTCCTGGACTGGATGGGATGGGATGAGATGAGACGGGTCTCTCTAAGACATGGAGATTTGGACAAGATGATACTCTTGAAGACTTGGTCAAGACAATACTCTTGTAGACTTGGTCAAGGGGAGACACTCAAAGACTTGAACAAGACGATACTCTTGAAGACTTGAACGAGGGGAGACACTCGAAGACTAGAACAAGAGGATAATCTTGAAGACAAAGAAGAGACAAAGCTCTGGGAGACTTGGGAGAGTGCTGTCCCTCAGGGCGCCCTACACAGCTCAGCGTGGACTGGTCACGGAACACCCTGTCCCGCTGTGCGCCCTACACAACCTGGAAGGCTGGTCGCAGACCATGCAGAGAGCGGAACGTGCACAGGACGAAGAAGAAAGTCCGAGCAGCCTTGCTATCTCCCAGAATTCTCCTCCAGTTGTCCTTCACAGAAGCATCGGCATCCCCAGTATCAGTCTTCAGGTGACTGGAATCATCTCCGGTTGGACTTCTCTCAAGTGCTGCCCAGCTTTTTTTTTTGAAGGGGTGAATAAACATGAGGAGAAAGGTGAACCATTAGATGTGGTGTATTTTGATTTTCAGGAGGTGTTCAACAAAGTCCCTCATGAGAGGCTTCTAAGAAAACTAAAAAGTCATGGGATAGAAGGTGATGTCCTTTTGTGGATTGCAAACTGGTTAAAAGACAGGAAACAGAGAGGATTAAATGGTCAATTTTCTCAGTGGAAAAGGGTAAACAGTGGAGTGCCTCAGGGATCTGTACTTAGACCGGTGCTTTTTAATATATTTATAAATGATGTGGAAAGGTGAGTGAGGTGATCAAATTCGTGGAATACACAAAATTATGCAGAGTGGTTAAATCTCAAGCAGATTCTGATAAATTGCAGGAGGACCTTGTGAGACTGGAAGATTGGGCTTCCAAATGGCAAATGAAATTTAACGTGGACAAGTGCAAGGTGATACATATAGGGAAAAATAATCTTTGCTGTAGTTACACAATGTTAGGTTCTATCTTAGGAGTTACCACCCAGGAAAGAGATCTAGGTGTTATAGTGGATAATACATTGAAATTGTTGGCTCAGTGTGCTGTGGCGATCAAAAAGCAAACAGAATTTTAGGAATTATTAGGAAGGGAATGTCAAATATAATTGTGGATGTTATATTGCCTCTTTATCGCTCCATGGTGAAACTGCACCTTGAATATTGTGTGCCATTCTGGTCGCCCCTCAAAAAAGATATATTTGCTCTGGAGAATGTGCAGAGAAGGGTGACCAAAACAAGGGGCATGGAATGGCTGCCCTGTGAAGAAAAGCTAAAGAAGTTAGGATTGTTCAGTTTGGAGAAGAGACCACTGAGGCGGGATATGATAAACGTCTACAAAATTATGAAAGGTCTTAAACAGGTTAATGTAAATCGGTCATTTACACTCTCAGATAATGGAAGGACTAGGGGCACTCTATGAAGTTAGCAAGTAGCTCATTTAAAACAAATCAAAGACACTTGTTTTTCATTCAGCGCATAGTTAAGCTCTGGAATTCATTGCCAGAGGATGTGGTTACAGCAGTTAGTGTAACTGGGTTTGAAAAAGGTTTGGATAAGTTTCTAGAGGAAAACTCCATAAACTGCTATTAACTGATAAGCAATGGTAGCTTGAGATGTATTTAATGTCTGGGTACTTGCCAGGTACTTGTCACTTGGATTGACCACTGTTGGAAACAGGATGCTGGGCTTGATGGACCTTTGGTCTGACCCAGTATGGCATATCTTATGTTCTTATGTTTTTTATTTCAATAATTTATCTATGAATGTATTTAAGTGCACCGCTTAGAATAATGGCTAATGCAGCATATAAGTGTTTTAATAAATAATAGATAGATTTTGACCACTTTTGGACTCTGCTTGCTTTTTTTCCTCACCCAGTGCTCTAATTGAATGGATGGACACTGAGTTGTCGTGGTTTCTACCCATTTTGTTAATTTTGGCATCTTTGCTCCTATTTTGGAGTAGAGGACTAGCCTAGAGGTTATAGCAGTGGGCTATGGACCACAGAAATTAGCATTCAAATCAAATCCCTCTGCCAGTCCTTGTGATCTTGGGCAAGACACTTTACCCTTCATTGCTTCAGATACAAACTTACTGGGTCATTTATCATTTCGCGTTAGGGTCTTAACCCTAGCAATAACGCCATAATGTGCACAGTAAATAGCGCAACACACATTAGTATGCAAATGTCACATTTGCTATGCAAGTGGGTGGAGTTTGGGCGGAGTTAATGGTAATGAGCAGATCCTAACATCAAATGCAATAGAGTAACACACAGCAATGCTCTCTCTCTGTCTGTCATGCACCTGTGGTAGATTAATCAGCATGTGATGCGAAAAATAGTGCAAATGCGATAAATGTATTACATGTTGTGGAAATTACTGATGCAGGAGAAGGGAAATTAGCCTAACCATGCCCCCCCCTTTTTTTTATCGCAGGCGCTATTTTCGCTATATTTATATCATTTTGATGAATCTAGGGGTAAGGTTGTAAGCCCTCTGGGGATAGGGACATACCTGAATGTAATTTGCTCTGAATGTGCCAAAAAGCAGAAGATAAATAAAAAATATATTCTGGACAGTTTGGCACCTTTTGGATATTGTTGAGCTAGAGTGTGAACTGGAGATTGGGATAGTGATTTACCATGCCAGGGGCCCTGATAGATAAGTCTTTCTCCCCATCCATAGGCTAAATACCCACACGGGAGACCAGCTATACATATAATTGCATACACTCCTACTGACACTGCTGCACATCTTTCTATAGGAAATCAAAACTTCAGCTCCATGAATGCAGTTGGTTGAAGCTAGGATTGGATCAGTATATTTTCACATGAAACTCTCTGGCAACTGGGCAACCCATCAAAATAGATTCAGAAAAAGGCTAAGGAAGGAACTATAAAGTGAGAAGGAAGATGAAACAGATCCAATAAGAGAACTAAAAAAGAATTGCAAAATGGAAGCATCTATTCATATTGCAAAGCCCAATAGGCTTCACAAATTGTGTATAACGTGGAAACTTTCAGGATTCGGAGATCCAGGGTCAGGTGGTTATTTTCTGAATGACAGTTCTAGTCCATCCCCCAAGAGTGGGCATTTACTCTAAGGCTACAAAGGTGGCTCCATAAGTCACTATGGGGAGATGTCATCTGGAGGAGCTAGGGAGAGGCTGCAAGGGCTGTGGCTGTCCAAGCTCCTGGAGAGGAAGGGGAATTTACCTTCCTTTTATGTGGGACAGTGTTTGCTCTCTCCACCTGTTTGGAGTGGGTTCCAGGAAGAATCCAGCTTGCAGTCAGTGGTCTAGGAAGATTTCTATCCCAGTCATTGGGCATAGGAGATTTGTCCAGGATTCTGCTACACCAGTCAGGTATTTCTACTTGTTCAAGTGGCAGGAGGACTTCATGGTTTTCCAAAGGGGAAGTTTAGGGAGTAAGGAATTCATTTGGAGCAAGAGAAGATTCCAGTGCCCTGCAAATTTTAATGCAAGGTGCTGTCAGGGGTATTAGGGATCAAACCTGTGGCCCTGGAATTTCAAGTCTCAGGGGCCACAGGGAGACCTGCCTCTGAAGGCTCTCCATGGGACCAGCACTAGAAGTTTCCCAAAATTGAGGGCTTTATATAAGGAGCCCAAGCCTGACACACCTTTGTTGGTCTTGTTATGGGAACCGGCCACTGTAGGCCGTAGCCTGCTCCCTCCACCTATAGCCGTGGCTGCCAGCCACTTGCTAGCCTCAGAAGTCTTGCGGTCACGGGGCACCGCGGTCGCCATGCTCTCTCTGCTCTGGGCTCCTGCCGGTCCTCTGGCGGAGCGCTCCTTCCACGCAGGGCCTCCGCCAGGCCTCCGACACTGTTGCTCCTTCCCGACTGTGTGCTCCTTCCATGCAGGAACCCCGCCAGACCTCCGATGGTGCTGCTCCTTCCCAGCTGCGCGCAACCTCTGTGCAGAGACTGCGCCAGGCATAGATGCTGCTGCTCCTCCTTCTCGGCCTGGATGCGGTGGTGCCTGGTCCCGCAGGGGTGCCCCGTGTTCCTAGGCATGCGCAGCCTCTTACATCAATTAAGGGAATCGCTATGGGAGGTGCTAGGGCCCCTCCCTCTTGACACGGGAATATTTAAGGCAATGCCTTTCTGCAAGCCCTCGCCTTGGCTACCCAGCTCCTGCTTGTGTTCCTGTATTCTTGCTTCTGACTGGCTAGACCTCTGCTTGTACCTAACCTCCGAGATACGCTGCCTGCCAAGACCTCTGCTTGTACCTGACCTCCGAGACACGCTGCCAGCCAAGACTCTCTCTTCTGCCTCTCCCCTCCTCAACATATTAACTATATTTTCCCAGGGCGCAAGAGATAGAGAAAATATACCTGGTTTGAATTTTTTTTTTTTTTCAGAGCTGGCAGGAATGTAAATGTGGACTTGAAAAACACTTCACTGCCTTTACTGTCTCTCATGAAGCCACTCTGTCCAGAAGCTGGGCGTGTGCACTGTGGCAGTATGACGGCTCTCTTGTGTCTAGGGATGGGTGTGGGATCGCTTTCCTGTTGCTTGGACTTCTAATTATAAGTACTTTGTGTCATTTTGTTTAGACCTGTGGAGGATGAGCAAACTGCTGAAGGATTTAATACGCGGTCTCTGTTTGAAGGTGCACAGAACTTGCAGAAAAATTGCAAGTTGTATTTCTTTAAAGATGGGCACCAAAATAATGGTGGGTTTTGTATCAGGATTTTCAACTCAGCTCTTTTAATCCAGGGGTTTTTCATGTTAATAAAGCCATTAGCTGCTGTTCTCCAATGCAGAGAGGTGCATAGGCTTCATATTGAAAATGTAACTCCTGATTAGAGGTTGAGCAATGTTTCTAGAGCTAGTGTTAGGCTATAGGGCCAAACTTGAAGTCCATTGTGGTTCAATCCTGTACTTAGCATTTCTGTACATAAAACATGATGGGGTCTATTTTCAGATGTGGACCAGCCAGGAAAATTAGCTAGATAAACTTAATCTGGCTAACTTTCTCTGTATTTTTAGCAACACCTCTGAATATATCCAACTATCTTAAAGATAAGTGGATAAGTTTAACGGACTAGCTTTAGGACTGCTCTATGGCATGAACAGAGTTAGCTGGATAAGTTATCCAACTAAATTAACTCTGCCCTCAGAATGCAGGATTTGGTGAGAAAGGTAATAGTGTACAACAGGCATGGACATTGTTTAAAAATACAATCTTAGAAGCACAGTCCAGATGTATTCCATGCATTAAGAAAAGTGGAAAGAAGGCAAAATGATTATCGGCATGGTTAAAAGGTGAGGTGAACGAGGCTATTTTAGCCAAAAAAACAGCCTTCAAAAAATGGAAGAAGTGTTGGATTCGTGGACCCTTGGGCCGGTCGGAGCCAGAGGATGGATTGCTGAAGATGGTTGCAGCAGTGGCCCCGGCTGGGAGGCGGCAAGGACAAGCTGGTGGCTGGCCGAAGGTGGAACCCTGGGAGCCCTATGCGACCAAGGGCTTTGGCGAGGAAGCAGGAGATGGTGGCGCTGGCACTGTGGTGAGAAGATCTTCGCCCTGGAAGCCGATCCTCCCCCGAGAGGAGCTCGTAGGAGTTCGGCCGCTGGGACTTAGGAGATTCACCCTGGAAGCCGGAGTCCCCCCAGGAGGAGCCCGTAGGAACCCGGCCGCTGGGACTTAGGAGGGCCCGCGGGGGCCTGGTCAGAAGAAGTCCAAAGTTGAGTGCCGAAGAGTCGTTGCTCGCCAGTCCAGAGTCGGGAACCAATGGATCACCGTAAGCCAGTCCAAGGTCAGAAGCCAGAGAATCAACGTAAGCCGGTCCGGGGTCAGAAGCCAGAGAATTACCGTAAGCCAGTCCGGGGTTGAAGCCAAGAGTAAACGCAAGCCAATCCGGGGTCAGGAGCCAAGTAGAAGACAAGGAAGCAGGAACGCAGCAACTGGATACAGGAAAACTTGGGAACCTCGTTGCAAGGCAAAGTGCTTCTGGACTGCAGGGCTTAAATAGCCCTGCAGCGTCTGACGTCATCCCCAGGGAGGAACTGGCTTTTCCCGCGCTGGGCCCTTTAAGAGCAGGGCAGGAACGTGCGCGCGCGCGCCTAGGGGGGCGGAGCCAGCCACGGGGAACGCTGGCAGAGCAAAGGAGGCTGAAGCGCGGTGCCTGAGGGCCCTGCAGGCCCGGGAGAGGTGACTACGCGCCGGGGACGCTGCGGCGGGGGTCCCTGCAGCCCCGAGGAACGGGAAACGGAACCGGGACCGCGGCGGGGTGAGTGCCGATCCCGGGGCCGTCCCAGGATCGCAACAGTACCCCCCCTCCTACGACCCCTCCCGGGGGGTCGCGGCTCATCCGGATGTGCCACATGAAATTGGCGAAGGAGATCCTTATCCAGAATGTGGGCGGAGGGTTCCCACGAGTTCTCCTCAGGACCGTATCCTTCCCAGGAGAGAAGATATTCCCAGCGATGACGACGGAACCGAACATCTAACACCTCCTTAACCGTGTACGTGGTCCCAGGATCAGAAGCGACCTCGGAAGGCTCCGGAGGCAGAGGTCGAAAGCGAGAGAGGACCACCAGCTTGAGGAGAGAAACATGGAAGACGTCGTGTATCCGAAGGGTAGATGGAAGACGTAAGCGGTAGGACACCGCGCCAACACGTTCGGCTACCCGGAAGGGTCCGATGTAGCGAGGTGCTAGCCTCATAGAGGGAGTCCGAAGCTGGATGTTCTTGGTACTCAGCCATACCTTAGATCCAGGCAGAAACACTGGGGTGGGCCGCCGAGACTTATCCGCGTAAGCCTTGAACCGGGCAGCGGTACGGTGAAGTTTCTCTTGAGTGGCTTGCCAAAGGTTGTGTATTAGATTAGCCGTCAGTTGCGCCGCTGGCGAGGAGACTGGTACGGGCAATGGTAGAGGAGGTTTGGGAACCTTCCCGTAGACCAACTGGAACGGGGACTGCAGGGTGGCGGAGTGACGATGGCGATTGTAGGAGAACTCGGCCCAGGGAAGGAGAGTGACCCAGTTGTCCTGCTGCTCACCTACAAAAGCACGGAGGAACGTCTTCAGCGTACGATTCATGCGTTCAACCTGGCCATTGCCCTGGGGGTGAAATGCAATGGTTAGATCGAGCTGAACCCCAAATTTCCTGCAGAGCGCCCGCCAGTATTTTGCCGTGAACTGAGGCCCTCGGTCCGAGGCAATATGTTGAGGCAACCCATGCAGCCGGAAGATATGCTGGACGAATAGTTCAGCCAACTCAGGGGCCGTAGGCAACTTGGCGAGTGGTACAAAATGGGCCATCTTCGAGAAGCGGTCAATAGTGACCCAAACCACCGTCTTCCCTTGAGACAGGGGTAGCTCTACGATGAAGTCCGTGGAGATGTGGGTCCAAGGCTCCGAAGGTACAGGAAGTGGCTGGAGAAGCCCCCAGGGGCGACCAGGCGGGGGCTTCTGCTGCGCACATGTAGGACAGGATTGTACGTATAGCCGAACGTCCTCCTTTACCCGTGGCCACCAATAGAACTCCGTCAGCAATTGAAGAGTTCGGGCGACCCCGGGATGACCAGCCATCAGGGAGTCGTGTGCCCATGCTAGGACCTTCCTTCTTGCACGGACCGGAACTATCGTCCTCCCTGCAGGGGCGAGTTCAGAGGCTGCCAGTTGGACTTTAGCTGGATCCAAAATATATTGCGGGGTTTCGGCGACGTCCTCAATCTCCGTCGTGCGTGAGAGGGCATCTGCCCTGGCATTCTTGGCCGCCGGTCGGTACCGAAGGGTGAAGTCGAACCGGCTAAAAAAGAGGGACCAGCGTGCCTGTCTGGGGTTGAGCCTTTGCGCATGGGACAAGTATTCTAAGTTCTTGTGGTCTGTGTAAACCACAATGGGATGTTGGGCCCCCTCCAACCACTGACACCATGCTTCAAAGGCCAGCTTAATGGCCAATAGCTCCTTATCCCCGATGCCGTAGTTCTTCTCGGCAGGGGAAAACTTCCGAGAGAAGTAGGAGCATGGCCGAAGTTTGCCGTCCTTAGAGACCTGAGACAGGACGGCCCCCACGGCTATACTGGAAGCATCCACCTCCACGATGAATGGGCGCGAGGGGTCCGGGTGTCGGAGGCAGGTGTCCTGAAGGAAAGCCTCTTTGAGATCCTGGAAGGCCTGTACGGCAGTTGACGGCCAATTTCGTGCATCAGCTCCCTTGCGTGTGAGCGCCGTTAATGGCACCACTAAGGCGGAGTACCGCGGGATAAAGTGGCGGTAAAAGTTAGCGAACCCTAGGAACTGCTGGAGCGCCTTTACTCCCACAGGTTGCGGCCAGTTCCGAATAGCGGCGACCTTATTGGGGTCCATATGAAAGCCGGTGGAGGAGACGATGTAACCCAGGAAGGGCAACGACTCCTCCTCAAACTGGCATTTCTCCAGCTTAGCATATAATCGGTTCTCTCTCAGCTTAAGCAAAACCTGGCGCACATGTTGCCGATGTTCCTCAAGGTTCCGGGAATAGATTAATACGTCGTCGAGGTAGACGATGACTGAGGTGTACAGAAGATTGCGGAGGACCTCATTCATCAAGTTTTGGAATACCGCTGGAGCGTTGCAGAGACCGAAAGGCATGACGAGGTACTCATAATGACTGTCCCTGGTGTTAAAGGCGGTCTTCCACTTGTCGCCCAGTCGGATTCGCACGAGGTTGTACGCCCCTCTAAGGTCCAGCTTGGAAAAGACGCGAGCTCCTTGTAGGCGATCCAGAAGCTCCGGAATCAGAGGCAAAGGATAGCGATCTCGTCGGGTAATCTGGTTCAGGCCCCGGTAATCAATACAGGGCCGAAGAGACCCATCCTTTTTGGCCACAAAGAAGAAGCCGGCTCCAGCCGGAGACTTGGATGGCCTTATAAAGCCCCGGTCTAGATTCTCCTTGATGTAGGCCGACATGGCCTGGGTTTCCGGCAGAGACAGAGGATAAACTCTACCTCGAGGAGGCGTGGAGTCTGGTAGCAAGTCAATTGCACAATCAAAGGGGCGATGCTCAGGTAGTAATTCTGCCTTCTCTTTAGAGAAGACATCTCGGAAGGCCTGGTACTGGGGTGGTACCGCCAGTGGAGCTGCCAGAAGCGGAAGTGTCTGAAGCGGGCGAGCAGGAAGGCAGCGATGAACGCAGTCCGGTCCCCAAGACGTGATCTGAAGTGAGCCCCAGTCGATTACTGGGGAATGTTTCCGGAGCCAGGGGAGTCCCAAAACAAGTGGGTGAATGGATTTCTCCAGGATGAGAAAAGAGATCTCCTCTTTGTGAAGCAGTCCAACCTGAAGCTGGAGTAGTTGTGTACGAGTGGTAATGGTCCCTGGGAGAGGGATCCCTTGGATGGACGGTACCCGTAAGGGTGGTTCTTGAGGCACGACTTCAAGCTGCAGTTGTTGTACCAGATCTCAGAGGATGAAATTTCCCCCGGACCCGGAGTCGATCAGTGCCAAGGTATCGAATCCCCCTCCTGGGAGACAGAGTCTCGTTGGAACAGTACATGGGGAGTTCGGAGAGGTACTGCCTAGAGTCAGCTCCCCACTAGACTCTAGGTTCGGCCGTTTCCCGGACGCTCAGTACAGCGAGCCAGGAAGTGCCCCTTACCACCGCAATAGAGACATAAGCCCTGTGAACGTCTACGCCTCCGTTCTTCGGCCGAGAGGGGACCCCGGCCCAATTGCATGGGTTCTTCAGGCGGAAGGGCAGGCGCCACGGGAGGCGAAGCTCGGACCCGAGGTGGCGTGGTTCGACGAGCGACCGGCCCCTGGACGGACCTTCGCTCTCGGAAGCGGCGCTGGATGCGTCGGTCCACTCGTCCGGCCAGTTCTATGAGCTCTTGGAGGTCATCCGGAAGGTCCCGTGCGGCGAGTTCATCCTGGAGCCGTGGGGAAAGACCCTCCAAGAATATCCCATGCAGACTGTCCTCTCCCCAGGCCAATTCGGTGGCAAGGGTCTGGAACTCCATCGCGTATTCCTCTAGGGGGCGATTACCTTGTCTCAACTGGAGGAGTTCCGAGGCAGCGGTAGAGGCACGAGATGGTTCGTCGAAAATCCTCCGGAAGGCCTTAACGAACTGTACCAGGTTATTTAGTCGGGAGTCTTGACGCTCCCAAAGGGACGAAGCCCAAGCCAGAGGTTTCCCGTCCAGGAGAGAAATAATGTAGGTCGTCTTGACCCGGTCTGTAGAGAACTGCGCAGGCAGAAGGTCATAGCGGATGTAGCACTGGTTGAGGAATCCCCGACACGCCTTCGGTTCTCCAGAGTACCGTGGCGGGGATGGCATCTGTATCGGGACAGGGGAACCCACGTGGACCTGAGACAAGGATGCGGAGGGACGAGCAGCGGAGGCCCCTTCCACACGATCCGCCAGGCGTTGAACGGTCGACATCAGGGTATCAAGACAGGACTGTTGTTGCTGCAGCTTCTGTGCTAGGCCTGGAATAGCCTTGAGGCCGGCAAGGTCCGCCGGGTCCATGGCCTTGCAATCTGTTGGATTCGTGGACCCTTGGGCCGGTCGGAGCCAGAGGATGGATTGCTGAAGATGGTTGCAGCAGTGGCCCCGGCCGGGAGGCGGCAAGGACAAGCTGGTGGCTGGCCGAAGGTGGAACCCTGGGAGACCTATGCGACCAAGGGCTTTGGCGAGGAAGCAGGAGATGGTGGCGCTGGCACTGTGGTGAGAAGATCTTCGCCCTGGAAGCCGATCCTCCCCCGAGAGGAGCTCGTAGGAGTTCGGCCGCTGGGACTTAGGAGATTCACCCTGGAAGCCGGAGTCCCCCCAGGAGGAGCCCGTAGGAACCCGGCCGCTGGGACTTAGGAGGGCCCGCGGGGGTCTGGTCAGAAGAAGTCCAAAGTTGAGTGCCGAAGAGTCGTTGCTCGCCAGTCCAGAGTCGGGAACCAATGGATCACCGTAAGCCAGTCCAAGGTCAGAAGCCAGAGAATCAACGTAAGCCGGTCCGGGGTCAGAAGCCAGAGAATCAACGTAAGCCGGTCCGGGGTCAGAAGCCAGAGAATTACCGTAAGCCAGTCCGGGGTCGAAGCCAAGAGTAAACGCAAGCCAATCCGGGGTCAGGAGCCAAGTAGAAGACAAGGAAGCAGGAACGCAGCAACTGGATACAGGAAAACCTGGGAACCTCGTTGCAAGGCAAAGTGCTTCTGGACTGCAGGGCTTAAATAGCCCTGCAGCGTCTGACGTCATCCCCAGGGAGGAACTGGCTTTTCCCGCGCTGGGCCCTTTAAGAGCAGGGCAGGAACGCGCGCGTGCGCCTAGGGGGGCGGAGCCAGCCGCGGGGAACGCCGGCAGAGCGAAGGAGGCTGAAGCGCGGTGCCTGAGGGCCCTGCAGGCCCGGGAGAGGTGACTACGCGCCGGGGACGCTGCGGCGGGGGTCCCTGCAGCCCCGAGGAACGGGAAATGGAACCGGGACCGCGGCGGGGTGAGTGCCGATCCCGGGGCCGTCCCGGGATCGCAACAAGAAGGATCCATCTGAAGAAAATAGGAAAAAGCATAAGCATTGTCAAGTTAAGTGTAAAATGATGATAAGACAGACTAAGAGAGAATTTGAAATGAAGTTGGCCGTAGAGGCAAAATAATAAAAATTATTTTAAATATATCCGAAGCAGGAAACCAGTGAGGGAGTCGGCTGGACTGTTAGATGACCAAGGAATTAAAGGGGCTCTTAGGGATGATAAGGCCATTGCAGAAAGACTAAATTAATTATTTGCTTCTGTGCTTACTAATGAAGTTGTTGGGGAGATACCAGTTCCGGAGAGGGTTTTCAAGGGTGATGAGTCAGATGAACTGAACAAAATAACGGTGAACCTGGAAGATGTAGTAGGTCAGATTGACAAACTAAAGAGTAGCAAATCATCTGGACCAGATGGTATGCAGTCCAGGGTTCTAAAGAAACTAAAAAATGAAATTTCAGATCTATTAGTTAAAATTTGTAACCTATCATTAAAATCATCCATTGTATCTGAAGAGTAGAGGGTGGCCAATGTAACCCCAATATTTAAAGAGGGCTCCAGGGTTGATCCAGGAAACTATAGATCAGTGAGCCTGACTTCAGTGCCAGGAAGAATAGTGGAAATTATTTGGAACTCTAAGATTAAAGATGAACTGGCAGCACGTGGAACTAATCGGAGAGAGTTCTTTTTTACTCAACGCACAATTAAACTCTGGAATCTGTTGCCAGAGGATGTGGTTAGTGCAGTTAGTATAGCTGTGTTTAAAAAAGGATTGGATAAGTTCTTGGAGGAGAAGTCCATTACCTACTATTAAGTTCACTTAGAGAATAGCCACTGCCATTAGCAATGGTAACATGGAATAGACTTAGTTTTTGGGTACTTGCCAGGTTCTTCTGGCCTGGATTGGCCTCTGTTGGAAACAGGATGCTGGGCTTGATAGACCCTTGGTCTGACCCAGTATGGCATTTTCTTATGTTCTTATGTTCTTATCAAAATCACAGAGCATCGAAGAAAATTCTTTTTCACTCAATGCACAATTAAGCTCTGGAATTTGTTGCCAGAGGATGTGGTTAGTGCAGTTAGTGTAGCTGGGTTCAAAAAAGGTTTGGATAAGTTCTTGAAGGAGAAGTCCATTAACTGCTATTAATCAAGTTTACTTAGGAAATAGCCACTACTATTAATTGCATCAGTAGCATGGGATCTTCTTGGTGTTTGGGTAATTGCCAGGTTCTTGTAGCCTGGTTTGGCCTCTGTTGGAAACAGGATGCTGGGCTTGATGGACCCTTGGGTCTGACCCAGCATGGCAATTTCTTATGTTCTTATGTTCTTACCCCTGACCTTCAGCCATGTCATCTGCCTTGCCAGCTCCTGCCTTCTACTCATTCTTGCCTGCTAAGAGCTACACCTGCACCTGGACTCTGTCTCCTGAGGCCCCACGAAAGTCTAGCCAGCCCTGGTACCCAAGGGCTCAACCTGAGGGGAGCATGGGCTGGTAGTGGTGAAGCGTCAAAGGGGATCTCAGGCTTCCCATTAGCCTTGTCTGCCAACAGTGGTGACCTGTGGGGCTCCTCCCCACAGGTAGTACCAACTTCCCCTTGGCCCAAGGATCCACGTCCCGTTACATTTAGCCAAGGCCATGGATCCGGCGGAGTCATCCACACTCCAGGCTATTCCAGGTCTTGCTCAAAAGATCCTGGAGCAACAGAAGGTCCTGGAGTCTCTGGCTACTTCTATGGAGCAGCTTAATGCCCGCCTGGATTTGGTGGTCTCTGCCACTACTGCCGCTCCTCCTTCATCGGTTTCCCCGGCACCTGCTTTGGCATCATGACCGGTTATCCCCCTGCCGGCTCCGTCTCGCTATGTGGGAGATCTCATGCAATGCCGTAGTTTTCTCAATTTATGCAATATGCACTTCTGTCTGCAGTCTGCGCTCTTCTCAGATGACCTTAATAAGACCACCTATATTTTGTCTTTGCTGGAAGGTAAAGCCTTAGCTTGGGCTTCACCCTTATGGGAGCGCTCAGATCCTTTCCTTTTGATCCTCTCCGGGTTCTTGGCCCACTTCCAAACTGTTTTTGAAAATTTGGGTCGTTCAGCCCAGGTCAACTCTGAGCTCTTGCATATTCATCAAGGGGGACGTTCATTGGTTGATTACCATTGAATTCTGGATGTTATCTACTGAACTCCACTGGGAGGAGTCCTGTCTCAGGGCCATCTTTTTGGAGGATTTGTCCTCTAAGATTAAAGATGAACTGGCAGCCCGTGATCTTCCTGTATCTCTCTAGATGCTTTAATTGACCTGGCAGGCCGGATCGATTGTCGTCTCTGAGAGAGGTCCCTGGAGTTAAGCACTAGCATGTGATGCCCCACTATGCCGACTCGGCTGCAGCCACCCTCTCCAGGTTCCCGTCCTCTGCCCCCTGCTGTGGGAACTATGGAAAAACCCATGCAGATGGGTCGGAGGCCTTTGTCTCCAGAAGAACGCCTACAACGTCATAGGGCTGGCCTTTGCCTGTACTGTGGGGTGCCTGGCCATCTCTTGGTCCAATGTCCAATGTGACCGTCAAACTCCAGCACCTAGGGTTCACTGGGGGAGTGACCCTAGGCCTGACAACTCCGATTCCCCCATTAACCTTGCCAGTGATTCTCGCCCTTAGGGGTGGTGAATTTGCTATCCTCACTTTGGTGGACTCAGGGGCTGGTGGGAATTTTCTTATGCAGGAGATCATGGACCAGCTCATGATTCCCACATGTCTATGCCCAGTTCCACTCACCTTGTCCTCTATCCATTGGGATCCTCTTCCAGGCAAGATTACTCACATGACTGCTCCTTTAGAGTGCTGTATTGATCCCGGCCACCAGGAGTCAATCTCCTTCTATGTTATCCAGAAAACCATTCACCCAGTTGTGTTGGGTGTTCCGTGGCTCCAGCAGCATAATCCTAAATTTGATTGGGCCAATCTACGGCTGCTCATTTGGGGTCCCACCTGTCAGTGGACATATATAATTGCAACTTCTGCCACTGCCAGCAGCGAAGGTGCTACGCTACTCCAAGGAGTTTCTCCACAATATGGCCATTACGCAGACGTCTTCTCCATAAAGGCAGCATATATTTTACCCCCGCATCGGCAGTTCAATTGCGCAATTAATCTGATTCCTGATTCCACACCACCTCAAGGCCGGGTTTATCCCTTGTCTCAGCCTGAGACACAAGCCATGTCTGAATACGTCAAAGAGAATTTACAGGATTCATTCGCCACTCCAATTCCCCGGCTGGGGCTGGATTTTTCTTTGTAGGCAAAAAAGATGGATCCCTTCACCTGTGTATCGACTACAGAGGCCTCGATGCCATAACCGTGAAGGACTGGTACCCACTTCCTCTTATATCAGAATTCTTCGATCGTTTACAAGGGGCCCGTATCTTTTCGAAATTGAATCTCAGAGGAGCATATAATCTTGTTTAGATCAAAGAAGGCGATGAATGGAAGACGGCCTTTAATACTCGCGACAGCCATAATGAATATTTGGTCATGCCTTTTGGCCTTTGTAACGCACCCGCCATCTTTCAGAACTTAATGAACGAAGTCTTTCGCGACCTGTTATACGATTGTGTAGTCATATATCTGGTTGACATCCTGGTCTATTCCAAAACCTTACAATGTCACCACCAGGATGTCTGCCGAGTTCTGCAACGTCTATGGGAGAACCACCTGTATGCTAAGCCTGAAAAGTGTCTTTTTGAGAGAGAGTCTCTTCCATTCCTGGGATACATTATATCCAACTGTGGGTTTTGCATAACTCCAGCCAAGTTAAAATGTATCCAAGACTGGCCACGACCTTCAGGACCGCGCGCTCTCCAGTGTTTCCTGGGGGTTTGCTAATTAGTATTGTACCTTTATCAAGAACTACTCCAGATTGGCTGCTCCCCTCACAGCCCTCACATATAAGGGAGCCCCCATAAAGGATTGGCCAGCTGGGGCATTGGAGTCCTTTCAAGGCCTTAAAGAGGCCTTCTTGTGAAAGTCCTGCTTGCGACACCCTGACCCCAGGCTTCCCTTCTTCGTAGAGGTGGATGCGTTCTCGGACGGCATAGGAGCAGTACACAGCCAGAATGATTCAGCTGGAACTCTACACCCATGTGCATTCTTCTGCCAGAAGTTCAACCCTGCTCAGCGAAACTATGCCATCGGTGACCAAGAATTACTGGCCATTAAGTTGGCTTTTGAAGAATGGCACCAATGGCTGGAGGGGGCTCAACACAAGATTACGGTCTTTACCGACCATAAGAATCTAGAACACCTGCAGCAGGCCCAGTGCCTCAACCCTTGCCAGGCTCGCTGGGCCTTATTCTTCACACGGTTCAACTTTGATTTACGCTATCGCCCGGCATCCAAGAACCAGCGCACTGACGCCCTCTCTCACTCCTTCTCAACAGAAGACCATGAAGAACCTGCTCAGCACAATATAGATCCTACACGGATTATTCTTGCTGCAACTCAGACGGTCCCGCTGGCTTTGACCGTGGTACCCCTTAGATTTTGTGACCGAGTCCTCAAGTGGGCCCACGACTCCTGTACATTCGGACACCCTGGCCTGCTCTGAACCCTGGCTCTTCTCCACCAATATTATTGGTGGCCTAATATGCGACAGGATGTCCGCACCTATGTGGTGTCCTGCCCAACCTGTACCCAGCAAAAGACTCTGAAGGGCAAACCTTGGGGCCTGCTTCAGCCATTTCCAGCCCCCAGTGAACCCTGGACACATCATGCTACAGATTTCCTGGTGGATCTACCAGTCTCCGGAGGTAACACCGTTATCTGGGTAGTGGTAGACCGTTTTTCCAAAATGGCCCACTTCACAGCACTACCCAGTCTTTCATTAGCTCCCTAGCTAGCACATTTGTTTGTGCAACACATCTTTCGAATTCACAGCCTTCCTCTTCATATTTCTTCAGACCGAGGCCCTCAATTTATGGCCAAGTATTGGTAAAGTCTTTGCAAAAAGTTCCATATCATCTTGGATTTCACCACGGCTTACCACCCACAAGCTAATGGCCAAGCGGAGCGGACCAACCACACCTTGAAACAATTCTTGAGAATATACATCAGCGCCCGCCAAGAGGATCGGGATGAGCTCCTTCCTTGGGCAGAGTTCTCACACAATTCTCACATACTGTGACGGGAGCCTCCCCATTGCAAATTGTCTATGGGAAACTTCCACTTCCTCCTTTGCCTCTTCCGCAATTGGTCCCTTCACCTGCAGCCTAGATAACAGCTGAGAAACTAAAGGGACTTTGGTCTCATGTGCAGCATATGATCCAAGAGACAGGTCGCTCAGCCAAGAAATTTGCTGACTACCACTGGAGACCAGCGCCGCAATATCGCCCAGGAGAAAGAGTTTGGCTTAGTACCCGCTTCATTCGTCTGAGAGTTCCGTCTATGCGATTGGCACCCCACTATATTGGTCCCTTTCCTGTACTTCAGCAACTAGGACCTGTTACCTACCACCTTCAGTTGCCACACTCACTGAAAATTTATAATGTTTTTCATGCTTCCCAATTAAAGCCGTTGGTGCTATCGTGGCCGACCAGGAAAATCCCTGAACCTCCTCAACTTTCTTCAGAGGATGAGAACATTTACCAAGTCCAAGAATGCCTTGATGTCAGAAGAAGAGGCTAGAGCTGGGAGTATCTGATTTCATGGGAGGGCTTCGGACCTGAGGAAAACTCCTGGGAGCCCTCCACTCATATTCTGGATAAAAATTTGATTCAACAATTCCATAAGCAGCATCCTAAGAACCCAGACCCCCTGGGAGGAGTCCTAGAGGAGGGGGTACTGTTATGGGAACCGGTCGCTGTAGGCCACAGCCTGCTCCCTCCATCTACCGCCGCGGCTGCGCCAGGCCTCCGATGCTGCTGCTCCTTCTCGGCCTGGACATGGTGGTGCCCTTTCCCGCAGGGATGCCCCATGTTCCTAGGCGCATGCGGCCTCTTACATCATTTAAGGGAATCGCTATGGGAGGTTCTAGGGCCCCTCCCTCTTGACCCGGGACTATTTAAAGCAAGGCCTTCCTGCAAGCTCTCGCCTTGGCTACTAAGCTCCTGCTTGTATTCTTGCTTCTGACCGGCTAGACCTCTGCTTGTACCTGACCTCCAAGATATGCTGCATGCCAAGTCCTCTATTTGTACATGACCTCTGAGACACACTGCCAGCCAAGACCTCAGCTTACACCCGACCTCAAGCCATGTCATCTACCTTGCCTTGCCAGCTCCTGCCTTCTACTCATCCTTGCCTGCTAAGAGCTACACCTGCACCCAGACTCTGTCTCCTGAGGCCCCACGTAAGTCCAGCTGGCCTCGGTACCCAAGGGCTCAACCTGAGGGGAGCATGGGCTGGTAGTGGTGAAGCATCAATGTGGTCTCAGGCTTCCCATTAGCCTTGCCTGCCAACGGTGGTAACCTGTGGGGCTCCTCCCCTCAGGTAGTACCAACTTCCCCTTGACCCAAGGATCCACATCCCGTAACAGGTCCAACAGTCCACACGCAGTTCACAGAAATCCTGCTCCCTGGCTGTGTTCCTGTGTTTAAGAACATAAGAATATAAGAACATAAGAACATAAGAAATTGCTATGCTGGGTCAGACCAAGGGTCCATCAAGCCCAGCATCCTGTTTCCAACAGAGGCCAAACCAGGCCACAAGAACCTGGCAAATACCCAAACACCAAGAAGATCCCTTGCTACTGATTCAATAATAGCAGTGGCTATTCCCTAAGTAATGGACTTCTCCTCCAAGAACTTATCCAAACCTTTTTTGAACCCAGCTACACTAACTGCATTAACCACATCCTCTGGCAACAAATTCCAGAACTTAATTGTGCATTGAGTGAAAAATAATTTTCTCTGATTAGTCTTAAATGTGCTACTAAGATCTGCAACAGAGTTTCCTGGTTCCTGGTCCTCAACTACATTTCTAGTTCCTGCTCTGATCCTGGTCCTCAGCTACATTCCTGCTTCCTGCTCCGTTCCTTGTTTTTGGGTCCTTCCTGGTTCCTGCTTCTGCCTGGGAAGTTCTGGCAGACACCTCCGCCCAAGGACTCAACCGGCAGGGGAATGGCAGCTGCTTTAGGCAGAAGACACCCAGACTCTCCAAGTTAGACCTCTGCCTAGACACCGTACTTCCTCTCTATCCCCAGGATAGGCAGATAGGTGCAGGCTGTGATAGGTGCAAGAGAAAATGTATGTTCGTGCCATAGACTGTTGAAACACTAAAGAATGTATTCTTCTATTTTTGTGCCACTGAAACCTTTTGGATTTTGTCTTCAGTAAAATATATTTTATTTTGGAACTACACCCCTTTTCTGGACTTTGAAATATTGTGTGCTGATCCCCTTGGTCTTACAGCTTTAGCCAGCCCTACTGGAGAATCCTGACCCAAAGTTGCAGCCAGTTTTTTTTTACTCTGCAGCAACTAAAGAAGGCATTATACCTTCTACAGAGGGCACCCTGAGAAAAGGGGTTACAGTCTGAAGGAGATGTGGATGCGCTGAGCGTGGAACCGTGCAAACTGCAGCAAACCCATTGAACACATAGCAAACACCCCAGAATGTTAGCTGCAGTGAAGAGGCCTGCAGTTCTGAGGGCAAACAGAAGGTTATGCAGTGTATGAGAACAGACTCGGAGAAACCACACATGCACCACAATTTGCATGACAGATATCACATAAATTCAAGACACACACACACTGTCATATAAGCATGTGACACATAAATACTCAGAGGCTGCTTGAATACACCAACATAAACTAAGAGAGTCATTTACTCTGTGTCTCAAAACTATTCACTTTATTACCTGAAATGGGACTCATCACTTTATTGGTATGCCTGCAGTGGTTGGAAGTTTAAGTTATACACCCTGATAGCAGCTGTATAACCTACACATGCCTTGGATTAAGAACCAGAGAATTATGGAATCTATCAGTTTTTGGACTTACCAGATGATTTTTTTGTGAGTCTGTCATGCATTGTAGTAGTAGTTTGATTTTTCTGGAAACACAGAGCAAGCAGCTCACATTTTGTTTATGTATTGTGCTGGGAATGCTGAAAACCTTTACTAAATGTATCCTCCTTGAGTGAGGTAGCCTTATGTAATCTCCTCCAGCCACTGTGGAACTGTGTAACCCCCAACTGCCGCCTCCTGGTATCCTGGGGGAAAATGGCTCAGTCAGATTCTCAGACCATGAACAGAGATGGGCTGTTCACGGGGTGGTCTGGAAAACACAAACAGGAGACTTTTTTGGCCTTGTGGATTCTCTATGATAGAAGAGCCAAATAACTAGGGAGACAAAAAGTCTGCACACATCAGCTATGACCTGGCCCCTACCAGAATCCCACAAATAATGGTCATAGAAAACCTCATGGCTTAGAGAGAGGGGCAGAGGATGCCCTACAGCATCTCCTCAAGGATGAGTTTCAGGAATGTGAAAAACAAGGAAATGAAGCCCTATTTTGCCTCTGCTCAGCTGCTTGCACAAACAAGGGGTTCAAAGTCACAAAAACGGTGACTAAATGATGCTTCCAGCCAAAAATTATATTTTCTTAAATGAGACAAAATGAGAGGAAATATATGGCATCATTTTCTCACACAAAGCTTTGTTACCCATAACCCTGCGAGATGTGGAGTATAATCACTGCGTGCAATAAAATACAGAGACAGAACATTTGCTCCACGTTCAGGGGGATTTTGAGCAATAAAACTATATGCTAGAAAGCCGAGTCACCCATTCTTGAAGAGGATGTACTATTTGATTTCAATTGATAAACTTGGAACCTGATTCCTCTTTCTATTCCCACCTTTTGAGTCTATGGACGGTGGGGGCAAAAGATTTATTTATTTATTTCCAATTTTTCTATACCGGCTTTCATGACAGGAATCACATCAAACTGGTTTACATTTAACAGGGTGTGCAATATACAGAGAATTTGAGCAACTATAACAAGTGCATGATTAATGGAAATGCAGTTACAATAAAACAGGGAAGTACAACTGGAAGCAGAAGTAGAAAGGAAGATTGAGTGACAGCAAAATTATTTACAGATTAACTGACAGCAAAATTGTTTACAGAGATGCAAAATTGATTCCAATGTGGAAGAATATATATCGTGAATGAGATTGATGACATAGTGTTGGTGTTGGTGAGTGCTTTCTATTTAAACCCATTGTTAACAAAGTGTTTGTGATGATGGTAACAGGGATCAGTCGAGGTCTGGATTGGCTTTTTTAAAAAGCCAAGTTTTCAGCCTTTTCCTGAAAGTCAGTAAGCACGGTTCCTGTCGCATGTTGGCTGGGATGGAGTTCCATAAAGTTGATCCTGCTGTTGAGAGCGCTCTTTGATGACATTGAGCATTGACATTGCTCAATGTCATCAAAGATGACATTGAGCAATCTTGCTATTGGAGTGGATTCCTCCTTGTACTCTTATCTCATGACAAGTCCTAGAAAAATAATGAGATACTGACTCCATGTTATTGAATCAAAGGGAAAAGTGTATTTTTGTCAGTTTCTGCTGATCATTAAGGGTTTCATATACAGTATGTTCTCCTGGCCCTGCCAGCAGTTAAAGAACTGGATGGACCTACAGTGCTGTAAACAGCAGCTGGCGGGAAGGCAAGGCCCTGATAGTAGTAGAAGAGTTAGATGGACCCACAGTGCTGAAAACAGAGGAAAGGTGGGTGGGAAGAGTGAGGGGAAGGGAGGTGGTGTGGGAGAGAGAGTCTGAAAAAAAGGGGTATAATGAAAGGGGAAGGAGATGGAGAGAGGATGAGATGAGATTAAGAGAAGGGAGGGAATGAGGAAGGTGAAGCAGGAGAGAGATAAGAGGGAAGGGAGGGGAGGGGTTGAGGTAAGAGTATCAGTGATGAGAGGGAGGGAGGTGAGGGTGTGAGAGGTAAGAGAAAGGGAGTAAAGAAACATGAGAGGGGAGGGAGAGGAGAGCACACCCACACCCACACCCACACTCTCTCTTGGTAACCCTGCCACCTGCTTTTCCCCTTTCCTAGCATTTCAAATCAACAAAAGAGCCAGCCATGACGTGTCCACCCCCAGCAAACTCCAAGTGGAACCCCCCCCCCCCCCTCCCTGCGGCAGCTTCCTTGGTAATTTATTATGTCCTATGTGGCCCTTTAGCTGAAAAGTTTGGAGACCCCCAATCTATGATATAAATACAGAGGGGAACTTTCCAAACCATTTACCCAGCTAAATCAGTTGTCCAAAAATTGCCTGTCCTCAATCTGCCTAAAAATGCATGTGGTTTTCCATAGCAAGCACACTTTTAGCTGGACTACAAGGATGCGTTCCCAGAAACAGGTATAAGTTGGGAATAATGCATGTCGATTCAGTTTCAAGGCTACACACATTATTCTCTATGAAATTTCACCCACACAAAAAGCAGGTGGAAAGCCCGTGGACAATTTTGAAACGAAAAGTATATGTGCACCTAGGCAGAGAGTTTGAAAAATGTGCCGTACTTTCCAGAGACTGTTTTGTACTTCAGTATCTTCCTCTTATCTTGGTTATTTTAATTCCCACCATTTCCACAGCTTTCCTCCTGTCTCTGACTTCTGCTCCATTCTTAGCATCTATTTTTCCTCCTTACCAGTGCTCTCCCGTTCTTCATATCCTATTTGCCTGACATATCCAGCTTCCCTCCTGTTCCCCACATACCTTCATGAACCCCTTCATCCATCCTTGCTTCTCATCGGCTTCCTCCTCCTGTCTTTCACCTCCTCTCACCCCCTTTCCTTCAGCTTTCTCTTTGTGTTGCTGACCTCCCTGACCTTTTTTCTACAGTTCCTTACCAACAGGCTCCTTTTTAGGAGCAGGTCTGCTCTTTTAGGCCGTTTCTAAGAGGTTTCCCTGCCCTTGGCTGTGCTCTCTTGAACAAACTGGATTGAGCATGCTCAAGATGTGTTTGGCTGTAGTTCTGATTTTGGGCGGATGGAAGCTGTTTGCTGGTGATTCCAGTGGGCCACCAAGTTGGGATAACAGGGAGAAATCCTATTTTTGTGCCATCATGGACCAGGAAGGTTTTTTTTTCTGTTGCAGGAGAAGGTACAGAGAAGGGCAACCAAAATGATAAAGGGGATGGAACAGTTCCCCTATGAGGACAGGCTGAAGAGGTTAGGGCTGTTCAGCTTGGAGAAGAGACGGCTGAGGGGGGATATGATAGAGGTCTTTAAGATCATGAGAGGTCTTGAACGATTAGATGTGAATCGGTTATTTACACTTTCAAATAATAGAAGGACTAGGGGGCATTCCATGAAGTTAGCAAGTAACACATTTAAGACTAATCGGAGAAAATTCTTTTTCAGTCAACGCACAATAAAGCTCTGGAATTTGTTGCCAGAGGATGTGATTAGTGCAGTTAGTGTAGCTGGGTTCAAAAAAGGTTTGGATAAGTTCTCCTCGGAGAAGTCCATTAACGGCTATTAATCAAGTTTACTTAGGGAATAGCCACTGCTATTAGTTGTATCAGTAGCTTTTTAGTGTTTGGGTAATTGCCAGGTTCTTGTGGCCTGGCAATTACCCAATTGTGGCCTTTTTAGTGTTTGGGTAATTGCATCAGGATCTTCTTAGTGTTTGGGTAATTGCCAGGTTCTTGTGGCCTGGTTTGGCCTCTGTTGGAAACAGGATGCTGGGCTTGATGGACCCTTGGTCTGACCCAGCATGGCAATTTCTTATGTTCTTATGTTCAGAGAAGCAAAGAGGAGACTTTTTTTGTCTTACAGCGAATTGGACCTATTATTTTTGTGACCTGGCCAGCCTGGAAGGGAAGCCCCCTTTCTGGAAGGAGCAGGACTGAAACAGTCCCATAGGCATACAGTGCTCAGAAAGAGATGTATTGGGCTGAAGAGAATTGATAGTGATTTTCCTGTTATTTGAGGGGAAGTATTATTTTGGCCCTCAGCTTCCTACCCCACTAATCTTTTTCTTATCACTGGGAAAAGACATAGATTCAAATCTAGAGATAGACAGAGAGACTGTAATACTGGGAATTATCATTCTCTTGTTCATGATGATAATTTTTGCCATTCTTGCTTGGATACTATTTTTTTTAAGTTGTTGTAAATATTTTTTGGTTAAACCACCCGTCCCAGTCTACTGCATGGTTTTGTTACCTCCTACTCTTAACTGTTTGAAGTAGATGACCTAAGTGAGTTCCAATCAGGCTTGTGAAAACGAGAAGTGGGGAGCTTAAGAGACTGTGTTTAAAAAGACCACCCATACCTTCTAGGGCCTTGGAGACTTGGTCCTCCTCCCAAGCGATAGAACCTTAGCACTCAAGCTTAGAAGTCTGTTATTTGAGAGTAAGATTAGAGGTCCGGGACAGTGATATTGACTCTTCTATTAGGGACTCTAAAACCGAGAGGGGATTACATAGTTTATGTAATTTCTTCTGCAATTCCCTTCGCATCAGCCCCTGTCCCTCTGCTGCTGCTGGGACCAGCAAATGTAATGCTAATTTTGCCCTGATTCCTTAATAGGATGAAGACATTTATCAGCATCCATATGCACAAAGTCCCTGGAGTTGTGGTGTTCCAGCTGCTCGAGCAGGGAAAGCCCGTATAACAGGATGTATATAAATACCGCAGAAGGAACAAGCATTAGTCAGGGGAAAAGAAGTTCATGGCCAAGAGGTCATAATATGTAGCTGGAAGGGACTAAACTCAGAAATACCGGAAAGAAATAATTCTTCACAGAAAGGGTGCTAGATGGAGAAAAAAGGAATTTTGTTGGGTTTATTCTGTATTAATCCTGTTAAAATAGTTGAATTACCTGCTTTGTAAGGTTTTGAAAATCTTTCAGTAAGTACTTAAATTCAAAAAGAAAGGGTTTCGGATGGATGGAAAAGTCTCAGAGGAGGTAAAAATCTAATCAAAATTCAAGAAAGGATTGGAGAAGCGCAGAGGATCCTTAGCAGTGGGCAAGGAAGGATTTGTAGTATTGAAATAAGCAGGAGACATTGGGAGAGAAGCAGAGCTTTAAGCTTTTATACACAATCCTATGCCATTTCTTTTTTATTTGCAGCTATCAAAAAGTTGCAAAATTCTCACAAAAATGAGATATACTGTGGGTACTGTGCATCCATGGACCTGCAAGCCCGTTTGGAAAGCTTTGGAAATTCAGAGCTGATGGGGTACACTGTACTATTGTACCTGGGTAGTCTGCACCTGATTCGAAGCAGGAGCCAAGTAGACATGTTAAAGTATATTGGGGAAGGGGCAATTTAGAGATGAAATTTCAGTGCAGATGTTACTTTCCCTACCTCACAGCTGAAAGCATGCACGCTGTCATAGACTGTGCACACTGTTCCATGCACACATGGAGAGAGAGGGGGGATATGATAGAGGTGTTTAAAATCATGAGAGGTCTAGAACGGGTAGATGTGAATCGGTTATTTACTCTTTCGGATAGTAGAAAGACTAGGGGACACTCCATGAAGTTAGCATGGGGCACATTTAAAACTAATCGGAGAAAGTTCTTTTTTACTCAACGCACAATTAAACTCTGGAATTTGTTGCCAGAGAATGTGGTTCGTGCAGTAAGTATAGCTGTGTTTAAAAAAGGATTGGATAAGTTCTTGGAGAGAAGTCCATTACCTGCTATTAAGTTCACTTAGAGAATAGCCACTGCCATTAGCAATGGTTACATGGAATAGACTTAGTTTTTGGGTACTTGCCAGGTTCTTATGGCCTGGATTGGCCACTGTTGGAAACAGGATGCTGGGCTTGATGGACCCTTGGTCTGACCCAGTATGGCATTTTCTTATGTTCTTATGTTCTTATGAGATTTCAAAATGTTGTTTCACATAGGTAAACATGTGCTTATTTGTGTGATACGCTTTCTGTCTTGTGCTCATAGTGGTTGATTTCCCCAGTTAATTTTACACAGAGATTCAGCCACTCTTGACCCAGCTTGTTGTAAATCTACCTACTCAAGATTAAGGCTTGCCATTTGTGCGGCCAGGGTAACCCCCCTAAATTGGCCATTTAGAGCTCAATATCGTGCTAACCAGTTAAATTTGAAAGCCCCCCCCCCCCCCCCCCCCCCCGAAGGCCTCTGACCTGGCCCATTTTTCACCTACCTAAATTTGTGTCTTGCAATTTTAACTGCAGAAATGTAGCTGGTTAAAGAGGCCAAATTTGTAAATAGATAGATTTATTCAGCTAAAAACCAACTTTTAGCTGGGTGAATCTTTTGAATAATTGACCCTATAAAGAGACAGGTGCAAATCATTTGGTAGCCTTTACAATTATTCACCCACATTTTTAAAAATTTACTTAGCAGAAAAAAAATAAATGAGTACTTTTAACCCACACAAACTATACTGATTAATTTTTTTAGCTACTAGCATAATTTTCTTAAAAAAAGGTTAATCATAGATCCAAACATACACGGGGAAAAAGTACTTATGTACATATATATCTGCAAGTCCACCCTCTCTCCTGTCGATGTCACTCACGTGTGCCAAGCCCCTGCTGAACACCTCTCCTACCAATCACAACCAACCTCCCCCCTCCACCACTGCTGACACGTTCAATTCCAAGTTTGCTTCATTGTGGGGCAGTGCCTGATCACTGGAAACCAGACAGGAAGGAGGCTGGAGATACAGCTCCTTCCTGTCAGCCTGGTACATGCTGCAGTGCTCTGGGTCAAGTTCCAGGCTCTCAGTCCTAAGGACGATCAACACAGGGACCGTCATAGGAAGTTCCTGGGGCCAGAGGGTTCAGTTGGTGGGCAGGGACTGCATAATCTGGGTTCACCAGGAGGTGATGGTTGGTTCATGCTACGATCAGCGAGGGGAGGGGAGAGAGTTTTTGCCAGGGTGGGTGCAAAAGATGAAGAGGTGCTGCAATTGAGGTTTGCTGGGCATTTTGATTGGTGAGGGTGAATTGGCAGGAAGGGAT
Source organism: Rhinatrema bivittatum (assembly GCF_901001135.1). Taxonomy (NCBI): domain Eukaryota; kingdom Metazoa; phylum Chordata; class Amphibia; order Gymnophiona; family Rhinatrematidae; genus Rhinatrema; species Rhinatrema bivittatum. The sequence goes on along the minus strand of NC_042619.1, from coordinate 336,118,853 downwards.
ACTGCTATCTGTGGGGTGTGGCGGGTTGCAGTGATTGGCAGGGCAGGGATTTCTCTTGGGAAGGAGGTACCATGATTGGTGGGAGGGAGAGGTGATCAGAATTCCAGCATGAGTAGTCTGGTCTGGCTGTAGATTTGCACCACCTCATTGGTGAGCATGCATATATATAGATAAACTGCGCACATACATTGTGAAAACGTATACTGGTAGTTTTCTCCCCAGCCAAGTTCTGTTCCCTGAAACACCTACTTTTAGTGCACATTGTTTCACAGCAAGGGTACTTCTGGCCTTTGAAAATCCACATTATGTTGATAGAGGCGTTCTACAAGCGTATTACCTTGCTTTATGCAGGTAGATGGCAACTAAGGTTGGTTTTGAATATCGAGTCCATTTTATGTCACCATCAAACTCTGAAGTGCTTTTGTCATTAGTGGTACTTCTGCAGTTTCTCTTTGGTCTCTATAGTCTCTAAGAGCGTATTTCGCCTATCTCCTCCTCTTCCTCTTTTGCTGCCTCTCCTTTCTACATCTCCCTCCCCGCTTCTCCCTCCTTGTATGACTTGCCTAAGACCCCGGCTCCATGCCACCCTCACCCTGCCCTTTTCATGACCTGCATCTCTTTCTGTCTTTCTTCTCTTCCTTCCCTCTTTTCAGGGTCTCTCAGTTTGGGTGTTTCTATGTCCCACTTTCATTTCTCGGCCTCCTCTCATTCTGTCCAACTTCCTTCTTCGCCACTCTTCTTGCCACCTATGTCTCTGCGTCTCTTGTCTGGTCTCCATGCTGTTTCCTTTAATCGCCTTTCTGATTTCTGCTCACGTCCTCCCCTTTTCATTTGTCTCCTAGTTTCTCCCCTCTTCTGTTGGTTACTAGGGATGTGAATCGTGTCCTCGATCGTCTTAACGATCGATTTCGGCTGGGAGGGGGAGGGAATCGTATTGTTGCCGTTTGGGGGGGTAAAATATCATGAAAAATCGTGAAAAATCGTGAAAAATCTAAAAATCTAAAAATCGCAAAACCGGCACATTAAAACCCCCTAAAACCCACCCCCGACCCTTTAAATTAAATCCCCCACCCTCCCGAACCCCCCCCAAATGAGTTAAATAACCTGCGGGTCCAGCGGCGGTCCGGAACGGCAGCGGTCCGGAACGGGCTCCTGCTCCTGAATCTTGTTGTCTTCAGCCGGCGCCATTTTCCAAAATGGCGCCGAAAAATGGCGGCGGCCATAGACGAACACGATTGGACGGCAGGAGGTCCTTCCGGACCCCCGCTGGACTTTTGGCAAGTCTCGTGGGGGTCAGGAGGCCCCCCACAAGCTGGCCAAAAGTTCCTGGAGGTCCAGCGGGGGTCAGGGAGCGATTTCCCGCCGCGAATCGTTTTCGTACGGAAAATGGCGCCGGCAGGAGATCGACTGCAGGAGGTCGTTCAGCGAGGGTTCCGGCGCCTCGCTGAACGACCTCCTGCAGTCGATCTCCTGCCGGCGCCATTTTCCGTACGAAAACGATTCGCGGCGGGAATTCGCTCCCTGACCCCCGCTGGACCTCCAGGAACTTTTGGCCAGCTTGTGGGGGGCCTCCTGACCCCCACGAGACTTGCCAAAAGTCCAGCGGGGGTCCGGAAGGACCTCCTGCCGTCCAATCGTGTTCGTCTATGGCCGCCGCCATTTTTCGGCGCCATTTTGGAAAATGGCGCCGGCTGAAGACAACAAGATTCAGGAGCAGGAGCCCGTTCCGGACCGCTGCCGTTCCGGACCGCCGCTGGACCCGCAGGTTATTTAACTCATTTGGGGGGGGTTCGGGAGGGTGGGGGATTTAATTTAAAGGGTCGGGGGTGGGTTTTAGGGGGTTTTAGTGTGCCGGCTCACGATTCTAACGATTTATAACGATAAATCGTTAGAATCTCTATTGTATTGTGTTCCATAACGGTTTAAGACGATATTAAAATTATCGGCCGATAATTTTAATCGTCCTAAAACGATTCACATCCCTATTGGTTACAGCTGTGATAACACCTTGCTTTGCCCCCACCACTCTCCCTCTCTACCTTTCATGCCTTGTCCTGGAATCTTGCAGGGGCACAGCATGGTGGAGAAGGGGTCCAGCCAGAAGAATAGCGGCAGCACATGGCTCACTGGAGGCAAATTCTTTTGAATGCCGCTAGATATTAGGTCCTTTGAATTGCGGGTGTGACAGAACAAACAGATCCATTTGCATTATTATATTCTCTGTTCCCTCATGCTCACTAGAAAGTGTCAGACCACCAGTAATGAGACAAGAAAGTTGCACCAAAAAAAAGAAAAGGTTTTGCTAAAGATTTGTAAAGAGGAACATTTCGTCTGTAGAAAGAGGGCCTAAAATATCTGAATGTCCTTAGGTCGCTTTTGAAAGTGAGAGACACTAGGATTGTTGGCTTTCCACAATAAAATGTACATGGAATGGAATTTGAGATTATGGATAGAGAGTGAATGTGACTGGCCCAAGCTGCAGTGCAGGGTTGACAGATGAAACCATTCACCCAATTACGCTAAGCTTCTGCATTTAGATAAGTCTGTGGCCTGTTTTCTAGACCTTACAAAGGATATCATCCAGCCACCCTAGGACTGACCAGTGTCCTAACTCTGAAGGGTGGAGTGCTTAGTGCCACTCAGAGGCCGATGCAATACAGTGTGCTCAGCCGAGTGCACTGTATAACCCGTACTCGGACACAGGTTAAATAGGCGCTAATCCATTCCCTAATGCAATAGGGGGATTAGCACCTATTTAACGCGCGTCCAACGTGGAGTGAATGCAATAGCGCTCATCACATGCAAATGCATGTGAATGAGGCTATTACTTATTCACTCTGCATTAAAAAAGAAAAGTGTGCGTCTTAGACGCACCTTTAGCTCTCAGATATTAATGCCTGCCTGGAGCATAATAGCTGAGCGCATGTAAAAGAAATACAGAAAAGCAGAAAAAACTGCCAAGTTATGAAGACCGACGCCGGTAAACTCGGTTTTTGTAATCGGCAGCCGTGGCGGGTCGCGTTAGCAAGGAGGCGCTAAGGTCGTGCAAACGACCCTAGCACCTCCTTGCTAGCGCGACCCCCTAATTTGGGTATAGCATGACGCCCCCCTTGTGGGCGCCATGCGCACATTAAGAAAGTGGGTGCTGACTTTTAAGTGCCTGTTTTCCATGCTTTTTATTGCATCGGCCCCTGAGTGGTCACGCTAATATGTGAATAAAGGCTATTTCCAAAAGAGAGGCAAGCCAAGCTAGGAAGAGGAACTTCCCATATTTAGGGAAATTAAGTAATATGTAGAGATGAATCGTTAGTACTGTTGAAAGAAAGGTGCCCTGGGTTGTTTGCTCCTGGTATGGAGGTAAATAAAAATTTAATGAAATGAAAGGAGGGATAAAACATGTTCGTAAGACTGTCATGCTTATTGTTTAGTCTGAAACTGGGTTGTTTTGGTTGTTGTTCTCGTTGTTTTTTCTTCCTCTTTATTCCAGGGGGCAGGTTGTTGTTCTCGTTGTTTTTTCTTCCTCTTTATTCCAGGGGGCAGGTTTGAATACCCTGCACAGTTTGCAATGCACGTACACAACTTTGAGCCCATGTGGATGGCAGCAACCCGCGTTGTGTTCCCTTTGGAAATTAGCACCCACCAGGCATGTGTACTAAAACTGTCTGCTTTCATTGCAATCCCTGTTTGTGTTGGGGGCCGAGCAAGAGCACAATAGTGGATGTACATCTGTTTTATTACCCCAAGGGGCATCTCTTTTAACCTGGCTAAAAAGATGCACGAACTGAAAGCCGGCCCACACTTTTAGCTGAATGCACGAGGGCGATTCTCAGCGAAGTGGCTTTACCCAGATAAATATCTTTCAAAATTGTCCTTTCCATGTACATATCTCGGTGGCAAGCAAATGCAATGCTGTATAAAATAAATAAAATGTACCTTTGGAAACTGCTCTGGTTGGGAGAGAAAAGACCATAAAACTGGTTGTTCTCTTTCCTTTCTCTCACCTCCCTGGCTGTCTTTCCTCCTCTCCTACCTGTTCTCCTAATTCCGTCTCTCTGGCCCCACTGCGGTCTCACTTTCTCTGTCTCTGCCCTCGGTTTCTGTTTCTCTTTCCCTCTCACCACCATCTCTCACTCTTTTTTTTTTTTTGTTAAACAATCCTTTTATCTCCCCCTTTTTGTTCTTGCGTGTTTTGTAATTCTCTGATAATTGCGCTATATTCTACTTTTGTTGTCATGACGACACTTTACTAATCCATTGGTAAAAGCCCTGAGCCTGTACTGGAACCTCTGCATCTGTCAGTTTGTCTGTCTGTCGCTCCCTCTCTCTTTTCAGTTCAATTCACTTTATTGGCACGACAAGAATACAATTATTTTAAAAGCTATTGAAAACTATTAATATGCAAATCTGTATCTACTTGTTCTGCTATCTGTAGTCAGTGCAGGGGCACCAAGTGCCTGGGGCTGCTGTACCCAGCTCTTGACACTGACTGCTCCTCTCCCTCACTGGGGCAGGACGCACACTATCCCTCTGTTGGGGCACTCTCCTATGCACTAGGGAAGCACGTTTCTTTGAAACAAAACAGGACAAGTGAACAAAATCTTCTGTTTCATTTCAGTTTGCTTGTATAATGAAATAAAAGAAAACCAAAACATTTTGCTCATTACCGTTCTTTCTTTTTTTTTTTATTTTGCCACTGCCACCGCCATCAAATAACCAAACCTTCCTGGGCGCCCCTTCACATACCTCTCCCCCGCCCCGAACCCTCTTACCATATTTTTCTTTCTTCATGAGCAGGAGCATTTCCTGGTTGCTCTTGCCCCACCAGCTGCGGGGCATGGCTTGGATCCATTCACATGCCCCTTCCCCAGCTGTTGGACTACTTGTGGCACCTTTCCAAGTCTGGGCTTCAAACCAGCTCAGCCAGGCTTCATCTTAGTGCGGTAAGGGCGTACCATTGAATATACACCAGGAATACACCAGGAATATAACTTTCCAGGTGAGGAACTTCGGGTCACAAGAACGCAGCGGCTGAAAGGGAAGATGCATGAGCCACGCCAGGACAATGTTGAGGTCCCAAGACACAACAGGAGGCTGAAGAGGGGGCTTCAGCTGGAGCAGGCCCCTCATAAAGCGACCTACTAAAGGCTGCACCGATATGGGTGTGCCAGCGACCCCTCAATGGTACGCCCTTACCGCACTAAGATGAAACCTGGCTGAGCTGGTTTGAAGCCCAGACTTGGAAAGGTGCCACAAGTAGTCCAACAGCTGGGGAAGGGGCATGTGCGTACCATTGAGGGGTCGCTGGCACACCCATATCGGTGCAGCCTTTAGTAGGTTGCTTTACGAGGGGCCTGCTCCAGCTGAAGCTCCTCGCTGCCAGCAGCGAGCACCCAAGCCTCAGCAAGCCCCAGCAAGCCTGTAGCTGGGGCTTGCTGGGGCCTGGGTGCTCACTGCTGGCAAGGGCAGCCACTGGAGCTAGTGTGGTGTGCGAGCCTGGGAGCTCGGAGTATAATACTTTCTCTACCTATAGAAGGACTTCCGGGATCCTGGCCTGGAAGGTTTCCTGGCCAAGGAAGTAGCGTCAGAAGCACTAGTGAAAAACTGTTGAAGGGTGTCATGGTGGTTCTTCAGTTGCACTACCGCATCCCTGACCTTATCCCCAAAGAGGTTGTTACCTGTGCAGGGGAGGTCAGCTAACTTCTCCTGTACCTCTGGGCGGAGGTCAGAAGCTCTGAGCCAGGCCATCCTACAGGCACCTATGCCCACCGCAGCTACGTGGGCCACCATATCAAAGACATCGTAGGTGAAGCACACCTCATGTTTGCCTCCCTCTAAGCACACCTCATGTTTGCCTGCCTCTAAGCCCAGCAGGATGATAGCTGAGATCGCCTCCTGTTGCTGTTGGGGCAACGTAGAGTAGTGAGCTTCAGGCCTTAGTTACATGCCATACATGAGGTTCTTTCACGATCGTGTATTCTTGTGTACGCACCTTAAGTTCCTGCCTAAAGTTGTGACTGATTTCCACCTTAATCAGTCCATCGTTTTACCCACCTTCCTTCTTAGGCCTCATTACCACCCAGGGGAACGGGCTCTTCATACTTTGGACTGCAAGAGGGCCTTGGCTTTCTATTTAGATTGCACAGCAGTCACAGGCAGTCCACTTATCTCTTTGTGTTATTTGATACCAATAGGCTGTGAATGGCGGTGGGTAACCAGACTTTATACAACTGGCTGGCGGATTGCATCGCCTTCTGCTATGCGCAAGCGGACCCTCCACTGGCTGGCAGAGTTAAAGCTCACTATGCGGGCCATGGCGACGTTGGTAGCTCATCTGCGAGCAGTCCCCCATTGTCGAATTTTGCCGGGCCGCAACGTGGAATTCTCTTCACACATTTGTGGCTCACTACTGCTTGGACAAGGATGGGCGTCAGGACAGTGTCTTTGGCCAATCCATCCTGCGCAATCTTTTTCAGACCTGAACCCAACTCTCTCTGCCTTGTGCCCCAGGTGGGAGCCAGGCAGTCTTCTGCTGACTAACAGAGCCGCAGTTATTGTTGTGCTCGTTGGCACTTTGTTCAGCAACTGTTGGTCTCACTTTTTCAAGGAGATAGCCTGGAGCTTGGTATTCACCCACATGTGAGGACTACCATCCTGCTTGTCCTAGGAGAAAGTGCAGTTGCTTACCTATAACAGGTGTTCCCCTAGGACATAAGGATGTTAGTCCTCAGGAATCCCGCCCGCCTCCCCAGAGAGTTCTCCTTCCGGTTTTTTGTTTTTTTTTTCGCTCTTATTTTTCTATATTAGGAGACTGAAGATAGACCTTGCATGGACACGCAGATAGCAGCATGCTGGGCATGCTCAGTGTGCTGGTCAAAGCTTCAAGAAATTTTGACAAAAGTTTTCCATGCCGGGCTCCATCGGATGATGTCACCCACATGTGAGAATTACTATTCTGCTGTCCTAGGAGAACACCTATTACAGGTAAGCAACTGCGCTAAATCAAATCCCAAAGCATGGTACAACATTAAAACGATAAAAATACTCAAATACTAAAAATAATAAGATAATATAAAGCAATAAAGCCACTGCCCACCAAACAATATAAAACAGTACTATAAGTACAAATTATTAAGCAGCATAAAACCTATTAAAAGGACCTGAGCAGTAAATACCTACAGTACCTGAATATAATCCACTTTGAAGCGCTGAAAAAAAAGTGCGAAAAACAGAATATAAATCTAAATAAATAAAATAAAGAAATACATTATTAATAATAATAATAGTAATAAATATAATAAGCATAAAAGCTTGTGTGAACAATCATGTCTTAACTGTTTTTTTAAATAACAGCCTTTTCATATATGAATCTCTCTGGGTAGATTGTTCCATAACTTCAGACCAGTACAAGAAAGTGCCTTGGCCCATGTACTGACAGCCAAGCTATGCAGAACATACAATAACTTTAATACAGAAAATTACATTTCAATCACAGGATTCTTGGCAGATTGAAACCTTTTACTGGATCAGCATAAGAATTTGTCTAAAATTATTGAACAGTAACCAGCTTTTGAAACTACATAAGTCCCTTCTTCAGCTGTCACAGAACCTTTCTGGTTATGACTGCTCATGTACAATATTTTTGTATAATGTTTCCATTGATTCAATAACGGCTATCAGTATACTCCAGGGTTATATTTCAGTATACTCCAGGGTTATATTTTCCAGTCAGTAAACTAAAAATAAAAGGGTCCACATTCACTAGGCTGGTTAGTGAACAAGTTATCCAGCTAAAGTTAGCAGGATAACTTGTCCTTTATATTCAGCAGGATAAGGGCTGAATATAACCGGGTAAGGTAACTATTAGGTTATCTGTCTAAATGGCTTTTGAATATCTATCCCAGTATGTTTTATCTTTACCGCTTCAGATGTGATTGGGGAGGTGGTATATGAATATAGAGACCACTTGGTCTCTGCCGGGTCAGTCTGAGCTAATGCATATTTGGGGGAGGGGGGGGGGGCACAGTTTAAGTGTATGGGTGGTTAGCTCCCCCATATGGGAAATAGTGAATGGTGAGTTCCTCTAATATAAATCTCTGACTACTATTTGTGGAAATTTTGTTTTGGGGGGCAACATGCCTTAGCTATCCTTTGTGTTTTAAGCTAGAGGATGTGATTAAGGCAGTTAGTGTAGCTGGGTTTAAAAAAAGGTTTGGATAAGTTCTAGGAGAAGTCCATAAACTGCTATTAATCAAGGTGATTTAGAGAATAGCCTCTTTAAAGTACTCAGACCTCCATGGAGACTTTTGTTTTCTGTTGGGATATGGGAGGTTTTTTCCCTTCCACCTGCCGTATGCTTTCTATTTTATTAATTGGAACCTAGTTTTCTTTTCCTGATTATTCTAAATTCTATAGGGGAGGTTTCTTTTCCTTAGAAGGAACTTGGGATCATCTGCATTCAGAAGCAGATTGACTTATAGCCATCCAGAGGAAAGAAGGAGAGAGGGTTTTAGTGGAACCCTACAGGGACTCACATTCATCTGTTGAAGATTTTGGAAGCAGTGTGACAAATATGAACGAACAGAAAGGGAGGTCATGAAAGAAAACTACTGGAGAGGTGGGAAATATGAAATTTTGTATTTGGAGATAAATCTAGCTTGGACAAATCTAAATTGGGCCAAAAATTCTAACGATCAACTACATGGGAGGGAAGTTCTACCTCTGGTGTCATGCATGAGAAGGAAAAGACAACAAAATTAATAATTTTGACAATTGGCTTTAACATCTATAAATTTAAAGAAAACATAAAAGTCACAGATTAAGAAACTCATTGTAAGATCATAGGGGAAAAAACACCTGTAAAGTGCATTTCCATCATTTCATAACATTTCAACCAGATCATCTTCCAGTGAGCTTCTTACTGCCTAGCAACTTCTGCACTTATCACTGCTGTATACAAGAACTCTACTTTAGGAAATGACTAAATGCAATGCACAGAGCCTAGAAGATCTATCTTCACTCAACCCCCCCCCCTTCAGGGAATCCTGAAGATAAATTCCATTACCACCATGTGTACGTGTCTTTCTCATCCCTTTTTGCCTTCTTGCACAGTTTTTCACTCTCTTCACAGCTGGTTCGGCTTTGCCGTTAGCTTCTGGGTGCTGTGGTGATGCAGTGACATGCTCAAACTCCCAATCCGTAATAAACCGTTTAAATTGCATGCATGCAAATTGAGGCCTATTATCTGAAATCTCTCGCTCTGGTTGACCATAATATGCAAACTATATCTTGCAATACTTGATTGTGTCTTCCACAGACATGTCTGAGAGCAGTTTTCAACAGTTGTTTTCAAATGTAAGTCTCATTCTCTCAGAAAATGGTGATGTGCGCACTCAGTGGCTATACCAGGTAATAGTTTATCCAAAAAGAATTCATCATTCAGTGGTCCATACTCTCAAACGTGTGATAAAGGTGTCAACATATCTATCCTCCTCTTGTCTGCAGCAACCAAATATGTATCTTTCATACTGTATGTGACATTTTTTGTAGGCCTATAACAGGATTCCAATGCATCAAGGATGGCTTTTGTATCCTTTCTCTGTTCCTCTATTGTGTTTATAAACATGGTGGCATTCAGTATCTATCACCCTCCTCAATGTGGCCGCCTACACTTTGGCTGACTTCTCATTTAAACCTATGGCAAGAGAGCATTCTTCAAATCCTGCTCTGAAATTTCCCAGTTGCTACTTAACTCACCATGTCAAGCTGTTAGTAGCTGCCATGACACAGAAATGCACTCATGCTTTAGCATCCACAAGGGGCACATTTAGTTCTAAGCCAATCAATATCATCACAAACCTTGCCTTCTGGTTCACAGTTTCTGAGACAATTATACTCCAGAAACTCTCTACTTTAGATACAGAGAAGTAGTGCAATTTTGGGTACTTCTGACACCATGTTATATATTTGGAAATAAAGAAACTGAAAGCTGCTAGGGAATGGGTGCAAAGTTGTCAAGTTGTATTGTATTATCCATCAAGCAACACACAAGGTTAAAGTAACAACAAAAACAGAAGTAGCAAACAATAAGATATAACAATCAGCCACAAGGTGGCATCAATCTATAAGTTGACATCTGTTATAGTAAGCATGTTCAAAACTTGTGGGTGACCCTTCATTTAAGCTGATCTCGTTCATCGCAAGAACAGTCTACAGAATGCATCATTCAACACAAACCGAGAGTTGCAGCAGGGACAACGGCATGGGTTCTTTCTGCTCTTCTCTGAGTCCAGGTTCAGGTCATATGTGGCCTCACATCAGCTCTGTTACGTTTTGAGGTGCTAATGCCCTCCTCAGCCCCTCAACTCCCAAACTATGCCTATGCCAAAATGTCCAAATAGGGCAGAAGCAATCTCCAGGTACTCTTGCTCTGCCTGCTGTTATTTGAAATTGGCATCGGCTGGTTCTCTGACCAGCATAATTTTGTTGTACGGAGATACAAAGTTACCTTGCATATGCTAAACCCTCATTTGCAGATTATGTTTCTTCATTTACATGTATGCTTATGCTAATGTCTTTCTTTACCACTTTAAGATGCACAATAAGGAGTCTAGTGGTTAGAGTGCTACAACTTCCCTCCCTATAAACATACAGAACCAATCCAAAGCACGTAAGTTAACCTGTACAATTTAACAACCAAACTATGTTTAGAACGACTAAGATAACTATGTTAACAAGCATATGAATTTTTGGACACTCTGTTAAACATTGAAACTTTGTAAACCATTGTGATGGCGAAACCGAACGACGATATATAAAAGTCGATAAATAAATAAATAGAGCAGTGGGCTACAAGCCAGGGTTAAAATCCCATTACCACGTCTTGTGACCTTGGACAAGTCACTTCATCCTCCATTGCCTCAGGTACAAACTCAGATTGTGAGCCCTCTGGGAATAAGCAAATGTATCTGAGTGTAATCCACTTTGAGGAGACTGAAAGGCAGAATATAAATACAATAAATAAAAAATGAGGTCTTATGGTATAGAACGCTATTTCTGGAATGCATAAGAGGGCATTAATGTACACGCTAAAGTTTATTGCCCCACTGTGTTGTCTCATTTCTTGTAAGTCTAGTTGGAGAGCAGAAATGGTAGGTATGAGAAGAAAAATACATATGCTTGTGTACAGTATAGATAAATGTAAAGCTTGTATGTAAGGATGAGGTACAAATTGGAAGGATGAAACATGTGCGGTATGGGAAAGTGTGAGGCTATTTGAGTAAGAGGAAGTGTTTGGTTTGAAAAGTTGAAGAGTGGAATATAAAGTGAAAAAACAAATAATATAATGTTAAAGAAGTTTTAAATGATGTGCTCTGTCATCAGTTGTGGAGAAAGAGGTAGTCACTAAAAATGTGTATTTTACAGTATGAAAGTGAAGTCAGTAGGGTTTTTCAAAGAGCTGAAGATTTTGTCACCTTTACTCTCATGGGATGTGACAGAGTCTTTCTTTCTTTCTTTAGATATTTATTGCCCACTTCTCCATAGTTTGGAGTGGGGTGCAAAAAACACACATAATAAAATGAACGTTACACCATGAAAAAATAAACAATATACAATTTTTAAAAGCAATACAAATAATATTGCACAGGGAATTGAGAATCTAGCTACCTACTGAAGAGACTATACTTTGATTATGAAGAGGTCATGCTTGAACATCAAATGCCAATTTGAAGAGGTACGTTTTTAAGTTTTTTTTAAACGTTTTTGAGTCTTGGGACGTTGTGTAAAGGAAACAGAAGCGAGATCCTTAGTGATGGCCCAGCCACAGAGAAAAACTTCTCCTGAGTCTCGTCAATGTGCACCAACTTAAATGAGGGAACATCTAAGAGACCCTGGTTGGTAGATCTTAATGTACATGATGTAGTATAAAGTAAAATGCCATGATTTGTTTAAGTTTAATTAGCTAACTTTTCCATAAGAGGAAAAGAAAAGCGACACACCAACTACCATACACTAGAATGTGAACTATGTGGTTATAGCAACGGCCAATATGGAGACATTCAAGATGTGGGTGAGACCAAATGTATTTGAGAATGCGGGCTCAGGTAGCTGAATAAAAATGGCATAGGTTCATGGGTGGATATTCCTTTGTTGGCCATTCTGTGGATATTATGAGGGTAATTTTCAGTGGCCTGTGTAGGGCTAAAGTTTGCATGTACAAAATAAGCAGACTTTAGCCCAAATTTTCAAACTGGACTTATATGCTTTTGTTTATTTATTTAATATATTTCTATTCCATCTTTTTCAATAACCTTGTACAGGGTAAATAAATTTGCTTAGAAAATTAGGTGTGTGCAGAATCCAGTCTGGCATTCACGTACATATTTACACTGGCTCACTAACACGTTGTCAAGTTTCCGCCCTCCTGTTACAGACACGGAGTAGCCCAAAAGGGCACTTGGGACTAGGCCTAGAGTATGCTGGAGACAGTTAAGAGTCTGGCAGTTTGCACACAGGAACAGAGGTGGGCTTGAGTAGCAAACTGCAGTGCTGGCCAAGAACTAGAGTCAGGAACAGTTCACATAGGCTTATCTTGGAAGCTGGCATTTTAGGCAAGAAGCTGAAGTCAAACATAGGTTTACAATGAAGCAGACTTGAACAAGAAGCTGAACTTACAAGCCAGGATACTAGTGTCAGCAACAAGTTCACAATGAAGCAGACTTGGATAAGAAGCCTGACTTATAGGCCAGGAACTGGAATCAAGAGTAAGTTGTACCTTCAGAAAGTAGCAGATTCTGTAGCAAGAGGCAGGTCAGCCTTTGGGTTGCTGCAAACATCTTCCTGCTTCCCAGCAACCCTTTTAGCTGAGCCCTAGCCAATCCCTGTTGACTAGGAGTGTGGCCGCCAGGGCTCTCTGATTCAGATTTATCTCCTAGTACTTCTGCTTGCTTCAGGTGCCTGGCTGGTCTAAAGGCTAAGACTGCAGTTCTGAATTTCAGAGCAGATACCAGTTTAGTTGAAGCTCCCATCAGGGTCTTGTCTTGACACAGGTATACATGAGTACATGCAGATTTACGTGCATATCTTTGGAAATCAAAAGTATGCATATAATAGTTTGCCTGCTCCAAATCTCCCCCTGAGGATGCCTCTTTCTAGTGCACATAAAGGTATGGCCAAAATATCTTCCGTGCATACTTTTACAGGCACAATCCCTTTTTCCCTCCCCTTCCCAGGCAATTTTCAAAAGCCCATTTATGTGCCTAAAAATGCAAATTCAGTCTCTAGTGGAGCAATTTTCATATCTGCCTGCATATGTGGATACCCACTGACTTTGCACTAGTTTTCAAAAACTGACCTGGTAAAATGTGTCTGTAGAGATTCACAACTGCTTTTTCTGTGGTACTTTTTCCTTGGAAAATAACTTGTAATTTTGAAAATGCAATCTATGTTTGATGTTGCCTTTCCAACCTAATCCTAGCAGGTACAAGTACGCACTTTGTGGGATGACACACATACTTTTGCCAGTGTAGAAGGCAGGCAGTTTTCAAAAATACCTACAGTACCTGCATGCAATCTGCTATGAAGCACTTGAAAGGAGAAATACAAAATAAATACATAAATTTGCCCTTTCACGTGGGTATATTGCTATTTACCTGGGTAAATAACTTTTAACAATTGCCCTCTATTATATATATATTTATTTAAAACAATTTTATATTCCACCACTTCCACATCTAATGTACAGGGTTTATTTACAAAATAAACATTCTTAATATGCATATCCATAAACAATTCATAAAACATTAAACAAACCATTTCCAACAATAACAATACATTAAAAACACAAAACCACAAAACCTCTATAGGAATAAATTCCATTTCCAGTGTACCTTAAGCCAATTTTCAAAGAAACCTATCTGGATAGTTTCTTCTTGAAAACTGGCTTAAGAGATACAGTGGTACAAAAACTGTACTTTGATTCCACTATTTGTGCAGCTGGGATTCTGAGGAAAAATTGTACACATGCACTTGAAAATTCAATGACACATGTGTACTTTTCTCCCTGACCCAAACTCTTTAGTTCCCTTTTAAAAACTGCTCTTACAGAATTGCTGTGTATGATGTGTTTTCACAGTTACGTATTTCTAGGAACAAGATGAGCAAGTAAAAAATAAATATGGCACACCATGCTGAGATTGATTTGTGTTTCCAAAGTCTATTACTAAAATTTGATTCTGCATATCAGTCCTAGAGCTTTGAGACAATCTTCTTTTGACAGAATAATTAATTTAAACCATATGGGAATACTTTTGTCACATATACACTCACTGATAAAAAAGTTCGACTTGGGCAACATTGTTACTTAAGTTATCTGTAAATCCCAGGAGAATATAACATATCCAATGTCTCAGAACTGAATAAGGAGTGTTTATGTCAAATTAAAAAATTTACACCGACAATCTTTGAGAAATGCAGTTTAGAATATTTGATTAAATTGTAACATTATACTGTGTGGGTAAAGCAGAATGACTGCTTTCCAGTTTTTGTAGCAGCAGCCCACTCTGGGATCAGCTTTCTGGGAGTTTTTTTATTCACTTCTTAAATATTGTTACCATTCAATAACTGATTAATAGCAAGCTACTTTCTGTATAGGGCCTGAGTCACTAAGGCTTCTTTCCCATTCTTGTCTATGGGTAAATAGGCCTTGATGGACGGGCCCTAATGTTTGGTAATAGGGGCCAACTCTCACTTGGGAGCATATGCATTAAAATTCATACTAACATTATTTTAGCATGCATATGGTAAAAATTTTAGTGGCACACTACAAAGGCACTTAAGGGACAATGCACTACTGAACGGGGATTGGCTTCTGAAGGGGAACTTGTCCCCTCTCTGACAGGGAAGGGACCAATCCCCAAATACCTTTATCTGAGTATATTCAGTGGCACTTTGACCTGGATAAGTGCCACTGAATATCTGGGAAAAGTTACCTGGATGAAATTATCCAGGTAACTCTGCCCTTCACCTGGCTTTTGAGTATTGACCTCTACATTTTTTAGTGTGCCTGCTAAAATTAGATTCCATAGCGCACATGTGGAATTAGCATGTAGATTAACAGAAAAAAACTATTGGGTGTACATACTAGGGATGTGCATTTGTTTTCAATGAATGTGTAATCCGCAACGCATAAGTCCCTGTTTGTTTGATTTGTGGGTTCACAAAACGCATGGTGATCCCCCACGAATAAATCATATCATATTAGTTTCATTCTTTTGGTTCGCAGTGATTTCTTAGCGGCCGTTTGAAATAGGAGAAGGCCATGTGGGAGTATCCATAAGAAAACTAGCCCTTTCCTATGAGTCATAAGTGACCTCACAGTCCTGTCATAGAGTGGGTCAGACAGGTTGGCAAGGAGAAGAGAATACAACCTATCAGAGCTAAGCATTTTTCTAATGCTCTCACTAAGTGCTCTGTGATGCTGTTCCTGATGACGCTGTACTATTTATACCTTAAGCACACGGTGTGCCATGCTCTTTCTTTCCAGGGGTGGTCCGGGGAGGTGGCTTTACTCAGAGCTAGTCTGAATGTCTCAAATCTGTATTCAATTGCTAGCTACTTTGATAGAATTTTCCATTGAAAAAGATATTTGTTGTTTTTTTTTGCTGCAGTGCCAGCCAGCCAACCAGGCTTTTTTTGACTGCACTTTTTTTATTGAACTCAGACAGTCTCTCTGTCTCTCCCACTGAGACAAGCTGCTAGCAGTGGCATTTTGCTGCTTATCTTACCACCCCCCCCCCCCCAGGGTAGGTAGTTGCAGCCATAGGCAGGGTGTGGGTGGGAGATAGTGTGAGTTGGTATTTTCAAACAAGTAGCAGCATCACTAGGAATTGTGCTGGCTCAGGCTTCCAGTCAAGTCTTTTCTCTCCTGATTCATTTTTTTGTGCACACAGAGCAGTCTCAGTTGTAGTGTACATCAAGGCACTGTACTGTGTCTGTGAGCAGTTTTGCAGACTCACATATATTGGGACAGCAGTGCTCTTTGAGCCAAATCCCCAGTAGGCCTCTTTTGTAATTACAAGTTTGGTGTGTGCACATACAGCGGTCCCAGTTGTAGTATACATCAAGGCACTGCATCATGTGTCTGTGGGAAGTTTTGCAGAGACACATATATTGGGACAGCGGTGCTCTTTGAAGTCAAATCCCCATTAGGCCTCTTTTGTAGTTACAAGTTTGGTGTGTGCACATACAGCAGTCCCAGTTGTCGTGTACATCAAGGCACTGCATCATGCATCTGTGGGCAGTTTTGCAGACTCACAAATGTTAAACAATTTTTATTACTTTTTCCAACATAGCATCAAACACAATACAACATGTTGAACACAGTGGTTCTTCAGCATTCAACATCTCGAAGCAATATCTGATAGCAAATCAAATAGCGAACACCCCAACTGATCGCCCACCCCTCACCCCCCCTCCCAACTAATACCGACCAGTGTATACTGCGATGCGAGTGCTAGATCACAACAGTCAGTAGTCCCAGTACAGACCAGTGAATAAAGGATTTCAGTCATTCAAAATCCAGCTGCGCGCTTTATGAGTCAAAGTCTGTAAATTCGGGTTCCAGAGCTGGAGGAACGTGCTCGAGCCATCATCTGTTCCATCTGCATCAAACGATGAAAATGATTCCTCCAGGCCCAGAACGATGGGCCTGTCGCTTTCTTCCACTGAAGAAGTATCAATTTCTTCCCTACAAAACAAGCTTTCATAAACAACAGACGAGGTCCCACATCTTGGATACGTAACAGGGGAATACATTCAAAGAGTATCAAAAGGGGAGACACTGGCAAAGATACACCCAGCAGTCTAGCCAGATAACTTATAATGTGCCTCCAAAATTGTTGAATAATCAAACAACCCCAAAAGAGGTGTGAAAGGGTACCAATTGCCTGATTGCAAGTCCCACAGGTTGCCGCCCGCACCAAAGTGGAATGGAAGGCCACCTGTGTAGAGACGTATGCTCGCCAAAGAAATTTATATTGCATTTCTCGATAATAGGAGTTCGGAGAGACCTTTGCAATATGCTGAAAGCAGGCGCGTAATTGAACATCCGTTACTTGGAATATTCCTTCGCCTTTCCAGCATTCAGCTAAGGCCAGGCTCGGAGACTTATAAGTTGCAGTCCGTAACTTTTTATAATAATGCGAGAGCGATGGTATTTTTACTTGCTTCAGCAGAAAAAAATCAGCTACAACCCGGAAGCCACTGGGCATAAGGCTGGCTTTCGGTAGGGACTTGACATAATGGGAGAGCTGCAGATAAGCAAACACAGAGAGATGCCGCAGATCATAGAGTTTAGACATCGTTTGGGGAGTGAGGAGTTGTCCTGTGGCATCTAAAATATGACCTATTTGAGTAATTCCCTGGGTTGCCCATTCTTTAAAAACTGTGGAAGAGGAACCCGATGAGAAATATAAATTGCCTTGCAGGGGCAAAAGGTAAACACACCCTTGTGGCAACAGAAACAATTTCAGGAATTGAGACCAGGCATGTCGCACCGGAGACACCAAACCAGCCAAGAGTTTGGGCAGGCTCAATTTGTTCCACAAGGCCTGCAAGAAAAAGCGCAAGTCACTGGAGCCAAGGACAGTGTGCTCAGCCTCCAAATTGATATAAAACCCTTCACCAATCAGCCACTTCCTCACTACTCTTAAGTTACTTGCTAGATTGTACAGACGAAAATCAGGGACACTCAGACCCCCATCTCCCCATTTACTCTGCATCCAGGAACGTGCTATCCTGGATTTCCTCTCCTTCCAGAAAAAATGCCGCATCCCTCCCTCTGTTTAACCTTGAGGCGAAGCACCAAGTTCTGAAAGTCATACAGCCATTGGGGTAAAATGATCATCTTAAACAGATGTATGCGACCCCCTAGAGATAACGGGAGAGATTGCCATTTACGCATCCTTTCTAGAGTGGAGGCCACTAAGGGAGGTATATTCAAGTCATATAACTGGGACAGCTCAGTAGGCAGATAAACACCTAAGTATCGTATGCACCCTTGGGCCCAAAGCAGGAGAAATGGACCTTCCCATCTAGAACGCAGCGCATCTGTGTATGCCAGCGCTTCATACTTGTCTTAGTTTAGCGAAAGCCTGAGAAAGAGCTAAACTCATGAAAAAGGGACAGCAAATTCGGTAAAGAGGACTTGGGATTAGTAAAAAAGACAAGAAATCATCGGCGAAAGCCGCATATTTGAAAGTCTGTGTTTGAAAATGAACCCCCTTAACCTGCCGGTTGTCCTGAATAGCCAAGAGAAGAGGCTCTAGTTTTAGTAAGAACAGCAATGGGGATAGGGGGCACCCCTGCCTAGTTCTCCGATGAATTGGTAAACTCTCAGATTGAGATTGATTAACCACTATTCGCGCCATAGGGCCTTGGTAGAGGAGATGAATTGCCTCTTGAAACCTACCGGTAATGTTCATCGCCTCCAAAATATGAAATAGATAACACCACTCCACCCTATCAAAGGCCTTTTCTGCATCAAAACTTATGGCCAGATATGGCTCTTGAATTTGCTGACAGAGCGCCATGGCAACCAGTACTCTTCTGATATTGGTGGATGCGTATTGCTTTTGCACAAATCCAACTTGATCTGATCTGATCAAGGAGAGTAAAAACCAGGCCAATCTGTCGGCCAAAATCTTGGCCAAATGTTTCTGGTCGACATTTAACAGGGAGATGGGTCGATAAGCCGCAGGAGACTGTGAATCTTTCCCCGGCTTGGGAATCAGTGTTATATAAGCTTCATTACTTTGTCCCGGGTAAAAGCCCTGGTCAATCAAGGCATTAAAATTATTAGTGAGTGAGCCTACCAGGACGTCAGTCAAAGTTTTATAATATTCGGCGGTAAAGCCATCAGGGCCCGGTGCTTTATAACGTTTCGCTTGCCAAATAACTTGCCTGGTCTCTACCTCCGAGATTGGCTAATTTAGCTGGGCTTGTTGGTGAGATGTAACTTGAGGCATCTCTATCTTATCGCAAAAGTGACGACTTCCCTCCATGTCTTGGGATTCAGCAGTATAAAGGTTTGCATAATAATCTTTGAAAATCTGCAAGATGTGGGGGGTATCCATCACCAATTGTCCCGTTGGGGATTTAAGTGCAGCCACATAGTGGGACTTTCGTCGTGCCCTAATCAAATTAGTCATTATTCTACCCGATTTATTCTCCATTTGAAACAGCTTATGCTGATAATACAACACACTTTTCTTCGCTCTTTGGTGTAACAGAGAGTTAAGAGCGTTTTGTACTGAGAGGTAGAGCTTTCTTTGGGCAGGAGAATTGTCATGTAGGAGTTTCTGCTTGGCACTATGGAGTTGGGAACTCAAAGTAAGAATTCATTTGTCTAGCATTTTCTTCCTGTGCGCCACATATGAAATGATCTCCCCCCTTAGAACCGCCTTGGAAGTATACCAATATAGCACCGAATTGCCCACGTGTGGTGCATTATAGGAGGCATATTCCTTCCATTTAACCTGGAGATGTTCCCGCAAACCCATGTCCCCATCTAGATAGTATAGAAATCTCCATCTCAGCAACCTGGGAGTCCCACCGGGGCAAGTCAACTCCACCCAAACTGGAGCGTGATCTGAAAGAACAATGTCATCTATTCCCACCTCTGTGAACTTAGAAACCAAACCAGTACTCAGAAATATATAGTCTAGTCGGGAGTATGTGGCGTGAGCCCGTGAGAGATGGGTAAAGTCCCTTGTCGTAGGGTTTAAAATACGCCACGCATCCACCAAATCTAGTTCATGCTCTAAAAATGAAAATGGCTTACCCCAGTGACTTCTGCCCTTACCCGTGGCCCCTCCCCTATCTAATTGGGGATCTTTAATAGTATTGAAATCACTGCCCATTATAAGGTTGTGATTCAAGTAAGGTACTAAGTGATCATGAATAGTTTGGAAAAATGCCTTACTTGGGTTATTAGGTGCATATAGATTACACAGCACTATCGTATTTTGAAAAATCTCCACAATTAATATAATAATATCGACCCTTAGGGTCCTTGATTTCTTGTTTAATGGAAACGGTTAAGTGATTGTGAATCAAAATAGCGACACCTGCTAGTAGCTGAGGCAAAATGTACTGATTCCACCCAGTCTTGGCATAGCTTCTGATACTCCACATTGGTGAGATGCGTTTCCTGTAGGAGTACCTAATCAGCCAATTTCTTTTTAAGAAGGGTGAGAATTTTCGTTCTTTTAATTGGAGAGTTAATACCACATATATTCCATGAGAGCAGGCGCATGTGTTGACTTGCCATTTACCACCACCTCAAGAGAATTACTGAAAAAAGTTAAGAATGAAATGAGAAACAGGGATCCTCCCAGCTGAGATCCCCATTTTACTGCTTTCTGTTGCCTAGGACTCAGTATGAAACAGTCAATGCACCCCCAGACCCACATTGCAGCATACATATCCTTTGTAAACAACAACGTAACCCAAGTCCCCCCTCCCCCTCTCCTTCCCCCCCTTCCTCTCCCTTCCCCCTTATAAGTAGAGAAACTCAGCTCTGCAGCTAGTGGAAATCATTTCAACGCAATCGACATTTCCACCCTCCCCCCACCCCATCCAACCCCCAAGCTCCCCAGCAACAATGAAGCCCCCCAGAATATAGATATATGTAATAAGAAAAATACAGACATATGTAATAAGAAAAACAATAAGGGTTCCCAATAGGCAGGGATTACCCCATTTGCATATTATAAACATTGTCCAATGTGTCCCATAACCAGTGAGTCAAGTAGAAAGGGAACAAAAAGAAGAAAAACTTTCTGGAACTGAGAACAAATTCAGTGCCGTGGCTGTAACTTAGGCAATGGAACATAGGCAGGCACACTACCGGCCACTTTCACGGGAGCCCGCTGGCAGAAGCAAAATGAAAAGCCCCACTAACAAACAGCAGATAGGCTCCAGATGCCGCCAAACAACGCATCACAAAAGGGATAACCATAACGAGGAAAGGGAGCACTCCCCACGAGGTACCAAAGCCTGAAAGCCTCAGAGTTTCAGCACCATTTACTTCTGGCATCCTCCCCAGCAGGATAGAGGCAGTCTTCTTACTCACGGACACGAAGCTCCAGCTAACTCAGATGCAGATGATTCTAAAGCCGCGAGATATTCTTGGGCCTCCGCCTGAGTATTCAACCAACGGACGCCATTTGAGGTGGGTACTCGCCGTCGCGCAGGGTAGACTATGGTTGCTCGCAAGTTCAGGGCACAGAGACGGTTACAAAATGGCGTCAGCGTGCGTCTCTGCTGACTGAGGCCCGCAGAAAAATCCTGAAAAACTAACACTTTGCTGTTTTCAAATTCAAGCCCCTTCTCAGCACTCATAGCGCGGAGGATCAGAGATTTGTGCTGAAAATTCAGTATTTTTGCGATCGTGACCCTCGCCGCCGAGCGTATCTCCTCCAGCGCTATAGTCAGGAGTACATCAGAGACAGCCCCTTCGTCTTCCAAGGCCTGCTCAGGTGGTCGAGCCTTTTCTTTTTCTTTCTCCTTTCTCGCTGCCCTCAAAGTCATTCTGCTGGATGCAAGCAAATATGAGTGCTCCCGATGATATTAAACTAGGATATCCACTTTATACTGTGTTGGGGGCCTCATACGGGGTGGGATGGAGGTAGAAAGGTCGAGAAGTGAAATCCCATGTCTGATTCCCTTACTGCATCACGTGATCTTCATCTTGCAGACTCACTTATATTGGGACAGCAGTCCTCTTTGAAGCCAAATCCCCAGTAGGCCTCTTTTGTACTTACAAGTTTGGTGTGTGCACATACAGCGATTTCAGTTGTAGTGTACATCAAGGCACTGCATCGTGTGTCTGTGGGCAGTTTTTCAGACTCACATATATTGGGACAGCTGTGCTCTTTGAAGCCAAATCCCCAGTAGGCTTCTTTTGTAGTTACAAGTTTGGTGTGTGCACATATAGTGGTCCCAGTTGTAGTGTAAATCAAGGCAATGCATCTTGCATCTGTGGGCAGTTTTGCAGACTCACATATATTGGGACAGTGGTGCTTTTTGAAGCCAAATCCCCAGAAGGCCTCTTTTGTAGTTCCAAGTTTGGTGTGTGCACATACAGCAGTCTCAGTTATAGAGTACATCAAGGCACTGCATCGTGCATCTGTGGGCAGTTTTGAAGACTCACATATATTGGGACAGCGGTGCTCTTTGATGCCAAATCCCCAGTAGGCCTCTTTTGTAGTTACAAGTTTGGTGTGTGCACATACAGCGGTCCCAGTTGTAGTGTACATCACGGCACTGCATCGTGAGTCTGTGTGCACTTTTGCAGACTCACATATATTGGGACAGCAGTGCTCTTTGAGCCAAATCCCCAGTAGGCCTCTTTTGTAGTAACAAGTTTGGTGTGTGCACATACAGCGGTCCCAGTTGTAGTGTACATTAAGGGACTGCATCATGCGTCTGTGGGAAGTTTTGCAGACTCACATATATTGGGACAGCGATGCTCTTTGAAGCCAAATCCCCAGTAGGCCTCTTTTGTAGTTACAATTTGGTGTGTGCACATACAGCGGTCCCAGTTGTAGTGTACATCAAGGCACTGCACCGTGCATCCGTGGGCAGTTTTCCAGACTCATGTATATTGGGACAGAGCTGTTCATTCACCAATAAAGAAATAATTCTTTTAATTGAAATCCCTAGTAGGCACTAGGCAATGACATTAAATCCATGATGTCAGGGAAAGGTAGACGTGGTCGAGTGATTGGGACTGGCAGAGGAGGCACTTCAAAAGGCAGTGCCAGTTCCCCATTAAAGTTAAAAATGGAGCTGTTCCAATCTAAAATCTCTGGAGGGGCAGGCAGTTCCATCCGGAAAAAACTGAAATTTAAAGATGATGCACCACCTGTTTCTGACCCTGTAGTTTTAGAGATGAGGGAAGGGGAGGCTGAGTCATGCAAGAGAAAAGGACGAGACCCAAAAGCAGCAGACTCGACTTAGAGTTGAAAATGTAGCGCAGGCATTGTTTGCTTCTGATTCTGATGAAGAATCATCTTGTGTGGGATTCTCATTATCAGAAATGGAAGAAGTAATAGCTGAAGAAGGTTTAGGAGGATTAGTTAGTTCTGTCTTAGCCTCTACTTCAGTGCTGCAGGGGAGAGATGAAACTGATGATGAGGAGGAGGAAGAGCAGTCAGCGCAGGCACAGAGTGTGACTGATGCCCCTGGCATTGCTTCTCAGGGTGCACCCACTACTTCAACTCCAGTGCCAGCATCCACCCCAAAGGCTATAGAGAAGGGATCATGAAAGAAATCTGTGATCTGGAGCCACTTTAAAGTGATGGAAGACCAGTGTTTTGCTCAGTGTAATTACTGTGCCAGGGCTATTAGCAGAGACAAGCAAATGGGACATCTAACAAATTTTGGCATGACGCATCATATGCAGAAGCAACACCCAACAGTACTGCCATCTGGGTATGGTGGCAGTACCAGTCAGGGGATCCCTTTTTACAGGCAGCGTAAAGTGGTTGAAAAGGAGCAGAGTCACCCCACGCCCTCAGCCCCTTCTAGCAGTCAGATGGCAGGCCAGCAGCCCCCTGCCATGTGTCAGAAGCAACAGTCCACCATGGAGGAAATGGGGTGGTGTTTGGTAACGCTATCCCAGGGAAGGAGGCCAGGCAGCCTCAAAAGTTGTAACCAGGAGCATTGGGGAAATAATTGCCCTTGATGACCAGCCCTTGCAGATAGTGGAGAATGTGGGTTTCAAGCATTTGCTGAAGGTCTTAGTTCCAAATTACAAAGTCCCCTCCAGAACCATATTTAGCAGAAAGGTCATCCCTAGCCTGTACAACCAGTGTCACAGTCGTATTCAAGCACTGCTAGCTAAGGCACAGAGGAGTGTGCATTTCACCTGCGATATCTGGACCACCATGAATGCTGCACACTCTTACCTCTCCCTGACAGCACACTGGTGGGACCTGGCTGAAGCAGGGGCAGGCAGCAGCTCTATTAGTGAACAAGTATCAGGGTGGAGGAGGGCTTTACTGCACACCCACCTGACAGATGAGGCTCATACCTCAGCCAATATTCTAGCATGCATCAGACAGATGCTGGCGGGCTGGCAGCTATACCAGCAAGACAGGAATCCTCAGGCAGGGTTCTTTGTCACAGCCAATGGTGCAAACATGATAAAGGCAATATGTGATGGGCGCTTTCAGAACATATGATGTTTTGCACACACTCTGCATCTGGTAGTGAAGTCAGCTCTGGGGTTGGAGTCAAATCACCAAGAGAATGAGTACCTGCATATGTTAAAACACAAGCGCAGGAACATAGCAGTGCATTTCCACAGAAGTGTGAAGGCGGGGCAGGTTCTCAGACAAAAGCAGACTGATTTGGAGATACCTCACAAGCGTCTCATTCAAGACATTGGCACCCGGTGGAATTCCACCTATATGATGCTGCAGAGGTTAGTGGAGCAGCAGACACCATTTCATGACCTTTCTCTGGAAATGGAGATAGATGTGCATAGTCCCCTATGGCATCATGATTGGTTAGTCATGAGTCAGATGGTAAAAATCATGAAGCCCTTCAAAGATGCCACGGAGGAGCTGAGTTCCAGAAGTTCCACCTTGGCTGACATCATCCCTATAGTTAATTTTCAGGAGGAAAATTTGGAGGGCTTTAAACAGGAAGAGGGAATACATCAGAGGTCCTGCATTGTCTGGACTTTTTGCAGAAGCAGGTGCAAGAGAGATTAAGACCTTTAACAAAAGACCACACATACATGCTCGCCACAGTCTGTCATCCCCGTGTGAAAGGGAAACTCGCCCTACAGTCCGATTGTCTCACATTTGTGAAGGACCTGCTGTTACTAAACATCCATGAACAGGAGCGCCATAGGCAGAGACAGATTAGGCATAAAGCAGAGGAGGAAACAGCGGGCACTTCAGAGAGTAGTTCTAGCCCAAGCAGGAGCTGCACTCTGTCAATGACAGCTAGTACTTCTTGCTCCACTTCAGTACCCCAAAGTCATGTTGCTCATAAACAAGCATCTGTTCTGGAACAGGCTAGAGCGAAAGCAGCTGGCAAGAAGGACTCTCAGCCCACCCAAGCAAAGGAGACACCAGCACATATGTCAGTGACATGGTATCTCACAGAGCCCACAGAGGACATGCAGACAGATCCACTGGCATATTGGGCACACAAGTCCACTTTCTGGCCACACCTAGCCAAAGTGGTTCAGCAATATCTGTCATGTCCACCAACCAGTGTGCCCAGTGAATGTGTATTTTCAATGACAGGGGATATCATGAGCCCTCACTGCTTAAGGCTGGCACCAGAATCGATGGAAATGCGAGTGTTTTTGAAAATAAACATGCCTTTGCTTAGGTTTCCAAATTTTCCCTGTGAATGGCAAGATGAATAAAAGCAATTTAAAGCCTTGCAGCAGCTCCTACTGCCTTATATGCTCCAGATAATATCAGCACATGTTCTTGACTTCAACTGCTGTGCCTGTCTGTCCGGCCCTTACATCACTACAAGGGCCTGACCTCAACCGCTGTGCCTGTCCATCCAGACCTTTCATCACTACAAGGGCCTGACCTCAAACGCTGTGTCTGTCCGCCCAGGCCTTAAGTCCCTACAAGGGATTGACCTCAAATACTGTGGTTGTCCATCCAGCCCTTATGTCACTACAAGGGCCTGACCTCAAATGCTGTGCCTGTCTACAGTGTCCACTGTCCAGCCCTTATGACACTACAAGGGCTTGACCTCAAATGCTGTACCTGTCTGAGTTTAGTTCTAGTATTTCTAATTTCAGTTTCATGTATTTGTGCATCACTTCTTTACAGAATATTCTTTTTCCTGTTTTGCAACATTTGGAATGTAAGAACATAAAAAGCTGACGTAAGATGTTTGGAGCTTGCATATTTCATATGCTCAATAGTTTTCATGACCTTCATAATATGGGCCATGTTCCCTAAATCTTTCTTAGGTGCCAACATTAGTGTTTCTAGTACTATAGAAAACTGGTGTAGTTGCACTCTAGTTCATCCTCTGTGTTCCCATAGTTTTTAGAGGCACTGTGTAAACTACAAAGTCAAATTAGGTTGATATTGTAGATTTGGACTTGAGTAGCGGTTTTCTTATTTCTGAGAGCTCTTCAAGTTCCTTTGTCATCAGCTGAGGTGCATAAGTACAGTTAATAGATTCTAGGTATTTACAAGGGCCTGACCTCAAACGCTGTGCCTGTCTGTCCAGGCCTTACGTCCCTACAAGTGCTTGACCTCAACCGCTGTGCCTGTTTGTCCAGGCCCTCTGACCCATGCTGAACCGCTGTTCACATGGAAACCTCCTGCACGTCGACTCGCCACACTTTGAAGGCTCGTGCTCCACTCTAGGGGCCAACAACCCATTCTTGGGAGCCCTTTCCTGCACAAAGGAAAGGGAACTCTCCCCGGGTGTAGACAGCCTATCTCTTAGTACCCGTTGATCCATGTTGAACCAGAACCGCTGTTCACATGGAAACCTCTTCCATGTCGACTCGCCATGCTTTGAAGGCTTGTGCTCCACTCTAGGGGCCAACCCATTCCAGGGAGCCCTTTCCTGCACAAAGGAAAGGGAACTCTCCCCGGGTGTAGCCAGCCTATCTCTTGCTCGCCAACCCATGTTGAACCGCTGTTCACATGGAAACCTCCTCCACGCCGACTCGCCACGCTTTGAAGGCTCTTGCTCCACTCTAGGAGCCAAAACCCATTCTAGGGAGCCCTTTCCTGTGCAAAGGAAAGGGAAATCTCCCCAGGTGTAGCCAGCCTATCTCTTTGCTGCATCCATTGGTCGCAGACAGCTGCAACCGCTCTGCCTCACCTCTCTTTTACCATTTTCCTCCTTCCTTGGAAAGATGGCTGCCTCCGCTGCTGTTTGCCGAAACCCTCGGTGTCTCCGAGTCAGCATGGGCGTCCCCGTCAGCCATGCTTCTTCCTGAGGTCTCCTAGGGCACGTGCGCGCATGCTGCCTATGTTTTTCAATACGTCATGGCGGGAACCTTGGGGGCTGCCCCACCGCATGATGTCAGTACCTCCGGGTATTTAAACCTCCGCTCCGCTCCAATTCAGTGAGTTAGCAAGGACTTCGGTTTTGATACTCTGACCACTTCTAAGCTGTTTGCTTGGATTCCTCACTACCCTTCGGGGTATCTTGCTCCTACGGAAGCTCTTGGTACCTGCTCCTTGGGGGCCTCTCACCTCTACTCGCCCTCCGGGGTTAATCTGCCTAAACTGAAGGATACCTGCTCCTCGGGGGTCCTGTCTGCTTCTTTCAGGAACTCTCAGCGCTCCTAGGTACTCGCACCTCGAGGGCATATTCTGTTCAGGGTATCCTGCACCTCAGACTATGGGTCCCTCTCGTCAACTACCTAAAGAAGTTATCAGCGCTGCTACTCTGTGAGTATCTACGCTCCAGCTCTCCTCATTCCACCCTTCAGGTTCACGGCCTATCCCACTCTGCGTAACACTACCGGACCTTTGCTACATCTGGGTGAGACCAGCAACTACAAAGATTGTCTGAACTTACTACTGCACTGTCTGTTCCTTGGGCAAGATTCAACTCATCAACAGCAGTATAATAAAGCTTTCTTTCCTCAGTGTCTGCTTACAAGAGTCTAGCCAATCGTTGTGGTTCCCTATGGGGCCCCTCCCCGTGGGAGGAGTCATCGCCACTTCGACCAAGAGTCCACAATATGCCACAAACCCAAAAGATTGCTAACTCCATGGACTCGGCTCAGCTCGCAACCATGCAGGCCATTCCTGGCCTAGCCCAGCAGATCACTGAGCAACAAAAGTCTCTGGAAAGCCTGGCTGCTGCCTTCAATCAGTTACATGCACAACTGAATACTTCAGCAACTCCAGTGAAAGAATTGCAGTCTCCGGTGGTGACTGTTATGACTACCGTACCGTTATCCACGCCTACCCGCTTCACGGGTGAAGCAAGAATGTGTAGAGGGTTTGTTAACCAATGCAATATGCATTTTTCTTTGCAATCTACCCTCTTTCCCACAGAAGCTTCCAAGACCACTTATATCCTATCTCTACTTGAAGGAAAAGCTTTGGCTTGGGCTTCACTGTTATGGGAACATGAAGATCCTATCCTGAATAACCTATCAGGATTTCTGAAACTTTTCAAGTCTGTTTTAGATGACCCAGCTTGCCACACCATCACTGGATCCGCTCTGCTCAATCTCCAGCAAGGAAATAAGCAGCTAGCAGACTATGCGATCGAATTCAAGACTTTAGCATCCGAACTACACTGGGACACAGGATGTTTATGTGCTATCTTCATGGAGTGTCTCAACTCTCGCTTAAAGGATGAATTGGTGGTTCGTGATCTGCCTGATACCCT
This sequence comes from Rhinatrema bivittatum, assembly GCF_901001135.1. Classification (NCBI taxonomy): domain Eukaryota; kingdom Metazoa; phylum Chordata; class Amphibia; order Gymnophiona; family Rhinatrematidae; genus Rhinatrema; species Rhinatrema bivittatum. Next base: position 336,090,437 of record NC_042619.1, on the reverse strand, counting down.
TGAATCTCTCATGGAACTGGCTGGGAGATCAGATCGCTGGATTTGAGACCGGACTCAAGAGGCTAAGAGTCCTCGGAAGCCCGTCCTGGGAGCTAACCGTCCTAAACCTGTGTCAATTGCCTCAAGCCTACCGTCTGCACCTTTAGAAGAAGACGAGCTTTTAGGAAAACGAAGCAATTAGGAAGCAATTAGGAAGCTTTTAGGAAGCTTTTAGGAAGACGAGCAATTAGGAAGAAGTCATTTAACTTCTAAAGAAAGATGATTTCGCAAACGAATGGGGTTATGCATGTACTGTGGCCAATCAGGCCACGTTGTCCAAACCTGTCCCATCTGTCCGGGAAACTGGCAGGCCTAGGATCTGCAGGAGGACTCCTCCTAGGCCATTGTCTCTACCAGTCTCACTCTTCTGCGGAGGTCTTGAGTTTCAGACCCTTGTCCTCACAGACTCCGGTGCCGGAGGAAATTTCATCTTAAAACGCTTAGTAGAACATCTACGGATTCCTACCACACCAATAGCTAAGCCATTGCTATCCATGGGAACCATTGCCTGGAGAAGTTTCGTTGATTACCCAGGCCATCGGCCTGTGCACCGGAGCTTTACACTCTGAAACCATCTCTTTCTTCATATTGGAAAAAGCCATGCATCTGGTGGTACTTGTACTGCCCTGGCTACAAGATCATATGCCACAGTTTAACTGGGCAACGCTGGAATTATCCCGGTGGGGACCTGGCTGTCATGGCCAGTGTCTTGCGGAAGTTTCTTCAATGATATGCATGACCACTACACCATCGTTACCAGGCCTACCTCCACAATACGCCTCCTTCCAGGATGTCTTCTCTAAACAAGCAGCAGATGTACTTCCACCCCACAGGGTTTTTGACTGTGCTATAAACCTGAAACCCAATTCTGAGCCTCCAAAAGGGAGAGTTTACCCTCTTTCTGCAGCTGAGACTAAGGCCATGTCCGCCTATATACAAGAGAACCTTCAAAAAGGTTTTATCAGACCCTCCAAATCCCCAGCTGGTGCAGGATTCTTTTTTGTGGGAAAAAAAAATTGCACCTTACGTCCCTGCATCGACTATAGGGTTCTGAATGAAATTACCATGAAGGACCGGTATCCCCTGCCCTTAATTTCTGAACTATATGACAGACTCCAGGGAGCCAAGATATTTTCTAAACTGGATCTCAAAGGAGCTGTTACGGTTCTGGGCACGAGTGCCGCAACCAGACCCTTACCTCCGTGTTCCTGGACCTGTTCCCGCTTCTGTTGGCCTAGTTCGCGGCCTGTTCGGCGGCGTCCCTGCATGGGCCGCACCGCCGGAAAGCCTCCCATGGACGCCTTGCCTCTAGGCGCACGCGCGCGCCACTTGGGTGCTTTTCTAGGCTGTTTCCCACCAGTGGTGACTCTGCCCAGTTCCTGACGTCAGACGCCATGGCCTTGATAAGCCGGCCGCGGACACTCAGTCTTGGCCTTGCAACGGGCTTACCATCCGGTTCCCTGTTGCTCCATGCCCCGGAGTGAGCTGCCTTTGGAACTTGCTCCGTTCCTGCTTGCCTGCTACAGTACCTGCCTGGCTCCTGCTTGCCAGCTACAGTACCTGCTTGGTTCCTGTTTGCCTGCTACAGTTCCTGCCTGGTTCCAGTATCCGAGTCTTGCTACAGTTCCTGCCTGGTTCCAGTACCCGAGTCTTGCTACAGTTCCTGCCTGGTTCCAGTACCCGAGTCCTGCTACAGTTCCTGTCAACTGTTCTGGTCTGGTTTCAAGTTCTCAGATCTGCTCATCAGCCTGCCCGCTCCAGTCTCAAGATCATCAACCCGCCTAAGTCCCAGCGGCCAGGTTCCTACGGGCTCCTCCCGGGGGGGCTTCAGCTTCCAAGGGTGAAGTCTCACCTAAGTCCCAGCGGCTGGGCTCCTATGGGCTCCTCCCGGGGAGCACCAGCTTCCAGGGTGAAGAGCACCTCTACGTCCTGCCTGAACATCTGCCTCCCGGCCTGCGGTGTACCAGAGACATTGAATACCTTTCCCAGTCTCTTGCAGGTCGGCCCAAGGGTCCACTAAACTGAGACTCCATAACAGATTGCAAGGCCATGGACTCGGCGGATGCACCTGTCCCCTTGGACCTGCCAGCGTTGGCCCAGCAGCTGCAGTATCAACAACAGCACCTCGAGGTCCTTACTGGTTCAGTAGGGGAATTATCAGCCCAATTGGATGCCAGGGCCCCGTCCGCCTCAGAACCAGCACCTGAGAGTCAAGACTCTTCGGTGACTCAGCTGCCGGCACCCTCTCGCTACGCTGGAGATATAAGGACCTGCCGCGGCTTTCTGAACCAATGTTTCATACGGTTCTCCCTGTTGCCTCGACAGTTCCCCTCGGATGTGGTGAAAGTAGCTTATATCCTGTCCCTGCTTGACGGGAAAGCCTTAATATGGACCTCTCCCCTTTGGTATGACAATGATCACTCACTAATGGACGTACAACAGTTCATCTCGAACTTCCGACAGGCTTTTGATGAGCCAGCCCGAGTAGCTACGGCTACATCTGAACTGCTGCAGCTCCGTCAGGGGACTTGCTCCTTGGCAGATTATGCTATGGAAATCCAGACTTTAGCCCAAGAAGTAGGTTGGCAGGATGGTAGTCTTAAAGCCATCTTCTTGGAAGGTCTCTCCGGACACATAAAGGATGAGATTGCTGCCCGAGATCTGCTGGAGGACCTCAACGCCTTGATGGAGATGGCTGCCCGCATTGACCGCCGCCTACAACAACGGGCCAAGGAGCAGCACTCCTCCCACCACAGTCCTGCTTCTGTGTCGGCAAGATCCATGTCTTCTCCTAAGACTTCTCGTCCAGACGCTCCCACCTGCGAACCCATGCAGCTGGGATGGGCCCTGCTCTCTGCAGAAGAGAGGCAACATCGCCATTCGTTGAAATTGTGCTTGTATTGTGGCCAGAAGGGCCATTTCCTGGCACGCTGCCAGGAGCATGCGGAAAACGCCAAAGCCTAGGAGGTCGGGAGGAGCTCCTCCTAGGCTGTGCTACAGCTCCTCAATATACCATGCCTGTTACCCTGGAATACCCTGGAGAATCCATCAAGACGATCGTGTTCCTGGATTCTGGAGCCGGGGGTAATTTCATCCTGCAGGACTTAGTCTCCCAGTTGCGAATTCCTACGCATAGATGGGAGGTCCCGTTACGAATTACCTCCATCCAGGGGACGCTCCTTCCAGGACCTATCGTGATGTCCATGGCACCCATTACTGTCCACACCGGGGCGATCCATTCGGAGGAGATAGCCTTCCTAGTGTTGGATAAGGCTGTCCACCCTGTGGTGCTAGGGTTGCCGTGGTTACAGAAGCACTCGCCCACGATTCAGTGGGATACTATACAGATTGTCAAGTGGAGCCCTTTCTGTCTAGCCAACTGTATGAAGGTGCCTAAGGCTCCCGGACCTCCGTTGATGCACTCTGCCCTAGGTCCTCCGGCACCCTATGAGGACTTCACGGATGGTTTTTCCAAGCCCAAGGCGGAGATCCTTCTGCAGCATTGCCCATATGACTGCGCTATATACCTGTTACCTGGAACTATGCCCCCCGAGGAAGGGTATATCCCTTATCATTACCTGAAACCCGGGCCATGTCTGAGTATATCTCAGAGAATCTGGCCAAGGGGTTTATTCCCCCGTCCAAGTCGCCTGCAGGGGCAGGCTTCTTCTTTGTCAGTAAGAAGGATGGCTCGCTGAGACCGTGTATAGATTATCGAGGCCTATATTCTATTGGCGGGATTGGCGGGATCGTTACCCGCTCCCACCAATCCCAGAGCTCCTTGATAGGCTCCAGGGAGCGAAGATTTTCACAAAGTTGGACCTACAAGGTGCTTACAACTTAGTCAGAATTCGTCCTGGAGACGAGTGGAAAACCGCTTTTAATACCAGAGACGGGCATTATGAATATCTTGTGATGCCTTTCAGCTTATGTAATGCTCCAGCAGTGTTCCAGCACCTTATGAATGAGGTGTTACGGGACCTTCTGAACACCTGCATAATCGTCCACCTCAACTATGTGCTAGTCTACTCCCAGGACCTGCCTTCACACCGTCAGCATGTCCGTCAAGTGCTCCAAATACTTAGGGAGCATGGCCTGTACACGAAACTTGAAAAATGTAGTTTCGAGAAGATGTCCCTGCCGTTCCTGGGCTACATAATCTCTGCAACAGGCTTCCAAATGGATCCGGAGAAAGTAGCGGTAATTAAGAATTGGCCTCGGCCGAGGGGTCTCAAAGCGTTGCAACGCTTCCTCGGCTTTTCCAATTTCTACCATCACTTTATTCCTAACTACTCCCGTATTGTGGCCCCGTTGACTGCCCTCACCCGAAAGGGAGCCAACGCGGTGGATTGGCCTGTTCCCACTTGCCAAGCCTTCGAGGCCCTCAAGGAAGCATTCTTGTTGGACACCTGCCTTCGTCATCCTGACCCCAGCCGGCCCTTTGTGGTGGAAGTCGATGCCTCCAATGTGGCCGTGGGGGCCGTGCTGAGCCAGTACTCCAATTCTGGGCAATTGCTACCCTGTTCATATTTCTCGAAGAAATTCTCGCCGGCAGAAAGCAACTACTGTGTTGGTGATAAAGAGTTGCTAGCCATGAAAATTGCCCTGGAGGAATGGAGACAGTTGTTGGAGGGGGCCAACCATCCGGTTACGATTTACACCGACCACAAAAACTTAGCATTCTTGAAGCAAGCCCAACGCCTGAACGCAAGGCAAGCCCGGTGGTCGCTGTTTTTTGATCGGTTTAACTTTACGCTAACGACCCGGCTCTAAAAACGTTCGAGGCAACGCTCTCGCGCTCCTCTGAGGCTGAAGAGAATTCTGACACTCCCCAGTACATCTTGGATCCCATGAAAGTGAGCCTCGCAGCAACCTTGGTGTCCTCCCAAGGAAAGACCATCGTTCCACGTCGCTCCCGGAGAGAAGTCCTCACTTGGGCCCATACCTCCCTCACGGGGGGCCATTCTGGCTGTAAAGGGACCTTAGACCTGTTGAACCGATTCTACTGGTGGCCGATGGTGAGACAGGACGTCCAAGCCTTTGTGGGCTCTTGCCCTACCTGCGCCGTACAGAAGCCGCTCATCGGGAGGCCCAGGAGCCTGTTACAACCATTACCCATCCCAGTGGAGCCTTGGACACACATCTCCACCGACTTTGTCGTGGACCTTCCTGTCTCAGGAGATAATTCGGTCATTTGGGTGACCGTAGACCGATTCTCCAAGATGGCGCACTTTGTCCCCTTGCCAAAGTTTCCTTCTGCACCTGACCTAGCCAATCTCTTCGTTTAACATATCTTTAGACTTCACGGTCTTCCACAGGATATAGTCTCAGATCAAGGACCACAGTTTACTGCTCGATATTGGAAAGCACTTTGCAAACGCTTCAGGGATAGATTTTCAAAGGAGTATGCGCGTACGATATGCGCGTTACCCCCAGAAAACCTACCCCAAACCCCCCCTGCGCGCGCCGAGCCTATTTTGCATAGGCTCGGCAGCGCGCGCAAGCCCCGGGACGCGCGTAAGTCCCGGGGCTTGCATGGAGGGGCGTGTTGGGGGGCGTGCCGCGAGTGACGTGGCGTTTTGGGGGCATGCCACGAGTGACGCGGTGTTTCGGGGGCAGGCCCGGGGGCATGGCGCCAGCCCGGGGGCGTGGTCGAGGCCTCCGGACCAGCCCCCGGATCGGGTGATGGCACGCCAGCAGCCCGCTGGCACGCGCAGATTTACACCTGCTTTCCGCAGACGTAAATCTGCCAACAAAGGTGGGGGGGGGTTTAGATAGGGCCGGTGGGGTGGGTTAGGTAGGGGAAGTGAGGGGAAGGTGCGGGGGGGTGGAAAGAAAGTTCCCTCCGAGGCCGCTCCGATTTCGGAGCGGCCTTGGAGGGAACAGGCAGTGCGTGCCAGGCTCGGCGCGTGCAGGTTGCACAAATGTGCACCCCCTTGCCTGCGCCGACCCTGGATTTTCTAAGATACGCGCGGCTATGCGCGTATCTTATAAAATCCAGCTTACTTTTGTTCGTGCCTGGTGCACGAACAAAAGTATGCGCGCGCGGAAATTTATAAAATCTACCCCTCAGTGTGCAACTTAGTCTTTCGTCTGCATTCCATCCCCAGAGTAATGGGCAAACGGAACGGACTAACCGAACCTTAAAGACCCTTCTCCGTTCGTTCGTGAATGAATGACAAGATAATTGGGCCAAGTTACTCCCGTGGGCGGAGTTGTCGTATAATAATCATACGCATGCCGCTACTGGAAGTTCACCTTTCCTCGTTGTTTATGGGAAGCAACTTTGACCGCTTTTGCCTTCGCCTGAACCTAGTGCACTCCCGGCAGTGCAACTTTCAGCTCGCCAGCTTCTTTCCTTATGGACCTCTATCCAGGGAAAGCATAAGAACATAAGAACATAAGAAAATGCCATACTGGGTCAGACCAAGGTCCATCAAGCCCAGCATCCTGTTTCCAACAGTGGCCAATCCAGGCCCTAAGAACCTGGCAAGTACCCAAAAACTAAGTCTATTCCATGTTACCATTGCTAATGGCAGTGGCTATTCTCTAAGTGAACTTAATAGCAGGTAATGGACTTCTCCTCCAAGAACTCATCCAAACCTTTTTTAAACACCGCTATACTAACTGCACTAACCACATCCTCTGGCAACAAATTCCAGAGTTTAATTGTGCGTTAAGTAAAAAAGAACTTTCTCCGATTAGTTTTAAATGTGCCCCATGCTAACTTCATGGAGTGCCCCCTAGTCTTTCTACTATCCAAAAGAGTAAATAACCGATTCACAGCTACCCGTTCTAGACCTCTCATAATTTTAAACATCTCTATCATATCCCCCCTCAGCCGTCTCTTCTCCAAGCTGAAAAGTCCTAACCTCTTTAGTCTTTCCTCATAGAGGAGCTGTTCCATTCCCCTTATCATTTTGGTAGCCCTTCTCTGTACCTTCTCCATCGCAATTATATCTTTTTTGAGATGCGGCGACCAGAATTGTACACAGTATTCAAGGTGCAGTCTCACCATGCAGCGATATAGAGGCATTATGACATTTTCTGTTTTATTCACCATTCCCTTTCTAATAATTCCCAACATTCTGTTTGCTTTTTTGACTGCCGCAGCACACTGAACCGACGATTTCAATGTGTTATCCACTATGACGCCTAGATCTCTTTCTTGGGTTATAGCACCTAATATGGAACCCAACATTGTGTAATTATAGCTCCGTAAAGCCGCGCAGTCTGCCAAGAAATGGGCGGATAGGCATTGTCAGCCAGCGCCTATCTTCCTTCCAGGAGACTGCGTCTGGCTTAGTACTAAAAATCTACAGCTACGAATCCCATCTCGAAGACTAGTCTCTAGATTCTGTGGGCCTTTCCGAGTCGCCGAATGAGTGGGAGCGGTCTTGTACCAACTACGCCTACCCTCCTCCATGCGCATACATGACGTGTTCCATGTGTCATTGTTGAAGCCTTTTGTTTTGTCTAGATACCACTCCCGGGCTCCTGAACCATCGGATCCTTCAGTACCGGATGATATTACGTATCAAGTACATGAGATCTTGGATGTTCGGTTCCATTAACGACGTTGGGAGTACTTGCTTGCCTGGGAGGGTTGCAGACCCGAGGATAATTCGTGGGAACCTGCCTGTAACATCCTCGACAAGGACTTATTACGGCAGTTCCATCTGGATCACCCAAGTAAACCTGGACCTGCTAATAGGGGGCGTAAGAGGGGAGGTACTGTTACGGTTCTGGCCGCAAGTGCCGCGACCAGACCCTTACCTCCATGTTCCTGGACCTGTTCCCGCTTCTGTTGGCCTAGTTCGTGGACTGTTCGGCGGCGTCCCCGCGAAGGCCACGCTGCCGGGAAGCCTCCCATGGACGCCCTGCCTCTAGGCGAGCGCTCGCACCACTTGGGCGCTTTTCTAGACCGTTTCCTGGCAGTGGTGACTCCGCCCAGTTCCTGACGTCAGACGCCGCGGCCTTGAAAAGCCGGCCGTGGACACTCAGGCTTGGCCTTGCAACGGGCTTACCATCCGGTTCCCTGTTGCTCCGTGCCCCGGAGTGAGCTGCCTTTGGAACTCGCTCCGTTCCTGCTTGCCTGCTACAGTACCTGCCTGGTTCCTGCTTGCCTGCTACATTTCCTGCCTGGTTCCAGTACCCGAGTCTTGCCACAGTTCCTGCCTGGTTCCAGTTCCCGAGTCTTGCTACAGTTGCTGCCTGGTTCCAGTACCCGAGTCCTGCTACAGTTCCTGCCTGGTTCCAGTATCCGAGTCTTGCTACAGTTCCTGTCAACTGTTCTAGTCTGGTTCCAGTTCTCAGACCTGCTCATCAGCCTGCCCGCTCCAGTCTCAAGATCATCAACCCGCCTAAGTCCCAGCGGCCGGGCTCCTACGGGCTCCTCCCGGGGGGGCCTTCGGCTTCCAAGGGTGAAGCCTCACCTAAGTCCCAGCAGCTGGGCTCCAACGGGCTCCTCCTGTGGGAGCACCAGCTTCCAGGGTGAAGAGCACCTCTACGTCCTGCCTGAACATCTGCCTCCCGGCCTGCGGTGTACCAGAGACATTGAATACCTTTCCCAGTCTCTTGCAGGTCGGCCCAAGGGTCCACTAAACTGAGACTCCATAACAGGAGCTTACAACTTGGTGCACATTCGTGAAGATGACGAATGGAAGACAGCCTTTAACACCCGCGATGGACACTTCGAATATCTCGTCATACACTTTGGACTAAGTAACGCACCAGCAGTCTTTCAAAATATGATGAACGACGGGACTTACTATGTCTATGTGTAGTAGTATATCTTGATGACATCCTCATCTTTTCCCAGCATCTACAAAAACATCAAGAGGATGTCAAGAAGGTTTTAAGACGCCTACGGTAGTACCACTCATAACCGAAACTCGAGAAGTGTGAGTTCCACAAGGAATCTGTACCCTTCCTGGGATACATTGTTTCAAAAAATGGGTTTCAGATGGACCCCAAGAAATTAGAAAGCATCCGAGATTGGCCCCAACCTACAGGTCTGAAGGCACTGCGCCATTTCTTGGGCTTTACGAACTACTACCGTTCCTTTATCAAGAACTATTCATCATTAATGGTCCCTCTCACTGCTATGACCAGAAAGGGAGTCAACCCTACCAACTGGTCTCCTGAAGCTATATCAGCCTTCCTGTCTCTCAAAGAGGCTTTTCAAAAAAAGCCATGCCTCCGCCATCCAGATTTGTATCGCCCATTCATCATCGAGGTCGACACATCGGACATCGGCGTGGGAGCAGTTTTGAGCCAGTACAGCAAATCCAATGTGCTCCATCCATGCTCCTTCTTCTGAAGGCGGTTCTCGCCCGCCGAAAGAAATTATGGAATCAGAAACAAAGAGTTACTCACAATTAAGCTGGCCTTTGAGGAGTGGCATCCTTAGCTGGAGGGCGCACAACATCAGATAGTAGTGTACACCGATCAAAAGAACTTGGAGTAGCTCAGACATGCTCAACGACTCAATCACCATCAAGCAAGATGGTCCCTGTACTTTAACAGATTCGATTTCCTTTTGAAATACCGTCCGGGAGAGAAGAACATCCGGGCTGATGCCCTGTCACGATCCTTCTCACCTCAGGATGTGCCTGACAAACCCCGTTACATTATTGATCCCCAGAGGGTGGTTCTTGCAGCCACTCATGTTGTACCTGCTGGAAAGACGATTGTGGCTAGAAATCAAAGGAAGAAACTGTTGAAGTGGGTACATGATTCCTGCCTGGCTGGCCATCCTGGCCAGAGTTGCACTTTGGCCATGTTACAGCGATATTACTGGTGGCCCACCATGAAAAAAGATGTACAAGCTTATGTGGGTTCCTGCACTGTCTGCACCAAGCAAAGGCCACCAGCCAGATGTCCATGGGGTCTGTTTCAACCCCTGCCAGCGCCGGATGAACCCTGGGCACATATAGCAACTGATTTTGTGGTAGACTTACCACTCTCCAATGGAAACAATACCATTTGGGTCACCGTTGATCGCTTCTCCAAGATGGCACATTTTGTAGCCTTACCAGGATTACCCTCAGCCGTAGAGTTAGCGAGACTCTTCATCAAACATATCTTCCGTCTTCATGGAATGCCTAAACATATTCTGTCTGACAGAGGAGAACAATTCACTGCTACGTTCTGGAGAGCCCTATGTCAAAAGTTTGATATCTCCTTGGACTTGACCTCTGCATATCACCCTCAGTCTAATGGACAGACTGAAAGAATGAACAGTATGCTTAAATAGTTTCTACGGTCCTACGTTAATTCAAGAGAGAGTGACTGGGCGGAACTGCTGCCTTGGGCAGAATTTGCTATCAACTCGCATCCTGCTACATCAACAGGGTCTTCTCCTTTTTCAACTTGTCTATTGGCGACAACCACTTCCTCCTCTGCCAATTCCATTATCAGTGGCTTCTCCTGCCGCACAGGCCACTGCAGCAGAGTTATGTCAGCTTTGGAAGCAAACGAAGGAACTTCTCCTTAAAGCAGGACAGAAAGCAAAAAAGATCTACGATGCTCACCATCGAGAGGCGCCTCAGTTTCAGCCTGGAGACAAAGTCTGGCTGAGTACCAAGTTCCTCCGTCTTAAACTACCTTCAGCATGTTTTGCACCTCGCTATGTAGGACCCTTTGCCATTCTTCGATGCTTGGGAAATCTGACATACAGTTTGAAACTACCTCCATCAATGAGAATACATAACGCCTTCCATGTCTCTCTGTTAAAACCCTTGATGCTCTCAGAGTTCTCTAAGAAGACCCCAGAACCCACTAACCTGGACACGGAGGACGATATTGAGTATGCTGTAGATGACATCTTGGATGTCCATAAAAGAGGCAAGACGTGGGAATACCTCATCTCCTGGGAGGGTTATGGACCAGAAGAAAACTCATGGGAGCCTTTGGCCAACATCATGGACAAAGACATGGTATGCCAATTTCATCTCGCACACCCTCGAAAACCCAGACCACCAGGAGGAGGCCCTGGTGGGGGCCTTTTGAAGGGGGTACTGTTGCATCCATCGGTTGCAGACAGCTGCGACCGCTCTGCCTTACCTCTCTTTTACCATTTTCCTCCTCCCTTGGAAGGATGGCTGCCTCCGCTACTGTTTGCCGAAACCTCGGCGTCTCTGAGCCAGCATGGGTATCCCCCATCCGCCATGCTTCTTCCTGAGGTCTCCTAGGGCATTCGCACACACGCTGCCTACATTTTTTAATACATCATGGTGGGAACCTTGGGGGCGGCCCCACCGCATGACGTCAGTACCTCCACGTATTTAAACCTCCGCTCCGCTCCAATTCAACAAGTTAGCAAGGACTTCGTTTATGATACTCTGACCGCTTCTAAGCTGTTCGCTTGGATTCCTCACTATCCTTCGGGGTATCTCGCTCCTACAGAAGCTCTGGGTACCCGCTTCTCGGGGGCCTCTTGCTTCTATTCGCCCTCCGGGGTTAATCTGCCTAACCTGAAGGACACCTGCTCCTCGGGGGTCCTGTCTGCTTCTTTCAGGAACCCTCGGTGCTCCTAGGTACTCACTCCTTGAGGGCCTATTCTGTTCAGGGTATCCTGCACCTCGGACTATGGGTCCCTCTCTTCATTCAACTACCTAAGGAAGTTATCAGCACTGCTATTCTGTGAGTATCTACACTCCAGATCTCCTCATTCCACCCTTCAGGTTCACGGCCTATCCCGCACTGCAGAACACTACCGGACCTTTGCTACATCTGGGTGAGACCAGCAACTACAGAGACTGTCTGAACTTACTACTGCACTGTCTGTTCCTTGGGCAAGATTCAACTCATCAACAGCAGTATAATAAAGCTTTCTTTCCTCAGTGTCTGCTTACTAGAGTCTAGCCAATCATTGTGGTACCCCATGGGGCTCCTCCCCATGGGAGGAGTCATTGCCACTTCGACCAAGAGTCCACAATATGCCACAAACCCAGCACTCTTAACACCCGCTGACCCATGTTGAACCGCTGTTCACATGGAAACCTCCTCCGCTTCGGCCTTCAAAATTCTCGTTTGTATATCTGCTACGTCCACCAGCAAAAAACATTCAGGCGGACATACTATCCCGCTCATTCTCCCCAGAGGACCATGAAGAACCACTACAACATATCATATATCCTGCATGCATCACAGTGGCAGCCACTCGGATGGTGCCACCTGGTATGACAGTCATCCCTCGAAGACTCCGGGACCGGTTCCTAAAATGGGGTCATGACTCCTGCACCGCTGGGCACCCAGGACAGGCCCGGACTTTGGCATTACTTCAGCGATATTACTGGTGGCTGGAGATGTGCCAAGACGTCTACACATACGTGGATTCCTGCCCTGTTTGTGCCCAGCAAAAGATATCAGTGGGTAAACCGTGGGGTTTGTTACAGCCTCTTCCGGCATCCAGAGAACCATGGACCCACCTGTCTACGGATTTCCTCGTGGACCTGCCATCCTCCGGGGGCAACATGGACATTTGGGTAGTGGTGGACCATTTTCCCAAAATGGCTCATTTTACAGCTCTACCCTATCTCCCCTCAGCGGTCCAGCTGGCGCAACTGTTCATCTAACACGTCTTCCGACTCCATGGTCTTCCCCTGCACATCACCTCGGATCGTGGATCTCAGTGCACCGCTAAGTATTGGCAAAACCTCTGCAAGAAGTTCCATGTTGCTCTCGATTACACCGCCACCTACCATCCTCAGGCGAACGGCCAGGCGGAACGCACTAATCAAGCTCTAAAACAATTCCTAAGAATCTACATCAATGCCCGCCTAGACGATTGGGCCTCCTTACTCCCATGGGCAGAGTTCTCCCATAACGCTTATCCTTGCACCGCGACGAGAGCCTCACCTTTCCAAATAGCCTCTCTGACTGCCTAGATGACGGCCGAGAAATTGAAGGAACTTTGGACCCATACTCAGCAGATGATCCAAGAGGCGGCCCAACTGGCTAAAAAAATTCACCGACCATCATTGCAGACCAGCACCTCAGTTCCACCCTGAAGAGAAAATGTGGCTCAGCACTCGCCACATTCGGCTAAGGGTCCCATCCATGAGGCTTGCTCTGCACTTCATTGGGCCCTTTCCCATTCTCCGACAACTAGGACCTGTCACCTACCAGCTCCATCTGCCACCCTCACTAAGGATTCATAACTCCTTCCACGCCTCACTACTAAAGCCCCTGGTGCTCTCATGGCCTTCTCGGAAACCCCCTGAGACCCCTTCGGTCTCCGCAGAAGAAGAGACTACCTACCAAGTTCAGGAGATCCTTAATGCAAGAAGAAGAGGCCAAAAATGGGAATACCTGTTATCATGGGAAGGATTCAGCCCAGAGGAGAACTCCTGGGAGCCCTCGACTAACATCCTCGACAAAAACCTGATTACACAATTCCATGTGGACCACCCCGACAAACCCCGGCCCTTGGGAAGGGGGCTTAGAGGAGGAGGTACTGTTATGAGAACCAGCCACGGAAGGCCGCGGCCGGCTCCCTCCACCTACCGCTCTCGCGCCAGCTACCGGCTGGTCCAGGGAGGGACCCTGGTGGTGGCAGGGCATCGCGGTAGACACGCCTTGCCCCATGGGCTCCGCGCTAGACTTCTGCCGCTAGTGCAGCCTTCTCGACGTGCCCAAGCCCGTCCAAGCCCTTCTGCCTCCCGGCTGCCTTAGGCGAGCGCTCGTGCATCTGAACTACATTTAAAAGGACCGCATCAGGAGGCACCCCGGCACCTCCCGCCTGACCCCGGCCTATATTAAGGCAAGGCTTGCCCCCAGACCTTGCCTTGGCTTCCTTTGGCTCCCATTCCAGATTCTGGAGGTTCCTGTTCCTGTTTCTGCGATCTGACCCGTTGGACCTGTGACCCACGCTTGATCCTGGACTACGAGATTCGCTGCCTGCCCTGACGCACGCTTGACCCCGGACTATGAGATTTGCTGCCTGCCCTGACCCACGCTTGACCCCGGACTACAAGATTTGCCACCTGCCTTGACCCACGCTTGGCCTCAGACTACGAGACTTACCGCCTGTCCTGATTCATGCTTGTATCTGGACCACATGCTCTGCTGCCTGCCACTGCCATGCCATACCAGGACCTCGAGACTCTATGGACCCGAGACCCCACATAAGTCCAGTCGGCCCCAGTACGCAAGGGCTCAACCTGAGGGGAACAAGGGCTGGTAGTGGTGAAGCCCCAGCGGGGTATCGGCCTCACTCAAACCTTGCCAGCCGATGGTGGGGACCCGTGTGGCTCCTCCCCATAGGTAGCGCCAACTCCCCCTCGGCACAAGGATCCACATTCCTAACACCACCAAACTAACAAAAGCAGCAGCCTCCTCCATTCCCTGCCTTAGCGGCAGCAGCAGCTTCCTCCACTTCCAGCCCTCGCGGCCTCGAGAAAGGACTCCCATCCACCGTGGGGGCTGACATTGCTCCTCTTTTGCTCCGCGCTGCTCTTCTTCAGACCACGCCTCTCCTCTCTTCTTTGGGCTGATGCTGCACGCACTAGCATGGTCTCTTCTTCCCATGTGCATGGCTGCTGCACACCACTTCCTCTTCTGGGCCTGGCACAACCTTTGCCCTGTCATATGACAGGGCAAAGGTAGCGCCGGCGCCATTTTCTATCAACGCACTCGTGGCCCGAGAGTGGAAGATCACACCGGGACCCCCCCACTGGACCCCAGGTAATTTAAGACATTTGGGGGGGGGGGGGTTCGGGAGGGTGGGGGATTTATTTTAAAAGGTCGGGGTGGGTTTTAGGGATGTTTTAGTGTGCCGGTTTTCCCGCCCTCCCCCGATTTACGATTTACACGATATTTTAAAAAACAAAACCGTGACGATCCGATTCCCTCCCCCCCCAGCCGAAATCGATCGTTAAGACGATCGATCACACGATACACATCTCTACTTGCCAGGTTCTTATGGCCTGGATTGGCCACTGTTGGAAGCAGGATGCTGGGCTTGATGGACCCTTGTTCTGACCCAGTATGGCATGTTCTTATGGTCTTATCCTCCACAGAAATACTCTTGGCAGCAAAGGACAAACAGCAACTTATTGTCTCTTTCTGACTTCCAGTTTCTTTTCTCAAACTCAGATCTCTCAGTTCCAAGAATCCTAACATCTCTGAATGAACCCCCCCCCCCCTGTGCTTCATGGGATGCATAATTCCTCCCTTATCCCATCCTTTTTGAGGGAAGGAATCCATCATCACTCACCAGAAACACATCCAATTCTTGGAAATTCCACTGCTAGAAGATTCCAATATTAACCAATACACTCATTTCAACCTATGAGTAGTGCCTAAGCTGCCCTGCATAGATGTTGCAACCGTACCTTCCCGACGGCTTCACTCCACCTACCTTTCTCTGTACCTCCTCTTGCTGTGGATGGACGCCTGGCTGCCGCGGCGTCTGCCTGCCGTCCTCTCTGGCGTCCCCGGACCAGCTTGGGCGCTGCCTCCCGCCTTGCTCCACTGGTGCCTTAGGGCGCGTGCCACGAGGCCCTCACTCTAATTTCCTACTTGGCGCGAACCTCAGGGGCATCCCCCTGTGATGACATCACGCTGCCCGGATATTTAAAGCCTACATTGTTTGCTAGCCTTTGAGTTAGCAAGGGGATTCTTACGGATGGGATTTGCTCTCCGTACCCAGCTACTCTGCCTCCAATCTTCTATTGGACTCTTAAGGCTAACGGGGTACCCGCTCCTCGGGGGCCTCACTTGCTTTTCAGGTCGCTGTCAGGAGACCGGTACTCGCTCCTCGAGGGCCCATGTTCCCTGACTTGCTGCCTGCTCCTACCTTGCTACCTTCTCTTCTGCCTGGAAGGATTTGCTATCTTCAACACCAGTGAGTACTACCATCTTCACCTCACAGCTGTTCCCTGGAACTAGGTACTCGCTCCTGCAGGGCCTGCCTCCGTTCCAGCCCTAGTGCCATCTCCTACGTGGAACTGCTGTGTGAGTACATTATCTTCAAGCCTCTCTGCTCTCAGGGATCATGTACTCACTCCTCGAGGGCCTGCTCTCCCTATCCTGGGTTCTCCATACTGGGGCTTTGTGCATATTCCACTGTACTCATTATTCTCAGTTCTCTCCACTACAGCACTGCTACTGGAGGAGTTGCTGTTCCAGTGCCTGAGGGATACTAGCCCAGCTGGGCTACTTCTACTGCTCATCACTGCCACCTCTGGTGGCTTCATCACATTGTCTAATAAAAGATCAATCTCTGTGTTTGTGTGTCCTAAGCTGAGACTGACCTGTGGCCCGTCACGGGACTTTCCCCCATGGGTGTGGTCAGCTGCCACAGAGTCCAAGGGTCCACCCAAACCTCACTAATTATAACATATTGCTAACTCCATGAATCTGGCACAGCTCAATGCCTTGCAGGCCATTCCAGGCCTGGCCCGTACGCATTGCTGAACAACAAAACGCATTGGAGAAACTCACTTCAGCGTTTCATCAGCTACAAGCACAGAAGACGCAAGGCGCTATTTCCAGTAATGAAGGTCAGTTACCTGAAGTAACTATAAAGACTATGGTACCTCTGGCTGCTCCAGTTCGTTTCTCTGGAGAGATTCAAAGAACCAGGGGTTTCCTAAACCAATGCTGCATGCATTTTGCTTTGCAGCCTGCACACTTCCCCACAGCCTACACCAAGACTATTTATATTCTATATTATCTTGATGGAAGGGCCTTGTCTTGGGCTTCAATGCTGTGGTAACGTAAGGAACCAATCCTGCAGGATATTGATGGATTTTTAGAATTATTTAAATCCGTGTTTGATGATCCTGCTTGAGTGACTGTTGCTGGTTCTGACCTGGTGGACCTGAAGCAAGGCAACCGACCACTGGCTGATTTCACAATAGAGTTCAAGACTTTTGTTACAGAATTATGCTGGGAACATAGATGCCTGAAAACTCTCTTCTTCAGAGGTCTGAATACCCGCTTGAAGGACGAGCTTGCTACTCTTAAGACACCTGACCCGCTGGATGAGCTAGTGGCTTTGGCTACTAGAATTGACCACCGGCTTCATGATAAGGTGAAAGAATTCAAGCCTACTAAAGGACTGGTGCTAAACTTGCACCTCGGATGGTTCCAGCAGTACCTGTTGCCAGTGGAGAAGAACCGATGCAACTTGGTCACAGTCATTTGACTTCAAAAGAGAGAAGACTTCGGAAGAGGCATGGCTTATGTATGTACTGTGGACAGGCTGGTCCTGATGTCCCAATATGCCCTATTCATCTGGAAAACGGACGGGCCTAAGTCCTGCAGGAGGACTGTCCTGGCGCCATTTTTCATTACGGCAACACGACTCGAGCACAGGAGGTCGTTCCCGGATCCCCGCTGGACTTTTGGCTAAGCTTGGGGGGGTCAGGAGGCCCCCCCAAGCTGGCCAAAAGTCCCTGGGGGTCCAGCGGGGGTCCGGGAACGACCTCCTGCACTCGAATCGTGTTGCCGTACGGCCGGCGCCATTTTGCAATATGGCCGGCGCCATTTTGCAAAATGGTGCCGGCCGTACGGCAACACGATTCGAGTGCAGGAGGTCGTTCCCGGACCCCCGCTGGACTTTTGGCAAGTCTTGTGGGGGTCAGGAGGCCCCCCCAAGCTGGCCAAAAGTCCCTGGGGGTCCAGCGGGGGTCTGGGAGCGATCTCCTACGTTCGTGACGTCGGGGGACAGGAAGCAAAATGGCGCCGGCGCTACCTTTGCCCTGTCATATGACAGGGCAAAGGTAGCGCCGGCACCATTTCTATCAACGCACCCGTGGCCCGAGAGTGGAAGATCACAAAGGGACCCCCCCACTGGACCCCAGGTAATTTAAGACATTTTGGGGGGGTTTGGGAGGGTGGGGGATTTATTTTAAAATGTCGGGGTGGGTTTTAGGGATGTTTTAGTGTGCCAGTTTTCCCGCCCTCCCCCTTCCCCCGATTTACGATTTTTGACGATAAATCGGGGGAATTCCTATTAAATATCGCTTCTAACGATTTTTGACGATTTAAAATATATCGGGAGAGAGAGTCACGTGATGTGATAGCTGGGAAGTCGTGTCGCTTTCTAGCTCCCGCTCTACCCCGCTTAGCGCGATTACAACGCCGGCCAAACTCATTTTTTTTTGGCAATTGACTCTCTTAAGTGGTTCCCTATGACCACGGTGCGCTCCCGCAGCAAACTGACACCGCCGCAGCCAACGAAAACGACCCGACGGGAGAGAGAGAAACCCCGGGATCGGGACCCCAAAATGGCGACTTCCTCAGAGGGTGAGTGCGCACCGCTGGCAATGCCCCTCACCTTGGCGGATATTAAAAGCGCGATTAAAGAAGCCCTAGATGAAAAATGGACTCTAATAACTGACCAACTTAGTGCGGTCCAGGAGACAATAGCAGCGTTGCCCCCCCCGGTTGGACGAGGTTGAGACCCGTGTCTCGGAGATTGAAGATGCAGCCCTCGCTCAGGATTCCAAGATGGCCGCCCAGGAAAAATCCATCGTGGCCTTACAAGCCAAGGTCGATGATCTTGAAAATCGGGCGCACCGCGGCAATTTGCGGTTTCTTGGGTTCCCGGAACAGCTTGAAGATCATGCCTTATGCTCGATGCTGGAGACTTGGTTACCTGACGTGCTTGATCTTCCTCATTTACGGGATAAACTTGTGGTCGAGAGGGCCCATCGTCTGGGGGTCAAGAACGCGGCTTCGGGCAGACCACGCGTAGTTATCGCAAAGATCCACAATTTCGCTCATAAGGCGGAGATTTGGCGGGCCTCCCGCGCGAAACGTGACCTGCACTATCAATCTCACAAGATCCGTATGTTTCAGGATTTTTCTACTGCGGTGTCGGAAGCGCGGCGGGGTTTTGCCTTGCTGTGCACAACTTTGCATAACCGTGGAGTCCGGTTCGCCTTGCTTTTTCCCGCTCGTCTGCGCATCTGGGTAGCGGACCGGGCACATACCTTCGAGACAGTGCCTCTCGCCAAAGAATTCGTGGACCATATGGACGCATGAGGGACGAGACACGAGGCTTGGCCTACCCGTGGATGAGACATTCTGTGGCACCGGACTGTGAACACGGACGCTCTGGTAGCCCACAGTGCTTGGTATTTTTTTACTTTCTTATAAACTGTTTCAGCGATTGATTTCTCACTACCCCGTATATAACGGGGGGGACTTTTCCCTTTTTTTGGGGGGCAGGAGGAGTATTGTTGACATTGCCGGGTTTTTTTTATTATTTTATCCTGCCGCTTCCTCTCTAAAGGACTAGTAGTTTTACAATTTTTTTTCTACGAATGTCCACATTTTGGGACTGGACTGCTAACTGATCATGAGGAGGCTGCTAGGACAGCGGCTGCTGTGACTTTGGGGCCGATATCTTATTTTGATTACTGAACTCCAGGGGCAGACCGTTGTGCTTTGTAATGTTTATGCCCCGAATGTCTATAATGGTGCATTTTACAATGCTTTATATGCCCATCTCACCCCTTACATGCATGAGCTTTTGCTCTTGGGTGGGGACTTTAATACCATCCGGGACGCGGAGTTGGATGCCTCTATTACTAGACAGCCGGAGCGCTCCATGGGCAGGGGTCCCAGTCTCCTGGAACACACGTTACATGTTATGGACGCTTGGCGCGTGTTGCACCCCATGGAGAGGGACTTCACCCATGTATCCCGGGCCCATGCCTCATATGCGCGGCTGGATTATTTTTTGATCAGTGGGCATGCCTTTTCCCGGGTGCAGGATGCGGGTATTGACAATATCGTTATCTCTGACCATGCCCCGGTTTGGATTGACTTGTGTTTCTCTGACTTGGGGCGGGGGTGTCCTAGTTGGCGATTCCCGTATTTTTTAGCTAATGATAAAAAATTCCATGACTACATCCGTGGCAAGTGGGCGGATTACGTGACTCATAATCAAGAGCACACCCAACAGCCCTGCCTGTTTTGGTATACTGCTAAAACGGTGCTTCGTGGGGAAATTATTTCCTATGTTGCTCACCATAGGAAGACGCTTGACCGGCAGATTGTGAGGCTCAATGCTCAATTGCGGAAAGCTCGGCAGGCCTTGGCGGGGAGGGAGACCAGAGACACCCGCTTTGAATTTCGTTCGCTGCAGATGGCGTTGAATTCCCTGATTCACCAACGGGCCAAAAAGAGTTATATCTATTACCAATTCAAGCTATATCAGTACAGCGACAAGGCCGGCAAATTGATGGCTAATTTGATTCGGTCGGCGAGGCCAAGTCGTTATGTCCCTGCGCTCAGGGTTTCTACCACTGAGGTTGCTCGGGATACTAAGTCTATCCTTCAGGGATTTCGCACTTTTTATACCAAACTGTACTCCTCTACGGATGGGGGGGGGGGGGGGGGGTGGAAGGACCGTGGTTTTGCTCCGATTTACCCATACCCCGTTTAACGGAGCCACAGCGGGAAATCCTTAACCAACCCATCTCTTCTCACGATGTCCTTATGGCAATCCAGCAATTGCATGCCTTTAAGGCACCTGGGCCGGATGGGTACACGGTGGAATTTTTCAAAATCATGAAGGATCAGGTAGCGGGGCCCCTGGCAGCGAGTTTTTCGGATATGGTTTTTCGGGGCGTTTTTCCACCACGGGAAAATATGGCGTTCATCACCCTAATCCCGAAGCCCGGAAAGGACTCACTTTTACCAGAGTCCTATCGCCCAATTTCCCTTTTAAATTTGGACCACAAATTATTCGCAAAAATTTTAGCTGATCGCTTAGCCGCCATATTGCCTACAATAGTTGGTGATCACCAGGTGGGCTTTGTACGCCAGAGATACGCTCTCGCGAATATTAGACGAGTGCTGACAGCGATGACCATGTGTCGTCAGATGGGGGAGCCCCACTTGGTCATTAGCTTTGACGCGGAAAAAGCGTTTGACCGGGTGGAGTGGCGGTATCTTTTCCATTTGCTGGAGAGGATGGGGTTCGGAGGCTTTTTTCTACAAGCGGTACGTTTATTGTACGCTGACCCGCGAGCTGTGATATTGGTGAATGGCCAGCGATCCGAGGCTTTTCAGGTGACGAGGGGAACACGTCAGGGCTGCCCTCTGTCCCCGTTGTTATTTATATTGCAATTGGAACCCCTGTTATTAGCTTTGCACCAGGAGCAGGGAATACGGGGCGTTCGTTTTGGCTCTCGGATTTTTAAGGGGGTGGCCTTCGCGGATGATCTGCTTGTCCTCGTTACTAAACCCCAAGACTCAGTTCCCCGTTTATTATCCCTGGTGGGTTCGTTTGGGGGTTTTTCAGGCTTGCAGATGAATGCTCATAAATCCTCTGTCCTGGCCTATCCACCGTCTGTCTTAGAAACTTGGCAAGGGACCTTTCCATTACAAAGGACTCAGGGCCCCCTTCGGTATTTAGGGATGTCCATTCCTGTTGACCCGGATAAGGT
Organism: Rhinatrema bivittatum; assembly: GCF_901001135.1. Lineage (NCBI taxonomy): Eukaryota > Metazoa > Chordata > Amphibia > Gymnophiona > Rhinatrematidae > Rhinatrema > Rhinatrema bivittatum. Next base: position 336,068,982 of record NC_042619.1, on the reverse strand, counting down.
TTATCAGGCTAATGTCCCGGGCCTGTTGAATAGCACCCTGGACTGTCTGAACAGATGGAAAACTTTGCCTCTATCTTTGAGTGGTCGGATAAACCTTTTTAAAATGTGTATCCTTCCTAAATGGCTTTATTTTCTTCAAAATGTCCCAGTCCTTTTAAAGCGGGTCGACTTATGTCAACTGGATACTATGATGTGACGGTTTTTCTGGCGCGGGGGGAAGTCTCGGATCCCCTTGTCCTGGTTGAAGGCCCAGTGGGGACGGGGAGGACTGGGGGTGCCAGACCTCGGAGCGTATAACTTGGCTTGCAACCTGCAGGTTGTCCGGGATTGGGTGTTGGACACGAGCACATTCAGTCCCCTGGACTCTGAGCGGGCAGTACACTTCACTTACTCTCCCGCCTACACGGTACAGGCACCTTCGGCCACACTTCCCTCGTTTTTGGTGACCTCCCCGTTGGTTCGCCCCGTGCGACTCACCTGGCGGAGGGTGGCGGGGAAGTTGAATATGTCCCCGCACTGTGCCTACCTCCTTCCGGTCCAGGGAAATGCGGAATTTACTCCGGGCATCCACTCCGCGGCTTTTCGGACTTGGCGGGAGAAGGGGGTCACCCATTTGGGACATTTGTTTACTACTGACAGGAGGACTTTTACATTTCAGGAGGCCCGGGAGACATATGGGGTTGGGGCCGCTCATATTTATTCCTATTTACAACTGTCGCACTATCTGAGGTCCCTCCCAGAGGCCCACAGAAGTCCGACCACTTTTCAATCCCTGAAATTCTTATTTCAGATAGAGGGCCGTGCGACCCCCTCCTTGTCTACCTATTATAAAAGGCTACGACTGGATGTGGGGGGCGACATATATGCGCTCTTGGCTTCCCGTTGGAATAAAGATGGGGATTTTGTTCTTACCCCGACCATTATTAAGGTATGTTTTCGCCGTGTAGCCAAGATCTCGGTTAACCAATATTATAGAGAAATGCAATACAAATTTTTATGTAGGGCCTATGTTACCCCTCAGATCGCCTACCACTTCAAAACTGCACAGACAACGGGGTGCCCTCGATGTGGTCAGGCTCTGGGCACCTTATCCCACGTTTTCTGGACTTGTCCACCGAGTAAGCAATTTTGGGGCCGCATTGCAGACTATATGGCGGACCTTTTGAATGTGGTTCTTACTGTCACGCCCCTGTGGCTCTTATTTGGGTGTATCTCGCCTATTCGAATCAGGGATCTTGGCTCACGGCTACTTTTGGCGAAGGCTTGTCTTGTAGGTAAAAGAATCATCCTCTCCAAATGGATGGTCACAGATAACCCGTCTTATTGGGCCTGGCAGAATGGGTTCCACTCGATGATGATCATGGAGAACATGATGGCACGTCACTTTCCCATGGCTAGACGACGTTTTCTCTCTGTGTGGCAATTATACATTCAATCGCTTCCTCATCGTCTGCGGAGTTTGCTGTTGAATGCCTGACTCCCTATCATCTTGGTTTTTTTTCTACATTGTGAGCCGGATGGATCACACCGATTTCTCAGCTGCTCAGCTTTCTTGAGAACATTGTTACCCGAAGACTTCGGGGGTTGAGGGGGGGGGGGGTATTTCTTTATTGTCTAAACTGTATTGTACGCCAGGGATGGGCTCAGACACATCCCCATCCCGGGCGAGTTACCTGTTTTTTGTTGGAAAATAATAAAAACCGTTAAACCTTAAAAAAATATATCGGACGATATTTTAAATCATCAAAAAACGATTCACATCCCTACTGGCAAGTACCCAAAAACTAAGTCTATTCCATGTTACCATTGCTAGTAATAGCGGTGGTTATTATCTAAGTCAACTTAATTAATAGCAGGTAATGGACTTCTCCTCCAAGAACTTATCCAATCCTTTTTTAAACACAGCTATACTAACTGCACTAACCACATCTTCTGGCAACAAATTCCAGAGTTTAATAGTGCGTTGAGTGAAAAAGAACTTTCTCCGATTAGTTTTAAATGTGCCACATGCTAACTTCATGGAGTGCCCCCTAGTCTTTCCATTATCCGAAAGAGTAAAAAACCGATTCACATCTACCTATTCTAGACCTCTCATGATTTTAAACACCTCTATCATATCTCCCCTCAGCCATCTCTTCTCCAAGCTGAAAAGTCCTAACCTCTTTAGTCTTTCCTCATAGGGGAGCTGTTCCATTCCCTTTATCATTTTGGTCGCCCTTCTCTGTACCTTCTCCATCGCAATTATATCTTTTTTGAGATGCGGCGACCAGAATTGTACACAGTATTCAAAGTGCGGTCTCACCATGGAGCGACCGCACTTTGAATACTGTGTACAATTCTGGTCGCCGCATCTCAAAAAAGATATAATTGCGATGGAGAAGGTACAGAGAAGGGCGACCAAAATGATAAAGGGAATGGAACAGCTCCCCTATGAGGAAAGACTAAAGAGGTTAGGACTTTTCAGCTTGGAGAAGAGATGGCTGAGGGGAGATATGATAGAGGTGTTTAAAATCATGAGAGGTCTAGAATAGGTAGATGTGAATCAGTTTTTTACTCTTTCGGATAATGGAAAGACTAGGGGGCACTCCATGAAGTTAGCATGTGGCACATTTAAAACTAATCGGAGAAAGTTCTTTTTCACTCAACGCACAATTAAACTCTGGAATTTGTTGCCAGAAGATGTGGTTAGTGCAGTTAGTATAGCTGTGTTTAAAAAAGGATTGGATAAGTTCATTTTCCGTTTTATTCAAAGTTCCCCTTCTAATAATTCTGAACCGACGATTTCAATGTGTTATCCACTATGACACCTAGATTCCTTTCTTGGGTAGGAGCACCTAATATGGAACCTTTAGCATGGGTTATTTTTCCCTATATGCATCATCTTGCACTTGTCCACATTAAATTTCATCTGCCATTTTGATGCCCAATTTTCCAGCCTCACAAGGTCTTCCTGCAATTTATCACAATCTGCTTGTGATTTAACTACTCTGAACAATTTTGTATCATCTGCAAATTAGATTACCTCACTCGTATTTCTTTCCAGATTATTTATAAATATATTGAAAAGTAAGGGTCCCAATACAGATCCCTGAGGCACTCCACTGCCCACACCCTTCCGCTGAGAAAATTGTCCATTTAATCCTACTCTCTGTTTCCTGTCTTTTAGCCAGTTTGTAATCCACAAAAGGACATCGCCACCTATCCCATGACTTTTTATTTTTCCTAGAAGCCTCTCATGAAGAACTTTGTCAAATGCCTTCTGAAAATCCAAGTACACTACATCTACAGGTTCACCTTTATCTACATGTTTATTAACTCCTTCAAAAAAGTGAAGCAGGTTTGTGAGGCAAGACTTGCCTCACGTAAAGCCATGCTGACTTTGTTCCATTAAACCATGCCTTTCTATATGTTCTGTGATTTTGATGTTTAGAATACTTTCCACTATTTTTCCTGGCACTGAAGTCAGGCTAACCGGTCTATAGTTTCCCGGATCGCCCCTGGAGCCCTTTTTAAATATGGGGGTTACATTAGCTATCCTCCAGTCTTCAGGTACAATGGATGATTTTAATGACAGGTTACAAATTTTTACTAATAGTTCTGAAATTTCATTTTTTAGTTCCTTCAGAACTCTAGGGTGTATACCATCCGGTCCAGGTGATTTACTACTCTTACGTTTGTCAAGCAGGTCTACCACATCTTCTAGGTTCACCGTGAGTTGATTCAGTCCATCTGAATCATTACCTATGAAAACCTTCTCCAGTACGGTACCTCCCCAACATTCTCTTCAGTAAACATAGAAGAAAAGAAATCATTTAATCTTTCCGCGATGGCCTTATCTTCTCTAAGTCCCCTTTAACCCCTCAATCATCTAAAGGTCCAACTGACTCCCTCACATGCTTTCTGCTTCGGATATATTTTAAAAAGTTTTTACTGTGAGTTTTTGCCTCTACGGCTAACTTCTTTTCAAATTCTCTCTTAGCCTGTCTTATCAATGTCTTATATTTAACTTGCCAAGATTTATGCATTATCCTATTTTCTTCTGTTGGATCCTTTTTCCAATTTTTGAATGAAGATCTTTTGGCTAAAATAGCTTCTTTCACCTCCCCTTTTAACCATGCTGGTAATCATTTTGCCTTCTTTCCACCTTTCTTAATGTGTGGAATACGTCTGGATTGTGCTTCTAGGATGGTATTTTTTAACAATGACCATGCCTCTTGCACACTTTTTACTTTTGTAGCTGCTCCTTTCAGTTTTTTTCTATTTTTCTCATTTTATCAAAGTTTCCCTTTTGAAAGTTTGGCACGAGAGCCGTGGATTTGCTTACTGTCCCCCTTCCAGTCATTAAATCAAATTTGATCATATTATGATCACTATTGCCAAGCGGCTCCATCACCGTTACCTCTCTCACCAAATCCTGTTCTCCACTGAGATCTAAAATTGTTCCCTCTCTCATCAGTTCCTGAACCAATTGCTCCTTAAAGCTATCATTTATTCCATCCAGGAACTTTATCTCTCTAGCGTGTCCCAATGATACATTTACCCAGTCAATATTAGGGTAATTGAAGTCTCTCATTATTACCGCACTACCAATTTGGTTAGCTTCCCTAATTTCTCTTAGCATTTCACTGTCAGTCTCAACATCATGACCAGGTGGATGGTAGTATACTCCTATTACTATAGTCTTCCCCGACACACAAAGGATTTCTACCCATATAAGATTCAATTGTGCATTTAGTCTCATGCAGGATGTTTATCCTGTTGGACTCTATGCCATCCCGGACATAAAGCACCACACCTGCTCCCCGGTGCTCCTCTCTGTTATTGCGATATAATTTGTACCCCAGTATAACACTGTCCCTTTGGTTGTCCTCCTTCCACCATGTCTCTGAGATGCCAATTAAGTCTATGTCATCATTCACTGCGATACATTCTAATTCTCCTATCTTACTTCTTAGACTTCTGGCATTAGCATACAAACATTTCAAAGTTTGTTTTTTGTTTGTATTTTCTTTCTGCTTTTTAATTGCTAGGGATAAGTTAGAATCTTTTAGCTCAGGTGAGTTTTTATTTACAGGCACTTGGACTACTTTTCTTATGATTGGAACCTCACTGTCAGGATGTCCTAATTCTAATGCATCATTAGTATCCTTTAATGATACCTCTCTCTGAACTATGCACTGCTGAACGACTGTCTGCTTTCCCCTTTGTTCTAGTTTAAAAGCTGCTCTATCTCCTTTTTAAAGGTTAGCGCCAACAGTCTGGTTCCACCCTGGTTAAAGTAGAGCCCATCCCTTCAGAAGAGACTCCCCCTTCCCCAAAAGGTTCCCCAGTTCCTAACAAAACTGAATCCCTCTTCCTTGCACCATCATCTCATCCACGCATTGAGACTCCAGAGCTCTGCCTACCTCTGGTGACCTGCACGTGGAACAGGGAGCATTTCAGAGAATGATACCCTGGAGGTTCTGGATTTAAGTTTTCTACCTAAGAGTCTAAATTTGGCTTCTAGAACCTCCCTCCCACATTTTCATATGTCGTTGGTGCCCACATGTACCACGACAGCCGGCTCCTTCCCAGCATATCTAGGTGACGCGTGAGGTCCGCCACCTTCGCACCAGTTAGGCAATCCTCACGCCCACCAGCCACCCAGCTGTCTACATTCCTAATAATCGAATCATCAACTATGATGGCCGACCTAACCCTTCCCTCCTGGGCAATAGGCCTTGGGGAGATATCCTCGGTACGAAAGGACAGTGCATCACCTGGAGAGCAGGTCCTTGCTACAGGATCCTTTCCTGCTACACCAGGTTGATGCTCTCCAATCATTAGACCTTCTTCCTCCAAGGCAGCAACAGGGCTGCCAGTCTGAAGTTGGGACTTGGCTACTATGTCCCTGAAGGTCTCATCTATATACCTCTCTGTCTGCCTCAGCTCCTCCAAGTCTGCCACTCTAGCCTCCAGAGATCGGACTCATTCTCTGAGAGCCAGGAGGTCTTTGCATCGCATGCACATGTACAACTTCTCATCGGTGGGTAAAAAATCATACATGTGACACTCGATGCAAAAGACTGGGAAGCCCTCCTCTTGCTGCTGGACTGCTGCCTTCATCTCAATTTTGATCAGTTCCTAGTTAAGTTTTAGGTTGCTATGGGAGTAGGAATGTGTCTAATTAACATCCTTTAAATGTATTAGTGAATTCGCTATATGTCTGGTAGTGGCCTACAGGGGTCTGATCAAACTCTCAATAAAGTTTTTGTTGGTTTTTTTTTTTTTTTTGTGAAAGTGGCACCTGCCTATAAATTAAAGGATGAGCTAGGGGTGGGTGGGTGAGGGGCGGGAGGGTTGGGATATACAAACAGTCTAACTTCAGTTAGTCAGCCAGAGTGACTCACTGCTCTCTTGATTAACAAATGTTGGTACCTATTCAAACCAAATCATACTACCTCAACACCTTTCCAAGGTGAGTAACTGAACTGAACTTTTCAACCTTTTTACATAGGTATACACTGCTCCTAGCTTATTTCTAGCTTCTGGCTACTTTTTTTTTTGGGGGGGTGGGGGTTGTGAGGTTTTTGTTTTTTTGTTTTTTCAAATACAAACACTCAGTTCTGCTTATTAGCTGCCTTACAGACTTTTAAAAATAAACACACTACCTACTGCTTACTAGCTGCCTTATTGACTGACTATTTAAAAATACAAACGGTCTAACTTGTTTATTCACTGCCTTACTGACTATTAAAAGCACAAACACAAATAGTTAACATTGCCCCAATACTTTTAAAAAAGACAATGTCCCAAGCAATAACGTACTGATTCCTTTCAGACACCAGCAAGGTGATCCTCTCCTCTCAGTGCTCCCACTGGATCCCTCTGCAGGGAGACAGGAGTGAACCAGGACTTTCTATCCTGCAGAAGAAAGTGGGACATTGGAATTAGGTTGAAGTGTTTGTGTGTGTGTGTGTGTGTGTGTGTGTGTGTGTGCAAGTGAAGAAATTCCGAGACTATTTTCTGCTCTTCTCCTTTCCAGGGTACCAGTGGGAGGAGGAGTAGAAATACTTGATAATAAGAATGATGCATTGTGGAAGTGCTTTTGAAGAATGTTGGAGAATAGGTGTTTTTCCTCGACTGTAGACTTGTCTGAGTTTTGCTTTATAACACCTGAAATTTTATTGGGTTTATTTCTCTAAGTAAAATTTGATCTTGTTTGGAGGATAACCCTGTGTGGACTATTTTTATTTTTGGAGGAAACCACTGCTCAGTGGCCTTGCAGGTGTTTCCTGCCCCCATTCCACAGGACTCAGGAGTCCCCCCTGTCCCCCCAATCCTGGTTGAGCGGCTCCGTGCTCTCCAGGACTGGGAAGGTGACCCCTCTGCGAAAGGGAAGAGGGGGTTTATATCTATAAGGAACATACCAGAAATTGTTCTCTCTCAAATACTTGGGGTTGCAGCCAACCAGTACTTGTAAAATTAAAATACAAATGTTAAATGTTACCCGCAGATTAATAGGCAGTCAATAAAGGGAAATCAACATCATGTGGCTCATTCCCAATGCTTTCCAACAATCAAAACCTTTACTGCTGTATTTTGTGCTATTCGAAGCCTATTAAGCAATCTCTTAAGGAGCTCAGTATAAACAGCATTGCAATAATCTAGATGGCTCAATACCGTTGTTTGGATCATGTCTATAAATCACCAGGCCACAAGACAGGGGAAAGTTGTTTGGCTAATTGTTAACATTAAAAGCCTTTGTAGTTATGGCTTTCACCTGGGCTTCTGTGGATAGGTAAAATCCAATAACACTCCCAGACTTTTAATCTGTGAGACCAAAGTTACAAGAGAGTTATTTACTAAGACCTTTGAAACCTCCTCAGGTAGTAACCCTTCTTCCACCCACAGATCTTTGTTTTTTCAGTATTTAACTTTAGCTTATTAATAAACATTTAATCAGCAATTCTACTCATTAAAACTGACAATTTTCTCTGTAAAAAGTCCCATATGGCCTCCCATGGCAATAAAATCTGAATATACCCAGCTAAAGAAAGTTAGCTGGATAACGTTATCCAGTTAACTTTGGGAGTGCTCTCCAGCAACCTTACAGTTAGCCAGATAATGCCGCTCTACTCTGGAATGCCCCTGCCATAGCTGTATAAGATTTTATCTGTCTACAGTCTTATCCGGCTAGGGCAGGAGCTGTCAAATCAGCAGGAGTTTAAAATCCCCCAATTTGTACAGCTAAGTCCACAGTTATCTGAACCACTTGAAATAGTGTCCTCTTATAATATATATATATGTAAACAATTTCAAAAAGAAAAAAAATATTTGAAAAAAAGATCTCACGTTTGGCAATTGATTAAAATCAGTGGTGATATTATTGGTGCATTATTAGCTCAATAACCATTTATGATGCTGGCATATATGTAGACAGTGACACCCCTTGGGAGAGTCCGGGACCTGTAGGGAGTGAAGTAATTGGCGCATACTACTGTCCTACAGCACCTTCTGGATGGTTGTTGCAGTGGTGGGTTCCTGCCTGCTCAAAAGCAGATGGAATTAGAGATCAGTGTGGCATTTTTTTTGGGGGTTCAGAAGGAGAAGCATAGTAGTATTTTAGTTCAGTTTTTGAAGGAAAAGGTTCTTTTGTTTCCCTGTTCCAGTGTGGCTCTGGCCCTGCCCCCTTGGCTATACAGAATAGGAAATAAGATTATATCTGACTAAACCCAAACATGGCAAGGAAGGTGTCCCAGAGCATTTTTGGGTTGTTTAAGGATTTGGGGATTTTGTTTTCAGATTTTCCTGGCACAGAGTGAGAAATTCCCAGCTCTGCTGATTCCAGCTCACACACAATTTGGCAGTGGTGACTATACGTCAGTGAAACTGCTTTTGAAGGTTTATTTTTTGAGTGTTTTGCCTTTCTGGTTTTGGGAGAAAATTTTGCCTACCCTTCCTGTCCAGGAGTGGGAAGAGAGGACTTTCCCTGCTGTGCTGTTTTTTGGAAGATGCCCAACATATGATTCGAGAGTGGAGAAGTGCAAAGGATTTCATCTGGAGAACCCCCACAAGAGCCTGTACCCCTCAAATAGAAAGGACTTAGAGAAGTGGAATTTTGAGGATAATTGTGACCTCAGCTACTGTTTCAATTTCTGAGAAGGGAAAACCATTGCTGGTTAGGGGACCCCATTCCATACAGGGACTCCTATTTCCGAGAGCAAGAGAAAAGGCTATCCTAGTGTTTTCCACCCTGAGGGTCACATACCCACAGACAGAGAGAGAGAGAGAGAGAGAGAGAGAGAAGACGAAGACTCTGGACTAGTCATGGATGTAACTAAGGGAAAGTGTGCTTGATGCCAGTTGATAACCCTTTGAAGAAATTCTGCAGTAAACTTTTGTTTCGGAACATCCTACTTGAGTGTCCGGTCTTGTTATTTGGAACTTGTATACAAGACACAGAACTCTCAAGAAACAATGGTTCTTCCCCCCCCCCCCCCCCCCCCCCCTCCACATGCCTTGGACCCTGGAGGTCTATCCTTCCCTCCCTTTCAGAGAATCCATGCCCTAGAGCTGTTGGGACTGTGTAAAGACTTAGCTACCGGACTGAGTGGGATCCTACATATCCTTTTCAGATTTGATTCAAAGACTTGGCTAACATCTGTCAGATTTCTTTTAGAATATTTCTATTTAACTACGTTTATGAAATTTTATTTGAGTGGGCAGGTAGTTTCTCTTATTTTGTTGAAACTAAAATAATCAGGCAGATAAAACTCTTTCTTTTACACACCATGGAGGAAATCTGGGAACAGAGCCTTGTTGAAAGAAAACAGTTGCTATAGCACAACAAAGTAATTGATAGAGCTCAAAGTCTGGGATTTAACCTAGTAATAAAAAAAACATTAGCTTAGACAAAAAGAGAAGTGGTATAATCAAGGTCTGTAAATGATCCCTGTGACAGCTGCTGAGTGTGGGGAGAGTAGTGATAGCACCTAGACTGCCAGTATCTAAGCATTTCTGAAGTGCAGTGAAAGGCTTGTGATTTTCCTCTGTGATCTGTAGATGTGACACGTCAAACCTAAGACTAAAGGTCTGATTCAGTAAACTTGATGCTAACATTTTTTAGCATGCAGGGGGGCAGCTTTCATACTACCACATTGCTGCAAAGTCTATGGGTACTTATTACACCAGTTTTCAAAGTAAAAGTACACATGTTGCATTGCATTCACACTTTACCATGCAGGAGGCAGACCAGGACTGCATCAACCCTACTTGGATGCCCCCAGTCTGGCTGCTTAAATCTCCCTGCAGTCATCGTTATTAGGCCTGACCTTCGCAGGTCACTTCACCCACACCAAAAGGGCAGACCCATTCTATGCCAAAAGGCGTGTCTCTTTATGCATCCCTTAGTGGCAAGTATCCCTCATATTATTCTAATTGGTTGAATATATACTCCGTTTGCTTTTATTTGTTTGGATGAAGGATTTTTATTAAGGGATGGAGCACAGCTGGTGCAAGGTTATTAGGTGTCCTAGGCAAAACTTAACTTACTGCTCCCTACCCCTCCCCTCCCCCCCCCCCCCCCCCCACGGGGTCACAACCTCCTTACACACAAATAAAATGATGCATTTATAATAATTTAACATAAAAGGCATTCAAAGTACAGTCTTTACAGGTAAAAATAGCACTTATAACATGTATATTATATTTACATGCACTGCTGTGGTGCCAATCAGATAAACCTGCACAAAAAAGTAAAAAGGACACTTGGAATTGATATTAGGCCTATTGTAATATTTGTTGGATATGGACTTGGCCCTCAGAAAGTCATGAATAAATTATATTAAGATTATTGTGAACCTCCCACACCAAAACAGTACTAATTACCAGCACTACCTATGAAAAAGCAACAATGCAAATATTACACCAGGCCCTAAAACACCATACGCCTCCTATTAGGAAACTAGAATAAGCCAGGTTTCTATAGATCCCTATAAAGAAACTACAAGCTAGCATAATACCTCACTTTAGTCATAAGTTATCGCTAAATGTGGAAAAAACTGAAATAATGTTATTAGATCGAAAACTGAAAAATGATTAAATCTCCCCTTTAAACTTCGAGAACAAGGTAAAGATTAAACCATCAACTTCTGTCCGAGACCTTGGCATTACATTAGAAACAGATCTCAGCTTTAAAAAACACATCTCTGCTAAGCTAAAAGAAGGGTATCATACTCATCATTTTACGAAGACTAAAACCACTGCTAGAAAAAAATGACTTCAGAACTGTCCTACAATCGTTAATTCTATCCAATGTAGACTACTGTAATGCATTGCTTTTAGGACTCCCGGCCTCCACAACCCGGCCACGACAGGTATTACAAAATGTGGCTGCCAGAATCCTGACAGGAATCAAAAAACATGACCACATAACACCAACAATGACTTTTCTGCACTGATTACCGATAGTTTATCGCTCTCAATATAAAATGGCATGCATTTTGCATAAAATAATCTATGGCGAACAAACCAAATGGCTAAATGGTGCCATCCAATTACATGTGCCTCAAAGGAACCTTAGATCAGCAAACAAAGGTCTACCCAGTCTAAAAATCTGGCAATAACCAGTCTAGGCCTGCGCTCCGTGTCCCTCCTGGGTCCCAGTTTGTGAGCTCTTTCTATTTGCAGCTTACCCATCAGCTCCGTTATTTGCAGCGCACGGGGTAGCCAGTCTTCCAGTGTATGCTTCAGGTCACCTTCCGCGATTGCCTCAGGTATTCCTAGAAATGTCAAATTGTTTCTTCTTGACCTGTTTTCTAGGTCCTCTAATTTTTCTTCAGCACCTTTTATAGCTGCTTCCATCGCTGTAACTTTTGCCGCCAGCGCCATTTCTCCCAGCGTTTCTTTCAGGGCGGCAAGGTTCTCGTTGATGCCCTCAAATTTATGATCTAGAGTGGCTACAACCACCGCAGTGAGTTTCTCGATGCCCCTCTCTTCGCTCGCTATTATTTCTACGGAGCTGCCGCCGTCCGCCATTTTGTCTTCTGCTCCGGCAGCCTTCCCCTTGTCCTTCTTCGGGGCTTTTGAGGCCATCCTCTGAGTGGGTACACTTGTAGGTTCACTGATTTTCCGCCGCGTTGTTCCCTCAGTGCCTGCGTTTCTTTTCGTTTCGTGGGACTCGCTTTATTGTACGGTATCTGTTAGTTTTCGGGGTTGAGCTCCCGGAGCTTAGGCGAATGCGACTCGCCCCGCTCAACGCATCACGTGACCCAACAAAGGTCTATTGACAATTCCTACTGTAAAATCTGCACACCTGACAGATGTTAGAGAAAGAGCAATATCAATCGCAGGCCCTAAGCTGTAGAACTCCCTGCCGGAAGAATTGAGACTCCAAACAAAAACCAAAAAATGTAAAGTTGATTTAAAAACCTGGTTATTTAACTGTGCTTACCCTAGCCCTAGTTAATGTACTTTAATGCTATGTCTTTTTTTAGTACATTATATTTTAAGATAACCGAGTATGATTACAATTTTACTGTCCTTAGCTTTTAGTAATGTATTTATTTGATATTAATACTTATTTAGATTGTTTTTTGATCATTTTAGCACTGTTTTAGAATTAAGCATTGCTCTTTTAACCTCTTAAGATTGTACTGATTATTTTATATTCTATGTTTTTATATTGCTCATTGTAAAACAATGTGATGGATTCCCGATACGTTGGTATATAAAAAAGTAATAAACTATAAACTATACATACAGAACACAGAGAGATGTTCACCAAATACAGAATAAAGACACCATAAACTATAAATAAAAACTTGTAGACAAAAACTGAACTGGAAACCACAAGAAGCCAGACTTTTTATACAGTGCAACAATGGAAAAACAGAAACATTCTTCATTAAACAAACAATAAAATCAAGAAATATATTATCAATAGACTAATGAAAAGAATAAATATTTCATAACAGCTGATGAACAGAACAACATCCAGTAATTAAAAGTACCAATAAACTATTTAAAAAATAGACACATCAGACAACACCTAGTAATTAAAATTAATCCCCTGCTGTCCATACCTGGGATCTTTTGAATTCCAGATGCCCTGAGATTGTTGTGGATTAGCAGAGGGAGAAGAGAGGGGTTGATGCTCATAAACTTTATCCTCTCTCTCTCTCATATGTACACACATGCTTGCTCTCTGATACATTCACACACAGAGACATGATCTCTCTTTCATACATGCACACACATACCCTCTCACACACACACATACACACATGAACATGCTCTCTCCCTCACTGCTCCTCTCTTGGCAGCAACCGCCTCGTCCTACAGCCCCTGGCAGCAACCGCCTCGTCCTACAGCCCCTGGCAGCAACCGCCTCGTCCTTCAGCCCCAGCAGCCCACGGTGCTCTTCTGCTTTCTTCAGGCCTATGGGGGGCTCACACTTCTCTGCTTCCTGCTCAGCTTCCTACAGTGTGGCCAATGTCATGACTTCTTGAGTGGGCAGGCTATGCTGGTCGGCTGCTGCTGCTCCTCTTGCTCTTCATTGCAGCATGGCCCTGGCTAGTATCGTTTCTTCTTGTGGTGAAGATGTGCTCTTCTTCTTTCTGCCTACATTGGCATCGGCATGGTCTCTCCTTCTTCCCACCGACGCAGGACCATGCCATGGCACTTCTCTTCCAGCTGCGTGGGCAGGAAGAAGAGACCATGCTAATGCCACCCCCAATTGTTGGCACTCTAGGCAGTCACCTAGTCCACCTAGTGCTTCCACCAGCCCTGGGATGGAGGGGCCTGCCAAGATTCTCCCTATTAGGTTGATTATTGGGAGAGGGGCTTACTCCTTGTTTTGAAGGAAGGAGTTAGGTGGCCAGGTCTTCAGGTATCATTATGTGAAGAACATTATAGTAAGGAATTTTGTAGAGGAACCCAAAAGAGAGTAGGTTATTTCCTCCATGGTGGGAAAAGGTAGATATTCTGAAACTTTATAGCCAGTGGGAGCACTAAGAGGAGAGGATCACCTTGCTGGAGGATGAAAGGAATCAATATGTTTTTGCTTGGCAAATTTTCTTTTTTAAAAGTATTGGGGCAAAGTTAATTATTGGGGAATATTTAGTGTGTTTGTGTGTTTGTGCTTTTAATAGTCAGTAAGGCAGCGAATCAACAGAAATTAGACTGTTTGTATTTTTAAATAGTCAGTCAGTAAGGCAGCTAATAAGCAATAGTTAGTGTGTTTATTTTTAATAGTCTACAAGGCAGCAATTAAGCAGAAGTTAGTGTTTGTATATTAAAAAAAAAAACACGGGAACCAGAAGCTAGAAATAAGCTAGGAGCAGTGTATACCTAAGTAAAATGTTGAAAAGTTCAGTTCAGTTACTCACCTTGGAAAGGTGTTAAGGTAGTGTGATTTGGTTTGATTAGGTACCAACATTTGTTAATCAAAAGAGCAGTGAGTCACTCTGACTGACTAACAGAAGTTAGACTGTTTGTATTTCCCAACCCTCCCACTCCTCACCCACCCACCCCTAGCTCATCCTTTAATTTATAGGCAGGTGCCACTTTCACACTAAAAAAAACAAAACAAAAAAAACCCAGCCTTATTGAGAGTTGGGTCATTCCCCTGTAGGCCACTACCAGACATATAGTGAATTCACTAATATATTTAAAGGACGTTAATTAGACACATTCCTACTCCCATAGCAACCTAAAACTTAACTAGGAACTGAACAAATTTGAGATGAAAGCAGCAGTCCAGCAGCAAGAAAGGGGCTTCCCAGTCTTTTGCATCGAGTGTCACATGTATGATTTTTTACCCGCCGGTGAGAAATTGTTTGTCTGCATGCGATGCAAAGAGCTCCTATCTCTCAGAGAACGAGTCCAATCTCTGGAGGCTAGAGTGGCAGACCTGCGGGAACTGAGGTAGACAGAGAGGTATATAGATGAGACCTTCAGGGACATAGTAGCCAAGTCTCAACTTCAGACTGGCAGCCCTGGTGCTGCCTTGGAGGAAGAAGGTCTCATGATCAGAGGGCATCAACTTGGTGCAGCAGGAAAGGATCCTGTAGCAAGGACCTGCTCTCCAGGTGGTGCATTGTCCTTTCACACCGAGGATGTGTCTCCAAGGCCTACTGCTCCCTGTTCCACATGCAGGTCCCCAGAGGCAGGCAGAGCTCCAGAGCCTCAATGCGTGGATGAGACGATGGTGCAAGGAAGAGGGATTCAGTTTTGTAAGGAACTGAAGAACTTTTTGGGGAAGGGGGAGTCTCTTCCAAAGGGATGGGCTCCACCTTAACCAGGGTGGAACCAGACTGCTGGCGCTAACCTTTAAAATTCTGGTCACTGCATCTCAAAAAAGATATAATTGCGATGGAGAAGGTACAGAGAAGGGCTACCAAAATGATAAGGGGAATGGAACAACTCCCCTATGAGGAAAGACTAAAGAGGTTAGGACTTTTCAGCTTGGAGAAGAGAAGACTGAGGGAGGATATGATAGAGATGTTTAAAATCATGAGAGGTCAAGAACGGGTAGATGTGAATCAGTTATTTACTCTTTCGGATAGTAGAAAGAGTAGGGGGCACTCCATGAAGTTAGCATGGGGCACATTTAAAACTAATCGGAGAAAGTTCTTTTTTACTCAACGCACAATTAAACTCTGGAATTTGTTGCCAGAGGATGTGGTTAGTGCAGTTAGTATAGCTGTGTTTAAAAAAGGATTGGATAAGTTCTTGGAGGAGAAGTCCATTACCTGCTATTAAGTTCACTTAGAGAATAGCGACTGCCATTAGCAGTGGTAACATGGAATAGACTTAGTTTTTGGGTACTTGCCAGGTTCTTATGGCCTGGATTGGCCACTGTTGGAAGCAGGATGCTACGGCAGAGAGCGCCGGGGCTCCTCCCTGGGGTCCTCCACCCTGTCGCAGCCCAAGAATCCATGTAAGTAACAATTGCTTGCTGCTAAGTCCGGTCCTGCGCCCGCTGTCAGTAAGTCACTAGTGTTAAAGCCCCTTGGCCGATGCCAGAGGCGCTGTGTGGCAGTGATGGGAACACCTTTGTCACACACACAAAGAAGTCTGTTCCTTTGTGTGTTACTTCATGCACGGTTGTGCGATCTGATCCTTAATCTCACTACTACAATTACTGATGCTGTTCCTAGATTGACATTTGTCTGGCACCATCAGCTACCATATTGTGGATGAGCCTATTCCTGTGATAATAGGGCGTGGCCGCTATGGCAGGTTTGTCATTGCGCGGCCACATGCACTCCTGTGCCGTGAGGAAGCTAATTTGACATATTCTTGCATTTTTGCAGAAATTTCATATGCCAGGCAGTGACTGCATCTTGCCATTTTACTTGTTAAAGGACAGGCGATATGGAGGAAGATCCAGTACTATTGATCTAATTAATGAGTATAATCCTGATTTATTTGTGAACTGCCAACGCTATTTTGTTTAGCCTTGATAAGCGAGGAGGCAGGCTGCTGGTAGTAGCTAAAACATTCCTAAATCTTTCCCAGACTAAGGTGCAAAGTGTTCTTAATTTGGAATTTCTTCTGCTCTTCTCTTCTAATTAGCAGGCCGATACAGTACAGTGCGCTCCGATGGGAGGAAAATGCGTGTCCAACCCGCGGCACCTAATAGGGCCCTCAACATGCAAATGCATGTTGAGGGCCCTATTAGGTATGCGTGCGCAATTCAGAAAGCAAAATGTGCAGCCAAGCCGCACATTTTACTTTCAGAAATTAGCGCCGACCCAAAGGTTGGCGCTAATTTCTTCTGTGCACCCTCCGACTTAATATCATGGCGATATTAAGTCGGAGGTCCCGAAGAGTAAAAAAAGTAAAAAAAAAAAATTTCTTCTGTGCACCCTCCGACTTAATATCATGGCGATATTAAGTCGGAGGTCCCGAAGAGTAAAAAAAGTAAAAAAAAAAAAAATTGAATTCAGCCTGCGGCTGTCGGGCCGAAAACCGGACGCTCAGTTTTGCCAGCGTCTGGTTTCTGAGCCCGTGGCTGTCAGCGGGCTCGAGAACCGACGCTGGCAAAATTGAGCGTCGGCTGTCAAACTCGCTGACAGCCGCCGCTCCGGGGCAAAAGGAGGCGCTAGGGACGCCGGTGCGTGCGTCGGGAGAGCGGGCGTTCGTCCGCTCTCCCGCAAACTTTGTTGAATCGGCCTGTAGGGAAGTTGTATTTTCTATTGCCCCCTCCCCCCTTGGATTTTTGAATAGCTATCATCCTGTTATGTGAGTTGATGCTTCACATCAAAGCTGATTCGAAAAACTGTTTGATTCCAGGGGATTTCAATCTTCATGTTGATCAAGCTCATGTGAGGATTTTTTTGAATACCATGCTAGCCATGCGATAGATTCAGATCATCCATCAATCCACACAAACTGGGACATATGTTAGACTTGATTTTCTTGCTTCAGGAATGGCAACTAATCTGCCGTTACTCTTGGAAGGAGGTGCCCTGGACCAATCACTACCTGATATCTTTTCACTTTCTTCTTCCTGTTCTAGTTAGTAGTTTTATGGCTAGGCCTAAATCTAATCTGATGTGACCACGGACTGATGCTTTTTATATTCATTTCCTTGTCCTACAGTAGAGGCAGCTGTAGAGGGCTGGGTTGATTCCTTGCACTTGGGTTGATTTCTTGCATTTGGAGTGTTGTGTCCCGCGGCCACAGACGGCCACGGCCGCGAACCCCTACCTCGGCTGCGGTGGCGGGCCCGCCGTGGCAGCGTCTAGGAAGCCGGGGAAGTCAGGCCCATTTCGCCCTTTCAGTGGCGTGGTCCTCCGAGGTGGCTGCCGGCAGGGGAAGCACCCTGCTTTCCCCTTGCAGCGTCGGGCTGCCCTTCCTCTGCGGCCAGGATCCAAGATGGCCACCATAGGCACGAGGCTGCGCCTCCTCACTGAATTTAAAGGGGCCTCGTCCTTTAAATTGACTTCACCTGTGCCTGATGGGTCAGGCACAGGGAAGTATATAAGTAGGCTCTCCACAGTCATTCCTTGACTTGGCAACATCCCTCGCAGTCAGGTCTGCTTGCTTCAGTGAGTTCTTGTACTTTGGATCCTTGCTCCTTGGTTCCTGTCTCGTCTCAGTGATTCTTGGTTCCTGACTTTGGATTGGCAAGCGGTGATTCCTAGTGTGTGACTTCGAACTGGCAAGCGGCGATCCCTTGGTGTGAGACCTCGGACTGGTAAGAGACGACCCTCTGGCACTTGACATTGGACTTCTTTTGGACCACCATCTCCAAGGACCCACCTAAGTCCCAGCGGCCTGGGTTCCTACAGGCTCCTCCTGGGGGGACCGTGGACTTCCAGTGGCGAAGACACAGCTCCGCTCCTCGATGTCATGACTCTTCGTCTGCCTCCACAGTCGCCTCAGTCTCCAGTGCCGAGGGTCAGCTGGTTGCATCTTCTGCTCTGCCTCGCCACCTGACGGGAGAACCTACGGATCCACCTCCTCAGGTATACCATCCTCCCATCGACCCAAGGGTTCACAAGCCTGAGCATAACATGGAGCTAGATAATGTAGCCCCTCTCAAAGTTTTAACGACTTCTAGGACCCATTGAGCTCTTTAGTACACCTTTGAGATTAAAATAGTCAAATGTATGGTGAGGTGTGCAGAGCGCCGCTAGAGGAGGTCAGTTCAGGACTTGAATGACTTTAGATCTTGCCTTGATGACTATAAATCTATATAAGGAGACTCTCCACAGTCATTCCTTGACTTGGCAACGTCCCTTGTAGTCAGGTCTGCTTGCTTCGGTGAGTTCTTGTACTTTGGATCATTGCTCCTTGGTTCCTGTCTCGTCTCAGTGATTCTTGGTTCCTGACTTCGGATTGAGGTGTGCAGAGCACCGCTAGAGGACCTGGGCATCACGCACCTAAGGAGCGCAACCAAGGAGCCATTGGCCGGCCCCTGTCACTGGATGGCCGGCCATCTTTACTCATCAGCCCTATAGGGCCATCCAGTGCTCCTACCATGTGACAGGGGCCGGCCAATGGCACAGATACCCTGTCACATGGTAAGGGCAAAGGGGCATCGGTGCCATTTTTTTTTAGAACAGCTGATGCCTGGGAACGGGAAATCTCTCCCCGAGGCCCCCCTGGATCTCTCCTCTCTCCAAGGCCCCCCCTGGATCTCTCCCCGAGGCCCCCCAAGGCTCCCCTGGACCACCAGGTAATTTTAAAAGGTTTTTTGGGGGGGGGGGGGGTCGATTTAAAGGGTCGGGTGGGGTTTTGTTTTTTTTAGCGGCCCGGGCCTCCCTAAAAAAAAAATTAGCGATGTGAATTGGAATCGGAAACGATTCCAATTCACATATCTTAACGATCAGATTCCCCCCCCCCCCCCCCAGCCAAATCTGATCGTTAAGACGATCTGGCACACGATTCACATCTCTAATGCAAAGTTCAACACCCCTATCAAAGACTGCATTTTTCGTAGTGTGACCTTCTTCGCCTGTTTCACCTCCTGTACGATATCCCTTAACTTCTGCACTTTTTCCTCTGGCAATCGGGACACCATCTCCTCCGTGTCCAATTCTATACCCAAAAAGGTCAACTTTGCCGCAGGACCTTCAGTTTTCTCAGGCGCTATTGGCACTCCTAACCTACCTGCCACCTCCATAAAACCTGCTAACTGGTTAGCGCACTGCTCTGTCTTACGGCTACTGACAAACAGAAAATCATCTAAATAATGCATCATGCTACCCCATCTAGTCACACTCTCGGTTTCCCATTGTAAAAAAGTACTGAACTTTTCAAAATAAGCGCACAAAACGGCGCAACCCATGGGGAAGGCATCTATTTACAAAAAACTTCCCTTCAAAAGTAAAGCACAATAAATGTAAACTCTCTGGGTGTATAGGCAGGAGCAGGAAAACCGACTCTATATCCACCTTTGCTAACAGCGCTCCCTTCCCCGCCTTTCGAACCAGCTCCAGGGCATAGTCAAAAGACATATACCACACTGAGCACTTGCTCCTGGGTATAAAGTCATTGACCGACCCCCCAGTCGGTGAAGATAAATTCAAAATGAACCTATATTTCCCTGGAGTCTTTTTTGGTATAACGGCTAGAGGGGACAAATGCATCTCTGTAAACGGAGACCTACTATACGGCCCCGCTATAAGTCCTAAGCTTATTTCTTCCCTTAATTTCCTATGCGCAACTTCCTTAAACTTAACTACTGACCTAGCATTACCACTATTCCCCCCGCATCCGGACCCTGTGTACAGGATTCTAAACCCTTCCTTGAAACCCATATAAAACAATTTAGTTGCCTGCCTATCCAGATATGCCTGTAAATATTTCTGCAAATTTTCTAGCCATATCAGCGACACCGCTTTTAACAACTTAATGTCACTGTTTACCCCCTCTTTTTGAGATGCCGCTCTGCGCCAAGGGATACTTGGAGGCTGGGTGAGCACCATTACATGTTGCGCAGGCATGCCTAAATTTGCAGTCTGGAAACAAGCAAGCCGTCTTGCTGAATCGCCAACAGACATCCAATCCTGACCCTGCTGTCTTGAATCCCATCCCTTCTTTCAGATTATTTCCTCCACCTCAAAAGGAATGCATCCCTGCAGAGACACCACCCTGACTCCCTGAGCTACCTATCCCTTTATGGCTACCCATACTCTTATTGGTCATCTGAGTGAGCCACAAATTTATATCCTGAGTATCCCAGGACATATACTTATTACCTGCCATTCTATCCCTGAACCGCTCATCGTATTTGAGCCAAGCCCAACCTTCGTAGTCCCTGAAAGCTCCCAAGATGCTGTTGAATAATAGAAGGACATTCCATGAAGTTAGCAAGTAGCACATTTAAGACTAATCGGAGAAAATTCTTTTTCACTCAACGCACAATAAAGCTCTGGAATTTGTTGCCAGAGGATGTGGTTAGTGCAGTTAGTGTAGCTGGGTTCAAAAAAGGTTTGGATGAGTTCTTGGAAGAGAAGTCCATTAACTGCTATTAATCAAGTTTACTTAGGGAATAGCCACTGCTATTAATTGCATCAGTAACATGGGATCTTCTTGGTGTTTGGGTAATTGCCAGGTTCTTGTGGCCTGGTTTGGCCTCTGTTGGAAACAGGATGCTGGGCTTGATGGACCCTTGGTCTGACCCAGCATGGCAATTTCTTATGTTCTTATGTACATCAATCAGACATAGCAAGAAAAATTTTTCTTTAGACAGGTCAACATATAAATTTTAAACTGTAATTGACCTTTTATAAGGAATCCGGAGATCCAAGACAGATAATAATAGAGCGATTATAGGAAAATTAACTTCCCGGTTAATAAGGGGAGACTAAATGCTTAATTCTCTATAAACCTGTGACCAATCTGAAAAAACTAAATAGAGATTCTAGCAGGAATTTCCTGAGCTCTGGGGGTTCCAAAAACACATATCTCTCATTCAAATATTTTACAACACATTTGCAAGGAAAATATACAACCATCTTAGCCCCCAGGTTTTTAACCTCCTGGCTCATCTGTAGGAAATTTCTTATTATTATTTGAGTAGGCCTGGTTATGTCCGGGTACATCCACATTTTTTGTGCAAGATAAAGCTTTTCTCGATTGTGGAGAAATAGCCTCAGTATGTTATTTCTGTCCTCCATTCTCAGGAATCTTACACACAAAGTTCCTCTTGATTCCACCTGTTCTTCCATCGATTTTTCTAAAAAATCTGTGATGTTACTCAATTGCTGAGATTGATTTAATCCTTCATTTTTTCCTTTTTTCTTAGTAACTATGAAAAAGATTTTTTCAATAGGTGGAATTTTTTCCAAAGAGAGCTGTACATTTTCCCCTAAAAATCTTTTAAATTGTTCCATTGGTGAAATAAATTTTATACTGGGGATAGGTCCTTCTCTTTTCCCCTTCTTCTTGCTTTTATTCTTATCTTTCTTCTCACCTCGCCTACCCTCCAGCAGTTTAAATACATTTACATACTTCAGCTTCCTTATCCACTTATGCATTTTTCTCGGTACCTCCTCCCAAAGCTCTGTGAGTGAAGACAAAGCTGGATGCTCCATGTCCTGCCTGGGGCCCTCCCCTATACCCTTCTTCCTAACTTCGACCGAATCACTAGACGAGCTAGAAGATGACTCCTCTGAGCTGCTATCTGAATCTGAGCTAGGATAGAGCGCCCTTTTCCTTCTCTTTCCTTTCACAGTTTTACTACATTCCTTGCTTACCCATTTCCACACCGACACTGCCTTCTTCCTCCGCTGCTGTTTCCTCCTTCCTTGCCTGCACGCCACTCCGCTCCAACCATGGTTCAGGGTACGATGTCGCCCTCTCCCTCCAGGCTTCTTGCCTCGACGTCCCCGGATACGAGACGTTCTCCGGCTCTGTGGAAACAACCGAGACGCCAGCAGAACTGCCTCCACACCCACACCCCGGATGCAACCGCATATCCCTTCTGCTACGACATCCTTCCACTCTCCCATCCATCGGGTGCCCTCCCACCATCCTGCCGTCTCCCCGGACTCCGGCTGTCCTTCATCTACATCATGAACTTCTCCCCCACCGACAGGCCAGCCTCCGGAGCCCAACCCCCGCCCGCCCTCAACCTCTCTTCTATATGAAAAGGTTACCCCCAACTTTTTCCTTTCCTTCCCTGTGGAGAACTGGCTCAGACCCCTTTGCTTCACACCCCATTGCGGTCCTGCTCTCTCCAACATCCCCTTGAACATTCCTCTCACCAAACCCAGTGTTCCTTTTGCACTCTTACCCATACCACCCCTCGCAACCCTGTCTGCCGTCTCCTGAACTGGACACAGAGGCCTCCCTTCGGGGACTTTCTGCACCTCCCTCTTACTTGACCTAAGATTGGCATACCCCTCACCGGGTTTTCTTACAGCTGTGGACTTACCCTTTCACCTTCCTTTGCCAGCAGAAAAACCCAGACCCTGGGGAGGCCCTTCCCCCCTTTCTCTGTCCCTGCTCACCCGACAACTGCAGAGACTCATTGGGAGCGGGGGACATACTCATCGCCGACCCTGAAGCATTCAGGAAAATCTCCGGCACGGCTTCCTCATCCGAGGAAGGAATGCTTACCGGGGGAGGGGAAAGGGAAATGGCCTCAGGCCTGCTCTCACCCGAATCATGGGGCGGGGAGGAGGGCTGGGGAGGAGGGAGGACGGAAGGAGGAGCCGCTGGGTTACTTGCCTGCTTAGGGGCGGCCTCAGGAGGGCAACCAGGACACCTTCCTTGCGCCATCTGCTTCCTGCCACCGCTACGCTGCTGCATTTCTCGAGGGTCTGGACACCTCGCCCGATCTCTGTCCCTTCGCTGCATCTTTGAACCTCTATCCACCGTCAGGACACTCAGGAATGAAAATTCTCTTTACCGCTATACTATTTTATTTTATTTTTTTTTAGTCCAACTAATATCACCTCACAACGGGAAGACAAATAGAGAAGTGCCTGACACATAAAATATAGCAAAAACACTCTTAATACCTCAAAAAAGAGCCGCACATCCCACTCCTCCACAACCCGTGTCAGCCAGCAACAAGTGCTACCCAACACAGGTTGCTTGCCTGACTGAACCAATGGCAATGCAGCATTTTGAATGCTGCATTGCTCCCGATTGGTTCCCATGCTCTCATCTCAATACCTCACTGCCTCAGCCCCGCCCCACCCTTAGGACCCCCCCCCCCTCCCTTACTCGCCGGCCACAAACCTGTCCCTCCGTTATGGCACGCGGCATAGGACAAGCCTGCGCTGCCGCTCATATAGCTTTTGACCTGAACTTCTCATTTAATTGTAGTTCAAGAAAGATATCATCAAATTATATGATTTTACCTGAAAGTAAAGTCATTTTACTGTACTTTTCCACTTAATACTAGTCTCATATTTTTTTATAATTTCTTTCCAGGGTTGTTATGTAATTTAATTTAATTAGCTCTCCCTCTGAAGAACTCTTTCCTTCAACATATAGCTCACTTTAACATACACACTATCAAGCTATCATATGGGAATCTGATACACCCTGCGTAAGTTTCACACACTATAACTTAGCAGAGTTATTATACTGTATAATGTATTATTAAATCAGGATCTCTGTGTTTACACAGACACAGGCCTGGAAATCCACCTCAGGCCTGAAGGTTTCTCGAACAGAAAAATGTCCAGCTGCCCACTCTCAGACTAATGCAGGGTTCTAAAATGAGATAGCAAGGCATGCTCTCATTGGCTCAAAAGGCTACTACAACCAAAAATCCTTGGCTGATTGGCTATTGGGGGCAACGTTCTGCATGTAGTCTCATCTCTGTCACTAAATTCTATCCAATCATTTTCATTCAGAAATCAGCAACCAAGGGGGGCGCTGTTCTGCTTGCCACGAGGATGGACGTGTAGTCCCGGGCTCTCCCTCCCAGATCGGATATTTCGCTGAAAAATAAACCTGCAAAGCGGCGAATTTGGGGGACATTTAGCTAGCACGTGTCTGACTGCATTAGGATGGCTGCGAAACGTAAAACCACGGACCTAAAGCAGTTTTCTTTCTCTAAAATGCCGGCAGAGTTTGCCGACGTCCATGATGCTGGGCCTGATCAGGCCGCGATGGAGAGCACCGAGGTAAATTTTGGCGGCGCCTGCAGCTCTGCGGATCGCGCGGAAATTGAGCCCCCTGCACTTATCTCCCAGCTTCGTGACGAAATTCGGGGCTGGTTTGTTGAATTTCGCTCCGACCTGAAAACGCATAAAAAAGAATTACTAGCCTCCATTTCTGAGCTGCGGGAGGATTTTGCAGCTCTTGGGCGGCGGGTTGATGAAGTGGATCTGAGGACAGAAGCTCATGCGGAGGCAATACGCTCGCTCCAACAAAAACAGGATCACACGGATACCACACTCTCCGCGATGGAAGATAAGCTTGAGGATTTAGAAAACCGCACTAGGCGGTGTAATATTCGCATACGCGGGGTACCGGAGGCACCAACCTATCTTAATGCCTCTGAGGCGGCAGTGCGGATTTGTCACTTTCTTTTGTCGGGTGCCACTTCCCCTGAAGAAAACTCAGCAGCCGGTAATGTGGAAATCAAGCTTGAAAGAGCACATAGAGCTCTGGGCTCCAGATCCGAGGCTCAACCTAGAGACATAGTGCTTTGTTTCCATAGTTTCCTACAGAAAACCGCTGTATTGGAAGCCGCAAGGAAGCAAAACGTGTGGATGTGGGATGGACACTCCATTTCTATATTCCAGGATTTGGCCTCCTCCACGCTCTGGAAAAGGTTCGAGTTGAGAGATGTGACTGCCTTTCTCCGAAAGGAAAATATCAGATACCACTGGACCTTTCCTTTTGGATTACAATTTACTGCAAAAGGTACCAACTTCCGTGTCAAGACACAGAGTGAAGCTGTGGCTGCATTAGAAAAAGCGGGCTTCCATCATAATATTGTACCTGCGCGACCACCCCCTAAGTCTCAACGCCTGGCGGACACTCCACGTTGGCGCAGAGTGGGCAAGGGGGGCAGGAGATTAAGGAGGCACTCTGAGGATTCACAGAAGGCTCTCTCAGATCAGGGTTGAATACTTTTTGAGCCCATGGACTTTTCTGAGATCTGGGGGATTTATGGGACAGTATTGTCTACCACACACACTTCCTTGGCACTTTCTACCTACTGTGGAGACTTGGAAGTCATGACAATCTTTTTGACTTTGTGCGTTTTGAATGTTTGCAGGTTTATATTATATCTTATTCCATTATGTTTGTCGCTCTGATCTGGGGGGAGGCATTGTTGGATGTTGGTTCTTGTTGGCACGGGGCTTCCCCCACTTATGGTGATGCCCATCCTTTTTGATGGCTGGATGGGGGGAGGGGGAAGGGGGGTGGGTGGGATGGGGATTTTTCCACAATTGGGGTGTATCTCTCTACTAGTATCTCAGGTTACACTTTTTTCTTACTGGGGAACTGTGGGATGTTATGTCCAGTGATTCTTTATAGTTAGGAGAATGGCAGGTATATTACGTATGATTTCTTTTAATGTCAAGGGTCTTAATCATCTGCAGAAACGGTCACTGCTGGAGCGGGAGTTAGTGGCTAGTGGGGCCTCTCTTGGGTTCCTTCAGGAAACTCACCTCCGTAAACGTTATGAGCGCCTCATAGCATATAGGCAATTTCCCCATAAATTCCTGGCCGCAAGCACAAAGGAATCCCGGTATGCTGGGGTGGGTATACTTTTGGCTAAAGATTTTAATCATGACGTTCTTACATTCGTGGCAGATCCCCAAGGGCGGTATGTGCTACTTAAGTTGCGAGTGGGTGGGGAGGTATGGACGCTGCTATCTATATATGCCCCGAATACGGGTCAAGGCCCCTTTTTTAAGGCTCTAGATGATTTGTTGTTACAACATGCGGCTGGCTTACTTGTAATAGGGGGGGACTTTAATCTTACCGTCAATCCCCCGCTGGATAATTCTGCCCAGATTTCTTCTGCCTCCAGGTCCGCATGTTCCTCCCTGAAATCCCTGCTTGATAAATGGGACCTTCATGATGTCTGGCGACAGAGATACCCTACCTCACATTCATACTCGTACTATTCCCAGGTCCATCACTCCTATTCCCGGATTGATTTTTTTTTGGTAGATGCCCATGTGCTGAATAGGGTGACTGACGCTGGGATAGATCCGATTACCTGGACGGACCACGCGCCAATCACACTTGCTCTTAGTGCACCCTCACCTACTCAGGGGAAAAGCTTTTGGAGACTGAATGAGTCGTTATTGAAGGATAAGGGGTTCTTATCTAAGCTAGCAGATAGCCTACAGTCTTATTTTAAGATAAACACCTCCAGTGAGAGTGCGCCCCCCGTGGTTTGGGAATGCTCTAAGGCTGTTGCCAGAGGGCTCCTTATATCGCAAGCCTCTTATTGTAAGAAAAAGAAAGGGGAAAAGCGGGCGTTATTGCACTCCACTATCACTCGACTGTCGTTGCAGCACCAGGCCACTCAGTGTCCTAAGATATATCAACAGCTGGATAAGGCTAGGGTAGAATTGAGTGCTCTGGATGCTGATGCTATAGCATTAGCTATGGAAATTACCAAACAGCAGTTTTTCGAAGAAGGTGATAAGGCGGGGCGACTATTGGCTCGTCGCCTTAAGAAAGTACTAGCCCAAAATAATGTCACTCAGATTCGGAGTGTGGGCGGGGATATCTGTACAACTTCGGATGCCATACGCCAGTGTTTTGCAGAGTTTTACTCCGCTCTGTATGGGGTGGACCAAACCATACGGGAAGGGGACATTGAGGCTTATCTGACGCAGGTTGACTTGCCTACTCTGACGCCTGAGCAACGGACTAGGCTAGATGCTCCCATAACGGCCATGGAAGTTCAATATGCTATCAAATTGTTGAAGGCTGGGAAGGCTCCGGGCCTTGATGGCCTTACCGGGGTCTATTACAAAAAGCTAGCATCCACGTTAGTCGAGCCCTTGACGGATATATTTAACTCCCTGCGAGGTCCAATAGGATTGGCGTGCCATGCTAATGTTGCAGGCATCACTGTTTTAGCTAAGCCTGGGAGGGACCCCGAACTGTGTGGCTCTTACCGACCCATATCTCTGATAAATCTTGACCTAAAACTGATGGCTCGCATTTTAGCGGAACGCCTTAAGGCTGTTTTGCCGGGCTTGATTCATAACGATCAAGTCGGATTTGTCCCTTCCAGGACAGCTAGCGATAATATTCGGAAGGTAATTGATATTGTTGATTGGGTACAGAGCAAACAAATTCCGGCGGTATTATTGGCTATTGATGCTGAAAAGGCCTTTGACCTTGTTCACTGGCCTTTTCTCTTCCATGTTCTGCAAAAATTGGGAGTTGGCCCCTACTTCCAACAATGGGTGCGTGCATTATATGATAAGCCTCGGGCACGGGTGAAGGTAAATGGAGGATACAGTTCTTGTTTTGATATCCAGAGGGGTACGAGGCAGGGATGTCCCCTCTCACCTATGTTATTTGCACTTTTCCTGGAGCCTCTGACTACTAAGGTGCGGCATTCGTCTGCAATCTCCGGGGTGCAATTAGAAGGTATACATTGCAAAATGTCCCTATTTGCGGACGATGTACTTTTCATTTTGACTAATCCTCATGCTTCTTTACTAGCGGTGGTGGAGGAGTTGGAGGCTTTCCAAAAAGTGGCTGGATTCAGGGTCAATCATGATAAATCAGAGCTGCTTAACCTTACCTTGCCAGCTCTGGAAGTGGAACGCATATCTGGTTCATTTCCCTTCCGATGGGCAAAACAATCCATAAAATATTTAGGAGTTCAGATAGGAGCTAAGCTGTCAGAACTCTTTAATTACAACTATATCCCGTTATGGAAGAAAATTGACCGGGATCTCCACAACTGGGGGAGGGAGTTCTTTTCGTGGATGGGTCGCATAGCGATTTTGAAAATGAATGTCCTACCACGCTTATTATATTTGTTCTCCACCTTGCCCATTCTAGTCCCAAAAGCGATACTTAAAGTATGGCAAAAGAAGTTCTTTGATTACATTTGGAAAAGGAGGCCCCCTAGGGTTTCGTGGGCCGTCTTGTACCATCGTCGTCAACATGGGGGTAGAGGGGTTCCTAATCTTCAGTGGTATCATGGTGCAGCCCACATGAGGGCGGTTGTTGCCACATACTATACTCATGACCTGAAGCAATGGGTGCGTTTAGAAAATGCAATGATTGGGGAGATGCCACTACAAGCTTTATTTTGGCAGCCTAAATCCACTTGGAGACCTATTGATTTTATGCCCACAGCTTTACAAACCACACTTACTAATTGGTTTCAATGGAAAGGTATTATGGTGGGTTCTTCTCCTTACCATCAATCCTCTTTTCTTTTTCATAACACTAGCTTCCCAGCTGGGTATACTTCCCGACTCTTTTCCACCTGGGTCTCCAAAGGCTTATTTTCTGTTTGTCATTTTTGAAAAGAGGGTTCCTTAATGTCCCCAAGGGATCTTCAGGATCGGCTGGGTGGGGGTCCCCAGGATTTCCTAGGCTTGGCTCAGATATGGCATTTTCTGTATGGGCTGTCTGCTACTCAGGCGATACGTCCTACTATTTCTTTATTTGAAACCTATTGTATGCATGCAGACAAGCTGACAGGAGTTATTTCCAAATTATATTCTTTACTGAGCGCGCCTGCCCCTTATACTTTCCCCCATTTGCGGGCCTGGGCTACTGATCTAGGGGAGGCACTCACTGAGGACAACTGGGATATTGTTTTTCAACAAACTGCTAAAAGCTCTATCTCCTCAGGAATTCAGAAACATTGTTATAAGTTATTGTATAGGTGGCATCTGACCCCAGTACGATTGCATGCTATGTATCCCCGTGTTTCTGATCAGTGTTGGAGGAGGTGTGGGCAGGTGGGCACGTTCTTGCATATTTGGTGGATGTGTCCTCTTGCGCAGCCTTTCTGGAATGCTCTGCAAACCTGGCTACATGACATTACTGGTATAGCTATTATATTGCAACCTGCTCAGGTTTTGCTCCTTCTTCCCAATGAGGCTTTGTCTAAACCTATGCAATCTTTCGCATCCCAAGTCTATATTGCTGCCCGTAGTGAAATTGCTAAAGCGTGGAAACTACCTTGCCTTCCGTCTCTACCTGCTGTGATTCATAGACTGCACTCGTGCTATAGGATGGCACACCTCACTGCTCTACGTCATGATCGTATGCCTGCTCATAGTCGTACCTGGGAACCTTTTATCAAATGGCTAAATACTCACGACCCCGCCGGACATACTTGAGGCATTTCTACATCACTGGGGCGTGTTGACGGGCCTGCGCAGATTCTGCGTGGTCTTTTACAGGGTTTATTGGGAGTTCTGTACCCTTGGCATAACACTTTGCTATATTCTGTGAAGTCATATATGTACTGTACATTCTCTCACATTCCATCATGTTGAGGTTTCTTTGTTCCTGTATCTTTGATACTATTGTATTCTAAATAGCGGGGGAGTGGAATCCTGGGGGTTATATAGTTTGAAATGCTTATTGACTACCTGGTTACTTTTATACTGTATTGCTCAATTTTGCTGTCAATAAAACTTTACATTTAAAAAAAAAGAAATCAGCAACCATGCTCTAAGCATCTCCTACTTAGGTAAAGATCAACATTCTGAATGAAATATTTCAAATGCAATCCCACAGATCAAAGTCACACTTATACTAGTCTTTTCCTCACAACATAAACTTTGAGGTCTTATTTGTATTTCTGTTAATGTCCCCAAAATTTGGGAAATTAATATCATCAAAGTGTCCTTATTTTAATTATTTTCTGTCAGATTTCTACACTTTCAGAAAGATTTTTCTTTAAGGACCATTTAAAATAATTTACATTTTAAATGTTTTAGTCGTATAACTGCCATTTTACTGCTGCAACATAAAAAAATAATGGAAGTCTGGCCATTTGTTGTTACTAGCCTCAAAATCATTCAGCTGGATTCTCTGGGGTCTCTCTTCTAATACAGGGTAGTCTGATTAGCCAAACCAATTTTTAATCCATGAAAAGTAAGATTAAAGGAAGGCTGTGACTTTTCTTTTAGGTTCTATTTAAGTCTATGGGTCAGAATACTAACAGTTTCCAATGAAAATATGTAAGTTTTAATCACTTAGGGCCTCATTTTCTAAAGTATCGCAGGCCTGCGATACTTTAGGGAATGAGGGGCGGGGGGCGGGCCTGCGCTAGCCGGCCCGAACTCGGACGCGAAAAGGGCCTTACCTTTTCATGGTCCGCGGCGTCTTCGCGGAGTCGGCCCCGGTGACGCCCCGACTCCTCCTCTTCCGGGGCCGACTCCGCCCCCATTTTGGTATCACACGCGATAAGGGACTTTTCGCGTGCGAAACGTCCCTTATCGCGTGCGATCCGTGTGGAAAATGAGGCCCTAAGAGAGTGATACTGGTGGAAAGCCCTCTTTCTTGCCTTTAAAATGAACCGTCACTTAATTTCTAAAAATATTCAGGGATCTAGTTGCTTATAAATATAAGAAAAAAATCCCTCACAGGATTGCACTTGTATATTGGCAGAATGCTACTTTATCTGGTCGATTTTCAAAGGCTTGCAGACGGCAAAACCGGGACATATGCACGTGACTTGGATGTGTGCCGGCTGCGCAGATTTTAAAATGGCTGCAGCTATGTGCGTATCTCTTGGTACATGCATAAAAAAAGTTTTGTGAAAAAGGGGCATGAGCATGGTCTGGGCAGGGAGTGAGCAGGGCGGGACTGCACCATGAAGTCAGTTATGCGCACAAATACGCACAGAGATCCCCTACCGCATAACTTTACTATTCCTATGGACAGCGGATAAGTCGTGTAACAATAAAAATGAAGCTAAGCAGTGATGTGTGCCGGCTGCGCAGATTTTAAAATGGCTGCAGCTATGTGCGTATCTCTTGGTACATGCATAAAAAAAGTTTTGTGAAAAAGGGGCATGAGCATGGTCTGGGCAGGGAGTGAGCAGGGCGGGACTGCACCATGAAGTCAGTTATGCGCACAAATACGCACAGAGATCCCCTACCGCATAACTTTACTATTCCTATGGACAGCGGATAAGTCGTGTAACAATAAAAATGAAGCTAAGCATTATAAGACTTGAGGTTAATAGGGTAAAAGGGAAGCAAGTTAGATAGGGGGTTTAGGAAGTCCTCTCCTTTACTGGGGCAAACTGGGGAAAAGTCCTAATGCGTTGCTGCACGTACCTACTAAAATTTCCCTCAATTATGTGTGTGAGACGGCATTTGCGTGCACATGCACACGTCAATATAAAATCGTGAGTGCATGTACAAGCGGGAAGCTGATTTTATAACATATGCACATATACGCAGGGTATGTTATACAATTGGTGTGGCCATGTGATCACGCCAGCGAATATGTACACACCTGCCCGGGTCTTAAAGTTTACTTCTCTTCTCTGCGTGACATCATTCCCTCTATCTGTTCATGTCCATCTGCTTTCCAAGCTCATGTCCCTCCACCTGCTGTGATTTCACAGGTGGCTGACCCTCGCAAACGGGTTTTATGCACAAAGGTTCTGCTCACCTTGAATTGCCTTGGCGATCCATAACTCCATAGCCCTGCAATACTCACTGACCCTGGTCCTCCTCTATTGAATCCATATCCTCATTGCCTTTGCCTTTGACATCACGGGGCCTGATGACGTTTCCCTAGTGCCCATAGCCCCTGCCTCCAGAGGAAATAGCTGATGCCTCCACTCACCCCACCACAATCCTGTTAGCTGCTATGCCTCTGTTCTCTAGCCCCATTGGGGGTCTTGGGGCCCGAAAGTACTGATAGCACTGCTATTCCGGTTGCATGGAGCCGCACAATGCAGGCTTCCTCCCTGCAAAGCTAATCCAGTGGGAGCAGTCAGCTCCGCTGAGGTCTATGTGGATTAGGTGAAAATAGATGATATTAAATAAATTCTTCCTGGTTCACAGCATCTTCTCAGGCCGAAAGCAAGGATTCACTAGGGGCCTCCCAAATGAACAGCTGATTTCTGTGGCTGTAGTGGCAGTCATCTGATTTCATTATCAATGTGGCTGAGAAAAGTCTGAGTCTGGCCAGGGCCACCAATGTAAGTAACATTTTTTAACCCCTTATCACTCTAGAAAATTGTCTTTATTTTGTGCCTCAGCTAGATTGTAAGCCCCTGAAGCAGGAATGATCTCCTAGGTATCTGTACAATGCTGCCTGTGCCCAGTAGCACTATACAAACATTAAGTAGTAGCTGAGCATCTGAGATTGCAGAGGATGTCACTGACTCCCAGAAGAGGATAAGACATGACTGTGTATTTAAAAGTTTCTGAAAAAAAGCCAAGGGGAAATGGTATGTGGATGTAAAAAAATAATTTCCTTAGACCTTAATTTATTTCTGATTTCTGCAAAACAATCTAAGGAAAGCATCAACAACAGAGTTTTCTAAGCAAAAGCAGTTCAGTTTTAAGAAACTAATGAGCAAATTGCATAAATCCTTAAATAGTAATAATGACGATATCCTTATTTTGCATCCTACATATTGGTAATGGATGCAGAAACATTACAAATGAGCTGTTGGTTTTGATTATCTGATAATTCATGCAGCTGGAGAGTCAAACTGACGAGTACAAAGACTGAGAGACATTGTCCTGTCACAATTCAATATACAGTAAGGGGCGGATTTTCAGAGCCCTGCTCGCCTAAATCCGCCCAAAACCGGGCGGATTTAGGCGAGCAGGGCCCTGTGCGCCAGTGAGCCTATTTTACATAGGCCTACCGGTGCGCGCAGAGCCCCGGGACTCGCGTAAGTCCCGGGGTTCTCCGAGGGGGGCGTGTCGGGGGGCGGGCCCGGTCGTCGCGGCGTTTCGGGGGCGTGTTGGCAGCGTTTTGGGGGCGGGTACGGGGGCGTGGCTACGGCCCGGGGCGGTCCGGGGGCGTGGCCGCGCCCTCCGTACCCGCCCCCAGGTCGCGGCCCAGCGCGCAGGCCCGCTCGTGCGCGGGGATTTACTTCTCCCTCCGGGAGGCGTAAATCCCCAGAGAAAGGTAAGGGGGGGGTGTAGACAGGGCCGGGCAGGTGGGTTAGGTAGAGGAAGGGAGGGGAAGGTGAGGGGAGGGCGTTAGAGGATTCCCTCCAAGGCCGCTCCGATTTCGGAGCGGCCTTGGAGGGAACGGGGGTAGGCTGCGCGGCTCGGCGCGCGCCGGCTATACAAAATCGATAGCCTTGCGCGCGCCGATCCAGGTTTTTAGCAGATACGCGCGGCTCCGCGCGTATCTACTAAAATCCAGCGTACTTTTGTTTGCGCCTGGAGCGCAAACAAAAGTAGGCCTATTCGCGGAGTCTGAAAATCTGCCCCTAAGTGCAGGGGTCGCTGTTTTATTCTTGTTAAAGGAAAGGTTTTTTTTTCATGTTAAACACACTCAAAATATTTGTCTGTTATTATTTTCATTCTTGGGAGCATATTTTAATTGTACAATTGATGAAACCAATATAAGAAGTGCCATGCTGGATCAGACCAATGGTCCATCAAGCCCAGCATCTGATAGTGGTATGTCCCTAGTGTTCCCCTGGTTCACCTTAAATTCCTTAAGGAGAGCATGCTCTATGGGTGGGATTCTGCGAGGCAGGTGGGGCTCAGAGGGCATAACCAAAGACTGGGGAATAAGAGCTGGGATCCAGGTGGGGATAACCAGACCAGGTCTAGGTCTCCAGGAGGAAGGCAGCTCCTGTAATGTAGTAATGTCCAAACACTGAGCTGAGATGAAGCTGAACTGTGAGTACTGAGGGAAGCAGTACTGAACTGTAAGTAAAGAGAGTACACTTTTCTGAAGGGAAGTCTACTGTTGTGCAGGATTTTAAGCAGGGACGAGGACTGAATACAGACACAGGTTTGGACAGGTTACTTAGCAAGGCAGGGGCTGGATATGGACTGGGGCAAGGCAAAAGCAAGGTAGGGAATGGATACTAGGAACTGGACTGGGCAGGACAGGACAGGACCAGACAAGGATTATACAGAACAAGAACACTAAGGTCCAAAGGCAGCAATACAGAAGGCCCATAGGCTGCTAAGCATAAGGCCCGGAGACCATGAAGTGAGAAGAGGCCTGAGTAAGCCACAGAGCAAGGTCTAAGGTAAAAGCAGTCATGGAGACCACAAGGCAAAGTAAAGCCAGGATAGGCCACAGAGCAAGATACAAGAGACAAAAGGCCCAGAGGTCACAAGGCATGGAACAAGGCAAGAGCGGCCAAGTGAGAGAGCCAAGAGTGTCTCCATGAAGAGGCAGCTAGGTTCTGGCAAGGCAGGGCTAAATGGGGCTGGAGCTTGGGTGTGATGTGAGCAGCAAGGACCACTGGTGGAGTGGAGGCTGCCCAAAAAGCTAAATCAGGGCATAGAGACTGTGAAACAGACGAAACTGTGACACAAAGCTGTTAGACACTTTAATGCTTGCCTGTTATGAGATTTATATTTTATAAGAATATTGAGCCCAGCATCCTGTCTCCTACAGTGGCCAGTCTGTCATTTGGAAGTTTGTGGCAAGTAGCAATGGGGAGTTTCATTACATATTGCTCCCTTCCAGATGTATGAGGTGGCAAAATTCAAGTACATATGGCTAAAAGTTCTTAATGGACCTGTCCTCCAGAAATTTGTCCAAGCTATTTTAAACTGAGTGATACTACTGGCCTTGACAACATCATCTGGCGCCAAATTCCACAGCTTAATTATGCATAGACTGAAAAAATACTTCATTAAATTTGTTTTAAATCTCCTACCAGTTAGTTTCACAGAGTGTTCCCCTAGTCCCTAATACTACTTGAAAGGATAAATAACCCTTCTTTATAAACTTGTTCCATACCAGTACAAGCTCATACTGCAATGATATTAAATTACTTTCACATCACTGCATTATATTTACCCCACTGCGCTAAGGGAAGGCGTGCTGGCAGTAGGGCTCCAATGTCATTCATAGAAAACAAAATCTCTGGAATATTCTGTTATTTTTAAGCAACAAGTAATCAAAAACAAAAGACTTTTTTTTTCTTTAAGGCAATCGTGGGATGTGGGCAAGTTTCAAATTAAATTGTGTCAGCCATATATTGAAAAAAGATGATAATGAGCCTAAATCAAAGAATGAAGGAGTTGGAGAAGGAAATGGATGAAAATCAAAAATTCTGTGAAAATAAGCAGAAAATATGAGAACCTGAAATGTAAGAGCAAATTGTTAATAAGTGTTGGATAGCAAGTTTTACGGTGCACAGGTGAAAGCTTGATTTCAATGACCTTGAGGTCTATGCACTAAAGGTTAGTAGGTACACCAAGGCCTTTCAGAATTAGCGTGCTGTGCGTAGGCAAGCCAATTTTGACATTGCTTGCAGAGTACTTTCCATGCAAGCCCATTTGCATTTTTGAAAAGTATTTTCATTCCCTTGACCTAACTCCGCCCCTTTTTCTAATGCAAGGGCGATTTTCAGAACACATATTTTTTTTAGGAGAGTAAATACATGTTACCTGTTTGGCCCCATAGACCTATTTGAAAATCCCACCCCCCCCTCCCTCTCTGGCCCCCAAGAAGCAGGAAAGGCCTGCCTCCTTCCCCACCAACACCTGTCTCCTTTCCTGCCAGCTCTTCCCTGAGGAGCTGTGAGAAGGCCTGCCTCCTTTCCTCCCCATTTCCTGATCTGCTCCAGCCAGCCTCAAAAGGGGGAGAATCAGGGCATTATTAATTGTGGTGAGAGTAGGTATGTCTTGTTCTTGAGTTATACGTGAATACACATATATACAGACATACACTTCATGTTATATAGATATTTAAGAATAAATGTTTTCTGTCTTTTTCTTCCTCATACCTTTCTCAACCTTCCTTTTGTTTTCAGCTCATCTGCCTCACAAATGCTTTTCTTAGCTCCCCTTTTGTTTCAGTGTCTCTTCCTTTTGCCATATCTCATTCTCCCTACCTTCCATTTCTCCCTGTGCAGAGCCGGTGCTTCCATTAAGCGAACTAGGCAGTCGTCTAGAGCACTAACATTTTGGGAGTGGCAAAATCCAGCCAGTGAAAGACCCAGAGAGGTGATGTGCCAGAGCCAATATTGCCAAAGAAGGGAGTGCTGACTGCTGCAGGTAGGAGGGAGAGGGGGCGCAAGACTGAAGGTTTGCCTAGAGTGCTGGGTACTTGGGCACC
This sequence comes from Rhinatrema bivittatum, assembly GCF_901001135.1. NCBI lineage: Eukaryota > Metazoa > Chordata > Amphibia > Gymnophiona > Rhinatrematidae > Rhinatrema > Rhinatrema bivittatum. The sequence goes on along the minus strand of NC_042619.1, from coordinate 336,032,325 downwards.
AACTCTGCTTTATGACAACCAATCTCTCTTCCCTACCTCACTACATGCTCACTTGTTTCTCTTCTCTCCATCTCTACTCAACACTGTCTCACCAGCCTTCAGCCCTCCATCTGATCTCTTCTCTCCAATAAAATACCTTGCCAAAAGCATATGCTCCAAAGTAGACAAATCTAGGGATTCGGAATGGAGCTAGATATTTCACTTAGATGCAGTTCCAACACTGCTCTCTACATTAATGGTGGGGGTGGAAGGGAAATAGAACCAAAAGGTTACTAAGATCCAAGAGTAACAGATAAGTATGAGAAAAAAAAAGTGCGAAACTTGCTGGGCAGACTGGATGGGCCGTTTGGTCTTCTTCTGCTGTCATTTCTATGTTTCTATGTTTTTTCTTGTATAGTGTTAGGTCACCTATTATCTTATGGTTTTACAAATTTTCTCCACTTAGAGATGAGGGATAACCAACAGAAAGCCCTTGTCATGCTGAAAAAAATGCTGTATTATTTATTTAGGAAAACACTTATAGAGAATGATAGTTTGAAACTTGTATTACAAAAAAACCCACAAAATTCATTTGGTCATAAAGACGACAAACTTCTTGGCAGGAAAGGGGTTAAATGGATTATTGTATGGTGTATAAATATACACAGCCATAGCAAACAACCTCTGGGTTTCAGTAAGTACTGCATTAGTGTGTGCCGGGTAAGTGCTTTCATTAATTGCAGCGTCTGCGGTGGGACTGCTGCACCTTCAGAGCAGGGAAGAGAAGGCTGCGGATGACAGGAATAATGTGACCACACCACAAGATTGTAATTACAGTGCAGGCCAGGAGAAAGCTCCCAGGATCTGTGGGCAGATTGTGGGCGCCCATGGGTAGCTCCATGGTTCAAGGGGAGTCGCCACTGGTTTCCAGGGAGAGCTGCACCATTCACTAGCCATGCAGCAGCAGAAGGACTTCGGCGTTGACCCAAAGACTTTGGCATTTATGGCAATGGAACAGGGAGACTTATACCCCCAGGAGGAAGGCAGAAATTCCTGTGATGCATCTTGGGTGTAATGTTTGCATATTCAGGCACCAAATAAATCCCTCTGCACTGAATGAAAACAACAATTTCTCATTCTGATAGTTAAGCTTTTAACTCAGTGTCAAACACATTTAGGGTAGGTTTGTACCAATGCAGGAACCTCAGATATGAGGAAAGAGAGAGAGAGAAAGTGTAGAGAACAGGCACACATGCAACTAGAGACACCAAGTACATAGCAGATATATAGATACACACAAGATGGGGCGAGATACAGAAAGTGTGGAAAGAGACACAAACACAGTGGCGAGGAGTTGTTATGGCAGAAAAACCCTCACGGGGGGGTGGGGGGGGGGGGGAGTAGAGGTAAGAGAGACATAACTGGGAACTCTCTGGGTCTTGAACCCAAACTCTGTCTCCAGGAAAGTTTCAGGGTCCCTTTGGCCGCAGTACCATAGCAAAGAAAATTAAAGCCCTGTATCAGCAGAGAACAGATTTCTTATATTGATTCATTTGTTTGAGTGTTTTATATACCGTTATTGTTGCGGTCCTGGGCCGTGCCCCGGGACCTTCACTTACCTCTGCCCCGGCCCGGGCCACAGGCGCCTCGTTCGGGCCTGCTCGGGCCTCTGACGCGGCACTTCCCCCTCGAGGGAGACGTCGGTGTCCTGCCGCGGCTGACCCCGCCCCCTATGCGCGCTGGAGCTCCAAATTTAAAGGGACCAGCACGGGAAACTCCAGCACTGCACTCAAGCTGACATCAGACACTGCAGGGTATTTAAACCCATCACAAAAAGTAAGGATTCAGCTATATGAAGAACTCTATGAGAAAAGGTGTCGAGCAACCGTCATATCTTGCCACAGTATACTTTTTGGCTTATATTGTCAAGCCCTTGAAGCACTGGGCTTGTCTAATCATAGGTTGATTGGGACATACAGTATTCTGCTTACGGGGCTATATCACAAGTGCAAGCAATGTATAATGTGAATCAGCTAATGTGTGCACTTATCTCAATCCACAAGTCAGCAGGTAGTATGTGCAGTCCTGAAATGCATCCTCCGACACGGCAGTGTTTCGGAGTGTATAACTCCTTCTTCAGGGAGTTCCAGGTGGCGACATACTGATGAAATGATTTGAATAGCTGTGTACGATCAGTCCATGAGCTGATAACAGTGTCTGCTTAAACGGTGCGCTGTCTAAGTGCAGCCTTACAGTGATCTGTTCCGCGTAAGGAGCATACTGTATGTCCCATGCAACCTATGATTAGACAAGCTCAGTGCTTCACGGGCTTGACAATATAAGCCAAAAAGTATACTGTGGCAAGATATGACGGTTGCTCGACACCTTTTCTCAGAGTTCTTCATATAGCTGAATCCTTACTTTTGTGATTGACTCTTCAGAGTAGCTAGTTGTGCTTCCTGCTTCCCGTTTCCTGCTTCTTCTTGATGTCTGATTCCTGGCTCCTGACCTTGCTTCGTTCTCTGACTCCGGCTTCTGCTTCCGTCCTTGGTTTTGGCATCCGACATCTGACTTCTGGCTCCCGACCTTGGCTTGTTCCTGGACTTCGGCTTCGTCTCTTCCCACTGCCGCAGGTACTTGTTCATCACCCGCCTGGAGGTTTCTCCTAAGCCCCAGCGGCTCGGGTCCTCACGGGCTCCTCCCAGGGGGACCGTGGGCTTCCAAGGGTAAAGTCTCTCCTGACCTCCTGGGCGCCATCTCATTGTTGGATTACCTCGGCAGGCTGCTCTTCTGATCCTTGGTTGCATAGGATCCACCTAAGACCAAGAGGCCCGGGTCCCTAAGGGCTCCTCCTGGGGGGACCTCGGGCTTCCAGTAGTGAAGCCATCTTCGAAGCCTCTCCTCAGCGTCGCCTGCCGGCTGCAACACCCACTGTGGGCATCCACAACACGACACCCACAGTCTCAGCCGGCCCAAGGGTCCACGATCCTAACAGTTATTCCATGTGAGAATCACTAGTTCACAACAGTGTATAGGTTTTAGGGGTGTGCATTCGTTCCCTACGAATTGGTAATCCGCAACATATAGGGCCATATTCGTTGTATTCGTGGGGAAGCAAAACGTATCGTGATTCCCACGAATACAACGAATCTTCGCCGAATTATTCGGCCGCCTAAAGGAGCGAATTTAAACAACCCCCCACCCTCCTGCGCTCCCCCCCCAAGACTTACCAAAACTCCCTAGTGGTCCAGCGGGGGGTCTGGGAGCCATCTCCTGCATTCAAGCCTTGGCTGCCGGTATTCAAAATGGCGCCGATAGCCTTTGACCTACTATGTCAAAGGGGCTACCGGTGCCATTGGTCAGCCCCTGTCACATGGTAGGAGCACAGTCATCTTGTGCTCCTACCGTGTGACAGGGGCTACCATGTGACAGGGGCTGACCAATGGCACCAGTAGCCCCTGTGACATAGTAAGTCAAAGGCTATCGGCGCCATTTTGAATACCGGCAGCTGAGGCTTGAGTGCAGGAGATGGCTCCCGGACTCCCCCGCTGGACCACCAGGGAGTTTTGGTAAGTCTTGGTGGGGGCAGGAGGGTGAGGGGTTGCAGTTAATTTAATTTTAGCCGGGAAACGAATAAGAATTGACGTATAAACGTATCAGGGGGCCCCCTTGCAGAATGCAACGTATCTGCCTCCCAACGAATACGAATCCCGAATGCAATGTATGGCATCCCTCTGCGCATCCCTAGTAGGTTTGACACTCACAGATGATGTTATGGAGGTAGGCATACACACCGGAGTTAAACAGGGAACACAGACTGTAACTACTTCGGAGATAAACTGGCTAGACAAGCTGAAAACTAGGGGATTACTATAGAGATAGAAACATGCAGAGCAAACTTAATCAGAATATAGGAAGGGTTGACAGTAATCGGGTGAAGTTCAAGACATATTTGGTCATCGGAGTCAAGGGAAATTGGGTGTCCCAGATTGTGGAGAGGGTTGAGGTTGAGGGTAAGAGGGTAAAGTTCAGGACATATTTAGTCATCAGAGACATGATGATTTCCTTCTGGCTTCACCAACCTGGAACCTTTTCTGAGCCTGCTTCCTTTTTTCTTGTGTTGCTGGAGTGGAAGGTGGAGGCTGCTGATAGCCATAAACCACTTCCATTTCTTTTTTTTTTTTTTTTAAAGATATGTACAGCCATGCAACCTCCATAGCTCAGTTACGCCCAGCTAACACATACAGACGAGAACATGCGTGCATGCTGCTGCCTGACTGTGCACACAGAGTTTGCTCTCTGCGTCCACTTAGGGCATCACTGTTCATTACAGCAGCGCTGTGGCCAAAAGGAGTTCCCTGCAGTAGTACTCGGCATTCCCGTCTGTCACAGCGAGGGAGAAGTATGAGAGGGAGAAGTGAAAAATGAGTGGCACTGGAGAATGAGCGAGGGGGCAGCATGGTGAAAGAGCAAGGTGAAGGTGGTGAATAGTGTGGTCAGGAGTACTGTATTGTTTTTTGTGCGCAATTGTTCTATTTTTCAGTCTGACTATACAAGGAAAAAGAAATTTGACTGATGTTCATGCACGACACACTTGGGCAGAACTTGCACTTAAAAAATAGGGGGATTCAGATAAGATGTTGCATTATCATCCACCTCTTTCTTTCATCCTTTCAGCTCCTACACCCACCTCTTGCCTTCCCTTCCCCTCTAATCATTCCTGGTGTCTCTCCACTTACTCTTTCCCTTTCTCTGTCTCCTTCCTGGTCAGCCTCATTTTCCTCTTTGGACCTCCTTTAAACAATCTCCATCAGACCTACCTGCCGCTGCTTGTGAACTTGGGCAAGTCATGTCAGCCTCCACTGCATGAGATACAAACTTAGAGGTCCATTTACTAAGCACTTTTCCCCTAGATACAGAATGGGGGAAAGCCTTTAGTCCTCTAAGACTGTAAGTCCTCTGGGGACAGGGAAATAACTGTTAGCACCGCCGGCCGCGGCAAGCCGCAACCGGGGCCGGGTGTCATGGCCGCCGGCCTCAGCAGACCGCGACTGAGGCCGGGCCGGCGGGTGCTGGGGAAATAGTTACCCGGGGCTTTGAGGCTCCTGTGGGGCAAACTGCCCTTCTGCTTCTTCCTGTGGCCATCACCGCGTTGCCTGGCTGGCTGGCTCCTCGGGCTTCGGCTCCGCCCCCATCACTCCCCCTAGGGCCGCGCGCGGCTGAAGATTGTTTTTAAAGGAGCCATGACAGGAAGTTGTCATGGCTCCTCCTGAGACTCCTCCCCTGGCTTCTGGTACTTAAGGCAAGGTCTGAGCATTAAGACCTTGCCTTGGTATTGAGGTTCCTGCTTGAGTAGCTCCTGTGTTCTTGGTTCTTGGTTCTTCGTCCCGCTCTGCTTCACTGCTCCGTGGATTGCTTCTTGGCTTCTGACTTCTGGACTGGTGGACGTGTCTTCTCCTGGCTTGATCCTGGTACGGCTTTGGACCCTTCTCCTGGTTAGACTCTGGTATGGCTTTGGACCCTTCTCCTGCTTAGACCCTGGACTGGATTCGGACCTCGTCTGTGTATCGAACCCTCGGACCGGCTTTGAACTGTTCTTTGACTCTGTCCTCAGACTGCTACAACCTGCTGGAGGCGCCAGCCGTCTGGAACCCACAACCTGCAGGAGGCGCCTGCATCCAGACCTTTCTACAGTCTTCAGAGGAGTCTCCTAAGTCCCAGCGGCCAGACCCCTATGGGCTCCTCCTGGGGGGGTTACGTGCTTCCAGGGTGAAGTCTTCATTCAACTTTCTTCTGTCCAGTGGCCTCGCCCTTCGATGGTAGCTGTCTACCTCGAAACAGGGGTCCACTTTCATTAACAGAATACCAAGGCCATGGACCCGGCAGAGGCCTCAGCTCGACAAGCCATTCCAGGACTAGCCCAGAAGGTTCATGGAACAGCAACGCATATTGGAATCCATGGCATCTTCACTGGAACGCCTTAACGCACGTCTGGATTCAATGGCAGCTGCTCAGGTCGTTTCTCCACCAGTGCCATCGATAATGCCAAGCAACACCCGAACCGCTATTCCGCTACCCATCCCTCCATGTTACGCAGGTGATCCTCGTCTGTGTCAGGGATTTATTGACCAGTGCTGCATGCACTTTCAGTTTCAAGCTTCGTTGTTCCCAGATGACCTCACTAAGACTACTTATATTCTGTCTCTATTGGAAGGGAAAGCTCTGGCATGGGCTTCTCCCTTTTGGCGACGATTGGACCCTGTCCTGCAAGATCTTTCAAAATTTTTGGAACTATTCCAGGCCGTATTTGATGATCCCGGGAAACAGGTGGTCGCTGGTTCTAAACTTCTGCAACTCCGGCAAGGAAGCCGACCCTTAGCGGATTACACCATCGAATTTAGAACACTGGCCTCAGAGCTTCACTGGGAAGAGAATTGCCTACGGTCCATATATCTAGAAGATCTGACATCCAGGAATAAGGACGAGATGGCAGCCCGAGAACTACCAAGATCTCTGGACGCAATTGTAGACTTGGTAACTTGGATAGAGCGCCGACTACAAGAAAGAGCTCGCGAAGGAGCTAATTCCAGGAAAGTAGCAACAGCTAACTTCCCTCATCCAGTAGCTTCCGGCTCACGAACTACACCCACTACTGAAGGCTCTGTTGAAGAACCAATGCAATTGGGATGTGGACCCCTATCTCCAGAGGAAAGGCAAAGACGCCGCTAAGCGGGTCTCTGTATGTATTGTGGAGGAACGGGTCACCTCATAGCCCGTTGCCTAATACGTCCAGGAAACCTCCAAGCCTAGGCTCTTGCAGGGGAGTAACCCTAGGCATTACCTCTCCAGCTCCCCCACTAACTCTACGGATCTCCTTGGAACTTGGGGATCTTCAATTCTCTACCATGGCTTTAGTAGATTCAGGGGCAGGAGGGAGTTTCATCCTTCAAGATATAGTGGAACAGCTCCATATCCCTCTTAGACTTTGCCCCAGGCCTTTGATCATATCTTCTATCCACGGAGATCCTCCTCCGGGAAGGATAACTCATCAAACTGTTCCCCTGGTGTGTCATATAGCTTCCAAGCATTCAGAACAAATTTCATTTTATGTCATCCAGAGAGCCATACATCCTGTGGTTTTGGGCATCCCCTGGTTACAACGTCATAACCCTCAGTTTGACTGGACGTCCTTAAAACTTCTTCAATGGGGATCCGCTTGCCGAGAAAACTGCCTGCAAGAAATCATGCCAGCCGACAGTTATGTCTGTACTTTACTACTTGAAGGTTTGCCTGCTCAGTATGGTCAATTTGCAGATGTCTTTTCTAAAACAGCTGCGGATATTCTGCCTCCGCATCGGGAGTTTGACTGTGCCATTAATTTGGTTCCGGGGGCATCACCCCCTCAAGGCAGGGTCTACCCATTATCCGCCTCGGAGACCCAAGCCATGACTAAATACATTCAGGAGAATTTACAGAAGGGGTTCATCCGACGATCCACGTCCCCGGCGGGAGCTGGGTTCTTCTTTGTGGAGAAAAAAGATGGGACTCTGCGTCCATGTATCGATTTCCGTGGACTCAACACCATCACCATAAAAGACCGCTACCCATTGCCTTTAATTTCTGAACTATTTGATCGTTTACAAGGAGCCCAGATATTTTCCAAATTAGATCTCAGAGGGGCCTATAATTTAATCAGGATTCGTGAAGGTGACGAATGGAAAATGGCTTTTAATACTAGAGATGGCCATTATGAATATCTCGTTATGCCCTTCGGATTGACCAATGCCCCTGCAGTTTTTCAACACCTCATTAATGAAATATTTCGAGATTTACTCTATGTCTGTGTAGTAGTCTATTTGGACGACATTCTTATTTTCTCCTCTAATTTAGTCCCACTGACAACATGTCATCCAAGTTTTACAACGCCTAAGAGAAAACAGACTGTATGCCAAGACTGAAAAATGCATTTTTGAAAAAGAATCTTTACCCTTTCTGGGGCATTGAGGCCGAAGAAGCCTTCCAGGCACTTAAGAACTCTTTTCTTCAACAACCATGTCTTCGACACCCTGACCCCAGACTTCCCTTCACTGTGGAAGTGGATGCATTGGCTGAGGGAGTTGGAGCCGTCCTAAGTCAGACCAGTACCTCTGGAACTTCCCATCCATGTTCGTACTTCTCCAAAAAGTTCTCTTCGGCAGAATGCAATTACTCTATTGGGGATAAGGAGCTTCTCGCCATTAAGTTGGCACTGGAAGAGTGGCGTCAGTGGTTGGAGGGAGCGCAACACCACATAACCATCTTCACTGATCATAAAAATTTGACATACCTTCAGCAAGCTCAACGTCTGAACCCTCGCCAGGCCCGTTGGGCTCTCTTTTTCACTCGTTTTGATTTTGAATTATGCTACCGACCAGCTAATAAGAACATTAAGGCTGACGTTTTATCTCGATCATTCTCCACGGAGGATTCGGAGGAACCTGTACAGCATATCATTGACCCGGCCCGCATCATTCTGTCTGCTACCTTCACAATGCCACCGGGAAAGACGGTGGTGCTTAAAAGACTTTGTAATAAAGTTTTAGCCTGGGGCCACGATTCCCAGTTAGCGGGCCACCCCGGATGAATACGTACGCAAGCACTTCTCCAACAATACTACTGGTGGCCCAAGATGCGCAAGGATATACGAGCATATGTGGACTCATGCCCAGTTTGCGTGCAACATAAAGTCCTCCCGGGAAAAACTTGGGATCTGCTACAACCGTTACCCATTCCAACTAGACCATGGACACACATCTCCACAGACTTTATAGTGGAACTTCCACCATCTGAAGGCAACACTATAATATGGGTAGTGGTAGATCGCTTTTCAAAAATGGCTCACTTCATCCCACTCCCCTCCCTCCCGTCTGCTCCACGACTGGCTCAATTGTTCATGCTTCACATTTTTCGCCTTCACGGACTGCCCCAACACATCACCTCTGACCGGGGTCCTCAGTTCACAGCTCGATACTGGCTCAACCTCTGCAAGAAATTTCAGATTTCGCTGGACTTTACCACGGCGTTCCATCCTCAGGCTAATGGTCAGGCGGAATGTACCAATCGCACGTTGAAACAGTTTCTACGTCTTTATGTCAACTCTCGACAAGATGATTGGGTGTCACTTCTTTCCTGGGCTGAGTTCTCTCACAATTCGCATGCTGGTACCTCTACGGGGGCATCCCCTTTTCAGATTGTCTTCAATCGCCAACCCAGACCTCCCTTGCCTGTACCCCTGCCTGTTCCGTCACCAGCAGTTCAGCTAACAGCTACACAGCTGAAACGGCTTTGAGTCCATACTCAACAGATGCTACAGAAAGCAGCTCTCTCCGCTAAGAAATTTGCTGATCTACATCGACGACGGGCTCCTCAGTTTCATCATGGGGAGAAGGTGTGGTTCAGCACCCGGCATATCCATTTGAGGGTCCCCTCCATGAGACTGGCTCCTCGTTATATTGGACCTTTCCAGGTACTGCGACAGCTAGGTCCCGTGACCTACCAACTTTGGTTACCTGCTACATTGTGAATTCACAACTCATTCCATGTGTCTCTTCTGAAGCCATTGGTCCTCAAGTGGCCTAGCCGGAAACCGCCCGAGGCTGTGCACCATCAAGCAGTGGACGAAACTGTATCTCAAGTTCGTGACGTTCTGGATGTCCGGAGACGGGGCACCACTTGGGAGTACCTCCTAACTTGGGAGGGTTTTGGACCTGAGGAGAATTCTTGGGAGCCGGCGAAGAATATATTGGACAAATCTCTGCTCAAGGACTTTCATTCCAAACACCCTGGTAAACCCAAACCTTCTAGGGGGAGGCTTAAAGGAGGGGGTACTGTTAGCACCGCCGGCCGCGGCAAGCAGCAACCGGGGCCGGGAGTCATGGCCACCGGCCGCGGCAGACTGCAACTGAGGCCGAGCCGGCGAGTGCTGGGGAAATAGTTACCCGGAGCTTCGAGGCTCCTGCAGGGCGAGCTGCCCTTCTGCTTCTTCCTGCAGCCATCACCGCGTTGCCTGGCTGGCTGGCTCCTTGGGCTTCGGCTCCGCCCCCATCACTCCCCCTAGGGCCGCGCGCGCGGCTGAAGATTGTTTTTAAAGGAGCCATGACAGGAAGTTGTCATGGCTCCTCCTGAGACTCCTCCCCTGGCTTCTGGTACTTAAGGCAAGGTCTGAGCATTCAGACCTTGCCTTGGTATTGAGGTTCCTGCTTGAGTAGCTCCTGTGTTCTCGGTTCTTGGTTCTTCGTCCCGCTCTGCTTCCCTGCTCCGTGGATTGCTTCTTGGCTTCTGACTTCTGGACTGGTGGACGAGTCTTCTCCTGGCTTGATCCTGGTACGGCGTTGGACCCTTCTCCTGGTTAGACCCTGGTACGGCTTTGGACCCTTCTCCTGCCTAGACCCTGGACTGGATTCGGACCTCGTCTGTGTATCCCCTAGAGCAATTATACCTCTCCCCCTCCCTCCCTCTCTCCAGCGCCCCCCCGTCCGTGCCTTTCGCGCAGTTCCCTACCACTGTAAATAGTTTTTTTTCCACTAACCTTAGTTGCCCACACTGTGTAGTTCCTTCTCTCAAGCTCCCCATTAGAGCTGTCTTTCTATTGTTTTGTTATCCCCCTTCCCCCATCCCTGTTTATTGTATTTTCTACCTTTTTGTTACAATGTAAACCGATATGATGTGTATTTTAATGTCGGTATAGAAAAGCTGTTAAATAAATAAATAAATATCGAACCCTCGGACCAGCTTTGGACTCTTCTACAACTCTGTCCTCAGACTGCTACGACCTGCAGGAGGCGCCAGCCGTCTGGAACCCACAACCTGCAGGAAGCGCCTGCATCCAGACCTTTCTACAGTCTTCAGAGGAGTCTCCTAAGTCCCAGCGGCTGGACCCCTACGGGCTCCTCCTGAGGGGGTTACGTGCTTCCAGGGTGAAGTCTTCATTCAACTTTCTTCTGTCCAGCGGCCTCGCCCTTCAACGGTAGCTGTCTACCTCGAAACAGGGGTTCACTTTCATAACAATAACTAAGGGATCTGAATGCAATCTGCTCTGAAACTGCTGACCAATCACAAATGGCTGAATATACATCAAAATGTATATCAAATTAAATTGAGTCTCCATCTCTCCCATACAGTTTCTTTCCTTTCTTTGGTTTCTTCCTATATATCTGCTCCTCACATACCCACAGGTTCTGCTTACCCTTAGATGCCTTTCCGCCTTTTCCTAAGATCCTTTCCATCTCTCCCTTCCACATCTCACCATGTCTCCCACTATCTCCATTCCTCCTCAGATTCCTCTCTGTCAACTCCCTCTCAGGTTCTTCCCCCTTTTCTTTATGTTCATTTCAGATTCTTGGGGCGCAGTACTATAGGCAGAATAGTGGCAGGTCAGTAGGAAGGAGTTTGAGATCCACCAGCTTTGGCACCAGGCAGACAAGTTACTCTCACAGCAACTAGTCACCCAGCTATCTATATTCATAATGATTGAATTTCCAATGAAAACTACTCAGTGTTTCCTATTAAAAGCCCTAAGGTGGCCGGTGCCATAGGGAACCCCTTCCTTACATACATTGCATGTGCAAGGTATGCAGGGTAAAGCCAAATGAACTCCACAAATGTACTGCTGCGGACCTGCTCTATCCTCAACCCTGGCATTACCACTCTTCCCTTGGGAAAAAGTGTGTGCACTGCGGATAACATGAGTACGTTTCCTCACATGGGAGGAGGGGGAATTTTCAAAGTTTTTTTCCCCACAGTTAAACACCTGCTTCCTCATAGAAATCCCTTTAAAAACTGTCCTACTGCCCAGTCCCCTGACCTTCCTCCCCTTGTAGCCTAACTCTCATGGTAAATGGTAACCCAGCTCTCAGCAGCTTACTCATCCAGCTAGTAATGCTTAACTTCTTTAGTTTAACCCTAGCTTTTAAATTCATGCAAGAGAACTCTCCTTTTTACTTTCATAATTATGACATGGTCAAATGATTAACTATTAGCTCCACCTGAGCCTGGATTAAGTAACCCCTCTGACCTACAGTAAGGTATTGCATCAGGTTACTCAGTACACATATTATACAAGTGATTAAGTAACCCTTTTGAAGCCTCTATTGGGAGAAATTTTCATATTGTCTGCATTGGGACAAAATCCATGGGTAATTTTTACTTATGGACTATGTCTCAATTTTCAAAGTCAAAACTATGAACACACTTTTAATCTTGTCATGTGTATGAAGTCCTCATCAACATTTGCACCTAATTTTTCTATGAATACTATTTTTCATGGAAAATGCAATCTACATGGGTTATTTTATGACCCCAGTAATGCTTAATCTAAATGTGTAAACTGCTGAGAGTTGGGCTACCATGAGGCTACAAGGGGGAGGAAGTTCAGGGGACTTGGCAGTAGGACAGTTTTTAAATGGCTATCTATGTCAAACAGTTATTTACCTATGTGTATGTTTTTCAACAACGTATGTAGTTTTAGAGGCTGATTATCAAAGGGTTTAGGTTCCTAATTTTTGGAGTTAGGCTTCTGAATTGACTCTTTAGAAAATTTACTAGGGCTGAGTTCTTAAATTGTTACGATTCCTCCTGTAGCTGCACCATAGGAGGCATCTCACTTTTTCTGGAGGCCGCTCTGGATCAATTGTCCGGATCCTGCTCCACGGCCTGGGAGGCCTTTGGTGTTTGGGGCCTACTCGAGGCCTGCTAGACTGCAGCCTGGATGCTCTGGTGTGGGCCACGCACTTCTCCTAAGGGGCGGGCCCGCGGCTCCTCTCCACTCTTATAGAGCCAGCGAGGGACGGCCCATCTGGACTCCTCCCTCGGAGTTGCCTGCTTCTAGGCTATAAAAACCTTTGCTCCAGCACTCATGCTTGGCCTTGCATTGGAGTTACACCTCTCTGGATGTCTCCTCTTCCAGCGCTCCGTCAGGCCTCTGTGTTTGCTTCAGCTTGGTGTCCGTGTCTTGCACGTCCTAATGTTTCATGGTGTTCCTTGGTGTTTGTTCCTGACCCTGATGTTTTAACTTGCTTCAGACTGCCGGTGCGCAGTATCTTGCTTCAGACTGCCAGTGCGCAGTGACCTTCTTCAGACTGCCGGTGTGCAGTACATTACCCTGGACTGCTTTGTGCAGCATTCTACCTTTCCTGCGCTGGTTCCGCTCCCGCGGTTGTAGGATGGGGTGGTCCCTGACCAGACCAGTGGTACTGGCTGTGTAGGGCGCCCTGAGGGACAGTGCCAACGTCTGTACCTCCCCAGCTTCCGAGTCTACGTCTACAGTACCTTGCTTTAGAGTCTATGTCTACAGTCTGTGGTTCCCGAGTCTTCATCGTCTGTTTCAGAACCTTCATCTGCCCATGCCCTGAGTTCGGCCTGCTGCCTCTTGCCATCCCAGTCAGGTCTGAAAGGGCCGGGAACGGTCGGAGGACTGGCCATCACCAACACTCCACATGTTGGTTCCAGCGGCATGCAGGTCCGGCTGGGGGTCGGGGCCAAGCTACACCTACCCTTGGTGTGGGATCGTGCCAGGGGCCCAAGGGCACACTCTCTCTAAGGGGGACTGCTCTCCTAGCGCTCCCAAGGTAACATAAATTTAATATTTTAGTTTCATTAGGTTTCTAAAATTTGGAGCTTAAAAAGTGGGCAGATATGGGGATAGATTTAGGGATAGATTTAGGGGTAGATTTTAAAAAGTGCGCATGCACATCCATGTGCGCATGGTTCCTGGCGTGCACAGGGGGTGAGTTTTACCATATTATGCGCGGCAATGCAATTGGGCCTCCCCTAGTTCCCTTCCAGTCCGCTCTAATTAAGGAGCGGACTGAGAGGGAACTTCCCTATCCCCCTGCCTAACCTTTCCACCCTTTCCCCTCTCCACCCCAACCTCTACCCCCTACCTAAGTAAAAGAATTTTTTTTTATTTTTGTACTTACTGCTCCGTTGGAGCAGAAGCAACTTGTATGTGCCAGCGCTTCCCTGGGACAGCGGCTAATGGCAATTATGCGCATATCGGCACTTACGTGCATTGGCCGGGCCCTTTTGAAAATGCGCGCGGAGGGCCTGGCCACGTGCGTAAGTGCTGACATTTGCACATGTGGCCATTCTAAAATTCAGCCGTTAGGGTGGAGGAAAAAAAGGAGGAGCTTAGCACTGATTTTTAGCACTAGACACCTAATTTAGGTTTCTAAATTTGGGCCAGTGTTTTCCAACCAGTGTGCCACTGGTGTGCCTTCAAACCTGCTCAGGTATGCCATGGAAAATTCACCTCTGCCTGATGCTCAGATCCAGGCCAGCCCATGGGTTCTACTCTCTGCACATTGCAGCAACAAGAGTCACCAGTTATGGCTCTTAAACATGCAGGAGCTCCATTCCGAGAACCCTGGGTAATCATGCATGCCTCGTCTTCCTTGCTACAGCATGAGCCTTGGACTGTGGTAATTAATGGACAGCATACAAAGCAAGAATAACTGTGCCCTGCTTTGTGCAGCATACGCATTGCAAACAGCACCTCGTCTTCTCCCTCTTGACCCTCCTTTCAGTGCCTCCAGCCTCTGTTTTATCACCAGGCTGAATGAGCCAGGGAGAGCATGCGCTGAGTTCTAGTAGCCACATGAGGCAAGCCAAGGTAACTAACTGAGCTAACTTCTCCTTTCTGCACTTGTATATAGAGGGAGCTGATCCTTTGTGATGAGTTCATGTGTGTCTCTGTCCCTTCTCTCCTTTACAGGCCGATTCAGTAAAAACGCGGAGAGTGGAGTGCGCGCGATACAGTATGCAAATGAGGTGGTGCGGTAGAATTGGGCAAAAGGAGGCGCTAGGGACACTAGCGCGTCCCTAGCGCCTCCTTTTAGCCCGGAGCGGCGGCTGTCAGTGGGTTTGACAGCCGACGCTCAATTTTGCTGGTGTCGGTTCTCGAGCCCGCTGACAGCCACGGGCTCGGAAACCGGACGCCGGCAAAATTGAGCATCCGGTTTTCGGCCCGACCGCCACGGGCCGAATTCAAAATTATTTTTTTTTTAACTTTTTTTACTCTTCGGGACCTCTGATTTAATATCGCCATGATGTTAAGTTGGAGGGTGCACAGAAAAGCAGTTTTTACTGCTTTTCTGTGCACTTTCCCGGTGCCGGAAGAAATTAGCGCCTACCTTTGGGTCAGCGCTAATTTCTGTAAGTAAAATGTGCGGCTTGGCTGCACATTTTACTTTCTGAAACCCGCACGCATACCTAATAGGGCCATCAACATGCATTTGCATGTGGAGGGTGCTATTAGGTGCCGCGGGTTGGACACGCGTTTTCCTCCCCTTACTGAATAAGGGGTAAGGGAAAACGTGCGTTTCCCTTACCATAGGACAGGGTATCCGTGTCATTGGCCGGCCCCTGTCACATGGTAGGAGCACTGGATGGCCTGGAGGGGGCATGGCCCGCGCCATTTTTAAAGTTGGCGCCGGCCATCCAGTGCTCTTACCATGTGACAGGGGCCGGCCAATGACACGGATACCCTGTCCTATGGTAAGGGCAAAGGGCCATCGGCGCCATTTTTATTAGCGCAGTCGATGGCTGAGAGCGGGAGTTTGCTCCCCGCGTCCCCACTGGAATACCAGGTAATTTTAAAACGTTTTTTGGGGGGTCGGGAGGGTGGGGGA
Organism: Rhinatrema bivittatum; assembly: GCF_901001135.1. Classification (NCBI taxonomy): domain Eukaryota; kingdom Metazoa; phylum Chordata; class Amphibia; order Gymnophiona; family Rhinatrematidae; genus Rhinatrema; species Rhinatrema bivittatum. The sequence continues at coordinate 336,016,681 of NC_042619.1, read as the reverse complement.
AGCTAAGGGGTCGGTTTTTAAGGGTTGGGGTGGGTTTTTTGTTTATCGGATTGAGCGCAGCCGATAAACAAAAACCCAATCGGGCCGGACGATAAAAATTTTAAGATTTGAATCGGAACCGGAACCGATCAGATTCCGGTTCCGATTCACATCTCTAGTCATTAGTGGAGTACCACAGGTATTGGTACTGGGACCTGTACTGTTTAACATATTCATAAATGATTTGGAAAAGGGAAGAACGAGTGAGGTGGTCAAATTGGCAGATGACACAAAATTATTCAAAGTTGTTAAAATGGCAGCAGATGGCAAGAAACTGCAGAAGGACTTTGCAAGTTTAGTAGAATAGGCAACCGAAATTTTATGTGGAAAATTAACAAGTGATGCACATAAGGGAGAAAAAAATCTAGCTACCCAGGAAAAGGACCTTGGAGTTCTTGTGAAAAATACATAGAAAGCCTCTGTTCAGTGTGCAACAGTGGTCAATAAAGCAAATAGGAATGATCTGAGTGCATTGTATTGAAAAAAAAAACAACCCAAAAAAAAAAACAAAAACCCCACAAAAAAGTAGCCAGAAGCTAGAAATAAGCTAGGAGCAGTATATACCAAAGTAAAAAAGTTGAATAGTTTAGCTCAGTTACTCACCTTGGAAAGGTGTTGAGGTAGTGTGATTGGGTTTGAATAGGGACCAACATTTGTTAATCAAGGGAGCAGTGAGTCACTCAGGCTGACTAACTGAAGTTAGACTGTTTGTATTTCCCAACCCTCGCCCATCCCTTACTTTATAGGCAGGTGCCACTTTCACAAATAAAAAAAAAAACATCAACAAAACCTTTATTGAGAATTCGATCAGACCCCGGTAGGCCACTACCAGACACATAGTGAATTCACTAATACATTTAAAGGAAGATAGACACATTCCTACTCCCATAGCAACCTAAAACTTAACTAGGAACTGATCAAAATTGAGATGAATGCAGCAGTCCAGCAGCAAGAGGGGGGCTTCCCAGTCTTTTGCATCGAGTGTGACATGTATGATTTTTTACCCACCGGTGAGAAGTTGTACATGTGCATGCGATGCAAAGAGCTCCTGGCTCTCAGAGAACGAGTCCGATCTCTGGAGGCTAGAGTGGCAGACCTGGAGGAGCTGAGGAAGACAGAGAGGTATATAGATGAGACCTTCAGGGACATAGTAGTCAAGTCCCAACTTCAGACTGGCAGCCCTGGTGCTGCCTTGGAGGAAGAAGGTCTCATAATGGGAGAGCACCAACCAGGTGTAGCAGGAAAGGATCCTGTAGCAAGGACCTGCTCTCTAGGTGATGCATTGTCCTTTCGCACTGAGGATATCTCCCCAAGGCCTACTGCCCAGGAGGGAAGGGTTAGGTCGGCCGTCATAGTTGGTGATTCGATTATTAGAAATGTAGATAGCTGGGTGGCTGGTGGGCGTGAGGATCGCCTGGTAACATGCCTACATGGTGCGAAGGTGGCGGACCTCACGCGTCACGTAGATAGGATTTTAGACAGTGCTGGGGAGGAGCCGGCTGTCGTGGTACACGTGGGCACCAACGACATAGGAAAATGTGGGAGGGAGGTTCTGGAAGCCAAATTTAGGCTCTTAGGTAGAAAGATTAAATCCAGAACCTCCAGGGTAGCATTCTCTGAAATGCTCCCTGTTCCACGCGCAGGTCACCAGAGGCAGGCAGAGCTCCGGAGTCTCAATGCGTGGATGAGACGATGGTGCAAGGAAGAGGGATTCAGTTTTGTTAGGAACTGGGGAATCTTTTGGGGAAGGGGGAGTCTCTTCCGAAGGGATGGGCTCCACCTTAACCAGGGTGGAACCAGACTGCTGGCGCTAACCTTTAAAAAGGAGATAGAGCAGCTTTTAAACTAGAACAAAGGGGAAAGCCGACAGTCGCTCAGCAGCGCATGGTTCGGAGAGAGGTATCTTTAAAGGATACTAATGATACATTAGAATTAGGGCATCCCGACAGTGAGGTTCCAATAATTAGAAAAGTAGTCCGAGTGCCTGTAACTAAAAACTCACCTGAGCTAAAAAATTCTAACTTATCCCTATCAATTAAAAAGCAGAATAAAAATACAAACAAAAAACAAACTTTGAAATGTTTGTATGCTAATGCCAGAAGTCTAAGAAGTAAGATGGGAGAATTAGAATGTATAGCAGTAAATGATGACATAGACTTAATTGGCATCTCAGAGACATGGTGGAAAGAGGATAACCAATGGGACAGTGCTATACCGGGGTACAAATTATATCGCAATGACAGAGAGGAGCACTCAGGAGGAGGTGTGGCGCTTTATGTCCGGGATGGCATAGAGTCCAACAGGATAAACATCCTGCATGAGACGAAATACAAAATTGAATCTTTATGGGTAGAAATCCCTTGTGTGTCAGGGAAGACCGTCCACCTGGTCAAGATGGTGAGATGGACAGTGAAATGCTAAGAGAAATTAGGGAAGCTAACCAAATTGGTAGTGCAGTAATAATGGGAGACTTCAATTACCCCAATATAGACTGGGTAAATGTATCATCGGGTCACGCTAGAGAGATAACGTTCCTGGATGGAATAAATGATAGCTTTATGGAGCAATTGGTTCAGGAACCGACAAGAGAGGGAGCAATTTTAGATCTAATTCTCAGTGGAGCACAGGACTTGGTGAGAGGGGTAATGGTGGTGGGGCCGCTTGGCAATAGTGATCATAATATGATCAAATTTGATTTAATGACTGGAAAAGGAACAGTGTGCAAATCCAAGGCTCTCGTGCTAAACTTTCAAAAGGGAAACTTTGATAAAATGAGAAAAATTGTTAGAAAAAAACTGAAAGGAGCATCTACAAAAGTAAAAAATGTCCAAGAGGCGTGGTCATTGTTAAAAAATACCATTCTAGAAGCACAGTCCAGATGTATTCCACACATTAAGAAAGGTGGAAAGAAGGCAAAACGATTACCGGCATGGTTAAAAGGGGAGGTGAAAGAAGCTATTTTAGCCAAAACATCTTCATTCAAAAATTGGAAGAAGGATCCAACAGAAGAAAATACATTGGCAAGTTAAATGTAAGACATTGATAAGACAGGCTAAGAGAGAATTTGAAAAGAAGTTGGCTGTAGAGGCAAAAACTCACAGTAAAAACTTTTTTAAATATATCCGAAGCAGAAAGCCTGTGAGGGAGTCAGTTGGACCATTAGATGATCGAGGGGTTAAAGGGGCACTTAGAGAAGATAAGGCCATCGCGGAAAGATTAAATGATTTCTTTGCTTCGGTGTTTACTGAAGAGGATGTTGGGGAGGTACCCGTAATGGAGAAGGTTTTCATGGGTAATGATTCAGATGGACTGAATCAAATCACGGTGAACCTAGAAGATGTGGTAGGCCTGATTGACAAACTGAAGAGTAGTAAATCACCTGGACCGGATGGTATACACCCCAGGGTTCTGAAGGAACTAAAAAATGAAATTTCAGACCTATTAGTAAAAATTTGTAACTTATCATTAAAATCATCCATTGTACCTGAACACTGGAGGATAGCAAATGTAACCCCAATATTTAAAAAGGGCTCCTGGGGCGATCCGGGAAACTACAGACCGGTTAGCCTGACTTCAGTGCCAGGAAAAATAGTGGAAAGTGTTCTAAACATCAAAATCACAGAACATATAGAAAGACATGGTTTAATGGAACAAAGTCAGCATGGCTTTACCCAGGGCAAGTCTTGCCTCACAAATCTGCTTCACTTTTTTGAAGGAGTTAATAAACATGTGGATAAAGGTGAACCGGTAGATATAGTATACTTGGATTTTCAGAAGGCGTTTGACAAAGTTCCTCATGAGAGGCTTCTAGGAAAAGTAAAAAGTCATGGGATAGGTGGCGATGTCCTTTCGTGGATTGCAAACTGGCTAAAAGACAGGAAACAGAGAGTAGGATTAAATGGGCAATTTTCTCAGTGGAAGGGAGTGGATAGTGGAGTGCCTCAGGGATCTGTATTGGGACCCTTACTGTTCAATATATTTATAAATGATCTGGAAAGAAATACGACGAGTGAGATAATCAAATTTGCAGATGACACAAAATTGTTCAGAGTAGTTAAATCACAAGCAGATTGTGATAAATTGCAGGAAGACCTTGTGAGACTGGAAAACTGGGCATCCAAATGGCAGATGAAATTTAATGTGGATAAGTGCAAGGTGATGCATATAGGGAAAAATAACCCATGCTATAATTACACAATGTTGGGTTCCATATTAGGTGCTATAACCCAAGAAAGAGATCTAGGTGTCATAGTGGATAACACATTGAAATCGTCGGTGCAGTGTGCTGCGGCAGTCAAAAAAGCAAACAGAATGTTGGGAATTATTAGAAAGGGAATGGTGAATAAAACGTAAAATGTCATAATGCCTCTGTATCGCTCCATGGTGAGACCGCACCTTGAATACTGTGTACAATTCTGGTCGCCGCATCTCAAAAAAGATATAATTGCGATGGAGAAGGTACAGAGAAGGGCTACCAAAATGATAAGGGGAATGGAACAACTCCCCTATGAGGAAAGACTAAAGAGGTTAGGACTTTTCAGCTTGGAGAAGAGACGATTGAGGGGGGATATGATAGAGGTGTTTAAAATCATGAGAGGTCTAGAACGGGTAGATGTGAATCGGTTATTTACTCTTTCGGATAGTAGAAAGACTAGGGGGCACTCCATGAAGTTAGCATGGGGCACATTTAAAACTAATCGGAGAAAGTTCTTTTTTACTCAACGCACAATTAAACTCTGGAATTTGTTGCCAGAGAATGTGGTTAGTGCAGTTAGTATAGCTGTGTTTAACAAAGGATTGGATAAGTTCTTGGAGGAGAAGTCTATTACCTGCTATTAAGTTCACTTAGAGAATAGCCACTGCCATTAGCAATGGTTACATGGAATAGACTTAGTTTTTGGGTACTTGCCAGGTTCTTATGGCCTGGATTGGCCACTGTTGGAAACAGGATGCTGGGCTTGATGGACCCTTGGTCTGACCCAGTATGGCATTTTCTTATGTTCTTATCTGAAAAGAAATGGAAAATATCATATTGCCTATGTATCAAGCCATGTTGTGACGCACCTAGAGAACTGTGTGCAGTTCTGATCTCCCCAACTCAAGAAACATATATCGAAACTAGAAAATGTGCAGAGGAGGGCAAAAAAAACAAGGGGATGAAATATCTCTCCTATGATGAGAGGCTACGCAGGCTATACCTCAGGAGCTCACCCAATACACATGCACATCCATTAGCCAGGTCAAAGGTGAGATTTACTCAAGGGACTTATCTGCACACTGGCAGAACTATACCTCAGGAGCTTACGCAGTGTAAACACACACTGGAATTATACCTGGGAGCCGGAACCCAGAAGCTTATTCCCCACACAAATACTCACACTCACAAATACTCACACTCAGCTTGGAAAAGAGACGGCAGAGAGGGGACATGATAGAAGTTTATAAAATCATGAGTGAGATGGAAGGAGTAAATAAGGACGGATAAGTTATCCAACTAACTCAGGTATTCAGTTAGCCGGATAACTTATCTGGGTAACTGGTTGTGCCATACAGTAGTCCTAAAGTTAGCCAGATAAAGTTATCTGCTTATCTTTAAGACAGTCGGGTGTATTCAATGGTGTGGCTGCGCCAAAGTTAGCTGAATAACTTTGTAAGCTGGCAAATGGCTGAAGATTGCACCTACTTTTACCTGCCTACAGAGTGGGCAATTTAAAAAGTAGCCCAATATAAGATAGGCCTTTTTGAGCGTCTGGATGATGGGCACACTCAGTCTGAATCAGCAAGACAGTAACTTTTAAATAGGCAAGTGGGTACGCATGTGTGCTCGTTTTCCTGCACGGCCCCATGGACGCGACTGTTTTATAATATGCACACATGTTATAAAGTAGGCTGCGCGTGCAGCACAAATCCTGCTTCCACTACGTAAATGGGGGGATTTTAAAAGGGGCGCATGTCCATGCCATTGCCAGTTTTACCAGTTCGTTCCCAGTTCGCCCTGGCAAGGGGGTAGGACTTCCAAACCCCTCCTTTTCTCCCATTAAGCCTGACGCTTAATGGGAGACATGCCTATATTTTTTTGTTTTAGGACTTACACACCATCCATAGCAGAAGTAAAGTTACGCGGTAGGGGATCCCGGAGCCCACTTGTGGGTTTCACTGAGAAATCCAGGAAGGCCCATGCCCTGCCCCATTTTTCAGCAGGAAATACACGTGTATCCAGGCAGCTTTTAAAATCCATTCAGCACGCGCCTGCCCAACATATTCGCGTTTCTCCCGATTTTGGTGCATGCTGGGCTTTTAAAATTCACCTTAATGGGAAGGGAAAATGTTATGCTACATACAATAAAATACTTCTGAAAATGCTTATAATTCTCAGGCGAGAATCTGGGAACTGGCTTTAGAACCAAGACAGTTCCCAGGTACAAAGGTAAATAACTGACAGATGTACTAGGCCAAGAGATCCAAACTGATAATACTGAGAGGGAGGGGGCTTCCCTCCTGCCTCGAGCAGCTGCAAATTCCTGCCTTATGCAATTGCTAGATTTTTCTAATAAAAGTAGAGATTAGATTATACAGACTTCAGACTTCTGGAAGTGGTGGTACAGACTGATTCCTTAGGTTTGACATCAATCAGAAATGTAAGCTTTACCATATATATACATATATAATTTAGGCATGCTCTAGTAATTATTTATCTGCAATCAACTTTTCTGTATTATCTAATTTTATTTATTCTCTGTTCTATCATCTTATTGCTCAAGTAAGCTTATTATAAAGAACATGGAACCGTAATGTACTGAGTCAGAGTGTGTGTGTGAGTATTTGCATGGGGAATAAGCTTCTGGGTTCCGGCTCCCAGGTATAATTCCAGTGTGTGTTTACACTGCGTAAGCTCCTGAGGTATAGTTCTGCCAGTGTGCAGATAAATCCCTTGAGTAAATCTCACCTTTGACCTGGCTAATGGATGTGCATGTGTATTGGGTGAGCTCCTGAGGTATAGCTCTGTGAGCGGGCAGATAAGCCCCGTGGGTAAATCCTACTTTTGACCTGGCTAGTCCATGTATGTGTGTGTGTTAGATAAGCTCCGGAGGTATAGTCCCGTTGTCATCCAGGTGAGACCCCTGGGTATAATTCTACTGTGTGCGGTCTGAACACAAAACACCCTTTTACTCATGCAAATAGTAGATTACAAGCTCTTCAGACAACTGCTCCAGGCAATTTAATTTGTACAGGCATATGATATATTGAATCTGTCCAGCATGTATGTAGGCAATCCATGATTGACATGGACATGCTACTGAAAAGGTAAAAGAAATGAGACAAGACAATGGAACTTCAGAGTCACACACACGCACACACATGCCCCTCATCATACTTCCTATACCCCTTAATAAACACACACATACTTCTTAATGTCAGGCTCAGCAGTGTTTAAACTGATGTATCCAGGGCTCAGAGCCAAGGCAATTAACCAGCAGGCCATTACAAGCCTGGAGATGACAGAAGAAAGATCAATAACGGCCTGCAGGTATAAGAGGAAAAAGAGGTTCCCATTGGTCCAATAAGTCAATAGATGATGGCTAGAGTATTTAAAGCCCAGGCCTCTCCAGTTTTCTTGCTGATGCAACCAGAATGCTGGGACTTCCTGATTCCTGTTCCTGTGATCAGCTGCTGGGACGCCTGCCTAGAGTCAGATTTGCCTGGACTCCGGTCTGGACCCACGTACATCTGGTCACTCCAAACCAGTCCAATTTCTAAGATAGCCCGCTTCCACTGCAGCTCTATAATTTCCAGGCCAGCAAACCCTAGACTTTTTCAGATATCTCTATGAGAAACTGAAATTTTAAATTTGGCCCTACCTGAGGTTTCAGTCCTGCAATATGAACCTAACAGTATCAGCAGGTCCTACAAAAATACCACAAGATCTATGTTAAGCGGAATGTTGCAGGGATCGATGTTGGGACTGGTTCTGTTCAATATCTTTGTGAGCAACATTGTGGAAGGTATAGAAGGTAAAGTTTGTCTTTTTATGGATGATACTAAGACTTGCATCAGAGTGGACACGCTGGAAGGAGTAGAGAGATAAGACATGATTTAAGGAAGCTTGATCGGTGGTCGAAGATATGGCAGCTGGGATTCAGTGCCAAGAAGTGCAGAATCATGCATCTGGGGTGTGGTAATCTAAAAGAGCTGTATGTGATGAAGGTTGAAATGCAGGAGCAAGAGAGGGACCTTGGAGTGATAATGTCTAGTGATCTGAAGATGCAAAGCAATGTGACAAAGCGATAGCTAAAGCCAGAAGAATGCTGGACTGCATAGAGAGAGGAATAACCAGTAAGAAAAAGGAAGGGATAATCCCTTTGAACAGGTCCTTGGTGAGGCCTCATCTGGAGTACTGTGTTCAGTTCTGGAGAATGTATCTCAAAAGGGACAGAGACAGGATGGAGATGGTCCAAAGAACGGTGACAAAAATGGTGGGTGTCTTCATCAAATGACTTATGAGGAGAGGTTGAATGACCTAAATATGTATACCCTGGAGGATAGGGAGTGCATGGGAGATATGATACAGACAAATCAGATACCTGAAAGATTTTAATGTTGCACTATCAACAACAAATCTTTTCTGTTGGAAAGAAATCAGTAGAACTAGAGGTCACAAAATGAAACTCCAGGGAGGACAAATCAGAACCAACGTCAGGAAATATTTCTTCATGGAGAAGGTAGTGGAAGCCTGGAATGCCCTTTCTCCAGAGGTGGTGAAGACAAAAATGGTAAAAGATTTCAAAGGGGCATGGAATAACCACTGTGGATTAGGGATTTGAATCGTGTGCCCGATCGTCTTAACGATCGGGTTCGGCTAGAGAGAGAAATAAATCTGATTCACATCATTAATTTTTTTTAGTGAGGCCTGACCCCTTACCTTCCCCCACCCTCCTGAACCCCCCCAAAACTTTTTACGAGTACCTGGTGGTCCAGTGGGGGTGCGGAGACCGATCTTCCAGGAGCACTGGATGATGCTGGCCGCCGCCATCTTTATGATGGCGGCGGCCATCTTTAAAGATGGCGCCGGCCAGCCAGTGCTCCTACCATGTGACAGGGGCCGGCCAATGGCACGGATACCCTGTCACATGGTAAGGGCAAAGGGCCATCGGCGCCATCTTTATGAGTGGCAGCAGACGGCCTGAGAATGGGGCTCGGGAGGGTGGGGGAAGCTAAGGGGTCATTTTTAAAGGGTCGGGTGGGTTTTTTGTTTTTTATCGGGCCATCGGCGCCATTTTTGAGTGGCAGCCAAAATGGCGCCGATGGCCCGAGAGCGGGAGATCGGTCCCCGCGCTCCCACTGGACCACCAGGTACTCGTAAAAAGTTTTGGGGGGGTTCGGGAGGGTGGGGGAAGGTAAGGGATTACTTTTATAGGTTCGGGGTGGGTTTAGGGGTTGTTTTGGTGCGCCGGTTTTCCCGCCCTCCGCCCTCCCCGATTTACGATTTTTCACGATAAATCGGGGGAATTTCTATTGTATCGCGACTCTTAACGATTTTTGACGATTTAAAAAAATCTGACGATTTTTTTAAATCGTCAAAAAACGATTCACATCCCTACTGTGGATCCCTAAAGGCTAGAGGATGGAGATAAGGAAAAGAGGGCATGGGGGTAACTTGCTTGTGTGGGGTACTACCCTGAAGCAATAAGCCTTCATACAGTTGATGCAACTCATTATTGCTCTCTGCTTTAACGGCAGGGGGAAAAAGAGGTAAAGGGAAATTAGATTCAGACAGCAACCAACAAGGACATTGAATTTTACGGTCTGGGAAAACAAATAAGTATGGGGTAACTTGATGATGTGGCTGTTACTACCCTTAACCAATAAGCCTTATACTTGTGATATCACTCCAACATTGCTCTCTGCTTCAAGAGATAATGGGGAATTGGACTCAGATAGCAACCAACAAGGGCCCAGACTTTGACTGTTTCAAGTATGGGGATAACTTGTATTGCACAGCAGATGCCACCCCCTGATTCTACCATTATGGGGGAGACCTGTATGCTGATGCTACCATGAGCTTGCTGGGCAGACTGGATGGATCATTTTGTCCTTTTCTGCCAAAATGCTTATGTTTCTATGTTGTCACATGGGGAGGGCAGATGCATTTAAATATTTTTAACTAGTAGGTAGTTGGGGAAAGAGCACCAGTGTGAGTTAAGGAGAGGAGTAGATAGGGAGGGAAGGTGAAAGGCAGGGCTCATAGTCCAACCGTGATAGCACTGATTGGCTGATGTGGTAGGTGTGGAGAATGTGGAAAAAGAAGCAACTGGAACACTGGTTTCAGATCAGGGACCAATCTAAAAATCATGGGTTTCTGATACCTTAACCTCCTGTAATTCACCCATGCCTCTCATTTCTTGTCAGGTTTTACATTTTATGATGGCTTTTGTTCTTGACTTCATACTGTATCAGAGATGTAACTGTAAAGTCTAATTAGATTTTAATTTCTTCCAATCTTATGTTAATTAGAACAAATATAATTTAATTAGCACAAATTGGAAATACTTTGCCAATGATTATCATCTTGTTGGCTGAACTTTATAATACTAATGTTCCAGTGTTTCTATAGTGTCTTTGTTAAAAGCACTGTACAGACAAAACACAATGATTCAGGAAGGAATCACTTCAGATTAACAATGCTCATTAAATTATACAGCCCTCTTTCCTCTGGGAATCACAGGACATATCCAGTGATAGCAATGTGAATCACAGCACTTACACAATAACTTTCAAACCAGCGCACTCAGATATGCGGCCATTTTATAACTTGCACGCACATATATATGTATGTTATAAAATAGCCTGGGCGCATGCACTTGTGCATAATTTAAAGTCTGCGCACACCCAAGCACACATATCCCATTTTTACCACATAAGTCAAAGTATTTTAAAACTAGTGCGTGTCCATGCCATTGCCAGTTTCACCAGTTTGCCCGGTTAAGAGCTAAGTCATCCAAACCTCTCTGGTTTGATAGCCTGCACTCCTCCCAGTTAACCCAGATCCTTTAAACAGGGCAGAAATAGCTTAATTTTTGTTACACCTCCTCCATAGCAGAAATAAAGTTATGCTACAGTGGACCTGGGCACATGCCCGAGCACGTAAGTATTTACGTGCACATCTCTTGGCCGAGCCCCAAAATGCCCATGCCCTGCCTAGACCACACCCCTTTTTAAATTGAAGTGAGAGGTACATCTGGGCGGCTTTTAAAATTTGGTGGGCACATGCAAGCCTGACTTGTGCGCACATCTTCCGATTTTTGGCGTGTGCAGGACTTTTAAAATTTACCTTTTATAGTTCGCCACGGCCTCAGTTCTGCAGTATTTCCAAACTCAGAAACTGGCCAAATATCAGGAGATAGTCAGTGCTGCAAAGATATGGGGATGGCTCAGGATATATTTTGTTCTACCTCCATGGAGACATATTCCTTTGCATGAATTTTTGGGTACTTCTGAATGTTTTAAGTGGGCATGCACCTATGTGTGTAAATCCTGCTTCTACCGCGTAAGTTGGGGAATTTTAAAAGGGGTGCGCATCCATGACATTGCCAGTTTCACTAGTTCACCTAGTTAACGGCTAAGTCCTCCAAACCTCCCTGGCTTTATAGTCTGCACTCCCACTACTTACCACAGACCCTTTAAACCAGTGGTCCCCAACCCTGTCCTGGGGGGCCCACCAGCCAGTCGGGTTTTCAGGATATCCTCAATGAATATGCATGTGAGAAAATTTGCATTTCAAGTGTTGTAAATACAGTCAGTGTTCCCTGGATATCAGCACAAGTGGTTTCATATATCCTAGCACGAGTAAAAAGTATTTTTTATCCATTGCCCATGCAATCTTCGAAATATAGACAAAATGAAAAAAGATGGCATGGATTAGGTTTTTAAAGGTGAATTTTAAAAGAGATGGCATGCATAAAATAGCAGATGTGCGTAAGTAGGGCTTATTCACACTTCTGCTGTTTAATAAACCTTGCACATACCGTGCGCGTTAACTACTAGTGTGCGAATAACTGCTCGTGTAAAAATGGGGTGGATTTGAGGAGGGTCAGGGATGTTCTGGGGCAGGGCCACAATTTACACACATAAATCCTGATTTTATAACATGCGAATGCAATATGTGTAGGGCTGTTAACTGCGCATATTTACTTCCGCTCTCTATCAGGCGTAAGTCAGAATAAAACTATTTATAGCCAAAAAGTGACTGGGTGAAGGGTCTGAGCAAACTGAGAGGAATGCAGGCTAAGAACCAGAGGGGTCTGGATGACCTAGACTGGGCAAATAGGTGTACTATTTGGTAAAACTGGTAATTTCCTTCACATGTGCATGTTATAAAATGTGCTTATCTTCACATGTAAAAGCTGAGAAGTCCTAAGGAAAATACGCGAATGTTTCCTCTTGTAACTGCTTAAAATTAGGAAGACGCATACGCAAGCTAGGCGTATTTTATATAATATGTGCACTTGCACGGACGATATAAAATTCCAGCGCATGTGTGCTTGCACCCACATATGCGCATAGACTGTTTTAAAGTCACTGTCTTAGAGGTAGATTTTAAAAGCCCGGTGAGTGCCAAATTCAGGAGCTATGTCCAGAAGTTGGGCACCCACTGAATTTTAAAAGTCGCCCAGATGCTGCTGCAAACATCTCAAAAGTTATCAGAAAGGGGCAGAGCATGGACATGGTCTGGGCGAGACATGAGCATTTTGGAGCATGGCCAAGAGATATGCACCTAAATACTTATGTGCCTAGGCGTGCTTTCAGATCCCCCTACCGCGTACGTTTACTGGCCGAACTGGTGGCCGAACTGGTGAAACTGGCAATGGTGTGGACACATGCCCCTTTTAAAATTCCCTGACTTATGTGGTAGAAGAAGGATTTATGTAAAAAGGGGTAGATTTTCAAAAACGCATGCATGCGTCCATGTGCATGCTCCTGGTGGGTGCACACAGATGTGGCGATTTTAATATTGGCATGCGCATGTGCGGGTGGGTGTCGTGTTACGTGCACAATGGGGGGGATTTTTAAAAATTATGAGCAGCAACGGGAATAGCCCTTTCCCTTTCCCAGTCCCTCCAGTCCGCTCCAATTAAGGACTGGACTGGGAGGGAACTTTCATATCCCCCTGCCTTTTCCCCTCTCCTCCCTGACCCCTAACTCCTTCCTATCTAGGCAAATGTTTTTTGTTAAATTACTTACTGCTCCTTCGAAGCAGAAGTAACATCCACGTGCTGACCTGTTGCCGGCGGCTTCTTCCCTGGGACAGGATCTATTTGTCGCTGTCCCGGCTGGCCCCTGCCCCTCCTCTTAGATCCTGCCCCCGGCCCGCCCTTTGAGTCAGCCCGGCACTTCTGTGTGTACCGGGTGATATGCACATGGCTGGGCTGTTTCTAAAATGAGCTTGGTGTGCGCAGGGCCCGGCCACGCACATATCCCCTGGTGTTTGCACGTGCCTGGCTTTGAAATTTCGCTTTATAAGCACACACCCAATTAAAAGTGGGCACACGTGCGCACAGTCAGGTTATTTTATAACATGCATACATATACACGTGCAAGTTATACAATGGTCATATATCTGCATAGACACACCAACGTACACGTGCCAAAATGCACCCATGCGCTGGTTTGAAAGTTACTGTCCCTGAGCATAAGAGCTGTATTAAAAGAAATGTAGCTGAGGCACCTAAGATATTTTGTTTTCTAAAATTTTAAAAAAATCTTTAATGCTTTAGGGTCCACAGCCCTTTCCATATCAATTTTCTGATGGTCAATACCAGTTGAATTATGCTAGCTGTTCATGCACTACCATTCACACACTGATTTTATGACTTTTGAAGTAGGTACAATGGATAATGAGACCTCTAGGTTATCAGTTCTATGTATGTAGTTGAGTATATAGTGTGTTTTTTCTGTTTCCACAGGTATGTCAGCTATTCGGACCCCCATATTATATTTGTGGTTTCAATGTAATTTACTCCTGATGCAGGCATTGTTGCTGAAACATGGCCATGTCAAGTTGTAAATTTTAATGATATATGAGTTATATATTTTAATGATATATTTCTGTTGTGTATTACACTTATTTTAACTTGTGTATTAAAAGTTTTTATATTGTTATTGTAATTTTTTTAATGTTTTAAAATATTTATCATTTATAATTATTAATTATTTGCTAATCTACCACTGGGTTCACCTTTTCGCATCATTTTGCAGTAATTTGCCTCTTTTTTTTCTTTGCAGCTACACTACAAATATATAGCAGGATTTATTGATTTTACCAAGTTATCTAGTTTTTCTTCCATTTCCATCTTCGCTTTCCTGACTACTTTCCTAGCTTCTCTTACCTTTTCCCGATATTGTCGCCTGTCTTCTTCTTCCTGCGATCTCTTGTAGTTTATGAACCTTTTTTTCTTAGCTTTTCAGTTACTTCTTTAGAAAACCATAGTGGACTTTTTCCTCTTCCCTTTATTTACGCCCAATTATATCATTTCTCCCTCCTCCCCACTTCTTGTGGGTCTCCCTCTCCTCCACCTTCTTACTCCTAATACCCCACCCCCCCCCCCCCCGCCAATAACCTAACTGCTTTGATTAACTCTATTGTTTAAAAAAAAAAAAAAATGTACATATGTATATAATCCATGTATTATTTCCTCCAGCCCCTGTTAACTGACTCCTTGTTAAAAAATTATATTATTGTAAAGCTTGTTGCTAGGTTATGTTTACATTTGTGAACCGAGGTGATGTTTGCAAACGTGCCTCGGTATATAAAAAACCCTTAAATAAATAAATAAATAAATAATACATTCCTAACAAAAAGGTTAGTTGCCCTTATATTAACTCCTTTTAGTTTTTCCCACTGATCTTCTACTTTCCCTAGATTTTTCCATTTTTAACTGTTAGTTTTACTGAAGTCTAGCAGCCTTGAATGAACCTTCACCACCTGCAGTCTAATACTGAGTTTACACCATCTGGTAACCATTAGATCCAAGAAGATTATCCCACTGCAACATTAAAAACACTCTCCCCGTTGTGTAAGCACCAGGTCCCTTATTGTCCTCCTCACATATGATTCTGTTACCAGCTGACAGAACAGTTCTCCCTGCAGAGAATCCAGTATCTCCCTGCTTCCTGGTTGTCCCAATCAACACCCAGCAGATTGAAATCACAACTTTCATCACAATTTTGTGAATAACCTCCATTAAATATCTATCCATTTTTATTTCCTGCGATGGAGGTCCGTATATCCCACCAATATAAACAGATGTTCTATTCCCTCTTTCTAGATTAACCCACAATGCCTCCTTCTTACCTCATAAGCCCTGCCGTTCTGTTGCTTTTATATTATTTTGTATATACAGCACCATTCTTCCCTTTCTTACTATCCTATCCTTCCTGTATAGACTGTGGCCAGATATAGCTGCTATATCCTAATGTGGTTTTCTGGATATCAAATCTCCGTGACAACCACTACATCCAAGTCAGCCTCTTCTATGACTGCCTTACATCTGGGACTTTATTTCCTATACTATCAGAATTAGTGCACACAACTTTCCAGATATTTCCCTTTTTTCTAATTTCTCTATAAAAATGTTTAAAGATTTGGGGCTTTGTTCAGACATCCCTGATTATCCTAGTTTTAAACTCTCCTCCATAGGTTTACCAGTCTGTTCTGGGAGATGCTCCATCTCTTCTTCAACAGGTGGATCCTATCTCTGTTTAGCAATCCTTGAAACATCATTTCATGGTCCAGGAAGCTGAAATACTCCTGTTGACACCATCTACACAGCCATTCAATCATCTGCAGAATGCAAATGTTCACTGCTTGGGCCTTTATACTTGACTGGGAGGACTGAAGAGATACCCACCATGTCCTCTATCTGCTTTACTCTCTCTCCCATTGCATGTTTGCTTCAGAAGACACCAGAAAGTTTGAGGAATTCTGTTGCATACATCTGAGCAGCTCCCAATGCTTGTGTGCTAGACTAGCGCGTAGGTCTATTCTATGCCTACCCACAGATTCCTCTGAACACCAGGTTTGTCCAGGTCTTTCAGGACAAAATGAGCATAATCCTTGAAGCACCAACCGGATCTGAATATCCAGTCTAAAGTTAACTAGGCAAAGTTCTCTGGTTAACATTAAACCTACTATATGGCTGACCAAAGTTAACTGGGTAACTTTGGCTGGCCAGCCAAGATTAAACCTTGTTCTGGGAGTGCTACCAGAGCCACTTCTTTTGTCCTACAGTTTTTGTGGGCTGCAATTGCCAGGATAAAACTATGTTTGTTAGCAGAGGGGTAGTGGGAACTGAAACAGCAAGGTTTGTCCAACTAACTCTCTAAGGCCTAGATTCATTAAAATAGATGTATTTATCATGGGAATATGGCATGTTAGCAGGTGCGATAAAAAAGAGGCATGGTTAGGCAAATGTTTTGACATTCTGCAACGTAACACAATAATTTTTACGTCACGGGACGCAGTATTGCAGTGTGCGATGCATTAGTGCGTTGCACGTCCCAAATCGGGAGACACGAACAAAATGGATTTTCAAAGCCACCTGAGTATGCACGTATCTCCTGCTAGCATACATGTGAAAAGTATCAAAAGGGGTGAGGCCTAGGCGTGTAGGGGTAGGTCAATAGATGTGCATGTATATACTTAGGTGCACAGGTGCACGCCAGTGTCCACTGCCTCTTAACTTTACTACTGCTATGAATGGCATGCAAGTCATAAAAGAAAAAATCTAGGCTAGTCAGTGGGCTTTTACTGGTTGGGGCTAACAGGGGGAAAGGAAGACAAACTAAGGGAATTTGGAAGTCCTATCCTTAGCCTGGGCGAACTGATAACAAACTGTGAAACTGGCATTAGCGTGTGTCTCTTTTAGTGTAAAACATTTTATTAACCAAAGTTACCAAATACACAAACCTTCAGAGTGCAGTGTCTCTTATGCATGCTAAAAGCAAATCAGAAAAAAATAAAATATTTGTCATTTTTACCTTCTTCTTTCCTTTCAAACCCCCCCCCCCCTTGCAGCACGGAACAAATCCACGTAATCCCCTATCCCATCCTTAAAATCCCCCCACTTATGGGATGGGAGTGGGATTTGTGCGCACATATGCATGTACATTTCAAATAGGGCACATATCAGCCTATTTGATATCATGCGCACATATATGTGCCTATGTTATAATGGCGGTTGCCATTGTATTACATAGGCGCCTATTTGCGCACATAATATCAGATAGGCTGAAAGCGCGTACATGTGCGCCCTATTTGAAATATATGTGCATATGTGCACGTAAATTCTGCTTCCATCATGTAAGTGGGCCAGTGAAGCATCAGTATTCCAAAACAGGTACACTTCGCCCTTAACACAGAAGATTTAGGAGACAGGGCAGGTAAGAAAAAGTTGGGGGTTTTTTGGCCCAAGCTGGGCTATGTAGGTGTGTGTGAGAAAAGCCCTTGTTTTATTACTCGCGATAATATCTACGACCCACGATAATGGCGACTATCCCGCGATAAAACCTTTTTCCCCTCTACAGTCAAAAAAAGGTGTTATTTACGACGTTAAATCACACATTAGTGTGCGATAAATTTTTGTGATATGCGGTAGAAGTCCCTCATTTGCATAAAAATAGCTTTTGCATACTCATTATAATATTTGCATGCAAACGCATGATGGGATAAAGATGGTGCATTTACCACATGTTTGACCCCTTTTATTGCACAATGAGGTCCTAATGCAATTTGATGAAAGACCCTATAAGTTAGCCAAACTTTTCAATATAGACCAGACAAGTTATTGAGGTAAAAAATTATGGTTTCATCAGGAAACCACAGAATTTCTGTGATACATAACAACACTGGAGGGGATGACCCTGGTCAAGGTCAAGGTACCCAAAGATATTAAGGTTTGCAGCAGTTTCTGGAATTTGAAAATTTCTACAAAAGAAGTTTCAATAAAGGATTCTCAAGACTCATAATGCTGCTGATTGTGCTTCTTTTTTTTTTTTGCAAAATCATTTTTTATTGTGAAGACATACAATGTCTCAGTTACATAAAAATATAACAATAAATAACGATATCAACACGGTAACCAGTATAACATAGAGGGTATGCAAATCTTCATTTATTCAACATCCCCCACCCCGAGATGCTACTAAGAATCCCAAGCAATTCAGACTCACAGGCACCCCAAGTGCTCCATTCACACCACTCGATACCCATCCAAACACCATTCGCGCCACTCAACAAACATAACCTCTCCCCCCCCAAACCCGCCCAGAAGCGCCAGGGCTCATAGCCAAAAGCGTGCATGGATGAAGACAAAACAGCATAATCAACTTAAATTGTTGAGCCAGAAGAAGCAATAGAGTACCAGTGTGCACGGTAGCCTGCTGTGAGCAAATGACCTTGAAAAGCGGACGAGAGAAGAGAATAATATTGCGCCCAACAGTCAGCATATTTCTTATCGGTATTCTTAGGCGAGGTAGTATAGTTCATCCTTTCCAGGAGCACCATGTCCATCATATGATGATGCCAGGCCGTAATAGATGGCTTGAGTAAGGGATCAGTCCAGTCAGCCAGTATCACACGACAGGCTAACAAAAGCGCAATCCTGCTGAAACGATCCTGGGCCCCAGTGCATTTTGTAGGCAGCGCCTGTGGTCCATCCAGGAGGAGTGCTGCTGACAGTTTAAGAGGTAGCTGAATACATTTAGCAATACAGTCCATAACCTGATCCCAAAAAACCTGTAGGGATGAGCAAAATATCAGCCGATGGAGCATAGTACCCATCTCCTGTAAACATTTAATGCATAGTGGAGAGGGAAGGCGGCCCATATGAAAACGCCACACATCGTCACAGATGGCATGCTGGATAATCCTAAAGTGTAAGTCACGCAGACCACCATCCTTCAGGCGCTTGTGAAGAGAAGTAAAGCAGGAATTGAGAGAGGTAACCACTATATCCATTACACATGATGGCTCCCAATAGGTGGCCAGAAGATCGAGGTGCGTGGCGGGCAGCAGGCTTTTTATCAGTCCACTCCAGCCTTTTATAGAGTTATGAGAATATGCAAATTGAAACAATGTATTAGTGAAAGCGCCTTCCTTCTGAACTCCGCCAGCTGCCAATGAAAGGTCTGCAAATAGTGTCTCACTTGGAGGTAAGCGAAGAAAAACTTAGGTTGTAGCTGATAATTTTTAACCATAGTCTCATAGCGTAACACTTGAGGGGTATCTTCCTTAAAGTAATGAAAAGCATTCATGAGACCCCGATGGGCCCACATCTGAAAAACCCCATTGGCACCCACGCCCGGCTGAAAATCACAATTACCCACTAACGGGGTTAACAATGAGAAAGGGCTAGGTAGATGATAAAGATTGTGTATCCATCTCCAAGTCCGTCTACAAGGTTGCAACAAGTATTTGGGGACAGCCAGCGGTTGGAACTTGGCCGCCGGCGCCTGCACTAAATAGAGGGGAGACCAGGGTTGAGTCATGCGGGTTAGCAGCCCCTCCTCGCAGTAAGTATAATTATCAATAATCCATTCTCCAATAAATCGCATCTGGCAGGCAACATTGTATACACAGAAATCTGGCAGTCCCATCCCTCCCTGTGTCTTAGGATACGTCAAAGTTTGATATTTAATCCGAGCACGCTTACCCACCCACAAAAATTTAACCATCTGTAATTCTTAAGATCACGAGTAGTAAGCCAAATTGGAAGCATATGAAGCTTATATAGAGGTTTAGGAACAATCATCATCTTTATTAATGCACAACGCCCAGAAAAAGTGAGAGGGAGAGACTGCCAAGCCTGCAGCTGCTGCCCAAGATTAACCAAGACTTCTCGGATATTGAGCTCATATAATTGATCCAACTCTCTAGGGACCCAAACCCCCAAATATTTCAACTTCCCGGGTGCCCATGTAAAGGGAAAGGAACCAGACCAGGATGCAGGGAGGTGGGAATTTAAGGTTAAAGCTTCTGACTTGGAAAAATTAATACGAAGACCCGCGATTTCCTTAAACTGTGTGAAAATGGAAAGTATGACCGGCACACTCTGCCGAGGCCGGCCTACAAATAATAGAATGTCGTCGGCAAACAAAGCTAGTTTAACGGGGTGCCCCCCCAAACTAAGCCCCCAGAATCCGGTAGCACGGCAAAGTTTTTCTGCTAAAGGCTCAATTGCCAATACGAATAGCAAAGGGGAGAGCGGGCATCCTTGACGCACCCCACATTGTAAAGGGAAGGAGGCCGTCAAGCCTCCGTTGATGAGAAGTTGAGCACTGGGGTTTTTGTATAAGACCTGTAGCCATGAAACAAAGTCCCTTGTGATCCCATATTGTGTAAGAACCCAAAACATATAATCCCAGGATAGAGAATCGAAAGCTTTTTCAGCACCTAGACTAAGGACTAGGGCCTCCTCCTGTGAATGGTAACTAAGGGCTGCAATAAGATGTCTCACATTTTGGACCCCTTGTCTCCGTTGTACAAAGCCAGTCTGATCTGAATGTATCAAAGTAGGCAGGACATTACTAAGCCGAGCCGCTAGGACCGCTGCAAGGATTTTGATGTCAACATTAATGAGGGAAATAGGTCTGTAAGACCCTACAATCTCGGGATCTCTCCCCTTCTTTGGTAAAAGAAAAATTGTTGAACAATTTTCTTCCGGTGGGAGGTGTGAGCTCTGAAGCAAAGAACTATAGTAGGATACGAGACTCGGCAGCAAAGGAAACTTTAAAGCTTTATAAAACTCATTGCTAAGTCCATCCGGACCAGCCGCCTTTCCCTTTTTAAGTTTCTGTATAATGGCAAAAAGTTCAGAGTCCACAATGCGTGCATTCAGCGCCTGGAGCTGGTCCCCAAGTGGGGAAGGCCAAACAAAGTTTTGAAAAAACTCTGTCGACACAGACGAATTGTGTGGTTTGGAGGCATACAATGTCTGATAATAATCTATGAAATGGGCTTCAATGTCTTTTTGATGAGTACAATAGACTCCATCATGTCCCCTAACCCCCGTAATAAAGGATTTTGTCTTTCAGGGTTTAACTAAATTGGCAAGGAGTTTACCTGGGACATTCCCTTGTTTGAACAGCTTGTATTTAAAATAACATAATGATTTGGAGGCTCTTTGATGCAGAGCATTATTTAAAGCTGTGCGCACCCGATCTGCCTCCTGTTTGTTCACTTCGGTGGAATCCCTTGCAAATTTGCCCTGCGCTTGTTTTAACTGTGCAGAGAAGCACAATATTTCAGCATTCCTCTGCTTATTTCGCGTGGCAACATAGGCTATAATTTTACCTCTCATTACCGCTTTGCCAGCGAGCCAGAGTGTTTGTGGGGCAATATCGGGCTTGTTATTAAAATGAATATATTCTTCCCAGCCTTGTTTAAGATATTCTTGAAAGCGTACGTCAGATTCCAAGTCTGGAGGCATTCGCCAAGAAAAGGCCGGGGGAGGGGACTTACCCATAAGGAAAGTGACAGAAACAGGAGCATGGTCAGAAATGGAAATAGTCCCTATGGTAGCATCGGTAACCCGAGGAAAAAATTTTTCAGGTATCAAAATATAATCCAGCCGGGAGTGAGTGCCATGCGGGTGAGAAAAAAAAGTGAAATCTTGGTCCCCTGGGTGCAGCAGTCTCCAAATATCTATTAAATTTAACTCGTGACAAAGAAAGTTGACACCCAAATGTAGGTCATTACCACTCAAAGGCTTTGGGGGCTTACAGTCAACTTGCTTGTCCATAATAGTATTAAAATCTCCGCCCAAAATAAGGTCACAATCAGGAAATTTAGTTAAAATACCTACCAGATTGACAAAATAATCGTGGGAGTAGACATTTTGAGCATAAGCATTACAAAAAGCTATGCGCTGTTGGTAAAGTGTCCCCACCACCACCACATATCGGCCCTCCACGTCCTGCAAAACTCTATCCAGCTGAAATGGTACCTGCTTATGTATAAGTATCGCCACTCCTCTCTGTCGGGAAGAATAAGAATAATAAGAATAAGACCCATTCCCTCTTCAGTTTATGATGTTCCACCTCTGTCAAGTGAGTCTCCTGCAGAAAGACCACCTGAGCTTTTAAACACTGGAATAAAGATAATAATTTTTTGTGTTTAATTGGAGAATGGATACCATCCACATTCATGGAAGTTACCTTAACCGATACCATGTCAGCTGGCCAAGTATTATGAATGGGCAGGATCTTGTTCTGAGGTGGGGGATGGTGCGCCCAGGCTGGGGGGTGTTCGGTCTGCCTACTGTAATTGATTTTCTCTTGTCGCAATCTGTACTTTTTGATCCCTTGGCCACACACAATAACTGGGATTATACCTGGGGGCTTGAACCCATGAGCTTATCCCCTACACAAATATGGCCATTTGTGTAGGGGATAAACCCCTGGGTTCAAGCCCCCAGGTATAATCCCATTAATTGTGTGTGTTTATATGAAATTAGGCCCCCCCCATGTCAGAGCCCCTGGACAGGATACCAGTGTGCATGGTCTGAACCCGTAACAGGATAAGAGAGAGGTGCCTTTCCTACTAATGTGATAGAGAGGGAGCTATGGTCATAAGATGGATAGAGATAGTCTCCTTCCAGTGTGAGACAGGAGATCTGGGGAATTCAGAAACATTATTCTGGCAGCGTACAACAATTTTCCATTCATAGCTGATATTTCTCACAACATACTTTTCTCTGCAGTAATTGTTTAGAAATTGGTTTGTGAATTGGGAGTTCTCTACACTTAATGTGCAAAGGTTAGGGTTGGAGATTTCCTGGGGAGATCACTCTTCCCTATTGCTGACATACTGTAGAAGTCACATCCCTTCCTCTGGGACCAAACCCAGGGGGGGGGGAAAGGAGGAACAGACTGAAGTCTCAGTCTTTCCTTAGTCCTGGAATTGAAGCCTGAGAGAGACTCCAATATAAACCTGGGTCTAAAAGATGAAAAAGATAGTAAATATACTGTATGCATCATACACTAGAAACAAGGGAAGTAAGGAAAGTGTAAACTGTGGGAATAAGGAGGATAGTACTCCCTCATTTCAAAATGAATCTCACAGAGTTGGAGGGTGCATAGATGGGGACTATTCTCCATGAAAGAATATATCATTACAAAATGTTTCTCAGAGAATGAGAGAGCAAAGTGAACTGAACACTTGTTACAAAATGAACCTCAGGCTGGAGGAATTTGGGGGTGGGGGAGAGTAACCCCCATTACAGAAGGTACCTCACAGACCAGAATGCATCTCGCAGACTGGGGGGATAGACAGGAAAGAATATATTTTTTTACTTTGGATTTTAGCTCACATGTTTTCTTTGACAGCTAAAAGGCAAGTTACCCTACATAATCTGAATGTATTTCCCTGTCCACAGAGGGCCTACAATCTAAGGGCCTGCTTTAGTAAGCTTTTGTCCCACAGACACAGAGAGGGCTTGATTTACTAAGGCGTTTCTCTCATTCTGCATCTATGAGACAAAAGCTTAGTAAAGCAGGTCCTTAGATTGCACATCCTTTGAGGACAAGGAAATACCTACAGAACCGAAATATAACTCGCCTTGAGCTACCATAAGCTAAAATCCAAATATATTTCTTCATGGGGCACAGACCCCATCTATCCCCCCAGTCAGTGAGATATATTCTGGCGCAGGGTACCACCTCCCTATCCCCCCGCCTCCCTTTTCTCTACTTTTCTATAAGGTTTATTCTGTAACATGGGTACACCGTCCCTGTCTACTCCCCCATTCTGTGAGAAACATTCTGTAACAGGGGGGTACCATCCTTCCATTCCCTCCAGTCTGTGAGGCAACCAGGGAAGCCAGGGTTCAGATTCTGCTGATGCTCCTTGTGACCTTGAGCAAGTCACTTCGCCATCTCAGGTACAGTCCTAGGGCCCGATTTAATAAGGCTTTTCTCCCAAAGTCTGCATCTGAGGCGATGGAGAGAGAAGTGTCTTGCCTAAGGTCACAAAGAGCATCAGCAGAATTTGAACTCCAGCTTCCCTGGTTCCCAGGCTGCTGCTGTAGCCACTAGGCTGCTACTCCACATTACAAAATGCACCTCACAGATTGGAGGGAATGGGAGGATGGTACCCTCTGTCACAGAATGTATCTCACATAGGGGAAAAGACAAGGACTGTGCCCCTGTTTCAGAATATGCCTCGCAGGAAAGGTACATAAAAGGGGAGAGTGGGAGGCTGAACCCTGTTCCTGAATATGTCTCACAGAACTGGGGGATGAGGGAGGCTTGCCCCATTACAGATCTCTCCCTCTGAAAGGGAAAACAGAGGAAGACTGTACTCCTGTGCAGAAGGAATTTCTCAGTATGGGGGGGGGGGGGGGGACAGAGCAGGACGTTAGTCTATCAGAGAAGCTACTTCACAGAAAGTGGGATAGGGAGAGACTGTACCCCTCTAATATGTGGCATAAAGGCCAATGATTGGGGGTGCTAAACTCAACACATCTCCCTGGCCATCACAAAGGATTTTGCTCAATATTGGGGATGCTCAGTCACCCACTGAACATGCACAGCTGGCTCCTATTGTGCCTCACAGAATGGGGGAAGAGGGGGACTCTACCTCAGTTACATTACATACCTTACAGAATGAGGGGATAGAGGGACTGTACCCCTGTTATGGAATATGTCTCGCAGAATGGGAGCACAGAGGGAAATAAGCCTATTATAGTTTTGTGCTCGCACTCATTACTGATGAGAGCTAAGCTGTTTTCAGCTGCAGCAGCAATGCCTGCTTTTGTATAACTCCCAGTATGCAATGCAGTAAAAGGTCTGTGGTTTGAAGCTTTGGACAGGTAATGAGTACATTGTGTGAGACTTACTCAGGTTTTCTTAAACTGTCATTAAAGTGCTTTTGTAATTAGAAGAAAAAGATATGTGAAAAAAAAACCAGAAATAAATTGGGGAAGCTTCATAAATCTGGATTGTCAGGTTTCACATTTCACATTCAGATGGAACAATTTTAAGGTGTTGGAAAAGGGCAGGCAGGAGGCATATCATTCAGCTCCTCCTTCATTGTAATCACCATCTTAATCAAACTGTCACTTCTGTAGACATTAGTGTTAATAACCTTTTGGAGACAGTGTTTATCTGAAAATTCCATATATCCCTCTATAACATAACTACAATAGGTCAGAGTCCATAACATAGGTAAGCAAGACCTGCAGTTCGCCCCAATTGCCCCCCCCCTCCCCCGTACAAAAATACAGAAACATCTGTATGGCTTTAAAAACAAGGCTGCAGTTTATTACAAAACCAACCGAGCCCATAGAACTTATTATAC
The DNA here is from genome assembly GCF_901001135.1 of Rhinatrema bivittatum. Taxonomy (NCBI): domain Eukaryota; kingdom Metazoa; phylum Chordata; class Amphibia; order Gymnophiona; family Rhinatrematidae; genus Rhinatrema; species Rhinatrema bivittatum. Next base: position 335,991,291 of record NC_042619.1, on the reverse strand, counting down.
ATAAACACCAAAAAAACCGCTTCCCCCTCCCCCTCCTTGCCCCTCTTCACTGCTACCTGCTACCGCGTCCCAGTGTAAGACTCCGTCGACGCTCCCCCATCTCTTACCCCGCCGTGGCCCCAGCGAGGGTAAGCGCACAGCCTGAGCATCGGCCCCCCCCCCCCCCTTGCTCGTATGCCTTCCAGTGTAGCAGCCCCAAACACACGAGATTCCACCCCCCCCCCAATGTCCTTTACGATACAATACACACATTACCACTTAGGGCTCGGGATTTCTGCCAACTGCGACGCATAAACATCCCCAACATCACACTTCCCCCATGACAGAATTTAATGGGAGGGAGGGAGGGAGGGAAGGCAGAAACCTGCCGCTTGCTTCGCTGCTGATACCTGACTGACTCAACTCGTGCCTAAAACTTGGCACTCCAGCAGGGCAACCAATGGCAAGGCAGCAATTCAATATTGTTGCCACTGCCATCGGTTACCCTCGCTCCCTCCCTCACCCGCGCTGACCTCGCTCCCTGCCCTTGCCCCATGTTATTGGCAATAGCGCGAGACAAGCTCGCGCCACCTTCTCTAACATAGGTAAGCAAGACCTGCAGTTCGCTCCCAATTGCCCCTCCCTCCCCCGTACAAAACACAGAAACATCTGTATGGCTTTAAAAACAAGGCCACAGTTTATTACAAAACACAACCCGAGCCCATAGAACTTATTATATATAAACACCAAAAAATCGCATTCCCCCTCCCCACTCTTCCTTCACTTACCACTGCATTCCAGTGGTAAGACTCCGTCGACGCTCCCCCATCTCTACCCTGCCGCAGCCCCCAGCGAGGGTAAGCGCACGGCCTGAGCATCGGACCCCCCCTTGCTCGTAGGGCCTTCCTGTGTAGTCAGCCCAAACTACACAAGATTCCCCCCTTCAATGTCCTTTACGATACAATACAACACATTACCGCTTAGGGCTCGAGTTTACGCCACAAAGGCAACCCCTTGGCTGCCTTTGTTCCCCCACTGTGGCCCTCCCCCATTTGTTGCTCAAATCCTTCCTGCAGAGCATTTTAAATAAGTCAATGCCAATGTCCGAAAGGTGTACCCATCCCCCCCGAAATAAACCCCCCAATACCTCCCACGACCATCATGCCTTACCCAAAAAAGTGCCCTTTTTTGTCAACCATTTACCAATTTGTCAGTTTCACATTCCCCCCCCCCCCCCGTTGATGATACTGTCAGGGTCATTTCTCATCATCGGCGATCTTCTCCCGACACAACACCTTCCCGAAAGTCCATTCCTCCTAAATGATAATCTGAGCCTGCAGCCACCCAAAACTTCAACTCACCCCTGCAGAAAGAGAGCAACTCCCCCCAATGCATGCCCTTCCTGCTGAACCAATGCACCGTCCACTGTCGAGTACTCAAATTCAAATTTTCTCCATAAGGCCTCTTCACTGCCCTTCACTGCGCCCAATGAACGAAGGAATGGCCCACGACCCAAGCACATTCCCGATTGCATGGAACCCCTGCCGTTTCTGCAAAGCAAAGAACTCAATTAGCCACAAGCAGAAACATTACCCCTCCCCACCCGTAACTATGTCACTTCTGAATGTAGGACTGGTAGGCTGCAGATTTCCAACCACCAATTGCTTGAATCCGATGTACCAACCCCTTAACTCCGCCGCAGTGGTTGCTGCCCCAATATGAAAAGAATGCGGCGTGTAGTGCTCCACCTCCCAACCTAATCCCGCAACAACCAATTTTAAAACCTGAGAAAATTGAAAAATGGTTAATGGTGACCCATCCTCATGCACTAGAAAAGAACCCCAAACTGCTAGCCTCAATCTTACGAATGCTTGCGTGCCACATACCGGGCACGCCAACTCATCACGCGCTTTCATCAAAGAAATCCAACAACCTTTTCCTCCTTGATCCGTCTTAGATTTCCGAATACACATCATCACTCGATGCTCGTAAACCCATACATCTTGAGCACGCAACCCCACCTTGTACTTGCTCACCTTGGATCTGGCCTCCAACTCGCTCTCCCTCAAGGCTCCGAAACAAGCCAATGAAAACGCTGCCCAAAACAGCAAGACCTCGTACCTAGACCAACAAACCGCTGCCACTTGCTCCTCTATCCTCAACAAGTCCCTATACCTGATGGGTCACCGTTTGTTCCCTTCCTCCGCTCTCCCTCTCCCCCATCCCCCCAACACCTGCCTTACCAAAAAAATGCTAATCGGGTTTCCCCAGCCACCCAATTTATGGAAAAATGAAAAACCCGCCAACTGACAGCGCACGGACACCAACAAATAACCAGACCGCTTTGCCCACAAAATAAACTGTACCACGTCCCCCTCTCGCACTACCCCCCCCCCCCCTTTCCACTCCAAAGTCTACAAAAAATGAGAAACCACTCCTCTTCCCGCCACATAGGATCTCCAAGTCGCTGGTGCCAGGGACTGTCGAATTAAACTCCACGTGTCATCCTGCTGAGTTGCCACAGATGCTCCGGGAACGGCTCTCCCGTCAAACTTGCCTGCGGTGCCTCTGCCCTGAGGACGTCCCACTTGAAACGAGAAAGAGCATCAGCAATCAAGTTCAGTTTACCAGGGACATGCCTAGCTGTGATAGTCACATTCCAATGCAAACATAGGAAAACCAGCTCCCTCAACAAGACCGACACTTGTGGACATCTTGCCGACTGCTTATTCACCACTTGCACAACCCCCAAGTTGTCACACCACCTTTTTGTTCTGCAATCTATCCCCCCAAATGGCCAGCGCCACTATTATAGGGAACAGCTCTAAGAATGTGATATTCCTTCTTAACCCTTCTTCCTCCCAATCCCCTGACCACCTTTCAGCACACCACTGCCCCTGGAAATATACACCAAAACCAGTTGCCCCAGCCACATCGGAATACGATGCCAAATCCTTATTTGATACCTCCGCCTCTTGCATCATGCATACTCCGTTAAACGAGTCTAAAAAACCCTCCCATACCCCAATTCTTCCTTCACGGCTTGCGTAACTCTTATGAAATGATGCCCTGCCTTTACTCCTACAGTTCTAGCCGACAGCCTACGAATAAATGCGCGCCCCATCGGAATCACCCGACATGCGAAATTCAATGAACCAATCAGTGACTGCATCTGCTTCAAAGTTACTTTAGCCAACCTTCGCACCAGCATCGGCCCTTGCTCCCGCTGTCGGCGCATCGACCCATCGGGGTCCGGAGCAGGCCCTTCCCAGCCCCACTCGCCGCATCAAGCCGCGCCTCCGGCCCCTTGATGACATCATCGGAAGGCGCAGACGCTTATAAGTAAGGCTGCGACCGCTTTTCAGCCTTTTCGGACGTCCTCGTGGCTGACCCGACCTTGGCCCTCGCTCCCGCTGTCGGCGCATCGACCCATCGGGGTCCGGAGCAGGCCCTTCCCAGCCCCACTCGCCGCATCAAGCTGCGCCTCCTACCTCCTCCGAGACGGCCCCTTGATGACATCATCGGAAGGCGCAGACGCTTATAAGTAAGGCTGCGACCGCTTTTTCAGCCTTTTTCGGACGTCCTCGTGGCTGACCCGACCTCGGCCCTCGCTCCCGCTGTCGGCGCATCGACCCATCGGGGTCCGGAGCAGGCCCTTCCCAGCCCCACTCGCTGCATCAAGCCGCGCCTCCTACCTCCTCCGAGATGGCCCCTTAATGACATCATCGGAAGGCGCAGACGCTTAAAAGTAAAGCTGCTTCACGGCGTCGCGCGCCGTGCGTCGAGCGCCTAAGGAGCGCATCAAAGGGGCCTGCCCCTTTGTGCGCCCCTTAGTGCGTCCCCCAAAAAGATCAATCTCTACCTCTGCATACAGGATCTCGCTATACATCCCCATTCATATGACTACTCCTTCTGCGCGCCCCATAACCTCATCTACCTACAGGTTTCCTTCCTCCTTGTATCCTCCATTCCTGTATCCAACCAACATCTCACCCCTGCCCTTCTGCTGAACATTTGCTTCACCCCCCACACCCAACTGTAAGTACTATAATCTGCATTGTGTTATTTCTCTCCTTTGTACACATTGAAATTGCAACCCTACTGCCACCAAAACTGCCCTTCTCCTTTACACTTAACTGGACCCTATCCAATCCAATTCTCCCCTTCCCTTTACTCCCTCGCCACCATGTCCACTCATCCTATCCCCCGCATTCACCTCCCTCATAACAGACACCCCCGCCCCCCTCATGTCCTACCATTCCCCCCATACAAGTCCCTCCTTCCCATCCTCACGACCCCCTTTACCCAAATTCTTGGACTCACAACCCTTTCAATCATCCTGTTCAATGCCCAGTCCCTCTCTAAGAAAACCCCTATTCTAAACGACCTCCTCACCGACTGCAAACCAGATATATGTGCTATCACAGAAACCTGGCTCAGAGAAACTGACACGGTCCTCCTTAACCAGCTACCTTCTCATGCATATGAAATCCTATCCATCCCCAGACAAAAGAAAAGAGGAGGTGGCATCCTCCTAGCTTTCAAGAAACACCTCAACCTCAAACTTACACACACAACCTCACCCCCCAAACTGGAAATCGGCCTTTTCAAATCTCCCACGCTACAGATCTGTCTTATATATGCCCCACCTGGCTCCATCGAACGAGATCCTTCCCCCTTAATTGAATTCATTTCTGCCAACATCAACATTGAAATTCCATCCATCATACTAGGAGATTTCAATCTCCATGTTGATGCCACCCCCCTCACCTCCTCTTGCGATACTTTCCTCACCGCTCTCCAAGCAATAGGTCTCAGACAAATTGTCACCTCCCCGACCCATCAAGCTGGACACTCCCTTGACCTCATTTTCATTAACCACTGTTTTCTTTTCTTTTTTTTTTTTAATTCTTTATTTCTAGATTTTCAATAATGTTACAAACATAGGAGTTTTTCCACAAAAAATACAATATCATACTACATCATTCACAATATTATAGGAAAAGAAAAAGAAGAAATTTTCCATTTCTACTAAGTATGATATATAAAAAAACAAATTAGGAAATAATAACTCCCCTTAATAACAATGGCATAAAGAAATTGGGGATCCAGTATTCATCTAATTAGGACAACAAATACTATTTACTTTTACCAGGAAAGAGGGAGGATTTATGTTTCATACTTCTAATACTAGAGGGTAAGTTCCTCAGGCTGGTACTGTGTGGCTGTCCAGCAGTTGTTTTAATTGGGCAGGGTCAAAGAAAATATATTTATTTTCTCCTAATCTCAAGTTACACTTACAAGGGTATCGAATAATCATTTGACCCCCCCAAATTCCTAACTGCCTGACTCAAATTTAGAAATTCTTTTCTGTGTTTCTGTGTTTCTTTTGTGAGGTCTGGATATATCCAGACCTTCTGCCCTAAATATATCTTCTCACGATTACGAAGAAACATTTTTAAAATATTGTCTCTGTCTGAAGAAAACCTGAAAGTTACCAGGAGTGTCCCATAGAATTCTACTTGCTCCTCCAATGATGTTTCTAGGAATTGAGTTAAATCATCTCCAAGAGGTTGATCCAATGATGTTTGAGGTTGTTGTGGTTTTTTCCTCAGTGTCGTTGCAAAATATATATTCGAAATCGGTGGAAATGCTTCATAAGAAATTTGCAATATCTCAGTCATATATTTTTTGAACTGTTCTTGAGGAGATAGAATTTTAACACATGGAAAATTCAGAACTCTTAAGTTTAGATATCTTGATTTATTTTCCAAGTTTTCAATTTTCCTTACAGTCATATCTTCAACTTGAATCATTTTAGCCTGAATATCTTTAACTGTAGAGACCTCCTTTGTAATTTCCTGTATCTTTTTCTCATGATCTTTCTTTTGCGTTTCAAGCTCCACAATTATATTTTGGGAAGAGTTCACAGCCACCACAAGTGTGGAAATAGTTTTTTCTAACATTACTATTGCAGACCAAATAGAGTCTAGCGTAGTTACTTTTGGCCGGACAAGTTTCTGCACAGATAGAGCCTGACTCACCATTCCTTGCTGGCAGACCTCTGCAATCCTGTTGGACTCGTCTGTCAGCGTCTCTCTGCTCCACTGCAAGATGTCGTTTCTGCTAGGCCCCGGCAAGATATCATCAGCCATACTCGGGGAGTTTTCTCCTCGCCCCGATCCGACCTTAGCAGAAGCAGATAATTCAACCTCGGTGCTTACGCTCGGCTGATCCTCCATTATCGCTCCCCCTCCGGTATCCAAGCCTTGTGGAGAAGCGAAATCAATCGGGGTTGCGCCAAGGTTAGGAGGCAAGAGAGTCTCTAGTTCCCTCGGGGACAAAGATATTTCGTCCTGGAGAGGCAAAGCGTGTCCCGCGCTCATGCTCTCAGCGGACTCCAACCCGGGGCTTGAAACAGCTGTCGGCGCAAAGAACCCCTCGATTCGAGGTTGAGAAGAGGTTGGTGTAGAGGGTAAGGAGGCATCGACTCTCACCTTCCCCTTTCTTTTCGTGTGGGGCATTATTTCAAAAGGCAATAGAGTTAGGTCGAGGAGCTCAAAAAACGCTGACCTCTCCCTCGGCGGCCATATTCTAACCACTGTTTTCTACCTTCCCACCCCCCCACCTGCTCCCCAGTACCCTGGTCTGACCATTTCCTCATAGAAGCCTCCCTACCCCTCTCCACTCCTACCACCCCTAGCCCAACAAGCAACACTACTATTGCCTTCAGGAAACCCTGCTCAGGAGATGAACTTGCCCTTGCAATCTCCAACGCTTTACCAAACCTTGACTGCTCCAAACCTGAAACTGCCATCACATCCTGGTTTAACATAACACTTGATATTGCTGACAAACTATGCCCTATCTCCAGACGAGAACTACCACAATCTACAAAAAACCACCAACCTTGGTACACAGCAGAGCTGAGAGCCTTAAAAAGCAATCTTAGGCAGCGAGAGAGAATCTGGCGCAAAGCACCCTTGCCCCAACTTGCCTCAAGCTATAAAACTGCACTTCACCATTATAGAATAACCACACTCAAGACCAAATGAGACTTCTATGCTACTAAGATCCACGAATATATGTACAACCCCAAGGCTCTCTTCACTTATGTAGCTGACCTCACCAAGTCCTCTCAACCCCCCATCCCCGACAATGAAGCCACTGCCAGAAGTGAAGAAATCGCCCAATACTTCTTCACAAAAATCACCAATATCCTCCTCAGATTCCAACACCCATCTCCCACAACCCCCTCTCCGCCCCCCCTCCAACTCGCCCCCACTATTTCCACCCTCCAAACTCTTGACCTGACGTCCGCCAAAGAAGTTGAATCAATTCTCAGAAAACTTAGACCCGCCTCTCACCCCTCAGACACTATACCCACAAAAACCCTCCTCTCTATCCCAAACTCTATTGCCAAACCTATTGCAGACATCATTAACTCCTCCCTCTCCTCAGGCTCTGTCCCAGATGCCCTCAAACAAGCAATTGTTTGAGGGCATCTTAAAAAACCCTCATTAGACCCCAAAGACCCCTCCAACTTCCGCCCGATCTCTAACCTGCCCTTCATCTCCAAGATCATGGAAAAGATAGTGAACATCCAACTCACAGAATACCTTGAAAACAATAATATACTGCACCCTGCCCAATTTGGTTTCCGCAAATCCCTCAACACTGAAACACTCCTGCTCTCCCTCACGGATCACATACTCAGAGGCATGGACCAGGGCAATTGCTACCTCCTTGCCCTTCTCGACATCTCAGCCGCCTTTGATACCATTAATCACAACTACCTCCTCAACCGATTGGCCGACATAGGTATCTCAGGCCTAGCCCTGCTATGGTTTAAATCTTACTTATCCAACAGAAAGTTCGCCGTCAAAATAGGAAATGCCAAATTCACACTCTACTCTCTGTCCCAAGGTGTCCTTCAAGGTTCCTCTCTCTCCTCTACCTTATTCAATATTTACCTCACCCCCCTCTGTCAGCTCCTCACAGACCTTGGCCTCAAATTCTACCTCTACGCTGACGATGTTCAAATCCTCATCCCCATTCACAATTCTCTTACCGATGCCCTGGCATTTTGGAATACATGTCTTGCCTCCATAAATGACTTCCTCACTAACATCCACCTCGCCTTAAACACTTCCAAAATGGAACTGCTCCTTCTTTCTCAACACCAACCCCCTAAACCCCTGATCTCCAACGACCCAGCCTTCAACACCATATCGTCCCAACCCTGTGTAAGAGACCTTGGGGTAATTCTAGACCAACAACTCAATCTAAAAAAATATATCAGTTCCATTCTCAAAGAGGGCTTCTTCAAGCTCAGTGTTCTAAAGAAACTTAGACCCCTCCTCCACTATCAGGACTTCCGCACTGTCATCCAAGCAACTCTTTCCTCAAAGCTAGACTACTGTAATGCCCTCCTCCTCGGACTACCCTCTTCCACCACGAAACCCTTACAAATGTTCCAAAATGCTATCGCCAGGGTCATTGCAAACACACGGAAATCAGATCACATCACGCCCATACTCAAAGACCTCCACTGGTTCCCCATAGCATCCCGCATTCTCTTTAAAACTCTAACCATAATTCACAAATCCATCTACTCCTACAACTCCAACTGGCTTGATGAACCCTTTTGCCTTATACGCTCTGACCGACCCATCCGGTCTGTCAACAAAGGTACCCTAACAGTACCCCCTATTAAAAAAGTCCACCTCTCCGCCACAAGGGATCGCGCACTCTCCATTGCAGGTCCCAAACAATGGAACTCCCTCCCGACTACCCTCAGACTTGAGCCATGCTACTCTAAATTCAGAAAGAAACTGAAGTCCTGGCTCTTCAGACAGGCCTACCCAGAATAATTGTTTCCAGCTACCTCACTCCCTTTAACTTCATGCGCCCTCCCGCACCTAATAAACCCCATCTCTAAGATTAGAAACCTCTTGTTACCCGTCCAGGACCCTGTATATTCTCCCTCACTTGAACAGTCTGTATATAAGTTACACCACTGTATCTTGCCTGTTACCGTTTAATGTTACTGTTTTATATTCTATACTTCTGTACTTTGCATTTATTCATTCCCCTTTCCCCCTTCCATGTTGATTGTACTTTCAATCTTTAGTTGCGATGTAAACTGGCATGATGTTTGCATACTAATGCCGGTATATAAAAATCTTAAATAAATAAATTCCTTCAGCTGAACTACTTTATCATAGGGCAACCGCAACACCATTCGAACTGAGTCCAATTCGATCCCTAAGAAAGTAAGCATAGTAACTGGCCCTTCCGTCTTATCCTTTGCAATGGGCACTCCCAATGACTGCGTTACCTCCAGAAAACCCTCTAGCTGCCATTGACAAACGCTGGTCCCGCTAGGTCCCACAAACAAAAAATCATCTAAATAATGTAACATAGCTTTGCATCCGTTATACACATTGTGGCCCATTGTATGAATGTACTAAATGCCTCAAATAGCACACAAGAAATCACACAGCCCATGGGCAAACAACGATCTACAAAATAACCTCCTTCAAAAACATAACCCAACAAGGGGAAACTCAGCGGGTTAATCGGCAATAGCCAGAACACTGATTCTATGTCTGCTTTGGCCAACAAAGCCCCCGGTCCCACACCATGCACTAATGCTACCGCTTCATCAAAAGAAACATATTTCACCATACACTCTCGTCGCGGAATAAAGTCATTGACCGATGATTCCTCAGGATATGATAAGTTCAGAATCAATCAAAACTTGCCCGGCGCCTTCTTTGGGTTGACCGCTAACGGCGACAAATGCATCCAGTCAAACGGCCGAACCTCGAAAGGCCCCACCACCCTCCCCAACTGAATTTCTGCCTGCAACTTCTCCCGGGTGATGTCCGCCATTCAATACGCCGATCTAGCATTCCTCGCTCGCCCCCCACCCCCCGGACCCTCGTACGGGATACTAAAGCCCACACTAAAACCAACACTCAACAAAGTAGCCGCAGCTGCATCTGGATAAGACCGTAACCACTCCTTTAACACAGAAACCACAACCGGTGAATCCGCTTTCTGGTCCAAGACATCATAGCTTTTCACCGTTAGTAATGGCAGTATTCTGCCCTTGAGAGCACTTTGTGGCCGGATGCGCTCCTCCGCATGATGCGCACACATGCTGGAATTTGCACTCAAGGAACAAGCACATGAGCTTGTTGAACCTCCAGCAGATGTCAGACCCTCCCCCCATAATCTTGCTGCCCGACTCTTGCTTCCTAACACTCCCTGACCCACGAAAGGAACCACTCTTACCACCACTGGCCCCATATCCTACCGAGTTACCGCTCACACCTCCCCCTACCCCCACACTCTTGGCTACACCAACCCCCTTGTTCGTCATCTGGGTTAGCCACAGATGAATGTCCTGAGTACCCCAGGACATAAACCTATTCCCCGCCATTTTGTCCCGAAACTTTTCATCATAGTTGAGTCAAGCCCAACCTTTGTAATCTTTGAACGACCCCAGTATGCTGTCCGCATAGGATAGCAAGGCCCCGTATTGGGTCGGATCAAAGTGGCTTACTACACTAGCCAGTCGTAAGAAACCCCATACCCAATTTACTATATTTTTTGAAACTTTAGTTCCCGATCCATCTTTTTTATTCTTCTTTTTACCTTTCTTTTTATCCTTTCTCCCTCCCCGTCTTCCCTCTAATAATTTGAAAATATTCACAAATTTACGTTTGCGAATCCTCCTAACTAAATGCTTCGACACTTCTTCCCACAATTCTGTTAGTGAAGCCAATGCCGGGTGTCCCATGTCTTGCTTGGGCCCCTCCCCTAACACTGTACGCTGTCCCGGTCCGGAGTCACCTGAACTCGAAGATGATGGAGATGAACTGGAAGAACTGCTAACCCTTGACCTCTTTTTCTTCTTGGCAGGCCCCTTACCCTCTTGCTCTTCACTCCTTGCTGTCTTACCTGCTCCCGCGCCCGCTACACCGCAGTCCGGGACATCTGCTGGATAGCCCGCCAACATCCCCGTCTGGGCGCCGTGACCTCTCGCTCTGCTGGGAACTCCCTTTCTCTCCAGGCCTCTTGCTGCGACGTCCCTAGGAACACCTCCTCTGCCTCATCTGGAAAAAAATCCCACTTCCCGCTGCAACCCCTGTTCATTCGCCGAACCTTTAGCTCCCCTCCCTTTTCCCTGCGCACCCGCCGCCGAAAACCCGCATTCCTGCCCCTCGGCCCGCCCCTCCCCCAATTGCTCCGCCCTCTGCCGTCTGACCCCTGGAAACAGTTCCTCCCTGTACTCGCTCCCCAACTCCTACAGCCAACCCCCCACACCCCTCATGCCCCATCTTCCCTCCCCCCCCTACAAACTGCGGGCTAGACCCGAACCAGGAACCTACATAGTGCCCCAGGATGTCCGCAGAGCCATTGTTGGACCACCCAACACCCCCTGCCTAAAAGGTAGGGGGGCATCGACACCAGGGGGGGGACCCCTTGAGCCCCCCTCAACACTGCGTCTCCTGTCCTCCTCTACCCCTGATCCTTGCCTCCCAACCGGCTGCTTTCCCATCCTTCCTTTCCACTGGCCTATGCTTTTGCTGGGCTGTCTTGGCAGCAGGAGGCACAGAGCCTGACTGCCCTCCATATATGGGCGTCCCTCCTCCCCCTTGCACGCAGCTCCTCCTGCAACTCAGAGGTGCCTTCCCCTTAACAATCGCACTCGCGGCCACCTTGGAAGCAACGGGCCTCTGCCCCCCGCGGGAGCCCCAGCACCTGCACGCACATGAGGTTGCTGCTGGGGCTGCAGCGGCACTATAGCCAACCGGGCGCCCCGGGACCGCAGGAGCACCGTGCTGCACGTGGACGGGGCCATCCGATGGTTCAGGCAGCAACCAACCCTTGCTGCATGACACATCGAGGGAAATCTCAGCCGCCTCCCCGAGCAGCGAGGAGGTGAGTGAAGGCGGGCCGGGATTCGTTGCAAGTGCACAACCCGCTCTCCCCTGAATTGGAAGAAGTGGAGCTGCCTGGCCGAAAAAACACTGGGGCCGGTAAAATGAGAGGGGGGACCACCCGACGAGGCTGCCTGGCTCAATGGAGCCCCGGGCCGCACTCCACTCACTGCTACCGGCCTCAGGGGGGGGCCAGACCCGGGACCCAGGCATCACTGCCGTCAGCTGCCATCTCTCTACCCATCGCCGCCTCCGGAGGGAGGGCTGGCGATCTGGTCTTCGCTTTCTTCACACTCTCTACTCTCACAAAACCCCCGCCGCCAGAAAAATTCACACCTCGCCCGAAAAAGCAAAAAACAGCCAGAAATCACCACCGGAGCAAAAGCAGAAACCTGCCGCTTTCTTCGCTGCTGATTCCTGACTGACTCAACTTGCGCCTAAAACTTTGTGCTCCAGCAGGGCAACAAATGGCAAGGCTGCAATTCAAAATTATTGCCACTGCCATCGGTTACCCGCACTCCCCCTCCTCCCCAGTGCTGACCTCGCTCCCTGCCCTTGTCCCATGTTATTGGCAGTAGTGCGAGACAAGCTTGCACCACCTTCTCTTAACCTGAAAGACCAGAGGTCTATCAAGTCCATGGTTGTATTGTCTAATTAGCTCTCATTACATGGTACACACAGGGATGGAGAAAAAAGTGCAATTTTTTAAGATTGATTGCCTTCTGAAACAGCAGCAGTTCTATGGAGTCACTTGTATGGAACAAATTACCATCTTGCAGGTGTCAACGAAACATTTTGGGGACTTTCTATTTTCACCCAATTAACTGCCCAATGGGAGTCATGAATATGGGACTACTTAGCTAAGGTAAGGTCTGTCTTGGAAGAGAAAAGGCAAGAGCACCTCCAAAAGGCAGACAAAGCCAGCTCTAGAGCAAATAGTGCTCTGGGTGAAAATCATTTATGGCACACACACCCCCCTCCCCGGTCTTTGTCATGGATTTGCAGGGGCAATGGATATGAAAGCTTTCTCTACAAGGAGGTGGTGGGGGCAGGTTCCCTGCTCTCCCATCATCCACTCCCTGCTTCTTATTCCCCTCTCTCCTTCCCCCAATATCTTCTCTCCTGCTTCTTACCCCACCATCATATCCTCTGCCTCTTAACTCAACCCTCATTTCTAGCATCCACTCTCCTGTCTCTTAACCTCCTCCTTCATCTAGCTCCTGTCTTAGCCTTTCTCCTTCCCAGGATTCCCTTCTTGCCTCCCCAACCCTTCCCGCTACTACCACTGCATCTGTTCATTTCTTCTGCCTTCGCTCCAGGCAACTTACTTGTTTAGAGGTAGAACTGCTGCTACCATTCCTCCCTGTCCACATTGGTCCCGCAAGTATCTTCAAAACTCACAGTCAGCACCTCCATGCAATGCACAAGATCAGTGTACAGGATGTGCTGACCTGCAAGTTTTGAATGTGCTCACAGGGCTGGCACAAATGGAAGGGAACGGGAGTAGAGGCAGCAGCTGCTCCAGCTCTGCCAATGGGTCTGGGTCTGCATTGTCTGAGGCGTAGCATGTGCAGCTGCTTAAGTAGCCTTGCTCAGCCATGCATGCATGCACCACAGGCAACAATGCCGGTTGTGACCCTGGGCTGGTGCTGTCCCTTCTACCACAGTGCCCTGGGCATCTGCCCTGCTCACCATACCCAAAAGCCAGCCCTTCTGGCAAAACACATAAAAGTATAATTTTGATAGATGGGAACCTCATGTTGTCTGTCTTATCTCTTTTTTTTAAATTCATCATTTAGCAATTTTACCCAGAAAAGTGATGTATAGAGTAGGCTTTTCCAACCTTTAGGGAGTGTGGACCCCCTTTTTCAACTTCCAAAAATTTCAGATGCCCACAAGCATCTCTAATTTTTACATGCAGTTAAATGCCATACAGGAAACTGATAAATGTATGAATAAATATGCACTCCAGAAACATTTGAGGAGTATAAAACATATTAAATAAGGAATTGTTCCTGATACAAACCGTGCTCTCCCTTTTCACGAGTACTACCCCCCACCTCCACTATGGCCCCTTCTCAAGTGCCTTCCCTCCTGCCCTACTTCCCTCCACCTATGAACCTTTCCTGAGTGCTCTCCCTTCTGCTCTTTCCTCCCTGTGGCCCCTTCTCTGGTTCTGTCCCTCCTACTTCTTCTTGTGACCCCACCTGAGTGCTCACCCTTCTGCCCTACTCTCCTGTCCTGCTTGCTCCAGCCTACGGCCCTTTCTCTAATGCCTTTCCTTCTCTGGTCTTCCCCTCAAGGCCCTTTCCAGAGCACTTTCCCTCCTGCACTCCTTCCTCCCTCGCCCCTTTGAGTGCTGCACGTCTCCTCCCCTCTCCTCCACGGCTCCTTCCTGAGTGCCTTGCCTCCTGTCTTCTTCCTCTTGCGGGTTCCTTCCCTGGTTTTTTCCCTTCTTCCCTCTCCCCACAGCCCCAACCCAAGTGTTTTTATTTATCTTGATTTATTATCCACCATTTTGAATAAGACATTCACCCAAGGCAGGGTATACCATTCAAAAGGTCACAAAAAGTCCGAAGGAGACTTCAGCAAGGACTACACCTGATATCCATCGACAGGGCTAAACTTGAAATAAGCCAACAACAGGACTAAGGCTACAACACATCTCAGTAAAATCAACACAGGACTAACCAGACTAACTAGGACTAACAAACAGGTTTATTTAACATAACGTATTACCCGCTTCCCTGATACAAAATCGCCCAAGGCGAAAATAACATGTATAATTTCATTCAAATATTTTAAAAAAAATTTGCAGTCATAAATCACCAATCATACATAAGTTAAAATATACATCAAATCAGTTTACCATATCATTGCCATAATATACACTGTGTCATTTCCATTCCATCATCTTCACCCTCCCACTAAAGCAGTGGTTCCCAATTTTCTCTCATGCATATTCATTGTGGATATCCTGAAAACCCGACTGGATGGGGGGGTCTCCAGGACAGGGTTGGGAACCACTGCACTAAAAGGACCAACTATGCTCGTGAGGTTGTAGCAGCATTTTCAAGGCACTCATAAATGCAAACATCTCCGGAAAACAGGTTGCAGCAGCACGTTTAAGGTATCTAGCAAATTGTAGCACCACTTCCTGTCCCCCTCTCTCTTAAGGCCCTTCCCAAGTGCGTTCACTCCTAAGCTTCCCTCCTTGCCTTGTCCTTCCTATGACTCCTTTATGCCCCTTTCTGAATGTTGATCCCACTATGGACCCTTCCCTCCTGCCCTCCAACCCCCAACATGGCCATACAACTCCCTCAGGGCAGCTTTTTTCTCCTCAATGTCAGGCCAGCAGGTCATGAGTTAAGTATATAGTATGCATCTCTGCACTGGGGAGTAATAGCTAATGGTTTGATTAACATGGGATTTTCATGGAGGAGCATTAAGTTGTTTGCATGGTTTTACTCTCGTTTGTGCACACATTTATCTATGCATTAAACTCTTTATTATATCAGGAAGATGTATGCAGAAAACATGCACACAACCGAATGCACCTTATTACATGTGCTTACAACTAACTGAGGTTTTTCAGACAGGCTTTTATAGATCTGGTCTCAGCATTTTCTGCTTCCACATTTTTGGTATTGTACCTTTTCATTTTTACCCTTCTGAATTCAATTATATTATGTTGTATCATGTTTTACATTTTTACACGTTCCTAAAAAAATTTTCTATGATCTTATTATACTTTACTGCTAATTTTGAGGGCAACAATCAAAGTGCTCGTGGGCCTTACAGGCCGGTGAGTAAATTGTACATGCAAACAAATTTTCAAAGACAAACTCCATGCTGTATTTCCCTTTCAAAGGGCCAATATAATAAGACCCGCGGCAAAACAGGCACTCATTATGAGCATGGGTTTTGATCACCACACGCGGCTGAAGCTGCCGCTTCTGCGGGATGTAGAAAACAAATTATGCAAATGATTTGCACGCAGAAATCAGTGCACATACGGAAAAATGCGCATACCTAAGTGTGGTAAGGGCCTATGGAATAAGTGGCCGCATCCACGCTCAAAACCCGGGCCGATTATCAATGCATAAAAGCGAGTGAGCAAATGGGTCTCCCTATTAAGTGAAAGTATGACCCTGGAAGGTATTTTTAATATTTCAGATAACTGTGCTGCAGAAAACATGGCAAATATTTTCAAGGATGCAAATTCACAACAATCTTGCTGCTCTACTGGCCATGTCTGTTGCGCTTCCCGGCTGCGTTGGTGCCCTGGCCGGGCCTGCTCACCAGGCGTGCCCATCTACCAGCTCCTCACTTGCAGCCTCCGCTAGCACTGCTCGTCCGCGGTGTCCCCGGGCGTCTCCAGGCCCACTGGGGCCTTCTCCCTCACAGAGTTCCTCGCGTCAGGGCTCGGCGTCCACGGCGTCGGCCCCTCCCCTTAGCGCACGCGTGCAGAACTCCCGGGCATTTAAAGGGCCAAGCACGGGAAACCCATCTGAAGCACCCTGATGACGTCACCTGAGCCCTGTATATAAGCAGGGCTCAGACTACTGCTCTTTGCCTTGGCAATCAGTTTGACACCGTTGGTGTGCTAGTTTGCCTCTGTTCCAAGTATCTCCTGTTCCAGTGTCTCCAGTCCCAGCGTCTCCTTGTTCCTGTGTCCTTCCCAAGTAGTACCTATCCGGACTGACTTCTTGGTACTGACCTCTGCCTGCCTGACCATTCTACTGTCTGCCGCCTGGAACCGACCACTGCCTGCCTGACCATTCTACAGTCTGCCGCCTGGAACTGACCACTGCTTGCCTGACCATTCTTCTGTCTACCGCCTGGAACCGACCCTCTCTTGCCTTGACTTCACATGGACTGATACTGGTATTGACCCTCACTTTGTCTGACCTCTCTTGGACTGATACTTTGGCTCTGACACTTGTGCTTCACTTGGACACTCTCTACTGGCCCCCATTGACCTTCAGGCCAACGTACTTGGATAACAACCTCGGCTTCCACGTGGCTAGACCTGCAGGCACTGCCTGTCTCATTCGGAGGACCTCTCTGAACTGTTGCCTTTCCGAGGTCTCCGGAGCTTCCGGTTCAGGTCTAGCTTCTCCACTCTGCATCAGCCATGCACCCTTGCTTGTGGTGGGCACACCTCTCCGGGAGACCACCAGAGGCCCACCTAAGTCCAGGCGGTCCGGGTACCCAAGGGCTCAACCTGCGGAAACCCTGCATTGTTATTGGTGAAGCTCCAGCTAGCTTCTTTCTCCTTGTGTGCTCCGCCTCCTGGTGACAGGTGCTCTCTGGGTCCGACCAGAGGGCCGTACCAATCCTGCACCAGGCCAAGGGTCCACCTTCAGCGCAACAGGTTGCCAAGGCCATGGACTTAGCAGAGTCCCATGCCTTGCAGGCCATTCCTGGCCTGGCTAATTGTGTCCGAGAACAACAACAGGTCCTGGAAACATTAGCCTCCTCCTTGAAAGACTATGCTCTCAATTGGAGGAGTCTGTCATGGCCAACTCAGGGGGTCTTGCCCAAAGTTTATCCTCTCGTGCATTACTGGCCCTCCCAGCTCTACCCCTCTTCAATGGGGATCCACGCCTGTGTCGAGGCTTCATAAACCAATGCTATATGCAGTTTTCTTTACAACACTAGCTGTTTCCTGATGAAGCTACTAAGATCACCTTTATCCTATCTCGCCTTGAGGGGAAGGCCCTCGCATGGGCTTCACCACTGTAGGAGCATTCTGATGCCATCCTTCGCCAGCTCCCCCAGTTCATCTCTGTCTTCCGACGGACCTTCGAGGATCCAGGCCAACAAGCGGTCGCTGGCCATCACCTACTCCACCTCCATCAAGGCTCATACCTACTGGCTGAGTACACGGTAGAGTTCTGAACATTAGCCACTGAACTAGGTTGGCAGGAAGATTGCTTAAAGGCACTCTACCTTGAGGGACTGCCCAAAGCAGGTGGCCAGCTCTTAAGGACGAGCTGGCCACCTGCGAGATTCCCATCTCTCTGGAAGAATTGATCTCTCTGGTGGGTAGAATTGACCACCGTCTCCGACAGCTTCATCAGGAGGAGAGGATCCTCCGAACTCCTACTCCACGACCACCAAGTGCAGCTAGTCCTTCATTGAAGGCTTTACCAGCTCCTCAACCACCCGAGGAACCCATGCAAGTCAAGCAAGGCCATTTGACCCCTGAGGAACGTCTCCGATGCAGAACAGCAGGCCTCTGCCTTTATTGTGGCGGTTCAGGACACCTCCTTCAAGCCTGTCCTGTGCGTCCGGGAAACTCCAAAGCCTGAGCCCAGCGGGGGTCCCGAGCTTGGGCACCACTGTTTCTGGCCCTCAACTATTGCTCCCTTTCTCCCTCCTAGGGGAGACACGTTCCTTTGCCACTACCGCCCTCATAGACACTGGGGCGAGTGGAAACTTTATCATGGAATATATTGGTAAACTTCTATAGATACAGACCCAACCTCTAGCAGTACCTCTCCTTATCACTTCAATCCAGGGGGAGCACCTCCCCGGTCATATTACTCACCATAGCACGACCATTCGCCTCACCGTTGGAACCCTCCATCACGAGGAAATCTCTCTTCTGATTCTGAGACGGTCTACACACTCTGTAATCCTTGGATTTCCCTGGCTCCAGTTACATGCATGCTACTTTGAGTGGCAGTCTCTACAACTAACCCAGTGGGGCTCTCAATGTCAGAACCGATGTCTATGGCAAGTGTCTCCACCCATGACCGTACTCAACACTACAAACCTTCCTGGGTTGCCTGCTCCGTACTCCGACTTCAAGGATGTCTTCTCCAAGACTAATGTGGATATCTTGCCACCACTTCGAGAATTTAATTGTCCCATAGATTTACTACCTGGAACCTTGCCTCCCAAAGGCAGAACTTATCCCCTATCACTTCCAGAAACAAAAGCCATGTCTGCATATATTAAGGAGAACTTAGAGAAAGGTTTCATCCGACCCTCTAATTCCCCGGCAGGAACCGGATTCTTCTTCGAAAAGAAGGATGGCAGCTTGAGACACTGCATAGACTACAGAGGTTTGAATGCAGTGACTCGTAAGGATCGCTATCCACTGCCGCATTTTAGCGAATTATTTGATTGTCTGCAGGGTGCACAAATCTTCACGAAATTGTATCTCTGAGGGGCGTACAACCTTGTACGAATCCAACCAGAAGACATATGGAAGACCGCCTTCAACACAAGAGACGGCCACTACGACTACATAGTAATGCCCTTCGGGCTTTGCAATGCCCCTGCAGTGTTTCAACGCTTATTGAATGAGATCTTTCGGGAACTTTTATACTCCTTTGTCGTGGTATACCTGGATGATATACTAATATTCTCCAAGGACCGAAATTCCCATCGTTCCCATGTCCAAACAGTCCTTCAATGCCTCAGAGACCATCATCTCTATGCGAAATTAGAGAAGTGATTTTTGAACAACCCAGTCTTCCATTATTAGGCTACATCATTTCCAACCGTGGCTTCACCATGGATCCTGATAACCTTCTGCGTGCAAACCTGCAGCAGCTTCAGCGCACCTTATTACATTGGCCCAAAGTGTGGGCAGACATGAGAAAGTGTGTACTTTGTACGCTTCCTCCATCCTCTTGACTGACATCAGAAGAGCTTGCATTTTGGTGTTCCTTTCATTTCCTCTTCTTCCATCAG
Source organism: Rhinatrema bivittatum (assembly GCF_901001135.1). Lineage (NCBI taxonomy): Eukaryota > Metazoa > Chordata > Amphibia > Gymnophiona > Rhinatrematidae > Rhinatrema > Rhinatrema bivittatum. Next base: position 335,971,648 of record NC_042619.1, on the reverse strand, counting down.
CACTGATAAAGCCTTAAGTGTGAATGAACATTTATAGAGTTTTGAAGCTAGGAGATGGAGCTACGAAGAAAGGAGGACTGAGCATGTTCAGTTTAGTGTGTGCATGCTGTTAAGAATATAAGAAACCAGACGCAAGCTATGCACAAAGGTTTTACGAGGGATATAAATATTCATAGATACTCGAAACCCGATATCACCTCAAATCAATCTACAATACAATTTTTATAACATTTTCTAATCAGGAGAAAAAATCTCTCAGTATTTAAAAATGCTGTTAAATACAAATTCTTTTTCCACCACAAAGGTGAAAGAAACATTTTTAAGGGAAGGAGAGGAAGGTTTCATACAAATTTCATGTCATTGCATCCAGCAATGTATGGCATTTTTAATCACAAACCAACCTCCTCCGACCCGTGAATATTTTTTCTATTTTTTACGTGATATGATTTAGTGAAAAAAATAACTTAAAACTTTTCCTTGAAATGTTTTCAGGATTTTTTCTACCCACAATTGGGTTTATTCTCAAACTTTTTATTTTTCAAAAGAGTCCCGAACAATTCTCAAGTAACGCCAATACACAGTTACTACTCAATTTTACAACTGAGAAACTCCTCAATGCTTGGCTGTATTCAAGATCTTCCTAGCGGATTCTTCCACCCACACTGGGGCCTACTCTTTTTTTAAGACAAGCACATAAAGGAATCTCGATAACACCAATCTGTAAGTTTTTCAATTCTCAAGCAGGGAACTTCCCCGTCACTTATCTGTGCACGTCTCAGCTGTTAACTCTGTGTCCAAATCCCGACAAGGCCTCGTTTCGAATCGTGGATTCTTCATCAGTATTGCCCACCTCAAGCTAAGCTCGCAACTACGCATTCACTCATCCACCAGACCAATCAGAAACGCCTATAAAGGATCTCTTTACGCACCCCCGATCAAAACTACTCTAAGAAAACGCGCCATTTCTACAGCCGGGCCCACCCTTTGGAACTCGCTTCCTCCGGAGCTGAGACTAGAACCCTGTCTTCAAACATTCAAGAAACACCTCAAAACTTGGCTCTTCAGACAAGCCTTCCCGGAGGCTCGAGAGCATTCAGACACTGGCCAAAAGATATAACAGGACACTACGGTAGATACTGGTTAAATCGTCAACGGACTTAACCGAAACGCAATGGTCTTAACTGAAACACAGACAGACTCTACTTCTCTAGCTTACCCCGACCTTGATGTAATGCCATTCATCCCTCCCCCTCCTCGCTCTTCCTATTCCCCATATGCTAGCCGGTTCTTCTCTACCCATCTGCCAGCCTGAGATTCATAACCTCTCCCTCCTCATGTCTACCCTATTCCCCTGGTCCCACCACGCCCTTTCGTTCCCGCCTTCTCATAGCAACATATATCAGACGACCTAATCTATGTACCACTGCTCATCACTGCCTATGCTGCTCCATCATAGTTGTTAATTGTTATTTGTCTCTAGATGACATGTTTTATTTTATTTTATTTATAACTAATTGTCAGTTATAATAGTTATAATGGTTTATTTGAATTGCTTACTTATAATTACTTATAATCTTACTCATATTCACCTGTTATTTAATGTTTTTGACGACTTGTTCTATGTAACGCCACAACTGCGATTGTTCTGTTTCATTGGAAACCGATATGATTTGATATTTTTATCAAGAATGTCGGTATAAAAAAAAAATAATTCTAAATAAATAAATAAATAAATCAAGGGACAACAATCTCAATGTCACCATTTGAAAACTGTTCGGCATCTTCACACAATTTAAATCGCCAAATACATGGTCGCCATCTTTAATTAAAGCCCAGAGCAGCGTCTCTCTTTTATCCACACAACGCTCCTTATGATTCGACCAATTATCAAAAACACTTACCAGCGTAATTACGTAGGGTTCTACGAATTGACATGTTCTCACAACAGAGTATTCCACTCCAGGTCTTCATTTAATCCCCTTGGGGACTGCGTATCCAAAGTGAAAATCCAATAAGCTTCCCTTAAATCCAATATGTTTGCGGTCACCACCTCGCAGAGAAACTATCACTTGATCTATAATAGTCCACTTTATCTGTGAAAAAGAATGATCGTTTTGAACACAATGTAAAACTATTGGAGCAGTTAACGTCCGTGTCTGTAATCGAGATTTGTGTTCATTCAATCTAATTTTTATGCTTCGAGTTGTTCTTCCGATATATACTTTGGGACAACTGCACCATAAAGCATATATTACATAACTGGAATTACAGGTAATCCGTGTTTTCCTTCTGATTTTATAACCAGACACTGGATCTTGCCCTTCTAAGCAAGTGTCACAATGACTGCACTGATTGCATTTGAAGTGTCCAATAATTTCACATTGTGTTCAAAACGATCATTCTTTTTCACAGATAAAGTGGACTATTATAGATCAAGTGATAGTTTCTCTGCGGGGTGGTGACCGCAAACATATGTTGGATTTAAGGGAAGCTTATTGGATTTTCACTTTGGATACGCAGTCCCCAAGGGGATTAAATGAAGACCTGGAGTGGAATACTCTGTTGTGAGAACATGTCAATTCGTAGAACCCTACGTAATTACGCTGGTAAGCGTTTTTGATAATTGGTTGAATCGTAAGGAGCATTGTGTGGATAAAAGAGAGACGCCGCTTTGGGCTTTAATTAAAGATGGCGACCATGTATTTGGCAATTTAAATTGTGTGAAGACGTCGAACAGTTTTCAAATGGTGACATCGAGATTGTTGTCCCCTGATGAAGAATCCACGATTCGAAACGAGGCCTTGTCAGGATTTGGACACAGAGTTAACAGCTGAGACGTGCACAGATAAGTGACTGGGAAGTTCCCTGCTTGAGAATTGAAAAATTTACAGATTGATGTTATCGAGATTCCTTTATGTGCTTGTCTTAAAAAAAGAGTAGGCCCCAGTTTGGGTGGAAGAATCCGCTAGGAAGATCTTGAATACAGCCAAGCATTGAGGAGTTTCTCAGTTGTAAAATTGAGTAGTAACTGTGTATCGGCGTTACTTGAGAATTGTTCGGGACTCTTTTTAAAAATAAAAAGTTTGAGAATAAACCCAATTGTGGGTAGAAAAAATCCTGAAACCATTCCAAGGAAAAGTTTTAAGTTATTTTTTCACTAAATCATATCACGTAAAAAATAGAAAAAATATTCACGGGTCGGAGGAGATTGGTTCGTGATTAAAAATGCCATACATTGCTGGATGCAATGACATGAAATTTGTATGAAACCTTCCTCTCCTTCCCTTAAAAATGTTTCTTTCACCTTTGTGGTGGAAAAAGAATTTGTATTTAACAGCATTTTTAAATACTGAGAGATTTTTTCTCCTGATTAGAAAATGTTATAAAAATTGTATTGTAGATTGATTTGAGGTGATATCGGGTTAAGAATATAAGAACATAAGAACATGCCATACTGGGTCAGACCAAGGGTCCATCTAGCCCAGCATCCTGTCTCCAGCAGTGGCCAATCCAGGTCATAAGAACCTGGCAAGTACCCAAAAACTAAGTCTATCCCATGTTACTGTTGCTAGTAATAGCAGTGGCTATTTTCTAAGTCAACTTAATTAATAGCAAGTAATGGATTTCTCCTCCAAGAAGTTATCCAATCCTTTTTTAAACCCAGCTACACCAACTGCACTAACCACATTCCAGAGTTTAATTGTGCACTGAGTGAAAAATAACTTTCTCCAGTTAGTTTTAAATGTGCCACATGCTAACTTCATGGAGTTCCCCCTAGTCCTTCTATTATCCGAAAGAGTAAATAACTGATTCACATTTACCCGTTCTAGACCTCTCATGATTTTAAATACCTCTATCATATCTCCTCTCAGCTGTCTCTTTTCCAAGCTGAACAGTCCTAACCTCTTTAGTCTTTCCTCATTGGGGAGCTGTTGCATTCCCTTTATCATTTTGGTTGCCCTTCTCTGTACCTTGTCCATCGCAACTATATCTTTTTTGAGATGCGGCGACCAGAATTATACACAGTATTCAAGGTGTGCTCTCACCATGGAGTGATATAGAGGCATTAAGACATTTTCCAATTTATTCACCATTCCCTTTCTAATAATTCCCAACATTCTGTTTGCTTTTTTGATTGCCACAGCACACTAAACCAACGATTTCAATGTGTTATTCACTATGACACCTAGATCTCTTTCTTCCGTGGTAGCTCTTAATATGGAACCTAATATTGTGTAACTATAGCATGGGTTATTTTTCCCTATATGCATCACCTTGCACTTATCCACATTAAATTTCATCTGCCATTTGGATGCCCAATTTTCCAGTCTCACAAGGTCTTCCTGTAATTTATCACAATCCGCATGTGATTTAACTACACTGAATAATTTGATTACCTCACTTGTCGTATTCCTTTCCAGATTACTTATAAATATATTGAAAAGCACGGGTCCCAATACAGATCCCTGCAGCATTCCACTGCCCACTCCCCTCCACTGAGAAATTGTCCATTTAATCCTACTCTGTGTTTCCTGTCTTTTAGCTGGTTTGTAATCCACGAAAGGACATCGCCACCTATCCCATGACTTTTTACTTTTCCTAGAAGCCTCTCATGAGGAACTTTGTCAAATGCCTTCTGAAAATCCAAATACACTGCATCTACCGCGCGTTTTCCTTTACCCCTTATTCAGTAAGGGGCCGAAAACGTGCGTCCAGTCCCCCGAACCTAATAGCAAATGCATGTTGATGGCCCTATTAGGTATTCCCGCATGATTCAGAAAACAAAATGTGCAGCCAAGCTGCATATTTTCCTTTCAGAAATTAGCGCCTACCCAAAGGTAGGCGCTAATTTCTTCCGGCACCGGGAAAGTGCACAGAAAATCAGCAAAAACTGCTTTTCTGTGCACCCTCGAACTTAATATCATGGCGATAGTAAGTCGGAGGCCCCGAAACTTTCCAAAAGTAAAAAACAAAACAAAACCGGGTCGAAAACCGGACGCTCAATTTTGCCGGCGTCCGGTTTCCGAGCCCGTGACTGTCAGTGGGCTCGAGAACCGATGCCGGCAAAATTGAGCGTTGGCTGTCAAACCCGCTGACAGCTGCCTCCTTTTATCTGGTTTTACCGCCAGGCCTAATTAGCATATTGAATTGCGCGCATAGGAGAGTGGCCTGTGTGCGCGCCGGGAGAGCGGGCATTCGCCCGCTCTCCCACAGACTTTACTGAATCAGCCCATTAGTGCATTGCCTATTCAAGCCCTAATGGAATAAGATGTTAGCCTACATTCTCAAGCAATTAAACATAACTGAGAGGACATCATCACCATTAAAACCGTGCTGAGCAAAGACCATACTTTTATCCAGCCGATTCAAGCGCTCACCAATGACTTATTTAGAGAGCTGGACAACAGAATGAGTAACTTAATGAAAGGACAGATTCCAACCTATTTAGTCTCTCCAGATGTCATTACAGATGCTTTTGCTAAAATTACCCGAAACAATATTGAGCCTATCCAGGTCCAGATTGCTTGTCATATTGGTAATGCTATTCCTTTGTATGTGGACACTGAGAATATGGAGGTTGGGTATGTTTCAAATTTGCCTTTCATTTTACCTGAGAATGTTTACCAATTTAAACAAGTAATTAATGTAGGGACTTGGACAAACAATGTATACCTGCTTTTAGACACCCCCTGCCCTTCTAGCCTATCAGAGTGACAACCCACAGTAATATTTAGTTCCTAATTTACACCTATGCCAGCAAAGGACATACATTGGTTATGTTCTGGTAAGCCTTTCCTTAAGGATGCTACAGAAGCTTTGTGTGGTTTGTCCTTGGACAACGTCCGAGAGAAATGTAAGATTACCATGACAAAGTATGATGAATTCTCTGAAATGAAGGTCACCGTTGCAAATAAATAAATAAATAAATAAATAAATAAATTGTTGTCAATTTAGTTATTAAATTACTTTTAATGACTTAATTCCTTGTTACAACTTCCCCTGTTCTATGTAATTTGTTTCTGTTAACTTCGTTCTATGTAAACCGGCATGATGTATCTTCGAATGTCGGTAGATAAAAAACTTTAAATAAATAAATAAATAATGTTTGGTTAGTTAGCGCCCCTCTAAAAGAACTTGCTATTTCTAACAAGCATAATGTTACCAGTAAGGTTCCCTTACCCAGTAATGTTTCTTTAATTGCAGTACCTAAGACAGTGATGGCCAACCTTTTGCGCTCAGTGTGTCAAAATTCAAAAACAAAACGAGCATAACTCGGGTGGTGTGTCACTTCTAGAAAAATCCATAATTCTGTGATATTTGTAGCTCTAATATTAATAACAAAAAGTTATAATTTTAATATATGTTTTGTATTTATTAATAAATCAAAAACAAATAATTCTTTACCTTACCTGCTTAGTGACTTTTTTGTTGCTGAATTTCATTGGCTAAATCTTCAATTAAAACACTCTCTCCCCCTCCACCCCCACCCCCCACACACACACACAAACTCTTACTCCCCTGGATTTTCTCATACACACTCATGCTCTCACACTCACTGGCTCCCTCACATACACACAAACACACACACCCAGGCAGGCTCCCAGTCATTCTCACACCACTCCCGCTCCATCCTCCAGGCAGGCACCAATTCATTCTTAAACACACACACACACACAGGCAGGCACCTATGCATTCACACACATACACCCCCATGCAGAGTCCCATTCATTCACATGCACACACTAAAGGCAGACCCCCCTCTCTTTTGCCAGCAACCTCAGAACCTCTCTCATTCCTCTGCTGCCACTGTCACTGCTGCCGCATGGCTATTGGGAAGGTGCCGATTGCTGCTACTGACACTGAAGCCCATTCTGCTGCCTCTCTGTGCAGGCCCCGTGGGCTTCCACTTTCTCCATGCTGATCTTGTACATTGTGAGATCCGCATAGAGAAAGTGCTATTCTTGCACATTCCCAAAGATTACATGTGCCAATCACTAAAAAGTAATTTATTTTGTTTTTTACCTTTGCTGTTCGTTTTCTAATTGGTTGGTCACAGGCTTTTTTCCCCACCTTCCCTTTCTTATTTTTTCCCACCTTCCCTTTATTTTTTTTGCCAATTCCTTTTATATTGTTTTTATTTTGTTTCTTTTCTCTCCATCTTCTTCCCTCAAACACACAGGTTCTCATTCTCACATGCATTTCTCTTTCACACTCACACACACAGGCTCTCACTGTCACATGCTGTGTCTCATACAATCATTCATACACTCAGTCTCTCACTCCCACATGCTGTCTTGCTCAAGCACAGGCTCTCACTGTCACATGCTGTCTCTCTCACACACACACAGAGGCTCTCACATGCTGTCTCTGCAAACATTCAGGTCCTCACTCTCACACACAATCTCTCAACTCATCTCATACACGCACACACACACCCTCTACAGACCCTCAGCCTCTCTCTCTCACCTCTGGGCCTCCTCTTCGCGGGTCGCCGCAGGATGGGCTCTGCGGTGGCCCTGCTACCGGGCCTCTTCTTCTTCTCAGGCTGCTGCGACTTGAGATTCGTGGCGGCCCGTAAATGCAAGTGCTGCTCCACTTCTGCATGCGCTGATGCTTCCCCTCCTTCCTGCCCACGCGGCTCCGGCAACGTTTACTTCCGGGGAAGCACAGGCAGGAAGGAGGAGGAGCATCAGTGCGTTTAAATGCGATCTTTTTCTTGGCCTTGCCGATCTGCCTGTTGCTGCGCCCGGGGGCATTGGGGGGATAATAAAAAACTAGTTTTAAAGGGTCGGCGCAGCCGATTAAAAAAAAGGCTCTGCGCAGCCGATAAAAAAAAAAATTCCCGATAGTCCACAAAATGCTGTGCGTGTCAGCAAAAAGTCTTGGCGTGTCACCTCTGACACGTGTGTCATAGGTTAGCCATCACTGACCTAAGAAATCAATAGTTACTGTAAGGGGTGTGTCCTTATACTACCTAGAACCTGACTTGGTTCCCACAGAGGTAGAAATCTTACATGTGTTTCGGGGCCATAAAATCAACTTTGATGAAAACCAGGTATATCTTTTAGGCTATAAGGACTCTCACACTGAGGAGCTGTCTGTAGACTAAGACACAGCAGAAATTGCTGATTACAATTATGATTCCAGAGATGAAGATATTTTAGCCATGTTGATCATAGTTCACATCCCTTACTTTCAATCACCCTCTTTAAAAGAGTAAGGACCCTAATGAGACATACACGGCAAAGGTCTCGCTGTAAAGCTATGCACTTGCAAAACCTCCCACAGCCCCATCTCTGGAACCATATGAGGTACCAGATAATTAGTGATCACACTTTGTCACTTTCCATTTTAGGAAAAGGAGGGTGGCACAAACACACTCTACCTCAAGTCTGAGATGATGCCCCTACCTCATATTTCTATAGCAAACACCATGTGAGAACTACATTATTTCCTTATTCCTTATCACTCATATATATATTTCTTGTTACTATTCCCCATTTATTTTTCTTCATTATACCTTTTGCCTTTCCTCATTATAATGATGATTTTATTCACTATTATCCATTTATTACATTATTACATAACTCCCATTCTATTATTACTATTATGATTCCTTATAAGTACTATGACTATTATTATTGTTGCATTATTCCTACCTCATGTTGAAGATGTCATCATTGGTGGTCATATCTGTCATACAGCTGAAGCCTGCATAGTAGCGGTAGTTAGGTTTAAGTGAGATAAGCTCCATTGTTGGCTCATCCTGCTTAAGAAGGGGGAAATATAGGGAGATATCTCATGTTTTACTACTGATTCACCAATTATGAATCATAATAGCCAAGAAATATACAAGCCAATGTGGTGACAGGCCCAGACACCGTCAAAGTAAGAAAGAAGAAAGATTTTTACCCAGTTGGAAAATGAAAAACTTTTGTCCTGTTACACTGAAGGATACCTTATCAGATATGCCTGTTTACATGTTCCTACGGCAAAAGGAGCAAAGCAGACAAAGAGACAATACAACTTAAGCTCCAAAACCAGTATCAGGGATGAGCCAAGGCAAGTCCATAGGTCAGAGAAAAAATGATGATACTGGCAGACAGCTTTGTTAGGAAGTGCTTGGAGAGCGGTTCCACTTTCCAGGGGATTGTGTGTCCTTGGACAATGGTTTGACCCCAGAGGAACTCCGAAGAGGTGCCGAGGCAGGCGAGGCATGCCCGAGCATGGGCTGGACAGGAGCAAGGCTGGAGTGAAGACATGATGGAATCCGGAGCAGGGACAGGGCTGGAGCAAAGACAAGGATGATTGAAGGTACTGACCCTCCACTGGACCTGCACGCTTTGGAAAGACCAACAACGCAATGTGGTCTTTGAACAGTCCTCCGACCGTTCCAAGCCCTTTTGGACCTGCCGCTGGGTAACGGCAAGAAGTGGCAGGCCGGATGGAGGTCAGGGCAAACGAAGACAGGAACATGTGGATTCAGGTGAAAACTCAGGTGAAGACTCAGGCAAAGACGTAGCTACTTGGATGAAGACTCAGGCGAAGACAGAGGTACTTGGATGAAGACTAAAGACAAGCTACAGTAGACAAGGAGTCAGGAGTGAGGTTCTGTAGACATGGAATCAGGAGCGAGGTTCTGTAGACAAGGAATCAGGAGCGAGAGCTGGGTTGAGACTGTGACACAGCGCGCCCTACACAGCCCACCCGTGGGGCTGGTCGTGGACCACGCTGGTACCGACGTAGACTCTAGACGAGATAGTGGAGTAAATGAGAAGAGCACGTTGCAGAAACTGTAGAGGCCTGCACCGGGGCGCGCCCTACACAGCCACCAGTGGTTGGTCATGGACCACGCTGGTATGATACAGGTTCTGGCAGAGTCTTTAGCATGGATGGAGCAGGCGCAAGGAACTCCGGAGACAAGGGACAAGGATTCAAGCAGAAGTCGCCCAGAGGCTTGTGCTGCGGTAGTGAGGAAGGCAATGTGCCATGAGGTGCCCTACTCAGCCCGCCCATGGGGCTGGTTGTGGACCACGACATGGCACGCCAGAAAAGGTGGCGACAAGGAACCAGGGGTTCAGGACAACTGGGCTGGATCACGGACATTAGGATCAGGAGACGGACATCAGGACTGAATCACAGACATCAGAAATGGAGGATGGACATCTGAACTGGAACACGAACATCAGGAACAGGAGATGGACATCAGGACTGGATCACAGACATCAGGAATGGAGAACGGACATCAGGACTGGATCACAGACATCAGGAACTGGAAGACAGACATCAGGAGTGGAAGACGGACATCTGGACTGGATCAAGGACATCAGGATAAGACAAGGAACTCCCACGAAGAACAGGAAACACAGGACCTTGAAGAAGCTATGGAACAGCGAGACTCCTGCAGCAAAGGACAAGAAGAACCCAGGAGTGTCTAACTCCTTACGAAGGCAAAGCTTGAATGACGCTGGGCCCTTTTGTAGGGCTGAAGAGGACTACACTCGGGGAGGAGCTAGCAGGGGGCCACACCTGGCTGGCCCTTTAAAAGAAGAGGAGAGGCGCACGCCCGTGCCTAAGGAGAGCTGGAGAGGAGCAGACACGATAGTGGCATCCTATCCACGTGGAGGTCCCATGATGGGACAAGGCAGGCTGCGGAAGTGGCTCCAGCCACAAAGAAAGCAAGAAGCAGCGCAGGCTAGCTGCAGGCACCGACAGGGATGGCTTCCCTGCCGGCTGAAGACCCCAGGAGCGGTAGCATCAGAGCGACAGCCCTGCCGCGGAGCCGGAAGAAGAGAGGCAGGCTGCAGGAGCGGCTTCCTGCCACGAAGATGGATGTAGGGGCACAGGCAGCGGCAGAGACGGCCTCTCTGCCACTCGAGGACCCCGGCAGCGGCAGAGACGGCCTCTCTGCCACTCAAGGGCCCCGGCAGCGGCAGGAGGAAGCAGGAGTGGCTGCGGCGGCTTCAGCTGCAAAGGAGGCTCTCAGCGGGGCTCAGCCCTGCCGTGCAGATGACGTCCACGGGGGAGCCCGGAGGCAGAGGCACTGCTTGCCCGACTGGCACAGGAAGGTAGGGGGCCTGCCTGTGCTTGTCGCGGGCAGGTTCATAACAGTACCCCCTCCTCAAAGACCCCCTCCCGAAGCCTCTTGTCAACAGCTTGGAGAGAAGAAGGTATTACTCCATACCATCAGGGGGCAATCAAGGATCCAAAGGCAGAAGTTTGAACTTCTTGGCGAGGAACTGTAGCGAGAAGAATACTTGAGCAGACGACAGGACAGAAGTGGTCAAGGTCCAAACAAGACGTACTGAGAACATTGAATGCTTGTTGTGTTCGTGCCTATTCTCGCCCTTGCTCCACCCTATCTACCTTTGTGGCGACTCCTTCAGCTCAGACGGACAGATGCAGCCGCGGCTTCTCCCTGCCTCTTGGTCATGGTGTCCCCAGGCTGGCTTGACGCCACCGATCCGCCATGTTCCTGAGGACGTAAGGGTGCATGCACGTGCGTGCTCCAAACTTTGTATCAGCAAGGGCGCGAACCTCAGGGGCGTCCCCCCGTAGTGATGTCATCCGTTTTCAATTTAAAAGGTCTTTGTTTGCTAACTTTAAACGAGTTAGCAAGGAACTCCATCGGACTTGTTTTGGCAGTCCACGCTACTTGCAACAACGATCCGAGTCAGCAAGAGGAAACCTTTCTCCACTGCTTGGCTTTTTCAAACTTACCAGGAGTACCCGCTCCTCGGGGGCTCCGCTCTCTCTATTCTTGTTTTCAGATTGTTGGATGGGATCTGGTACTCGCTCCTCAAGGGCCTACGTTCCCGAAGACTCAGAAGACTCCTATTGTCTGGAGGCGATCACAGACGTGAACACAATGAGTCCTATTACAGACAGGAACCGGTACTCGCTCCACGAGGGCCCTTGTTCCTAGTCGCTAAGGCTCCTTTCAGTTTAAGACTGCAGATTGCAGATAGGAACCGGTAGGCACATAGGCCCACATGAAGAGAGGCCCACATGCAGCCCACATGCAGTGAGGCCCACCTGCAGCGAGGCCCACATGCAGATAGGAACCGGTAGGCACATAGGCCCACATGCAGCGAGTACCGGTTCCTATCTGCAGATTGCAGATAGGAACCGGTACTCGCTGCATGTGGGCCTATGTTCCTAATTCCTTTCTCAGAAGATATCGCATACCAATATCTTATGGATTACTATTACAGATTAACAGACAGGAACCAGTACTCGCTCCATGAGGGCCTACGTTCCTAAATCTCTTCTAGCCTCTCTTCTATTCCAGAAGCCATCCCATACACAGTTATTGTGAGTTCTATTTCAGACTGTCTATAGGAACCAGTATTCGTCTGCGGCTCCTGCTCCTGAATACTGAAAACTCCCTGTCGCATAAAGAAGACACTACAGAGATCTACAATTGTGAGTGTATCATCTACCACAGGTTATGTCCAGCATACCCTGTCTACTCACTACCTATAGTCTCTCCTTACAGCTCAGCAGCTCAGAAATCGTAGTTCCAGTATCAGAGGGACTTCAGCCCTGCCGGGCATATCAACTCATTACTGCCACTTCTGGTGGTTCTACTTCCAGTCTAATAAAGACTGTGTTTGTCTCAATACTCCAGCCTAGCTGGTAGTCCCTCTCAAGATCTCCACTTGAGGGCGCTGTCATCTGCCATTGGCCCAGGGATTCACTATTTCTACTAAGTGTTACTTCTTACACTAATAGACGGTATTCTCATCTGCCACTCTGTGGGAGCCAACCCACATCAGACCATTACTCCTCTCTTTGCGGGAGCTGATCCATATCACATAGCTATCTCCCCGTGGGGATCATACAAGTTGCTGGCTCATCTTTCTACAGGAACAACGCATAACAGATGCTACTCCTTCTCTCTGGAGGAGCAGAGCACTAACTCCTTAGCAAGATCCATAACAGAGTGCTAACTGTACCCCCTGGCGGGGTGTTCATGGAATATCCAGCAGCCAGATTCATAACAGATTGCTAACTCCTCCCCTCTGGGGGATCCGGTCGCTAACAGATTGCTAACTCCTCCCCTCTGGGGGAGCCTGTCTATAACAATGCTGATGGTGCGGGTCAGGCAAGATACAGGGATGTAGGGCTGCAAGATGACATCTTGAGTCTTTAGAAAAGGTGGTAGAGGTTAAGGCTCCCTTTTTGGCTTTGGAAAGGCAGGATACTAATAGGAGTCCTTTTGAATTCTTAAAAGCTGAAACTGAAGCTGTAGCGGAAGATGAAGTAACAAGGTGTAGAAAGAAGCTGAGTTGAAGGTCCCAGAGAACTAGCAATCCAGCGATTCTAAGTGGAAGAAGCTGAAAGCATGGAGTCTAGATAACAGTTCAGGATGCGTCGAGTAGTCGTCTTCATATCTTTACAAGATGGAAGGCATCCCATAGTTGCTCAAGGTTGGAATTCGAAGTATGGTGAAGTACTCTGTGTTGGACACCAACCAATGGTTCAAGAGTCAGAGCTTAGGGATTCTGGTGACCGGGTGATTTGGCAGTAGTTAAAGATGACAGGTAGAATGCTTAGTCACTTGCTGGTGGTCACGGACTGGAATTATACTTGGCAAGGAACGTAGGGTGAAGTCCTCTTGTTGGTAGTTGGATTCCATACTGTAGACGTATTGACATTGTTCAGACTCACTTGAACTGGCAGTGTAAGTCAATGGTGGTGAGAAGTAAGTTAAAGCAGAACGGAAGTATTGCAGGCGTAGCCTTCTTGTAATTTCCTTTAGGGAAGGGTAGAATTTAGTGATGTTTGGCAAGTTGGCACTCAAGCTTGAGTGGTTCTTGACTGATGGTAGAGAGGCCCAATGCTAAGGAGTCAGGCGAGGATCCAGGCAAGGAAGGCAAATAGAAAATGGCTGACGGACTTGGTAGAAGATGGACGTCCTCTGGACTACTTGAGAGCAAGCCAGGAGTTTATGTACTTGTAAAGGCACACTTGGAGAGGCACCTTACTTGGATGACGAAGCTTGCAGCGGATTCCAGAGAAGAGGTCTCCAATTGCTCTCCTGGTGCGAACGTTGAAAGCTAGGACTCTCAGAAAAGGATTGCTGGTCTTGAGCTCAGGATGGTGAGCGAGGCTAGGAATCTGGTAGCTGGAAGAACTGAAGAAGCTGAGTGGGATGAGCGAAGAAACTTGCTGGATCAACTCGAGGAAGAGAAGAAGGAAGATCCAGGCTCCTTTCGAAGAATGACAACACATGGGGTGCAGGCGCCTCCTGCGGGTCATCTGGAGAGAAGTACCATAAGGCTGGCGAGTTGATAACCAAGAAGAGTGTAGGCTTCCTTTGTAAGACGGTGAACTTGATGGATGAGATGCACAGGATTTCCAGCAAGATAAGCTCTATGGAGCTGGCATCTCCTGCTGGTAGAAATAAACTGTCCTTAGAGAAAAAAAATAGAAAATTCTGGATAAGGTGGAAGCGGAGAACATGAACCAGAAACTTGCAGCTTGGTGGATGTTGGTGAACCTGGGCGCAGGCGCCTCCTGCAGGTCATACAATAAGTGTACCCAGGCCAAACGAAGTCTCAGGAAGGCACTCAGTGGAAGTAGATGCTAGAGCCTCTAGCGGTGTAGGAAAAACAAAAATAAAATTCAAAGCAAGCTGGCGCCTCCAGCAGGTCGGTAGATTTTGAGAGAAAAACTTGAACAAAGTTTTTAAAAAAGATTTCTTGGCAAAGAAACTCTGGAACTCAGCAAGACCCATTACAAGGACATGAATGCAGAACACATGGCCTTTGCAATCTGTTAGGAAGTGTTAGGAGAGTGGTTCCACTTTCCAGGGGATTGTGTGTCCTTGGACCATGGCTCGACCCCAGAGGAACTCCGAAGAGGTGCCGAGGCAGGCAAGGCATGCCCGAGCATGGGCTGGACAGGAGCAAGGCTGGAGTGAAGACAGACGATGGAATCCGGAGCAGGGACATGGCTAGAGCGAAGACAAGGATGACTGAAGGTACTGACCCTCCACCGGACCTGCACGCTTCGGAAAGACCAACAACGAATGGTGGTCTTTGAACAGTCCTACGACTGTTCCAAGCCCTTTCGGATAGAGATGTGAATCGGAACCGGAATCGGTTCGGATTCCGGTTCCGATTCACATCGTGTTTTTATTTCGTCCGGCCCAATCCCGGTTTTGTTTATCGGCTGCTCCCGAGCCGATAAACAAAAATGTGGGAATTATAAGCTTTGCCAGCAAGCCATTTCATCAGGGTTTAAACATTAACTTCCCTTCTCCCTGACATTTGCCTGAATAAAAGCATCACTTGTGCTTAAGCGTCTCTGCCTGGGAAAGGATACCTGACTTCATGTATTTCTCTGGCTTGTGCTTGGCCCTGAATTCCTGGGGGAGGGGCTGGGTGTTCCCTAGTCAGAGGCAGGACAAAGTCAGGAGGTATAGATTTCAGCAGCCAATGAAATGATCCGTGCACACCCCCTGAGTCAAAGCCAATAGTGTAGAGACTCGTCTGTTGCTATGGGGAAAGTAGCCAATCATGTAATGACACATCATCTGCCTTTGTATGAATGTACAATAAAAAGAAGAGCCTCGTGAGGGCTCACCCCTTTTCCTGCCTGCGATGAAAGCTGCCTGAAGTGTCTTCTTTGCCTCCATATTCAACATCTGGTGATCCCGCGACGTGATGATAAACTCTCTGCTCATTCGGCTGGACATAGCCTAAGTGCGCACTGTTCAACAGATTTGCAAATTGTAAGTATATTTAAAGTACTTTTTAGTATATTTAAGTATTTTTTAGCAAGTTTGTTCCCCACATTCGTGAGCATGGGAAGTGATTTGACTGTACAGCAAAGGCTACATGCTAGAGAGCTGCAGCAAATCATCAAGAATTATTATTTCATCACCAGAAGAAAAGAAATAGCGCAAATCAGCCTGGGGGACTTAGAAAAATTAATAAGTGAAATAGCTTGCCATTGCCCTTGGTATTCACAGGCTGGAACTCTGAATATCCAGGATTGGATTTTAATCGGCAATAATCTTCATATGGCTCCCAGAGCTCCCATAAAGCAAATATTAATCTGGCAAAAATGTACAGAGGCCATGGAACACATAGGAAAAAAAAGTTTCAAGGCAGCATTTTCAAACCATGTGCTTTTAGAAGCAGGCAGACTCAATCAGAATACCCTTCCCCCATCTTATGCTCAGTCTTCCTCAGAGACAGCAAATTCTTTGTATCAGCTCTCCATACCCACACCCAAGCCCATTCACACCTTCCCCACTTCTTTAGAAAAGCAGTCCTTGACAACAATTGAGCCACAACCTGGCCTGGGTGGGGCGATTAGCATTGATTTTCAGCAGAAACAGCAGAAAGAAAACCTTACAGAAAAAGAATTATTAGGACTTCAACCTGTGGCTTCCTCTGCGTCCACCTCAGAGAAAAGGCCCCAGGAAACTGAAAACACTGAGGTCAGAAAAACTAGCCTTCCTCCATCTTGCCTGCAACCCCCTTCCCCCACCAACCACTCCCTGTACCCCCATTTGCCATTGCCTGAGACAGTCATTGACTCTGCATCGCCAATTTGTCCAGGTAAATTACCATCTCAAACCGCTGCTCCCGGTAACAATTTATGTGCCGCGGTCAGCATGGGATTTCACCTAGAACATGGAAATCTCACAAGAGAGGAATTATTGAAAGGGATTCAAGCCTCTCCTATTACAAAAGGGATTAAAGAGCTGGGTGTGGCAGCAATAGAGTTGAGTGCCATGAGCAGTGGCTATGCCCCCAGGTCTTCAAAGAAATCAGCGTATAAGACCTTGGGCCAGGAAGCTGCATTCCTGCGTTACAAGCAAAGAAAATATCAATATGAAAAAAATGATTTAATTAGACTCCTGCGTTACAAGCAAAGAAAAAATCACTATGAAAAAAAATGATTTAATTATACACTTCAATGACCTATTGCAGACCAGATTAAACAAAGGAATTGAACAAACAGTACAGATTTGGAAAAAATGGTTTCTCTTAGTCTTTGAAAGGAGTAGTTTCTCTTTGAATTCAGTTACAAAAAATCTGCATACTTTGAGAGTATTTTCCCCCACAAAGTGAATGCAAAGCCTTATGTTAAAACTGTACTGAAATTTGAACAATTGCTGTGTGAATTTCATGTGAAATGTTCACTTCTTGCAAAATTTATTTGGCTCACATTTAAAATGACTCTATTTCTCTGAGATTTAAGTTTATAGCAATTGTTTGAATTGCTAGCGTACAGAACTTATATTTTTACTGTGATTCTCCCTAAAGTAAATTAAGATAGAATCTGTCTACAAGAAATCAGCAAGAACTTGCCAGCCATTGTCTATGGTTGATGTTATCTAAATTGTTAAACAATGCTATCTTTAAGTTCCTATTGACTGAAGGATTAATTCCTTGGGTGCAGTTCTTTTCTTTTGAGAAACACTGCTCCTCCCCCCCTTTACTGTCTTTCTGTTAACTCTTGCTTGCCACTCATGGGGGAGGGAGGGAGAACTTTTGAAAAGAAAAAAAAAAACTGGACTTAGTCCTGCAGTTTCTCTCTCTAGTTTCTATATGTTATAACTCAGCATTCCTGTACTAGCCCTTCCTCGTCTCACTCTCTTTCTGTTAATCTTTTAATACTTTCAAACTTTAGCGTGCAGCAGACAGAGCTGCGCGAACAGCGTGTTTAATTTCCTATTCTAATAATTATATGAAGAAATTGTATCTGATATTCCACATTGAAAGTAAGCTCAGAGTATTATTGATTGCAACCTGGAACAATAGTTGCATTCTATAAAGTAATGATGGGGTCTCCACTAGGAGGCACTATGTTATTCTACCAGTTATATTATATTATTGTTTTAATAATTCTGTTGTAAATAGTTTTTATTTTCAGGCCTACAGACCTTCTGTATTAAAGAAACTTCAGTTTTATTTTCTTTTTCACAAAATTTATACAGAATTCTGAACCTTAAAATTTTTACTGATAGAGGTTGCTGCATCTAAAGCAATCCCTCCCAAGCCTTTTCTTGCAAATCCAAATTGATTTTATTAAATTGAATAATAGAATTGATTTCTTCAAGGTTAAAAAAGTAAGAAGCTCACTTTTATCCTTACCTTAGTAATTTTTTGCTGTATGCCAGTTTTTGATATTTTCCAGATTTACAGCCTTCCTGCCATGAGGAGATGTGAAGGTGAACACTTTGCAGTTTATTTTAACATTTTTCTAACACCTTTTGACTTTTGATTTTTGATCCTTGATCTAATTTTGTTTTTGATAACTTTTTGATAAGATTTTTAGCTTAAATTATGTGTTATCTGTTGTCTGTCTTGATGCCAAGAAGACTATGAATGAACATTTGCAGGATGAATGAATATGTGTCAGTTTTGTGTAAATGAATATTTGCAAGATGAATGAATATCTGTCAGTCTTGTGTAACATATGTTTAATGTATTGTCTAATATACTTGTCATTTGAGATTCAGCTTACTACAAATGACTTTTCCTTTAAACGATTAATTTACATGTATGTTATTTACTGAATGAAAATTGATCACTGCATAAAAACTTTCTTGATAATGGGGTTACCCTCTGTTCTGAAAACTGATAATGGCTCTATTTACTGCAGCCATTCCTTTGCATGAATTTTGTCAATAATTGAACATTAAATACTTATTTGGCATCCCCTACAACACTTGACCATACAAAAACAAAAGGAGGGATTGCCCCTGGATTTTCCCCTAAACGGGACTGGCTGAACAAATCATCTAAACATATCAAATTTAAGACCACAGCCATGAGTAATCATTATGGGACTAGGGTTAGTCACCCACAGCCATCAGTTTTGTATAGAATATTTAATGTCTGGTACGGTCCCGTTCCCTTAAAATGGGGAACGAGGATATGTTTCTCTGCTTGCTTCCACAGTCTATATCAAGCGTGGAAGATGGAAAGGTGTCCAGGTCTACAGGACACCCGATCCCCAACTTCTCCATGAGCCTCCACAGCCTCAGAAGGACAGAGACCGGACTCCTTGAAAAAGCAGCACCACATGACCTGGGGACAGATCAAGGCCCCTAATCCAACCAATCTGCACACAACTCTTAGAACAGCAAGGCCTTGAGAAAACTCCAGAGAACTTATTAGCCGCTTTTTCTTGCCTGAATGCCAACTCATTAACAATTGTGTTCTGCACCCTCATCTTTTGCCTTATTTCTCCAGCTAAGGCGATTTCAGAACAAGGACTCTGACAGGACAACATGTACATCCTCGATGCACAGAACTTTTCACACCTGTTGAATCGAACAGACTGTTGGATCTGCACACACATGCCAACCCAAGCCTGCGGAGAATGACTGATGCATGCTGTACCATTTAACCTTACTGTATGGACTAATTATCCTTTACAGAGAGGTGTTTTCATTAACTCTCCAGTTAATAATACCATACTACACATTGGTAGCTGTATTCAAGAGACTGCCGCTCTTTGTTGGGACTATGATACAGGGGATGGAAAGGGACTTCAGGTGGGAAATTTCCATATTGTAACCAAACCTTTGTATTAATCACTGAACACTTACATAATTATACCACATATATGTATGCAATTGGCAGATTTCAGGATGTGCAGTGGAGACCCAAGCAGGTACAGAAAGTATAGAGGGGATGAAGGATTTACCCTTTGTAGTTATATAGCCCAAATGATAACCAATGACATGTCCACTAATCTGTTAGGAAACATATGGATGTTATGTGGGCGTAGAGCATATATGTACATTTCCCCAAGATGGAGAGACAGATGCACTTTAGGCTACATCCTCCCCTCATACTATGCAGTCAAAAATGTACCCAAAGCAAGGCTCCGTAACAAAAGGGAGGCGATAAATAATCCCATAGAAAAGTATACAGAAACTCAGATAGCTAGAAGCCTGTTTCCCCCAATGGGGACAGCTATGAATTACAGAGACTTACATGTCCTAGCTAACTGGACGACTGCCTATTTAATCAGACAGTCCATGTATTAAAACTACTCACAACAGAAGTCTCTCAGATTAGAGAAGTAGCATTACAGAACAGCTATAGCTTGGACACTATTTTAGCCTTAAAGGGTGGTGTTTGTGCATTAATTGGATCTCATTGCTGTGTGTACATATCAGACTATAAAGCAAACCTCACACATACCATAGAGCAGATAGAAACCATGGTTGCTGATGCACCACTTTCAGACAGAATACCAACTTCTCCATGGGAACTGGCTATGGTTCCCTGGCTCCCTGATATTTCTGGTCTCCAAAAGGGTGATTTCTATTATAATGACCATAATTGTCTTAATTATCTGCCTGTGCTGCTGTATTCCAGTGCATACCCAACCTCATATCCATACTGAAACCTTGCTCTCAGCCCAGATATAAAGATGTCTTGTATGCTGCTTAATAGGGAATCTTGAGCCCTGCAGCGTTGGCACACCACCTGCACCAGCTCTGGGTGATATGGAGATTCAGGAGCTCATCGGCAGCTGGCACACCACGCCGAATCAGCTTTCTTCTCTCCATAATCCCCCCTCCCCTATTTCCAGCCCATACCAAGACATAACAGATTTCAGTAAGGGTCTAAAGCTTTATTGAGCTGCCTAAACAAAAACAGAAAGGGTGAGATGTGGGAATTATAAGCTTTGCCAGCAAGCCATTTCATCAGGGTTTAAACATTAACTTCCCTTCTCCCTGACATTTGCCTGAATAAAAGCATCACTTGTGCTTAAGCGTCTCTGCCTGGGAAAGGATACCTGACTTCATGTATTTCTCTGGCTTGTGCTAGGCCCTGAATTCCTGAGGGAGGGGCTGGGTGTTCCCTAGTCAGAGGCAGGACAAAGTCAGGAGGTATAGATTTCAGCAGCCAATGAAATGATCCGTGCACACCCCCTGAGCCAAAGCCAATAGTGTAGAGACTCGTCTGTTGCTATGGGGAAAGTAGCCAATCATGTAATGACACATCATCTGCCTTTGTATGAATGTACAATAAAAAGAAGAGCCTCGTGAGGGCTCACCCCTTTTCCTGCCTGCGATGAAAGCTGCCTGAAGTGTCTTCTTTGCCTCCATATTCAACAAAAAAACCCACCCGACCCTTTAAAACTAATCACTTAGCTTCCCCCACCCTCCTGACCCTCCCCAAAACATTTTACAGGTAACTGGTGGTCCAGTGGGGGTCCCGGAAGCGATCTCCCGCTCTCGGGCCGTCGGCTGCCACTAATAAAAATGGCGCCGATGGCCTTTGCCCTTACCATGTGACAGGGTATCCATGCCATTGGCCGGCCCCTGTCACATGGAGGGAGCACTGGATGGCCGGCACCATCTTTAAAAATGGTGCGGGCCATCCAGTGCTCCTACCATGTGACCATGTGCTCCTTCCTGTATCCTGACAGGATTACCTCAGTCTCCTCAGTCAGTATCAAAGCGAGTTAGCTATGCTAGAACTGTCCGGGGAGGCGGGTGGGTCAGCATGGCGAATTCATCTGCTATCTACCGAAAAGTCTGTTTACGGTAAGCAAACTTGCTCTTTTCATGTAGATAAGCAGCTGAATTAGCCATGCTGTCTGGGAGTCCCCAGCTGATGTATTGAGCAGGTAATGTATAATAATCAGGTTTTTTTTTTGTTTTTTTTTGCTGAATACTTGGAAACATAGCGGACAGTTCCTATGAAGGATGTAATTATATGGAATCTGTGCTTTTCTGAAGGATAGTCCGCCCCACTAGGGCATCATTCGCCGTTTGTTTATTTAAACACTAGTGGGATGTGAAGGTGTGAAGCGAGGACCATGTCACCGCTTTACATATGTCTATGATAGGAACTTGATGTAGAGAGGCGATCGAGGCTGCCATGGCACGTACCTGATATGCCTTATGTGTTTCAGGTAAAGTTTGCAACCTTTGTTGATAACAAAACTGTATACAGTTCGCTATCCATGTGGATAAAGTTCTTTTTGTCAGAGGACGCCCTGGAGCGTTTGGATTGAATGAAAGAAATTGTTGTGAAGGTCGATTGGGTGAAAGCATGTGCCTTTTGTAGTACGCTAGTGCACGTTTGCCATCTAAAGTGTGTAATTTCTTCTCATTAACGTTAGCATGAGGTTTTGGATGGAATGTGGGCAAGGTGATGGTCTGGTTAATGTGGAAACTGAAGATCACCTTTGGTAGAAACTTAGGGTGAGTGTGTAGGGTCACCTTGTCATGGTGAAATTGAAGATAAGGAGGGTAGTGAACTAAAGCTTGCAATTCACTAACTCTCCTTACAGAAGTTAAAGCAACCAAAAAAAACACCTTCCAGGAAAGGTAGCATAGTTGACAAGCTTCCAAAGGTTCAAAGGGCGAAAGCATTAGCTGTTCGAGAACTGTATTAATGTCCCACAGTACCGGTGGTTTGTGTACAGGTGGGCGAAGGTGTAATACACCTTTCATAAACCTGGATACTAAGCTATGACATGATATAGGCTCTCCATCTAGAGGGGTATGATAAGTGGCTATAGCACTTAAATGAACTCGTAGCGAGGACGTAGCAAGTCCTTTTCTGTACAGTAGATGGAGATATGAAAGAAGCCGTTCAGGTGGGCAAGTTAATGGGTCGATACCTAGTGATGTACAGCAAGAAGTGTAGTGTGCCTATTTTCTCTGGTAATTCAGTCTGGTTGATAGCTTTCTAAAGAACAGCAGTATATCCTGAAGAGCAGGAGAACTGTTTAGATGCTGGTAAGCGAACCTTTCAATCTCCACGCCATGAGGTGTAGCGAGGTGTGTAGAGGATGTAGCAGTGTTCCCTTGTCCTGGGTGAGAAGGTGTGGACTATCGCCCAGGGGAATCAGGCTGTGGATTGATAGGCGTAGTAGGTAACTGTAGCATGGTTGACGAGGTCATGCTGGTGCAATTAGGATTAGATCCGCTTGATCCTCGATGCATCTCTGGAATGTTTGAGAGATGAGTGGTATCGGGGGAAATGCATAGAGTAGGTCTTGTCTCCAATCGATGAGAAAGGCATCTGGGGCGAGACTGAGGGGGCTTGGGTAAACCGAGCAAAATCTCTCTAGTTTCCTGTTGTTCTCTGTTGCAAACAGGTTGACCGTAGGGAGATCCCATGTCACGAAAAGTTCCTGGGTCACCACTGGATTCAGTTCCCATTCGTGTGAGCGAAAGATTCTGCTGAGCTTGTCTGCTCTGGAATTGTGTATCCCTGGCAGATAAGTTGCCTGTAGTGAGATGGATCTTTGATGAGCCCTTTCCAGCATTTGCACTGCTTCCTTGCAGAGGTTCCAAGAACCGGATCCTCCTTCTTTGTTTATATAAAACATGGTCACTTGGTTGTCCATGTGCACCATGACTATTTTCCTCTGTAAGGAATCTTCGGAGGCTCGAAGGGCGTTTTTTACTGCCCTGAACTCCAGAAGGTTGATATGAAGTATCCGCTCGAACGGGGTCCATAGACCTTGTGTCTGTAACATTTGCAGATGAGCTCCCCATCCTGTGGGAGATGCATCCATGGTGAGTATCACTTGATGTCGAAGGGGTCTCAGTGATGAACCCAAGTAAAGTGTTTGTGGGAGTAACCACCATTGCTGGTGGTCAAGGAAATGGGTGTGGACAATGGATGTAGATATTGAGTCCATTGACGTTTGAGACAGCATTGCAGGAGGCACATATGAAGGCGTGTGTGTGGAACCACTCTGCTAAACGGTCTATCAGACATTGGAATCGCTGGACTCGCCCTCAAATGGTTCAACTCTTTCTTCAACAACAGAAGCTACAAGGTTAGAGTCAACAACAGAGAATCTCCAAGTTATAAAGCAACGCTAGGCGTCCCACAAGGCTCTTCTTTATCCCCGACCCTCTTCAATATCTACTTACTGCCCCTCTGCCATCTGCTCACAAACCTAAAATTAACACACTACCTCTATGCAGATGATGTTCAGATATTGATCCCCATAAAAGAATCTCTGCCAAAAACGCTTGACTACTGGGAAAATTGCCTGAAGTCCATAAAAAGCCTCCTCTCTAGCTTGAACCTGGTTCTAAACTCATCCAAGATGGAAATCCTTCTTATCTCCCCTGAACACTCGACCAACACCGATATTACAGCTCTGGACCCACATATTTCTCAAACAAGAGATTTAGGAGTTATTCTAGACAATCATCTGAATTTAAAGAAAGCTATTAATAATATCACCAAGGACTGTTTCTATAAGCTTCAAGTTCTAAAAAGAATCAAACCCCTTTTCCACTTCCAGGACTTCAGAACCATCCTTCAATCCACGTTATTCTCGAAAACCGACTACTGTAATGCTTTACTCCTGTGGCTCCCCATCTCAGCCACAAAACCTGTACAGATGCTCCAGAACGCAGCAGCCAGAATCTTAACCAACACCAACCGACGTGCTCACATCTCCCCAATCCTCCGAAACCTACATTGGCTGCCAATAAAATACAGAATTCTTCATAAAGCACTCACTCTAATCCACAAATCCATCCACAAACAGCTCACACTAGACCTTCAGACCCCTTTCAAACTCCGCTCTTCGGAAAGACCCATCAGAGAAACATATAAGGGAACCCTTCAAGTCCCACCTACTAAATCCACCCGTCTAAAATCCACCGGAGAGCGTTCCTTCTCCACAGCGGGCCCTGTCCTCTGGAACAGACTACCGACTGACATAAGACTAGAACCCTGCCTTCATACCTTTCGTAGAAAACTCAAGACGTGGCTCTTCCTTCAAGCCTTCCCCTAAGTCAAAATATCACGTCGGACTCAGCCCAAGGAATTGGGATGTTTACTAATCTCTTAAACCGTTATATATTATTTATATGTTGTTTACTAATCTCTTAATCCATTATATATTATTTATATGTTGTTAATTCCGCTCTGCCTTTCTTCCTGGCTCTATTGCCCCCAAGTTCAATACCCTTGTTATATGTAACTTTGCTTGCTTCGGCCTTTTGTTTGGTTACACTTGTTAATCCCCTAAGTTCCATGTAAACCGGCCTGATGTGAATTCCATTCGTGAAGTCCGGTATAGAAATATATATTAAATAAATAAATAAATAAATAAATGTGCCCCAGAACAGTGAGCACTTGACGAGCTGGTACTGTCACACTGTGAAGTAGCATCATAGAGATTGTAGAGAGAGCTAGTGCTCTCGGGTGAGGTAGGAAAGCCTTGTCTTGGATCTTATCGATGTAGGCTCCTATGAATTGTAAAGTTTGAGTGGGCTCCAGTTTCGACTTCTCGT
Source organism: Rhinatrema bivittatum (assembly GCF_901001135.1). NCBI lineage: Eukaryota > Metazoa > Chordata > Amphibia > Gymnophiona > Rhinatrematidae > Rhinatrema > Rhinatrema bivittatum. The sequence continues at coordinate 335,946,378 of NC_042619.1, read as the reverse complement.
AGTTGATGAGGAGTCTGAGGTTGTCCAGGCAAGAAATTGTTTTGAGAAGATTGTCCCATAGTAGGTGTGGATTGGATGCTACTAGGAGCCAATCGTCCAGGTAAGAACATAAGAACATGCCATTCTGGGTCAGACCAAGGGTCCATCAAGCCCAGCATCCTGTTTCCACCAGTGGCCAATCCAGGCCATAAGAACCTGGCAAGTACCCAAAAACTAAGTCTATTCCATGTTACCATTACTAGTAATAGCAGAGGCTATTTTCTAAGTCAACTTAATTAATAGCAGTTAATGGACTTCTCCTCCAAGAACTTATCCAATCCTTTTTTAAACACAGCTATACTAACTGCACTAACCACATCCTCTGGCAACAAATTCCAGAGTTTAATTGTGCATTGAGTAAAAAAGAACAGGTAGGGAAAGATTTGTACCTTCTGACGACGAAGGTGCGCCACTGCCACTGCCATGCATTTGGTGAAAACTCTGGGGGCCGAAGCCAAGCCAAATGGAAGAACTTTGTACTGAAAATGTTGATTGTCTGCCTGGAAAGAAAGGTAACACCAGGAACTGGAGTGCATTGGTATGTGAGCATAAGCATCTTTCAAGTCCAGTGAGCACATCCAGTCCTCAGGTTGAAGAAATGGAAGAATGGATTTGAGAGAAGTCATTTTGAACCTCTCCTTGTGTAAATGTTTGTTGAGGGAATGTAGGTCCAGAATCGGGCGTAAACCTCCTGTTTTCTTGGGAATTAGGAAATATTGGGAATAGAAGCCTTGATGAAATTCCTGGGGAGGTAGCTTCTGGAAGCACTGATTTTGTAAAAGAAGTTGGATTTCTTGTAGGATATTTTCCTTCTGAATTACGAACTTCTGAGGAACCCAGTGTGGGGGGTTGGGAGGGATGAGAAATTAAAGGCATAGCCCTTCTGTATTATTGATAAAACCCATTGATCCGAAGTAATGTGATTCCAGGCTGGAAGACAGTTGACAACATTCCTCCAACTGGTGATGACAGTGGCAGTGGCATTTTAAAAAACTTGACTGGGCTTTTGCTGGTTGAGGATCAGATTGTTGCCGTAGCTGCCTAGGATTTCTAGTATGCTGGCATGCAGGCTGCTGTTGATAAGTCTGTTGCCTTGATGGCTGATTGTACTGAGCCTTATAATAAGAGTAAGGTCTAAAGGTCTTATAGGAAAACCTACGATAAGAAATCGAGGCAGAATATTGACATCATGAAGTATGTGGACGTTGCGGTGATGTTAAGGAAAGAACCGACGTTTTTTCTCCTTGAGGTTTGTTACAGTATCAGTGAATTGATCTCCAATCAAATTGTCTGGATGACATGGTAAATTAGCCAATTTGTCGTGGGCATCGTCCCTTATGGCACTAGATTGCAACCACGCAAGGCGTCTGGCTGCTAATGTATTTGCTGAAGTTTTAGACGAAACATCAAAACCTTCTGTTGCATCCATCGCTGCTCAATGCCCTCACTCCGCCCTCTTTACCTCTGTGGCGACTCCCTCTGGGTTGGTGATTCGATTATTAGGAATGTAGACCGCTGGGTGGCTGGTGGGCGTGAGGATCGCCTGGTAACATGCCTACCTGGTGCGAAGGTGGCGGACCTCACGCGTCACCTAGATAGCATTTTAGACAGTGATGGGGAGGAGCCGGCTGTCGTGGTACATGTAGACACCAACGACATAGGGAAATGTGGGAGGGAGGTTCTGGAAGCCAAATTTAGGCTCTTAGGTAGAAATCTTAAATCCAGAACCTCCAGGGTAGCATTCTCTGAAATTCTCCCTGTTCCACCCGCAGGTCACCAGAGCCAGGCAGAGCTCCGGAGTCTCAATGCGTGGATGAGACGATGGTGCAAGGAAGAGGGATTCAGTTTTGTTAGGAACTGGGGAACCTTTTGGGGAAGGGGGAGTCTCTTCCGAAGGGATGGGCTCCACCTTAACCAGAGTGGAACCAGACTGCTGGCACTAACCTTTAAAAAGGAGATAGAGCAGCTTTTAAACTAGAACAAAGGGGAAAGCCGACAGTCACTCAGCAGTGCATGGTTCGGAGAGAGGTATCTTCAAAGGATACTAATGATGCATTAGAATTAGGGCATCCCAACAGTGAGGTTCCAATAATAAGAAAAGTAGTCCAAGTGCCTGTAACTAAAAACTCAACTGAGCTAAAAAATTCTAACTTATCCCTATCAATTAAAAAGCAGAATGAAAATACAAACAAAAAACAAACTTTGAAATGTTTGTATGCTAATGCCAGAAGTCTAAGAAGTAAGATGGGAGAATTAGAATGTATAGCAGTGAATGATGACATAGACTTAATTGGCATCTCAGAGACATGGTGGAAGGAGGACAACCAATGGGACAGTGCTATGCCGAGGTACAAATCATATCGCAATGACAGAGAGGAGCACCCGGGAGGTGGTGTGGTGCTTTATGTCCAGGATGGCATAGAGTCCAACAGGATAAACATCCTGCATGAGACTAAATGCACAATTGAATCTTTATGGGTAGAAATCCCTTGTGTGTCGGGGAAGACCATAGTGATAGGAGTCTACTACCATTCACCTGGTCAAGATGGTGAGACTGACAGTGAAATGCTAAGAGAAATTAGGGAAGCTAACCAAATTGGTAGTGTGGTAATAATGGGAGACTTCAATTACCTCAATATTGACTGGGTAAATGTATCATCGGGACACGCTAGAGAGATAAAGTTCCTGGATGGAATAAATGATAGCTTTATGGAGCAATTGGTTCAGGAACCGACGAGAGAGGGAGCAATTTTAGATCTCTCAGTGGAGAACAGGATTTGGTGAGAGAGGTAACGGTGGTGGGGCCGCTTGGCAATAGTGATCATAATTTGATCAAATTTGATTTAATGACTTTAAGGGGAACAGTAAGCAAATCCACGGCTCTCGGGCTAAACTTTCAAAAGGGAAACTTTGATAAAATGAGAAAAATAGTTAGAAAAAAACTGAAAGGAGCAGCTACAAAAGTAAAAAGTGTGCAAGAGGCATGGTCATTGTTAAAAAATACCATCCTAGAAGCACAATCCAGATGTATTCCACACATTAAGAAAGGTGGAAAGACGGCAAAACGATTACTGGCATGGTTAAAAGGGGAGGTGAAAGAAGCTATTTTAGCCAAAAGATCTTCATTCAAAAATTGGAAAAAGATCCAACAGAAGAAAATAGGATAATGCATAAACGTTGCCAAGTTACATGTAAGACATTGATAAGGACTTCCGGTGATGACGTCACCTATAAGGGAGCTGGAAGTGTGAGCTCCGCGGCTCCCTTCTACCTTTTCCCCCCCAAAAAGAGGCTGAGGCGGCGGCGATTTTTCTCAGGCTTACCCGATGAGACCTCTCATGCATCAAGGTCTCCAGATCTGCAGTGCAGAACGCCTATTGCCGCGGGAGTGATTAAAAGATATCTTGCAGTTAGGATCAGCATCCTGCGCGCCCAAAATGTCGCCTGCCCGGCAAAATTATAAGCACTAGCTATTACTCGCGGCGGCGATCTGGGAGGTGCCTGTAAGGGAATCGCGGAAACGACACGTGAGGCAGCCGGACTGATTTGGCGAAGTTGGGGCAGCAGACGATCGGAGCTGCAATGGCAGGGGACCTTGAATGCTAAGCTAGTCTGAATGCCGGCCACATGGCTAAGATGGCGGTCTTCTGAGCACGTTTTACTATCGGATCCCTGAGTCCTGACTTAGTGCCCTGGTATAATCAGCTTTGGAGGGGTAAGCCGAACTGTGCAACAACTAGCCAAGGTATAGTTTTTGAACTCTGTTAGATTCCCCTGCTTGACAGCAATAAAGGGAGCGCAGCCCCTTCTTCTTCTATCTGGCACCTCCCCCGCATGCGGGCATCCCTATTGACTCTACAGTGAGTGGGTACACGAGGCTTTGCTCCACAAGAGTCTTTACCTGCGGTCAGCATTAATTTATCTGGCAAGGTTTAACAGCGCTGGCTGTTTTTAAAGAGAGCTCGAGCAAGTCGTGTTAATTATCACCACATAAGACTACAGAGAGTGCTATGCTGGGGCGGAGCAGGGGTTCCTCAAGCTCAGCATCCTGTTTCCAGCGGAGGCCAAACTAGATCACAAGAACTTGGAAATTGGCTGGGCAGTGGGGTGGTATCATGCTGCTGATACAATTAATCGCAGTGGTTATTTTCTAAGTGACCTTGCTTGGTAGCAGATGGTTAGCCACTCTAACTGCGCAAACCACATTCTCTGGCAACAATTCCTACCAACAACTCCCAGAGCACGTTTTAGATCTGCATACGAACTGCACAGCTATATCTGGTAACTCTCATGAACTCTGACATCCCTGCTGATTCTACAAAGGGTCAGTGCCAGTTGCTCTGCTCAACTAGCGTTATCGCCTGCGGACTGCACATTAATAGCTGTTATTTCTCTATATCTTCAATTTTTTATCACACGCTGCAGCAACAGTAGATTCTACCGGATATCATTGAAAGTAGATAAGCCCTTCTAGAGCAGATAGATTGTTGCGTATTGGCCAGACACAGCGTGGGGACAACAAGGAATGCGCCACAGGAGTTCCCAGGCTTGCACTGAGCGAGGAACTCCTGCAACCAGAATGGCTACCAATGCTGAGGATGTGAAGCAACTTACCTCAGTGTCAGAGGATGTTTTACTGCAAATCTCATCTCGGGTCTTGGGAGCGCTGGATGAGAGACATCAGATTGCAAACTATGATGGATGATATAAAAGGGACTTTGGAAGGGCAGGCCAAACAGATGGATGGTGTGGAGCAAAGGATTGGTGATCAGGACGACCGACTGGTAATTGCAGAATGACAGGTTCAATTACTTACAAAGCAGCAAGCTGTACTCTTGACCCGGATAGATGATCAGGAGAACAGTAATCGAAGGAACAATATCAAATTGGTCGGAATCCCCGAAACTGTAAAAGAACCAGAGTTGTATCATCTTATAGAGGACTGGCTCCCTAGTCATTTGGGTCTGACTTCTTTGGTGGGCCAAATACGTTGTGAGCGTGCCCACCGGATGGGTCCTCTAAGGCCAGGAGATAATAGACCACGGCCTGTCATGACACGTATCCTAAACTGGCAACATAAGGTACAGCTGATGTGTGAGTGTTGAAAACGTCAGGTGATAAGAATACGAAGGAAACCGTATTTTGCTCTTCAACGCTCAACAGCAGTAGCCATGCAATGGAAAGCAATGGCTCCCACGTGCACTGAACTGCATAAGAGAAGCATCACGTTCGCATTGCTTTACCCGGCTAAGCTAAGGATACACCATGATAACAAGACTCTCCTCTTTTTGAAACCTGATGATGCTTCAGCCTTCCTGGCATCCTTGGCTCCGGTGGTGTTACTGGGAGCAGGAGTAGCAGAGTAGATGTCATTTGCAGGAGCGATTGACTAGGATCTGGTCGTCTTGAGGAAGCTTCTGGAGGGAAGCTAACCAAATTGGTAGTGCAGTAATAATGGGAGACTTCAATTACCCCAATATAGACTGGGTAAATGTATCATCGGGTCACGCTAGAGAGATAACGTTCCTGGATGGAATAAATGATAGCTTTATGGAGCAATTGGTTCAGGAACCGACGAGAGAGGGAGCAATTTTAGATCTAATTCTCAGTGGAGCACAGGACTTGGTGAGAGAGGTAACGGTGGTGGGGCCGCTTGGCAATAGTGATCATAATATGATCAAATTTGATTTAATGACTGGAAAAGGAACAGTGTGCAAATCCAAGGCTCTCGTGCTAAACTTTCAAAAGGGAAACTTTGATAAAATGAGAAAAATTGTTAGAAAAAAACTGAAAGGAGCAGCTACAAAAGTAAAAAATGTCCAAGAGGCGTGGTCATTGTTAAAAAATACCATTCTAGAAGCACAGCCCAGATGTATTCCACACATTAAGAAAGGTGGAAAGAAGGCAAAACGATTACCGGCATGGTTAAAAGGGGAGGTGAAAGAAGCTATTTTAGCCAAAAGATCTTCATTCAAAAATTGGAAGAAGGATCCAACAGAAGAAAATAGGATAAAGCATAAACATTGGCAAGTTAAATGTAAGACATTGATAAGACAGGCTAAGAGAGAATTTGAAAAGAAGTTGGCTGTAGAGGCAAAAACTCACAGTAAAAACTTTTTTAAATATATCCGAAGCAGAAAGCCTGTGAGGGAGTCAGTTGGACCGTTAGATGATCGAGGGGTTAAAGGGGCACTTAGAGAAGATAAGGCCATCGCGGAAAGATTAAATGATTTCTTTGCTTCGGTGTTTACTGAAGAGGATGTTGGGGAGGTACCCGTAATGGAGAAGGTTTTCATGGGTAATGATTCAGATGGACTGAATCAAATCACGGTGAACCTAGAAGATGTGGTAGGCCTGATTGACAAACTGAAGAGTAGTAAATCACCTGGACTGGATGGTATACACCCCAGAGTTCTGAAGGAACTAAAAAATGAAATTTCAGACCTATTAGTAAAAATTTGTAACTTATCATTAAAATCATCCATTGTACCTGAAGACTGGAGGATAGCAAATGTAACCCCAATATTTAAAAAGGGCTCCAGGGGCGATCCGGGAAACTACAGACCGGTTAGCCTGACTTCAGTGCCAGGAAAAATAGTGGAAAGTGTTCTAAACATCAAAATCACAGAACATATAGAAAGACATGGTTTAATGGAACAAAGTCAGCATGGCTTTACCCAGGGCAAGTCTTGCCTCACAAATCTGCTTCACTTTTTTGAAGGAGTTAATAAACATGTGGATAAAGGTGAACCGGTAGATATAGTATACTTGGATTTTCAGAAGGCGTTTGACAAAGTTCCTCATGAGAGGCTTCTAGGAAAAGTAAAAAGTCATGGGATAGGTGGCGATGTGTTACGAGCGCACGCGGGCACGGTCATCGTAAGACATCAGGGCACGGTCAGAAACAGACATCGAGACAAGGTACCATCTAGACACGGCAGACCTCGGAGGACCTGGATCGGGGGAGGCCACAGACAACTGTGTAACCCAATCCGAAGGCAAACAGGAACTAACAAGCAAGTCCTTATATACTGGAGGTTGTAGGCAACTCCCTGGGAGGAGTTAGACAGGACCGCCCCTTGCTGGCCCTATAACTGGGGAAGAGAGCTGCGGGCCAGCCCCTAGAGAAACGGGCGTGGCTGGAAGCAGGAAGTCCAAACACAGGCACGACGCCACAGGAACAGCTAGGCCTCTCAGGCCCTGGAGCAAGTCCCGGATGGAAGACAGGCGAGGCCCTGGCTTCAAAGCGGCCTCTGGAGGAAGGTAAGATACCTCCTGTAGCGCAGCAACAGGGGGGATCGCAACAGTACCCCCCCTCAAAGAGTCCCCCCCCTCTCAGAGGGACCAAAAACAAAAACCAAGCACAAAAAGCGCACAACCACACACCACAGGCAAGCAAGCAACCACACACCACAAACAAGCAAGCAAAACACGCCCCACAAACAATCAAGCAAAACACGCCCCACAAACAAGCAAGCAAACAAACACGCACCACAAACAAGCAAGCAAACAAACACGCACCGCAAACAAGCAAGCAAACAAACGACGAGAGACCAAGGAAACACGGGACCACGCGAACACGAGACCGAGGGATCAAGGGACGATGTGAACACGAGACCGAGGGAACAAGAGACTGAGGGAGCACGAGACCGAGGGAGCAGCGACCGAACGAACGGAGACCGCGGGAGCAGCGACCGAACGAACAGTGACCGCGGGAGCAGCGACCGAGCGAACAGTGACCGCGGGAGCAGCGACCGAGCGAACGGAGACCGCGTGAGCAGCGACCGAGCGAACGGAGACCGCGTGAGCAGCGACCGAGCGAACAGAGACCGCGCGACCGACACACACAAATACAAAAGAGGGAGCAAGGGAACGGAGAGCGAGGGAGCGGAGAGCAAGGGAGCAGAGAGCGAGGGAGCAGCGAGCAAGGGAACAGAGAGCGAGAGAGCAGAGAGCAAGGGAACAGAGAGCGAGAGAGCAGAGAGCAAGGGAGCCCAAGAGAAGGAGCAACGAGCAAGAGAGCGGAGAGCGAAAGAGCGAAGGGCGAGAGACAGGAAGCGGGGAAAACAAACGCGGGAACGAGGAGGATGGGAACCCACAAGCGGGAAACAACAAGCGGGAACAGAACAGAACAAACGAAGGACAGAAAACAGCACAGACGAGCAACACAGGGAAAACAGCACAAACGAGCAACACAGGGAAAACAGCACAAACAAGCAACACACAGCGCACAGCACAGACAAGCAACCACGCGGCACACAGCACAAACAAGTACACCCAGGCACACCCACAGCACAAGCAAGCAAAAGCAAGAGCAAGAGCAAGAGGGGGGGAGGGCGGGCAGAAACTACAGCAACATCAGGAGGAGCGCAGGCGCCTCCTGCAGGTCGTGGAACTCCATCCTGGGAACAAGGAAACGATGGTTTGGGCGCAGGCGCCTCCTGCAGGTCGTGGGAACCCAAACAGCTGGCGCCTCCAGCAGGTCGTAAGCAAAAGCAGAAGCTGGCGCCTCCAGCAGGTCGTGGAACAAAAGCAGACGAAAGAAAAAATCCTGGAACAAGACAAGTCCATCACGAGCACAGCTCACCGAGCTCATGGCCTTCGGATTCTGTTACGAGCGCGCGTGGGCACGGTCGTCGTAAGACATCAGGGCACGGTCAGAAACAGACATCGAGACAAGGTACCATCTAGACACGGCAGACCACGGAGGACCTGGATCGGGGGAGGCCACAGACAACTGTGTAACCCAATCCGAAGGCAAACAGGAACTAACAAGCAAGTCCTTATATACTGGAGGTTGTAGGCAACTCCCTGGGAGGAGTTAGACAGGACCGCCCCTTGCTGGCCCTATAACTGGGGAAGAGAGCTGCGGGCCAGCCCCTAGAGAAACGGGCGTGGCTGGAAGCAGGAAGTCCAAACACAGGCACGACGCCACAGGAACAGCTAGGCCTCTCAGGCCCTGGAGCAAGTCCCGGATGGAACACAGGCCCTGGAGCTGTGTCTGCTAGGCCTCCCAGGCCCTGGAGCTGTGTCTGCTAGGCCTCCCAGGCCCTGCAGCATTCTGGGCCCCTGTTGCATTCTGGGCCCCTGCTGCATTCTGGACCCCTGCTGCTTTCTGGGCCCCTGCTGCATTCTGGGCCCCTGCTGCATTCTGCAGCCATGGACGGCGGCGGTGAGTAGCTGTGCTTGCCTTTCTGGCCACTCATGACCTAGTGGCCTCTAGTTTTTGTCGCCCCTTCCTTCCCTCCCTTTGTCCCATGCTTGTACTCTCCAGCGCCCTCGCAAGGGGGCGCTGGGGTTCTGTGTTTTTTGTCCTTCCCTTCTTTTGTTGTCCTTTTCTCCTTTTCCTTTCAGGGGGCGGAGCGGCCTTTGGCCGCCTCCGCCTCCCTCCCTCCCACAATAGAACAGGCACGACGCCACAGGAACAGCTAGGCCTCTCAGGCCCTGGAGCAAGTCCCGGATGGAAGACAGGCGAGGCCCTGGCTTCAAAGCGGCCTCTGGAGGAAGGTAAGATACCTCCTGTAGCGCAGCAACAGGGGGGATCGCAACACGATGTCCTTTCGTGGATTGCAAACTGGCTAAAAGACAGGAAACAGAGAGTAGGATTAAATGGGCAATTTTCTCAGTGGAAGGGAGTGGACAGTGGAGTGCCTCAGGGATCTGTATTGGGACCCTTACTGTTCAATATATTTATAAATGATCTGGAAAGAAATACGACGAGTGAGATAATCATATTTGCAGATGACACAAAATTGTTCAGAGTAGTTAAATCACAAGCAGATTGTGATAAATTGCAGGAAGACCTTGTGAGACTGGAAAATTGGGCATCCAAATGGCAGATGAAATTTAATGTGGATAAGTGCAAGGTGATGCATATAGGGAAAAATAACCCATGCTATAATTACACGATGTTGGGTTCCATTTTAGGTGCTACAACCCAAGAAAGAGATCTAGGTGTCATAGTGGATAACACATTGAAATCGTCGGTTCAGTGTGCTGCGGCAGTCAAAAAAGCAAACAGAATGTTGGGAATTATTAGAAAAGGAATGATAAATAAAACGGAAAATGTCATAATGCCTCTGTATCGCTCCATGGTGAGACCGCACCTTGAATACTGTGTACAATTCTGGTCGCCGCATCTCAAAAAAGATATAATTGCGATGGAGAAGGTACAGAGAAGGGCTACCAAAATGATAAGGGGAATGGAACAACTCCCCTATGAGGAAAGACTAAAGAGGTTAGGACTTTTCAGCTTGGAGAAGAGACGACTGAGGGGGGATATGATAGAGGTGTTTAAAATCATGAGAGGTCTAGAACGGGTAGATGTAAATCGGTTATTTACTCTTTCGGATAGTAGAAAGACTAGGGGACACTCCATGAAGTTAGCATGGGGCACATTTAAAACTAATCAGAGAAAGTTCTTTTTTACTCAACGCACAATTAAACTCTGGAATTTGTTGCCAGAGAATGTGGTTCGTGCAGTTAGTATAGCTGTGTTTAAAAAAGGATTGGATAAGTTCTTGGAGGAGAAGTCCATTACCTGCTATTAAGTTCACTTAGAGAATAGCCACTGCCATTAGCAATGGTTACATGGAATAGACTTAGTTTTTGGGTACTTGCCAGGTTCTTATGGCCTGGATTGGCCACTGTTGGAAACAGGATGCTGGGCTTGATGGACCCTTGGTCTGACCCAGTATGGCATTTTCTTATGTTCTTACTTCTAGTGGCCTGGAGCTAATGTTTCTGCTTCTTAGTCATTATATTTAGTACTTCATTCAAGTTTGTGAGTGTTGGTTGCTGGGTGTCTTTTTTGGATGGTGGGCTTGGGGAAGGGGCTTCAGATATCCGAGCACCGCCGTTTCGGCCTTTTGTTTCAGTTTTACACAGTTATAAGGTTATACTGTAATGGTTCACATTAGTAGTTGTAATATTATCTGTGCACTGTAACTTGGGGGAGGGGGGAGGGGTGGAGGAGAACCTCGACATGCCTCATATGTGGGGGCATGTGGGAGTTTTGGGCCTCTTAAGGATGCTAAATGCAAGCTGTGTGCATGAATGGTTTGTTAACTGGTATGTATGGTGTGCATGGTGTGTATATGTAGGGGGGGTGGCTGTTGGGGACGGGGGGAACAGAAGGAATCCCTAGGAGGAGAGCATGCATTCTTAGATGGGGAGCAGTCTTTACTGACAATGCTGTAGTAGGGTATGTGTTGTTTTCTTATGATCCTGGAGGCTCAGGCTGGGGAGCCCAGGGATTCTTAATACTGATATATTATTTGCCAACTACATTTGGGCTGAATCTATAGGACTCTAGTGCGATGGCTGCCGTAAAATTCACTTCTCTTAATGTAGATGGCATTCACTCCCCAATCAAAAGAAATAAGCTCTTGATGGCCTTTAAGCGTATGAATGCGCAAGTGGTGTTTCTACAGGAAACCCACTTATCAGCGGGTGAACATGTTAAACTGAAAAGAGAATGGGTGGGACAATGTTTTTTCTCTTCCTATAATTCAAGAAGACGAGGTGTGGCAATACTGATTCATAAACAATTGCCTTTTCAATCGGAAAAGGTATGGCAAGACCCTGAAGACCGTTATGTCATTGTCCAGGGATTGTGTAACCAACAAAAAGTGATCTTTTGTAATATATATGCACCAAATGTTTATAATCATGCCTTTTTTACACACTTGATAGGGATGTTGAGGGAATTCACAGATTATGCATTGTTGGTAGGGGGAGATCTCAATTATGTGGTTAATAAACAAGAGGATTGTCGACCGCCTAAGTCTGTGGAACCCGGAGATAATCAAAAGGGACTAAATTTTTTGTGTCAAGAATTAAACCTATTAGATATATGGAGGACTCTGCACCCTGGGGAACAGGATTATACTTTCTTTTCTCACCCACATGGGTTGTATTCTCGATTAGACTATTTTCTAATTTCAGATTTTTTATTCCCCAAAACGTCGATGGCCACTATAGGTACGATAGCCTTGTCGGATCACGTGCCAGTATCAGTCGTTGTTACTTTGGGCCGCACCCCGAAACCTCCCTTTTCATGGCGTATGCCCCCTGGTCTACTCCTGGACAAGGAATTCGCACGTTACCTTCAGGAGCGATGGGAGGAATACATACTTTTAAATTCGAGCCCGGATGTAGCGCCTGGGATTTTTTGGGAAGCGGGAAAAGCGGTGATGCGCGGGCATATCATAGCGTATGTTGCCACTCAGAATAAGGCTAGAAATGCGGAAATACTTAAACTTACTGCAGAGTTGAAAGCTGCCCAACTCCGACATATATAGGTGATGTCTGAGACTAGTAAACGAGAGGTGGAGGGTATTCGCGAAACATTACAAACGCTTTTACATCATAGAGCGTCCAAATCTTTGCGCTGTTACCAATTTCAGATGTATCGCTATGGTAATAGATCTAGTAAGTTGTTAGCTAATCTGGTACGTGCGCGTGGCCCTAAATCCTTCATCACCAGTATTAAGGATCGAACGGGGGCATGTCACGTCACCGCACAGGCGATAGCAGATCGTTTTCACGAATATTACAGCAAGTTATATGGGGATACACCAAGTAATGAAGAGATGAGGGAGGCATTTTTTGCTAATTTGCCTTGGCCTCGGTTCACTGCGGACCAACAGGGCATGTTAAATAAACCAATAGTAGACACGGAAATATGCGCAGTTATACATGGCCTGAAGCCAGGCAAAGCGGCGGGGCCGGATGGGTTAGGACCTGAATTCTACAAGATTTTAAAATTTCCAGTGTTGCTGGTGTTGAGGCAGTACTACAATGGATTGCTTCTGGGGCCGACGGTTAACCCCACTGAAAACCAATCTACTATAGTCCTTTTGCCGAAGCCGGGCAAAGATTTACAAGAAGTTGGTTCTTATCAGCCTATCTCTCTTATTAATGGTGACTTGAAGATTTTCTCGGCTGTCCTTGCCACTAGATTAAATTCCATCTTGCCCTCGGTAATTCATGGAGATCAAACAGGCTTTGTTAAAGGGAGGCAGGGTGTAAAAAATGTGCAGCGTTTGATTGGCCTGTTGAATTTCCATTCGACAGCGGAAGCGGTAGTTCTGAGCCTAGACGCAGAGAAGGCTTTTGATTCCCTTTCTTGGAATTATTTATTTTGGGCTCTACAGACTTATGGCATATCTGGTCATTTTCTCACCTGGTTGCAGGTACTGTATACTCATCCTAGTGCTCGTCTCTTTATTATATGGGACCTTATCAACACCTTTCCCTATTCAAAGTGGGGTACAACAGGGATGTCCTCTTTCGCCTCTTTTATTTGTTTTGGCGTTAGAACCTCTGGCTATTAAACTACGGATGGATGGGGAGTTTAAGGGCCTTCGACTGGGGAGACATTTGATGAAATTGGCAATGTTTGCTGACGACATTTTGTTATTTGTTGGCAAGCCAAAAACTAGTATCCCGGTTATTATTCACCATTTCAATTCTTTTCACAGCATAGCGGGCTTGACAATTAATTATGCAAAGTTGGAGGCTCTGGCGTTAAATCCCAGTGTACAGCATCAGTGGGTGGGGGATTTTCCATTTACTTGGGCCCAAGACAAAATAAAATATTTGGGGTTTGGATACCGCGTGACCTTGCAGACCTTTATGAGTTAAATATTTCCAACACTATCGCAGCTTTAGCAGCTCAACTCCAAACGTGGCGGGCCATGCCTCTTTCACTATTTGGCAGATGTGCTTTGCTTAAAATGATTCTGCTGCCAAAGTTACTCTATAAGATGCACATGTTGCCTTGTTGGCTAACGGGCAGGGATGTTAATTGGTTACAAGCGGTGTTCCAAAAGTTTGTGTGGGCTGGAAAGAGAGCTAGTCTGAATTATAAGGTGTTGACATATTCTAGGGGGGAGGGGGGCCTAGGTCTGCCAGATATCTGACTCTTTAACGCAGCCTGTCAGCTACGTTTTGTAGGCGAATGGCTACTCGATCGTTATACCTACTGTGAAGATGGGCTGGTCATTAGTATGGTTTCCCCATGGTCCCTATTGTACCTTATGCAAGCTAGTAACACGGTATATCGTTCTCTCCAAATCCCACGCAGTTTGGTTCACTCATGCCGCCAGGCTTGGCGATGGATCCGGGCACAGGGAGGCCTAGCCGGACTTGTCTCTCTTTTAATGCCGCTGCTGGGTAACTGGGACTTTCCCCCAGGACGCGAACAATATGCTATTTTTGACGCCTGGCTACAAAAAGGACTTCCGTTTATTTATCAATTTTATTGTGAGGATGCACCACTAGTGCTAGACTTTGCATCGCTGGCTACAGATTATGAGTTACCTGCTAAACAATTTTTTGCATATTTACAAACAGGCCATTACTTGCACAGTTTCAAATGGGCTGATGCCCAGTACAGACGGGAACGTTTATTTGCCCAGAGTTTCTTTGATATGGCTCTCAAGCAAAATTCAATTAGAGGTTGGTGTGAGGTGGGAAGGCGATATCGTTCGCCTCGGCATCTCTCGTACCTGGCGCAATATTGGACTGAGATGGGGGCGCCTGGTGTGTCTTCCTCCTACATGCTTTCATGCTTCAAAAATATGCAAAAATGTTTGCCGGACTTATCACTCCAGGAATTACAATTTAAAATTTTACATCATATTATTTCTGATGACGTGCGTCGTTATCAAATGAGGAAGCTTGCATCGCCCATGTGCATCAAGTGTAATCAAGACAAAGGAACTTTGGCCCATCGACTGTTCACGTGCCCGGAGTTGGCAGGGTTTTGGAATGAAGTATTGACTGTTGTCGCAACAGGAGCAGCAAGCTTCTTCTGTCAGGCTTGCGGGGTGCTGTGCCAGTCTATCGGGTTTCTTTGGATAGGTTTGGCCACACTGCTATATTACTGGCCTACCGCACAATCCTGGCAGACTGGATACAGCCGAATATCTTACCAACCACAAGGGCATGGCACTATAGACTGGCATTCACTGCGCAAATGGAGAGATTGGCCTCCTTACATGGTTTGAAGCCGGCGGACTCGGACTTCAGACAATGTTGGGCTACTTGTTTCACCTTAATACCACTGGAAGTCCAAACTCACCTGCTTTCAATGGGATATCACTCTTCATGGAAGTGATTACAATATGCTAGTTATAGTTATAGAATACCTGTCTATGGATTTGTAGGGTTGGGAAAAGGGAGTTGTCGGAGGGATTTTTAAGCCTTAATGTACTACTTTCTCTGTTTTTTTTCCTCTGACAGAGTATGTTTTACGAGCCCTATGTGATATTCTCCTAGGGGTTCGGGGAAGAGTGGGAGGGGATTGGATGAGTGCATGTATGGGATGAATGGTGTGAGTGAGAAGCGTGATAGATTTGGCAGCTTATGTCTGGTGGTTTATATCCACTGGAACTTGAAAAGGAGTGGGGCAGCACGCCTGGCAACAGGTGAAAGTACAGTGCAGGGGTGTGGGTCGTCACTACTGTTGCTGATTTGTTGTGAGGCATTGGGCCCCTACCCCTTAAATGTTCTGATGGTTGTACTGACTTTACTCTAAATAAAAACGATTTTGACCAAAAAAAAAGACATTGATAAGACAGGCTAAGAGAGAATTTGAAAAGAATTTGGCCGTAGAAGCAAAAACTCACAGTAAAAACTTTTTAAAATATATCCGAAGCAGAAAGCCTGTGAGGGAGTCAGTTGGACCATTAGATGATCGAGGGGTTAAAGGGGCACTTAGAGAAGATAAGGCCATCGCGGAAAGATTAAATGATTTCTTTGCTTCGGTGTTTACTGAAGAGGCTGTTGGGGAGGTACCCAGTACTGGAGAAGGTTTTCACGGGTAATGATTCAGATGGACTGAACCAAATCACGGTGAACCTAGAAGATGTGGTAGACCTGATTGACAAACTTAAGAGTAGTAAATCACCTGGACCGGATGGTATACACCCCAGAGTTCTGAAGGAACTAAAAAATGAAATTTCAGACCTATTAGTAAAAATTTGTAACCTATCATTAAAATCATCCATTGTACCTGAAGACTGGAGGATAGCAAATGTAACCCCCATATTTAAAAAGGGCTCCAGGAGCGATCCGGGAAACTACAGACCAATTAGCCTGACTTCAGTGCCAGTAAAAATAGTGGAAAGTGTTCTATTTATTTATTTTATTTATTTTATATACCAAGATACGTTGGGAACATCATCTCGGTTTACAGATAACTAAAAATAGCAAGAAGCTTCACAGGGAACAATTAATATAGCGTATAAACAAGACACCCTTATAAAAAGGTGTCAACATTAAACAAGGTAACGGGATCAACATTAAACAAGGTAACGGGAAGGGTAACAGAGGGGGAAATATTGAGGCGAAGGGAGATGCGGTGGATTAGGTGTATGTGTGTGTGAAGAGCCAAGTCTTTAAAGTTTGTTTAAACCTTTTTGGGCAAGGCTCGAGGCAAAGGTTAGGGGGCATCTTGTTCCATAGGGAGGGGCCAGCTAAAGAGAGTGCACGTTCTTTGGTAGACGTAAGCTTTGCACTTTTGGGAGAGGGAGTATGTAGTGTGGCACAGTGTTGTGCTCTGACAGGTCTGTTAGAGGCACGGAATCGTAGATGTTCTTTCAACCAGGGCATGTCTTGGTTGTAGATAGTTTTGTGCATGATGGTTAGGGATTTGTATATGATTCGTGCGTTGATAGGCAACCAGTGTAGGTGTTTGAGGACTGGGGTGATATGATCGCCTCGGTGGGCATTGGTGAGGATACGTGCTGCCGAGTTTTGGAGTATCTGCAGTGGTCATAGGGCGTATTTAGGGAGGCCAAGGATTATGGCATTACAATAATCAAGCTTGGAGAGGATAGTGGCTTAGAGGACAGTACGGAAATCGGAGAAGTGAAGCAGAGGTTTCAGTTTTTTTAGGATGTGGAGCTTAAAGAAACCATCTTTAAGCGTGGAATTGATGAATTTTGTAAAATTGTGGTGGCTATCAAGAATAACGCCAAGGCTGCGAACGTGAGGGGTGAATGAGGCTGTGGGGTGGGAGGGGGTCGGAGAGTGGCTGGGGCAGTTGGGTGTGGGTGAGATGTGTAGGAGCTCTGTCTTGGCTGTGTTGAGAGCGAGGAAGTTATCAGCGAGTAGGGAGTTGATGGTTGTGAGAGCCACATCCCATGATTTCAGTGCCTCTGGAAGAGAATTGGTAATAGGTATGAGAACCTGTACATCATTCACATATATGTAGTGCGGAAGGCCAAGTTTGAATAGGAGCTTGCAAAGGGGAAGGAGGTAAATGTTGAAGAGGGTGGAGGAAAGTGTGGAGCCTTGGGGAACCCCTTGTAATAAGTTGATAGGTTTAGATTCGCAGTGTCCACTTTTTACTCGGTATTGTCTGTTGGTGAGGTATGATTGAATCCAGCAAAGTGCAACACCGGATATTCCAATTTCTTGAAGGCGCTCAATCAAGATATTGTGGTTGACAGTGTCTAATGCAGAGGATATGTCCAAAAGGGCTAGCAAATAAGATTGTCCATTGTCCAGGGCCCTCAGGATATGGTCAGATAGGGAGATGAGGAGGGTTTCAGTACTGTGGTGTCGGCGGAAACCGAACTGGGATGGGGAGAGGATATGGTGATCTTCTAGGTAGCTTGTGAGTTGAGTGTTGATAATTTTTTCTAGGATTTTGGAAAGGAAGGGTAGGTTGGAGATGGGACGGTAGTTGGCTGAGTCAGATGGGTCAAGAGAAGTTTTTTTTTAGGATGGGTTTGATTATGGCTTGTTTAAGTAGTGTGGGTACTGTGCCGGAAGAAATCGAGCAGTTTAAAATGTCTGCGATAGGTTTGGAAATGGTATTGGGAATGGTGAGTAGGGTTTTGGTAGGGATAGTGTCTGATGGGTGTATTGCGGGTTTGATTTTCTTGAGAATGGATTCTATCTCAATGCGTGTGGTGGTCTCAAATGAATTAAGTGTTGGAGGGGGATTGAGTGTTGCAGGGGGATTGATATACTGATGTGGTGTGGTAGCGAGAGAAGTGTGTGAAGGGGAGGAGGTATTAGATGTGTGAATGATGGGTGTGGGGGAAGGGGAGAAACGTGCCATGATAGTTTGAATTTTCTTGAGAAATTAGCTGGCAAGTTCCTCGCATTTAGTGTTATGATCAGATTCAGGGAGGAGGGTGGGGTGGTTTTGGTGAGGGAGGTAACAAATTCGAACAGGGCCCAAGAATTGAATTTCTAAACATCAAAGTCACAGAACATATAGAAAGACATGGTTTAATGGAACAAAGTCAGCATGGCTTTACCCAGGGCAAGTCTTGCCTCACAAATCTGCTTCACTTTTTTGAAGGAGTTAATAAACATGTGGATAAAGGTGAACCGGTAGATGTAGTTGGATTTTCAGAAGGCATTTGACAAAGTTCCTCATGAGAGGCTTCTAGGAAAAATAAAAAGTCATGGGATAGGTGGCGATGTCCTTTCGTGGATTACAAACTGGCTAAAAGACAGGAAACAGAGAGTAGGATTAAATGGACAATTTTCTCAGTGGAAGGGAGTGGGCAGTGGAGTGCCTCAGGGATCTGTATTGGGACCCTTATTTTTCAATATATTTATAAATGATCTGGAAAGAAATACGACAAGTGAGGTAATCAAATTTGCAGATGATACAAAACTGTTCAGAGTAGTTAAATCACAAACAGATTGTGATAAATTGCAGGAAGACCTTTTGAGGCTGGAAAATTGGGCAAAAAAATGGTAGATGAAATTTAATGTGGATAAGTGCAAGGTGATGCATATAGGGAAAAATAACCCATGCTATAGTTACACAATGTTAGGTTCCATATTAGGTGCTACTACCCAAGAAAGAGATCTAGACGTCATAGTGGATAACACATTGAAATCGTCAGTTCAGTGTGCTGCGACAGTCAAAAAAGCAAACAGAATGTTGGGAATTATTAGAAAGGGAATGTTGAATAAAACAGAAAATGTCATAATGCCTCTGTATTGCTCCATAGTGCAACCGCACCTTGAATACTGTGTACAATTCTGGTCGCCGCATCTCAAAAAAGATATAATTGCGATGGAGAAGGTACAGAGAAGGGCTACCAAAATGATAAGGGGAATGGAACAGCTCCCCTATGAGGAAAGACTAACGAGGTTAGGACTTTTCAGCTTGGAGAAGAGATGGCTGAGGGGGGATATGATAGAGGTGTTTAAAATCATGAGAGGTCTAGAACGGGTAGATGTGAATCGGTTTTTTACTCTTTCGGATAATAGAAAGACTAGGGGGCACTCCATGAAGTTAGCATGTGGCACATTTAAAACTAATCGGAGAAAGTTCTTTTTCACTCAACGCACAGCTAAAGTCTGGAATTTGTTGCCAGAAGATGTGGTTAGTGCAGTTAGTATAGCTATGTGTTTAAAAAAGGATTGGATAAGTTCTTGGAGGAGAAGTCCATTACCTGCTATTAATTAAGTTGACTTAGATAATAACCACCGCTATTACTAGCAACAGTAACATGGAATAGACTTAGTTTTTGGGTACTTGCCAGGTTCTTATGGCCTGAATTGGCCACTAGGGATGTGAATCATTTTTTGACGATTTAAAAAAATCGTCCGATATTTTTTAAATCGTCAAAAATCGGTACAGTGCGCGATACAATAGAAATTTTCATGATTTATCGTGAAAAATCGTTACTCCCGCTAGTGTCCACTAACGGGAGTTATTTGGGGGGAGGGCGGGAAAACCGGCACACCAAAACAACCCCTAAACCCACCCTGACCCTATAAAACTAATCCCTTACCTTCCCCCACCCCTCCGAACCCCCCATAACGTTTTACGAATACTTGGTGGTCCAGTGGGGGCGCGGGGACCGATCTCCCGCTCTCGGGCCATCGGCGCCATTTTGGCTGCCACTCAAATATGGCGCCGATGGCCCAATTAAAAAAAAACCCCACCCGACCCTTTAAAGATGACCCCTTAGCTTCTCCCACCCTCCCGATCCCCCCAAAACATTTTTAAAATACCTGGTGCTCTAGTGGTGGTTCCGGGAGCGATCTCCCGTTCTCTGGCCATCGGCTGCCACTCATAAAGATGGCGCCGATGGCCCTTTGCCCTTACCATGTGACAGGGTATCCGTGCCATTGGCCGGCCCCTGTCACATGGTAGGAGCACTGGATGGCCGGCACCATCTGGCGCCGGCCAGCCAGTGCTCCTACCATGTGACAGGGGCCAGCCAATAGCACGGATACCCGTGCCATTGGCTGGCCCCTGGTCCACTGGCTGGCCGGCACCATCTTTAAAGATGGCGCCGGCCAGCCAGTGCTCCTACCATGTGACAGGGGCCAGCCAATGGCACAGATACCCTGTCACATGGTAAGGGCAAAGGGCCATCGGCGCCATCTTTATGAGTGGCAGCCGACGGCCCGAGAACGGGAGATCGCTCCCGGGACCACCACTAGAGCACCAGGTAATTTAAAAATGTTTTGGGGGGATCGGGAGGGTGGGAGAAGTTAAGGGGTCATCTTTAAAGGGTCGGGTGGGTTTTTTTTAAATCGGGCCATTGGCGCCATTTTTGAGTGGCAGTCAAAATGGCGCCGATGGCCTGAGAGCGGGAGATCGGTCCCCGTGCTCCTACTGGACCACCAGGTACTCGTAAAACATTTTGGGGGGGTTCGGGGGGGGGGGTGGGGGAAGGTAAGGGGTCAATTTTAAAGGGTCAGGCCTCACTAAAAAAAAATTAACGATGTGAATCGGAACCGATTCCGATTCACATCTCCAGCGATCAGATTTCTTTCTCCCTCCAGCCGAACCCGATCGTTAAGATGATCGGGCACACGATTCACATCTCTATTGGCCACTGTTGGAAACAGGATGCTGGGCTTGATGGACCCTTGGTCTGACCCAGTATGGCATGTTCTTATGTTCTTATGATGGACATCTTCTTGCTGTCTCCCTCCGGCGTCCCCGGACCAGCATGACGCTGTGGATCCGCCATGTTGCCTGATGATGTAGGGCGAGCGCGCGCTCCAATTGATGTACCAGCAAGGGCGCGAACCTTGGGGGCGTCCCCCTGAAAAGACGTCCAATATAAAAGGTCTCAGTATTCGCTAACTATTCGAGTTAGCAAGGATTCGTCCAAGCTATTCTGCCTCCTCGGACTTACCAGGGCTCCTCGGGGGCCTCGCTCTCTTTTCTTTATTTCAGATTGCAGATAGGAACCGGTACTCTCTCCTCGAGGGCCCATGTTCATGAACATTCTGAAGATTCTCTACTGCCTGGAAGCTATCGCAGATACAGATATTTGTGAGTTACCATCGCTCTCTCAGAGCTTTCCCTGGAACCAGGTACCTGCTCCTCGAGGGCCTAACCCTTTCCAGCTACTGAGCTTCCTTAAGACCTTATGTGAGTTTTGTCATCCAGTTCTGGTTATGAACACAGCATACCCTGTCTATTCACTATCTATAGTTTCTCTACACCTCAGCAACCCTGGGATCGCTGCTCCAGTTCCTGAGTGACTTCAGCCCTGCTGGGCATATCAGCTCACTTCTGCCACCTCTGGTGGTTCTACTAACCTGTCTAATAAAATAACTATCTGTGTCTGTCTCCATACCCAAGCCTAGCCGGTGGTCCATCTCAGGATATCCTCCTGGGGGCGCAGTCATCTGCCATCGGCCCAAGGATCCACCTATCTACATTCCTCTACAGCTGAGTGCCCTCTCCAAGCACTCCACTGGTATCAGTTTGCTAACTCCTCCCTTCTCGAGGAGTAGTGCATAACAGGTTGCTAACTCCTCCTACCACGGGAGCCGAACCATAACAGATTGCTAACTCCTCCTTCCTTAGGAGTCATCACTAACTACTATCTGCTTGTTCCTCCCATCAGCATAGCAGATTATAACAGATTGCTAACTCCTCCCCCATCAGGAGTCTTCAGCAACAGATTCATAACAGCTTCGTAGATGGATCTCAGTAAATGACGCAAACCTTCCTCAAGGTTATTGTATTGAGGAGGTAAGGAAGTATCTGCAGAGGATTGCTGAAGATGTGGTTGCAATGCTTGCAGACTCTCGAAAAGATATTGTGTTATGTAAAACTGGTGGTTTTGAATGTGGGCATTGAGCATTGCAGAGGAATATGCCTTCTTTGCGAAGTCATCCAATATCTTATTATCTTTAGTTGGCGGTATGTTGGAGTGAATTCTGGATTTGTGAGCCTTTTGCATCGCCAACTCAACTACCACTGACTGGTGTGGAAGTTGAACAGTGGTATAGAAAGGAGAATCCTTCATTCTGTATTTCAAGTCAACTTTACGAGATATTGGAGGAACTGTCAAGGGAGTAGTCCAAGATTTCTTCAGTAAAGCTGTCAATGCAGTGTGTTGCGGAAGGGCCACTGGCTCAGATGGCATGTCCAAGATCTTGAGGATACCCAGCATTTCTTGACGAGGATCTGGTATCTTCTTGGTCTGTATGTTGAGTAATTGACCCACCTTGTCTATGAACTGAGAATAGGTAAGGTCCTCTGGTGGTGATGAAGGCTCTGGAGGTATCTCATTTGGGTCAGATGAATCTGAAGATCCTCCAAGGGAGAAGTTGGGGAGATTGGAACATCCCGTGGCGTTAGAGGAATCTTAGATGGTTGTATCGGATCTGCTTGTGATATAGAAGGAAGCAGTTTCGGTGGTAACTGAGATTGCTCTATTGACTGTAGAAATTGAGTCAGAAGAGTAGTAATCTGAGAAATAGCTTGGTTTGCTAAGCCCGACGTAGACTGATCTTGTGTCTTACATGGGGTGGAAGAGCGGGTGGAAGAGGCTCCTTGGTTGGTGAAGGAGGATTATCCGAACCATTGGAGTCAATGGAAATATGAGAGTGCCCCAGGTGAAGATATGGACTCATCTGACATAGAAAGTGGAGATGTAGGTTGAGCGCTACTCATATCCTGTGTTGGCGAAGCTTCTCTGCGTCTTTTGTGACCCGAGTGATGCTTCTTAGGGTGTTTCTGCGTCGATGCAGAGTCGAATGCGTCGAGCAAAGGCGTCTGCACCGGTAACATTACATTTCCCTGCATCAATGCGTCAATGCAGCAGTGCGTCAGTGCTTTGATGCATCGATGCTTCATGTCGAGTCCGGCGTCGATGCATTGATGCTTCGATCTTGACGCATCTCCCGCGCTCTGAGCCGATTTTCAGCTGGCGCTTAGCAGACGGTATCCTGACCTGAGGGGGTCGACTGAAGAGGCCCTCTTCTTCAAAGAGGACTTTTTCTTCAATGTTGGAGCTGGAACTGATCTGACAGAGACTTCTGAAGAGGCATAAGAGCCCGAAGTCCTGGATCTCAGCTCATGATGTTCTCTACCTCCGGTCCTGAGGGGACATTTTCCTGCAATCCTCACAATTCGACTGGTCGTGGGTCCCGAGGCAGAAGTGGCAGGAGATGTGGCTATCTGTAGCCGACATTAACTTACCATAGGAACAGAATTTTAAGCCTAGACGAGGCTTTTCTGGTTTGGTTGTTAAGGGTAGTAATCATTTCTTAAACTTTTAACTTTTTTTTAAAGACTTTTTTCCTCACAGAATATAACTTTCTCTGGGAAAAGAGCTCCGCGTGCCCTAACACTCTCGCGGAAAAAAACTGACTGAGGAGACTGAGGTAATCCTGTCAGGATACAGGAGGGAGCACCTAGCTGAAAGACTTTGAGAGACTTAGAGAGCTATGCCACCTAGTGGCACGGAAGACGTACCCAGACAGCATGGCTAATTCAGCTGCTTATCTACGTGAAAAATTTATCTTCCCCCTGAATGTAGCTCCCCTGATGCAGCTAACAACTCAAATGGGGATCTCGCTACATCACTTAGCATAAATTCCCCTGAAAATGATTATAAATTAGGAAATTGTGTAAGAAATGGCATTTAGTCTGCAGAATACTGAATATTGAAATAGCTCAGGTTTTACAAAAAGGAATATATTTGCTGCAAGGCAAAATCTTTTACAACAGCCCTCTATAAGCTAATTGCCAGGTTCTTTTGGCCTGGTTTGGTCTCTGTTGGAAACAGGATGCTGGGCTTGATGGACCCTTGGTCTGACCCAGCATGGCAATTTCTTATGTTCTTAACCAAAAAAAAATCACATGGAATTTTACCCAGTTCTTAAAGCTAGCCCTAGTTGGGCCTAACTCTTTCACTGAAACAGACAACAGTTCATGATCACTGGCACTTTCTCCCAAATAGACCTGTACCTACCTCACAGTGCAGGGAGAATTACAGTTACCCGAGTCTTTCCTCTTTAAGTTGCCAACCTCTGGCACAGGTCTGTCTAGCATCATATAACCAGAAGCACGCTCCCCTGCCTTGCGACATTAATTAACTGCAGCACAGATGTCAGCCTGTTCTCCCTCACAGCCCACAGTACACATAATGCATGTGACATAATTTCCCAGCCCCTCGCATCTAGCACTGGGCATCTAGCGCCCTCTGTCTGTAGGGAGCTGGCCTTGTGTTTCATAACAGGGGACAATCACCAGCACGTACAAAGCGAACATACAGCAAGAAAACACTCCAGTCAGAGACAAAAACAGTCTGTCATAAACTGCAAAGCGTGACCGCTGCTCAAATGTCAATTTCTCCCTCCCAAACACGGGGGCAGGAGAGACAGAGACATGGAAAGAGGCCAGGAGAGAGAGATATGCAGACCACGAGAGAAACAAAGGGAGAAAGAGAAAGAGAAGGTACAAGTCAGCGAGTCGGACTGGCAAAGGATGAGAAAAAGAAGAGCCAAAAACAGTCAGAGACACAGAAAATGGAAGAGACCGAGGGGGACAAGAAAATAACCGAGGATGGGAGCAGAGAGGAATGCACCAAAATAAAAATAGAAAGGGTAAGAGAGGCAGGCTAGTGCCTCCTAGATGAACCTTCAGCCTTGATCCCCTCCCCCCTATTAACTTTCAGGCCCACAGACCATCCCCTCCTCTTTGAGATGTTTATAATTAAATTTATAACATCACCACCACCACCATCCCTCCCAGAACAATCCTGTAAAAACACATAGTGGGCATCATACTTTTAAATATTAAACTTTTTGCGAATATATGTATACATAATACAAGTATGTTTCAGAATTGTATCAGCAGTGTTTGATGAATGTGTCATCTGTGATCTTTTGAGGATACAATGGAAAAAAAAAATCAATGCATAAATTTAAATTAAAATAATCCGCACTGCGCTGGCTGGCCTGACCAGCTAAGCTGAACTAGGATGCTTCCCTTTACTGCTCACCATACAAAACAAATCCTGTTACTGAAGTAAAAGTACCAATAGTGGAAAATTACCAAATTTAAACTAAGAGATCCACCAACAAATCAGTCAAACAACTGTTGTTATACATATGACCATCCTTGAAAAAGCACCGACTGCACATATATCATGTGTCTGATGATCGAATTCTAATCATCGGTCAAAATATGTCTTTCTATCCAGATACAATTTTTTTTCTAAAAAAAAATTGAATTATCAATGCAAATAAAATCTTGTTAAAAGATTTGTGTCATTGGGTGTATCTTGAATGCCCACTTGCTGATATGAATAAACAGGACAGATGATCTCTCTTGTAAAACTGTAGCTTGATGATATAGATGAACAAAGTGGATGGTCTCTTGTAAACTGAAACTGAGTCAGTGTTCTGATAATATCTGCATCAGGGATTCAAGAAAAAACATCATCAGCTTAGATGACCAGTCTGGGAAAAGCATGTTTCTGCAAGGCACTCAGATCGATTAGTAGTGAACACTCAATAAAAAAAAAAAAATAGATGTACTCCACACATTCAAAAATGCAAAGACCATATAATACTTAGAGAATTTACTCACTTCTCGATGCTTGCAAGCATCCTAGGATATAAACTTTCAGAAATTCTATATGTAGCAATATGCTGGTGAGAACTCATTCCTGCAAGGTTCTCACTAGAAAGTGTCTATAGACAAGGCTGCCATTTTTAAAGACCTAAACTGTGAGAAAATCAAATTTGAACTAATGACTGTAAGGGGGACAAAATGTAAATCTACAGCTCTAACGATAAGCTTTCAAAACAGAAACTTTGATAAAATAAGGAAAATAGTTGGAAAAAAACTGAAAGGTGCAGCTGCAAAGGTTAAAAGTATACAACAGGCGTGCACATTGGGGCGGATTTTCAGAGCCCTGCTCGCCGGTGAGCCTATTTTACATAGGCCTACCGGCGCGCGCAGAGCCCCGGGACTCGCATAAGTCCCGGGGTTCTCCGAGGGGGGCGTGTCGGGGGGCGGGCCTGGTCGTCGCGGAGTTTAGGGGGCGTGTCGGCAGCGTTTTGGGGACGGGTCCGGGGGCGTGGCCGCGCCGTCCGTACCCGCCCCCAGGTCGCGTCCCGGCGCGCAAGAGGCCCGCTGGCGCGCGGGGATTTACGCCTCCCGGAGGGAGGCGTAAATCCCCCGACAAAGGTAAGGGGGGGGCTTAGACAGGGCCGGGTGGGTGGGTTAGGTAGGGGAAGGGAGGGGAAGGTGAGGGGAGGGCAAAAGGAAGTTCCCTCCGAGGCCGCTCCGATTTCGGAGCGGCCTCGGAGGGAACGGGGGTAAGCTGCGCGGCTCGGCGCGCGCCGGCTATACAAAATCGATAGCCTTGCGCGCGCCGATCCAGGTTTTTAGCAGATACGCGCGGCTCCGCGCGTATCTACTAAAATCCAGCGTACTTTTGTTTGCGCCTGGAGCGCAAACAAAAGTAGGCCTATTCGCGGAGTATGAAAATCCGCCCCATTATTTAAAAATACCATCTTAGAAGCGCAGTCCAAATGTATTCCACGCATTAAGAAAGGTGGAAGGAAGGCCATCGATTACCACATGGTTAAAAGGTGAGGTGAAAGAGGCTATTTTAGTTAAAAGATCTGCATTCAAAAATTGGAAGAAAATAGGAAAAAGTATAAGCATTGTCAAGTTAAATGTAAAACATTGCTAAGACAGGCTAAGAGAGAATTATGAAATAAAGTTGGCCACAGAGGCAGAAACTCATAATACAATCTTTTTATATGAATCAGGAAACCTGAAAGGGAGTCGGCTGGACCATCAGAAGATCAAGGGGTTAAAGGAGCTCTTAGAGAAGATAAGGCCCAATTAATTCTTTGCTTCTGTGTTTACTAATGAGGATGTTGTAGAGATACCGTTCTGGAGATGGTTTTCAAGGGTGATGATTTTGATGAACTGAACCAAATCACAGTGAACCTGGAAGATACACTAGCCCAGACTGACAAACTAAAGAGTAGCAAATCACCTGGACTGGATGGTATATAACCTAGGGTTCTGAAAGAACCCAAAAATGAAATTTCAGATCTATTCATTAAAAATTTGTAACCTATCATTAAAATTGTCCACTGTACCTGAAAATTGGAGGGTGGCTAATGTAACCCTGATATTTAAAAAGAGTTTCAGAGGTGATCTGGGAAACTATAGACCAGTGAGTTTGACTTCAGAGCTGGGGAAAATAGTGAAAACTGTTTTAAAGAACAAAATCACAGAACATACAGAAAGACATGGTTTAATGGAACACAGCAGCATGGATTTACCCAAGGGAAGTCTTGCCTCACAAATCTGCTACATTTTTTTTAAAATAAACATGTGGATAACTACTCAATGTTGTTATTAAGATATACGCTAAGGGCAGATTTTATAACCTGCGTGCGCGGGGTACATTTGTGCGCGCTACCCGGCACGAACAAATGTACACCCGATTTTATAACATGTGTGCGCAGCCGCGCGCATGTTATAAAATCCGGGCTCGGCAAGCACAAGGGGGTGCACACTTGTGCATCTTGAGCGCGCTGAGCCCTAGGGGAGCTTCGGAGTGGCCTCGGAGGGAACTTTCCTTCCGCTCCCCCCACCTTCCCCTCCCCCTATCTAACCCACCCCCCAGCCCTACCTAAATCCCCCCCTACCTTTATTTAATTATTTACACCTGCCTCTGCCTCTGGCAGGTGTAACTTGCATGCGCCGGCTCCCTGTCGGCACACCATCCCCCAGTACAGCCGCTGTGCCGGAGGCCTCGGTCCCGCCCCCGGACCGGCACCATGCCCACACCCCCACCCCCTTCCTGCTCCTTTTTCAAAGCCCCAGGACATATGCGCGTCCTGGGGCTTGCATGAATCGCCGAGCCTATGCAAAATAGGCTTGGCACGCGCAGGAGCAGGTTTTCGGGGTTATGCGCTTAAGTTACACGCATAACCCTTTGAAAATCTGCTCCTAAGGTTCTGGCCAATCGACTGGTTGACATTCTCCCTTCTTTACTTTCACCAGGGCAAGCTGGCCTCATGACGGAGACGATAGGGAGATATTCATTCCCTAATATACAGCTATACAATATCAGATGTATCGCTCAGTTGTTAGATCTCTGTCACCAACATAAGTTTGTAGATCCTGTCCTGGTGGGATTTGACGCTGAGAAAGCATTTGATAGAGTCTCTTGGTCCTTTCTTTTGTTTGTGTTACATAAGTTTGGTTTCTCTGGCTTTTATTTACAGGCTATCCAGGTGTTATATTCCAATCCTGGGGCAAGGGTCTTGGTAAATGGTCATCTATCAGCTTTTTCTTTAGCAAGAGGTACCTGACAAGGATGTCCCCTACCGCCACTCTTGTTCATTTTACACTTGAACCCTTAGTGCATGCTCTTCAGAGTATTTTGGACAATTATACAATACTTGACAGAGTTATCTTACTTATTTGCAAATGACATTCTGCTTTTATTCCCCAGGCGCGCAAGTTCCTCCTGTGAATTTTGGAAACATTTGCCATCTTCAGCTCTTTCTCAGGCCTCAAATTAAACCTGGAAAAGTCTGAAGTATTAGATATCATGGGCCACCTACTGTTAGGTTTCGCTATCTGATGGGAGGAGCAATCAGATAGGACTAGCAATCTGTTAGGAAAGCTCTGTGATAGAGCTGTGAGTAGCAATATGATGTAATGGCTCCTAAGGAGGAGGAGTCAGCAATCTTGTAGTGTCTCAGATATCGACTTGCTAAGGTGTAGAAAGCTGTAATGAATCTGATATAGTTGTAGGTGGGTCCTGGGGTCGGTGGCAGATGACCATGCCCCCGGGAGGATGTCCCGAGAGGGACCACTGGCTAGGCTTGAATATGGAGACAGACACACATTAGTTCTTTTATTAAACAGGTTTTTGAAACCACCAGAGGTGGCAGTAGTGAGCTGATATGCTCGGCAGGGCTGTAGTCCCTCAGGTACTGGAACAGCGATCCAGGATGGCTGAGCTGTTGAGAAACTGTAGAAAGTGAGTGAACAGAACTAGATGACAAAACTCACATAAAGTCTCAAGGAAGCTCAGGAACTGGAAAGGTTTAGGCACTCGAGGAGTGAGTACCTGGTTCCAGGGAAAGCTCTGAGAGAGCGATGGTAACTCACAATTGTTTGTAACAGCAATAGCTTCCAACCAGTAGAGAATCTTCAGAGTGACCATGAACATGGGCCTTCGAGGAGCGAGTATCGGTTCCTATCTGTAATCTGAAAGTAAAGAAAAGAGCGAGGCCCCCGAGGAGCGGGTACCTCTGGTAAGTCAGAGGAGGCAGAGTAGCTTGGGAGTGTAGCCGAAGCAATCCCCCTTGCTAACTCTGTTAGATAGTGAAATAGAGACTTTTAAATATTGGAAGCGGATGATGTCATCTCAGGGGGACACCCCTGAGGTTCGCGCTCTTGCTGGTATTTCAATCAGAGCGCGCGAACGCGTGCGCCCTAGGTCTTCAGGCAACATGGTGGATCTGCAACGTCGAGCTGGTCCGGGTATGCCGGAGGGAGACGGCATGGAGATGCCGCGGTAGCCAGCCGTCCATCAGACCCGGAGGGAATCGCCACAGAGGTAAGGAGAGCGGAGTGAGGACATCGAGCAGCAACGGTCGCAACACCTACAAGTAACCTGGACATATTTCCCTACGTTGAGTAACAAATTTGCTTAAATATTTGGGCAGATATCTGCATAGGGACCCTGCTGAATGGTATTCGGTAAATATTCCACTTATTATAGAAACCATTCGAAAACTAACCCTAGGATGGATGCAACTTCCTATTTCTTTAATGGGATGTATAACTCTATTTAAAATGTCCCTCCTTCCGAAACTCTTTTATGTTTTTCAAATGCTACCTCTTATTATAACCCCTTCAGACTTATGCAATTTACATAGGCTTTGCTCCCGTTTTTTATGGAGAAACCGAAGGTCAAAAATAGCTCTCAGGAAACTAATAAAGCCTGTAGATGAGGGAGGCTGGGGATTTATTCCCTAATATACAGCTATACAATTTAGCGTGTGCACTTTGTTCAGTTGGGGACTAGCTATTTGATAGTAATTGCTACACGGATGTGCAGTTGGATCGCCGATTGGTGAGGCCCCTTGATTTACGCTTTTTGTTACATGCAGGCACAAAGGATCTTCCTGCACATTTGAGTACAAATATTTTTGTGAGATATGCACAGTTTGGCTGGAGTGCCACACATAAGAGGATGTCACTCTCTTGGAAGATGTCGCCATGGATGCCTCTATGTGGCAACCCTAAATTTACCCCGGGCCAAGACGTAGTGTTTTACTAGCGCTTAGCCCAACAGGGTCACTTTACTTTTTATGATTTCATTGATTCACAGATCCAAAAAATATATCCATTTACTAAATGTCAAGACTTATTTGGGTTTCAACCTAATAATATTTTCTATTATCAGCAAATTCCTAGTTTTATTTCCAAACAGCTTGGTTTGTGTACTTCTTCATATACTTCGGGCCCCTTTCAGAGATTACTGTCTTTTTTTCAAGAACATCAACAATCATTGGCCAATATTTATAAATTGTTACAATCTTCAGTGTCCTATAAAACACTGGGTGTTTTGGCTGAACTCTGGAATTGTGATCTGGGTTTAGATTCAGATGAAGATGATCTGATGGACGGTTTAAGAGATTTTTATAAAGCCATTCCATCGGTCAGACTGAGGAAGCAATTTTTATGGGTCATACATAGACTTAATCGATCTCCTCTCCTGTTTTAAAATGAAACTTATTTCGTTCTCACAATGTCCTAAATGCTCAGAGACCCAAGTTTCGCTGAGTCATGGGCTTTGGGAGTATCCCCAAATACAAGGATTTTGGGCTAAAGTACTGAACTACCTGGAGGAGATATTGGGCTGCCCACTTCCGAAGAAGGCATCTTTAGCTTTGTTTGGTATTTTAGATGATGACATAAGCTGTATGAGCCAGAACCATTTTCTTCTGATTAAGGGCTTTAGTATTGCCAGGAAATGCATCCTGCTTAAATGCATCCAACAGGATCCTCGATCATTGGATTTTTGGTTAGCTGAAATGTTGAACTTTTTGAATCTCAACCATCGTACATGGATCCTTTCGAGGAAAAGCAAGCAGGCGGCCTTCTTTAAAGTTTGGGACCCTTTCATTAAACGTATCCCTGCTACAGCACAGAGAAGATATGAAGCAGAGGCTTAAGGGTCCTCCTGACATGCTTGTAATTGGTGTTAGGATTCATGGGTTTTCGTGGACCCTTGGCCCAAGGTGAGTGTTGTTACAGCCTGAGGGGAGGAGCCCCACAGGTCCTCACCGTCGGGAGGCATGGTCAGCAGTAGTAGGAGACAGCATAGTAACAGAGTCTCTGGTATATTGATGAAGGGGCTGCCCTGAGGAGCGGGGAAGCGCAGAATCAGTCCTAGCAGCAGCGACATCGGCTGCCCCGAGGAGCGGGGAAGTGCAGTCATATTTAGCAGTAGTAATGGAGACTGCCTTGAGAAGCGGGGAAGCAGGAGCAAAGTCATTCAAGTAGAGATGTAGATGCAGCCCCGAGGAGCGGGGAGGCATGGAGCAGGTTGCTGATGTGGCGATGTAGGACCTACCCCGAGGAGCGGGGAAGAGTGAAGCAAGCCACTGACATGGAGACATAAGCACTGCCCCGAGGAGCGGGAAGTGCCAAGCAAGTTGCTGGTGTAGAGACGTAGGCACTGCCTCAAGGAGCAGGGAAGTGCAAGGCAAGTTGCTGGAGTAGAGATGTAGGCACTGCCCCGAGGAGCAGGAAAGTACAGAGCCAGCTGCTAGTGGGAGCACTGAGAGGAGAGGATCACCTTGCTGATGGCTGAAAGGAATCAGTAAGTTTTTGCTTGGGACATTGTCTTTTTTAAAAGTATTGGGGCAAAGTTAACTATTTGGGAATATTATTTAGTGTGTTTGTGTATTTGTGCTTTTAATAATCAGTAAAACAGTGAATAAACAAGTTAGACTGTATTTTTAAATAGTCAGTCAATAAGGCAGCTAGTAAGCAGTAGGTAGTGTGTTTACTTTTAAAAGTATGTAAGGCAGCAAGTAAGCAGTAGGTAGTGTGTTTATTTTTAAAAGTCTGTAAGGCAGCTAGTAAGCAGAACTGAGTGTTTGTATTAAAAAAAACACACAAAAAAAGTAGCCAGAAGCTAGAAATAAGCTAGGAGCAATGTATACCTAAGTAAAAGGTTGAAAAGTTCAGTTCAGTTACTCACCTTGGAAAGGTGTTGAGGTAGTGTGATTTGGTTTGAATAGGTACCAACATTTGTTAATTTATTTTATTTATTAATTTATTTAAATTCTTTTAATATACCAATGCTCAAGACCAAGTCTTATCATACCGGTTTACAGTATAACTGGGGGGAAAAAACCAATTAACGATATAGAAGGCAAAGTTACAAAAAACAGGGAGCATAAACATGGGCGTTAGAAGAGAAGAAGAAGGGGGCGTGGTTTCACCACGATCCAAGATGGCCGCGCGCGCTTAGAGCTCCTCTCCCAACCTCCTCCTGATTGCTAAAATAACGCGGATCCAGCCCTCGTTTCACCCCCTAATTGTGATAGCAGATATAGGGACGAGCACCGGATGGCGTCCAAAGAAAAAATTAGCAAGCTTCAGCGGTTCTCCTTTGTTAAAGCCGCACAGGAGCTGCAGGATTCAGGGCCCATGGGAATCGACAACATGGCGGACGAAGCAGGCAGCCCTGAGATGGAGGCCCCAAATCTCTCGCCCCCCCCATGTCCTCGACAAAACAGCAAAAGACACAGACCTGCCCATGAAAGCCTTATTGAGGGACTGGTTCATGGATATTCGGGCTGAGATGAAACAACATAAAAATGAGCTATTACAATCTTTGCAGAGACCAGAGAGGAAATGAGAGCCCTGGGGCAGCACGTGGATGACATTGATACAGCGGTGGAGGGGCACGCAGTGGCGATTCAAGGTCTTTCCCAGTCCAGAACTGAGGTACAAAAAGACATTATTTATCTAAATGACAAAATAGAAGACCTAGAAAAACGTAGCAGAAGGTCCAATATCAGAATAAAAGGGGTCCCGGAGTCCTCTGATTATGCTGATTGTCTAGTCACAGCCCGGGAAATATGCAAATTTATATTGGCTCAAGATTCCACACCTGAGGGCTCGGTTCCTGACTCAGAGGGCTTATGTATCCAAATTGAAAGAGCACACAGGTCTCTTGGGCCTTGGCGCACTAATGGGCCTCGAGATTTGATTGTCAATTTTCAAAGCTTTTCTCAGAAAGAAAAAATCATGACGATCGCCAGGAATAAAAGACTATGGGCGTGGAGAAATCTGAAGATAGATAGCTCTTTATCAAGATCTTGCTCCCAGCACCTTGAAGAAGAGGTACGAGCTAAGGGAGGTCACTCAGGCTCTCCAAAGCGCCGATATCCGCTACCGATGGCAGTTCCCATTCGCATTAACCTTTCAGCATCAGGGAATCACCCATCGACTGAGGACAGCAGACAGGCAGTAAAGATCTTTGCTCAAGCCGGCTTGGAACTCCATCTTTCCCAGCCCACCCAAGCGAGGAAGCCTCCTTATCTGGACAATAAACCACAGTGGCAAACGGCTGGGAAGTCCAGGCGCAGGCACCGTACTAAAACAACATCCGTGTCTGATGCTCTCTCCGACCAAGGGTGACATTGATAGACTGGGTGAACAACCTGACTCTTTACTAATTTCACTTTTTAGGGGGTGCTCTGCATGCACTTATTTCGTATCCATTTTCTGTATTTTCTATATAGCTTTTATAATTGAGCAATGTATAGCTATAAGTTGATATGTTTGTTAATAAGTTTGACTGGTTGGAATGAAAGCATGGGGGGAGGCGGGAGGGATGGGTGGCTTCTTGGTTGGTAGGCCTCACAACCCCAGAAGGGAATCCGCACAGGAAAATGTGCGGATTCGGAAATAGGGGGTTTTATTCCCGGTCCTATACTGCTTTAGTGAAATTGCAACACCCTTATAATTTGGGGAGCACAGCTCGGTTGGGGGACGGAGACACTTGTAAGCTTTATGGCACATATCTACCCTTACACGCTCTGGAAGCTAGGATAAAACAATCCCACATAATAGACCAATATGATTCGATTTCTTACTCTTAATGTGAAGGGCCTGAACACCCGTACAAAACGAGACATGCTATTTCGCGAACTGATAAGCAGGAAAGTCTCCATCGCACTCATACAAGAAACGCACATTTGCAAAAGGCGTGAACATTTACTGAGATCTAAGGAGTTCCCCCAGGTTTTCCTTGCAGCAGCAAACAAAACTTCCAGATATGCGGGGACAGGCATTTTAATTTCGGCTTCTGTAACCTTTGATTTATTAGCTCAGAAGCAAGATCTTCAGGGGAGATATGTTCCACTCAAGCTCAAAATGGGTTCTTCTATATTCACTTTGCTCTCTATATATGCTCCACTTCAGGAGCAAGCGGCATTTTGGAGGCAAATACAAACCCTGCTGAATGACGAGGTAGAAGGCTTTTTAATTTCGGTGGAGATTTTAACCTCACGATGTGCCCGGAGAAAGACAACGCCCACTGCTCCAATCCTCTGTCTAGACAGTCTGCCCGAAAAGTGAGGTCCATTCTCTGCTCACTCATCCAACGATGGAAATTACTGGATATTTGGAGACACCGCTACCCGACGGCTAGAATGTACACCTTCTATTCTACTCCGCATAAAACCTACTCGCGGATTGATTTTTTTCTGCTGGACCAAGGCCTGCTGCCCAGAATTACGGATACGGATATCCACCCGATTACTTGGTCTGACCATGGAACGGTCACAATGGACCTCATAGACAACAAAGCAATAGGAGGCCAGGCCTACTGGAAACTGAACGCTTCCCTTCTGAAGGACGACACTTTTAAAGAAAACCTCACTATGCATGTTCGGGAGTATTTTCAGCTCAATACAGATCATGAGGTCCCAGTCAGCACAGTCTGGGAGTGCTCAAAAGCGGTGGTCCGTGGTTTATGTATAGCAAGAGCGGTAGCTCTTAAAAAGGAACGAGAGGCTAAAGATAAATCGTTACGGGCGGAGATCGATCATCTGGCAAAACTGCATATGACTAATTTATCACCCAAGACCTATAGCAAATTCACGGATGCACGTCAATGGCTCCTGCAGCTACATGCAGAGCAGACTTCCTTCCAATTAGAGCGCCTCAAACAGATATACTTTGAGGGCAGTGACAGAGCCGGCAAGTTGTTAGCACGCCAGCTGAAGGAACGATCCCTACGAAGCATGATCCCGAAGATAAGAGATTCTTCTGACATCCTTACTATGGACCAGGAGGAGATCAGGAAGAGCTTTGTTGACTTTTATGCTCACCTGTATAGCGGAGACGAGACGATTCCCATCGCTGACATTCTCTCCTACCTGGCGGATGTATAGCTCCCCTCTCTTTCAGTAGAACAGCAAGAACGTCTTGATTCTCCAATAACGGAGGTGGAAGTTCGAGATGTTATAAAAAATTTAAAAAACGGAAAATCACCAGGTCTGGACAGCCTTTCCAGTGAATACTATCGTGAACTTTCAAGCGAATTAGCTGGTCCATTGGTTTCCCTTTTTAATTATATCCGAGATGGAGGTTCATTTCACGAGCACCATCATAGCTAAACCAGGCAGGGATCCAACTGTCTGTGGATCCTATCGTCCCATTTCTCTTATCAACCAAGACTTGAAGATCCTGGCCCGTGTGCTGGCTCTACGACTCAATCAGTATTTACCTGGACTTATAAGCTCTGATCAAGTAGGGTTTGTCCCACAACGTATGGCGGCAGACAACGTCCGCAAGATCTTAGATCTCATAAGGTGGGCAAAGAAAGAACACATATCTGCAGTTCTACTAGCTGTAGATGCGGAAAAGGCTTTTGACCTTGTGCACTGGCCTTTCTTATTCCAGATGTTACGGGCTATGAATTTTGGAGACTCTTTTCTTCAGTGGTTACTTCAGCTATACTCTTCCCCGAAAGCGACGGTAAAAGTGAATGGGAAATATGGGCCATGCTTTAATATTGGGAGAGGACTAGACAGGGCTGCTCCGTCTCCCCTGCTTTTTGCCATCTTTTTAGAGCCTTTTGCCACCCGCGTTCGGCACTCCACGACCATCAAGGGGATCGAACTTCAAGGTTACCAGTATACCATTTCCCTTTTTGCAGATGACATCATGTTTACCCTAGCCGATCCCATTCACTCTCTGGAGGAAGTGAGACAAGAGATGGCAGCTTTTAGTTGCGTATCTGGGTTCAAGGTAAACCTTGAAAAATCTGAGCTCCTAAATATCAACCTTCCCCCTGCAGACATCGCCATTATCAAGGATGCGTTCCCTTTTAAGTGGGCAAAAGACGCCTTGAAATATTTGGGAGTTTATCTTAGCTCCTCTCTGGAAGATCTCTACCGACTCAACTACGCCCCGCTTTTTAAGGCGATTGACAGGGACCTTCTCCGATGGTACCAAAGACCCTTCTCCTGGCTAGGAAGGATAGCCATTATAAAGATGAACATTTTACCTCGGCTATTCTATTTATTCTCTACTTTACCTATCTACTTGTCTGACTCTTTGTTGAAAAAGTCACAGAAAAAAATCTTTGACTTCATTTGGAGGAGAAGACCCCCTCGAGTGGCCCGTCGAATATTATATCTGTCAAAGTGGGATGGAGGCTTGGGCGTCCCAAATTTATCCTATTATTATGCAGCAGCCCAGCTGAAAGCCATCGTAGACATTCACAAGAGAGTGACACCTAAACAGTGGGTCCGAGCAGAGCAAGCTATGCTAGGCACAATGTCCATCAGCGCCCTGTTTTGGCAACCTCGCTGCGTGTGGCGACCAACCGCTTGCATACCGTGGGCGCTCCAGACTACCCTGTTGGTTTGGCGCACATGGAAGACTAAGCTAGTGGGTTCTTTCCTCTATTACTATCAATCCTCCCTATACTCCACGACACACTTCCCAGCAGGCTATAACTCATCATCCTTTCACACTTGGTCCCAAGCTGGCATATTAACGATTGGGCATATTTACCAAGGAGGACAAATGCTACCTTTCCCACAAGTCTGTCTACAGTATAATGTCCCGATGGCGCATTACTTGCAATATGCGCAGCTACAGCATTTTCTACTTCATCTTATTAGACGGCAAGAACTCAGACCCACTCGCTCACTTTTTGAGCATTTTTGCGCAGGAGCAGACAAACTCATTAAAGTCGCATCCAAGATCTATGGCCTATTGAATAATGCCTCCCAATCTCCCCCACCTCATATCCTTCAGTGGGAAAAGGACCTGGGGGAATCTTTAACGCCTAAAGAGTGGAGCTCCATTTTTACCCTGGCTAGCCGATGTTCCATCTCGGCGCGACTCCAGGAAAACTGTTATAAGTTGCTTTATCGGTGGCATTTAACACCACAGCGTCTGCATACTATCTCAGCTAAATACTCCCCTCTTTGCTGGCGAAACTGTGGGTCAGACGGCACCTTTTGGCACATATGGTGGGCCTGCCCTCATGTAGCACGGTTATGGAAGGAACTACAAAATTGGTTTTCTCAGCTGCTACACATGCCTATCATTCTGACAGCTAAAGCAGTGCTTTTAGACGGCCAGCTTGTGGGGCTTGATAAAGATCAGCAGAAGTTTGGTCATCAAATCTGGGTTGCAGCTAGACTCCTGATGGCTAAACACTGGAAGAGCGACCGTCTGCCCACGGTGGCAGAGATCACCAACCTTGTGCGACAACATAGGCGGCTGGACTATCTCACTGCGGTCCGACATAAACGCCTTGGCTCCTACTGGAAGACATGGAATTATCTCCCTGCAATATAGATCTCTACGATGGAACTATGAGTAGCTAGCGGGCGAGGGGGCAACTTCACATTACTAGTAAAACTTTGCTTTGGTGGATCCTTTTACCACAGCAAGTTCAAACAGGTCTTGGTGGGTCTTCACCTTATTATTTCTCATTCCGGTGAACATGTAGCTTTACCACATCTCCTATATTATAGTTATGCTTATTCCAGAGCCGTGTATTCTAATTGTGTCTGTTAATGTACCCATCCCTGAGCTTTTTTATTGGTTTATGGGAAGCTTTTTTATTGATTTAACTGTAACAATTTCAAGGGATATAGGGTGCAGGGAATTGGGGGAGGGGGGAGGAAGAACAATCCGATATTGGGGTATATGGAACGTTGTTTTATATCATAGTTCGCAATCTACTGTGTTAAATCAAGTTCGAAGCAGTGTTATGCTGTATTATGTATTACTTTATTGACTATGTTTCTTGTCACAGTTGGTTATTTTACCTGTTCTGCAGAAACTAATAAAACATTCTAAACAAAAAAAGAAGAGAAGAAGAAGATCAGACGAGTACAATTGGAGAGCCATGTAACAAAATAGTCAGCGAACAAATTGATTGCATATGTAAAAATAGCCATGTAGCAAAATAGTCAGCGAACAATTGATTGCATATAGAGTATCTGAATTTTTTGATGGGTAGAGTTGTCCTAAGTGGTTGAGGTAAACGGGGGTGGGGGCAGGGACCGGTGCAGAGGGAAGGGGGAGAAGGGAATGGGTGGGAAAGTAAAAAGGGGGGAGGTGAAAGGGTCGGTACTGGTTGGTCGAATGTTCCTTCAGCGGTATGCTTGAGCGAACAGCCAGGTTTTCAGTTTCTTTCTGAAGGTGAGATGACATTGTTGCTGGCGTAGATGTGGGGGTAGTGAGTTCCAGTGGAGAGGTCCCGCTGAGGATAGAGCTTGTTTATGGATGGATTTGTGAACTGCAAATTTGTTTGGGGGGGCCCGGAGAGAGCCTTTGTATGCGGATCTAATCGGCCTTGCAGAAGTATGGAGTTCAAGAGGGCTGGACAGTTGGAGTGAGGATTGCTGGTAGATGGATTTGTGAATGATGGTAAGAGTCTTGAAGAGAATTCTATAGTGGATGGGTAGCCAGTGTAGGATTTTTAGTATTGGTGTGATGTGGTCCTTACGACGTGTGTTAGTAAGGATCCTGGCCGCTGCATTTTGCAGCATCTGTAGAGGTTTAGTAGCAGAGGCGGGGAGGCCGAGTAATAGTGTGTTGCAGTAGTCAATCTTTGAAAACAGTATGGCCTGAAGAACTGAGCGGAAATCGTGGAAGTGTAGGAGCAGTCTTAGCTGTTTTAGAACCTGTAGCTTAAAGAAGCATTCTTTTGTTGTGGTATTAATGAACTTTTTGAAGTTCAGTCTGGAGTCAAGGGTGGCCCCCAGGTTTCTCACCTGGTTTACTAGCGGTATGGTTGTGTAATTGGTGAAGGGGTTATTGTCATTAGAGTAGATGAGAAGGAGTTCTGTTTTGGACGTGTTGAGAACCAGGTTGAGACTTGAGAGAAGGAGGTTGATGGTGTGCAGGCAGCTGTTCCAATAGTTCATAGTAGTAGAGATGGGATCCGAGATGGGGATTAGGATCTGGACGTCGTCCGCATATATAAAGTGGGTGAAGTTGAGGTTATTGAGTAGTTGGCATAAAGGAAGTAGATATATATTAAACAGGGTAGGGGAAAGGGATAAACCCTGTGGTACTCCTTGATTAGAAGGTACGGAGTGGGATTCTTTGTCGTTTATTTTAACTTTGTAGTGTCTGTTGTTGAGGAAGGATTTGAACCAGAGAAGTGCAGAGCCAGAGATGCCTATTTCCATTAGACGGTTGATGAGGATTGTATGGTTTACAGTGTCGAACGCCGCAGAAATGTCGAGAAGAGCTAGAAGGTAGAATTGGCCTTTGTCAAGGCCCATCAGGATATTGTCTGTTAATGAAAGAAGGAGAGATTCTGTGTTTAGGCATTTCCTGAAGCCGAATTGAGAAGGGAAGAAAATATTGTGGGAGTCAAGATAGTCTGTGAGTCGAATGTTGACCAGCTTTTCCATTAGTTTGGCTATAAAAGGTAAGGGGTAGATCTTAAAAAAATACGCGATCGCGTACTTTTGTTCGCGCACCAGGCGCGAACAAAAGTACGCTGGATTTTATAAAATACGCACGTAGTCGCGTGTATCTTATAAAATCCAGGGTCGGCGCGCGCAAGGGGGTGCACATTTGTGCAAGGGGGTGCACATTTGTGCAACCTGCGCGCGCCGAGCCCAGCTGCGCTGCCTATTCCCTCCGAGGCCACTCCGATTTCGGAGCGGCCTCGGAGGGAACTTTCCTTCGCCCTCCCCCCACCTTCCCATCCCTTCCCCTCCCTAACCCACCCCCCCGGCCCTATCTAAACCCCCCCCTACCTTTGTCGGCAAAGTTACGCCTGCTGATATATATCCAGCCAGGCTGGATATATATTTCACACTGATTCCAACCTCTATCACACAAGATTCCAGCTTTATTCTAGCACTTTAAACAGCATTCACAACATAGCCTGTAGACTGCTTACCTTCAGCAGTGTACTCACAGCTTCAAATCTGGTCAGAAATATTGCAGAAGCTGCCTTCTCCTGGAGAGGCAGTGGCCTCCTGATCCCAGCTGGGCTCACACAATTATCCCACCCCAGCAAAGTCCCACCCACAGAACTCTCTCTCCCTTAGAATTTAAGGTGGACCAGGTTAGGTGCCTAGTCCAGCACAGGTTAAGGAGGGAAAATAGAGCCACTCCTTCACATACCCCCTCCTTCAGCTTGGACCATTGGTCCAAGCATCTTCACTCCCCCTGGATCCCATCCAGAGAACTGCCTCAAATTCCCACTCCCCTTCATCTGGTCTCCCGCCAGCTAGGCTTGGGGTTAGGGTTCTAGGATCAAGCTCACCCATTAGGGTTAACCCAGACGTTTTTTTGCTCCGGGTTCCACTCCTTCTCAAGCTAGACTTTCTGGATTTTTCTTGGGAGGTCCGGTGGTGGCTTCTTTTCCACTTGCTGAAAAACTGTTGCAACCGTCCCTTCCCAACGGTTTCAATCTGCCTAACTTTCTTTCTATGCACCTCCTCTCGCTATGGATGGACGCCTGGCTGCCGCAGTGCCTGCCTGCCGTCCTCTCCTGCGTTCCCGGACCGGCTTGGGTGCTGCCTCCCGCCATGCTCTGCTGGTACCTTAGGGCGCGCATGCCGTGTGGCCCTCACTCTTATTTCCTACTTGGTGCGAACCTCAGGGGCGTCCCCCTGTGATGACGTCATGCTGCCCAGATATTTAAAGCCTATAATGTTTGCTAGCTTTTGAGTTAGCAGGGAAGATTCTTACTGATGGGACTTGCTCTCCGTACTCAGCTACGCTGCCTCTCCAATCTTCCATTGGATTCTTAACGCTAACGGGGTACCCACTCCTCAGGGGCCTCACTTGCTTTTCAGGTCGCTATCAGGAAACCGGTACTCGCTCCTTGAGGGACCATGTTCCCTGACTCGCTGCCTGCTCCTACCTTCTCTTCTGCCTGGAAGGATTCGCTATCTTCAACACCAGTGAGTACTACCATCTTTACCTCAGAGCTGTTTTCCCTGGAACCAGGTACTCGCTCCTCGAGGGCCTGCCTCCGTTCCAGCCCTAGTGCCATCTCCTACGTGGAACCGCTGTGTGAGTACATTACCTTCAAGCCTCTCAGCTCTCAGGGATCAGGTACGCGCTCCTCGGGGGCCTGCTCTCCCTGTCCTGGGGTTCTCCATACTGGGGCTTTGTGCATATTCCACTGTACTCATTATTCTCAGTTCTTTCCACTACAGCACTGCTACAGGAGGAGTCGCTGTTCCAGCACCTGAGGGATACTAGCCCAGCCGGGCTACCTCTACTGCTCACTACTGCCACCTCTGGTGGCTTCATCACAATGTCTAATAAAAGATCAATCTCTGTGTTTGTGTGCCTAAGCTGAGCCTGACCTGTGGCCCCTCACGGGACTTCCCCCCGTGGGCGTGGTCAGCTGCCACAGTGTTCAAGCGTCCACCCAAACCTCACTAAATATAACCCCATGGATCCGGCACAGCTCAATGCCTTGCAGGCCATTCCAGGCCTGGCCCTACGCATTGCTGAACAACGAAACGCATTGGAGAAACTCACTTCAGCGTTTCATCAGCTACAAGCACAGAAGACGCAAGGCGCTACTTCCAGTAATGAAGGTCAGTTACCTGAAGTAACTATAAAGACTATGGTACCTCTGGCTGCTCCAGTTCGTTTCTCTGGAGAGATTCAAAGAACTAGAGGTTTCCTAAACTAATGCTGCATGCATTTCGCAATGCAGCCTGCACACTTCCCCACAGCCTATGCCAAGACTACTTATATTCTATCTTATCTTGATAGAAGGGCCTTGTCTTGGGCTTCAATGCTGTGGGAACGTAAGGATCCAATCCTGCAGGATACTGCTGGATTTCTAGAATTATTTAAATCCATTTTTGATGATCCTGCTCGAGTGACTGTTGCTGGTTTTGACCTGGTGGACCTGAAGCAAGGCAACCGACCACTGGCTGATTTTGCAATAGAGTTCAAGACTCTTGCTACAGAATTATGCTGGGAACCTAGATGCCTGAAAACTCTCTTCTTCAGAGGTC
Source organism: Rhinatrema bivittatum (assembly GCF_901001135.1). NCBI lineage: Eukaryota > Metazoa > Chordata > Amphibia > Gymnophiona > Rhinatrematidae > Rhinatrema > Rhinatrema bivittatum. The sequence continues at coordinate 335,903,532 of NC_042619.1, read as the reverse complement.
TGAATACCCGCTTGAAGGGCGAGCTTGCCGCTCGTGAGACACCTGACTAACTAGATGAACTAGTGGCTTTGGCTACTAGAATTGACCATCGGATTCGTGATAAGGTGAAAGAACTCAAGCCTACTAAAGGACAGGTTCAGAAGGAGACTCCTGCTAAACTTTTACTTCGGATGGTTCCAGTTGTACCTGTTGCCAGTGGAGAAGAACCAATGCAACTTGGTCGCAGTCATTTGACTTCAAAAGATAGAACATTTCGGAAGAGGCATGGCATATGTATGTACTGTGGACAAGCTGGTCACGATGTCCCAACATGCCCTATTCATCCGGAAAATGGAGGGGCCTATGTCCTGCAGGAGGACTGTTCTTAGGCATTACCATGCCTACTCCTCCACTCTCTCTACCAGTCTCCCTGACTTGCGGACCGTCTACAATCCAAACTCTTGCCCTTGTGGATTCGGGGGCAGGAGGCAACTTTATACTTCAATACCTAGTGGAACATTTGAGGATTCCCCTTGTTACTTTAGAAGCTCCACTACTCTTATCATCCATCCATGGAGAGCTTTTGCCCGGTGATGTGACTTGTCGCACCAAACCAGTGACTCTCTGCACCGGAGCCCTCCATACAGAGACAATTTCCTTCTTTGTGTTAGAGAAGGCCATGCACCCTATCGTTCTGGGGTTACCCTGGTTGCAGTTGCATGAGCCTCAATTCGATTGAACCTCCTTGGAACTCTCCCGCTGGGGCCCAGGTTGCCATGGCAGTTGCCTCAAGTAAGTTTTTCCTGTTCTCTGCATGCCTACAACTCCAGTGATGGCAGGATTACCGCCTCAATACGCATCATTCAGTGATGTGTTTTCCAAAGAAGCTGCTGACATCCTCCCTCCACACAGATTTTATGACTGTGCCATTCGGCTGAAACCAAACACTGAACCTCCTAAAGGACGTGTCTATCCACTCTCTGCAATAGAGAATAATGCTATGTCCAAGTACATCGAGGAGAATTTACAGAAAGGTTTCATTAGACTTTCAAAGTCGCCAGCCGGCGCAGGATTCTTCTTTGTGGGGAAGAAGGACAGAGCCTTACGTCCTTGTATCGACTATCAAGGTCTGAACGAGATTACGATTAAAGACCGTTACCCGAGAGGTCATGTGATGTGGTAGCTGGAAGGCAGCGTTTCTTCCAGGCTCCAGCTTTGCCCCACCAATCGCGTACAATCCATGGGGAAAAACAAATTGAAAAAGCACTAAAAACGAGCAGGGGACCGAGTACATGTCAGCGATTTCAACTCGGGGACAGCCGCGGTCCTCGATGACAGCACGGAGCGTGAAAAAGGGAAAAGAGAAAGAGCTGGTCTCCGAGGACAAGATGGCAGCCGTGACGAACGGTGAGTCTCCCTCCCTCCACTCACAGCTAACGATCGAAGAAATAAAATTAGCTATCCGAGAAGCTTTGGATGAAAAGTTGACGCTGCTTACCTCGCAGCTGGGGGAGGTGAGAGACTCACTAGCAGCGATCCCTCCTAGGCTGGAGAATGCAGAGACCAGGATCTCCGAGCTAGAGGAGTCTGTGGGGCACACACGTGTCAGAATGGAGGCAGGAGATAAGAGCATACAGTCCCTGCAGGCCAAGGTAGAAGAGCTGGAAAATAGGGCTCGTCGAGATAACTTAAGATTTTTGGGCTTTCCAGAGGAAATAGAGGAGCAGTCTCTGTGTGCTCTATTAGAATCCTGGCTCTCAGAGGTGCTTGCCTTGCCTCATCTGCAGGGGAAGCTGACTGTGGAGCGTGCTCACAGGCTGGGAGCAAGAACCTCGGTGGGGGGAAGGCCCAGACTGGTAATAGCAAAGATTTTAAACTCCACACATAAAGCAGAGCTTTGGAGGGCATCCCGAAAACAAAGAGACCTGCGCTATAAGGAACACACCATCAGGATTTTTCAAGATTTTTCAGTGGCTGTATCCGAGGCAAGGCGTGCTTTTTCACCTCTCTGCTCCAAGTTGCATAAGCAGGGAACTAAATTTGCACTACTCTTCCCGGCGGATTTACGGATCTGGGCCCAGGATTCGGTTCAAACTTTCACTACGGTGGACTCTGCAAAATGTTTCATGGACTCATTGCTTACTTAATACTCTGCATTTTTGTTTTTTTTTCTCTCTTCTTTATTTTTACAATAAAATGTACTGATGTAGGGCAGCAGTGGGATGCAGGGAGTGACTGTATCAGAACCTGGGTGCCTTAACTCTGAGAGTGGGAGAAGATGGTGGTACTCGCTTAGAGAATACAGATATTTGGATTTACAAGTCTCCAGTGGGAGGTATTAGAATGAACCCAGAAATAGGGTTAGCTGCCAGCATTGGATTCCTAAGAGCACAGCACCCGGCGGGACATTTCAGAAATTTCTTAATTTGTTTTCTTTGGAATTTCCCTTTGAATGACTGGAGACTCCCTGGACCTGTGACCAGTACTTGGGCTATAACTTGACTATGTTATGATAACTTTCTGGCGGGATGTTTTAATCTCAAGACTGATCATCACACTTGCGCAAGGCCCCAGGGTCTGTTCTAACATTTGGAGTTCGGGTCGGCTGTGAGAGAGGTCATTCTTGTGGACGCTGGGGGCTTAGATCCGCTGGAATTGAACAGAGGGGTGTGAACACTGAGTGAAACGCCGCAGCAGGACCCTTCACAGATCCAGCGGATGGTGCAGCCAGAGTTCCTTACTGACATTTTTATATGGTGTACACTCTATATTACAAGATTTCTCATAAAAATGGGTTGGGCTGTGGGGAATTCTCATAACTTGAAGGGTGGTACTGATTGTTATCTCTCATACACATTTTATTTAGATTGTTTTCTATTACTGGTAACTTAATACAGGCACAAGAATAGTTAGCTAGAATTGTTTCTAGTGGAACCACAGAGAACAAGTGATAGTACCTCTGGGCCTTGTTTTTAGAGGCACCACATAGGGGAGCAGAGTGTGCTTGTAAGACTTCCTCTCTCTTTTGTTTTTGTTTTTTTAATAGTAATACAGAGCGTGCCACTTGCTTACGTTTTTTTTTCAACAGCTTACTCTATAGGGAAGGTGGGGAGATGGTTAGTTCCCATTAGTTGTATGATTATCTGATGTTTGGTGGGGCGAAGTTAGGGACACATCTATACATGATCTCAGGTCTCCCCTTATGGGAGCGAGGGAAAGAGGGAAGAAAGTACGTGGTTGGGGGATGAGTCAAGGGGACTTGGGAGGTGGGCGGGGGGTGGAACTGGGGGGAACAAAGGTTTGGTTGGGGAACATGGTTAAGATGAATGATGGGTTGGGGGGGAAGGTGGGGGGTAATCGCACAGAGTGAAAGCAATGCTGTTGTTCTACTAAATCACTGCTTCTGCCTGCATGGTGTCATGGAACTGTGGAAAGTTTTCTCTGGGGGGAGCTCTAGCTGGGGGGGCTCTTTCCATTGGGTTTTGGTATTCTCATCGACAAAGACTTCCTTCGGTTTATGCTATGAGTAATCCCATTAGGTTGGTTTCTTGGAATGTGTGTGGAATAAATTCGCCAATTAAATGCTCTAAAATAATCTCTCAGCTAAAAAAAAAGGAGACTAAGATAGCTTATCTGCAGGAGACTCATCTTTCTGTGGAAGAGCATGCTAAATCACGACGGGATTGGGTTGGGGAGGCTCGTTTTGCCGCGGGGTCATCGAGGTCGGCAGGTGTCGCCATATTGATTCACAAGACACTTCCCATAAAAATTAGCAAGGAAATAGCGGATCCTCAAGGCCGCTATATTATTCTGATCTCAGAGATTTATGGTAAGACAGTGGTTTTATGCAATATATATGCTCCCAATACTTATAGCCCACTATTCTATCGTAGTATCTACTCCCATTTACTTCCTTATATCAATGAGATTTTGTTGATTGGGGGGGATTTTAATACCAAACGAGACGCTGATCTGGATTCTTCAGCATCGCGCGTACGGGAGCGGGGAGTGGGCAGAGGACCCCAGTTGTTAGAACAAGCATTTCATTTGTTGGATGTATGGCAAGTGCTTAATCCTACGGAACGGGACTTTACACACCTGTCCCGAGCTCATGCCTCTCACTCCAGGACTGATTATTTTTTAATTAGTGATCATGCCTTTTCTTTCGTCACAGATGCAAAGATTGGAAATATAGTAATTTCAGATCACGCACCTGTTTGGGTTGATTTGCAATTCAATAAAGGCTATTCGCCAGCGCGTATCTGGAGATATCCCTACTTTTTGACCAATGACACGAAATTTCGGAACTTCTTGCGCGCTAAATGGACAGAATATGAATCCCACAATAAATTACACATGGCTCAACCAGCCCTGTTTTGGTCTACGGCCAAGGCAGTCCTTAGGGGGGAGATAATCTCCTACGTCTCACACCGTAAACGAGTTTTGGATCGTCGTATAATATCGTTGAATAATCAGATGCGCGGAGCTAGGATTCGCTTAATAGCAGGGGGTGGGGAGGAAGCGCGGGCCGCATATTGCTCGATACAGTTTGCACTTAATTCCCTGATACATCAACGGACGAAGAAAAGCTTTGTTTATTACCAATTTCAGTTACATCAATATAGCAATAAAACAGGGCGAATGATGGCAAATATGATTCGGGCGGCACGGTCTAAGAGGTTTATCCCGGCGCTAAGAACGACATCCTCCCAGCTGATTCAAGATACTGATGGTATTTTGGAAAGATTTAGAGAGTTTTATTCAGCTCTCTATACCTCGGAGGGGGGGTCAGAGGAGACGAGGGACAGGTTTTGTAATGATTTGCCAATTTCCACACTGACTCTACAACAAAGGGAGCGGCTAAATCAGCCCATACAGAAAGAAGAGGTAGTTCAGATTATCAGAGGCCTACCAAGTCTAAAGGCACCTGGATCTGATGGCTACACTGCAGAATTGTTTAAAGGGGTGGTAGATCAGATAGCGGAACCGCTGGCGGCAAATTATACAGAACTGATAGAGCGAGGATCTTTCTCCCCACACGAAAATCTGGCTTTCATTACTTTGATACCTAAACCAAACAAAGATCCCTTGAGACTGGAATCGTACTGCCCGATCTCTTTACTAAATCTAGATCATAAAATACTGGTGAAAGTCCTGGCAGAACGCTTGGCTCCTTTGTTGCCCATGTTGGTAGGGGATCACCAAGTGGGTTTTATTCAGCAGAGGTATGCTTTAGCCAACATACGTAGAGTATTGATAGCTCAAACCATTTGTAGGCAGTTAGAACAGTCACACCTAGTAATAAGTTTCGATGCCGAAAAAGCCTTTGATAGAGTAGAGTGGAAATACTTGTTTTACATACTACGGAGAATGGGGTTTGAGGGATTTTACCTTCAGGCCATTAGTCTATTATATACGGACCCCAGGGCGGTGATTTGGGCCAATAGTGGGCTGTCCAGCCCATTTGTGGTCGCTAGGGGTACAAGACAGAGATGCCCGTTGTCCCCACTACTGTTTATATTACAATTGGAACCGCTCATGTTAGCAATACACCAAAACAGGAATATCCGGGGAGTGAGATCGGGCCCGCGAATCTTTAAGGGGGTGGCTTTCGCGGACGACCTGCTGGTCTTCATAACAGAACCCCGACGATCATTGCCGGTATTATTGGATACGATTGGAGAATTTGGCCGTTTCTCCGGATTACGTTTAAATGAGTCTAAATCCTCGGTCTTGGCTTACCCCAACACACTCCCCGCACAGTGGCAGGGGGATTTTCCTTTACAATGGGCCCAAGATAATTTATCATATTTGGGTATTAATCTTCCTGCGGATCCTGACCGTGTTTATCAGACTAATGTCCCACAGAGATTGCAGGCTACCATTGCACAGTTAGCGACATGGACCAAATTACCGCTGTCTCTGCTTGGCAGGATAAATCTATTTAAAATGATGATATTGCCTAGGTGGCTTTATCTCCTTCAAAATTTGCCAATTCTCATATGAAGGAAGGACTTACAGCACTTGGAAGGAGCGCTGGGGAGATTTCAATGGAGGGGAGGGAAAGCACGTCTGCCATTATCCTGGTGGGGAAGGGGCGGGCTGGGCGTGCCGGATTTGGCTTTATACAACATGGCTTGTAATCTGAGGCTTGTTAGGGATTGGCTGCTGGGTTCCTCTGCTCATGCCCCGTTCTATGCGGATGCTGCTTTGATGAAACCCATTGCGCCGGCTTATGCGGTACAATCTGTGTCGCCGGCAATCCCCTCGTTTATAAAGACAACAAAGTTGGTGTGCCCACTTAGGCTAGCATGGAGGCGGCTGATGCGACTTTTAAAGCTGCCGACATCCTGTGCCTATTTTTTCCCGGTGGTGGGAAACCCTGATTTTACCCCGGGGTCTCAATCCTCATCTTTTAGGATCTGGACAGAGAGAGGTATCACGCATATGGGGCACATGTGGACAACCACGGGAGAAATACTTTCATTCAAGGATTTTCAGGCCCTTTATGGGTTCGGGATCATGCAAGTCTTCCCATATATGCAAATTGTCCACTATTTACGTGCGCTACCAGCTTCTTATAGCGATCCCTTGGTGTATCGGAGGCTGGATGAGCTTTTCTGGTTTGCGGAAAATAAGACACCTTCCTTATCTCAGTATTACCAACGCCTGAAAAAAGGGCTGGATGTGGATATATACCCCAAATTGGTCACCCGTTGGGCGAGGGATGGCGACTTCACTATCAATCAGGATATTTTGAGCGTGGGATTTGGGCGAATCTCCAAGATCTCCTCTAATATGTATTACAGGGAGTTGCAATTTAAATTTCTAAGTAGGTCATATATTTCCCCTCAAGTGGCCTCCCAATTAACTATAACATCGTCAGCGAACTGCTCCAGATGCCATGACAAGCTGGGGACGTTGTCCCATGCTTTTTGGACTTGCCCAGGGGTACAACGCTTCTGGCGCAAAATGGCAGATTATCTGGCGACGATATTAGATGTAGCATTCCCAGTTACCCCTTACTGGATGTTATTTGGTTGCATATCGCCCATTAGGATATGGGACCCGGGGTCACAACTTCTATTACAAAAAGCCTGCTTAGTGGGGAAAAGGGTGATACTCTCAGTCTGGCGGTCGACAGAACCTCCGTTGTATTGGACCTGGAGGAATTTATTCCATGCAATGATGACTATGGAATCTTTGGCTTCTCATGCATCGGCACGAGGCAGACGTCGCTTTCTGTCAGTGTGGCAGGCCTATCTGCAATCAATCTCCCATAGAGCACGAAGTCTTGTAGTGAATGATTAACTTTGTAGGGAGGCAATTGAATAATGGGTTGGTGGTATATGTCACTCTGTGTGGATAGGAGATGGGGGTGGGGGTGGGGGTGGGGTGAGGGGGGTTGTTCTGTACAGTTATGAAGTATTGTATTTTTGGTCTGAGGAGAGATCAGATTCCACTCTCCTCAGTGTTGTACTTTGTATTGGAAACTCAATAAAAATGGTTTAAACATCAAGACCGTTACCCCCTGACTTTAATCTCAGAGCTGTTTGACCGGCTTCAGGGGGCCAAGATATTTTCAAAACTTGACCTGAAGGGGGCCTACAACTTAGTCCAGATTCGCAGTGGTGATAAGTAGAAAATGGCTTTCAACACTCGAGACAGTCATTTTGAGTACGTAGTAATGCCCTTCAGCCTGTGCAACGCACCCACTGTGTTTTAGAACATGATGAATGACATTCTGCAGGATTTGTTGTACAAGAGTGTCGTAGTGTACCTAGATGACATCCTGATATTTTCTCAGAATCTGTCTACTCATCTAGAAGACGTCAAGCAAGTTCTACTAAGACTCCGAGAACACTGACTCTACGCCAAGCTATCCAAGTGCGAATTCCATAAAGTCTCTGTGCCTTTTCTTGGCTACATTGTATCTAAAGATGGCTTCCAGATGGATCCCCAAAAATTAGAAAGTCTCAAGAATTGGTCACAACCTACCAGCCTGAAGGCCCTGAGACGATTTTTGGGGTTCACCAATTACTAGGCCCCTGACTTCAGTGCCAGGAAAAACAGTGGAAAGTATTCTAAACATCAAAATCACAGAACATATAGAAAGACATGGTTTAATTGAACAAAGTCAGCGTGGCTTTTCCCAAGGCAAGCCTTGCCTCACAAATCTGCTTCACTTTTTTGAAGGAGTTAATAAACATGTGGATAAAGGTGAACCGGTAGATGTAGTATACTTGGATTTTCAGAAGGCGTTTGACAAAGTTCCTCATGAGAGGCTTCTAGGAAAAGTAAAAAGTCATGGGGTAGGGGGTGATGTCCTTTCGTGGATTGCAAACTGGCTAAAAGACAGAAACAGAGAGTAGGATTAAATGGACAATTTTCTCAGTGGAAGGGTGTGGGCAGTGGAGTGCCTCAAGGATCTGTATTGGGATCCGTACTTTTCAATATATTTATAAATAATCTGGAAAGGGGGGTACTGTTGCAACTGTCCCTTCCCGATGGCTTCACTCCGCCTAGCTTTCTTTCTTTGCACGTCCTCTCGCTGTGGATGGATGCCTGGCTGCCGCGGCGTCTGCCTGCCATCCTCTCCGGCGTTCCCGGACCGGCTTGGGTGCTGCCTCCTGCCATGCTCCACTGGTACCTTAGGGCACGCGCGCCACACGGCCTTCACACTTATTTCCTACTTGGCGCGAACCTCAGGGGCGTCCCCCTGTGATGACATCACGCTGCCCGGATATTTAAAGCCTACAATGTTTGCTAGCCTTTGAGTTACCAAGGGGGATTCTTACAGATGGGATTCACTCTCCGTACCCAGCTACTCTGCCTCTCCAATCTTCCATTGGACTCTTAACGCTAACGGGGTACCCACTACTCAGGGGTCTCACTTGCTTTTCAGGTCGCTATCAGGAAACCGGTACTCGCTCCTCGAGGGCCTATGTTCCCTGACTCGCTGCCTGCTCCTACCTTCTCTTCTGCCTGGAAGGATTCGCTATCTTCAACACCAGTGAGTACTACCATCTTTACCTCAGAGCTGTTTTCCCTGGAACCAGGTACTCGTTCCTCGAGGGCCTGCCTCCGTTCCAGCCCTAGTGCCATCTCCTACGTGGAACCGCTGTGTGAGTACATTACCTTCAAGCCTCTCAGCTCTCAGGGATCAGGTACGCGCTCCTCGGGGGCCTGCTCTCCCTGTCCTGGGGTTCTCCATACTGGGGCTTTGTGCATATTCCACTGTACTCATTATTCTCAGTTCTTTCCACTACAGCACTGCTACCGGAGGAGTCGCTCTTCCAGCGCCTGAGGGATACTAGCCCAGCCTGGCTACCTCTACTGCTCACTACTGCCACCTCTGGTGGCTTCATCACATTGTCTAATAAAAGATCTATCTCTGTGTTTGTGTGCCTAAGCTGAGCCTGACCTGTGGCCCCTCACGGGACTTCCCCCCTTGGGCGGGGAAGTCCCGTTAGCGTTAAGGACTCTTAACGCTAACGGGGAAGTCCCCGTTAGCGTTAAGAGTCCTTGGGTCAGCCGCCAGTGTCCAAGGGTCCACCCAAACCTCACTAATTATAACAAAAACTAGCCCTCCTTTATGCTTCCACATTCTTTCAACTGTTGCCATGGCATTTTCTGACTCATCTGTGCTGTCTCCATGTGCAGTGCCTCCCTCTGGCCATTCTGCAGTGGTTGTGTTTGGGCACTCTCTCTCTCTGCGCTATCTGCAATGCCTCCCACTGGCTTCTCTGCATCACTTTCCATAGACCTATGACTGCTGCATTCAGCAGGCCAATCTGTGTGGCTTTCCCCAGGTCAGGCTCTAAAGCTCCACCATGTGCTCTCTGGCATCCCAGACTCACTCACTACATGTTCAATCACCTGGTATTCAGCCCCTTGGCTGTTTTCACCTTCCTCAGCTTCCAGGAGCCCTGCGCCCTTGATTCACTTCACTTCTGGCAGGCTACCTACCTGGAGAGACTAAAGAAAGAAGAAAGTCCCTTTAAGCAGAAACTCAGTCTTTCTATCATGGGGGACCCTGAATATTGTGTTTTCATCCACTGATTGTGGTCTTGATGAAGACAACCCTTCTAGGTGATCCAACATCATATCCTTCTCTTCCCTGGGAAGAAAATATAGATCTCTCACCTGCTTGGCCACCTTAAGATTGGAACCAGGTGTCTCATACTGAGAAGATCCCATTTCCAAAAGTCAAAAGTAGCGGGAAACTCTTGGGGGGGGGGGGAGCCTAAGAGCACCCAGGAATAAAGGATCCCCTTATAAATTACTACCTCTCATTGCTCATCAAAGGGCTGTAGAAGGTCATGCCCCAGAATTAAGGGTCACCAGCTTCACTATTCTGAAGAGTCTCCCTACTGAAGCATTATCCCCTTCTGAGGAGGCATTCCCATCCACTGGATTAGCAATCTCCTCCTCCTCTTGTCCAGCCAATTCCCTATGTCTGTTCCAGCCAGTGGAGTAAGAACATAAGAACATAAGAAATTGCCATGCTGGGTCAGACCAAGGGTCCCTCAAACCCAGCATCCTGTTTCCAACAGAGGCCAAACCAGGCCACAAGAACCTGGCAATTGCCCAAATACCAAGAAGATCCCATGTTACTGATGCAATTAATAGTAGTGGCTATTCCCTAAGTAAACTTGATTAATAGCAGTTAATGGACTTCTCCTCCAAGAACTTATCCAAACCTTTTTTAAACCCAGCAGTAACCATTCTCTGGCAACAAATTCTAGAGCTTAATTGTGCATTGAGTGAAAAAGAATTTTCTTCGATTAGTCTTAAATGTGCTACTTGCTAACTTCATGGAATACCCCCTAGTCCTTCTATTATCCGAAAGTGTAAATAACCGATTCACATCTACTCGTTCAAGACCTCTCATGATCTTAAAGACCTGTGTCATATCCCTCCTCAGCTGTCTCTTCTCCACGCTGAACAGCCCTAACCTCTTTCCTCATAGGGGAGCTGTTCCATCCCCTTTATCATTTTGGTTGCCCTTCTCTGTACCTTCTCCATCGCAACTATATCTTTTTTGAGATGCTGCGACCAGAACTGTACACAGTATTCAAGGTGTGGTCTCACCATGGAGCGAATCAGAGGCATTATGACATTTTCCGTTTTATTAACCATTCCCTTCCTAATAATTCCTAACATTCTGTTTGCTTTTTTTTACTGCTGCAGCACACTGAGCCGACGATTTTAAAGTATTATCCACTATTTATTTATTTATTTATTTATTTTTAATTTTTATATACCGATGTTCCTGTAAAGAATACATATCGCACCGGTTTACAAGGAACTGAACAGACGCCTCCAGGGCGGAAATACATTAAAACAGTCGCCTCAAGGCAGAATACATTAACACAAGTATACAGGAAAACTATTAAAAGAGAACTTTCATAAACTCAATTAAATGTAACTGTGAACCATAAATCAGGAACCATAAATCAGGAACATATGTACAGAGGTAGGTATATCGTCTGTCGCTTCACCAGATTTTAGCTCTCAGGGAAAGCTTGAGTGAATAGCCAAGTCTTTAGCTTCTTTTTGAATGTCGGAAGGCATGGTTCTTGGCGGAGGTCCGGTGGGAGCAGGTTCCAAAGATGGGGACCTGCAGTGGACAGAGCTCGTTTCCTCAATGAGGTTTTTGTTGGCTGGGTGTGAAGCATGTTCTGGTATGCACTTTTGATCGGTCTATTGGAGACGTGTTGCTGTAGTTGGAAGGATAGGTTGAGGGGGGAGATGTTGTGAAGAGCCTTGTGAATCATCATGAGGGATTTAAATTGTATCCTAAATTTTATGGGCAGCCAGTGAAGATTTTGGAGGATAGGGGTGATGTGATCCCATTTTTTGGTGTTAGTGAGAATTCTGGCTGTCGCGTTCTGGACCATCTGAAGTGGTTTGATGGTGTTGGCTGGCAGGCCCAGGAGGAGTGAGTTGCAATAGTCCAGTTTAGGGAGGATGATCGATTGTAGTACCAAGCGGAAGTCTTGGAAGTGTAGAAGAGGTTTTAATTTTTTTAAGACTTGCAATTTGAAGAAGCAGTCTTTGGTAGTATTGTTTATGAACTTGGTGAAGTTGAGTTGGTTGTCCAGAAGTACACCAAGATCTCTTACTTGTGGTGTGTGGTCGATTGATGTGAAGGAGAGTTGGGTGGAACTAGTTGGGTTGAATAGAGAGCACTTGTCTGGAGCTATTATGAGGATTTCAGTTTTGCTAGTATTTAGCACGAGGTTGAGGCTTGTTAGCATGTTTTTGATTTCCGAAAGGCAGCTGTTCCAGTAAGACCACGTTTTGTGGAGGGATTCCATTATCGGGATGAGGATCTGAATGTCATCCGCGTATAGGAAGTGTGTTAGCTTGAGGTTAGATAGTAGATGGCAGAGTGGAAGGAGATAAATATTGAATAGTGTTGGTGAAAGGGATGATCCTTGAGGTACCCCCAGCTTTGATCTGATAGGGAGTGATTCTTTGTTGTTAATCCTGACCTTGTATTGTCTGTTTTCAAGGAAAGATTTGAACCAGTTGAGCGCTGAACCTGTTATACCAATATCTGCTAGACGCTGAATGAGGCAGGTATGGTTCATAGTGTCGAACGCTGAGGAGAGGTCCAGTAAGACGAGAAGGAAAGGTTGACCATTTTCCAGGTTGATGAGGATGTTATCAGAAAGCAAGGCTAGTAGAGATTCAGTGTTCAGTGACTTTCGAAATCCGAATTGATTGGAGGTTAGAATGACATTCTCTTCTAGGAATTCGGATAGTTGTCTGTTTACTACCTTCTCCATGATTTTTGCAATCATTGGGAGGTTGGCAATTGGTCTGAAGTTAGCTGGGTCAGTGGGTGGAAGGTTAGGTTTTTTAAGGAGAGGCTTGAGAATAGCAAGCTTGAGTTGGTCAGGGACTTGACCTTGGGAGAGCGAGCAGTTTATGATGTCTGCTATCGGTTTAGCGATGATGTTAGGAATGGAGAACAGTAGATTGGATGGGATGTGGTCAAGTGGGTGGGATGAGGGCTTCATCTTCCTAAGGATGTTTTCAATTTCTAAGGCGGACGTCTGCTCAAGGGAAGCCATCGAAGCTGTAGTTGCTTTATATTGCATGTGGTTTGGGTGAGAGTGTTGTGTGCTGGTAGTGGGAGGGTAGTTCGGTTGAGGAGAGGGCACCTTGAGAGGAGCGAGGAGGGTGTCTATTTTTTTCTCAAAGTAGACCGCCAGTTCGTTGGCTTTGTTGGATGCTTGTGTGTCTGGTATAAGAGGGGTAGTTGGTTTAGTGAGGGCTGACACATAGGAAAACAGAGCTCTAGAGTCGAAGATAAAGTGGTGGATCTTTTTTGAGAAGAATTCTTTCTTGGTTATATTGATGATGTTTCTGTAAGAGTTTAGGCAAGATTTATAAGCCAAGAGGGTAATAGTGGACGGGTTTTTTCGCCACCTGTGTTCCTTACATCTTAGCTCTTGTTTGAGTGACTTCAACTCCGGCGTGAACCAGGGTTTCCTGTTGTCCTTTTCAGGATGGAGCAATTTCGTGGTCATGGGGCATACTTGATCAGCCACCCTATTGGTGATGTTGATCCATGAGGTAGTGGCAGTGTTGACGTCTGAGAGGTTTAGTTGAGCTAGTTCTTTGGATAAATGAGAGCTGAGGATTTCTCCAGTACAGGGTTTTCTGATGGCGACTGAGGTTGCATGTGTAGTTTGGGGAGGGTGTTCCATGATCTCTAGAGCCGTGGAGATGATTCGGTGGTCCGTCCAAGGGACCTGTAGGCATGATGGATTGTTAACGGACGATATTCCTTCATTTAAGAAAATGAGGTCTAACGTGTGACCTGCCTTGTGGGTGGGTTCGTTGACAATTTGCCTGAACCCCATGTGGCCGAGGGAGGAGAGTAGGGTTTCGCAGTTGGTGGAGCGAGGTAGGACGTCCACGTGCAGGTTGAAGTCTCCCATGAGGATCGCTGGTTTTCCTGCATTAAGATGTTTGGCGGCTAGTTCAATGATGGGGGATGGGTCTGCCTCGAGAATTCCTGGGGGAGCGTAAATCAATCCGATTAGAAGGTATTTTGATTTGAAGAGGGCAAATTCGAGGTTGGCTGTTGTAATTATGGCTTGTAGGGTCAGGCCTAATCCTTTTTTGGCAGCTAGGAGCAGCCCTCCTCCTCTTTTTTTGATCCTGGGAATAGAGAGTAGGTCATAAGCCTGGGTAGGTAGCTGATTTAGAAGTACTGTATCTGTAGTTTTTAACCAGGTTTCTGTGATAGCACAGATGTCTGGTTTAGTATCGTTTAGGAGGTCGTTGAGGATGTGTGATTTTTTAGAGATGGACTGAGCATTGAATAAAGTCAGTGAGAAAATTGCCAGGCCTAGTAGTTGTGTGCAAGGCGTTATAGAGATGGGGATGATCCTCTGTTGTCGGTTGCGTGAATGTGGGTAGGGCTTAGGGAGTCTCCTCAGACGGTTGTAGAAGATAGGAATGTTGAAGGATCGCATGTTGGCTACTGGAACTACGGGCAGTGCTGGTAGATCGAGTGGGGGCTCGAAAGGGAGGAGCCTGTGGCTATGATAGCTGGTGGAGCTCTGAGGCTTCTCAGAATGCTTGAACCACCAGGTTGTGGTAGAAGAGGGCAGAATAAGCAATAATGGAGGCGAAGCAAAAGTTGAGCCTTACTAGAGGCAGAGTCTCCACTTGGGTCTGCACGAAGGGGCGAGTAGCACTGTTGTGGTGGGGTAGTGTAGCGAAAGGAGGGCCTTTCGTCTGAATCCTCACAAAGGCTCACAAAGGAGCGCACTAAGGGGCAGGCCCCTTAGGTTGCGCTCCTTCGGGTGCGCGACGCCTGGTGCGCGACGCCCCAGGGAGCGTCTGCAATTTAAGGGCCTGAAAACAGTGCTGGGCTAGACGGCTGGGTTGGGGGTGGGAGCAGTATCACTCACCACGTGGTCCTGCTGCTTCTCTTTATTTTGCAGGTTTCTGAGCCCTCTTGTCCCTTTTTTTCTCTTAATTTCCCGGTTCACTGTTCACTGCTGGCTCACAGAAGGGAGGGGTGAGCGGGCTCTTGCCCCGACTGAGCTGTGCCGACCGCACGAGCCCCTGCAGTGGAGGAGGACAGAGACTGAGAAAGGATCCTGGTAGAAAGAGGGACGCCCAGGGAAGCGTCTGTAATTTAAACGCCTGAAAACAGTGCTGGGCTGGGGGTGGGAGCAGTATCACTCACCACGTGGTCCTGCTGCTTCTCTTTATTTTGCAGGTTTCTGAGCCCTCTTGTCCCTTTTTTTCTCTTAATTTCCCGGTTCACTGTTCACTGCTGGCTCACAGAAGGGAGGGGTGAGCGGGCTCTTGCCCCGACTGAGCTGTGCCGACCGCACGAGCCCCTGCAGTGGAGGAGGACAGAGACTGAGAAAGGATCCTGGTAGAAAGAGGGACGCCCAGGGAAGCGTCTGTATGATGATGCCTAGATCTTTTTCCTGGGTGGTAGTTCCTAATATGGAACCTAACAGCAAGGGTTATTTTTCCCTATGTGCAACACCTTGCACTTGTCCACAATAAATTTCATCTGCCATTTGGATGCCCAATCTTCCAGTCTTGCAAGGTTCCCCTGTAATATATCACAATCCGCTTATGATTTAACTACTCTGAATAATTTTGTATCATCAGCAAATTTGATAACCTCACTCATCGTATTCCTTTCTAGATCATTTATATATATATTGAAAAGCACCGGTCCAAGTACAGATCCCTGAGGCACTCCACTGTTTACCCTTTTCCACTGAGAAAATTGACCATTTAATCCTACTCTCTGTTTCCTATCTTTTAACCAGTTTGTAATCCACAAAAGGACATCGCCTCCTATCCCTTGACTTTTTAGTTTTTTTAGAAGCCTCTCATGAGGGACTTTGTCAAACGCCTTCTGAAAATCCAAATACACTACATCTACTGGTTCACTTTTATCCACATGTTTATTAACCCCTTCAAAAAAATGAAGCAGATTTGTTAGGCAAGACTTCCCTTGGGTAAATCCATGTTGACTGTGTTCCATTAAACCATGGAACCATTAAACCAGTATTCTAGCACCCCAAATGTTGCCAATGATAAGCTAAAGTTTATCCGTGCAGGGACACAGACAAGGGCTAGGAAGGGCTTGAGAAGAAATCCAAAAGGTGCTGCCCAAGCAGAACCAACCTGGAATTTTTTATTAGTAACAGGCTACAGCAATCTACAGCTTCACAAGCCTAATTTAGCCTTAAAAGACCCTCTAGGAATCTTCATTTGTATAGAGGAGAAAAGAACCATTTCTGCAGGCTGTTGCCTCCATTGCTCAGCTATCAGAGAAGGCAAGAGAGAGAAGCTGCAACATTGCATGTAAGGTTGCCTGCTGAAATAACTCAATGGAGAACTGGAAGATATGCAAGTTCTGCTCTGTCTGAGGAAAATATGTAGGACCCCCCTCCCCAAAACTTCCCTGTTCGACTATATCAGAGGGAAGAGGGGGTAAAGAGTCTGGCATGCTTATTATTTATTTTTGACAATATGAAAATACCCAATAGATAGCGTGAAATAATTGAATCAAAACATAATAAAAATATTGTCAATGAAGGGGAAGCACGCTGCCAGGTAGCCAGCGGCACCGTGAAGTAAGTACAATGACTGTCTGCATAGACGGACCTCTTTAAATGACTTAAAAACATTTTATAGTTGACTGCTTTACATGGCTTATATTGCAGTATATTCAGCAACCTTAACCCGCCAGTAAATTAACCGCACTTTTTCAAAAAAGTAAGTGTTCCGCCACTAACCACAGCCATTATTTATATTATAAGCTATATGCTGTTTTTAAAGGCTTTTGTCTCCCTTTGTTGCACAGATTAATCCACCTCAGTCTTCAGTTTAAAGCACCCTGAAGAAGGAGTAAAGAGACTCCGAAACATTGCAGTGTCGGAAGGATTCAGTATTGACTGCATTGTGGATAATATATTCAAAGGTAAGTGCATTACACATAGCTCCCATTTGGGGGAATACATAAATAACTGAGCATGACCCATGTTTAAAAAGCCCCAGTG
Organism: Rhinatrema bivittatum; assembly: GCF_901001135.1. Classification (NCBI taxonomy): domain Eukaryota; kingdom Metazoa; phylum Chordata; class Amphibia; order Gymnophiona; family Rhinatrematidae; genus Rhinatrema; species Rhinatrema bivittatum. The sequence goes on along the minus strand of NC_042619.1, from coordinate 335,886,490 downwards.
CTTGAAAAAAGCTTTCACATAAGCTACTTGTGGCAAAGGGCGCTGTATGACGGTCATTGTTCTTTTATTCACATAAATCCAGCATAAGCCTGTACACATAGCGGAATATTTTTATTATGCTTTTATTATTTATTTTTGGCATGAAGCAGCAAGAAAATGTCTGCTGATCTGGCCACAACAGTAGTGCCAACCAGGCCCTGTTTCATGTGCACTACAGCATAGGGCTCAAGGCTTGAGTTGGGGAACCTACCCAGTTTTGCTTTTGGCAGGGTGCTGACTCGCCACTGTTTGCACCCACCTGCCTAGTCACATGCCAGGGAGAATGCACCTCATGCTAAGCCAGCGTGACTTTCCTGCGGCACCATGCCTCCTTCATTTTACAGCCATACCAGAAACCAGCAGAGGGAGGGAGAGTGATCATCTCAGCCCCCCTTGTTTGAGCCCAAATCTGCCACAGTACCATAGGAGACTGGGAGGCAATCCAGGGAAAAGGCTGTGCTGTAAGCCTTTTTTTTTTAAACTACTACATCCCTGTTGCTCTCCTAGAATAGAGGGAGAGTGAGCAGCCAGTAGCTCCTGCTGCCTGATTCACCAAGGAGGCAAAGACATCCTGGACCACTCAGTGCTTGACCCAACAGTGAGGGAACTCAAATCCCAATTCCCAAGGGTGAAGGGAGAATCAGTCCCGCCAGGACCATAACTCAGTGTGCCCCCAAGACTCTGCCTACGCTCCACCGAGAACCAGGGCCTAAAGTCTTCCACACATCTGCATCATCTGCTGGAGACAGAGAAATAGTGAAGAACTGAAGGCAGGAAGAATGAAGTCAGTTTTTAACTTTTTTTCTCTGTCTCCATCTGCTGGCAGGTGGGATATAACCCATTTATTTGGACTAGTCTGGCATGGACGACAAGGAAATCTTATTGCTGGGAACTGAGAAGGAGCATTAGGGAATGGATTTTTCCATAAGGATCTGTTGAGTATATTTATTAATGGGCACAGGTGAAAGCCACACAAAACGGCTGACTTAGCAGAAGTTTGAAACTTGTGAGCAGTAACACCCATTGTCAAGGCTATCGTCAATGTATTCCTGTCTGTAGGAAACTAGCAGCCAGGGATACATTGTTAGACTATGATAGTTATCAGCCTCCCCCATTTTGAAGCAGGGATTTCCTTGCTCTCACTTTCTGAGGATTTCTCGAGTTGATATCAAGGGTCCATTGAAGAAGCAAGGAATGCTGACTAGATTTTATGATGAAGTATTACATGAACCTCAGAGGCAACAGCAGACAGACAATACAAAATATTGTAGGAATGCAAATTTGCTCTGATCATTTGTTTCCACCTATACACCCTTTTCTGGATGTTTGAGAATTGTTTAAAAAAAACAACAAAAAACCCCCCAAAACATTGGTCAGTGTTGCCTACAATTGCCAGAAGGGGTCTATTGAAAGCACACCTATGTTTTCATTTGAGATGAGTAACAAATATACTGGTACTTTCTAAAATTTCAATGAAAGCCTCATTCCAGCAATGGTTCCTCCAACTATTCCCTGGTTAATGAGAAAGTTTTCTGTTAATTTCTGTAAATAGCTGTTTACCTGGCAGACAGCTGAAGAGAGCCGTGACTGCATGGCATGCTAATGGAACTCTTTCAGCTCCAGCCCACGGGGTGTTACTGTTTAAGACATCGCTGCCATGAATCAGGAGCCACATTATCCGCTGCCTCCACCTGCTACCTGAACAAAACACTCCATTATTGCCAGTTCCTCAGCAATTTTAGGGAGCGTCACCTCCCCTCTTCTTTCTCTGCTTCTTCCATTATACCACCTGTAACTTTTTTTTGTGTGTGTAAGAACTCTTTATCTCATGAAGCAAAATCTATTTCTTTAAGCAAGGACTAAAGATAATCTATGCCTTATTTGCATCTGAATTCCAGCAAACAGTTCGCTCTGTTCTTTCTGTACTATGCACAAGGAAACTGTCCTCCACAGAATTTTGCACGATGCAGGCGTGGGGGTATGTTTATGTCTCTGCATCTCACGTGTGGGTGTGTGTGCATTTGCATGCTGGAGTGTGTGTTTGCGGCACTTTGTGTGTGTTGTTTGAATACTGGAGTTTGAATGTATCGTTCTGCATGTCTTCATTTGAGTCTATATGGTGCTGCATTCCATTCTGAATTTCTGTCTAGGTCTATATGTGGGGGTAAGTATCTATCTCATCGGGGGTTGGAAAAGTATCTGTATACATGCCTGGATGCTGGAATCTATGCCCATCTGTCCCTTTCTGCGTGTAGGAGAGGGTATCTATTTCAAACACATGTGTACCTGCTTCATGAACTCTGGGCATATGTGTGCCTTTCTGTCTATGTGTGCAGGGGTAGGTATCTATCTATCTCATGAGTGTGTATGTATTTCACTATGTGTGAGTGAGTGTCCTTGTGGTGAAGAGAGGAAGGAGGCAAGGGAAGGGGCAATTGCCTTGGGCCCCACATTTTAGGGGTCTCACTCCATTTTGCTAGCACCACCCCCTGGCAGCAAACTTCCCACCCCACAACCCAATGTGCAGTGCCAGGCCGCTGCCTCTTTTCTGAAGTGGCTCCAGGACCAAAAACAAAGGTCAAGGCTGTCTCCCTCTGATGCAGCCCATAAAGAATTGCTGCTCCTTACAAGCTGCAGCTGCTAAGGGCCAGGGAAGTAAGCAGCAGCAGTGCCTGCTTCATTCCCCTCTTCTTCCCCTTTCCCCCATGAAATCTTCAGAGTGCCCCCCCCCCCCCCCCGGATCACGAGATCCTCAGTCCCCATACTGGTTGATTTGCCTCAAGTCCCACATTCCCCTAGGGCCAGTCCCGAGTGCATACCTACTTCAAAAAAGGGCACAGAAGCTTATTTCTACTCTTTGGGGCTGCTCTAGCTAAAATTTTACATCCCATGCTTGACTCTCTACCCCATGGTGGATTCTTTTTATGGGGGGAAGCTCTCGCTTATGGCCCGGACCATGATGTTTTTCTTTCAGCATGTGTAGACAAGACAGTAGCTGCATCCCAAGGGGTGAAGATGTTGAGACAAACCAGACAGGACCAGGCTCTGGGTGTTAAAATAAAGTTTTTTGATTGGTAATAATCAAATTAAAGTCCGTTTGTCCTTTATGTTGAAGTTACATCTGACTGTAGGTACATGTGTATTTCTCTGTAGGTAGGTGTCCTTTGCTTCAGGCATCTGGATAGCGCTCCCATGATGATTTTAATTGCACAAAGCTCACACAGTGGCTAACCGGAAATCCAGAGGGGTCCCCAACTTCACTTCAAAAACAATCCTGACTCCATATCCTTCTTGGATACCTAGTGTGTGTGGAGATCCAATTGGGGTCTCCTGGTCTTGCTCTTTCATCCTTAGTTGTTGTTACTGGGGGTTTCACTGGGAGGAAAAGTCAAAAAGGGATCAGACTATACTAGAAATGCATCCCTGTGGGGAGGGATGAATCAGAAAAAAATCTTCCCACACTGCTCGAGTCCAAAAAGTACTTCTAAAGGTAAAACTGGATACATCTTCAGTCATCATTGTCTCCCTCAGCAGGATCTGTCACTGGTGCTTGCCTCACCTAGGGTTTAGAGTGGGCTTGTAGGTCCTCTGGATGAGAGCCCTTTTAGCCTCAAAAGGGAATCCGGCATAAAAATCTCTCTCTGTATTTAATATGACCCTCTGGCAGGGAGTGCATGATGAGGTATCACTTCTGGGGGGCCCCCATCAGAGAGAAAAAACAAAACATCTTTATTGTTCAGAGGCTCTCTAAAACTGATCCCTTGGAGTTCTAAAATGGCTGGGCTAAATAGGGTTCAGGCATCCAAGCACAGCCCTCCAGGTGGAAGGAGCTGATGAGGGATTGAAGGCTCATGATATTAAGCGTTTTCTACAGGTACCTAGCGACATCTAGTGGCCAAGCCGTAGGGGTGCCACATTATATAAATTATAACTGAAGCCTCCTTTCTCACCTATCGACAACCTATCATCGACAACGAACTCAACATGAAGAAACATATCAACTTAATAATAAAAGATGGATTATTCAAACTGCAGATACTCAAAAAAATCAAACCACTTCTCCACGCCCCAGACTACAGAACAGTTCTCCAAGCACTACTATTCTCCAAACTCAACTATTGTAACGCACTACTTCAGGGCCTCCCATCCAATTCTCTCAGGCCACTACAACTCCTCCAAAATGCAGCAGCAAGATCACTCTCAAACACCAAAAGATCTGAACACATCACACCAATCCTCAAAAACCTGCACTGGCTGCCCATCCCACACAGGATTCAATACAAAGTGCTAACCCTCATACACAAAACACTATACATTGAAAAATTTGACTGGCTAAGCCCGGCCCTACACTTTCAAACCACCCAGAAAGCACTCCGCTCCACCAACACCGGACTCATCCCAACCCCATCACCAAAAACGGCCCACCTAACCACAACAAGGAACCGAACTCTAACAGTGGCAGGCCCAACTCTCTGGAACAGCCTACCACCCCAACTTAGACTCAATCCCACAACCCAATCATTCAAAAAGAACCTTAAAACATGGCTCTTCAAAAAAGCATATCCAACAACCACCTACCTCCCAACACACAAAGATAAACACCCCCCCCCCACCATCACACACATCCTCCCCCCCTCTTCCCCCCCTCCCACAACACCCCCCACAGAACCACGTAATCACTTATTGCGGCAACCCCAACGACTCCTACTGTAAACCGGTGTGATATGTCCGATGAACATCGGTATAGAAAAACAAATAAATAAGTAAATAAAAATCTGTTCACTCTGCAACTCCTCATTACCTAACTTCTCTCGTCCCCTACACCCTTCCTTACGAAGTCTGCAAGCTGCTCTTATCTGTGCCCTTCTCCTCTGCTGCCAACTTCTGACTCCACACTTTTCGCTTTGCTGCACCATATGCCTGGAACAGACTTGCCGAATGGGTGCATCATTCTCCCTTTTTGGTGGTATTAAAATTCTTCTTGAAGCGACTTTTAAATCCTAACCACTTTTCTACAATAATTCCGCATCCCATAACCTAATTTGTCATGTATATTTGTTTTGACCCGATTGTAAGCTCCATGGAGCAGGGACTGTCTTTTATGTGGATCTGTACAGCGTTGTGTCTGTCTAGTAGCACTTTACAAATGATAAATAGTAGCCTTCTCTGGCTGTATAGACTAAGAAATCACACTGCCCACCAGATCCTTGGGTTTCTCGGTCCTAAGTCCCAAATCCTCAGGCAAATTGGCTCTGATTCTCTGGTGCTCAGACTTCTCTGCTCTGAAGCCTGTAACAATATGGAACTTTGGCATTTCAAGGCTTTTTGCTATGGAATGCCATTCTTCATGAATATTGCAAGGAGTCAAAAAGAGTCAAATTTCTTAAAGTTTAGAAAAATAATCAAGTTATGGTTATTTAACCAGGCTTTTAACTGTTAATAGTACTTTACATCTAAGAGACAGTACCACTGGATAGTCAAGAGGATCAGGGATTTTACTTATTTGTTTTTTTAATACTATCTAATGCTTTTTGTTATGGACGTTTATGGTGGTGTGTGTCACTAAGTGATGCGTTTTAATGTTTTGTATGTTTTTATCATTGATTTTTATGATTTTTGGAACTGATGTATTTTGTTTTACCTTTTAATCATAATTTGCTGTGACACACTGTATGAAAGGTGAAATAATCAAATATAATGAACTAAAACACCACCCTCAGGATCCTCAACTTGTCAAAAAATGTTTAAATCCAGCTACACTAACTTCCTTAACCACAACCTTGGGCAATGAATTCCTGAGCTTAATTGTTCATCGAGTGAAAAATAATTTTCTCCAGTTTGTTTTGTTCTGCTTATTAACTTCATGGAGTGTCCCCTAATCTTTGTATTTTTTGAAACAGTAAATAGCCACTCATGATTTTATAGACCTCTATCATATCCCCCCCTCAGTCATCTCTTCTCCAAGTTGAACAGCCCTAACTTCTTTAGCCTTTCCTCACAGGGGAGCCATTCCATCCCCTTTATCATTTGTCACCCTTTCCTGTACCTTTTCCAAAGCAACTATATCTTTCTTGATATGTGGCAACCAGAAATACTCCAAGTGTGGTCTCACCATGGAGCAATATAGAGGCATTATGACATTCTCCATTTTATTCTTCATTACTTTCTTAATAATTCCCACCACTGTTTACTTTTTTGACAGCTGCCGCACACTGAGCTGAGAATTTCAAAGTATTGTACACTATGATACCCTGATCCTTTTTCTAGGTGGTAACTCCTAATAGGCAACCTATCGTCATGTAACAAATTGTATCTAGCCCTACCCATCAAGCAGGCCATACCTTAGACCTGATATTCATTAATGACTCCATCAACGCCAATCTCCCCACCTGCTCCCCTGTACCCTGGTCAGATCACCACCTTATTCACACCACCCTCACCCTCCAACTAAACGCTTCACCCAAAATCTCCAATGGTAAAACTATACAGGTTTGCAAACCATGCTCTAAAGATGACCTTACCAATGCTCTCAATAAGGAATTGCACAACCTTGACCTATCGGACACTAACACTGCAATCACATCATGGAACTCACTCAACAATATTATTGCCAACAAAATATGCCCTCTACGCTCAAAGAAAATCAAGCACCCCAACTCAACAAAAAACCTTGGTATACTCTGGAACTAAAAATGCTTAAATGCACCCTTAGAAAACTAGAGAAAGACTGGCGTAATGACCCCTCTCTCACATGACGCAATATATACAGAGCAACCTTAAGCAAATACTGTGAACTTACCCACAATACAAAAAAGGACTACCATGCAAAAATAATTCACGATTTGCAGTATAATTCAAATGCGCTCTTTACATATGTAGCTGAATTGACAAAAATCAACAATACATCCAGTCCTGACAATGATGCCAGAAATAGAAGTGAAGAACTAGCCAAATTCTTTCATGAGAAAATAGCAAAAATCATGACACGTTTTCCAAGCAACATTCTCCCAACCAAAGCTATTCCACAAATCTCACATGCCACCTTCAATTCCTTTGAACTCACCAGCTCCCTAGAAATTGAAAATACCTTAAAAAAAATGAAACCTGCCACACACCCAAGTGACACCATACCTACAAAACTCCTCATGGCTATCCCAGAAATAATTGTATCCCCCATTGCTAACATCATCAATTGCTCCCTTACCTTTGGTGATGCTCCCACCACACTGAAACAAGCCATCATCAAACCTATATTAAAAAAAACCCAAAGCTGATCCTTCTAACCTAACCAATTACCGTCCCATCTCCAATCTACCTTTCCTAGCGAAAATTCTTGAAAAAATAGTAAACACGCAGCTAACTGATTATCTTGATAAACATGAAATTCTCTCATCCTCGCAATTTGGCTTCTGTAAGCATCTTAGCACTGAAACCCTTCTTATCTCACACACCAACACCAACCTCACCAGCCTTGACAAAGAATACTCCTATCTCATAGCCATGCTTGACATATCTGTGGCATTTGACACCATAAACCACAATATACTCCTTACCAGTCTCAGAGAAATAGGCATAGCTGATACCCCCCTTCGCTGGTTTGAATCCTACCTGCAAGGAAGACAATACAAAGTCAGCTTCGGGAACAAAGAGTCGCAATTATATAATATATGCCATGGAGTACCGCAAGGATCTGCCCTATCCTCTACACCAGTGGTTCTCAACCTTTTTTCTGTCGGGACACACCTGACAGATGGTTCTCACATGCGTGACACACTGACCCATGATAGTCATGGGGCTAGATGTAGAAGTACAGTTTGCATCCATGGGAACCCCCCCCGACCCACAATAATGGATGTAAAGCAGAATTATGACATTCCCCATACAACTCACCCTACAAAAAAGATATTCTGGTTCTGGTGTCATCTCAGTAACAGTAACTCAAACTCCTTCTACTTCCAGGCTCAATAGCTCTACTTATGAAAAGACAGCAGTTTACCACCAATGCATGTCCTCTAGAGAAAACACAACAAATAAGGCTGATAAAACGCTTACATGCTAGTAAAATATCTCATCTCGGTAGCAGACACAGAACCGACCTAACATACTCCCAGGATCTGTAGTAATGCACATAAACTAATCCGCACACAGTTACACCTGTATTATGGAATACATTCAAACAGGAGCAACCCTATCTATGAAAAGGCAACACTACAAATATTAAATCAGGCCCTAAAAACCAATACACCTCTTATTAGGAAAACAGAACTAGCAAGCAGCTATAGATCCCCACACAGAAATAATTGTAAAACTATACTAATAAGCAGAATAAATGTTTCAAAACAGCTATGAACAGAATAACATCCAACAATTAAAAACTCATAAAAACTATTAAAAATTCTCCAAACACCAATAAAATATTTCAAAAAAAGCAGACACATCACATAATATTAAATAATTAAAATGGCAATCAAGAAAAATAAACTTAAAAAGCCACCTTTACTTACCCCCTCCAGCAGCTCTCCTACTCCTCTTCCATGCAGGCCGTAGCACACAGCAGAAGCAGCAGTAGAGGCTAAGCTCTATACTCATGGTCCTCTTCCTTAGTGCCCATGTCTCTCACACACACACCATACCAGTCATGCCCCCATGACCAGTTTCTGTCTCTCACACACCAATCATCTCCCAAACAGTCTTTGACACACACACACAGTCACCTTCCTGAACAGTTTCTCTCATGCCATACACACACACAGGCTTCCCACTCCCGTGTCCTACTTACATATACGGGCTTCTCACTCTCATAATCACTTTCTCTGTCTCACACACACTCACCAGTCTCTCACTCCCATGCTTGTTCTCTCCACATGCACAGGCTTCTCATTCCCATAATCACTTTCTTTCTCTCACACACACATACACACACACAAACACACACCAGTCACCTGATCTCTCTCATGCATACACACACAGGCTTCCCACTCCCATGTTCTCTTTCAGATATACAGGCTTCCTACTCCCATGCATGTCTCACACACACACAGGTTTCTCACTCCCATGCTCACTCTTCACATGCACTGGTTTCTCATTCCCATAATCACTTTCTCTCTCTCTCTCACACACACACACACACACACACACACACACACACACACACACCAGTCACCTGATCTCTCACATGCATACACACACACACACACACACACAGGCTTCCCATTCCCTTGTTCTCTTTCAGATATACAGGCTTCCTACTCCCATGCATGTCTCACACACACACACAGGTTTCTCACTCCCATGCTCACTCTTCACATGCACAGGCTTCTCATTCCCATAATCACTTTCTTTCTCTCTCTCACATACACACAAACACACACCAGTCACCTGATCTCTCTCATGCATACACACACACACACAGGCTTCCCACTCTCATGTTCTCTTTCAGATATACAGGCTTCTCACTCCCATGCTGTGTCTCACACACACCCAGGTTTCTCACTCCCATGCTCACTCCCTTCACATGCACAGGCTTCTCATTCCCATAATCACTTTCTCTCTGTTACACACACATACATACACCAGTCTCTCTCTCATTTCCATGCTTGCTCTCTACTGCACAGGCTTCTCATTCTCTGAATCACATTTTTTCTCTCACATTCACACACACCAGTCTCTTTCTCTCACACACACAGTCACCTTACCAACCAGTCTCTCTCTCATGCATGCACACACACACACAGGCTTCCCACTCCCATGCTCTCTCTCTCACATAATTAGGCTTCTCACTCCCATGCTTTCTTTCACACACACCCCCACAACACCAGGCTTCTTACTCCCATGCTTTCTCACATACCCATGCTTTTTCTCTCTTTCACACACACACACACATCAGTCACATCCCTGACTGTCTCACACTCTCACATACACATCAGTCATCTCCTTGAGCAGTCACTTTCATTGTCTCTCACACACACATCAGCTCTCTGACCAGTTTCTCTCAATCACACACATGCTCTCAATCAAATACATTCTCTCACTTACACACTGGCTGGCTGGTTGCTTCTCTCTCTTTCTCTCACTCACTTCCTCTTCCCCCCCCCCCCCCCCCGAGCATAAATGGTAGCTGCAGCAGCCTCCTCCTCCAGCCCCCACAAGCCAAGAAAGTAGAATCTCATCGGCCGCGGGAGGCTCATGCTGCTGTCTCCTTTCTCGATTATCGGCCGCTTCAATTACTCGGGGGCCGATGCTGCAGCCGCCACTGCTACTTTATCACACAGCACGGCTCTTTCTCCTTCCTGCGCACCGCTTATCACTTCCTGTTCCGGGTCACGGGAGGGGGGGGCAGGCGCGGGAAGAAGAAAAGGCCAGCCACGGGTGCCACAGCTTCTTTTAGCACTGCTGACGTTCCCACTGGGCTTAAACGTGCTGATAGCCCAGCGGCAATGGCAGCAGGGAAGGAAGAGCAGCGGGAGAGATCGGGAGCACACGACACACCAGCTGGTGCTTGGCGACACACTGGTGTGTTGCGACACACCGGTTGAGAAGCGCTGCTCTACACTATTTAATATATACATCCTCCCCCTCTGTCACCTCCTGTCAGAACTTGACATCATGCACTTCATCTGTGCAGATGATGTTCAAATCGTCATCCCCATTACTGACTTGCTTAACAATGCCCTCAAAACATGGGACACAGCCCTTACAAACATTAGTGCGCACTCCTTACCAGCATTAACCTGGCTATCAATCCCGACAAAATGGAAATCATGATAATCTCCCCCAATAAAAGCAACAGCACGGAAGCTTCTGCACACACACTACTCCCCAAAGTCACCTCTACGCAAAATGTAAAAAACCTTGGAGTCACAATTGACAACCATCTTAACTTTAAACAACACATCAACAACACTATAAAAGACGGATACTTTAAACTGCATACTCTAAAAAAACTAAAACCGCTTCTATATCAATGTGACTTCCGTACAGTACTGCAAGCCCTCATATTTGCTAAAATTGACTACTGTAACGCCCTCCTGTTAGGCCTACCCAAAACCACCATCCTACCATAACAAATGTTGCAAAATGCAGCTGCGCGCATCCTCACTAACACACGTAGGTCAGATCATATCACACCCATACTCAAAGATTTGCATTGGCTGCCCGTTGCTCAAAGAATCACATACAAAGTATTATCTTTAATACATAAGACCCTACACACCAAAAATATGACCTGGCTCAATAATGCCATACATTTCCGCAAGCACTCCAGAAGCCCTAGAGCACAACATGCTGCCACACTTCACACACCATCTCACAAAGCAGCCATACTCGACGCAACTAGAAAACGTGCCATTGCTATGGCCAGACCCTCTTGCTGGAACAATATGCCACCTGACCTTCGTCAGGAATTATGCCCGAAAAAATTCAAACAAAACCTCAAAACATGGCTTTTCTTAAAAGCCTTTGCATAAAGTATACTTTATCGTATTTCTTAGTTTCCTTCCTCCCCAAACCGCAACTTTCTTCTGTACTCTTTTTCTGCAATCCCTGCCCCTACTGTTATTTTTCTCCCCGCCCTTTTCAATTTTCCTCATTATTCCTCCTCACCTCTACGGCACTTTCCTTCCTATAAATGTTCTTTCCTACAGAGAAGTTATTCCTCTGACATGTTTATTTTTTCATGTCGTTCCATGCCCCCTTTATGTATTTACCCCCCGACCAAGTTCTTTAATGTATATATTATACGTCTGCGTTCTCTTAAGTGCATCCAATAATATCCCTGTAAATGCTTCCTTTGTACAATTTTCAACATTTTTGTTCCCTCTAACCTTATTTAATCAATGTAACCAATTACTTAATACTAGCTTAGTTTACTTATTTAACCTCCAGCATGTTTGGCATTTAATCTATGTTACTCTATCTTTCTCCTAAGTTGATTATTATTTGTAAAGCACTGCCGCTATTCGCTATGTTTTCTTAGCGCTGCTGCAAAATATTGTTGATGTAAACCGATGTGATGTTACTAAACGAATGTCGGTATATAAAAACTTCAAATAAATAAATAAATAACTATAGTGTGGGTTACTTTCACTAGGTGCATCAGTTTACATTTGTCCCCAATAAATTTCATCTGCTCTTTAAATGCCCAGTCTTCCAGTCTCACCAGGTCCTCCTAAGTTTTTCACAATCTGCTTGTGATTTAACAACTCAGAATAATTTTATGTCATCTGCAAATTTGATCACCTCACTCATTCCCCTTTCCAGATCATTTATAAATATATTAAAAAGCACTGGTCCCAGTACAGATCCCTGAGGCATTCCACTGTTTACTTTCTCCATGGAGAAAACTGTCCATTTAATCCTATTCTAATTCCGGACTTTTAACCAGTTTGCAATCCATGAAAGGACATCGCCTCCTATCCCGTGACTTTTTAATTTTCTCAGGAGTCTTTCATGGGGCAGTTTATCAAATGCCTTCTGAAAATCCAAATACACTACATCCACTGGCTCACTGTTATTCACGTTTATTAATCGCTTCAAAACAATGTAGCCGATTGGTGAGGAAAGATTTCCTTTGTGTACATCCATGCTGGCTGTGTTCCATTAAACCATGTCTTTCTGTTATAGTTTAATGATGTTTCCTGACACTGAAGTCAGACTGGTCAGATTATAGTTTCTAGGATCACCTCTGAAGCCCTTTTTAAAGGTCATGGTTATATTAGCAGCCCTCCAGTATTCATGTACAATAGACTATTTTATTGATAGGTTACAAATTATTAGTAATAGATCTGCTATTTCATTTTTTAGTTATTTCAGCACTCCGGGGTGTATACTATCTGGTTCGGGCGATTTCCTACACTTTGGTATATCAATCTGTCTTAATACATCTTCCAGCTTCTTTCTACTCATGTTTCTTTTTATCCTACTTTCAAATATTTACCACCAGACACTTCCATTCCCTCCTCCTTCCTGTTGGACTCACGGAGGAGAACGTGGACCCTTTGCCCGAGGATGAGTTGGTGCTACCTGGGAGGGTGAACCCTCCCAGGTGAGGTCGGACTGATGCAGGGGCTGACTGGAGCTTCACCAATACCAGTCTTGTTCCCCACGGGTTGAGCCTTTGGGTGTGTAGGACCGGCTGGTCTTAGGGGGGCCACTGCAGAGATGGAGGATACACAGTTGGAAGGACGTCTGAAGTCAGTCCAGGATCAGAGGCCAGAGAGTTGTCAAAAGCCAGTCCGAGGTCGGAGCCAGAAGAATCACCATAAGTCAGTCTAAGGTCCAAGCCAGAAGAATCACCGTAAGCCAGTCCGAAGTTGAAACCAGAAGACTCACCGAAAGGACCAAGGAAGGAGATTGGAGCAGGAACAAGGCTTGGAAGGCAGGAACAAGGCTTGGAAGGCAGGAACAAGGCTCGGAAGGCAGGAAAACACTCACACAACTCAGAAGACTCCACAAGGGAAGCAGACTCATTGCCAAGTCGTCGGATGTCCAGAGAAGCCTTCCTTAAATACTTGGTGAAGCTTGACGTCAGCTGGGGGCCGGCCCAGGGTTTCCCGCCGCCACCCCTTTAAGAGGCGGAGCCTTGGCACGCGCCTGAGCTAGGGAAGGCCCAGGGAGATTGGGGCAGGCGGCGTCCCTGGTTCTCCTGTGTGTAGGAAGGCTTGAGGAGCGACGGGAGCGGTTTGCTGCCATGGCCATCCTGGAGTCGGCGGGGTACCACAGTTTTCCCCGGAGGTACAGAGATGGTGGTGGCAAGTAGCACCTGAGCTGGGTCGATGATATAGCGTTGAGGTTCTGGAGTGTCATCGGGAATGAAAGAGCGAGATAGAGCATCAGCCTTGACATTTTTGGTTGCGGGGCGGGATCGGAGCATGAAATTGAATCGTGAGAAGAAGAGAGCCCATCGGGCCTGTCGTGGGTTTAATCATTGGGCATGATGTAAATATTGCAGATCCTTGTGATCTGAGAACACAATGATGCAATGCTGTGCCCCTTCCAGCCAGGGGCACCATTCTTCGAAGGCAAGCTTGATGGCCAGCAATTCCTTATCTCCGATCCCATAGTTCTTTTCAGCTGATGAGAATCGTTTGGACAGGAAGGAACAGGGATGGAGCATGCCAGTGGGAGAATGTTGGCTTAGGATCGCTCCCATCCCTTCAGACGAGGCATCCATCTCTACAATGAAGGGTTTCTGGGGGTCAGGATGCTGAAGACAGGGTCTCTTGATGAAGGCTGCTTTCAAGGACTGAAAAGCCGTCAGAGGTTCCGGGGTCCACTGTTTGGGATTGGCTCCCTTTCTGTTCAGGGCCGTATGGGGTGCGGCTAAGCTAGCATAATTGTGTATGAAACTCCGATAGTAGTTAGCGAAACCAAGGAACCTCTGTAGGGGTTTGAGACCCACTGGTTGTGGCCAAAGCTGGATACTGGCAAACTTCTCTGGGTCCATGGAAAAACCTTGCCTGGAATCAATGTAACCCAAAAAAGGCAAGCTCTCTTGTTCGAAGATGCATTTCTCCAGTTTTGCAAAGAGTTGATGGTCTCTAAGTCGTTGGAGCACCAGAGTGATGTCATGGCTATGGGTGGTGAGGTCTCGGGAAAAGATTAAGATATCGTCGAGGTAGATGACAACACACTGATAGAGCCTATCTTGAAACACCTCATTCATCATGTTTTGGAATACCATGGGTGCATTGCAGAGGCCGAAGAGCATGACACGGTACTCATAGTGCCCGTCGAGGGTGTTGAAGGCGGTTTTCCATTCGTTGCCACTCCGGATGCGTATCAAGTTATATGCTCCTCAAAGGTCTAGCTTAGAAAAGATGTGGGCCCCTTGAAGCCGATTGAAGAGTTCAGAGATGAGGGGTAATGGGTAGCGGTCCTTTCGGGTTATGGCGTTTAGCCTGCAGTAGTCAATGCATGGGCAAAGCCCCCCATCCTTCTTAGCCACAAAGAAGAATCCTGCCCCTGCTGGAGAGTTGGAAGGATGGATGAAGCCTTTGTCCAGGTTCTCCCAAACATAGTCCGACATGGCTTTAGGCTCTGCTTGAGACAAGGAATAGACTCGGCCTCGGGGAGGTTCAGTACCGGGGAATAAATTTATTGCGCAGTCATACTGACGATGGGGTGGCAGGGCATCCGCGCCTTCTTTGGAGAAGACATAGAGGTAGGAGGCATATTGAGCCGGAAGTCCCGGGGGAAGGAGAGTGGTTATCAGGCATGACTGATGAAGGGTTGGCTTGAGAGCTGTAAGGTTGTCCAATCGAACTGAGGAGAATGTCTTTGGAGCCAGGGAAGACCCAAGACGATAGGATGGATTGCCTTTTCTATGATGTGAAACGTCAGGGTCTCCTCATGCAGAGCGCCGTCTGAAGTTTGACTGGGGTGGTGACCTGGGAGACGCGTCCCGGCGGGGATTCTCTTTGGATGGATGACAGGATGAGTGGAACTAGAGCGGAGAAGGAGGGAATCTGGAGGTGCGTGACCAGCTGTCGCATAATGACATTTCCTCCGGCCCCAGAGTCCATTAGGGCCAGCGTATGGAAGTCTTTGTCCTCCATCCAGATGGTTACAGGAAACGTAAGCGAGGGTGCAAGATGCATCAGGCCCAGGAGGAGTCGCTCTCTACCGCCTAGGTAGATGCACCGGGCATGAAGATAAGATGTGTCCAGCCTCTCCACAATAGAGGCACAGCCCCGAACGAAGACGTCGACGGAGTTCCTCTGGAGCCAGCTTGCCTCGGTCCAACTGCATGGGTTCCTCCAGGGGAAATTAGGGCGGAGCGGCCCACTCAGGTGAAGGCGAGGGCCTCGGATGCAGAAGGTTGGAGGAGGCCTTCCTGGAGGTCTGCTGCTCTCGGGACCGCTTCTGGAGGCGATGGTCGATACGACTGGTCAATTCGATGAGGCTATTGAGGGACATTGAGAGTTCCCGAGCCACCAATTCTTGGAGGGTCCTTTAAGACCCTCCAAAAAGATGGAGCATAGGCAATCCTCACTCCAGTGGAGCTCTGTGGCCAAAGTCTGGAATTCAATCACATAATCGCCCAGGGGTTGGGAACCCTGGCGTAGATGTAGGAGCAAGGCACTGGATGTGGCCTGTCGCCCAGTGTCCTCGAAGGCATTGAGGAACTGGGCTAGGAAGCCAGATAGGTCCCGGAGTATGGGAGCTGCTCTTTCCCAGAGTGGAGAGGCCCATGCCAGAGCCTTACTGTCTAGCAAGGAAAGGATAGAAACATAGAAACATAGAATCACAGCAGAAGAAATCCAAACAGCCCATCCAGTCTGCCCAGCAAGCTTTCACAATTTTTTTTTTCCTCATATTTATCTGATACTCTTGGCCCTTATTAGTAACTTTTTGGTTCTAGTTACCTTCCACCCCCGCCACTGATGTAGAGAGCAGTGCTGGAGCTGCATCTAAGTGAAGTATCTAGCTTAATTGGTTAGTGGTAGTAACTGCTGCAATAAGCAATCTACTCCCCATGCTTATTTGTTTACCCAGCCTGTGCCATTCAGTCCTTGTTGGTTGTTGTCTGAATATAATTCCTCTTTTCTTTATTCCCCCTGCCGCTGAAGCAGTGAGTTGCGCTGGATATGTATTCCAAGTGAAGTATCAGGCTTAATTGATTCGGGGTAGTAACCACCGTAATAAGCAAGCTACACTCATAATTATTTGTTTACCCAGACTATGTAATTCAGTCCTTGTTGGTTGTTGCCTGAATATAAATCCTCTTTTCCTCTTTCCCCCCTGCCGTTGAAGCAGAGAGCTATGCTGGATATGCATTGAAAGTGAAGTATCAGACTTATTTGGTTTGGGGTAATAACCGCCGCAACAAGCAAGCTACTCCCCGTTTTTTTTGTGAATGCAAATCCTTTTTACACATTTCCTTTTGCCATTGAAGCATAGAGCAATACTGGAGTCGCATTGACAGTGAGTATGTTTATTGAATAAGGGTATTAATCTCCAGGTAATAGCTGTCATTCCCGCAAGCTATCCCCATGCCTCTTCTCTTCATTCACATCCTCTAGACTTTATGGATCCACAGTATTTATCCCATGCCCCTTTGAAGTCCTTCACAGTTTTGGTCTTCACCACTTCCTGCGGAAGGGCGTTCCAGGCATCCACCACCCTCTCCGTGAAGAAATACTTCCTGACATTGGTTCTGAGTCTTCCTCCCTGGAGTTTCAAATTGTGACCCCTGGTTCTGCTGAATTTTTTCCAATGGAAAAGGTTTGTCATTGTCTTTAGATCATTAAAACCTTTCAAGTATCTGAAAGTCTGTATCATATCACCTCTGCTCCTCCTTTCCTCCAGGGTGTACATATTTAGATTCTTCAATCTCTCCTCATAAGTCATTCGATGAAGACCCTCCACCTTTTTGGTCGCCCTTCTCTGGACCACTTCCATCCTGTCTCTGTCCCTTCAAAGATACAGTCTCCAGAACTGAGCACAGTACTCCAGGTGAGGCCTCACCAAGGACCTGTATAAGGGGATATCCCAAACCAGTACGAAATTGGCTTTTTCAAATCTAAGTCACTCCAACTGTGTCTCATTTACACCCCCCCAGGTCTTCTAGAGAAAGATTCATCCCCCCTTATTGAATTCTTTGCAAATTCCCTATCCCCTGACGTACCCACGATTCTCCTAGGAGACTTTAACTTACATGTGGATACCTCCCCGCAATCCCCGGCCTGCGAAGCATTCATTTCCTCCCTTGAAGCTATGGGTTTCCAACAAATTGTTAACTCTCCCACACACAAAGCTGGCCACACCCTAGATCTGATTTTTATCAACTCCCCCATCAACATAAGCAATCCCCCCTCATGCATGGCAGTACCCTGGTCTGATCACTCCCTGATTCAGACTAAACTCACTCTTCCACAAATTTCCCCTACCGTGCCCCGTCAGCCCATATCTTTCAAATATCGTAAAACCTGTACTGTAGATACTATTACACAAGCATGCTCGGACATAGACAATCAAATTGACCTCTCGTCCCCAGATAACGCCTTCTCCACCTGGGTCAATCTTACCCTTAACATTGCCAATAAACATTGCCCACTAATAACGAAAACCGTCAACCCTGAACCGTAGAAATAGAAAACCCTGGTACACACCTGACCTCAGAAATCTTAAAACTCAGCTCAGAGCTGCTGAAAGGTCTTGGCGCAAACACCAATCCCCCACAACTAAAACAATCTATTACCAACGCATGCACGAATATAGAAATTCCATCCTCCAAACTAAACGTGAATACTACGCCAGAAAAATACATGGTCTGCAACATAACCCCAAGGCCCTCTTCTCTATGGTTGCTGACCTGACCTCTCCCTCTCACACACAACAGCCAGAAAATTCCTCTAAAAATCGTTGCAACGAGTTAGCACATTTCTTTAAAAATAAGGTCTCCTCCATCACAGCACACTTTTCTCACAATAACTACAATATCATTCTTCCTATTCTTAGCTCTTCAGCTTCCCTCTCCTCTTTTGACTCCTCTTCCTCCCTGGAAATAGAGAACATCCTAAAAAAAATGAAACCCTCATCACATCCCTCTGAAACTATCCCTACCAAACTTCTACTATCTATACCCAAAGTGATCGCCAAACCACTATCGAATATTCTTAACTGCTCTCTAGAGCATGGCACAGTCCCTAATTTTCTCAAACAAGCAGTAGTGAAACCGCTACTCAAAAAACCCAATCTTGACCCCACCACATTGTCTAATTACAGACCTGTTTCCAACCTACCCCTCCTAGCTAAAGTCCTTGAAAAACTAGTTAACTCTCGTCTTTCCGATCACCTTGAACAAAACAATATTCTCCCGTCCACCCAACATGGTTTCAGGAAGCATTTAAGTACTGAAACGTTACTGCTCTCCCTCTACGACACACTCATCAGAGGAACTGACTCCGGATCCTCTTATCTGGTTGCCATGCTTGACATCTCCGCTGCGTTTGACACTGTCAATCACGATGTTCTCCTCAACATCCTCAGGAATATTGGGATCACTGGTAATGCTCTCGCCTGGATACAATCGTATCTCCAAAATCGCTTTTTTACTGTCTTAGTGGATAACAACGAATCTGACCCCATCAGTCTCCCCCAAGGTGTGCCCCAAGGCTCTTCCCTCTCCTCTACGCTCTTTAATATATACATGCTTTCCCTCACCACTCTTCTCACCAACCTTCACATCAAGCATTTCATTTATGCTGACGATGTGCAAATCATTTCCCCCTTTTCTGACTCCCTCCAAACTGCTCTACAAAACTGGGAATCCTGCCTTTCCTCCATCAACCAACTCCTCACAGACATGCACCTGGCTCTAAATCCCAACAAGACTGAGCTATTAATCATCTCTAATAAGCAGCCGCTTCCAGCCATCCCACCTGCATACGCATCTACCACCTTCCCCGCGCACATTCGCAATTTAGGTGTCCTCATTGACAATCATCTTACTTTTAAACCATTCATTAAATCTATCTTAAAGGAATGCTATTTTAAGCTGCAAATGATAAAAAAACTCAGACCCCTGCTACACTTTTCTGACTTCCGTACAGTACTTCAGGCTATTATTCTGTCTAAAATAGACTACTGTAATGCACTCCTCCTTGGCATCCCCGCAACACACACCAAACCGTTACAACTATTACAAAACGCCGCCGCTCGTATACTGTCAAACTCTAAAAAAAGAGACCATATCACTCCCACACTTATCGAACTACATTGGCTCCCAATACACTCACGAATACTTTATAAAGCACTCTCCCTCATCCATAAAAGTCTGTTAAACTCAAACCTCAATTGGATCAACCCCCCACTCCTCCCCCGCACCTCCAATAGACCCACCCGCCCAGCCCTCCAAGGAACCCTACGTGCCCAATCCATCAAACCATTCAAACTATCCTTCACTATAAGCAGAGCTTTTTCACTCGCCGGCCCCACCATATGGAACTCCTTGCCTCATGATATACGCATGGAGACCTCCACTCCTAAATTAAAAAAAAAACTGAAAACCTGGCTTTTCCAACAAGCCTACCCCATGACACCTCCCCCTACATAAAAATTCCTCTGTGAATCTTCCACCGATTTCTGACTAGGAATGCTTTATGACCGATGATTCTTGTACATTGTTATTTACGTTATAGTTGTTGTATTTATTTATTGATTTTGTTATGCCTTTTCAGTATTATCCACTCTTCCTGTTAATTGTATTCTTCGGTTACTTGTAAGGGCTCCGCCCAAAAGTTTTTGTTTTTTGTGAACCGATACGATGTACGAACGGCTATCGGTATAGAAGAGACTTTAAATAAATAAATAAATAAATAAATAAATAATCACTTCCCTTTTCTTACTCGATATTCCTCTATGCAGCCCAGCATTCTTCTGGCTTTAGCTATCGCCTTGTCACATTGTTTCGCTGACTTCAGATCATTAGACACTATCACCCCAAGGATGTAAGTGGTTTTAGTAAGATCATCAGGGAATAGAGCCGACTGCAACGTAAAGTGCATGCTGCACTGGTTCAGGAATCCTCGACAGGAGGCAGGATTCCCGGAGAAGCGTGGTGAAGCCGGAAGGGGAAGGACCGACCAATTTGCTGGCTTAGCCACCACAACTCCTGGTGCAGTGGAAGTCGAAAGAGATGCTAGAATTGAAGACTCCAAGCACGCGTCAAGCCATTCCACTGCGGATGCCAAAGTCTCCAATGCCCGTTGTTGCTTGAGGATTTTCTGGGCAAGACCGGGAACTGCCTGTATTGCGGGGACCTCTGCCGGGTCCATGGACTTGGCAATCTGTTGGAATCATGGAGGAGAACGTGGACCCTTTGCCCGAGGAGGAGTTGGCGCTACCTGGGAGGGTGAACCCACGCAGGTCCCTACCATTGGGAGTTGAGGTCGGAGTAACGCAGGGGCTGACTGAGCTTCACCAATACCAGCCCTGTTCCCCGCGGGTTGAGCCTTTGGGTGCGTAGGGATGGCTGGTCTTAGGTGGGCCCCTGCGGAGATGAAGGATACACAGTCGAAAGGGTTGTCTGAAGTCAGTCCAGGATCAGAGGCTGGAGAGTCGTTGAAAGCCAGTCCAAGGTCGGAGCCAGAAGAATCACCGTAAGCCAGTCCGAGGTCGAAGCCAGAAGAATCACCGAAAGGACCAAAGAAGGAGGTTGGAGCAAAAACAAGGCTTGGAAGGCGGGAACAAGGTTCGGAAGGAAGGAACAAGGTTCGGAAGGCAGGAACACACTCACGCAACTCAGAAGACTCCACAAGGGAAGCAGACTCGTTGCCAAGTCGTCAGATGTCCAGAGAAGCCTTCCTTCAATACTTGGTGAAGCTTGATGACAGCTGGGGGCTGGCCCAGGATTTCCCGCCGTGTCCCCTTTAAGAGGTGGAGCCTCAGCACGCGCGCAAGCTAAGGAAGGTCCGGGGAGATCAGGGCCGGCAGCGTCCCTGCTCCTCCTATGCGCAGGAAGGCCTGAGGAGCGACAGGACTGGACTGCTGCTGTGGCGCGGCATGCTGAGGAGGCCTGAGCGACTAGAACGCGGGTGAGTGACGGCGCCCGCGGCCCGTTAGTACTGGCGGCACTAACAATTCCTATACTCCTTTCACCATCCTTTTGCACATGTTCCTCCCTATACACACCTTGCCCTCTTCTGCTTACACATTCATCTTTCTCTTTGCTCACACTGCTCTCCCCATGCTCTTCCCTCACACAAACACCTTTCCTCATCTTGCTTCTCCTACACCTCTTCATTTCATTTCTCCTCCACTCCTTCCTGTAATACTCATCTCTTGCTCTGCACCAACTCTTCTTCCTCTTCTTTCACCCACCACTCTTCCTCATTTTACCTCTGTTACTTTCTCTTCTCATTCCGCATGACACTCTTCTTTTCTAATCTCCTAACCTACCACTGCTTCATTTTTATTCTTTACATAAGAACATAAGAACATGCCATTCTGGGCCAGACCAAGGATCCATCAAGCCCAGCATCCTGTTTCCAACAGTGGCCAATCCAGGCCATAAGAACCTGGCAAGTACCCAAAAACTAAGCCTATTCCATGTTACCATTGCTAGTAATAGCAGTTGCTATTTTCTAAGTCAACTTAATTAATAGCAGGTAATGGACTTCTCCTAAGAACCTATCCAATCCTTTTTTAAACACAGCTATACTAACTGCACTAACCACATCCTCAGGCAATAAATTTCAGAGTTTAATTGTGCGTTGAGTAAAAAAGAACTTTCTCTGATTAATTTTAAATGTGCCACATGCTAACTTCATGGAGTGCCCCCTAGTCTTTCTATTATCCGAAAGAGTAAATAACCGATTCACATCTACCCGTTCTAAACCTCTCATGATTTTAAACACCTCTATCAAAACCCCCTCAGCCGTCTCTTCTCCAAGCTGAAAAGTCCTAACCTCTTTAGTCTTTCCTCATAGGGGAGCTGTTCCATTCCCCTTATCATTTTGGTAGCCCTTCTCTGTAACTTCTCCATCGCAATTATATCTTTTTTGAGATGCGGCGACCAGAATTGTACACAATATTCAAGGTGCGGTCTTACCATGGAGCGATATAGAGGCATTATGACATTTTCCGTTTTATTCACCATTCCCTTTCTAGTAATTCCCAACATTCTGTTTGCTTTTTTGACTGCCGCAGCACACTGAACCAACGATTTCAATGTGTTATCCACTATGATGCCTAGATCTCTTTCTTGGATTGTAGCACCTAATATGGAACCTAACATTGTGTAACTATAGCATGGGTTATTTTTCCCTATATGCATCACCTTGCACTTATCCACATTAAATTTCATCTGCCATTTTGATGCCCAATTTTCCAGTCTCACATGGTCTTCCTGCAATTTATCACAATCTGCTTGTGATTTAACTACTCTGAACAATTTTGTATCATCTGCAAATTTGATTATTTCACTTGTCGTATTTCTTTCCAGATCATTTATTGAATATATATTGAAAAGTAAGGGTCCCAATATAGATCCCTGAGGCAATCCACTGCCCACTCCCTTCCACTGAGAAAATTGTCCATTTAAGCCTACTCTCTGTTTCCTGTCTTTTAGCCAGTTTGCAATCCACGAAAGGACATCGCCACCTATCCCATGACTTTCTACTTTTCCTAGAAGCCTCTCATGAGGAACTTTGTCAAACGTCTTCTGAAAATCCAAGTATACTACATCTACTGGTTTACCTTTATCCACATGTTTATTAACTCCTTCCAAAAAGTGAAGCAGATTTGTTAGGCAAGACTTGCCTTGGGTAAAGCCATGCTGACTTTGTTCCATTAAACCATGTCTTTCTATATGTTCTGTGATTTTGATGTTTAGAACATTTTCCACTATTTTTCCTGGCACTGAAGTCAGGCTAACTGGTCTGTAGTTTCCCGGTTCGCCCCTGGAGCCCTTTTTAAATATTGGGGTTACATTAGCTATCCTCCAGTCTTCAGGGAAAATGGATGCTTTTAATGATAGGTTACAAATTTGTACTAATAGGTCTGAAATTTCATTTTTCAGTTCCTTCAGATCTCTGTGGTGTATACCATCCGGTCCAGGTGATTCAGAACTCTGGGGAGTATACCATCCGGTTCAGGTGACTTACTACTCTTCAGTTTGTCAATCAGGTCTACCAAATCTTGTAGGTTCACCGTGATTTGATTCAGACCATCTGAATCATTACCAATGAAAACCTTCTCCAGTACAGGTACCTCCCCAACATCTTCTTCAGTAAACACCGAAGCAAAGAAATCATTTAATCTTTCCGCGATGGCCTTATCTTCTCTAAGTGCCCCTTTAACCCCTCGATCATCTAACGGTCCAACTGACTCCCTCACAGGCTTTCTGCTTCGGATATATTTAAAAACGTTTTTACTGTTAGTTTTTGCCTGTACGGCCAACTTCTTTTCAAATTCTCTCTTAGCCTGTCTTATCAATGTCTTACATTTAACTTGCGAACGTTTATGCATTATCCTATTTTCTTCTGTTGGATCCTTCTGCCAATTTTTGAATGAAGATCTTTTGGCTAAAATAGCTTCTTTTACCTCCCCTTTTAACCATGCCGGTAATTGTTTTGCCTTCTTTCCACCTTTCTTAATGTGTGGAATACATCTGGACTGTGCTTCTAGAATGGTATTATTTAACAATGACCATGCCTCTTGCACTCTTTTTACTTTTGTAGCTGCTCCTTTCAGTTTTTTTCTAACAATTTTTCTCATTTTATCAGTTTCCCTTTTGAAAGTTTAGCACGAGAGCCTTGGATTTGCATACTGTTCCTCTTCCAGTCATTAATTCAAATTTGATCATATTATGATCACCATTGCAAAGCGGCCCCACCACCGTTACCTCTCTCACCAAATCCTGTGTTCCACTGAGAATTAGATCTAAAATTGCTCCCTCTCTCATCGGTTCCTGAACCAATTGCTCCATAAAGTTATCATTTATTCCATTCAGGAACGTTATCTCTCTAGCGTGTCCCTGATGATACATTTAGCCAGTCAATATTGGGGTAATTGAAGTCTTCCATTATTACCACACTGCCAATTTGGTTAGCTTCCATAATTTCTCTTAGCATGTCACTGTCCATCTCACCATCTTCACCAGGTGGACAGTAGTATACTCCTATCACTATAGTCTTCCCTGACACACTAGGGATTTCTACCCATAAATATTCAATTTTGCATTTAGTCTCATGCAGGATGCTTATCCTGTTGGACTCTATGCCATCCCGGACATAAAGCACCACATCGCCTCCTGGGTGCTCCTCTCTGTCATTGTGATATAATTTGTACCCCGGTATAGCACTGTCCCATTGGTTGTCCTCCTTCCACCATGTGTCTGAGATGCCAATTAAGTCTATGTCATCATTCACTGCAATACATTCTAATTCTCCCATCTTACTTCTTAGACTTCTGGCATTAGCATACAAACATTTCAAAGTTTGTTTTTTGTTTGTATTTTCATTCTGCTTTTTAATTGATAGGGATAAGTTAGAATTTTTTAGCTCAGGTGAGTTTTTAGTTACAGGCACATGGACTACTTTTCTTATTATTGGAACCTCACTGTCGGGATGCCCTAATTCTAATGCATCATTAGTATCTTTTGAAGATATCTCTCTCCGAACCATGCGCTGCTGAGCAACTGTTGGCTTTCCCCTTTGTTCTAGTTTAAAAGCTGCTCTATCTCCTTTTTAAAGGTTAGCGCCAGCAGTCTGGTTCCACCCCGGTTAAGGTGGAGCCCATCCCTTCGGAAGAGACTCCCCCTTCCCCAAAAGGTTCCCCAGTTCCTAACAAAACTGAATCCCTCTTCCTCGCATCATTGTCTCATCCACGCATTGAGACTCTGGAGCTCTGCCTGCCTCTGGTGACCTGCGCATGGAACAGGGAGCATTTCAGAGAATGCTACCCTGGAGGTTCTGGATTTAAGCTTTCTACCTAAGAGCCTAAATTTGGCTTCCAGAACCTCCCTCCCACATTTTCCTATGTCGTTGGTGCCCACATGTAGCATGACAGCTGGCTCCTCCCCAGCACTGTCTAAAATCCTATCTAGGTGACACGTGAGGTCCGCCACCTTCGCACCAGGTAGGCATGTTACCAGGCGATCCTCACGCTCACCAGCCACCCAGCTGTCTACATTACTAATAATCGAATCACCAACTATGACGGCCAACCTAACCCTTCCCTCATGGGCAGTAGGCCTTGGGGAGATATCCTCGGTGCAAAAGGACAATGCATCACCTGGAGAGAAGGTCCTTGCTACAGAATCCTTTCCTGCTGCACCCGGTTGATGCTCTCTAATCATGAGACCTTCTTCCTCCAAGGCAGCACCAGGGCTGCCAGTCTGAAGTTGGGACTTGGCTACTATGTCCCTGAAGGTCTCATCTATATACCTCTCTGTCTGCCTCAGCTCCTCCAGGTCTGCCACTCTAGCCTCCAGAAATCGGACTCGTTCTCTGAGAGCCAGGAGCTCTTTGCATCGCATGCACATGTACAACTTCTCACCGGCAGGTAAAAAATCATACATGTGACACTCGATGCAAAAGACTGGGAAGCCCCCCTCTTGCTGCTGGACTGCTGCCTTCATCTCAATTTTGATCAGTTCCTAGTTAAGTTTCAGGTTGCTATGGGAGTAGGAATGTGTCTAACGTCCTTTAAATGTATTAATGAATTCACTATATGTCTGATAGTGGCCTACAAGGGACTGATCAAACTCTCAATAAAGTTTTTGTTGGGTTTTTTTTTTTTTTTGTGAAAGTGGCACCTGCCTATAAATTAAAGGATGAGCTAGGGGTGGGTGGGCGAGGAGTGGGAGGGTTGGGAAATCCAGTCTAACTTCAGTTAGTCAGCCAGAGTGACTCACTGCTCTCTTAATTATCAAATGTTGGTACCTAATCAAACCAAATCACACTACAACACCTTTCCAAGGTGAGTAACTGAACTGAACTTTTCAACCTTTTTACTTAGGTATACACTGTTCCTAGCTTATTTCTAGCTTCTGGCTACTTTTTTTTTTTAATACAAACACTCAGTTCTGCTTACTAGTTGCCTTACAAACTTTTAAAAATAAAGACACTAACTACTGCTTACTAACTGCTTTACTGACTGACCATTTAAAAATACAGTCTAACTTGTTTATTCGCTGCCTTACTGACTATTAAAAGCACAAACACACTAAATAATATTCCCAAATAGTTAACTTTGCCCCAATACTTTTAAAAAAGACAATGTCCCAAGCAAAAACTTACTTATTCCTTTCAGCCACTAGCAAGGTGATCCTCTCCTCTCAGTGCCTTTCTACCCCTTCCTTTCCTTTCTCTATCTTAATCCCTCCCTATCACCTTTCCCTCCCCTATCTCTTCTCCTACCCCTTTTCTCTCTTCATCTCTTCTTCCAACCACTCCATATCTCTTTTGTTTTCCCATCCGTCATTTGTCTTCCCCCTCCTTTATTTATTCTATCCTCACCCCAGTGCTGTTACTACCACAACTTTTCCTACTCCTTGCCGACTCTATTCTGCTGCAGCAATACAGTAGAAGGAGAAGAGGACAATAGGAATCAGCAGCACTGCACAGGGCTTCAACTACCAATTGCTGCATTCAGGAAAAAAGAATTAGCACAGAGGGATTGACTGGTTTCCATCAGCTGTCTATGTCTCTTGTATTAGGTAGAAGTTTCCCATTCCAATGCAGAAGAGCAGCAAGTGGATTCTCACAAAATGCAAGAAATTGCATCCCTCCCCATACACAGGAACCCTCCCTCACTGCATGAAGGGATTTACAGTTTTATTGTCTTGCTTTTCTTCTGAACCTGTTTTAAGGCATTAGTGGTTGGAGCTGCCAAAGGCAGTCGCTGTCACAGATACTATCCTTAGGATCTGTTACAACAGATTCCAAGTGTTAACATGGCATGGAGGTGTCAAAACAGTCCCCACCACGGTATTATCTAATTGGGGATCAATTCCTATGGGGTGACCACAAAAATCCACCTGAAATAATAACTGTTAAGTGGTTCTCTACCTGACAGATTATTCATAAGAACTAAGATTTGCCAAACTGGGTCAGACCAGAGGTCCATCAAGCCCAGTATCTTGTTTCCAACAGTAGTTAATCCAGATCACAAGTACCCAGCAGTGGATCCACTTTAAGAAGTAAGATGGGAGAGTTAGAGTGTATAGCAGCAAATGATGAGATTGACATAATTGGCATCACAGAGACTTGGTGGAAGGAGGATAACCAATGGGACAGTGCTATATCAGGGTACAAATTATATCGCAATGATAGGGAGGATCAACTTGGTGGGGGTGTGGCACTTTATGTCCGGGAGGATATAGAGTCCAACAGGATAAAGATCATACAAGAGAGTAAATGCTCAGTAGAATCTATATGGGTAGAAATCCCATGTGTGTTGGGTAAGAGTATAGTGATAGGAGTATACTACTGTCCACCTGGACAAAATGGTCAGACAGATAATGAAATGCTAAGAGAAATCAGAGAAGCATACCAATTTGGCAGGGCAATAATAATGGGAAATTTCAATTACCCCAATATTGACTGGGTAAATGTAACATCAGGACTTGCCAGAGACATAAAGTTCCTGGATGTAATAAATGATTGCTTCATGGAGCAATTGGTTCAGGAACCAACAAGAGAGGGAGCTATTTTAGATTTAATTCTTAGTGGAACGCAAGATTTGGTGAGGGAAGTAATGGTGGTGGGGCCACTTGGTAACAGTGATCATAACATGATCAAATTTAAACTAATAACTGGAAGGGGGACAATAAGTAAATCTGCAGCTCTAACACTAAATTTTAAAAAGGGAAACTTTGATAAAATGAGGAAAATAGTTAGAAAAAAAACTGAAAGGTGCGGCTGCAAACGTTAAAAGTGTTCAACAGGCTTGGACATTGTTTAAAAATACAATCCTAGAGGCGCAGTCCATATGTATTCCGCGCATTAAGAAAGGTGGAAGGAAGGCAAAACGATTACCGTCATGGTTAAAAGGTGAGGTGAAAGAGGCTATTTTAGCCAAAAAAACATCCTTCAAAAATTGGAAGAAGAATCCATCTGAAGAAAATAGGATAAAACATAAGCATTGTCAAGGTAAGTGTAAAACATTGATAAGACAGGCGAAGAGAGAATTTGAAATGAAGTTGGCCATAGAGGCAAAAACTCATAATAAAACCTTTTTTAAATATATCTGAAGCAAGAAACCTGTGAGGGAGTCGATTGGATTGTTAGATGACGGAGGGGTTAAAGGGGCTCTTAGGGAAGATAAGGCCATTGCAGAAAGACCAAATTAATTCTTTGCTTCTGTGTTTACTAATGAGGACGTTGGGGAGATAACAGTTCCGGAGATGGTTTTCAAGGGTGATGAGTCAGACGAACTGAACCAAATCACTGTGAACCTGGAAGATGTAGTAGGCCAGATTGACAAACTAAAGAGTAGCAAATCATCTGGACCAGATGGTATGCATCCTAGGGTTCTGAAGGAACTAAAAAATGAAATTTCTGATCTATTAGTTAAAATTTGTAACCTATCATTAAAATCATCCATTGTACCTGAAGACTGGAGGGTGGCCAATGTAACCCCAATATTTAAAAAAGGCTCCAGGGGCGATCCGGGTAACTATAGACCAGTGAGCCTGACTTCAGTGCCGGGAAAAATAGTGGAAACTATTCTCAAGATCAAAATCGTAGAGCATATAGAAAGACATGATTTAATGGGACACAGTCAACATGTGTAAGGGATATTGCAGAATCAGCTGCAGCACTGACATTCGGCCTGGAGTGGAGATGACCTGACTATCTATCCTTGAACTGCTGGCACAGATAGTGAGCAATCCTGTCCTGGCATAAACATAAGCTTGCGCCTGGCATAAAGATAAGATTACTTCGCAAGCACATAAGCTTGCACCTGGCATAAAGATAAGATTACTTCGCACGCACATAAGCTTGCACCTGGCATGAACATAAGATTACTTCGCACGCACCCTTCGGCACCTGGCATACAGTAGACTATAAAAGAAAGGTAACTTTGGACGCCAAACTGAGAGAGAGTTCCTTTGCGGAAGAGCAAAGTGATGTTTTTTATCCTTTGTAGACGTACAAAGTGAAGACCCCTTTTTTTTCCGCCTGTGATGCGCTCTCTCCTTGCCAGGCTGATGGATGAAAAGGGTGTAGTGAGTATTGGCCGAAATACTGTGCACAAATACAGATGTATATGCTTAGAACTGTATATTTTAGTGCTTAGATACTTAGAATTGTTAAGATTGTATACCAATAAACATATTATTTTACTTTTACCTTATCCTCGCCTACCTGATTCCTTACAACATGGATATACCCAAGGGAAGTCTTGCCTAACAAATCTGCTTCATTTTTTTGAAGGGGTTAATAAACATATGGATAAAGGTGAACTGGTAGATGTAGTGTATTTGGATTTTCAGAAGGCATCTGACAAAGTCCCTCATGAGAGGCTTCTACGAAAACTAAAAAGTCATGGGATAGGAGGCGATGTCCTTTCGTGGATTTCAAACTGGTTAAAAGACAGGAAACAGAGAGTAGGATTAAATGTCAATTTTCTCAGTGGAAAAGGGTAAACAGTGGAGTGCCTCAGTGATCTGTACTTGGACCGGTGCTTTTCAATATATATATAAATCATCTGGAAAGGAATACGATGAGTGAGGTTATCAAATTTGCGGATGATACAAAATTATTCAGAGTAGTTAAATCACAAGCAGACTGTGATACATTACAGGAGGACCTTGCAAGACTGGAAGATTGGCCATCCAAATGGCAGATGAAATTTAATGTGGACAAGTGCAAGGTGTTGCATATAGGGAAAAGTAACCCTTGCTGTAGTTACACGATGTTAGGTTCCATATTAGGAGCTACCACCCAGGAAAAAGATCTAGGCATCATAGTGGATAAAACTTTAAAATTGTCAGCTCAGTGTGCTGCAGCAGTCAAAAAAGCAAATAGAATGTTAAGAATTATTAGGAAAGGAATGGTTAATAGAACAGAAAATGTCATAATGTCTCTGTATTGCTCCATAGTGAGACCGCACCTTGAATACTGTGTACAATTCTGGTCACCGCATCTCAAAAAAGATATAGTTGCGATGGAGAAGGTACAGAGAAGGGCAGCCAAAATGATAAAGGGGATAGAACAGCTCCCCTATGAGGAAAGGTTGAAGAGGTTAGGGCTGTTCAGCTTGGAGAAGAGACGGCTGAGTGGGGATATGATAGAGGGCTTTAAGATCATGAGAAGTCTTGAACGAGTAGATGTGACTCGGTTATTTACACTTTCGAATAATAGAAGGACTAGGGGGCATTCCATGAAGTTAGCAAGTAGCACATTTAAGACTAATCGGAGAAAATTCTTTTTCACTCAACGCACAATTAAGCTCTGGAATTTGTTGCCAGAGGATGTGGTTAGTGCAGTTAGTGTAGCTGGGTTCAAAAAAGGTTTGGATAAGTTCTTGGAGGAGAAGTCCATTAATGGCTATTAATCAATTTTATTTAGGGAATAGCCACTGCTATTAATTGCATCAGTAGCATTGAAGGAGTTCAATTTTATGGACGACCGATGAACGAGATAACTGAAGTTCTCTGATTAACTACACCAGCAGTGAAACGCACAGCCATATTGAATGTATTAACATTTGAAACGCAATGACATGCACTACGCAATTACGTGCTTACGTACTGACATTCAGTGGAACGCACCACCATCTTGTAATTCTAATAATTTGTATTGTATTAATACGATCACCGCTATAAAATTTCTAACACGTCAATTAAATGACGAAACAATAGCCTGATTATAAGCTACACCTACTAGAAAACCACACTAGAAAATGCTTGTTCAGCAGTTTGTAGAACGCATGTGTAAAAGATAAGAAATGTAGAATGTATAAGAGCCAGCTCCTAAAGGGGCGTGGCATGCAGTTGTACTAAACCTTTGTCTTAGCTGCATCTTGCTGGCAATAAAAGTCTATCTTTACGAATCAGTTGTCTGGGCCTCCTTTCTGACTTTAGAGACGGTTACATTTGGCGAGCCAGCCAGGAGGTACCGGGGACGCTATTTTAGCCCCCCAGTTGGTCCGGTAGTTTGGTAGCGGAGCGATCCCCCAGACTTACCTGGTGAGTGGCCACCGCTGAGTTCAGCGATCAGGTTTCTGAGGGGACCATTCCGCGGGAGACTTCTTGAGACCTCTGGGCAGGTGATTCGGGAAGAAGGCTTTCTTCGCGATCGAGAGAACGTTTCAGGCAAGTATAATTTTATTCTCACATGAATGAGAATTAGTGGGAACTTGAATTAGAGATAAGATAAAGCTGAAATTACTAGCCGATCCTGAAAGACGGATCGAGGGGGCTTTGATCAAACCCCGCGCAGTGGTTAGTAGGGGTTTCGCTCCGAAGACCACGCAAATTGAAATTGGAATTGGCATTTTAGAGATTTTCGGAAATCGGTAGGAATTCTTGGGAATAGGTTTCTTGTTGTGTGAAAGAGAGTGAATGGCCTCGCAGTTCTAGGCCGGGCGACCGCATTCTAGTCGAGGCGAGTGTGACCCTTTTGTGTCTGGCAGATACGGACCCCTTACCTATCTGCTATCCCTTCCCTTCTTTGTCTGTACCTCTATTCTAAATGGGTGGGGGAGGTTCCACTCCGCTAAAAGCCATGACGGAGCACTTTGGCGAAGTGTTCGATAAACATGCTTGTACTAAACCTGGCATGATTCAGCGCTGTGCCTATCGATGGCCGAGTCTGTGCGTTAATTGGCCCCCGAAAGGAACTTTTGATTTTTCCACGGCCTCTAGGGTTCGAATTATAGTTACAAAAGAGGGCCAGCCAGGTTTCCCAGAAGATATTCCATATATCAATGCCTGGATCGCAGTTATTCTAGACCCGCCGTCTTGGGCAAAAAAGTTAGTGGAGGGAGCCGCCCTCATCATGGTGGCGCATATGCAGAAGGCGGGAAGCCGGAAGTCCCCAAACCGGAAGAGAAAAGAGAAGTCGGCCATATTGGGCGCAGACGACGTAACGTCATCGGAGGCGGCCATATTGGTAGTCCAAAAGGATGAGGAAACTACAGAAAAAAAAATTAAACCCCCGCTTGCAGCAGAGGCCATATTAGCTGATGAACCGGAAACTTTAGCACCGCCACCCTACGTTCCAATCTACCTGCCGTTGCATAGTCTGCCACCGACTCCTGCTTATGAGCCATCTGAACCCTTTCCTAGTACGTCACATGAAACAAAAAGAGAATTAGAACCAGCAAAAACAGAGGACGAGCCAGGACTGCCTGTCTCAGCCGGCACTCGCAGTAAGACGCAAGCTGCTAGTCTACATCTCCCAATCAGAGAAACCGCGACTGTCGTACCTGTGGCCCCAACAGAGGAAAATGCTTTCCAAACTACGCAAACTATAAGACTATACACCTACGTCCCTTTCTCATCAAGTGATCTTTTCAACTGGAAACAACTTGGCCCTTCCTACGCTGAAAAACCGGATCAAATGATCGACTTCTTAAACGGAATTTTCTCCTCACACAATCCCAATTGGGCTGACATCCGTCATCTGGCTTCTTTCTTATTTACCACTGAACAACGACGGCAAATACAGCAAAATATGGAGGAAGCAGCAAGAACCGGAGCCAGGTCAGACGGTGATCCAGATGCAACCGTGAGGGAACTTGCCCCGCTTATAGACCCTCATTGGGATTGCCAAACTTCGAATGGACGAGATCGCATCGCTGCCTATCAAAGGGCTTTCCTAGAGGCCTTGAGAAAGGGAAAAAGAAAGGTTATGAACATGGCCAAAATCCAAGATGTAGTGCAGAAAAGGGACGAGACCCCAGGAGATTTCCTAGAACGATTAATGGACGCATATCGCAAATACAGCCCCTTCGATCCCGAAGATCAAAAGAACCATCCTATAATAGTCATGAGTTTCGTAGGACAGTCATGCCCCGATATACGCCGGCAGCTCCAGAAAACAGAAGGATTTGAGGGAATGAATATCAGCCAGCTCAAAATCATGGCAGATAAAGTTTATGGAAATCGAGAGCTGGAAAACGAAAAAAAGGAGAAAAAAGAAAGTAGTAGAAGGATAAGAGAAAGTGTTAACTTGTTAGCCGCAGCCATGGAAGAAACTAATTTTGGAGAGCATACCAGGAAGTATCGAGGATACCCTGGTCAGAGAGGAAGAGGCAAACCGCCATTCATGGCATTGCCTAGAGGAAGATCAGCTAGAGGTGGATCGCTCAGAGGAGGAAGAGCGCCTCTAGGGGTCAATCAATGTGCATACTGTAAACAAGAAGGACATTGGAAGGCTGAGTGCCCGGAGATTCCGCGAGAGGAGGAGGAGGGGAAAGGATCCAAACCGTCCAAATCACAAGAAGCTGAGTGGCAAATGGCATTGGATGAGCTGTCAGATGAGTCTAGTGATGATATCGGGCGAAACTCATGACTAGATGGGGGGAACCCTTCCCTCTGACCCATTAGTAGAAATAAAGGTTGGAGCTAAAACTTTTAAAGGATTACTGGATTCTGGAGCACAACGATCAGTCATGACTACTGCAATAACCAGTCCCACATCACAAAGTATCTCTATAGTAGGGGCTTCTGGGAAACCGCTAGCAGCCCCTTTTCTCCAGAACCGGCAGGTTCGAGTAGGGGGACAGTTAGTGTCCCACCGATTCCTCTACGTTCCTGGATGCCCAGTTCCATTAATTGGTAGAGACCTCCTTTGCAAATTAAGAGCAACCCTACAGTTTGAAACAAATGGTGAGATTAAAGCTTCCTTTGCTGATAATCCAATTTCCCTGATATGCCCCCTCCAAGAAGAATGGAGATTACACCTCCCCGACATCGGGAAAATCATTGACCATCGATATGAGGAAAACACCCCTCTTAATGCAAAACGGAGGTATTTAATGGACAGTATACCTTTAGTATGGTCTGAAAATAATCCAGGAGGACTAGCAACCGAGGCTGATCCCGTTTGGATAGAGCTAAAAGAGAATGCACAGGTCATTAATCAAACCCAATACCCCATTCCATACATGGCCAGGCAGGGAATACAAATACATCTGCAAAGACTATTTGACTTAGGCATCCTGCGACGAGTCCGATCTGCTTGGAACACTCCCTTGTTACCAGTCAAGAAACCAGGAACTAATGATTACCGACCTGTACAAGACCTACGGAAAGTAAATAGCCAAGTGGCGGATCTGGTGGCCCTTGTACCTAATCCGTACTCAATCCTAGCTCAAGTCACTCCAAAGTCCAAATGGTACAGTATGATCGATCTCAAAGATGCTTTCTTCTCTGTTCCTGTGGCAGAGGAGTGTCAGAAGATTTTTGCCTTCACATGGGAAAACGCGCATACTGGAATTAAACAGCAGTATACATGGACTCGTTTGCCCCAAGGATTCAAGCATTCACCCACGCTTTTCGGGGAACAGCTGGCCAAAGATTTGAAAACCTACCAGAAAATACATGGGCCAGTAATACAATATGTTGATGATCTACTATTATTCAGGGACACATACCTTGAATGCGCAGAAGCAACTCTCCGCTTATTACAAACTTTGTACTCGAAAGGGTACCGTGCGAGCAAAAAGAAAGCACAAATCTGTGAATTGGAAGTAGAATACCTGGGCTTTCGAATTCGTGAAGGCACGCGGTGCCTTGGGTTCTCCCGTACAAGTTCAATCAGAAATCAGCCTACGCCTACCTGCAAAAAAGAACTTCGGGCATTCCTAGGAGCTACTGGATACTGCCGACTTTGGATTGCTAACTATGCGATTATTGCCCAACCATTGTATGACAAATTGCGTGGAAAGGAAGCAGAATCTCAACCTTTTCAGTGGGAAGGACATGAGCTAGCACATCTACAACAACTGAAAGAAACCTTGATCTCACCCCCTGCTTTAGGATTACCTGATGTAATGAAACCATTTCATCTGTTCATAGATGAGAAAAAAGGAATGGCCATTGGGGTTTTGACTCAAACTTTTGGATCCTGGGAACGACCTGCTGCATATCTGTCAAAAGGAATGGACAATGTTGCAAAAGGATGGCCTGGTTGCCTTCGAAGCATTGCTGCCGCATGCTTATTAATACCTGAAGCCGTTAAATTAACATTTGGACAAACTCTGCAAGTGACAACTCCTCATACTATTCAAGGACTACTTGAAACTCATGGACCAAAATGGATGACTAATTCACGTCTCGTCAAGTATCAAGTCTTACTGTGTGAAACACCTGAAATTCAAATACAAGACAGCAAAAACTTGAATCCAGCCACCTTACTGCCAGCCTCTGAGGCAGTTAACCATAATTGTGATGAAGTTATGGCTACAGTACACTCCAGTCGACCTGACTTAAGAGATCAACCCTGGCAAGGCGCATGGACTTTGCTTACTGATGGAAGTAGTCAGGTCATAAATGGAATACGAGTGGCTGGTTACGCAGTAGTCACTGAAGACGAGATTATTGAGGCTGGACCCTTGCCTCCAGGAACGTCTGCACAAAAAGCTGAACTAATTGCCCTTACTCGAGCTTTACAGTTGGCCGAAGGAAAAACTGTAAATATCTATACAGACTCTAAATATGCCTTTCTAACTATTCAAGTACACGGAGCCCTGTACAAAGAAAGAGGATTTCTCACTGCTGAAGGAAAACAATTGACAAATGCGCCAGAAATTCATGAACTATTAAAATCAGTATGGTTACCATATAAAGTAGCCGTGATGCACTGCAAAGCCCATACTGGAAAGTCTGATCCTATTGCTCGGGGAAACCAGAAAGCTGACTCTGCTGCCAAAGCTGGAGCCCAGGACTTATATCAAACTGAAATGACCATATGCCCCCTTCTGCAGTTTCCGACTGAAATACCTACCTACTCAACAGAAGAAAATGATTGGGCCCAGTCTGAAAATTTCCATCAACAGAATGGATGGTGGATTATACCAGACGGACGAATATGGATACCTGAAACTATTGCTTGGACAATAGTAAAAGAAGCACACAACAATACACACCTGGGACGTGATTCATTGGCAAAGTTACTGGCAAAAACATATTATATTAATCGAATCACACAACTGACCAAACATGCAATCAATCAATGTGTTACGTGTGCAAAGAATAATCCTCGCAACGGACCGGGTCCTGCTCCAGGGCATGTCCTTCGAGGGACTATACCATTTCAAGTCTGTCAAATTGATTTCACTCACATGACTCCTGCACAAGGTTACAAAGCTATGTTGGTAGCAGTATGTACTTACACCGGATGGATCGAAGCTGTACCGACGCGAACAGAAACCGCAAAGGAGGTCGTTTCTCTACTTCTGAATCAGATTTTACCACGATATGGACTACCAAGACAGATCAATTCAGACAATGGTCCAGCTTTCACCAGCGAGGTGACTCAGCACCTCACTAAAATTCTGGGCCTCAAATGGCACCTACATTGCACATGGAGACCCCAAAGCAGTGGAACCGTTGAATGAGCTAACAGAACTTTGAAAAGTCAATTAGCCAAACCTTCAGGAAGAGACTTAAGACCTGGCTGTTTAAAAAAGCTTTCCCGGACACCGATTAATTCTATTCAGCCAGATTCTACCACTTCCACATGTAAAAATGTTATTACTAATGTAAATACCTATACCTAATGTTATTCTCTCCCTTTTCTTCTCTCCTCCCAGTTCTTTTACCTTGTTATTTGTAACTGCTTCCTTCTACACAAATAGGTTATTGAATTGTTCACTGTACACCCCTGTTATATGTAAACCGGCATGATGTGTTTGCAACATGAATGCCGGTATATAAAAATTTTAAATAAATTAAATAAAAATAAATAAATGTCAGGAGACAAAAACCAAGTGGCCCAATATGTTACCATTAGCACTGCTCCACATTAGATGTACCCCACGACAATCAGGACTAACTCCGTATGAAATGATGTACGCAAGACCACCACCGTTGCCCTCGTTCCCTGAATCCTTACAGGTTCAAGGGGAAATGGCACTCAGCAAACAGATAAAAGGATTATATGATACCGTGGAAGCAATCCGAAAGTATACCTGTGAGACAGAGCCACTGATCTTAATCAATCCTATACATCAATTCCAGGTGGAAGACTCTGTGTGGGTCAAGGAGTGGGATGAGTCTGACTTCCTTAAACCTCGATGGAAGGGACCATTCACTGTACTGTTAACTACACCCACCGCTGTTAAGGTATCTGGATGCCCCACCTGGATCCACTGGACCCGCGTCAAACCAGCCACTAACACCTGGCAGGTCTCCAGGACTGGTGACAACACCTTGAGATTTACCAGAAATACAGCAAGGGCTAACATACAGTAAAAGATTAATGCAGTCCTAAGAACATTAATAACCTGTTTATTTCTCTCCTCCTTCACAGGCATTATAGCACATGATTTCAATACTCTGGAAGTGGGCCATCAGTGCTCTCCTAGTTACCGCTTTGACTGTCATATGCCCTTCTAACAGCGATTGGAAATGGTTCATCAATATCATCTACATCATCATCTCTGCTCAACTATGGCTCATCTACACCATTATCAGAGAATCCTATGGTTCTTAATGATTCTCCTAGTTACCGTACCAGCATCCTTCCATACTTCACTCAGCCAGAATTGCACAGAATGTATCAAACAAGTGCGCACCACAACTGAAGATGGATACCAGCTGGTATTCACAATCATTCATCAATCTCAACCACTACCGTCATGTGTAAAGAAACCTGCTTGTGCCTTAAATACCACCCAAGGACATCAGTCTTTTCATCGATGTATCCTAAACAACAAACTCATCTGTCATTCACCTACTACACCCAAGTATTATAATATAACGCTCACCACTGGACTGCCAAAAGCCTATACTTCTGATATTATACCAGAGGGAAAAGGAATATTATACTACATCAACTCAACGAAAGTCCTGATGGGGGGGCCACCCAGTGTCTTCCTTACCTTTGATGCATGCACCGCCATCGGCAGACATCCAAGTGCGGTGCATTGTGGATCTCAAGCATGGAAGAGAGCCTACACTTTCAATCACAAATATCTTTGTCCCTATGATCGCTCTAGCAATCCTTCCCATTGGCTGCCATGTGCCGGTGATAAAGAGCTTTCCGGTTGGAATTTGGTGTGTGACTACACTGGAGGAGGATACCCGGGCTGCCCTGGAGTGGGCAGACTAAGTAAAGGAACTGGGAACATCATCACTCTAGAATGGCCAGTCAGGACTGAGGGATCCCCTTGGCAAGATACTTGGGGCTTCGGGATTGATGGAACAGGAGGAGATCCCATGACATACCTTACCATTACTCAGCGGCGAGAAAAACCGCTTCCCATCGTTCACCAAACCACTGTGGTGGGATATCAATCCTTCTTCGATGAAATCTCCTAGCTCAACGAGGAACTTAAAAAGCATGCCATCTCTCATCAAGCCAAAAATATGTTTATAAACCTAGCCGAAAACATAGCATTGTCTCTGAAAGTACAAAACTGTTTTGTTTGTGGTGGTACCAACATTGGAGAACAATGGCCATGGGAAGCCAAAGAGATCTTCCAGGTTGACCTGGACGCTATGAACACCTCCACAACATACAACCGAAACCACAATCCCTATGAATGGGCTCTTCAGACCGATGTCATCGGAAGACAATGTTTATCACGGCAATTTTCCAAATTATATACGGTGCCTGTCGGAAATTCACCATGCACAGGAGTCCTTACTGTTACCAATAACAATCATTCATGGTGGCAAACAGAAAATCAGACCATACCTACCCCATTCTGGACAGAGTCTACTTTGAATGCTACTTGGAAAGCAGCTGGTCAACAAACGACTTCATTCATAGCCCCCGATGGATATTACTTTGTATGTGGACGGCGAGCTTATGAACAACTACCTCCTCAATGGTATGGCACCTGTTTCCTAGCAACAATACGCCCTAGCTTCTTCCTGTTACCAGTCACTGCAGGAGAGACTTTAGGTGTGCCTGTCTATAGCCCCATGAAACCAAGTAGACGACGAAGACTGCATAAAGTTTCCATCGGAGATGGTCTAGGGGCGGAACCAAGATGGCCGCACGCATTGAGACCTAAGCGGGAGCTCTGCCGTCTTAGATTTGCTTTTTTTCCTTTGAAAAATGCCCGCAAAAAGGAAGGGAAAAGTTCGGACTTACCCAGCCGAACTACCACCATCCGCGACTATCCAGACGGAGATTACTGGCTTTTTGAGTCCAGCAGTGCTAAGTCAAAGAACCGAGGAGTCCGATGTGCATGGAGGCAAGGAGGAGCTGTACATGCCTGCGGGGGAGGTGTCTCTAACCCCGGAACAGAGGGCGCCGCCTGTGCAGAGGCTAACGGAGGAGATGAGGAACGAAGGTACAATTAGTATCGCGTCTGAATTGAACCCAGAGGCTTTTTCAGAAACTCCCCATGGCATAGAACCGGGATTTTCCACCTCAAGCCCGGTGGAAGAACTGAGAGCGGAAGGAGCAACCGGACCCGGAGCAATCCTGGAAGAAGGTGTGCCTGTGGAATCTGCCATGAGGAAGGAACTGTTTGTGATACCAGCGTGCCCTGCACAGGTAACTTTAGCCTCCCTCTGGGATTTTATGGCCGGGATGGCCACAGCTATAAACTCCTTGGATGTGAAAATGGATTCCTCTACTTTGCAAAGCACTCAAAAAACTGCTGCCTTACAATTACAAGTAGATGAGTTGAAAGCAAAAGTAAATGTCCTGGAAGAGGAAGGAAAACAGATTCAAAAATATAAATTATCAGCAATAAAAGACAGTCAAATACTATCCAGGAGGATGGAATTTGTTGAAAATAAATCCAGACATTTGAACTTGCATTTCATTAATTTTCCCAGGGTAGTGGGAGAAATCCCTTACACTACCCTTAAAAAATTTCTTTTAGAAAAGCTGGAGATTGCTGAAACTAATTTACCTTCGATAAACACTTGTTTTTTCCTTCCTGTGCCAAAACGCTCAGGAAATACCCCTAATGTTTCCTTTGGAGGGAACTTAACGGAGTTTTTGGAAGACTCAACACTGAACGTGATAAATAGAGGAACACTCTTAGTTTCATTTATAACGGTTAAGGATATTGCTTTTGTGATGAAACAATACTTTAGGAAATATCCTGTGAATTATCATGAGGCTGCAGTTAAGATCTTCCCTGATTTAGCTCCAGCTACTCAAGCCAGACGTCAGGGGTTTTTGAACCTCAGACAAGAGGCTATAGGGCTGGGTTATACTGTAAAAATATTATTTCCTTGTAAATGTTTTCTTACGAAAGGGAATGAGCGCTTTGTATTTTTTGCAGTGGAACAGTTTAAAGAGTTTATACAGGCCAGGAGACTGAACACACTAGTCCAGTGAAAGTAAATAGGACACTGCTGTTATGTGCACCAGTTTAACTATAATATTTTCAAATGTATCCTTCTTAAAAGATTTCTTTTCCTTCCCCCTATGGATGATCTAATCTGCTAGGTTTGTGTTTCTCTTAATAGCTGAAGAGTGTTTTGGAAAAGGATTGCAATTTATCCCACGGCCATTTCTGTAAGATATTTAATTTTATTATTACCTATTAAAAATTTCCTTGAAATGGTAGCAGAGGGATAATAAGTTTATAAATATTTTGTGATTAAGAATACACAATATTTCTGTATAAGCAAAGTGATATTGTTTTGTTTATGTATTAAAATTAATAAATAAAGAATTAAAAAAAAAAAAAAAGTTTCCATCGGAGATTGGTCTGATCAAGAATGGCCACCTGAACGTATTATAGAATACTATGGGCCAGGTACCTGGGCAGAGGATGGCTCATTTGGATATCGAACTCCAGTCTATATGAATAACCGCATCATCCGACTACAAGCAGTTCTTGAGTTCCTTACTAATGATTCAGCATTGGCCCTTAATATTCTCGCTAAACAAAATACCAAGTTAATTACTGCTGTATACCAGAACCGATTAGCTCTGGACTATCTCCTCGCACAGGAGGGTGGTGTGTGTGGGAAATTTAACCTCTCTAATTGTTGTTTACAGATTGATGATAAGAGCAAGGTTATCGAGGAAATTACAGACCGCATGGTGCGACTAGCTCATGTTCCTGTACAGACTTGGTCCGGAGCTCTTGACTGGACCGCCTCACTGCCTTCCTGGCTCTCATCTATTCCTGGACTCAAAGAACTTTTATTTCCTTTATTATTTTTCCTACTCTCTTGTGCTCTCCTTCCTCTGTGCTTCCCTTTCTTACTCAGGAGCCTGTCAACCATGATGGAGAAGATTGCTGATCGACGTGCAGCAGCCCAAATCATGATGCTGAACCAGTATGCCTCAATCTCATCATTTCCTTCCTATGATTCGTCAGACTCAGAAGATGAATCCTCTGTGTACTATGACACTAACCTTTAATGTAACTCACATGTACGGCCACCATGTTTGCTAAGGTAAAGTCCGGCTACAAAGGGGGGTGAAGCCAATAGGGCCCATCCGTCTCAAACCGGTGAAGAAATCATCGACCTAGCTAACAGTTTAGGGCCGGTACCCAGTACTATGGTACTAACTATTGTTTGTCATTTCAGCTACCTCACAGATGAAGGTGATACTTGCGCCTTCTAATAGAAGTTGAAGTATCAAAGGGGGGAATGAAGGAGTTCAATTTTATGGATGACCGATGAACGAGATAACTGAAGTTCTCTGATTAACTACGCCAGCAGTGAAACGCACAGCCATATTGAATGTATTAACATTTGAAACGCAATGACATGCACTACGCAATTACGTGCTTACGTACTGACATTCAGTGGAATGCACCACCATCTTGTAATTCTAATAATTTGTATTGTATTAATACGATCACCGCTATAAAATGTCTAACACGTCAATTAAATGACGAAACAATAGCCTAATTATAAGCTACACCTACTAGAAAACCACGCTAGAAAATGCTTGTTCAGCAGTTTGTAGAACGCATGTGTAAAAGATAAGAAATGTAGAATGTATAAGAGCCAGCTCCTAAAGGGGCGTGGCATGCAGTTGTACTAAGCCTTTGTCTTAGCTGCATCTTGCTGGCAATAAAAGTCTATCTTTACGAATCAGTTGTCTGGGCCTCCTTTCTGACTTTAGAGACGGTTACAGCATGGGTTCTTCTTAGTGTTTGGGTAATTGCCAGGTTCTTGTGGCCTGGTTTTGGCCTTTGTTGGAAACAGGATGCTGGGCTTGATGGACCCTTGTTCTGACCCAGCATGGCAATTTCTTATATTCTTATGTTCTTTTAGGAAGTTATTCAAACCTTTTTTAAACCCAGCTTAATGAACAGCTTTTACCACATCCTCCAGTGACAAATTCCGGAATTTAATTATGCATTGAGTAAATAAATATTTTGTCTTATCTTAAATGTATTACCTTGTAATTCATTGCATTCCCCCTAGTCTTTATACTTTTTTGAAAGAGTAAACAACAGATTTGCATTTACTCATTTAAATCCACTCATTATTTTATAGACCGAGTCCTAACCTCTTTAGCTTTTCCTCATAGGAGAATCACTCCATGCCTTTTATCATTTTAGTCACCTTTCTCTGTACCTTTTCTAATTCTGCTAAATCCTTTTTGAGATGCAATGACCAGAACTGCACACATACTCAAGGTGTGGTCTCACTATGGAATGATAGAGACATTAAGACAGGGCTTCCCAAACCTCTTCTGGGGACCCCACAGCCAGTAAGGTTTTCAGGATTTCCACAATGAATATGCATGAGATAAATTTGCATATGCCGAGTCTCCATGATATGCAATTTTACCTCATGCATATTCATTATGCATATCCTGAAAACATAACTGTGTGGTCCCTAGGACAGATTCGGGAAGCCCTTCATTATGATATTCTCTGTTTTATTCTGCAAACCTTTCTTAAAAATTCCTAACATTGTATTTGCATTCTTGACCACATTGAGCAGAGGAACTCAGTAGTCTAAAGCTCAAGAACAGAACAGAACTACCGTTCGAAAACTTTAGCGATGCTTTTCTTGATACATGGACAAGGAAATTCAGAACTACATGTCCCTGCATGCGCTGGGGTAAAACCAGGCGTGGATCATAAAAAATCTGGAGCAAATTAGCAACCTTACCCCTAACCCTTTTTCCCCTCCTCCTTTCCTTTCCCTCCGTCTCGATGCTATTATGGTGCTGCCTTGAGTTTTACGCTTGCCCAGTTGTTTTCACTGACCGCGCCCCGCCTAAGGCCGCACCCCCTGCAGGTTGAGAGGGAAAAACTCACGTGGCAGAGCAGAGCGCAGAGAAAGCCAGAAGCGGGGTGAGTGAGGCGCCGTGCGTATTCCTCGGTGCGGTACAGGGGTGAGTTAAGGGATGGCGACTTTCAGTAACGGGCAGAGGGCCGCCGGTTCTGGGTGAAAAGGAAGAAGGCTGAGTCGCGCATGCGGGGTGGGGGAAGGAAGGAAGGAAGGCTGTGAGGCGTGCATGCTGGGGGTACTCGGGATGATCGAGTCACTATCGCTGGTTGTGTGGGGAGGAAATGAACTGCGGGTCTGAAGTACGTTTGGATGATGGAGGTTGAATCGCAGGTGATGGTAGTGTTCGGAGTACTTTGGATAATGGGGACAGTGAGAATTGTTAGATTGGGGTACACTGGGCA
This sequence comes from Rhinatrema bivittatum, assembly GCF_901001135.1. Lineage (NCBI taxonomy): Eukaryota > Metazoa > Chordata > Amphibia > Gymnophiona > Rhinatrematidae > Rhinatrema > Rhinatrema bivittatum. The sequence continues at coordinate 335,842,243 of NC_042619.1, read as the reverse complement.
GATTTCTAGGTGCTCTGTAGGGGGGAGGGCTAGTAAGGTGGGTTTCCAGACTCGTGCTAGATAAATTTTATGGATGCTGGGAGGGGAGGCAAGTTGGGTGCCATCTTTTGGCAAAGTCTGGGAGCTGTGCAGAGGTTAGCTTAGTTGGGTGTATTTGTGGGGACTGCGTGGAATTTTAAAAATCTCTTTGCAGGGGTAGGGTGTTGTAGGACCTTGAATTGAACTGGGTTATGTATTTTCAGGTTTGTATAAGGGGCCGATGCAGTACAGTGCGCTCCGATGGGCCGATACAGTAAAGTCCGCGGGAGAGCGGACGAACGCCCGCTCTCCCGGTGCAGGCACCGGCCCTTTGCCGGTGCGCGCGATTCTCTATTTAACAGCCCGATGCAGTAAAGTGCGACAGCGGTTACCCCGCTCCTAACTCGCTTTCTACTCACTTTCCGGCCGCGTTAGCCCTTCCTGCGATACACTATTCCCTTTAACCCATCCTCACCGCCTCTTTAAATCACCGGGTAACCCCTTCTGCACGCGGCATGTATATTAGATGTAAACCATCGAATTAGCTATTCCCTCCCATACAGTAACGCGCGCCCCGACTATCGCTATTTTACCCTGCTGTTTAACCTGCTCATTTACCGCCTACCCTTACCCCTGCGTTAGAGGCAGGGGTAAGGGTAGACAGCAAACTTTCCCACAAAAAGAAACCTAAAAACCGAAAATCCCCTCCTCCCGAAGCTACTCGACATGTTATCAACTTACTTTTTGTTGCTTTCAGCCCCTTCAACCTTCTCTGCTGTCCTCCGGAGGGGGCAGCCAGCGGCGCGGCCCCCCCGCGCAGGTCCCGGTTCTCCTGGCTCTCGACGATGTTCCCGCAGGTACTCCAGCTCGACTTCTGGCTGACAGCTACCCCCCCAAAAAAAGACTGCTGAGTTACGGCATTGGAAGCGAAGCGAACTTTCATGGGCTTGAGCGTCCAAATTGACGGGCGCTCAAATTGACGGGCGCTCAAGCCAATGAAAGCACAGGGACGGCGAAAGCGGCTTGCAGCGGTCCCCCCCCCCCTCCCCTCCCCCGCGCAGGTCCCGGTTCTCCTGGCTCTCGACGATGTTCCCGAAGGTACCCCAGCTTGACTTCTGGCTGACAGCTACCCCCCCCCCTCATTGGCATGAGTGCCAAAATAGACGGGCGCTCATGCCAATGAAAGCACAGGGACGGCCGTGATGTCACGCCCGCCCCTGTGCTTTCATTGACTTGAGCGCCCGTCAATTTGGGCGCTCTTGAAAGCACAGGGACAGGCGGGCGTGACGGCGCTCAAGCCCAGGAAAGTACGCTTCGCTTCGGTTTCAAGGCCGTAACTCAGCAGTCTGGGGGGGGGGGGGGGAGGAGGGAGTAGCTGTCAGCCAGAAGTCGAGCTGGAGTACGTGCTAGAACATCATCGAGAGCCAGGAGAACCGGGACCGGTGGGGGGGACACACACACCGCTGCAAGCCGCTTTCGCCGCCGGCTGCCCCCCCTCCAGAGGACAGCAGAGAGGATGGCAGAGAAGGCTGAAAGGGCTGAAAAACAACAAAAGGTAATTTGGCACATGTCGAGCCGCTTCGGGAGGAGGGGATTTTAGGTGTTTAGGTTTTCATGGGTTAAAGTTGGGATCCACTTCCTGGTGCCTGTCATTTCAAATGTCATTTGAAATGACAGGTACCAGCGCACCCAGGATACTGTATAGGCGCTGTATTAAGCGCCTATACAGTAAAATCGGTTGCGCGGGCCCAACGCTTCCCCTAACGCTTCGCAGACGCGGCTTGCATTTGCAAGTAATTTAAATAGAGTATCGAGCGATATGTGATCAGAACTGTGCGTGCGGCAAACGAGGGTGCGCCCGGCACTGCCGCACTCTTTCTAATGCGGCCTTACTTTATCGACCCGTAAATTAGGTGATGCGGTAGATCCGGGTAAAAGGAGGCTCTAGGGACACTATCGCGTCCCTAGCGCCTCCTTTTTGACAGGAGCGGCGGCTGTCAGCAGGTTTGACAGCCGACGCTCAATTTTGCCGGCGTCTGTTCTCGAGCCCGCTGACAGCCACGGGCTCGGAAACCAGACGCCAGCAAAATTGAGCGTCCGGTTTTCGGCCCGACAGCAGCGGGTCGAATTCAAAAATTTTTTTTTTAACTTTTTTTTACTTTTCGGGACCTCCTACTTAATATCGCTATGATATTAAGTCGGAGGGTGCACAGAAAAGCAGTTTTTACTGCTTTTCTGTGTACTTTCCCGGTGCCGGAAGAAATTAGCATCGACCTTTGGGTCGGCGCTAATTTCTGAAAGTAAAATGTGCGGCTTGGCTGCACATTTTACTTTCTGTACCCCGCACGCATACCTAATAGGGCCATCAACATGCATTTGCATGTTGAGGGTGCTATTAGGTGCCACGGGTTGGACGCGCGTTTTCCTCCCCTTACTGAATAAGGGGTAAGGGAAAACGCGCGTCCCAGAGTAGGCTGTATCGGCCTGCGAGTTTGGCTGCACGTTTTCGATGCGCTAGCTTTACCCCTTATACACGGGTCGACACAGTAAGGCTGCGTTAGAAAGAGTGCGGCAGTGCCGGGCGCACCCTCGTTTGCCCCACGCACTGTTCTGATCATATACTGCTCGATACTCTATTTAAATTGCTTGCAAATGCAAGCTGCATCTGCAAAGCGTTAGGCGAAGCGTTAGGCCCGCGCAACCCTTTTTACTGTATAGGCGCTTAATGCAGCGCCTATACAGTATCCTGGGTGCGCTGGTACCTGTCATTTCAAATGTCATTTGAAATGACAGGCACCAGGAAGTGGATCCCAACTTTAACCCATGAAAACCTAAAATCGCCTCCTCCCGAAGCGGCTCGACATGTGCCAACTTACCTTTTGTTGCTTTTCAGCCCCTTCCCTTCTCTGCCGCCCTCGGAGGGGGCAGCCGGCGGCGAAAACGGCTTGCAGCGGTCCCCCCCGCGCAAGTCCCGGTTCTCCTGGAGGAAAAATCCTCCCCCCCCTCTGAGAACCCAGCTGGGGTTGAGAGGCGCGAGTACTGAGTAAATCCCCTTCCCCAGGGCAGAAGCCCCTATCCGCAAACACCCAAGGGCAGAGGATCGCAGCATTTTAGGCCAAACAAAAACACATACCAAGCACCTCGCCCCGCAGGCAGGGGCCAGTCCTTTTGGAACAGACACAACAAGAGGGGAGCCAGCTCAGGTCCAGGCCCCAGCCAAACCCCACAATGAGAATCAACAAACCCTTCACAGGAAGAAGCCATAGGGGGCAGGCTTGCCCTATTCTACAAAAAATGAGTCGAGATAACTTCAGACAAGTGGGTCCTAACCTTCGTTCGAGAGGGATACTACCTGGACTTCCACAGCATCCCTCCAGACAAATTTGTGAAATCCCCTTGCCACTCCCTCTCCAAGAGGACGGTAGTGGAAACCACATTGACAAAATTACTCGCCCTAAAGGCTATAACACCAGTGCCCACGCACCAACAAAATACTGGACTCTATTTCATCTATTTTATCGTCCCCATCTTGGACCTCAAGTCTGTCAACCGCTACCTGATGGTAACACACTTCCTCATGGAAACCCTACTCTCAGTCATAAGGGCAGTACAGCCGGAAGAATTTCTGACCTCTCTGGATCTGTCAGAAGTCCATCTCCACATCGCGGTCTATCACGACCACCAGCGCTTTCTATGGTTTGCGATCCTGGACCATCATTACCAGTTCCAGGCACTGCTCTTCGGACTGGCCATGCCCCTCGGATGTTCACCAAAATCATGATTGTAGTGGCGGCGACACTAAGGAAAGAAGGAATCCTCGTACACCCGTATCTGGACGATTGGCTGATCAGGGCAAAATCACCAGAGGAAAGTCACCAGGCGACCACCAGAGTCAAGAATCTACTGCAGACTCTCGGGTGGGTCGTCAACACAACCAAGAGTTGCCTGCAGCCCTCCCAATCACTAGAATACCTGGGAGTCCGGTTCGACACCAAACAAGACAAGGTCGTTCTTCCCCTTACAAGGAGAAGGAAATTGATGGACCAGTTGCGAAAACTGTTGAACTGCGCTCGGCCCAAGGTATGGGACTACCTCCAAGTCCTCGGCCTCATGACATCGACCCTAGAAGTTGTCCCATGGGCAAGGACCCACATGCGACCACTTCAACGTTCCCTACTGTCATGCTGGAACCCGATGTCCCAGGACTACGCCGTTCGTCTCCAGCTACCGGCAGAGACACGGACCCAGCTCAAATGGTGGCTACAAGAAGACCATCTGAGCAAGGGAGTAAGGCTATCCCCACCGACCTGGGTCTTGTTAACCACGGATACGAGCCTATGAGGGTGGGGAGCCCACTGCCAGGAACTGATGGCCCAGGGGCAATGGGATAAGGAAGAGTCTGGATGGAACATCAACCGACTGGAAGCCCGGCCAGTCAGACTAGCCTACCTACGATTCAGTCACAGACTCCAGGGCGAATCTATCAGTCATGTCAGACACAACAGTTACCTACATCAACCACCAGGGAGGAACCAGAAGCCAACAGGTGTCCCTGGAAATAGACCCCCTAATGGTATGGGCGGAAGCAAACCTGCAAGGATTACCTCAGCAGAGAAAGTCTAGACCCAGGGGAATGGATGCTGTCGACCACAGCCTTCCAGTTGATAGTAAACCGCTGGGGAACACCAGCCACAGATTTCTGGCAACCCGGTCCAATGCCGCAGACGAGAACCACAGTCCCAGGGGATCGATGCTCTCGTTCAGACCTGGCCATAGGAGGATCTGCTGTACACCTTTCCCCCATGGCCACTACTGGGCGGAATCATCCACAAGATAGAACATCACAAAGGGCTAGTACTTCTAGTGGCCCTGGACTGGCCATGAAGGCCATGGTACGCAGACATGCGAAGACTTCTGGCGGGGAACCCCCTGTGTCTACCTCCACACAGGGACCTGCTCCAGCAAGGACCGATCCTCCACGAAGTAATCTTAGTTTCTGCCCAGGACAATGCCTGGGCCCTTGTGGAATGGGCCTCGACTTGTAGAGGTGGAGGTTTCCCTGCCTCCACGTAGGCCGCCTTGATTACTTCTTTGATCCAGCGGGCTATGGTTGCCCGCAACGCCGCTTCCCCTTGTTTCTTCCCACTGTGAAGGACGAATAGGTGATCCGACTCGTACGGATTCCGATCTTTCCAGGTATCTGATTAGGAGTCTGCCGACGTTAAGATAGCGAAGAAGGCGAGAGTCTTCCGAATCCTTATGCTTGTCTGGAGATGGTAGCGAGATGGTTTGGTTTAGGTGGAAATGCGAAACCACCTTTGGAAGGAAGGAGGGGACAGTGCGTAGCTGTATGGATCCCAGTGTGAATCTGAGGAACGGTTCCCGACAGGATAGTGTTTGAAGTTCGGAGATGCGACGGGCTGAACATATTCCCACTAGGAATGCAGTCTTCAACGTCAGGAACCGTAGGGACAGACCACGGGTAGGTCTGAAGGAAGCTCCCGCTAGGAAGTCTAGTACTAGATTGAGATTCCATAGGGGTACCAGCCACTCGGATTTGTTTGACCCGTCTCAGGAAGCGGGAGACGTCTGGATGGGAAGATAGACTGATGCCGTCCACTTTGGCTCTGAAGCAGGCCATTGCTGCCACCTGAACCTTGATGGAGTTGAGAGACAATCCCTTCCTTAAGCTGTCCTGCAGAAATTCCGGGATCATGGGGATTTTGACTGTCTTGCTCTCGGGGATTGCTGTGATCTGTTGGGTGGCGACGTGGTCCTCCATTCACACCTTCTTGAGGTTCTACCACCTGGATGTTCAGGCTCGGGAGGACACGGCATTCGCAAGGGCAGTACTAAGTGGGCCACGGGCAGCCTCCCACCCGGGTCAGTAGTAGCTTTTGTACATCCCATTGGTCCTGAGTCCATCTGCTACATGCTAGGAAATGGAGAAATTACTTACCTGATAATTTCGTTTTCCTTAGTGTAGACAGATGGACTCAGCATCCCGCCCACTGCTGCCCTGAAAGGTGGAAACCTCGGGTGACCATCCCCGAGAGCAAGACAAGCACAGGTAAGCCAGACTTTACTCCTAATTAAGACACCCATAGTTGCTGGGTGTCGGGGTTTCTCAGTTGAGTGCACTGGTGGTCTCCAGCTGAAATCACGTCAACCGGTTCAAAGTTAATCAAGTTAACCAAGTTAATCAAGTTATCCAAACACACACATATCCACAATTGCTTTTCGAGGAGAATACTGAAGAGCAGAGCTTCCTGCACGGGTATATGTAGTGCTGACGACAGATTGAAATCTGACTCCGTCTCCAGCTGCTATCAGGAGTACCCTATACCCACTGGTCCTGAGTCCATCTGTCTACACTAAGGAAAACAAAATTATCGGGTAAGTAATTTCTCCAATGTAAGCTAATTGATAAGGGTAGTAGGTCAAGTTCCGGTCTGAGCTCAAGCAAGGAGAGGATTAAGTCTGATCCAGGGTCAAGGCAACAAGAATTAAAATCTGGGGCCAAGACAAGATAGTACTGACAAAGGAGCAGGAACAAGACAAAAAAAGGACTCGCAGAAGACGACCAGGAATGGAGGAGGATCAAACGGGACAAAAGGATAGAAGCAGGAATGCAGAGATGCAGGAATCCTGTTGCAAAGGCATTAAGTGGTAGTTCTGAGGCTCCCTATATACTAGGGAGGAAGTGATGTCATGTGGGTGTGTTCCAAACAAGGTGTATAAGAAAGCTCAGGAACCGCATGAATTTCAGCCATGTTCCTGAGATGCTGGATAATGCTGGAGGTGCTTCAGACTAGAGGTGAGGGACATAACACACAACTTTTTAATAAAAGCACACTATGCATGAAAATAGGAGCCCTCTTCACCATAGTCCTGCCAGCGAAAGGAGAAAATCTGTCATAAAATAAAGGGTAAATTGCAAACAGTTAGTGTGGAGTAAATGCGGATCACACAAAAAAGCACGTAGCAAGGAAGAGGGTGTGAAACCCATCACTAATGCTGTGGTTGGTCAAATCTAAATAACTTGTCTAAAGATTGAAAGACCTCGGAGGAACGAGAGGCCACTGGTAAGGACTGGATGTAATGCTGGACCTGTAAGTAACAGAAGATTTGATTGGTGTCTAGGCCATATTGGGGTCTCAAGTCTGACCCCTCGCTATCGAGCAGGTGGCCTAAGTATTTAATCCCAGCCAATTGCCACCGGCTGAACCCAGCTGTTTGGGAACCTGGGCTGAAATCACCATTCCCCTGAATGGGCAAAAAATAGGCACACAGGTGAGGTATCTTCAATAACTTGGTTGCCGCCCCTCATGCTTGACGGAGGGGTCGGATAGAGGGAGAGTGGACAAGAAAGGGGGCGAGGGAGGCGGATGGAACATAAGAACATAAGAACATAAGAAATTGCCATGCTGGGTCAGACCAAGGGTCCATCAAGCCCAGCATCCTGTTTCCAACAGAGGCCAAACCAGGCCACAAGAACCTGGCAATTACCCAAACACCTAGAAGATGTAAACCCCCAGGTAGCGAAAGGATCCATCCGCCCACTGTAAGGGAAAGGGTCCAGGCCAGCTGTCGACTTGGTCAAATGAGGCCGGAGAACCGTCCAAAGTCCGTAAGTAAGTTCATGAGAGCGGCAAGTGAGCAGTGAGGGTTCGTCAAAAATACCGTGATATCATCGGCAAATGCCGCATATTTGAACACCTCTGAGTGTAGCTGAATGCCTCTCACTGTGGGGATGTGTAAAATAGATAAAAGAAACGGTTCCAGTTGGAGGAGGAGAACAAAAGTGGCGACAAGGGACACCCTTGACGGGTACCTCGAGAAATGGAAAACACCTCAGAGTGCGACCCATTGCTGTAATAGTGGCCAAAGGATTCCTGTACAGGAGTTGGATTGCATCATGAAACATACCATCAATTCCCAACATTTTCAGTACATAGAAGAGATAATGCCACTCCACCCTATCGAACGCTTTCTCTGCATCAAAGCTGATCAAAAGATACGGGCAATTCATTTGTTGACTCATTTCCTGGGCCGCCAGAAGTTTACGAATATTAGCAAGTGCTTAACGCTGGCGTACAAATTCCACCTGATTTTGGCCGATCAGGGCTGGGATCACCTTTGCGAGACAGTTCGCCAAAATGTTTGCCAGAAGCTTCTGATCAGCATTGAGGAGCGAAATCTGCCTGTATGAGGCTAGAGAAGAGGCATCTTTACCAGGTTTAGGGATAAGGGCCATATTAACGTGTAGGATATTCCCCTATAGCAATTAGTTCCGTAAAAGGCTGAGTCAACACCGGTCCTACGAAGTCCTGTAAACATTTATAAAACTCTGCAGAATACCCATCTGGCCCAAGGGTCTTAAACCGTTTTGCCTGTTGGATAGCTGTCAGCACCTCTTCGCCTGTGAGTGGTCAATTGAGCCATGTTTGCTGGGCTACCGTGAGACGAGGCAGGGGAAGATTTGCACAGAACATTTCACAAGCCTGTGAGTCCCAATCCTCTGAGGTATAAAGAGTAGAGAAAAATCTATGAAACTGAGAAAGTCACGGACACTATAGAGATTCTGTGTGTCCATGCGGTGTCTTAATGACTGCTATGTAACAAGAGCGGGGGGACGTTTTAAGCAAATTATTCATTAGCTTCCTGGCTTTATTTCCATATTGATAAAGGCGGAATTTGAAGTACAGGAGGCTCTTTTTAGCTCTTTGATGAAGAAGGGAATTGATAGCGCCCTGTAAGGTCCTATAACTATCTCGATCTGCAGGATGTCGAGAACGGGTTAAACGATCCCTTGCAGATTTCAATTGACCGCTCAAGGTAGGAGTCTCTTATCCATAGTTTTACATCGGTGAGCAACGTAAGAGATAATATCTCCTCGGAGTACTGCCTTTGCGGTGTACCAAAAGAGAATGGGGTTAGTCTGTGAATCCCCGTTGAGGCTAACAGAATCCTTCCACTTAGACCGTAAGTATGTTTGGAACTGAGGGTCATCTGCTAAATAATAAGGGTACCGCCGGATACGAGTAGGGGCCAGTGTAAGCGAGAGCTGCATGTCTATCCATATGGGAGCGTGGTCGGATAATAGTACCTCTCCTATGCAGGCATCACTGAGGCGGGAAAACTGGTGGGAACTGAGAAATAAATAGTACTAAGTGAGACAATGTGTCATATAAAGAGCAGGCAGCAAAACACTGCACGGAGCGGCAGTAGCCACAGAGGCATTCACGGAGCGGGATGCCAGTGGCCAGTGGTTGGTGTTCCACCTTCACGGAGCGGAAGGATGGAGGGCTGCCATCTCCCAATTAAAAAAAGAAAAAAAACCAGGGATGGGTTCATGGGCTATAGGTATTACCAATTATTAGGCTTATTCAATTACCAATTATTAGGCTTTTCAATATTTGATGATAGTTAATGTGACTTTCAAGGCATACTTCACTTTCAATGCATATCCAGCATAGCTCCCTGCTTCAACAGCAGGGGAGAAGAAAAACTAATACTTCACGCATATCTCTGCTTCAACGGCTGAGAGCTATGCTGCCGCTTACCCAACTAATCAAACTTAACATTTCACTTGGAAGCAGCTCCATCACTGCTCTCTACATTAATAGTGGGGGTGAAAGGGAAATAGAACCTAAGGTTACTAAGAGCCAAGAGAAACATAAGTATGAGAAAAAAGAAGTGTGAAGCTTGCTGGGCAGACTGGATGGACCGATTGGTCTTCTTCTGCCGTCATTTCTATGTTTCTATGAAGGCATTGCGTCGCTTCTTGGGCTTCACCAATTACTACCGATCCTTTATTAAAAACTACTCATCATTGACAGTCCCTCTAACTGCTACCGGCATGACCAAGCAGGGAGCCAACCCTGCCAATTGGTCTCCAGAAGCCATCTCAGCCTTCCTGACGCTCAAAGAGGCTTTTCAGAAGAAGCTGTGTCTCCGCCACCCTGACCCACACCGTCCTTTCATTATTGAAGTCGACGCATCAGACGTTGGTGTGGGGGCAGTTCTAAGTCAGTACAGAGAATCCAATGTGCTCCATCCTTGCTCCTTCTTTTCTAGGCGATTCTCGTCTGCTGAGAGAAATTATGGGATCAGAGACAAGGAGCTTCTCCCAATCAAGCTGGCTTTTGAAGAGTGGCGTCCTTGGCTAGAAGGCGCACAACACCAAATAGTAGTGTACACCGATCACAAGAATCTGGAGTACCTTTGACATGCTCAACAACTCAACCACCGTCAAGCAAGATGGTCTCTCTTTTTCAACAGATTTGACTTCCTTCTGAAGTATCGTCCGGGAGAGAAGAACACTCGGGCTGATGCCCCATCATGATCCTTCGCACTTCAGGATGTACTGGATGAACCCTGTCATATCATTGATCCCGAAAGAGTGGTTCTCGCAGCCATCCACACGATACCTGCCGGGAAGACGGTGGTGGCCAGGAGTTTAAGGAAGAAACTGTTGAAGTGGGCACACGATTCCCGTCTGGCAGGCCATCCAGGACAGAGTCGTACCCTAGCTATGTTGCAAAGATACTATTGGTGGCCAACCATGAAGAAGGATGTACAAGCGTATGTGGGTTCCTGTGCTGTCTGCTAAGCAAAAGCCACCACCTGGGCGAACGTGGGGCCTATTACAGCCTCTACCATCACCGGATGAACCATGGACCCATATCGCTACAGATTTCGAAGAGGACCTGCCATCATCCAACGGTAATAACACCATAGGGGTTACGGTCGACCGTTTCTCTAAAATGGCACATTTTGTAGCACTACCAGGATTACCCTCTGCTACTGAGTTAGCAAAACTCTTTATTAAACACATCTTCCGTCTTCATGGGATACCTAAACATATCCTATCCGAAAGGGGAGTGCAATTTACTGCAAAGTTTTGGAGAGCATTATGTCAAAAATTTGACATCACCTTGGACTTAACCTCTGCCTACCATCCTCAGTCAGACTGAGAGGATGAATAGAATGCTGAAACAATTTCTGCGATCATATGTCAACTCTAGACAGGACGACTGGGCTGAATTACTGCCTTGGGCAGAATTTGCCATCAATTCGCATCCTGCTTCCTCGACGGGGTCTTCCCCTTTCCAGCTTGTCTACGGAAGACAACCGTTACCTCCTCTGCCAATTCCATTGTCAGTAGCCTCTCCTGCTGCCCAGGCTACCGCAGCAGAGTTATCCCAACTTTGGAGACAGACGAAGGAGCTTCTTCTCAATGCAGGACAAAAGGCAAAGAGAACTTATGATGCTCATCATCATCAGAAGGCACCCCAGGTTCAGCCTGGAGACAAGGTTTGGTTAAGCACCAAGTACCTTCGACTTAAGCTTCCCTCAGAAAGATTTGTACCTCGCTTTGTGGGACCCTTTGCCATCCTTCGGCGATTAGGAAAGCTGACGTACAGTCTAAAACTGCCTCCAATAATGAAGATACACAGTGCATTTCATGTAGCTCTACTAAAGCCAGTAATACTGTCAGAGTTCTCCAGGAAAGATCCAGAACCTACCAGCCTGGATACAGAAGATGACATTGAATATGCCATAGAGGACATCCTTGATGTATGTAAAAGAGGCAAGACATGGGAGTATCTCATCTCATGGGAGAACTATGGCCCAGAGGAAAACTCCTGGGAACCACTGGCCAATATTACAGATAAAGAGATGGTACGTCAGTTCCACCTGGCACACCCACGCAAGCCCAGACCACCTGGAAGAGGTCTTGGAGGGGCCTTTTGAAGGGGGGTACTGCTGCGACCGCTCTGTCTGCCTTACCTCTTTTCTTCCTTTTTCTCTCTCCTTGGGAAAGATGGCTGCCTCCAGTGCCGAGGGTCTCGGCGTCTCCAACCTAGCATGGGTGATCCAGTCCACCATGCTCACTCCCGTTGCCTCCTAGGGCGTGAGCGCACACATCTCCTACGCTCAAATACACATCATGGCGGTAACCTCGGGGGCGGCCCCACCGCATGACGTCAATACCTCCGGGTATATCAAGCCTCCGTTTCGCTACCATCTTTGACTTAGCAAGGACTTTGGTTTAACTACTCTGACTGCTCTAAGCTGCACGCTTAGATGCCGCTTTCACTCCAAGGGCCTCGCTCCTGTAGAAGCTCTAGACACCCACTCCTATAGCAAACAGAGTCTGATGGCATTGTAATAAAAAAAAAAAAAGAGAGAAGATTTTATTAACATGGAAAAATGAGGAAAATTAGGTTGCAAGATATAAAAGAAAAATCACTAGCCCTTCTTTGTATCTCAGTTCAGTTAACTTGTAAAATACTTCAAACTCCCAGCTAAATTATGGCCATAATAATAATATAAGTTCTCAGTTAAGTCTCCCATGAGTTCTGTTTCCTTTTCTTTAGATAAGCTCCTCCACTGTATGCTTGGAAAAGCCGATGCAGATGCTTTAAATCCTGAGCTCAGTTCAGCTGCAGTGTCCACTTGCTTAAGGAGATTGGAAGTCCCAGTTCTTACAAAAAAATTCCCTCTGCTCTATATCAAATTGTGACAAATCTTCTGAATTTCCCTGCAATTAAGTCAGCCTGATACTGAATATATGCAGATACTATTCTAAATATTGTCCTAGCTATAAACGAAATAAAGAGTTAGGAAATACTTTAAACTTACACTCTTCCCTTACTACAAAATAACAAACCACTGCTTTATGCCTAACTAAGGGGGTTATTTTCCAACGTGCAAAAAGCAGTTATCGCACTCGATAACATCGCACAACATGCTAACAAAGCGTATTGCATTGTGTGAATTTAAATTTTAAATTAAGTATTCAAGGGGGTGGAGTTGGAGCGGGACAAATGTAAAGTAGGAAGGTGTTATCGCGATCTGCGAAAAGCCTGCGCTCTTTTTGCGGCTCATAACGCGCCCAATAACTACACCTTTTCCCGTTGCGTTAGGCTGTATCGCTGCGTGTATCGCGCCCTGCGGTATTATCGCATCGCACGTGAAAAAAACAGCAAGCAATCACCACACACCTACTAAGACATTCTAGACCAATAAAAAGGACTGTTCTTAGAAGGTCAATGTTCCCTACATCAGCAAAGTACCAAGTGCCCATGGCAAGCCCACTTCATGGCTGAACAGGGCCACCACAGACCCCAGGATGTGGGTCAAGATCAATCACGACCTGGGCCAAAGCCCCTTGCAAGACACGTGAGGCAAGTAGCAGCACCACTGGTACGGGGTCTGCCGCGACGTCGCGGCAGGTACAGAGAGCGGTTCTTTCTTCCATGAACTTTATTGCTGGGTATGCCAGAGGACATTGTGATTACCAGGTATTGTCCCGTGCTGTCCCCGGCCTCACCAAACTCTTGGCTGCCCTGCATTATACCTCAAGCGACTCCTTCCAATCTACAGTAGCTGTTGTGGGTGGGATGTCCCAAAGCACATTTTCATGATGTCTGGACCAGGTCATAGAAGTTGTAATAGACCGCATGCCTCGATACATATACTTTCCTCGCAACAGGCAGGACTTGATGGATTTGAAGCGAGGTTTCTATGCTTTTGCTCACTTTCCTAATGTCATTGGAGCTATTGACTGCACTCGTGAAAGGGAGGAGGTGTACCGCAACAGAAAGCTCTTCCACTCCCTCAACGTGCAAGTGGTCTGTGATGCTGGAATGCGGATCCTTGTTGTGATGGCGAGGGTCCCGGGAGCAGCGCACGATTCCTTTATACTCAGGCAATCTGTTCTCTTTCAGAATTTTGAGGCTGGCATGTACGGTGAAGGTTGGCTTGTAGGTAAGAGACACTTTTCCAAATATATACCATCTTAGTCTATGTGTATGTGTGTCATGCCACCCAAATGGGATGCTTAGGCCTGTCAGGTTAGACACAAATGCTGCCATTACACCAGGCCTGTATGCTTCATAATGCAACTTACTGTGTCCAAATGGCTCGTTCTTCCAAAATGTTGCACTGGCCTGCCAAAGTACTGTTTCTCCCGATCCACTGAATGGACAATATGAAGCGGCCTATATGTTGTATGCATTTCTTACTTGATTTCACTAGTTGGCCTCCTCTACTTATCTACTCTTGCAAGGGTTCATATCATTGTCAACGGTGAATGGTGCCCATAGCTTGCACCGTGATGTTTGCTCTGCTCTGTTACAGAGGTCTCCCTGAGGTTTAGGATCCTCGTCAGAGCCTTGTCCCTCGATCATTCAGCTGTGCATGTTGCTGCCTGCCTTGTTACCCATGTATGTATTTTGTTAAGGGTAAGCTACATAGAAATTAATGCAGAGCACATATGTCCCAGAGCCATGACAACATTAGGCCACGCCTAACCACTTAGCACAGGTATTGAAACATGAATGGTGCTCAGGAAGGTGAGCATGCAGATACACATCGGTAACATTAGTGTCGTTATGAGGGCCAGTCATGCTATACCTCCAAATAGCACCACACCTGCAGTAGCTAACAGCAAAAATGTAGTAGTCAGAATACGGTGTTAAAAGTCAAAAAAGGGACAGCTGATGATGTAGTGGTGACGTAATAACATCTGACACAAAAATGGTGAGGTGTAATGGCTTACATCTGTCATTGCTACAGGAGACTCAGGGTATGGATACAGGCCGTGGTTATGACCCCGTACTCCAGTCTCACATGCCGCAACAGATGAGATACAATGATGCTTTATCTGCCACACGCTCATAGAACGAACCTTCGGCCTTCAGAAATGCTGCTTTCGATGTTTGGACAAGACGGGGGGAGCTTTAATGTATGCTCCCCCCAAAGCTGCAGGGATTATCTTGCTGTGCTGTGTTTTCCATAATGTGGCTCTTCAGCATGGAATATCAATGCCTATACATCCTGATCTCCGAGCTGATCAGGATGTGCGTGCACGACTCCAGGAGAACACAGTCAGTGGCAGCCAGCTTCACCAGCACCTTATACAGACACACTTAACGAAGCCATAGGACTATCCTTTCCCCCAGCAGGGGAAGTATGGTGGATTAAAGGTAGGAGCCCCTGTATTGGGAACACCTTATCTGTGTAATGCTACTTGCATGACTTAATGAATGTGTCAGTCAAAACATTCTTGTGGCTGCTCTTCTAAATGTTAGCTGAAGGCCCATAACAGCGTACATCTAATAAATGGTAGACTCTGTATGTGAACATGTGTATATGTGAGGGACAATCATTACAGCCCCTTTTCCTTGGTAAAATAGGCATGTCTGTTATGGCTGTGTATGACCATATGCCGTGAATGGTATCATGGCTGCATCTCTCGCATCCACACACAATGAGACGTCCTACTGTAATCACGTTATAGGGTCACATGCTTCCGGTGCAAGCACTGTAGGGTAACTACTGCCCCTGTGGTTCTGTACTTTACCAAGGAAGGGGCACTGGGTTCATGAACTGCATACATACTTGTCGACAGAATGGAGGTTGGTAGAATGGGGCAAGACCTTATTTGTCATTCAATTTGCAGCATGGACTTTCTAGTGAGATAATCAGATTTGCAGATGACACAAAATTGTTCAGAGTAGTTAAATCACAAGCAGATTGTGATAAATTGCAGGAAGACCTTGTGAGACTGGAAAATTGGGCATCCAAATGGCAGATGAAATTTAATGTGGATAAGTGCAAGGTGTTGCATATAGGGAAAAATAACCCATGCTATAATTACACAATGTTGGGTTCCATATTAGGTGCTACAACCCAAGAAAGAGATCTAGGTGTCATAGTGGATAACACATTGAAATCGTCGGTACAGTGTGCTGCGGCAGTCAAAAAAGCAAACAGAATGTTGGGAATTATTAGAAAAGGAATGGTGAATAAAACGGAAAATGTCATAATGCCTCTGTATCGCTCCATGGTGAGACCGCACCTTGAATACTGTGTACAATTCTGGTCGCCGCATCTCAAAAAAGATATAATTGCAATGGAGAAGGTACAGAGAAGGGCTACCAAAATAAGGGGAATGGAGCAACTCCCCTATGAGGAAAGACTAAAGAGGTTAGGACTTTTCAGCTTGGAGAAGAGCCGACTGAGGGGGGATATGATAGAGGTGTTTAAAATCATGAGAGGTCTAGAACGGGCAGATAGTAGAAAGACTCGGGGGCACTCCATGAAGTTAGCATGGGGCACATTTAAAACTAATCGGAGAAAGTTCTTTTTTACTCAATGCACATTAAACTCTGGAATTTGTTGCCAGAAAATGTGGTTAGTGCAGTTAGTATAGCTGTGTTTAAAAAAGGATTGGATAAGTTCTTGGAGGAGAAGTCCATTACCTGCTATTAAGTTCACTTAGAGAATAGCCACTGCCATTAGCAATGGTAACATGGAATAGACTTAGTTTTTGGGTACTTGCCAGGTTCTTATGGCCTGGATTGGCCACTGTTGGAAACAGGATGCTGGGCTTGATGGACCCTTGGTCTGACCCAGTATGGCATTTTCTTATGTTCTTATTAACCTTTTACTTATTCCCTTACCACTTTGGTGATCATTATAGTGATGGGTGTGTTAGTGACAGCACTGTGCACTGAATTTCCCTTTCCCTTTCCGAAACCATGCACCCCTAAAGGGCAGCCAGGGATACAATGCGTGCATCCAAATGTCTCACTATTGATCTGCATAACAGCAGGCTTCTGCCACTGATGATGTGCTCTATGTGTGGTAAGCATTAACTGCAATGTGACTAAGCACTTGCTGAATAGTGAAGTAGTTACACGATGTTAGGTTCCATATTAGGAGCTACCACCCATGAAAAAGATCTAGGCATCATAGTGGATAATACTTTAAAATTGTTGGCTCAGTGTGCTGCAGCAGTCAAAACAGCAAACAGAATGTTAAGAATTATTAGGAAGGGAATGGTTAATAAAACGGAAAATGTCATAATGCCTCTATATCGCTCCATAGTGAGACCGCACCTTGAATACTGTGTACAATTCTGGTCGCCGCATCTCAAAAAAGATATAGTTGCGATGGAGAAGGTACAGAGAAGGGCAACCAAAATGATAAAGGGGATGGAACAGCTCCCCTATGAGGAAAGGCTGAAGAGGTTAGGGCTGTTCAGCTTGGAGAAGACATGGCCGAGGGGGGGATATGATAGAGGTCTTTAAGATCATGAGAGGTCTTGAACGAATAGATGTGACTTGCTTATTTACACTTTCAAATAATAGAAGGACTAGGGGGCATTCCATGAAGTTAGCAAGTAGCACATTTAAGACTAATCGGAGAAAATTATTTTTCACTCAGTGCATAATAAAGCTCTGGAATTTGTTGCCAGAGGATGTAGTTAGTGTAGCTGGGTTCAAAAAAGGTTTGGATAAGTTCTTGGAGGAGAAGTCCATTAACGGCTATTAATCAAGTTTACTTACAGGTCGATACTGTAAGACCGCGGGAGAGCGGACGAACGCCCGCTCTCCCGGCGCGCGCACCAGCCCTTCGCTGGTGCGGGCGATTCAGTATTTAAATTAGGTGACGCGGGAAAAACGGGGAAAAGGAGGCGCTAGGGACACTAGCGCGTCCCTAGCGCCTCCTTTTTGTCAGGAGTGTCGGCTGTCAGTGGGTTTGACAGCCGACGCTCAATTTTGCCGGCGTCGGTTCTCGAGCCCGCTGACAGCCACGGGCTCGGAAACCGGACGCCGGCAAAATTGAGCGTCCGGTTTTCGGCCCGACAGCCGCGGGCCGAATTCAAATTTTTATTTATTTTTTTTAACTTTTTTTTACTTTCGGGACCTCCGACTTAATATCGCTATGATATTAAGTCGGAGGGTGCACAGAAAAGCAGTTTTTACTGCTTTTCTGTGCACTTTCCTGGCGCCGGAAGAAATTAGGTCGGCGCTAATTTCTTAGAGTAAAATGTGCGGCTTGGCTGCACATTTTACTTACTGGATCCCGCGCGCATACCTAATAGGGCCATCAACATGCATTTGCATGTTGAGGGCGCTATTAGGTGCCGCGGGTGGGCCGCGTGTTTTCCTCCCCTTACTGAATAAGGGGTAAGGGAAAACACGCGTCCAGAGCAGGCTGACAGTGCGCTCCGACGGAGCACACTTTACTGTATCGACCTGTTAGGGAATAGCCGCTGTTATTAATTGCATCAGTAGCATGGGATCTTCTTAGTGTTTGGGTAATTGCCAGGTTCTTGTGGCCTGGTTTGGCCTCTGTTGGAAACAGGATGCTGGGCTTGATGGACCCTTGGTCTGACCCAGCATAGCAATTTCTTATGTTCTTAACAGCAGTGGGCAAAGTAGTGTACACCGTTCACTTAATCAGTCATAGCACAATGACAGCTCTCATATCTTTCAGCAGAAAAGAAAGGATCATACTTGTGTACATTTTAGGGCCATTACCTCTGTCTCTCTCTCACCAATGACATTACTGTCATATACTAGGTCATTGTGGCTAATGAGGCATACTGACTCACGTGCACCTTCACTAGGCTGAGATAAATGAAGCCTCAATATCATTGTCTTCTGTGGCTTGCAACTACAATGACAACCTTTCACTCTACAGGTGGTATGTGTGAGGGCCTGGCCAGCATATACTCAATACACAGCAATGTTAACCAGGGAACACATTGGAAGCCTAACACATCATAATGCCTCCTTAATGTCCGTGACAATAATCAGCTTCTGCTGCTCCATATACTTGTGTGAAGGTCAGTGGTTTTCAGAACATTCTAAATCTGGCCATGTTCTTTAATTGCACCTGTTACGATCCCAGTCACTAGACTAGTGACCGGGAGCTTACCTCTCTCACCCGCGCTGCGAACCGCCGGGTTCGGGGCCCTCCACGCGGCTTGGCAGCGGCGTCTCCACGAGGGAGACGTCGCCGGAGACTCCTCCCCTCGGCGAGGGAACGCGCGCGCAGGGCAGCGTTTTGTGCTGTCAGCACCCGGATGTGCTGACACGCCCCCCGTGACGTCAGACGCCGACCAGGGGATTTAAACCGGGCTCTTTCCTCACCCAAGTGCCTTGCAACGAGGTTCCTTCTTTGAAGAGCTAGTTGCCGTCGTTCCTGTTCCCCGCTGATTGCCTGCCTGCCTGCCTGCTTGATTCCTGCCTGGTTCCTGGATTCCTGCTTGTCTTCAGCCTGCCTTGACTCCGGTCCGTGACTCCGATTCCTGCTTGTCTTCAGCCTGCCTTGACTCCGGTCCGTGACTCCGATTCCTGCTTGTCTTCAGCCTGCCTTGACTCCGGTCCGTGACTCCGATTCCTGCTTGACTTCAGCCTGCCTAGACTCCGGTTCGTATTCCACTCCTGGGCTTCTCCGTCCTCGCCTAAGTCCCAGCGGTCCGGGTCCCTACAGGCTCCTCCCGGGGGGACCTCGGGCTTCCAGGGTGAAGACTCCTAAGTCCTAGCGACCCGGGCTCCCACAGCTCCTCTGGAGGAGTCACGGGTTTCCAGGTGAAGCTCCATCTGCCCAGTGGGAGTTCTGCCTCCCGACTGCCCCCTCGGGTCAGTCGGCCTAAGGATCCACTTCCGGATTTCGTCCTTCGTAACAGTTTGCAAGGCCATGGATCCGGCGGATCTCGCTGGTCTCCAGGCCATTCCGGGCCTGGCTCAGCGCCTGGTACAACAACAACAGGTTCTGGATTCCCTGGTGGCCACGGTGGAGCGAATGGCTACCCGTATGGACGCAGAACCTCCGGCACCAGTTCCTGTGGTCGCACCTACGCCGGTAGTTACGCTCCAGACGCCTACACAGCTGCCTGCTCCTTCACGCTACGCTGGAGACGCCAAGGGGTGTCGCGGGTTTTTGAATCAGTGTTTCGTGCGATTTGCCTTGCTTCCGAATCAGTTCCCTACGGATTCTGTCAAGGTCGCTTATATTTTTTCCCTACTGGATGGGAAGGCTCTGCACTGGGCTTCACCGATGTGGGAGAAAAGTGATCCTACTCTCACCAATTTGGATCTCTTTGTGGCTGGGTTTCGTGCAGCCTTCGACGAGCCAGCCCGTCAGACCTCTGCCACATCGGAATTATTGCAACTCCGGCAAGGGGGCCGTACTCTGGCCGAGTATGCCTTGGAGTTCCGCACCCTCGCTCTTGAGGTGGGTTGGCGTGACGATGCTCTTCGGGGAATTTTCCTTGAAGGATTGGCTGGTCGGATCAAGGACGTACTAGCCGCCCGGGACCTTCCCGAAGGATTAGACTCACTCATAGAGCTAGCTGGACGTATCGACCTACGTTTGCAACAGAGAGCTCGGGAAGTACGCCCTCCGAGACGCCTGTCCCCGCTAGCTCCGGCATTCTCGAGACCGCTCACTCCGATGCCCAGGTCGTCGGTCGCCTCGGCCGAGGCTTCTGCTGAAGAACCTATGCAGTTAGGACGCACTTCCCTAACTGAAGAAGAGAAACGCCGCCGGCGGACACTGGGGTTGTGTCTTTACTGCGGTGGTAAGGGGCATTTCCTTTCCCAATGTAAGGAACGGCCGGGAAACGCCCACGCCTAGGAAGGAAGGAGGAGTACCTCCTGGGCGGTTTCAACGCTGCTCCTCAATGTACTGTGCCTGTAACTCTGAGGTTCTCAGAGGACACTTTTTCTACTCAGGCCTTGATTGACTCCGGGGCTGGGGGTAACTTTATCACTCGAGAGCTGGTACAAAAGCTTCACTTGGACACAGTTCCCCGTGACCCACCTCTCTGCATTACCTCTATTCAAGGAACACCTTTACCGGGCAGTATCTCTCTTGTCACCACTCCGATCTTCCTTCGCACTGGGCTGTTACATGAAGAAGAGATCTCTTTCCTGGTATTGGAGAAGTCTGTATATCCCATAGTTTTGGGTCTGCCCTGGTTACAACTTCACTCACCCGTGATTCGCTGGGATGACCTGCAAATCGCACAGTGGCGTTCTCATTGCCTACAGCATTGCATCAAGGCCACGGTGGTTCCGCCTATCCCCTTGGCTCATGCTGGGTTGAAACTTCCTGACCAGTACAACGACTTCTCTGACGTGTTTTCCAAGGACAAGGCGGAATTATTACCTCACCATCGTCCTTTCGATTGCTCTATTGAGCTGCTCCCTGATACGACTCCGCCACGAGGTAGGGTGTACCCCCTCTCTCTGCCCGAAACAAGAGCTATGTCCGATTATATTAAGGAGAATCTCGCCAAAGGATTCATCCGTGCATCCAAATCACCTGCCGGGGCCGGATTCTTCTTTGTCGCTAAAAAGGACGGTTCCTTACGCCCTTGCATTGATTACCGGGGCTTAAATGCTATCACCAAGAAGGACCGGTATCCGTTGCCACTGATTCCCGAGCTACTGGACAAGCTTCAGGGGGCTCGGGTGTTTACTAAGCTGGACTTAAGGGGGGCCTATAACCTGGTGCGTATCCGTCCCGGCGACGAGTGGAAAACCGCTTTCAATACCCGGGACGGACACTACGAGTATCTGGTTATGCCCTTTGGTCTATGCAATGCGCCAGCAGTATTCCAGCACCTCATGAATGAGGTACTCAGGGAGTTGCTCAACTCCTGCGTTATTGTATACTTGGATGACGTTCTTATCTTTTCACGAGATTTGGATACGCATCGTAGTCAAATCCGACAAGTACTCCAAATCCTCCGAGAGCATCAGCTCTACGCCAAATTGGAGAAATGTATCTTTGAGCGGGACTCGTTGCCCTTTCTTGGGTATATTGTATCCGCCACCGGATTCAGCATGGACCCCGAAAAAGTCTCCGCCATCAAGAAGTGGCCTCAACCTGTGGGCCTAAAGGCATTACAACGTTTTTTAGGTTTTGCAAACTTTTACAGGCACTTCATACCCGGATATTCACGATTAGTGGCACCTCTGACCGCTCTGACTAAAAAAGGAGCAGACACACAACACTGGACTCCGGGGGCTTGCAAAGCTTTCCAAGATTTGAAAGATGCGTTTCTGCAAGAGACTTGCCTCCGCCATCCGGACCCGTTACGCCCTTTCGTAGTGGAGGTAGATGCTTCCAGTGTGGCGGTAGGAGCAGTTTTGTCTCAGCATTCTGCATCTGGTCAATTGCTACCTTGCTCCTTTTTCTCTAAGAAGTTTACACCAGCCGAGAACAACTACGGGATCGGCGATAAGGAGCTCCTGGCCATTAAGCTGGCTTTCGAAGAATGGAGGCAATGGCTGGAGGGAGCCCAACATCAGGTCACGGTGTATACCGATCATAAGAATTTGGAATTCTTATCACAAGCCCAACGCCTTAACCCAAGGCAGGCTCGTTGGTCTCTATTTTTCAGCCGATTCGATTTCATCCTTAAGTACCGTCCGGCTACTAAGAACGTTTGTGCTGATGCATTGTCTCGGAACTCCATCCTTGAGGAGGAAGATGATCCTCCACAGTATATCATCGATCCAGCTAAAGTTTCCCTTGCAGGCACCGGTATTTCCTCAACCGACAAAGTAATTGTTCCTCGCCGAGATAGGAGGAGGGTGCTGGAATGGGCCCACGACTCCCTTTCGGGAGGTCATGCCGGTCAAGGGAGAACTTTGACACTTTTGAATCGGTACTACTGGTGGCCCCGAGTACGACAGGACATACACGAATATGTGGCTTCGTGCCCCGTTTGTGCCAGACAAAAGCCGCTGGTTGGACGTCCTTGGGGTCTGCTGCAGCCTCTGCCTATTCCTGCCGAACCCTGGACCCACATCGCCATGGATTTCGTGGTGGATCTGCCTCCGTCGGAGGGACATACGGTGATCTGGGTCACGGTGGACCGGTTCTCCAAGATGGTCCATCTGGTACCGCTGCCCAAACTTCCATCGGCCCCGGAGTTGGCACGTCTCTTTATTCTGCACATCTTCCGAGCACATGGTCTTCCACAGAGTATCGTGTCGGATCGTGGTTCACAGTTCACGGCGCGCTATTGGCGTGCTATCTGCAAGAAGTTTGGAGTGCAGCTAAATCTATCTACCGCTTTCCACCCCCAAAGTAATGGGCAAACGGAGCGTATGAACCGGTCACTCAAATTGTTTCTTCGCAGCTTCATCACCGAAAAGAGGGATAATTGGGTCTCTCTATTGCCTTGGGCTGAATTTGCGTACAACAATCACCAACACTCCGTTACGGGTCATACTCCGTTCCAAGTCGTCTTTGGAAGACATCTTCAGCCTCCAATACCGCTTCCCTTGGAGGTTCCCTCACCAGCGGTTCAGTCTATAGCTTCCCAGCTCCATCGACTCTGGAAAGTCCTTCAGCAGCGACTATCGATGGCAGCTCAGAGAACTCGTACAGTGGCAGATCGTCATCGGCGTTCTGCGCCAGAATTGGTCCCTGGTACTAAGGTTTGGCTGAGCACCAAGAACCTGCGCTTCCCAGGCCACAGTCACAAGTTAAAACCCAGGTTCTGTGGTCCTTTCTCCGTGGCAGAACGAATTGGCATGGTATCATACAGGTTACGCCTCCCGTCTCGTCTGAGAGTTCACAATGTGTTTCATGTCTCCCTCCTGAAACCAGTAGTATACTCACGTTTTCATCGGCCTACTCCAGATGATGTTTCTGCTTCCTCTCCTGGGGAACCTGTGTACCAAGTTCATGAAGTTCGGGATGTGCGCTTCGCTAACCGTCGATGGGAGTATCTACTGTCCTGGGAGGGTTGCGGTCCAGAGGAGGACTCCTGGGAACCTGCCCGTAATATTTTGGATAAGTCATTGTTGACACAGTTTCATTTGGACAATCCCGGGAAGGCCGGTCCTCTTCGGAGGGGGCGTAAGAGGGGGGGTACTGTTACGATCCCAGTCACTAGACTAGTGACCGGGAGCTTACCTCTCTCACCCGCGCTGCGAACCGCCGGGTTCGGGGCCCTCCACGCGGCTTGGCAGCGGCGTCTCCACGAGGGAGACGTCGCCGGAGACTCCTCCCCTCGGCGAGGGAACGCGCGCGCGAAGGGCAGCGTTTTGTGCTGTCAGCACCCGGATGTGCTGACACGCCCCCCGTGACGTCAGACGCCGACCGGGGGATTTAAACCGGGCTCTTTCCTCACCCAAGTGCCTTGCAACGAGGTTCCTTCTTTGAAGAGCTAGTTGCCGTCGTTCCTGTTCCCCGCTGATTGCCTGCCTGCCTGCCTGCTTGATTCCTGCCTGGTTCCTGGATTCCTGCTTGTCTTCAGCCTGCCTTGACTCCGGTCCGTGACTCCGATTCCTGCTTGTCTTCAGCCTGCCTTGACTCCGGTCCGTGACTCCGATTCCTGCTTGACTTCAGCCTGCCTAGACTCCGGTCCGTGACTCCGATTCCTGCTTGTCTTCAGCCTGCCTTGACTCCGGTCCGTGACTCCGATTCCTGCTTGACTTCAGCCTGCCTAGACTCCGGTTCGTATTCCACTCCTGGGCTTCTCCGTCCTCGCCTAAGTCCCAGCGGTCCGGGTCCCTACGGGCTCCTCCCGGGGGGACCTCGGGCTTCCAGGGCGAAGACTCCTAAGTCCTAGCGACCCGGGCTCCCACAGCTCCTCTGGAGGAGTCACGGGTTTCCAGGTGAAGCTCCATCTGCCCAGTGGGAGTTCTGCCTCCCGACTGCCCCCTCGGGTCAGTCGGCCTAAGGATCCACTTCCGGATTTCGTCCTTCGTAACAGCACCTACGTGAAATTACAGTATTCTATGGTGTGGCATGCACATGGCTCTGTTTCCTGCAAGCTGCTATACAGAATCATTGTGCATGCATGAGTATCGTTGACCCATTTCTAGTTTATTACATTTTATATACCGTCGTATCAGAGTATCCATCATGATGGTTTACAATCGCATAACATGAAACATAAAATTGTCAATAAAATACAATAATGAAATAAGTAATTCTAAATTAAGATAATTAAAATAAAAAATCTAAATCTAAAGGAAGCACAATTGTATAAAAATTAAGTACATTGTATAAATAAACCAATAAAAGTATAAAATTCTTAAAACAATAAATGAAGATCTTTAGTTAGAAGCTGCATAAGCACAACTAAAAAGCCATGTTTTAAGATCGGTTTTGAATTTTTTTCATGTCGGCTTGTAGTCGACATTTGCAGTAAAAGTGGGGTGAGCCAGAGCAGGTTTGCACAAACTAGTAAAACGTGCATTCACATGGGCCATAATAAGGAGTTTCAGCTTGGATACAGACATGTACTCCATACTGGAAATATATGTGACATTTCTTACTGTGAAATGCTGTACTATGGCTGCCTTGATCATTTACTGTGTGCATTTCACTCACATTCTTCACCCCCTCCATCAAAGCATTTGCATAGATATGTAGTCTGGGTTGTATAACTAATGGCTAGGCACAAAACGATATTGAAGCTCATTTAATGGAGTGATATCTGTCTGTAAACATTGCACCAGTGATGTGGAATTAAATGGACATGGCTAGAACTGCATTAAAAACTTGCCTTTTGGTTTGGCAAGCCTTACATTCACCATTTCTATGTTGGCTTTTTTCAAGGGCTGAGGTGCTTAGGTGCTCATGTTCACATATAACATGCATATGCTAACTTAATATAAGTACAGTATGTTAGTCATTAGGCTTCATGTCTTCAGTAATAGTATAAGGTCAGATGTGAAAGTAGCAGTATTTTGGGTACTTCCCCATTGGTCAGGTTTGGGTAACCTGCACACCTTGATGATGGCCTTAATATCAACAGCTGTGTTGAGGGACAGATAATCCAATGGCAACACATGATTGCATGTAGTGTAGTGAGAGGTTCTGTTCATGACCTGAAAGCGTTGACCTCTAACACGTTCTACATGCTAATCAGGGTTGTGGTCACAGATGGGAGACAATCTGATGGAGTCCGTCAGGGAAAGCGTAACTGAAAACTTTTCCATTCTTTGAAGGGCACAGTGAGCATGTCAAGCAAGACAATAGGAACCTGCCCATGAATGGTCCTGTTCATTCCTCAAACAGAAACCAGCAGTCAGAAAGACTCTGAGCACACCAGTATGGAGCACCCATACTCTGTGTGGGTGGTGCTCCTTTTTCTGCAGCACTAACATGCATCTGTCATACCATGTCAGTTGATATCAGTAATAAACTGTGCAGTCTGCAATGAGCAGCCACATGGGAGTCCACACACATGTCAGCTTCCCAAGGGCCATAGTGTGCCCTTGACTATTGTCATCAGCAAGCACCTCATCATTTGATAAGCTGTACAACTGATGTGCTTGTGCCTTAAAGGGAAGCTGCATGAAGCTGTACAGTGGTCTATAGGTGTAAAGATTGCCCTTCTTAAGCAGGGCAGAATAAACAGGGGACAGACAGGCATAAGGAACAGTGATAGTGTAGAAGCCTATGTAGCCTGACGTGTACACCAAATGTGTATAATGTAAAGCATGTTGTGCACGGGGATCTATTCTAAAAGTGTGATGTAGGGAAGTAGGCCATGAGGCTGCCATGGCTCTAACACTGTGCCTGTTGAGGCATCCTCTGAGTGGACGCCCTCCTAACTCTCAGCCAAAGGTGTCACAGTGTGATAAGTTGCTGAACAGTGTGTGCTGGCCCCAGCAAACCATAATCTGTTGTTATCATAGGATAGAATGAGTACTGTGGAATGCCAGTGCACCGTAGCCATTGCAGGTTAAAGGGTACAGCACACTTACAGTGAGCCTGTAGAGAGTATGTTTGCCTTGTTCCAACGGAGTCCTATAGAAGATGCTGCCCCTGAGAAATGAACTTATCCGAGGTGACAAAAAGCACCGTATGATATATAAAGGATTTCCATGGCGAAAAGGTCGATAATGCTTGAAGCTCACAGAGCCAGCCAGCACAGGTGGTTGCTTCCACAAATCTGATGTTCCTGGCCAAATACTTCATGTAGCACTACTCCCTCAGGTGTTAGATGTTGGCAAAACTAGCTGACTTCATCCTACTCTATGTGGCAGGTTATTGTCGGATCCTGCTGTCCACTACTCTGCTTGTACTGCCTGCAAGGTACACAATGCCTAATAGCATGTCTGTGCAGTGGAACCAGGGCCAGATCAGCAACGACTGTTCCGACCATTGTTACGGAGACTGTGCGAACATGCTCTTGGTGCTGCCACGTAGCTATGAGCTTGTCTGGCATGAGGAATTCAGGCTTGTGCACATGAGCAGCCCACATAGAGCTGGCATACCTGATAGGCCGATGTGACAAGGAGTCTATGGTGTACAGAGCTTGCTGATTAGTATTGAGAACTGCTGTACATATAGCGTCTGCGTGCCTTCCCTAACTCAGATAGAAGTCACAATAGCCCAATTGTGCTATACGTACAGTACCTGATTAGGGTGTGGCCTCTCCAACAAGGGCATATGCTCCCATACAAAGAGGGGCTGGGTAACGGGATACCTGACATCCCAAATATGGAAGACACTCATGGACGCCAGGCTCCATTGTGAGTATAGCGTCCACTGGGCCACACACATGTGCAGGTTGAGCAATGGTGGTGTATGTTGCAACACTCTCATGTGGTCCAGGAGGGTCATGAATTGGTGCATAGATGTCAAAGAGCCAGCACAATACAGGCTAGCATCTCTGACATGCCAACTTGTCCATCCCTATGGACAAAGGCTGTGGCCAGACAGTTGTGCCTAAGGGGCCAATGAAGTTTACTTAGGGAATAGCCACTGCTATTAATTGCATCAGTAGCATGGGATCTTCTTAGTGTTTGGATAATTGCCAAGTTCTTGTGGCCTGGTTTGGCCTCTGTTGGAAACGGGATGCTGGGCTTGATGGACCATTGGTCTGACCCAGCATGGCAATTTCTTATGTTCTTATGTTGTTATGAGTGTTCAGTGTGAGGTAGGAGTTTTGGAAGAAGAGCACTAATACCTGTGACAGTAGCACCATGGCTGCTTGTTTTAGTATACACAGGGCAGCCTCCAGTATGCTACTTTTAGTAAAGCATTACCTGCTAATGTGGGAAGAGGGAGAAGCTCTGTGTTGCTCTACAGTCCAAAATAGTGCCAGACTATGTGTTAAGAAGTCCGCAGGGTGGAAGCCCGCACAAAGCACATCATCCAGCTGTGGGAATCTGTGTGCATCACAGTAAAACTGCTCCTTTTTCAGGACGGGACTATGGCAATGTGTCCCAGGCCTGACACCGCCATGACACCTTAGCCTAGGGCGGCATGTTGAAAGAGTGCACTGAAAGGGGACAGTCTGAGAGTCAAGGCAGCAGGAGAACAAGTAGACAGTTCAGCATGTAGACAGCAGGAGAAACATGGAAATGACGGCAGAAAAAGACCAATCGGCCCATCCAGTCTGCCCAGCAAGCTCCCACACTTATTTTCCCATACTTATCTGTTTCACCAACCACCAAGTTCAGGGCCCTTGTTGGTAACTGTTTGTTTCAATTTTCCTGCCATCGATGCAGAGAGTAATGTTGGAGTTGCATCAAAGGTGAGCATAAGGCTTAATGGTTAAGGGTAGTAACCGCTGCATCAGCAAGTTACCCTGATGCTTGTTTACCCAGACTGCACAGATCAATGCCTCTTTGGATGTTGTCTGAATGTAAATTCTCTTTTCCACATTTATCCCTGCTGTTTAAGCAGAGAGCAATGCTGTATATGCATTCAAAAGTGGTGTATCAGGCTTAATTGGTTTAGGGTAGTAACCGCTGTAATAAGCAAGCTATCCCCACGCTTATTTGTTTACCCAGATTGTGTTCAGTCCTTGTTGGTTGTTATCTGAATGCAAATAGTCTTTTCCACATTTCCCCTTGCTGTTGAAGCAGAGAGCAATGTTGGAGTTGCATTAACCGTGTGAAGGCTTATTGAGTAAGGGTAGTAATCACCAGGTAGTAGCCTCCATTCCAGTAAGCCACCCCCATGGCTCTTCTCTTCATTCCCATCCTCTAGCCTTTATGGATCCACAGTGAAGAATGACAAGGTGTCGCTGCAGCGCAAGACACAGCAGCATGGAGGAAGGAGGCCCAGGACGAGAAACAGCAGCATGGAGGAAGGAGGCCCAGGATGAGACAGCAGCAGGCAGCCGATGATAAGAGATGGCACCCCGCAGCAGACAGCCAGCACTTGCAACGGATGGGGAAACCACACAGCAGGCACACCAATTGTTTTTCATTACATTAGTATTGGTGGATCCATTTTCTTCCATCTAGACGGCACAGGAACTCTATAAGGAGGCCATCCCTGTGCTCGAATTAAAGGTAGTGGTCTAGCCATGTCTAAAGAGGAATTTTGGCCACTCATGGGCCCTTGCCATGCCGTGGCTTACCTGTTGGAGGTGGCATGGTCTTGGGCGGGCATAAGAACATAAGAAAATGCCATACTGGGTCAGACCAAGGGTCCTTCAAGCCCAGCATCCTGTTTCCAACATTGGCCAATCCAGGCCATAAGAACCTGGCAAGTACCCAAAAACTAAGTCTATTCCATGTTACCATTGCTAATGGCAGTGGAGCAAATCCAGGATTGGATCAGGCCGGTGTCTGTTTCTCAACCTTTTTCTGTGTGCTTGTGTATCAGCCTCTATGCATCTTTGCCCCTGAGGAGAGTGTGTGGGAGAGAGAAGCCAATCTGAAAACTTTTCAGCTGAATAAAGAATGCATCTTATTCCTTATCACTTGGGAGTGGCTGCATTGAATTTTCGTGCTGCGTGGTCCATGGAGAAATTGCTTTGTAGCTCTACATTTATAAAATATAATTTTATAAATGTGTTCTTATAGATGATTTCCCATCCCCACAGAGAATCTTGATTAGTGCACTCTATTGCTGATTGGAGATGGAAACTTTTCCTGAGTTGGTGGAGGCACTCTTGCCTGTGGGGCATGGGAGAGAGCTCCTTAGATGGCGATGTGAGAGGGTGAAGTGTCTGCCTGGCCCTTTTCAGGTTTGGATGATGAAGTGTCTGACTTGAGTCGGGCAAATAGTTCTTGCCTGCGGTATGAGAGCACATTAGGTAGTGTGTGCCTGCATAGTTCTTGGGGCTCATTGCTTGTCTGTGCTGTGAAAACACTGAATGAGGAAATGAGAAGCACAAATCTCATGCCATTTAACCATTTGTTATGGACTTCTGTTGGGGTGGGCAGGGTTCTGGCTTATAGGGTTCACTGAATTTGGAGCATCATGGTATGTGACTGTTAGATTGAACTTGTGGGGTGGGGTGAGAGAGTAGTGATGTTGGCCTCTGGCTCGCAGAAACTGTAGGGTAGAGCTATGGCCTTTAGGCAGCTGAGGGTTTTCCAGGGTATTAATGCTTGTGCTGTCAGCTCTGGCCCTTGGGAGAGTATTTGGACATTTTCTTGTGGTGGTTGGCCTTGATTCTGGGGGGTTCATGGTGCTCTGGATTTGGGGAACAGCGGGGAGAGGACTCTGGTGCTAATGGTAACTGGTTCCGTAGGACAAGCTGGACTCTGGAGCATATTGTATCAAATGTGGTGAGAATTGGGGGGATAGCGGCGGGGTGAGGAAGTTTCTGGGTTGGGACCTTGGCTAACCTTGACTGTAAGGGGAATATTATCCCTAGGGGAGGGTTCTGGGAATCTGGTATTGAAGGAATATTTTTGTTTGGGGCTGAGGCTCTAACTATGAAGGGATATTTCTGTTGTGGAAAAATGTGGGGTTCTGAGGGGATTGTTATCCTCCGTCAAGGATGTGAAGCTCTTTGAAGAGGTGCTCCAGTTCTGAGGGAATTATTGTGCTCAGGTAATTCCCTTGGGGAATTGTTGTTTGAGGATTCTGCGTTGGGGACTGAAATCTTGACTTGAAGGAAACCTTTTCCTCAGGAAGGGATATGAGGTTCTAATTGGACACCTGGCCCTGAGGTGATTGTTGTCGTTGGGGAGGGATATAGGAATTTAGAAGGAACTCTGGCTTTGGGATTGAGCTTGGATAGGTGTGGTAGCCTGGAATGCTGTACTTGAGTGGATTGTTGTCCCCATGTGGTGGTGGGGGGGGGGGGGGGGTGCCGCCCTTAGGGACCTGGCCATGAGATAATGGGTTCTCCTGTGAGGCTGATAAAAACTATTTGTGGGGGGGCCTGAGGTTATGACTCTGTAGTTACTTAGATTCTGTCTGGTAAATAATTCTTTCTTTCTGTTACAGGTTCCTTTACTGATCTGGCTCTGGTGGTTTTTAAGTCTCTCTTGTTTTTGCAAGACAAAGAGATTGTCTTGTTCTGTCCTGTTGACCAGTGTGGTAAGACTGTCTCCAGCCATGGTGTTGGAAAAGGGCCATTCTTTTGCTGGTGTGAACAGCATTGAAGCTCTGCAACATTCCAGGAGGAATATACACAAGGTAGTTATGAGGAGGACAGAACATAATTGATGAAAGCCCTCATTAAAAGGAACCCTTTTGTAAGATCAGCTCCAGTGCACCCCATCTCCTTCCTTTCCTTACAGCTCCTAAAACTCACTTTTATCATCTTTCCCTGAATATCTACCTTCTAATATACACTAGAT
Organism: Rhinatrema bivittatum; assembly: GCF_901001135.1. Lineage (NCBI taxonomy): Eukaryota > Metazoa > Chordata > Amphibia > Gymnophiona > Rhinatrematidae > Rhinatrema > Rhinatrema bivittatum. The sequence continues at coordinate 335,810,876 of NC_042619.1, read as the reverse complement.
CAGTGGTTCTCAACTGGTGTGTCGCCAAGAGCACGCAGGTGTGTCGCCACACTTCCTGGTCCCCCGCTGACCCAGCTGCTCCCCGGTCCTCCTCCGCCCAGGCTTAAAATGCTGTCAGCTCGGGCGGAACACCGCAGAACAGCTGGAGTCAGCGGCACCGGCATGGTCTCTTCTTCCCGCCCCCCGCTATCTCAGGACACCTGGATATCAAATGCTCCCAGGTATGCAGAGCAAAAAAATGTTTGTATCCTTATTTTTCATTACTGGGTCTTTGTGTCTGCTATTTTGAAATATTTTATTGATATCTAGAAATTTTTTATATGAGGTTTTAATTATTAGATATTCCACTCATCAGCTATTTTGAAATAAACTGTTCTTTTTGTTAGCATGGTTTTACTGCTGCTGATTTTATATTTCTTGATTTGTTTTATAAGGATGGGTGATGTTTATTTTTTCCTTTATTACTCTGCATACAGAGACTCTGGCTTGTTGCAGTTTCCAATTCAGTTTTTTCTGCATGCTTCTAGTTACCGTATTTTTCGCTCCATAAAACGCACCTGACCATAAGACGCACCTAGGATTCAGAGGGGGAAAATTTAAAAAAAAAAAAATTTTGTGTTAAACCGGCTCTGCGTCTGGGCGTCTTATGGAGCAAATTAGGGGAGTGCATAGCTTTTTTTTTTTCTCCCCATTTTGTTTTCGGGTCTGGGGAGGGCCATTTCGGTCCACTCCCCAGATCAGAAAACTTTTCTTTCTCTGGGAACCCCTCTCCCCCCGCCCCAAAAAAACCCCATCCCAACCCTTTAAATTAACAACCCCCACCCTCCTGACCCCCCCAAGACCTGCCGACTTAATTTACTGCAACCCCCCACCCTCCTGACCCCCCCAAGACCTGCCAAACGTCCCTGGTGGTCCAGGAGCGGTCCGGGAACGATCTCCTGGGCGTGGGCCGTCGGCTGCCAGTAATCAAAATGGCGCCGACGGCCCTTTGCCCTCACTATGTCACTGAGACCAACCAATAGCAGCGGTCGGTCCCAGTGACATAGTGAGGGCAAAGGGCCGTCGGCGCCATTTTGATTACTGGCAGCCGACGGCCCACGCCCAGCAGATCGTTCCCGGACCGCTCCTGGACCCCCGCTGGACCACCAGGGACGTTTGGCAGGTCTTGGGGGGGTCAGGAGGGTGGGGGGTTGCAGTAAATTAAGTCGGCAGGTCTTGGGGGAGTCAGGAGGGTGGGGGTTTGTTAGATTTTTGTGTTGGTTTTTTTTTTATATTCGCTCCATAAGACGCACATACATTTTCCCCCCACTTTTGGGGGAAAAAAAGTGCGTCTTATGGAGCGAAAAATACGGTATGCTTTTTGGTCTCTTTATTGTTTGTTAGTTGAGGGTCAGCACATGTGATTTAGGTGAGGTTTTCTCCTGGCGTGTAGTTTCTGTGTAGGGCTCTATAGCAGCCTGACTTGGTCTGTTTTCCTAATTAAGGTCTGGTGTAATATTTTCAGTGATGCCTTTTCTTAGATAAGGTGGTTACTGTTTAAGTGCTGGAAATTGGTGCTGTTTTGGTGTGGGATGTTTACTATTTATGCAATTTCTGTTCAGACAGAATACGTATCTTTTCCTTGTGTCATTTTAAACAAAAATAATTATTTTTATAAGGGGTAAGGCCCTTTAATTCCAGCCCTACCCTCTGTAGCTCTGCCGCCAATCGTGGGGCAACTAAGCGCCGTCCTGCCGCCATCCACCCAGCAAGGCCCGCCCCTAAGCTGGCCCTCCACAGATCCACCAATAGGAGCCGCCGCTCCCGGAGTACTGCGTCCAATCAAGCAAGGCCCTGAGGCCTTTTAAATTTCTCTACCAGTCCGGCGCACCTCTTCTACGGCGATCGCAGCTTGGAAGCGTCGAGGGAGGCCTGCGCAACCGGCGCCACAGACCCGCCGGGGTAAGGCCCTTTAATTCCAGCCCTACCCTCGGTAGCTCTGCCGCCGATCGCGGGGCAACTAAACGCCGTCCTGCCGCCATCCACCCAGCAAGGCCCGCCCCTAAGCCGGCCCTCCACGGATCCACCAATAGGAGCCGCCGCTCCTGGAGTACTGCGTCCAATCAAGCAAGGCCCTGAGGCCTTTTAAATTTCTCCACCAGTACGGCATCGCGCGCCGTGCGCCGAAGGAGCGCGACAAAGGGGCCTGCCCCTTTGTGCGCCCCTTCGTGCAGCCCCCAGAGCAGCTCTTCACCCTTCTCTCTCCCCTGCTTTCTACTGCTTGGCACAGCTTGGGATAGGGAGACAGCAACCTCGTAGGAGCACCTCGACCTTCCATCAAGACAGATCTGGAACGTCGAGACGGGAAGGAGAAGATAAAGGGGTCCCCCACAGCGTGGTAAGCCCGCCTACCCTACCGAGTCCTTTACCGCAACCTTCTAAAGGATCAGATGACCACAGTTACCTCTCGCTTGCCCCTCATTACTCTGATCTCTCTTCACGGTATATGACTTGCCTTCAGCATTAGCTAGCTATACCCTTTAACATTTGAACTTCAACCTTTTATCAGCTTTTATAGTGTCTGGTCCCCTACGCCAGCTTCTTAGGCGCAGTGCCTCACACCTTCCATTACAAACCTAACATCTGAAGAAATGCTTACCCAGCAGATCCCGATCAGATACTACCGACACCACCGCAGCATGTTTTCTTTTCAAGAACCACCGACAAGAACTCCCAGATCCCTCATCCCAATTATGATCACCCCCCTGACCCAGTTCCTAGGTCTCACCCTTCTCTCGGTAACCTTATTTAACGCACAATATCTAAAAAAAAAGACTCACATCCTCAACGACTATCTCCTGGACTCTAACCCTGACATCTGTGCCATCACAGAAACCTGGCTAAAAAACTCAGACATAGCCCTAATCAACCAACTACCCACTCACAAATATGACATTTTCTCAATCCACAGACACAAAAAACAAGGGGACGGCCTGCTACTAGCCACTAAGAAAGAACTCAGACTAACTTCACATACTATCAAGACCGATTCCAAACTGGAATTGGGTTTATTCAAATCGAATCAACTTCAATTAATGCTAGTATATGCTCCTCCAGGATCATTAGAAGCAGACGCCTCCCCCCTTATAGAATCCATAGTGAAGCACATCAACACAGACCTTCCAATCATGATCATGGGAGATTTTAACCTCCACTTCGATGCCTCACACTCATCACCTAGTAAATACCATCCCTTTGGTGAAGCATGGTGGTGGCAGCATCATGCTGTGGGGATGTCTTCCAATTCCTGCAGCTGAAAAATGAGTCAGGATTGAGGAAATTATGAATGTAGCAAAGTAGCGAGAGATCCTTAATAAAAACCTGCTCCAGAGTGCTCTGAACCTCAGACTGGGGCTAAGAGTCACCTTCCAACAGAAACCAAGACAAAGCAGGAGTGGCTTCAGAACAAGTCTGTGAGTGTCCTTGAGTGACCCAGCTAGAGCCCGGACGAACCTGATCGAACATGTCTGGAGAGACCGGAAAATAGCTGTGTGTCGGTTCTCCCCATCCAGCCTGACAGAGCTTGTGAAGATCTGCAGAGAAGAATGGGAGAAAATCTCTAAATCCAAGTGTGCAAAGATTGTAGTGTCATATTCAAGAAGACGTGAGGCTATAATTGCTGCAAAAGGTGCCTCAACAAATTACTGACTAAAGGGTATGAATACTTATGCAAATGTGATATTTTATTTTTTAAAAATTAACTTGCACAAATTTCTGCAAACCTGATTTCGTTTTGTCAATATGGGATATTGTGTATAGAGTGAGGAGGGAAAAAGCATATGTTCTAGCGTGTAGCAGATGGACTCAGGACCAATGGGTATAGTGTGCTCCTGATAGTTGGAGACGGAGTCAGATTTCAATCTGACGTCAGCACTACATATACCCCTGCAGGAAACTCTGATCTTCAATATTTCTCCGTCTCCTTAGCAGTTTGGGACTCTACACACACTTGCTCTGCGTTAGGAAATCCAAACCAAAGAAGAAAGAAAGAAAATTCAAAATCTTACCTCTACAAGACAAGCCTCGCTCTCCTGCGGTGATACCTAAGGGTCCCTCCCCCAGTCGAGAATTCCTGAGATGATTTCCGAGATCCCTCAGAGGTAAGCCTCGGTCCGGCAGCTGGTTCTTGGCATGGACTTAGCTCCCAGGAGGGAGCGGCTGAGAGGCAGCGGGTGCAAGACCGAGCGAGACAGTGAAGGTATTTCCCTCTCCCCCCACAGCCGGAGACCACCCGGCACGAGACCGGGAAGCGCCGAGACAAGGTAAGGTAGAAAACATTCTTAAGTCTCCGGTCTCCGAGGCTCGGATGGCCGCACAGATCGCCCGTCGGCGTCTGCCCCGTTGGGTTGAGTAGCCCCGTCCAGGCCAGACCCCGATCCGGCTCGAGGGTCTTCCCACGTGGAGACCTTCCTGGGGAGTCGCCATCTTAATTGCGTGGTCACCGGCGCCATTCCCCCCCCTTGATCGCCATACTGTCCGCCTAACTGAGCCGTGTGCACAGTGGCGAGCTGGGAGCATAACATACGTGTGCGCACAGCGGCACGCGCATAGGTGCCGTGCGCACAGTGAGGTGCACAAGGGTGCCAGGCGCATAGCACCATGCTCAACAGCGCCGGGCGCACAAGTTCGGCTGATCACACAGTGGCGCACGCACATACTGGCCTGTAAGCATATCTTCACAGCCTGTACGCACACCCTCGGCGCACCCAGAGCGCATACCTAAGCCTCCCGGCACGTGCATATAAACGCACAGACCGGGTTTGAATGCCCCTACACGCGCAAACCATGGCACCACCGGCCAAGAAAGCCAAAGCTCAAGCCCTCTGCCCAGCCTGCCACATAAGAGCTGCGCAGCATGAAGAGGGAACTGCCCTGTGCCTACAGTGCGAATTGGCTCTGGGAGAACCAGGGCAAGGTTCCCCCCCCCCCCCAGCCAGTACAGGAATCCGGATCCACTGAGAGTACCCCGGACCTCTCTATCCCCAGCTTGGCCCTCCAGGTGGGGCCCTCTGGGAACGCCTCTGGGTTCAATATAGACCCAGGAACCTTTTCCTGGCTGGAATTCTTTAAAGGTCTGCAAACCTTTGTCCAGGCGCAATCGGCACCACAGATGCCACAGCCTCCACTAGAGGACCCAAACCTCCCAGGCCCTTCTCGGTCTCCCAGGGACGTGCCTCCCTCGGACAAAAGCCTAACCTTAGGGGACACGGACACCTCGGAGGAAGACCAAGACTCCCTGGAGGAAGGGGAAATCCCTCCAGGAACGGAACCATACTGAACCATGATGTGTTTCTTCTCCAAAGATGAACTACCAGACCTTGTGTCCGGGAGCCTGAGGGAGCTGGCCATCCCAGACACAAGCGCCTCAGCGGAGCCAAAGACAAACCCTCTTCTGGTCGGGCTCCATCAGGCCTCGCACCATATCCCATTGCTACAAGCCGTCCAACAGCTGATCGACCAAGAATGGAATGCCCCGGAGGCCAGTTTCAAGGGAAGATGGGCCCTAGAAACCCTATATCCACTGGAACCCTCAGCCAAAGAACTCCTAGTGTTTCCCAAAGAGGATGCCATGGTCTGCGCAGTTACAAAGCTCACCACCATCCCAGTCGAAAGAGGAACGGCACTCAAGAATGCCCAAGACAAACGTCAGGAGTCCATCTTTAAACAGTCATTTGAGGCAGCAGCTATGTCACTGCAGATCACTGCCTGCTGTGCCGTGGTGACACGCACATGCTTGTCACAGGCCAGGAACACAACTATGCCCATCGAAACATTAGAACCAGCAATATACTTCCTCATGGATGCGACCTCCAACCTGGTGCGCATTTCAGCCAGGGATGTCTCATCCATTGTGGAGGCCAGAAGCCAACTCTGACTCCGAAGATGGTCAGCCGACGCGACTTCCAAGCGAAACTCACGAGAATGTTGTTTAAAGGAACCCTCCTGTTTGGAAGCGAACTGGAGAAGTTAGCCGACAAATGGGGCGAATCTCCAGTACCTCGGTTACCGGAGGACAAGATCAAGAGAAGCCATCACCCCTCTCCCCGAACATCCAGGGGCAGAGGATAACAGCGTTTCAGACCGTACAAGAATACATACCAAGCACCTTGCCCCGCAGGCAGGGGCCAGTCCTTTCAGAACAAACGCAACAAGAGGGGAGCCAGCTCAGGTCCAGGCCCCAGCCACACCTCACAATGAGAATCAAGACCCATCCACAGGAAGAAGCCATAGGGGGCAGGATTGCCCGATTCTACCAAAGATGGGTCGAGATAACGTTAGACAAGTGGGTCCTAACTATCATTTTTTGAGGGACACTTTCTGGACTTCCACAGCATCCCTCCAGACAAATTTGTGAAATCTCTCTGCCATTCTCCCTCCAAGAGGACGGCAGTGGAAACCACACTAACCAAATTGCTCGCCTTAAAGGCTATAACACTGGTGCCCACACACCAACGAAATACTGGACACTATTCCATCTATTTTATCGTCCCCAAGAAAGAGGGAACGTACCGGCCCATACTGGACCTCAGGTCGGTCAACCGCTCCCTGAGGGTACCACACTTCCGCATGGAAACCCAACGCTTGGTCATAAAGGCGGTACAGCCGGGAGAATTTCTGACCTCCCTGGACCTGTCAGAAGCCTATCTGCACATCCCGGTCCATCCCAATCATCAGCGCTTCCTACGCTTCACAATCCTGGACCGTCACTTCCAGTTCCGAGCGCTACCCTTTGGGCTAGCTACAGCCCCTCGGACATTCACCAAAATCATGGTTGTAGTGGTGGCGACACTGAGGAAAGAAGGAATCCTCATTCACCCATATCTGGACAATTGGCTGATCAGGCAAAATTGCCAGAAGAAAGTCATCAGACAACCACCAGAGTCAAGAATCTCCTGGAGAACCTCACATGGGTCGTCAGTGCAACCAAGAGTGGTCTGCAGCCCTCCCAATCTCTGGAATACTTGGGAGTCTGGTTCGACACCCAACCGGACAAGGTCATTCTTCCCCCTACAAGGAGAAGGAAATTGATGGATCAGTTGAGAAAACTGTTGAACGGTGCTCGCCCCACAGTATGGGACTACCTCCAAGTCCTCTGACTCATGACTTCATCCCTAGAAGTTGTACCATGGGCAAGGGCCCACATGCGACCACTACAACATTCCCTACTGTCACGATGGAACCTGATGTCCCAGGACTACACTGTCCGCCTCCAGTTACCGGCGGAGGTACGGATCCAGCTCCTGTGGTGGCTACAAGAAGACCACCTGAGCAAGGGAGTAAGGCTATCCCCACTGACCTGGGTCTTGCTTACCATGGATGCGAACCTATGAGGGTGAGGAGCCCACTGTCAGGAACTGACGGCCCAGGGACAATGGGACAAGGAACAATCGGGATGGAACATCAACCGTCTGGAAGCCCAGGCAGTCAGACTAGCCTGCCAACACTTAATCACAGACTCTGGGGCGAATCTGTCAGAGTCATGTTGGACAACGCCACAACAGTGGCCTACATCAATCGACAGGGAGGAACCAGAAGCTAACAGGTGTTCCTGGAAATAGACCCCCTAATGGCATGGGCGGAAGCAAACCTACAAGGGATCTCGGCCTCCCACATCGCGGGAAAAGACAATGTCACTGCGGATTAATTCAGCAGGGAAAGTCTAGACCCAGGGGAGTGGAGACTGTCAACCACAGCCTTCCAGTTAATAATAGAATGCTGGAGAACTCCAGCCATGGATCTTCTGGCAACCTTGTCTAATGCCCAAGTCCCCAAGTTCTTCAGCTGCAGACGAGAACCACAGTCCCAGGGGATTTACGCCCTGGTCCAGACCTGGGAAGACCTGCTGTATGCCTTTCCTCCATGGCCACTACTGGGCGGGATCATCCGCAAGTTAGAACACCACAGGGGGCTAGTACTGCTAGTGGCCCCAGACTGGCCAAGAAGACCGTGGTATGCAGACATGCGAAGACTTCTGAAGGGGATCCCTCGGTGTCTACCTCCACACAGGGACCTGCTCCAGCACGGACCGATCCTCCACAAAGACCCAACTCTATTCTCGCTTACGGTCTGGCCAATGAAAGGACTCACCTGAAGTAGAGCGGATACTCGGGGGCAGTGATTGACACCTTGCTCCGAACACGCAAGTTTTCCACATCTTTAACTTACATACGAATATGGAGAATATTCGAAGACCGTGACATCATAAGAACATAAGAAAATGCCATACTGGGTCAGACCAAGGGTCCATCAAGCCCAGCATCCTGTTTCCAACAGTGGCCAATCCAGGCCATAAGAACCTGGCAAGTACCCAAAAACTAAGTCTATTCCATGTTACTATTGCTAATGGCAGTGGCTATTCTCTAAGTGAACTTAATAGCAGGTAATGGACTTCTCCAAGAACTTATCCAGTCCTTTTTTAAACACAGCTATACTAACTGCCCTAACCACATCCTCTGGCAACAAATTCCAGAGTTTAATTGTGCGTTGAGTAAAAAAGAACTTTCTCCGATTAGTTTTAAATGTGCCCCATGCTAACTTCATGGAGTACCCCCTAGTCTTTCTACTATCCGAAAGAGTAAATAACCGATTCACATCTACCCGTTCTAGACCTCTCATGATTTTAAACACCTCTATCATATCCCCCCTCAGTCGTCTTTTCTCCAAGCTGAAAAGTCCTAACCTCTTTAGTCTTTCCCCATAGGGGAGTTGTTCCATTCCCCTTATCATTTTGGTAGCCCTTCTCTGTACCTTCTCCATCACAATTATATCTTTTTTGAGATGCGGCGACCAGAATTGTACACAGTATTCAAGGTGCGGTCTCACCATGGAGCGATACAGAGGCATTATGATATTTTCCGTTTTATTCACCATTCCCTTTCTAATAATTCCCAATATTCTGTTTGCTTTTTTGACTGCCGCAGCACACTGAACAGACGATTTCAATGTGTTATCCACTATGATGCCTAGATCTCTTTCTTGGGTTGTAGCACCTAATATGGAACCCAACGTTGTGTAATTATAGCATTGGTTATTTTTCCCTATATGCATCACCTTGCACTTATCCACATTAAATTTCAACTGCCATTTGGATGCCCAATTTTCCAGTCTCACAAGGTCTTCCTGCAATTTATCACAATCTGTTTGTGATTTAACTACTCTGAACAATTTTGTGTCATCTGCAAATTTGATTATCTCACTCGTCGTATTTCTTTCCAGATCATTTATAAATATATTGAAAAGTAAGGGTCCCAATACAGATCCCTGAGGCACTCCACTGTCCACTCCCTTCCACTGAGAAAATTGTCCATTTAATCCTACTCTCTGTTTCCTGTCTTTTAGCCAGTTTGCAATCCACGAAAGAACATCGCCACCTATCCCATGACTTTTTACTTTTCCTAGAAGCCTCTCATGAGGAACTTTGTCAAACGCCTTCTGAAAATCCACTGGTTCACCTTTATCCACATGTTTATTAACTCCTTCAAAAAAGTGAAGCAGATTTGTGAGGCAAGACTTGCCCTGGGTAAAGCCATGCTGACTTTGTTCCATTAAACCATGTCTTTCTATGTGTTCTGTGATTTTGATGTTTAGAATACTTTCCACTATTTTTCCTGGCACTGAAGTCAGGCTAACCGGTCTGTAGTTTTCCGGATCGCCCCTGGAGCCCTTTTTAAATATTGGGGTTACATTTGCTATCTTCCAGTCTTCAGGTACAATGGATGATTTTAATGATAAGTTACAAATTTTTACTAATAGGTCTGAAATTTCATTTTTTAGTTCCTTCAGAACTCTGGGGTGTATACCATCCGGTCCGGGTGATTTACTACTCTTCAGTTTGTCAATCAGGCCTACCACATCTTCTAGGTTCACCGTGATTTGATTCAGTCCATCTGAATCATTACCCATGAAAACCTTCTCCATTACGGGTACCTCCCCAACATCTTCTTCAGTAAATACCGAAGCAAAGAAATCATTTAATCTTTCCGCGATGGCCTTATCTTCTCTAAGTGCCCCTTTAACCCCTCGATCATCTAACGGTCCAACTGACTCCCTCACAGGCTTTCTACTTCGGATATATTTAAAAAAAGTTTTTACTGTGAGTTTTTGCCTCTACAGCCAACTTCTTTTCAAATTCTCTCTTAGCCTGTCTTATCAATGTCTTTCATTTAACTTGCCAATGTTTATGCTTTATCCTATTTTCTTCTGTTGGATCCTTCTTCCAATTTTTGAATGAAGATCTTTTGGCTAAAATAGCTTCTTTCACCTCCCCTTTTAACCATGCCGGTAATCGTTTTGCCTTCTTTCCACCTTTCTTAATGTGTGGAATACATCTGGACTGTGCTTCTAGAATGGTATTTTTTAACAATGACCATGCCTCTTGGACATTTTTTACTTTTGTAGCTGCTCCTTTCAGTTTTTTTTTCTAACAATTTTTCTCATTTTATCAAAGTTTCCCTTTTGAAAGTTTAGCACGAGAGCCTTGGATTTGCACACTGTTCCTCTTCAGTCATTAAATCAAATTTGATCATATTATGATCACTATTGCCAAGCGGCCCCACCACCGTTACCTTTCTCACCAAGTCCTGTGCTCCACTGAGAATTAGATCTAAAATTGCTCCCTCTCTCGTCGGTTCCTGAACCAATTGCTCCATAAAGCTGTCATTTATTCCATCCAGGAATGTTATCTCTCTAGCGTGACCCAATGATACATTTACCCAGTCAATATTGGGGTAATTGAAGTCTCCCATTATTACTGCACTACCAATTTCGTTAGCTTCCCTAATTTCTCTTAGCATTTCACTGTCCGTCTCACCATCTTGACCAGGTGGACGGTAGTATACCCCTATCACTATAGTCTTCCCCGACACACAAGGGATTCCTACCCATATTCAATTTTGTATTTAGTCTCATGCAGGATGTTTATCCTGTTGGACTCTATGCCATCCCGGACATAAAGCGCCACACCTCCTCCCGAGTGCTCCTCTCTGTCATTGCGATATAATTTGTATCCCAGTATAGCACTGTCCCATTGTTTATCCTCTTTCCACCATGTCTCTGAGATGCCAATTAAGTCTATGTCATCATTCACTGCTATACATTCTAATTCTCCCATCTTACTTCTTAGACTTCTGGCATTAGCATACATACAGACAGAATTCCCATGATCCTGGAATTTCTGCAGGATGGCTTGAAGAAGGGGTTGTCTCTCAACTCCATCAAGGTTTAACTGGCCGCGCTGGCCTGCTTCAGAGCCAAAGTGGACGGCATCAGTCTATCTTCCCATCCAGACGTCTTCCGCTTCCTGAGAGGGTTCAAGCAAATCCATAGGGGTACCGGCCACCTCTAAAGTGGCCGGTACCCCTATGGAATCTCAATCTAATGCTCGACTTCCTAGCGGGAGCTTCTTTTAGACCTTCACGCTGTCTGTCCCTATGGCTTCTGACCTTGAAGACTGCATTCCTAGTGGCAATATGTTCAGCCCGTCGTATCTCCGAACTTCAAGCACTATCCTGTCGGGAATTATTCCTCAGATTCACACCAGGATCCATACAGCTACACTCTGTACCCTCCTTCCTTCCAAAAGTGGTTTCTCATTTCCATCTAAACCAAACCATCTTGCTGCCATCTCCAGACGAGCATAAGGACTTAACGTCGGCAGACTCCTAGTCCAATACCTGGAAAGATCGGAATCCGTACGAAAGACGGACCACCTATTCGTCCTTCACAGCAGGAAGAAACAAGGGGAAGCGGCCTCGCGGGCAACCATAGCCCGCTGGATCTACACCAAGATCTGTCGGGCGGCCACATGGTCCTCCATCACACCTTCTCGAAGTTCTACCACCTGGATGTTCAGGCCCGGGAGGACACAGCATTTGCAAAGGCAGAACTAAGTGGGCCACGGGCAGCCTCCCGCCCTGTTTGGGAGTGGTTTTTTAAATCCCATTGGTCCTGAGTCCATCTGCTACACGCTAGGAAATGGAGAAATTACTTACCTGATAATTTCATTTTCCTTAGTGTAGACAGATGGACTCAGTATCCCGCCCATGGTTGCCTCAGAATACGGAAACCTCGGGTGACAATCCCCGAGAGCAAGACAAGCACGGGTAAGCCACGCTTTACCTCTAGTTAGGACACCCATAGTGACCGGGTGTCGGCATTTCTCAGTTGAGTGCACTGGCAGTTTCCAGCTAAAATTCACGTCAACCAGTTCAAGTTAATCAAGTTATTCAAACACTCATATATCCACAATTGCTTTTCAAGGAGATTACTGAAGAGCAGAGCTTCCTGCAGGGGTATATGTAGTGCTGATGTCAGATTGAAATCTGACTCTGTCTCCAACTGCTATCAGGAGCACACTATACCCATTGGTCCTGAGTCCATCTGTTTACACTAAGGAAAACGAAATTATCAGGTAAGTAATTTCTCCATTATCCATTTTAGAATAAGGCTGTAACATAAGAAAATGTGGAAAAAGTGAAGAGGTCTGAATATTTTCTGAATGCCCTGTACATGAACAAGTAGGGAGGCACCTGAAACGCATCATTTGAAGAAGAGGCAAATCTGCTCTTTTATCTAGGCAGGACAGAATTTGTTGCACCTCTCAATAGCCCACATTGCAGAAAGCAAGAACATCCAGGCAGACTTTCTCAGGAGGATTCGACTGGACCCAGAGGAATGGGAGCTCAGCTAGGAGGTCTTCCAGTAGAAGGTGGATCAGTGGAATCCCTTCTCCATGTACCTAATGGCGACCAGAGCAAATGTCAAATTCAGCAGATTCTTCAGCAGAAGGAAAGCATGAGGAATTCAGTTGAATAGATGCTCTGATAAAGCCTGTGTGTTTTTTCTCCCTGGCTACTCAAGGCAAGATATTAAAGCGTTTAGAGGATCATCTACAACTGTAATCCTGGTCGCCTCCGATTAGTCAAGGCAACCATGTTAAATGGACCTAATGAAGTTCCTGGATGGCCCTCACCTGAGTCTTCCCTGGGGGCACAGGCTACTATGGAAGGGCCCAGTTGTAATGGAAGACCCCCACTCTTTTCTCACTTATAGCTTGGCCTTTAAAAGGGAGCAGCAACGCAAGAATGGCTGTACCTCAATAGTCATATCAACCATGCTGAAGGCATGCAGACCATTGGCAACCCTAGACTACATTTAGATCTGGCACATGTTTGAGGACTTAAGTCACAACCTCAAAACTGTACCTTGTAAGGCAGACATTGTGAATATCCTGAGTTTTCTTCAAAAAGGACTGGATAAAAACTTAACTTTCAACTCTGAAGGGAAACATGGCAGCTATTTCTTGTTACAAGGGCACAACTAAAGAAATGCAGATAATTGTGTGCCTGGACATAGTTTGTTATTTATGAGGGGTAAAATGTATCCATCCCCCATTCAGATCAGTGGTCTCTCAGTGGGATTTTAACCTGGCACTGGAAGCCCTGGCAGGCCCTCCCTTTGAAACAGTAAGATAGTCATCCTTGAAAGATCTCTTCCTGAAGACAGCCTTTCTTGTTGCTATATGTTGTGCTAGACATATCTTGGAAATACAGGTACTTTTATTCAGGATCCCATTCTTGGTGTTTTCAGCAGATCCTGTCACTCTTCCTTTCTGCCCAAGGTTGCTTCCCCCTTTGACTTAAATAAATCCATCTCGATCACTGCCTTCAGAAAACAAGGATCGGAAGAGTGACTGGAGACTCTGACTCCTGGATATAAGGCACATTTTCAAGATGCCTGAGGATCACTTATTTCTGGAAAACTGTTCATCCTGTTCAGAGGTCCTTAGAGAGGGGAGATGACCCATCTGGCTAGCATAGCTTTGAGGCTAAGGAAGCAATTTCTTTGGTTTACTTACTCAAAGGGTTACAGGCATCTGCAATGCTAAGAGTGCATTTAATAAGGGCTCAAGCATTATCATGAGCAGTAACATCTTTGATACCCTCATATGAAATTTGCAGGATGGCCACTTGGTCATCCTTGCATTTCTTTGCAGTTTTACAGATTTGATGTGAGAGCAAGGCAGACTCCGCCTTTGGAGCAGGAATCCGCAGGGCAGCCCTGTTTTATTACTGTCCAACTTAGGTACAGTTTAGGTACCTCTCTCAAATTCAGACTGGTGTAGCAGGAAGAAAAGGAAAGTAACATTTAACCTCTCCTGTTAATTTCCTTTCCAGCTAGATCATTCCACTTCCCACCTGGGGACATGGGGACTGATAGGAGTTGAATGGCTTTCAAGATGGGCCTTATTTTCTTTCTCCCTTCTCCCCATCCTTCCCTTCTCTCCTAGAACAGGGGTCACAGTCTTGAGCTCCCTCTGCAATTTCAAAACTTTTTGGTGTTCTCTTCTCAGATGTATAGACAAAGTGTAATTAGGAAAGATACCTTTTTTCAGTTTTGGGTTTCTTTCCTTGAAATTGAGTTTGGTGGTTGACTCATTGCCCTGACAAAAAGCTACTGGCAACTGCCTAAGACCACACCTCCCTTATAGCCAGGGATGAGGTCACAAGGGAAAAAAGATGTGTCCTCTGACTTTGCCAGATATGGAACAGGAAATCACCCATGTCCACACTGGTCTAGCAGGACTCAAGGAAAGGAAATTAACAGGTAAGGTTACATTTTACAATCTCTCTGCTTGTGAAGATATGCTTCTATACCATTTTCTAACATGAGCCATATATCCTTTCTGTTTTGTTCAGTCTGTTTTCATATCTTTGTCATTGCACCTTATCTTATTTATTTATACCGACATTCATGATACAGATCATGTCATATCGGTTTACAGGGAACCGGGGATAATAACATTAATAACATTAACCTTAACATAGAAGAAGAGGCAAAAAGTTACAATAAAACAAGAGTAGTGGAACTGGGAAAATGAAGAAGCCAGAAGAAGAAGGTAACTCAGAAAACTATAACAAATCAATTATAATGTCTAAGATGGTGTGCACTGGGCAGCAGGCCTTAGTGAATGGTCTGTGGCATAGCAGGTGCAGGCCTGGGTTAGGGGAAGGCTTGTTGAAACAGCCAGGTCTTAAGTTTTTTTCTGAATGTCAACAAGCAGGGTTCCTGTCTGAGATCGGGGGGGGATAGCATTCCAGATGGCTGGTCCCGCTGTCGAAAAGGCTCGTTCTCTAGTTGTTGACAGATGGGTGAATTTGGTAGAGGGGGCGTGCAGGGATCCTTTATAAGCTTCCCTGATGGGTCTTGAAGAGGTGTGGAGTCTGAGTGGAAGTTGCAGGTCGATGGGGACCTGATGGTAAATGGTTTTGTGAATGATGGTAAGGGATTTGTGAAGGATTCTAAAGCTAATTGGTAGCCAATGCAGCTCTCTGAGGATGGGCGTAATGTGATCTCTTCTGTTAGTGTTAGGATTCTAGCGGCTATGTTTTGGAGCATCTGGAGGGGTTTGGTGCAGGAGGCGGGGAGACCTAGTAGAATGGAATTGCAATAGTCTAACTTGGAGAATATGATGGCCTGGAGGACAGATCTGAAGTCGTGGAAGTGTAGAAGTGGTTTGAGTCTTTTTTAGCACCTGTAGTTTGAAGAAGCAGTCCTTGGTTGTGTGGTGGTTGAACTTCTTTAAATTCAGATGATTATCAATTGTAACTCCAAGGTCTCTTGTTTGTGTGATTAAAGTGTTAGGGTGGGTCGGCTGAGGGGTATCGCTGTGTTCAGGAGATATGAGGAGGCGTTCCGTTTTGGCAGAGTTAAGTATCAGGTTTAGGCTGGTGAGGAGGAGGTTGATGGCTTGGAGGCAAGTGTCCCAGAACTTAAGTGTTTTTGTAAGGGATTCTGTTATAGGGATCAGGATTTGCACGTCATCAGCGAGGAGGTAGTGTTTTAGTTTTAAGCTTGTTAGCAGCTGGCAGAGGGGAAGGAGGTAGATATTGAAGAGGGTGGGAGACAGGGAGAAGCCCTGGGATACTGCTAGTGAAGAATTGATGCGTGTGGATTCTTTGTTGTTGATTTTGACTCTATATCCTCTACTACTGAGAAAGGAGTCGAACCATCTAAAGGCAGTTCCAGTTATCCCAATGTCGGTTAGACGATTTAGGAGGATGGAGTGGTTCACCGTGTCGAAAGCCGTCGATATGTCGAGGAGTACTAGCAAGAAGGAGTGTCCTTTGTCCAATCCCATGATGAGGTGGTCTGTGAGGGAGATGAGAAGGGTTTCGGTGCTTAGCGATTTGCGGAATCCGTATTGAGTTGGGTGGAGTATTTTATAGTCTTCGAGATAGTCGGTGAGTTTATTGACTAATTTTTCCATGATCTTTGTGACGAACGGCAGATTGGAGATAGGGCGGAAGTTGTTGGGGTCCCTGGGTTTAGGTTCGGTTTCTTAAGAAGGGGTTTGAAAGTGGCAAGTTTTAGTGCATCCGGGAAGATTCCCTGTGATAGGGAGCAGTTTATAATATCAGCCAGATGCTTGGAGATAGTGTCTGGCACCAATAAGAGGAGTTTGGTTGGGATTTGGTCAGAAGGATGGGTAGAGGGCTTCATTCTCTTTAGTATGGTTTTAATCTCCATAGTGGATGTGGGTTCAAATGATTTCAGTGATCCTACCTTATTAGAGAGAGGAGAGAAGATGGGAGGAGGGGAAGAGTTGAGGGGTAGGCGTGTTAGGAGGTTGGAGATTTTGTTCTGGAAGAAGGAGGCAAGTTCGTTGGCTTTAGATTGTGCTTGGTCGTCTGGGATGGACGGAGTGGTGGTTTTTGTGAGTTCAGATACATAGGAGAATAGGGCCTTAGCGTCAAAAATGAGGTCATGGATTCTAAGAGCATAGAAATCCTTTTGTTCGTAGTGTTGAGTTCCTGTAGAAGTGGAGAGATCGGATTTGCATGCAGCTAGCGTGCTGGGGCAGGGGGCCTTGCACCATTTGTTTTCTTTCTGTCTAAGGTCTTGTTTGAGTTTTCGGAGTTCATTGGAGAACCAAGGTTGTTTATTTTTTAGAGCCGGGCTGATTTTTTTGGTCGACAGTGGGCATAATTTGTTAGCTACTGCTTCCGTGATGCTGTGCCATGAGAGTAGAGCCGAGTTAGGGTTTGAGACATCTAGGTTAGAAAGTTCATTGGTTAGTAGTTGCTGAGGACATCTGAGGTGCACGATCTCCTGTAGTGAAATGTAGATTGGAGGGAGTGGGAGATAGGATTTTCTTTCATTGTGAGGGTGGTGGAGATCAGTGAATGGTCAGACCAAGGGACTGGGACGCATTCAGGAGGGATGGAAAGTGTGAAACCAGAGTTAATGAAAATAAGGTCTAGCGTGTGGCCAGCTTTATGCGTGGGCTTGTTAATAATTTGCTTGAAGCCCATGGCCGTGAGGGAGGTGAGAAATGCTTCGCAGTTGGTAGAGAGTGGGGTTGAGTCAACATGAAGGTTGAAATCCCCTAAGACCATAGCTGGGGAATCTAGGTTTAAATACTTAGCTATGATTTCTACAATAGGGGAGGCATCTGAGTCTAGAAGTCCTGGCGGAGCATATATGAGGAGGATTTGAAGCAAGTTTGATTTGAAAAGGCCTATTTCTAGTTTAGATGCCGCCTTGGCTGGTTGAAGGGTTAGCCTCAGCTCTTTTTTGGCAGCTAGAAGAAGGCCTCAGTCTCTCTTTTTTTTTTTTTTTGTCTGGGAAGAGAGAAGAGATCGTAAAGATGTGTAGGTAGCTGGTTTATCAGGGCTGTATCAGTGGGTTTGAGCCAGGTTTCCATAATAATGCAAATGTCTGGCTTTGAGTCAAGGAGATAATCGTTGCGAATATGCGACTTCTTTGTGAGAGATTGTGCATTGAAGAGTGTCAATGAGAATAGTGCAAGACCTAGGAGTTGGGAGAGGGGGGAGATCATGATTGGCATGAGGGTTCTGTTGGAGCGTGACAGGGAATGTGTGGGTGATTTTCCAATGGTGAGGAGTCTGTTGTGAATGATGGGGATGGGGTAGCCTTGTGTCTTGTTTCTCTTGTAGTGAAGTAATGTAGCTGAGTATTGAGTGAGAGTCCGACTGCTGGAAGGGTTGGGGAGTGGTTGAATGCTGAGTGAGGATCCGTCTGTTAGAATGCTGTTAGAGTGCGGAGTCTGTTAGCATGATGAGTGAGAGTCCGGCCGTTGAGAGATGGAGTCCGTAGAGAGATAGTCCGTCTGTTAGAATGCTGCGTGAGAGCTTGTAGCTGTGTGACTGCTAGGGTTTGACGGGAAGAAGATTGCTACTGTGCTGCTTCTGGTGTGCATGAAGGGCCGCACAAAGGGGCGGTCCCCTTTGTTGCGTGGTGCCAGAGGCGCTCAGTCGCCTCTTTTAAAGGGTCCTATAGCGTCCCACGTCGCCGCCTTCTGAACGTAGGTGGGCGGGGGTCTAAGGAGGCCGGCACTGGTAGGGCTCGGCGTCTTCTTGCTAGGCCTGTGGGGGGCGTCGCCATCTTGGCCGGGCGCGTTCAGCAGTCCGATCAGTGGCAGGAGAGCGGCGCAGCCTCGAGGAGGCAGCCTGGGACCTGGCTCTTTTGACCGGGAAGGCGCAGGGCTTGGCTGGGGCCTACCGTGGAGGTGGGTCGTGGTTGGGCCTGCGGTGGTCGTGCATCCGGCGGCTCGGGGCCTGCGGGGTCGGCTGGTCTCAGCGTCCGAGGGTCCAGGGGCGTCCGAGGGGGGTTCGGAGGCTGGTCGTGGCGTCACCTTCCTTCTGCATCTGGCCTTTCCTTGAAATCCATCCTGAATGCCACAGTTATTGTTCTTGCTTGGTCATATATTTTTTGCTTTCTCTTGTTCATCTTGAACTCTTATCTTGCAGCCTTACTCAGTCCTTTTGTTTGGTCACACAAATCCTGACTATCCAGCATTCCTGTTATTTAGCCTATTGGATAATAGTGTCCAGTGTTTGTTCTTAAGTGCTGGGGATGTTAGCAATTAATTCAGTAGGGGCCAAAAACTGTTGCCAACACTGCTGAAATTTTGGGAACCAGGTTGTTTTTGTGACCACTGTGATTTCCATTTTGTTGACTTGCCTTCACAGGGCCAGTCATGTTGAGGACCATGCATAGGTGGGGAAGTGACTCTGCCATCCCCACCCATATGAGATATAGTAGCTTGGGGCCTGAAAGGCCTCCCAAAACGTTAGACAGCATTGAAATTGGAAATGGGTGAAAGTTGAGAGGGGGTGGAGATTGTAGAGGAGTATGCTGAAGGTGGAGGAGTGGGAACTAGAGGGAAGCTCATAGTCAGGGGCTGCAGATGGATGGAGGCTTAAAAGATTGGGGGGCTTTTGGTGGAAGGAACTGTAAAAGTGAATGAAGACTGAATGAAAAATGGCCGAAAGTGGAGGGAAGCTCAAGAATGGAAGGAGTGTGTAGACTGACATAGTGGGAACTTGAGAGAGTGGATGGAGGACTAGGGATAAGAGGTGTTTAGCTGTGAGAGTGGATCAGGGATTGGAGTGAAGGATATAAAAGTGGAGGGAAGCTAAGCGAGGTGTGGGGGCTGGAGTTGGCAGGAAGCTGAGAGAGCAGGGGAGCTAGAGATGGGGAGAAGCTGAAGCTTCATAGTAAAGAAAAGCTGAGAGAGTAGGGAATATAAGGACGCTTTGAGAGAGTGCTCTATGAAGACAAACTAATTTGGTGGTAGTGATGGAATAGAAAGATAACAGCACAATCACAGCAAATGTGAGATTGCACTGATCAGACTTTTAAAAATAGTAAGGCTATTGAAATGTTAAAGTATGTTAAAGGTTAATTAGTATGTTAAAGGTCAGCACCAAGTTTCATTTCTACCTTATCTGTTTACAAGAAATCATATGACTTACAAGAATCTAGTCTTATTAGCATATTTGAGATAAAATTATAATATCAACCAGCTAGAAAATGTTATACAAAAACAGATTATTGAAGTGTAAGTTTAGAGGCAGTGACATATTTAACTGAGTGTAATGGCTCAGAAGAGCTGAGCTGGTATTTACTCTGCATTGTATGGTAAGCTGCACTGCTCCTATTGTGAGATATCTTGTAATAAAAGATTAGATTTTCCTCTTACTGGCTTTTGGTATTCAGTGTTTATTAGCACCTCCAACAAGGAAGATGGGAGAGTAGAGGCTGGAATTGCAGGGAGCTTGAGTGCTGGAGGGAAAAAATAGAGATGGTGGGTCTGTGTATGTTTTATGTAGTGGGTTCTGGCCGCAGTTGAAGGGGAGGGATAGAGGTGGAAGGAAGCTGAGCAGGAAGTGGGGAGAAGTTGAGAGAGTGAAGATGTGCTAGAGTTGAAAGGAAACTGTTGCACTGGTGGTGGACCCGTGGCCTGAGGTGGGGTTGATGCAACCCGTAGGGCAAGCCCTACGGGTCCTCACCATCGGGAGGTGGAGCTGACTAGGAGACGGAGGCCAACTGGAGCTTCGCCAATACCAGCCCTCGTTCCCCTCAGGTTGAGTCCTTGGGTGCCAGGGCCGGCTGGTCAGGTGGGTCTCCTTGTGACAACTCCCAGTAGATGAGACACAAGGATTGCCGAGGACCAGCAGAGGTATCGGGGACTGCTGTATGTCCGGATTTGGCAGGGATCCAGAGACATGGGCGCCAACAGGAACAGGGCAAAGACAGGGGGCGCCCAGGTAGAAGAAGGCCGAAGCCTAAGAGGCCAAGTCCAGGGAGATACTGAAGGCGTAGTCGAAGACAGGCTGAGTCAGGGCAGGTGGCTGAGCAAGGCAAGGTACAGAGTCCAACAGAGCAAGGGTCAAAGCCAGAGGTCAATCCTGAGCTTGGTCCAACGTAGCAAGGGTCAAAGCCAAAGAGTCAGTCCAAGGAGACAAGGAAGGAACCAAG
Organism: Rhinatrema bivittatum; assembly: GCF_901001135.1. Classification (NCBI taxonomy): domain Eukaryota; kingdom Metazoa; phylum Chordata; class Amphibia; order Gymnophiona; family Rhinatrematidae; genus Rhinatrema; species Rhinatrema bivittatum. The sequence continues at coordinate 335,790,053 of NC_042619.1, read as the reverse complement.
GTATGGATCAGGAACTAGGAACGATGCAAACATGGAGACCTGTTTCCAAGGCAAGGAACTAGTGGCAGGCCCTGTCTTATATACCAGGACCTGATGATGTCATCATCCAGGGTCGTGGGCTAGTTTCCCGCCGTTGTCCCTTTAAAAGTACGGGAGGTGTGCGCGCCTAAGCCAAGGCCCGCAGGAGGCCGGTTGACAGCGTCTCCCCACAGGCCATGCGGGGAGAACCGCCGGGAGCTGAGGAGGTCCGCAAAGGAGTCTGAAACAGCCGAGGAGGCAGCAGGCGCATGGGGGCGGAGGCAGCTGCCCACAGCCGCGAGCAACGATGGTCCGGGACTGGGAGCAGCGCTGCAAGGGTGAGTAGGCCTGGACGCGGGCCTACCGTGGACGGGATGCGCAACAGTACCACCCCCCTTTACACCCCCCTCTTGGAAGCTTGGTTTTGCCCGGATGAGCATGATGGAAATGGAGGAGGAGTTGCTTGTCCAGGATGTTACTCGTAGGCTCCCAAGAGTTCTCCTCGGGGCCATAACCTTCCCAGGAGAGAAGGTACTCTCAGCGGCGGCCTCTTCTTCGGCAGTCAAGAACTTCTTGTACTTGATAGGTTGTATCAGTTTCCGTGGTAAGCTGGGAAGGTTCAGGAGACTTACAAGAAGTCCACGAAAGTACCACCGGTTTGAGCAGAGATACGTGAAAGGAATTATGTATCCCTAAGGTCGGTGGTAACCTGAGCTGGTATGTAACCAGCCCAATATGCCAGGTAATGGAGAATGGGCCAATAAACCTTGGAGCAAACCTCTGTGAGGGGAGTTTAAGTCAAATGTAATGGGTGCTTAGCCAGACCTTTTGGCCTGGCTGGAACTCTGGAGCTGGACGACAGTGGGTGTCAGCAGATTTCTTGGCACGAGCCGTAGCCTGGTGGAGGCGTTGATTCATCTGGGTCCAAAGCGCTTGGAAGGTACTGCTATAGCCTGAGTTGCCGGCGAGGGCACCAATAGTGGAATTGGCAGTGGAAGCAGAGGTTGTCTGCTGTACACAATGGAGAAAGTAGAAACTCCAGTGGCTGCTGAAATGTGGGAATTGTGAGAAAATTCTGCCCAGGGTAATAACTCCGCCCTGTTGTCCTGCTGATCGTTTGAGTAGGAGCGAGGGAATTCTTAAGTGAGCGGTTTGTGCGTTCGGCCTGGCCATTGGCCTGAGGGTGGTAAGCTGTAGTCAAATTAATGGTAATTCCGAATTTCTTACATAAGGAGTGCCAGTAAAGGGCAACAAACTGGGGGCCCCTATCCAAGACCATGTCCATGGGCAGGCCAAGGATGCGAAAAACATGTTGAAAGAAAGAGACGTGCTAGTTCCGGGACTGATGGTAAGGCAGGCAAAGGAACTAAATGGGCCATTTTGGAGAATCAGTCCACGATGACCGTATTCCCCTTGGACGGTGGGAGGTCCACCACAAAGTCTGTGGATAAATGAGTCCACGGCTCTTCTGGTGCAGGCAGTGGCTGGAGAAGGCCCCAAGGTCGGCCTACTGGTGGCTTCTGCTAGGCACAGGTTGGACATGAGTCCACATAGGCACGAGTATCAAACCATAGTGGGCCACCAGTAGTATCCTTGGAGTAGGCATAGTGTCCGGGCGCATCCTGATTGGCCAGCTAGCTTGGAGTCATGCACCCAACGTAGGACCCTTTCTCGGACCCAGCGAGGTACAACGGTCTTTCCGGCTGGGTCCATGACGGTGGCTGACAGGCAGATACGGGCAGGGTCTATGATGTGACTCTGCTCATCTTGGACATCATCAGGGTCAAAAGAACGAGAGAGCGCGTCCGGTTGGAGATTCTTCTCTGCTGGACGGTAACAGAGCTCAAAATTGAAGCGCGAAAAGAATAGTGCCCAGCGGGCCTGACGAGCATTAAGACGCTGGGCATGTCTGAGGTGCTAGAGGTTCTTATGGTCCGTAAAGACGGTAAACTTAAACTGAGCGCCCTCCAACCAGGGACGCCACACTGTCCCCTATGCTATAGTTTTGCTTGGCATGGGAGATTTTATGAGAGTAGCGAGCATGGATGGAGGACTCCTCAGGTGGAATTCTGGCTCAGAACTGTCCCAGCCCCTATAGCTGAGGCATCCACCTCTACGACAAAGGGGCGGTTCGGATCTGGTTGGCGCAAACAAGGGCCAGCAAGGAAGGCGTTCTTGAGGTCTTGGAAGGCAGCTAGGGCTTCAGGGGACCAGTTCTTCATGTCGCTGCCTTTCCGGGTCATAGCTGTGAGGGGCGCTGCCAACTGGGAGTAGTTCGCTATAAAGTGATGATGATAATCGGTGAATCCGAGGAACCTTTGGAGCGCCCAAAGACCCACTGGTCGGGACCAGTCACGAATACCCTTTAATTTACTGGGGTCCATGGTAAAACCTCGCTGGGAAATGATGTAGCCTAAGAAAGGAAAGCTGGATCTTTCAAAGAGACATTTGTCCAATTTAGCAAACAAATGGTTTCCCTTAGGCATTGGAGTACAGTGCGGACGTCGGCTCGATAGTGGTCAGGTCTTTTGAGAAGATGAGGATGTCATCTAGGTATGCTACGACCTAGGTATACAGGAGGTCACGTAGGATTTCATTAATCATTCGTTGGAATACTGCAGGAGCATTACAAAATCCGAAAGGCATGACAAGGTATTCATAATGCCCATCTCTAGTGTTAAGTGCTGTTTTCCGAACATCCTCCAGGCATATGCGGACCAGATTATAAGCGCCATGCAAATCCAATTTGATGAAAATGGTAGTGCCCTGGAGGCGGTCAAATAATTCCGAGATTAACGGCAACGGGTATCTATCCTTGCGGGTAATAGCATTTAGGCCACGGTAATCGATACATGGTCTCAAAGACCCATCCTTCTTCGTGACAAAGAAAAAGCCTGTGCCCTCAGATGAGGTAGACGGGCGGATGAAACCCTTAGCCAGGTTCTCTTGAATATATTCAGTCATTGCTTGGGTTTCAGGTATGGGTAGCGGGTAGGTCCTATACCTAGAAAGCGTAGTTCCAGGCAGCAACTCAATGGGGCAGTCAAGCTTATGCAGAGGCAGGAGAATATCCGCCTTCTGTTTTGAAAAGATGTCTTCAAAGTCAGCATATGGAGGCGGAAGGCCAGAAGCAGTCACCGCGAGGGGTATTGCGGAAGCAGGTGCCACCTTCTTGAGGCACTGTTGGCGACAGGCTGGACTCCACTCGACAAGCTGTATAGTTCCCCAATCAAATTGGGGAGAGTGACGGAGCCACAGTAATCCTAAAACTACTGGATGGAAGGGCTTCTCTAGCACAAAGAGTTCAACCTCCTCTTCGTGTAAAGCTCCACTGAGAAGACTGATGGGTGCCGTCACATGGGATATCCTCCTGGGTAGCGGCTCACCATGGGTAGAGGCGATGCATAACGGTGTCTCAATGGTACGCGTGGAGATGCCCAGGAGGTGTACCAGGTCCTTTAGAATAAAGCTCCCAACTCCTCCTGAGTCAATTAGAGCCAAGGTTGGGAAAGAGCAAGAGTCCCAAGTCAGGGTGACTGGCAGAGACAATTGAGGGGCCGGAGTAGTAACTCCCAAGTTCAGGACCCCCACTGAACTTAGGCCCGTGAGTTTCCCGGACGGACAGGACAAGACAGGAGGCAGTGGCCGGAAGCCCTGCAATACAGGCACAGGCCCGAATGCCTCAGTCTAAGGCGCTCCTCCGGAGTAAGACACCCTCGACCCAGCTGCATGGGTTCTTCCGTCTTGGTAGATGGCAGGACTCCGCTGGTCACGGGCCCTCCTGCAGGTGGAGAACAGGAACACTCCGCAGCAAGACATCAGGGTGTCCAAACTTCACGGTGACGCTCTTGGAAGCGGTGGTCGATAAGGCCTGCCAGAGTAATAAGATCCTCTAGAGAAGGAGGGTAACTCGCGGGCTGCGAGTTCATCCTTTAATTGAGATGAGACCATTGAAGTACATGGCTCGAAGGCAATCCTCTTCCCAAGCCAATTCTGTGGCAAGGGTCCAAAATTTGATAGTGTAATCATTAAGAGTCCGATGACCTTGCCGCAGATGTAGAAGACAAGCCTTCCTGGATTGTCTGTCGGACGGAAGGCTGTCATGAAACGTGATAGCTCTTGAAGAAGAGAGACCGAACGTTCCCTCAAGGGGGAAGCCCATGCCAGCGCCTTGCCTTCTAAATGGGAGAGAATGAAGGTAACCTTTGTGAGTTCATCCTGGAAGATGGAAAGTTGTAGAGCAAATTGCATATAGCACTGATTAATAAACCCTCTGCAGAGTCGAGAGACCCTGTTGAAGCGGGGTGGAGTGGGTAGGGCCAACAGAGCCCTAGAGGGCGAGGGTGCGGACGGTGAGCTGGCTGGTGCAGGCGTCTGTGCTGTAGTCCCAGCCAGGGTATCCAGACAAGCATCGAGACGCTCGACAGAGGAGGCTAGTGCCTCTAGGAACCGCTGCTGTTAATGGACCTTCAGAGCCAGGCCTGGAATGAACTGGAAGGCGGTCGGCTCAGTTGAGTCCATGGCCTTGGCAAACTGTTGTGCTGGTGGTGGACCCTTGGCTCGAGGTAGGGTTGACGAACTCCGTAGGGCAAGCCCTACGGGTCCACACCGTTGGGAGGCGGAGCTGACTAGGAGACTGAGGCCAACTGGATCTTCGCCAATACCAGCCCTCATTCCCCTCAGGTTGAGCCCTTGGGTGCCGGGGCTGGCTGGTCTTGGGTGGGCTTCCGTGTGACGACGCCCAGTAGATAAGACACAAGGATTGTTGAGGACCAGCAGAGGTATCAGGGGACCGGTGTAGGTCCGGATGAGGCAGGGATCCAGAGACCCGGACACCAACAGGAACAGGGCAAAGACAGGGGGCGCCCAGGTAGAAGAAGGCCGAAGCCTAAGAGGCCAAGTCCAGGGAGATATCAAAGGCGTAGTCAAAGACAGGCTGGAGTCAGGGCAGGCGGCTGAGCAAGGCAAGTTACAGAGTCCAACAAAACAAGGGTCAAAGCCAAAGAGTAGTCCAAGGAGACAAGGAAGGAACAAAGGTACGGAACAGGAACCAGGAACGGAGTCAGGATTAGGAACCAGGAACGATGGGCAATGAGCACACGAACAAACTTGGAGACCTGTTGCCAAGGCAAGGAATTAGGGGCAGGCCCTGCCTTATATACCAGGGCCCGATGATGACATGATCTGGGGCCGTGGGCTAGTTTCCCGCCGCGGTCCCTTTAAAAGTATGGGAGGCACGCGCACGCCTAATCCAAGGCGCACTGGACAACGGCGTCTCCCTGTGGGCCACGTGGGTAGACCCGTCAGGAGCAGAGGAGGTCTGCGGAGGAGTCTGGAACAGCCGAGGAGACAGCAGGCACTCGGGGGCGTAGGCGGCTGCCCACAGCCGTGAGCAAGTGTGGTCCGGGACCGGGAGCAGCGCTGCAAGGGTGAGTAGGCCCGGACACGGGCCTACCGCGGAAGGGACGTACAACAGAAACAGCAGCTGATGAAAATTCCAGATGAAATCAAGCCTGTAATTACTAAAGCCTATTACTTATTTCCTGCTGATTCTAATCAGGGTAATGTGGAGAAAATGTCTTTACCAGATATAACAGCTCTTTTGGAATCCTCACAAGAGATGGTGGCCTCTCAAAGGAGACCATTACTTGTTTCTTTTGCATTTTTAATGGATAAGAATAATGTCTTTAAACATTTCTTTCGCAACAATCATGCGTTATTCTTTGGGCAAAGGATTTGGTTCTATCCAGATCTAATTAAACAGACACAACAGCGAAGAAAACTATTTCTTAATATGAGATTGGAAGTCCACCAGATGGGAGGAACTTTCAAGTTACAATTTCCTTGCAAGTGTCATGTTAAGAGTGGGGAACAGAGAGATATTTTCTTAGAACCTTCTCAGTTAAGGTCCTTTCTCGACTCTTGAACCAACCCCACTTAAGCTTACTGTTTGGGTGTATGTGAATGCATAAGGTGGAGTCTATCAGGGTCTACAATAGTTTGTTATTATTTCAGTGTATAATGCTCCTTATTTCCAGCTCTCCCATATTTCTTTTATTAATTGAGTACAATGTTAGCTATATTGTTAATGGATAATGGAATATGTTTTCATTTTTTAATTACCTTAATTGTACCCAAATTATTTATTTAACAAATGTATACTTGTATGTATTTAAAAAGCAATAAAGAAAAAATTAAAAAAGAAAAAAGAAACAGCAGCTGGGCTGGTGGTGGAGGGAAGATGAAAGAGTATTGGAATGCTGAAGTGAGTAGGAGACTGAAGAGGAAAGGTTGAGATTGGGGTTATATGGGATGCTTGAAAGTGAGGAGTTGGTGGTAATTGAGAGAGTAAGATGAGGGATGAAGATATAGAGATGGAGGGCTAGAAGGGGCAATATGGATGAAAGATGGGGAAGAGGAGGAGACTCAAAGGGGGAGATGGAGGAAAAGAAGATTTATGAGGAGATGTATAAGACTAGAGATAGAAGGGGGACATGGCATAGTGAGAGACATGGTAGAGGAAGGAGATAGAGAGGAGGTAGAGGGGTGGGACTAGGAAAAAGGCAATAAGTTGCATAAAGGGGAAGGAGATAATGGAGGAGAGTGATGGGAACTGAAGTATATATGGGAGAATGATTGGGGGGGGGATGTTCTTATAAACTCTCCTATGTCACTTAGGCTTCTTCCTGGTACTGCTTATGCACGGCGCATGCACTTCCTCCCATGTCTTGCAGTAGGGTACTGCTTTGACATGGGCTTGTTTCCTGGACCTTGCAGCGGGGTGTACTGCTCACATATAGACTCCCTCCTAGTGCCTTGCACAGGGTACAGATCGTGGATGGGCTCCCTGTCATGTCTAGTATGTGGTACTGCTCCCCTTTTGTCTTGTCTGGCCATGTAGACATGTACTGCGCTCAATTTTTCTTGTCTGTTCATTTTGGCCTTTTATTTTATTTCAGGATATATTCAGACCTCTTGGTCTTGAGGTGAAGTTGAGTTTTTTGTACCGTCCATGTGTGGAAAGCTGTTGCCAGAAATGCACCCCAATTAGCTGGGTAAGGACTGCTGATTGTGGGGAAGAAGGTGAAAGGGCGAGTGGGTTGGTGGAACTGAAGGAATGACAGGTGTGTTAGGGAGGGGAAAGGGAGGAAGGAAGCGCAATCATGTTTGTAGATGGGCAAGGAAAGGAGGACATGAAAGGAAATGGATGTAGGTGTTAGGATGAGTATGGCAGGAAGAAGATGGATGCAAGGATGTGGAGAGGGGGAAGAAGAGAGGGGGACTGTATTGCGGAGGCACGAAGAAGGGTGTTTTTCTCAAGGAAGAGGGAAGGGCATTGTCAAGAAGAGGAAGATGGAAGGAAAGACCAGTGGGGGAAGGAGATGGAGTGATGCTCTGGCAAGAGGAATGGAAGGGGTGGTGTTTCGAGGAGTGGGGAGGAAGTGCACACGACATGGTTGGGAGGAAGGTGGACCTTGTGAGAGAAGGAAGGATGTATGTATTTTTTTAAGAACAAGATTTTTAGTTTTTGGTATCTACAATGTAGTTTCTGAATTTAACTGTTACTTTTCACTGTTAGTCAAGTGACCAGAGGTGATAACTTGAATGACTTTACTTGTATCCCTGGTCATCTGATGATTGCACATCTGTTATTTGACCTGCGTTTAAAGATGCTCAGTATTTCTCCTCTCATTGTTGCTAGAAATCTTTGCTTTGAATTCAGTCTCACTTTTTATGTATTTATTTATTTTTGCTTCTCTCTGTCAGCAAGCAGAGTTGGATTAGCCATGACATGTGGATGATGTCATCTAGCACCGAATGAACCATTTTCGCTTAGCTTATAGAGCTTTTGCTCTAATGAGCATGTGCGGGCGTTCCCGCGCAGGTATTGCTTGTGAGCTCCTCAGTCTTTTTTCATCCCGAGCTACAGCACAGATCTGTATCTTTCTCTGCTTTTCCCGATTGATATTCTCATTTGTTAAATTGTTATCAACTATTATGTCTGGAGGGAGGAGGAATATCCTAGTGGTTAGAGCAGTGGACTATGAACCAGAAGACCAGGGTTCAAGTCCTGCTGTCGCTCCTTGTGACCTTGGGCAAGTCATTTTACTCTCCATTGCCTCTGGTAAAAAAACTTAGATTGTAAGCCCTCTGGGGATAGAGAAATACCTACAGTACCTGAATGTAAACCGGTGTGATATCTCAATTGAGATCGAATGTCTGTATATAAAAAGAATAAATAAATAAATAAATGTCTCACTGCTTCAGCAGCTGCCAAACAGCACTTTTCACAAATGTCAGGCTCCTTCTTCCAATACTTGAGGGAAGATCTTTTGGCTAAAATAGCCTCTTTCACCTCACCTTTTACGTATACTGGCAATCATTTGGCCTTCCTTCCACCTTCCTTAATGTGGACTACATCTGCACTGTGCTTCTAAAATGGTATTTAACAGTGTCCAGGTCTGTTGTACACACTCAACCTTTGTAGCTGTACCTTTCAGTTTTTTCTAACTTTTTCTCATTTTATCAAAGTTGCCCTTTTGAAAGCTTAGTGATAGAGCCATGGATTTTCTTATTGTCCCTCTTCCAGTTGTTAATTCAAATTTGATCATGCTATGATAACTATTGCCAAGAAGCCCCACCACTGTTATCTCTCTGAACAAACCCTGTGTTCCACTAAGAATTAGATATAAAATAGCTTACTCTCTAGTCAGTTCCTAAAACAATTGCTCTGTAAAGCTATCATTTATTTCATCCAGGAACTTTATCTCTCTAGCATGACCTAATGTTACATTTACCCAGTCAGTATTGGGGTAATTTAAATCTCTCATTATTACTGCACTACCAATTTGGTTAGATTCCCTATTTTATCTTAGTATTTCAATGTCCATCTCATCATTTTGGCCAGATGGATGGTAGAATACTCCTATTGCTATACTCTTCCCCAGCATACATGGGATTTCTACTGATAAAGATTCTATTGTGCATTTAGTCTCTTATAGGATCCTTATACTGTTGGACTCTATGCCATCCTGGACATAAACTGCCAAGTTTGCTCCACCTTTATCATTGCGATCTAATTTGTAGCCTGGTATTGCACTATCCCATTGGTTCTCATCCTTCCACCATGTCTCTGAGATGCCAGTTAAGTCTATCACATCATTCCTGTTCATACCCCAGATCAGTCCAGACAAGTGGGTTTTGCATCCCTACCAGCAGATGGAGGCAGAGAATAAAAACTTTTCAGACACTGCTACTTAACCGAGAGTGCCACCTGCAGTCCCTCAGTATTACTCTGTCTCCAGCAGATGGTAGAGATGCAAACCTGCAACCTGGAGTTTAAAAAAGAAAGAGTGATCTTTTTGAAGAAAAGAGAAGAGGCTACCTGAGGTGTTAGGCTCCTTTGTGGGCCATACCTCAGGTAGAGCAGGGCAAGCAGGAGCTTGGTAATCCCTGATCTGCCTTGGCCCTCATCTTCCAGAGGGAAGGAAAGCCAGGGTCCTGGTTCTCTCACTCCCTCTGAGGTCCTCTCACCCCCAACTGTCAGCAGGAGCAGTCAAAAGCAGGGAAGTATTCCTTTTTATTACTTTCCCCTTTTTTTGCTTACTGCCCCTTTAAATGGTTTAAAAAAAAAAAAAAAAAAAAGAGAGAGAAGCGTGTGGCAGGAGCAGGAACTCAGGCTGCATTTCCTTTCCTGTACATACCCAGATCAGTCCAGACCAGTGGGTTATGCACTCCCACCAGCAGATGAAGTCAGAGAGCAAAGCTTCGAGGCACTGGTATGCCAAGTGTGCCACCTGCAGCTAATCAGTATTTCTCTGACTCCAGCAGATGGTGGTCATGTATACCTGCAGCTCTGTGTGAGACGGATTTTTCTTGCTCCCTGAGGTGCTAGGTTCAATGTCTGGGCCATCCCTCAGGTTGGTTACCCCTGGCGGTGCTAGCCCGTGTGATTCCGGGTCCCCTGATAACTAGGGAACTGGCTCCCTCAGCGACCCGAAGGCTCCCCCTCGGTGTCTGCAGTACAGGGATGTAGCCCCTTTGGGGCATTTTTTTCTATTATTCTTAGCTTAGGCTTTATTTTATTCTGTTACTAGAAGTTAGTTTTTGTGTTAAAAAAAAAAAAAAAAAAAATCTCCAAGTTCCCTGTTCACCGCGGCTCCTGGGGTAAATCAGTCTGCCTGGTGGTGCAGAGCTAGGCAGACACCTGAAGAGGAGGGGAGAGTGTTTCAGCCCTGGTAAAAACCTCCGAGGACATTTTTTGGCTCCCTGCCTAATTTTTACCACTGGCTCCGGAGCTATTTTTACCGTGGCGGCCATTTTGTTTTTTCTTTTTCGACCTCCCACGCAGTTCCCCAGCGTTCTTGGGGCCGATTTTCACGGCATTTTTGGTGGGGGTCACCAGAGTGGGGTGGCAGCACCTGTTTTATTCTGGGGAGGGAGTTATATGTCCCTTTTTGCAGGAGGAACATGGCAGAAACTCCTCAGGTGGAACCCTGTAAGGCTTGCGGGGTATGGTCAGCTTATTTAGATACCCTGTCACTGTGCACGGACTGTGCACCGGGTGGGGAAGGGGCCTCAGACAAGAGGATCAAACCTAAAATGTCTGCAGGCAGCTCAGGCTCGGTGGCTGGGTCTAACGTAAGGAGCCCAACCCCCACTGCGCTCCCTGTGGAAAAGGTCTCCCAGGATGACCCTCCCCTGCTGTCCCCCACTGCGCAGACTCCGAGACTGGAGGAATCGAGAGACACGGACACTGATTCTAACAGTGACGAGACTAGACCGGGGGGATTTTCACCGCAATTTGTACTGCTCATGCATGAAGCATTTCTGGCTCGGAAGCTCGTGAAGTGCAGAGCCGAGGATGGGAGCATGGGAGTTCCCAAGCGCCCCCATCTGTGAACTGACGGTTGTCCGTCCCGGGCAATTTTGGGCTCGGGAGGATCTAGTGCAGGGGTCGGGAACCCATGGCTCGCGAGCCAGATATGGCTCTTTTGAGGGCTGCATCTGGCTCGCAGACAAGTGTCGCCACACTTTCCCGCTGACCCAGCTGCTCCCCGGTCCTCCTCCGCCCGGGCGGAACGTGGCAGGGCAGCTGGAGTCAGCAGCACCGGCGTGCTCTCTTCTTCCCAACCCCCCCCCCCCCCACGGCCCGGAAGAGGAAGTGGAGAGTATCGGGTGCCTGCGTGGCAAGAAGAGGCCACGCTAGTGCGCTCGGCATCGGCCCGAAGAAAAGAAGACTGCAGCGCGGCTCGGAGGAAAATGAAGAGGTTCAACCGCGGCCGATGGGACTCCGCCTCCGCGAGGGCTGAAAATGAAGGAGGTTAGCGTTGGGAGGAGGCTGCTGCTGCCGCGAGTTCCTGGGGTGAGGGAGAGAGAGAGTGAATGGGCGAGCAAGCAGCAGCTGCTCGCTCTCTTCCCCCACCCCGGGAACTCGGCGGCAGCAGCAGCCTCCTCCCAACGCTAACCTCTTCATTTTCAGCCCTCGCGGAGGCGGAGTCCCATCGGCCGCGGTTGAACCTCTTCATTTTCCTCCGAGCCGCGCTGCAGTCTTCTTTTCTTCGGGCCGATGCCGAGCGCACTAGCGTGGCCTCTTCTTGCCACGCAGGCACCCGATACTCTCCACTTCCTCTTCCGGGCCGCGGGGGGGCCCTGTGTGTGTGTGTGTGTGAGAGAGAGATTGCATGTATGTGAATGATTGAGAGCCTGTACATGTGAAAGAGAGTATGTCTGTGATTGAGAGCCTGCCTGTGAGAGAGAGAGAGCATGAATGTAAGTTTACCATTGGGAACAAGTATGTGTAAGTTTGTGATTGAAAACCTGTTTGTGTGAAAGAGTATGTGTGTATGATTGAGATCCTTTGTGTGTGAGAGAAATCATGTGTATGTATGATTAAGAGTCTGTGTGTATAAGTAAGAGAGAGATCATGTGTGTCTGTGTGAGATTGAGAGCTGGTTTAGGTGATGGAGAATGTGAGTATGTGATTGAGAGCCTGTGTTTAAATGAGAGAGAGAGACCATGTGTGTCTGTGTGATTGAGAGCTGATTTAGGTGAGGGAGCATGTGAGTATGTGATTGAGAGCCTGTGTGTAAATGAGAGAAAGAGAGGACATGTTTGTAAGCATGTGAATGAGAGTCTGTGTGTGAGAGAAAAAGACAGCATGTATGTGTGTGTTTGAAAGCCTGTGTGTGTGTGGGTAAGCGTGAAAAGATAGAAAGCATGTGTGTAAATGTGTAATTAAGAGCCTATATAAGTGAGAGAGAAAAAACATATATATATGTGAGTACTGAGAGCACGTGTGTATAGGTGTGTCATTGAGAGCCAGTGTGAGAGAGAGCGCTGGTATGTGACTGAGGGAGGAGAAAGTTCCAAGCAAACCACCCCTCCTCCTGCTAATTCAGAACAATCTCAGGACACCTGGATATCAAACGTTCCCAGGTATGCAGAGCAAAAAAATTTTTGTATCCTTATTATTTTTCATTACTGGGTCATTGTGTCTGCTATTTTGAAATATTTTGTTGGTATCTGGAAATGTTTTATATGAGTTTTTAATTATTGGATATTCCACTCATCAGCTGTTTCGAAATATGTTCTTTTTGTTAGTACAGTTTTACTGCTGATGATTTTATATTTCTTGATTTGTTTTATAAGGATGGGTGATGTTTCTTTTTTCCTTTGTTACACTGCATACAGAGACTCTGGCTTGTTGCAGTTTCCAATTCAGTTTTTTCTGCATGCTTCTTGTTATGCGTTTTGGACTCTTGATTCTATGTTAGGTGAGGGACAGCACGTGATTCAGGTGAGGTTTTCTACTGGCGTGTAGTTTCTGTGTAGGACTCTATAGCAGCCTGACTTGGTCCGTTTTCCTAATAGGAGATGTATTGGTGTCTTAAGGCCTGGTGTAATATTTTCAGAGACTTATTGTACTTTAAAAGTGTGATCTTACATAAAATGCACACATTTACTTGTATTTAGTTTTAAACATATTGTATGGCTCTCATGGAATTACATTTTAAAATATGTGGCGTTTATGGCTCTCTCAGCCAAAAAGGTTCCTGACCCCTGATCTAGCGGGTGCAGTCAACCAGCAGGGGAACGACTCCACTCCGCCCCTGAGGGACACCGCTACAGATAAGGGTGAGGTCCCTCCAGACGTAGATACGGGCGACGACGATCATGATCTGGTAGAATCTAGTGCAGAGGGGGACGACCCCCACGTAGTCTGGCTGTTTAAGAGGGAGGAATTGTGCCCCCTTATTCCCCAGGTGGTTGAGGAATTGGGGTTGAGACCCTTGCTGGAAGATTCCGACAGCGAGGGAGTGAACCCAGTCCTGGATGGTTTCCGGGGTTCACCTAATGCTTTTCCCATCCCGAAGAAGATTCAAAAGCTCATCAGCCGGGAATGGGAATCCCCGGAGGCAGGAATTAAGGTCAGCCGGGCGATGCAAAAACTCTACCCGCTAATGGAGGAACATTTAGAACGCCTCAGGGTACCTAAGGTGGATGCGGCTGTATCAGCGGTGACCAAGAAGACGACCATTCCAGTGGCAGGAGCGGCTGCTCTCAGAGATGTGCAGGACCGCAAGCTGGAACTGCATCTGAAGCGGGTATTCGAGGTCTCCTCCTTACCGGTAGTACTTTGGGCGGCGGTATCTGCCAGCATGATGCAAAGAGCTTGTTTATGTTGGATTCAAAAACCGCAGGACCCATCGTCTTCTGGGACTTTGTCAGCTTCTCAGGTGGCTCGTCTGGAGGTGGCAGTAGCATATGTGGCGGATGCCTTATATGACTTTGTGTGTTTGGTGGCCCGGACTATGGTCTTCTCGTTGGCGGCTCGGCAACTCCTATGGCTCCGCAATTGGGCAGTGGATGCTTCCTTCAAGTCGCAACTGTGTAGTCTGCCTTTTTAAGGGAAGTTGCTGTTTGGAGAGGTTTTGGATCAGCTGATGACATCTCTGGGGGATTCCAAGGGCAATAAACTGCCGGAAGATAGAAAGCCCTACAGGAAATCATTCGTTCCTCGATCCCGTTTTCAGGATTTACGAAAAAGCAGGTCGGGGAGGAGTGTTCCACCCTCTGGCTCCAGACAGACGTCTTCCTATACACAGTCCTTTCGCGGCTCCAGTCGTCCTGCCAGAGGTGGTTTCGGTCAGGGAACCGGAACTGGGAAGCCTGCCCAATGAAATCAGGCCTACCCACTCCTCAGATGGAATGATCGGGGGCAGGTTGTCCCAATTTTACGAGGAATGGGCCAGGATCACCTCCGATCGCTGGGTGTTGGAGGTGGTAAAAGAAGGTTACGCGTTAGAATTTTCTCGGTCTCTCATGCCGGCCTTTGTGGAATCGCAATGCATTTCCCACAACAAGCGAGCCGCGGTAGAAGACACTTTACAAAGATTGCTGGCCCTGAAAGCGATCGTCCCCGTGCCGTCTGAGGAACGGGGGAGGGGATGGTATGCCATTTATTTCGTGGTTCCCAAAATGGAGGGCACTTTCCGACCCATTCTGGACCTACAGAAGGTGAATCGCTGCTTGAAGATGCCCCATTTTCTATTGGAAACACTTCGAACAGCGCTCACCAGAGATTCCTATGATTCAAGATCCTGGGTCAGCATTTTCAGTTCAGGGTGCTGCCGTTTGGACTGGCGACGTCCCCGCGCACCTTTACCAAGGTGAGGGTCGTGGTGGCGATGACCCTCCGAAAGGAAGAAGTTCTTGAGAAAAACATTGAAGTGTTACCAGAAAAGAGAAAAAAAACCCAATGCAAGCAGAAATTCAAAATCCATAACCAAAAGAAAAAGCACATTGAGATGGATGACTCTGTCATCAGTGGCACAGCTGCAAAGGGAAAGAGTGAAGTGAATAGCAAATCTCAACTAAAGTCTCAAAAGGAGTCAAGGAAAAGCAGTAACCTTAACGAGAAAACCTGGAAAGCTATGACCACAAATGCTCATAGTTTGGGAAATAAAATCCCAGATCTGCAAGCCCTAATGGTGGAGGCGGACTTGTACGTTGTTGCTATCACAGAGACATGGTTCACAGAATCTCATGATTGGGATACAGCAATACCTGGCTATAACTTGTTAAGGAAGGACAGAGTGGATAGAAAAGGGGGAGGTGTGGCTCTTTATGTCAGAAACAATATCCAAGCATCTGAGCTGCAAGGAAGATGGGGCAATGAAAGAAGCATTATGGGCCGACCTAAAAAAAGATAACGGGGGCATCCATTTATATTGGATTGGTTTACAGGCCTCCAAACCAAAAGGAAGAGTTGGACAGAGATCTGGTTGAAGACATCCAAAAGATAGGAAAGAAGGTGATCGTTGGAGACTTTAATATGCCAGATGTAGACTGGAAAATCCCATCTGCAGAATCTAAAAATAGTAGAGCGATAGTGGATGCCCTGCAAGTAGCTTTGTTCAAACAAATGGTAATGGAACCCACGAGAGAAGGAGCTATTCTCCACTTAGTGCTCACTAATGGAAATAATGTCTCTGATGTCCAGGTGGCGCCCACCTCAGCACCAGTGATCATCAAATGGTATGGTTTAATATCACAAAAAGGATATAGAAAAGAAACACAAAGACCCAAGTTTTGCAGTTCAAAAACACGGACTTTGAGTAAATGGGGAAGTACCTGGAGGAAGAACTAAAAGGCTGGGAGAACGAAAGAGATGTGGATCAGCAGTGGACCAATCTAAAAGGAGCAATTACCAAGGCAACTACTCTATGGGGCGGATTTTAAGAGCCCTGCTCGCCTAAATCCGCCCAAAACCGGGCGGATTTAGGCGAGCAGGTGAGCCTATTTTACATAGGCCTACCGGCGCGCGCAGAGCCCCGGGACTCGCGTAAGTCCCGGGGTTTTCGGAGGGGGGCGTGTCGGGGGCGGGGCCGAGCGCCGCACCATTTTCGGGGCGTGTCGGCAGCGTTTTGGGGGCGGGCCCGGGGGCGTGGTTACGGCCCGGGGCGTGGCCGCGCCCTCCGTACCCGCCCCCAGGTCGCGTCCCGGCGCGCTAGGGGCCCGCTGGCGCGCGGGGATTTACGTCTCCCTCCGGGAGGCGTAAATCCCCCGACAAAGGTAAGGGGGGGGTTTAGACAGGGCCGGGGGGGTGGGTTAGGTAGAGGAAGGGAGGGGAAGGTGAGGGGAGGGCGTTAGAGGATTCCCTCCAAGGCCGCTCCGATTTCGGAGCGGCCTTGGAGGGAATGGGGGTAGGCTGCGCGGCTCGGCGCGCGCCGGCTACACGTAATCGATAGCCTTGCGCGTGCTGATCCAGGATTTTAGCGGATACGCGCGACTACGCGCATATCTACTAAAATCCCGCGTACTTTTGCTTGCGCCTGATGCGCCAGCAAAAGTACACGAACGCGCCGTGTTTGAAAATCTACCCCTATATGTTAGAAAAGTAAAGAAAAGCAAAAGAAAAATGAAACCTATCTGGTTCTCAAAGGAGGTGGCTGACAAAATAAAGGCCAAAAGAACAGGATTCAAGAAATATAAAACATCCCAAAGGGAGGACCTCAAAGAAGAATATTTGATTGAACTGAGGGAGACGAAGAAATTAATCAAGATGGCAAAAAGTCAAGCGGAAGAGAGGATTGCCAAGGAGATAAAGAATGGTGACAAAACATTTTTCAGATACATCAGCGAAAAGAGAAAAGTTCAAAGTGGTATAGTGAAATTGAAAGGTAGAAAGGATCAATGTTTGGAGAGTGACGAAGAAATGGCAGAAATATTAAACGAATACTTCAGTTCTGTGTTCACTAAAGAAGACCCTGGAGAAGGACCATCTCTACTTAACAAGAAACTGGAGGGGAGTGGAGTAGATGAAAATCCATTTACAGTACAAAATGTATGGGAAGAGCTGAAGAATCTTAACGTGGACAAAGCCATGGGACCTGATGAGGTTCATCCCAGGATACTGAGGGAGCTCAGAGATGTGCTGGCAGGTCCACTGTGTGACCTGTTCAATAGATCCCTAGAAACGGGAGTGGTGCCAAGTGATTGGAGAAGAGCGGTGGTGGTCCCGCTTCACAAGAGTGGGAACAGAGAAGAGGCTGTTAACTACAGACCAGTTTGCCTCACTTCGGTGGTGGGAAAAGTAATGGAGTCAGTGTTGAAAGAGAGAATAGTGAACTATCTACAGTCCAGAGAATTGCTGGACCAGAGGCAGCATGGATTCACCAGGGGAAGATCCTGTCAGACAAATCTGATTGACTTTTTTGACTGGGTAACCAAGGAATTGGATCAAGGAAGAGCGCTCGATGTCATCTACTTGGATTTCAGCAAAGCTTTTGATACGGTTCCGCACAGGAGACTGGTGAATAAAATGAGAAGCTTAAGAGTGAGTGCCGAAGTGGTGGCCTGGATTGCAAACTAGTTGACGGACAGAAGACAATGTGTGATGGTAAATGGAACTCTCTCTGAAGAGAGAGCGGTTTTAAGCGATGTACCGCAAGGATCGGTGTTGGGACCGGTCCTGTTCAATATCTTTGTGAGCGACATTGCAGACGGGATAGAAGGTAAGGTTTGTCTATTTGCGAATGACACTAAGATCTGCAACAGAGTGGACACGCCAGAAGGAGTGGAGAGAATGAGACGGGATTTAAGGAAGCTGGAAGAGTGGTTGAAGATATGGCAGCTGAGATTCAGTGTCAAGAAGTGCAAAGTCATGCATATGGGGAGTGGAAATCCGAATGAATTGTATTTGATGGTGGGGGGGAAAGGCTGATGTGCACGGAGCAGGAGAGAGACCTTGGGGTGATAGTGCGTAATGATCTGAAGTCGGCGAAACAATGTGACAAGGCGATAGCAAAAGCCAGAAGAATGCTGGGCTGCATAGAGAGAGGAATATTGAGTAAGAAAAGGGAAGTGATTATCCCCTTGTACAGGTCCTTGGTGAGGCCTCACCTGGAGTACTGTGTTCAGTTCTGGAGACCGTATCTACAAAGAGACAGAGACAAGATGGAAACGGTACAGAGAAGGGCGACCAGAAAGGTGGAGGGTCTTCATTGAATAACTTATGAGGAGAGATTGAAGAATCTAAATATGTACACCCTGGAAGAAAGGAGAAGCAGGGATGATATGATTCAAACTTTCAGATACTTGAAAGGTTTTAACGATCCAAAGACAATGACAAACCTTTTCCGTCAAAAATCAGCAGAACCAGGGGTCACGAGCTGAAGCTCCAGGGAGGAAGACTCAGAACCAATGTCAGGAAGTATTTCTTCACAGAGAGGGTGGTGGATGCCTGGAATGCCTTCCGGAGGAAGTGGTGAAGACCAGAACTGTGAAGGACTTCAAAGGGGCGTGGGATAAACACTGTGGATCCATCAAGTCTAGAGGACGTGAATGAAGAGGGGGTGGCTCGCGGGAATGAAGGCTACTACCTGGAGATAATACCCTTATTCAATATACATACACACGGTTTATGCGACTCCAACATTGCTCTAAGCTTCAACGGTAAGAGGAAATGTGGGGAAAAAAAAAGGATTTGCATTCACAAAAAAGCGGGGTGTAGCTTGCTTGTTACGGCGGTTACTACCCCCAAACCAAATAAGCCTGATACTTTACTTTCAATGCATATATAGCATAGCTCTCTGCTTCAACGGCAGGGGAGAAAGTCTGATACTTCACTTCCAATGCATAGCCAGCATAGCTCTCTGCTTCAACAGCAGGGGAGAAAGTCTGAAACTTCATTTTCAACGCATAGCTCTCTGCTTCAACGGCAGGGGAGAAAGTCTGTAACTTCACTTTCAACGCATAGCCAGCACAGCTCTCTGCTTCAGCGGCAGGGGAGAAAGTCTGTTACTTCACTTTCAACGCATAGCCAGCCCAGCTCTCTGATTCAACGGCAGGAGAGAAAGTCTGATACTTCACTTTCAACACATAGCCAGCATAGCTCTCTGCTTCAATGGCAGGGGAGAAAGTCTGATATTTCACTTTCAACGCATATCCAGCATAGTTCTCTGCTTCAACGGCAGGGGAGAAAGTTTGTTGCTTCACTTTCAGTGCATAGCTCTCTGCTTCAACGGCAGGGGAGAAAGTCTGTTACTTCACTTTCAACGCATAGCCAGCATAGCTCTCTGCTTCAACGGCAGGGGCAATGTAGAAAAGAGTATCTATATATATAGACAACAACCAACAAGGACTAAATTACATAGTCGAGTGAACAGAAGCATGGGTGTAGCTTGCTTATTGAGGCGGTTACTACCCCTGACTAAGCTATGTATTCAATTGGATGCAGTTCTAGCACTGCTCTCTACATTAATGGTGGGGTGGAAGGGAAATGGGACTGAAAGGTACTAAGAGCCAAGCGTAACAAGTAAGAGGAAAAAAGAAAAGTGCATGGCTTGCTGGGCAGACTGGATGGGCCATTTGGTCTTCTTCTGCCATCATTTCTGTGTTTCTATGTTTCTTACCTCGACGATTGGCTGATTCGAGCAGATGGTTCTTCATGAGATCCATTGTCTCCAATCCCTAGGCTGGGTAATTAACAAAGCGAAAAGTCATCTGACTCCGTCACAGTGTCTGGAGAATTTGGGAGCTCATTTCGACACCCTCCAGGGCGGGGTATTTCTCACGAATGACAAGATGTACAAATTGCAGCAACAAGTGCGTCTCTAGTTCCAACTTCCAATTCCCAAATTGTGGGATTACCTACAAGTTCTGGGATTCATGGCTTCGACGTTGGAATTGGTGCCTTGGGCCTTCGCTCACCTGAGACCATTGCAGAGAGATCTACTGTTGCGGTGGGACCCAGTGTTGGAGCAATACCAGTTGCCCCCTGTCTTTTTCACAGCGAATCAGGTCCAGCCTGCAATGGCGGCTGTCGGAAGACAACTTACAGAAGGAGATGCCCCTCGAAGTCCCGGATTGGGTGATTGTGACAATGGATGCAAGCCTTCAAGGCTGGGGAGCAGGGTGCCTCGGTCATGCAACGTAAGGAACCTGGTCCTAACCCGAACGGTCTTATCAATTGCCTAGAGACAAAGGCAGTCCGCAAAGCGTTGTTGGCATTCCAGTCCCTGGTGCAGGGGAGAATGATTAGTCTTCTCGGACAACGCCACCAAGGTGGCATATCTCAATCGCCAGGGAGGAACCAGGAGTCTGGCTGTGACACAGGAAGCACACCTCCTCTTCGCTTGGGCCGAGCTTCATCTGGAAGGCATCGCAGCCTCTCATGTGGCAGTCGTGGACAACATTCAGGTGGACTTCCTCAGTCGACAACAGCTGGATCCTGGGAGTGGGAACTATCCCGGGAGGGTTGGAATCACATTTGTACCCGATGGGGAGTTCCCAACTGGACCTCATGGCGACCCGTGTCAACAGCAAGACGGACTGGTTCTTAAGCCGAAAGAAGGAAAAGAGGCAGTAGAAGAGGACCGGAAGGTTCATCTGCATACTGCTCCCAGCATCCCCTAGGAGAGGAGTCCAGAGGTCACCGCCAGCGATCCAGGGATTGAATTCCACAGCCCCAGCTTCTAGAGGCCCCGCGCCCTTTGCAGTAGAGGATCAGAAAGCTCATCTGCAAACTACTCCCAGCATCCCACGGGAGGTGAGTCCAGAGGTCACCGCGAGCGATCCAGGGATTGAATTCCACAGCCCCAGTTTCCAGAGGCCCCGCACCCTATGCAGTAGAAGAGGACCGGAAGCATGCACACGCGAATCTCAGACCATTCAATAATTTGAGTGAAGAGCAATTTAATGGTGGTTAAAAAGGATTGGTAAGTATAGCTTTTGGAAATCTTAGTACTTATAAAAGTTTGGAGAAAGGTGATATAGTGGGATATATTCTTTAGAGTTTGTGGTTGTCTGAGGTAATAAGCAAGCCAGTGATAGTTAATTCTAGTGTCTCTCTTTCCCACCCACTAAACCGTTGATTTTTAGGCAAGAGACACTTTCTCATTAAAAATCAATCAAGCTCATATCTAAATCATACTATTGTACCAGCCCTTATTGAAAGTTTAATCATCCCCTTGTAGGACACTAGCTGATTAATTGGTAAATTCACTTGTAAATATAAAGTACTCTAATTCCAACTCCGTTAGTATCCTAAACTTAACTAGGAACTCAATAAAATTGATGAAGGCAGCAGTCCAGCAGCAAGAGGGGGGCTTTCCAGTCTTTTGCATTGAGTGTCAGATGTATGATTTTTTAACCGCCGGTGAGAGATTGTATGTGTGCACTCAGTGCAAAGAGCTGCTGGCTCTCAGGGAACGAGTTCGATCTCTGAAGGCTAGAGTAGCAGACTTGGAGGAGCTGAGGCAGACAGGTACATTGATGAGACCTTCAGGGACATAGTAGCCAAGTCCCAAATCCAGTCTTGCAGCCCCAATGCTGCCTTGGATCAAAAAGGTCTCCCAGTAGGAGAACATCACCCTGGTGTAGGAGGAAGTGATCTTGTAGCTAGGACCTGCTCTCCAGGTGATGTATTGTCCTCTCGCACTGAGGACAAGTCTCCCAGGGCTACTAACCAGAAGGGAAGGGTTAGGCCGGCCATCAAAGTTGGTGATTCAGTTATTAGAAATGTAGATAACAGGGTGGCTGGTGGACATGAGGACTGCCTGGTAACTTGCCTGCCTGTTGCGAAGGTGGCAGACCTCACGCGTCACCTAGATAGGATTATAGACAGTGCTGGGGAGGAGCTGGCTGTCGTGATACATGTGGGCACCAATGACATAGGAAAATGTGGGAGAGAGGTTCTGGAAGCCAAATTTAGGATTTTAGGTAGAAAGCTGAAATCCAGAATCTCCAGGGTGGCATTCTCTGAAATGCTTCCTGTTCCACGTGCAGGTCCCCAGAGGCAGGCAGAGCTCCAGAGTTTCAATGCATGGATGAGACAATGGTGCAGGGAAGAGTGATTCCATTTTGTAAGGAACTGGGGAAACGTTTGGGGAAGGGGGAGACTTTGCCGAAAGGATGGGCTCCACCTTAACCAAAATGGAACCAAGCTGCTGGCACTAACTTTTAAAAAGGAGAGAGAGCAGCTTTTAAACTAGATCAAGGGTGAAAGCAGACAGTCACTCAGCAGTGCATGGTTCGGAGAAATGTATCCTTGAAGGATACTAATCAAACAGGAGAGTTAGGGCATCCCAACAGAGAGGTTCCAATAAAAGCAAACGTAGTCCATGTGCCTATATGTAAAAAATCACCTGAGCTAAAGATTTCCAAATTATCTCTAAGAACTGAAAAACAGGTTGTTAATACAAAGAAAAAACACACTTTGAAATGTCTGTATGCCAATGCCAGAAGTCTAAGAAATATAATGGGAGAGATATGGCAGCTGAGATTCAATGCCAAGAAGTGCAAAGTCATGCATATGGGGAGTGGAAATCCGAATGAACTGTATTCGATGGGGGGGGGGAAAGGCTGATGTGCACGGAGCAGGAGAGGGACCTAGGGGTTATAGTGTCTAATGATATGAAGAATGCGACAAGGCGATAGCAAAAGCCAGAAGAATGCTGGGCTGCATAGAGAGAGGAATATCGAGTAAGAAAAGGGAAGTGATTATCCCCTTATACAGGTCCTTGGTGTGAGGCCTCACCTGGAGTACTGTGTTCAGTTCTGGAGACTGTATCCACAAAGAGACAGAGACAAGATGGAAGCGGTACAGAGAAGAGCGACCAAAAAGGTGGAGGGTCTTCATCGGATGTCGTACGAAGAGAGCTTGAAGAATCTAAATATGTACACCCTGGAGGAAAGGAGGAACAGGGGTGATATGATTCAGACCTTCAGATACTTGAAAAACTTTAACGATCCAAAGACAACGACAAACCTTTTCCGTCAGAAAAAAATCAGCAGAACCAGAGGTCACGAGCTGAGGCTCCAGGGAGGAAGACCAAGAACCAATGTCAGGAAATATTTCTTCACGGAGAGAGTGGTGGATGCCTGGAATGCCCTTCCGGAGGAAGTGGTGAAGTCCAAAACTGTGAAGGACTTCAAAGGGGCGTAGGATAAACACTGTGGATCCATCAGGTGTAGAGGAAGTGTATAAAGAGGAGGCAGCAAAACACTGCACGGCGCGGCAGTAGCCACAGAGGCATTCACGGAGCGGGATGCCAGTGGCCAGTGGTTGGTGTTCCACCTTCACGGAGCGGAAGGATGGAGGCCTGCCATCTCCATATTTTAAAAAAAAAAAAAAAGGGGTGGGCAAGAGTATGTAAAATTAACGAAGAGTCATAAGCTATAGGTACTACCAATTATTAGGCTTATTCAATATTTGATGATAGATAATGTGGCTTTCAATACATACTTCACTTTCAATACATATCCAACATAGCTCTCTGCTTCAACAGCAGGGGAGAAGAAAAACTAATACTTCACGCATATCCAGCATTGCTCTCTGCTTCAACGGCAGGGGAGAAGTAAAACTAATAGTTCACGCATATCCAGCATAGCTCTCTGCTACAATGGCAGGGGAGAAGAAAAAAACCAACAAGGGCTGAATAACATAGTCTGGGTAAAACAAATAAGCATGGGTGTAGCTTGCTTATTGCGGCGGTTACTACCCCTAACTAATCAAGCTTGATATTTCACTTGGATGCAGCTTCATCACTGCTCTCTGCCTTAATGGTGGGTGTGAAAGGGAAATAGAACCAAAGGTCACTAGGAGCCAAGAGAAACAGATAAGTATGAGAAAAAAAGAAGTGTGAGGCTTGCTGGGCAGACTGGATGGGCCGATAGGTCTTCTTCTGCCGTCATTTCTATGTTTCTGTGTTATGTAAGTTAGAGTGTATGGCAGTAAATGATGAGATTGACATAATTGGCATCACAGAGACTTGGTGGAAGGAGGATAACCAATGGGACAGTGCTATATCAGGGTACAAATTATATCGCAATGATAGGGAGGATCAACTTGGTGGGGGTGTGGCACTTTATGTCCGGGAGGGTATAGAGTCCAACAGGATAAAGATCATACAAGAGAAATGCTCAGTAGAATCTATATGGGTAGAAATCCCATGTGTGTTGGGTAAGAGTATAGTGATAGGAATATACTACCGTCCACCTGGAAAAAATGGTCAGACAGATGATGAAATGCTAAGAGAAGTCAGGGAAGCTAACCAATTTGGCAGTGCAATAATAATGGGAGATTTCAATTACCCCAATATTGACTGGGTAAATGTAACATTAGGACTTGCTAGAGACATAAAGTTCCTGTAATAAATGACTGCTTCATGGAGCAATTGGTTAAGGAACCAACAAGAGAGGGAGCTATTTTAGATTTAATTCTTAGTGGAACGCAGGATTTGGTGACCGAGGTAATGGTTATAAGGTGAGGTGAAAGAGGCTATTTTAGCCAAAAAAAATCCTTCAAAAATTGGAAGAAGGATCCATCTGAAGAAAATAGGATAAAACATAAGCATTGTCAAGCTAAGTGTAAAACATTGATAAGACAGGCGAAGAGAGAATTTGAAATGAAATTGGCCATAGAGGCAAAAACTCATAATAAAAACTTTTTAAAATATATCCAAAGTAAGAAACCTGTGAGGGAGTCGGTTGGACCATTAGATGACAGAGGGTTTAAAGGGGCTCTTAGGGAAGATAAGGCCATTGCAGAAAGACTAAATGAATTCTTTGCCTCCGTGTTTACTAATGAGGATGTTGGGGAGATACCAGTTCCGGAGATGGTTTTCAGGGGTGATGAGTCAGACGAACTGAACGAAATCACTGTGAACCTGGAAGATGTAGTAGGCCAGATTGACAAACTAAAGAGTAGCAAATCACCTGGACTGGATGGTATGCATCCTAGGGTTCTGAAAGAACTCAGAAATGAAATTTCTGATCTATTAGTTAAAATTTGTAACCTATCATTAAAATCATCCATTGTACCTGAAGACTTGGAGGGTGGCCAATGTAACCCCAATATTTAAAAAAGGCTCCAGGGGCGATCCGGGTAACTATAGACCAGTGAGCCTGACTTCAGTGCCGGGAAAAATAGTGGAAACTATTCTCAAGAACAAAATTGTAAAGCATATAGAAAGACATGATTTAATGGAACATAGTCAACATGGATTTACCCAAGGGAAGTCTTGCCTAATAAATCTGCTTCATTTTTTTGAAGGGGTTAATAAACATGTGGATAAAGGGGAACCGGTAGATGTAGTGTATTTGGATTTCAGAAGGCGTTTGACAAAGTCCCTCATGAGAGGCTTCTACGAAAACTAAAAAGTCATGGGATAGGAGGCGATGTCCTTTCGTGGATTACAAGCTGGTTAAAAGACAGGAAACAGAGAGTAGGATTAAATGGTCAATTTTCTCAGTGGAAAAGGGTAAACAGTGGAGTACCTCAGGGATCTGTACTTGGACCGGTGCTTTTCAATATATATATAAAGGATCTGGAAAGGAATACAACGAGTGAGGTTATCAAATTTGCAGATGATACAAAATTATTCAGAGTAGTTAAATCACAAGCAGACTGTGATACATTGCAGGAGGACCTTGCAAGACTTGAAGATTGGGCATCCAAATGGCAGATGAAATTTAATGTGGACAAGTGCAAGGTGTTGCATATAGGGAAAAATAACTGTTGCTGTAGTTATACGATGTTAGGTTCCATATTAGGAGCTACTACCCAGGAAAAAGATCTAGGCATCATAGTGGATAATACTTTAAAATCGTCAGCTCAGTGTGCTGCAGCAGTCAAAAAAGCAAATAGAATGTTAGGAATTATTAGGAAGGGAATGGTTAATAGAACGGAAAATGTCATAATGCCTCTATTTCACTCCATGGTGAGACCACACCTTGAATACTGTGTACAATTCTGGTCGCCGCATTTCAAAAAAGATATAGTTGCGATGGAGAAGGTACAGAGAAGGGCAACCAAATGATAAAGGGGGATGGAACAGCTTCCCTATGAGGAAAGGCTGAAGAGGTTAGGGCTGTTCAGCTTGGAGAAGAGACGGCTGAGGGGGGATATGATAGAGGTCTTTAAGATCATGAGAGGTCTAGAACGAGTAGATGTGACTCGGTTATTTTCACTTTCGAATAATAGAAGGACTAGGGGGCATTCCATGAAGTTAGCAAGTAGCACATTTAAGACTAATCAGAGAAAATTCTTTTTCACTCAACGCACAATAAAGCCCTGGAATTTGTTGCCAGAGGATGTGGTTAGTGCAGTTAGTGTAGCTGGGTTCAAAAAAGGTTTGGATAAGTTCTTGGAGGAGAAGTCCATTAATGGCTATTAATCAATTTTACTTAGGGAATAGACACTGCTATTAATTGCATCAGTAGCATGGGATCTTCTTAGTGTTTGGGTAATTGCCAGGTTCTTGTGGCCTGGTTTTGGCCTCTGTTGGAAACAGGATGCTGGGCTTGATGGACCCTTGGTCTGACCCAGCATGGCAATTTCTTATGTTCTTATGTGGTGGGGCCACTTGGCAATAGTGATCATAACCTGATCAAATTTAAACTAATAACTGGAAGGGGAAAAGAAATTTAAAACTAAACTGTTCTCATTAATTACGCCAGCAAATCATGAAATTGCCTTTTTTGACACCAACCATTTTCAAATATGTCTGATCTACTGCCCACCCAGTCTCCTTGCGCTAAACATCTCCCCACTAATACAATTTTTTACATCACATCTAAACCCAGCTAAACCTACCATAATATTAGGTGACTTTAACCTTCACATGGACATTCACCCCCTATCAAATACATGCCAAACGCTAATTGACATAATGACTGCACTAGGTTTCAAACTTATCACAGATAAACCAACACACAAAGCAGGCCACTCATTAGACCTAACTTTCATTAACAATAACCTCCTAGAAAACATAAAAACTGAATACACACAAATCCCATGGTCAGACCACTTCCTCATTAATTCTCAGATCAAACACACAGGCCCAATAAAGATTCATAGCACGGAACCAGCTGAATTCTTATATCGTCCACCCTTTAATACAGATATTCTAAAAGACAAATTACAGGAAGAACTAACACACATCAATTACACCAATAGCCACACTGCAACAGCCGACTGGATAAACAGAACCACGACTTTGGCAAATGAAATTAACCCCCCAAAAAAGGCCCACTTTAAAGAACCAAAACAGAAAAACCCATGGTATAATGAACAAATCAAAGAAGTAAAATGGATCCTTAGAAAGAAAGAAAAAGAATGGAAAAAAAACAAAACAATTGAGAACTTAACAAAATGCAAAAAACATCTGGCCTATTACAAAAAAGTAATTTTAGAAACCAAAAAGAAATATTTCAGTTCAAAAATAGAAAAGTTTGCAAACAATGCTAGAACCCTATTTAACATAGTTAAAAACCTCACACTAACAATCCGCAGACCTTACAAGAGAGTCAATGCAACGATGTAGCTCAATTCTTTAAAGACAAAATTGAAAACTTAAGAACAAAAATCACAAACACAAACAAACAAGAGATTAAAATGCCCACAAGGGATGTCAACGCATGGTCAGAGTTTGAAGAAATATCGCAATTTGAAGTTGAGAACATGATAAAAAAACTGAACCCTGCCCCTCACTCAATTGACACATACCCATTTTGGAATTAAAAAAACTAGCCAACACAGTAGCTCCAACATTAACTAAAATCATCAACCTCTCCCTAGATGAAGGAGCAATGCCTGATACCCTGAAAGGGGCCATAATCAAACCAATCATTAAGAAAAAAAACATTGACCCCCCTTAATCTGAGCAACTATAGACCAGTCTCCAACTTACCTCTAATAGCCAAACTCATTGAAAAAATAGTCCAAAAACAACTGTCAAACCACTTAGAAAGTAATAACATATTTCCTAGCGTGTAGCAGATGGACTCAAAACAAATGGGTTTAGTGTGCTCGTGCCAGCAGTTGGAGACGGATCTGACGTCAGCACGGGTACATATACCCCCACAGGAAGTGTAGCAATTCAGTAATTTCCGTCTCCAAAGCAGTTTGGAGCTACCTCACGCTCGCTGAGCGTGTTTCCAAATTCTAACGACTAAATTCCTAGAAGAAACCTATTGAAGCAAGCCTCGCACTCCTGTAGTGATACCTGGAGGTCCCTCACACAGTTGAGTTTCCCGAGTTGACTTCCGTGGTCCCTCGGAAGCAAGAGCCTCTGTCCGGTGGCTGGTTCACGGCAGGGACCTAGCCCCCGAGTGAGAAGGGCTCGGGCGCGGCTTGACCCCCGAGCGAGACGGGTTCGGGAGCGGCCTAGAGGCAGCGGGCGCACTTCCTTATGCGCGGCGGTTGAAGGTACTCTCCCCCCGCAGCCGGAGACCGCCTGGGTCGCAGCCGGGAAGCGCCGAAGACAAGGTAAGGCGTATATCTTTACTAGGTCTCCGAGAAAGTGTGGATTCGCTGGGCCTGCCTACGAGGCAGTACGCCAAGGAGGTCACCATTTTTGCCTACCTACTCATCTTCGCCGTAGAGCGCACGTTGCTAAGCTGAGCGCCAGTGATAGGCGCACGTTGTTAGCGCACACAATAGGCGCACGTTGTTAGCGCACGCAATAGGCGCACGTTGTTAGCGCATGCAATAGGCGCACGTTGTTAGTGCCCGCGTTAGGTGCACGTTGTTGGTGCACGTTGTTAGCGCACGCGATGGCCGCACGTTGTTAGCGCACGCGATAGGCGCATGTTGTTCGCACATTATAAGCCGCCCGCGTATAGGCATTCATAAGACGCCCATGTATAGGCGCACATTTATAAGCCGCCCGTGTATAGGCGCAAGTTTATAAGCCGCCCGTGTATAGGCGCACGTTTATAAGACGCCTGTGGATAGGCGCCCGTTTGTAAGCCTCCCGTGTATAGGCGCACATTTATAAGATGCCTGTGTATAGGCGCATATTTATAAGACGCCCGCGTATAGGCGCATGCTGTTAAGCGCTCTGGTTAGGCGCACTTTATTGGGCGACACCGAATTTCAGGCGAATGGAGCATAAGAGAGCCCATGCGGCCACAGGGCCGGCACCTCCGGAATCTGGCATTAAAGCTCTAAGCCTGTGCTCAGCATGCAACCTCAGAGCCACACAGAGCGAGGGAGCAGACTCACTATGTGCACAATGTGAGGAGGCCATGGGAGTTCCAGGACAGGACCGGCCCCAGCCCAGCGGTTCCTCAGGGAGCACACCGGACTTAGTGGGCCGCGGCGAGCAACCAGGGAACCCGAGAGACCTGGTGCCCCTACGGCCAGATCCGGCTTCGCTTTCCTGGGTGGAATTATTCAAGGGGATTCACGCCTTTGCCCAGATGCAGTCTGCTCCTCGAATGGGTCTTTCCATCCCGGTTGATCCGGTCCCTGGTCCCTCGAGACCTAGGCGCGGCCACTCACCTCCCGACAGCCCTGATTATGGGGATTCGGATTGCTCCCAGGATAGTGAGGAGCCCCCCGAGGAGGGTGAACTTCCCTCGGAAATGGAGCCATATCGGACCATGAGGCGCTTCTTTCTGAAAGAGGATCTTTCAGGCCTGGTCTCACAATGCCTATTGGAACTGGCCATTCCGGGCCAGGAGATCCCAGGGGACCCTAAAATGAACCCCCTGTTAGAGGGCCTGCGCCAACCAGCTCACCATTTTCCCCTCCTACAAGCAGCATAGCAGCTAATCGATCTGGAATGGAAGGCACCGGAGGCCTCATTCAAAGGGGGGGTCAGGCCTTCGCAGGCATGTACCCTCTGGATCCGGCGTCCAAGGAGCTGCTGGCGTGCCCCAGGGTAGACGCCATAGTTAATGCAGTAGTGAAGCACACCACCATTCCGGTTGAGGGGGGAGCGGCCCTCAAGGACTCGCATGATCGACGTATGGACACCATTCTGAAACAAGCTTTTGAGGTAGCAGCCACGTCCCTACGAATCACGACCTGCTGCACCATGGTGATGCGTTCCTGTTTATCACAGGCGAGAAACAACACCCAAGGAGCAGACATGGAATTAGCTCTCGCATTTTCTCACTGACGCAGCCTCCGACCTCGTCCGTACGGCAGCCAAGGGAGTGTCCTCCTCAGTGGCAGCCAGGAGACAGCTTTGGCTACGCAATTGGGCGGCCGACTCGTCCTCCAAAACACGACTCACAAGAATGCCCTTTAAGGGTTCCTTACTGTTTGGCAGCGATCTCGAGAACTGGGCTACTAAATGGGGTGCCTCTCCATTACCCCGTCTACCAGAAGACAGGGCGAGGAGGAGCCAACGTTCTTTTTCTAGACCATCTAGAGGTAGAAATTCTCAGCGCTTCAACCCTTACAGGACTTGCTATCGAGCGCCTCGTTCCCAGGCCAGGCACCAGTCCTTTCGGACTAAGTACAACAAGAAGAGAACCAGCTCGGGTTCCGGCCCCGGCCGCAACCCACAATGACAATCGGCCAACCCATCCGGGGGTAGCAGCCATAGGGGGCAGGCTAACCCTCTTCTACCGCAGGTGGGTCGAGATCACTTCGGATCAGTGGGTCCTCGCCATCATCCGAGAAGGATATTACCTGGATTTCCTTCGGCTTCCGCCGAACAAGTTTGTGGAATCTCCTTGTTCACCGCTCAAGGCAGCGGCACTAGAAGTGACCTTACAGAGGCTCCTGGCCCTAAAAGCCATAATCCCAGTACCGGCAGGAGAGATAAATTCTGGGCATTATTCCATTTATTTCATAGTACCCAAGAAGGAGGGCACTTTCAGGCCCATCCTGGACCTCAAGTCAGTCAACAGACACCTACGGGTCCCCAGCTTTCGCATGGAAACTCTGCGGTCGGTCAAGAATGCAGTACAGCCAGGGGAGTTTCTCACCTCCCTAGATCTGTCGGAAGCCTACCTGCATATCCCAATCCATCGGGATCACCAGCGCTATTTATGCTTCAAAGTCCTGAATCAGCACTTCCAGTTCCGAGCTTTACCCTTTGGGTTAGCCATCGCGCCGCGGATCTTTACCAAGGTAATAGTAGTAGTGGCGGCGGCACTCAGGAAGGAAGGAATTCTCGTCCATCCCTACCTGGACGATTGGCTGATCAGGGCAAAGTCACCGGAGGGAGAGCCACCGGGCAACCAACAGAGTTATAGCTATTCTGGAAAGCCTCGGATGGGTAGTCAACATAAAGAAGAGTTCCTTACAGCCGTCCCAGTCGCTGGAATACCTAGGGGTCCAATTCGACACCCGAGAGGACAAGGTCAGTCTGACCTCCAAGAGAAAGTCAAAACTCCAGAGTCATCTGCAGGTCCTGCTGAGCGCCAGCCGGCCCACAGCTCGGGATTACCTTCAGGTCCTCGGCCTCATGGCATCCACTCTGGAGGTGGTACCATGGGCGTGGGCTCATATGAGACCACTACAACGCGCCCTTTTATCTCGATGGAGCCCACGATCACAGAACTACACCGTACACCTGTCTCTACCGGCCAGAGTGCGGTATCAGCTACGGTGGTGGTTGCAGCCTGGCCGCGTGAGCCAGGGGTCAAGGATGTCCTCCCCAACCTGGATCCTGCTCACTACAGATGCCAGCCTGAACGGATGGGAAGCACACTGCGAGGAACTCACCACCCAAGGGCAGTGGACCAGAGAAGAGTCAAGGTGGAACATCAACTGACTAGAGGCACGGGCAGTCAGGCTAGCATGCCTGCGATTTGCCCACAGACTTCACAACAGAGCGGTCAGAGTGATGTCAGACAACGCCACCACGGTGGCATACATCAATCGACAGGGCGGAACCAGAAGCCAACAAGTGTCCCTAGAAATAACGCCCCTGATGATTTGGGCAGAAGCAAATCTTCAGGACATCTCCGCCGTCCACATTGCCTGGAAGGACAACACGACGGCAGACTTCCTCAGCAGAGAAAGCCTAAACCCGGGGGAGTGGCAACTGTCGCCCACAGCTTTCCAGGTGATTGTGGATCAGTGGGGGACGCCGGGCATGGACCTCTTAGCAGACAGATCCAACGCTCAAGTACCCAGATATTTCAGCCGCAGGCGGGATCCGCTATCCCAGGGGATCGATGCCCTGGTACAGCCGTGGCCTCAGGGACTCCTGCTATATGCCTTTCCTCCGTGGCCCCTGCTGTGCGCCATTATACGCAAGATTCAGCAACACAGAGGCCTAGTGCTTCTAGTGGCCCCGTTCTGGCCAAGAAGACCCTGGTACGCAGACATGAGAAGACTACTGGCAGGGGATCCTCTACGCCTGCCTCCACACAGGGACCTGCTGCAGCAAGGTCCCATCTTTCACGAGGATCCGGCTCAATTCTCTCTTACGGCCTGGCCATTGAGAGGGCTAGACTGAAGAAAAGGGGATACTCGGGGCCGGTTATAGATACACTCCTCCGAGCACGCAAGTTCTCCACATCCCTAACATATATCAGGATCTGGAGAGTTTTTGAAGCCTGGTGCGACTCTCACGGCACCAATTCGCATGCCGCTTTGATTCCTCTCATTTTGGACTTCCTACAAGATGGACTTCAGAAGGGTCTGTCCCTCAGCTCCATGAAGGTCCAGGTAGCAGCGCTGTCTTGCTACGGTCCCAGGAGTGACGGCAACACCATTGCCAAACACCCAGACGTTTCACGTTTCCTGAAAGGAGTCAAACACATTCGCCTGCCACTGAAGTGGCCAGTGCCCTTGTGGAACTTCAACCTAGTATTGGAATTTTTGGCGGGATCAGCCTTCAGGCCCCTTCGAGGCCTGTCCCTCTGTTAACCTTGAAGATGGTGTTCTTGCTGGCTGTGTGTTCAGCACACCGCATCTCAGAGCTACAAGCACTATCCTGTCGTGATCCATTTCTCAGAATCACTCCAGAGGCTATCCATATTCGCACAGTTCCATCCTTTTTACCCAAAGTGGTCTCACACTTTCACCTCAACCAAACCATATCCTTGCCTACCACGGAAGGTTTTGAAGAAGTCGGAGGAAGGCGTCGAATGCTACGCCATCTCGACATTGGCAGACTGCTGTCCAGATCCTGGAAATGTCAGAAGCAGTACGAAAGCGGACCACCTATTCGTCCTGCACAGCGGGAAGAAGCAAGGGGGAAGCGGCCTCACGGCCAACCATCGCCCACTGGATTAAAGAAGTTATCAAGGCAGCCTACATAGAGGCGGGAAAACCACCGCCTCTACAGGTCAAGGCTCATTCTACCAGAGGCACAATCGGCCTCTTGGGCAGAAGCTAAGCTGCTGTCGCCTGCAGAGATATGTAAAGCGGCGACAATGGTCCTCCCTCCATACCTTCTCCAGATTCTACCGTCTGGACGTCCAGGCCAGGGAGGACACAGCATTTGCAAGGGCAATCCTAAACTGTCCTCGGGCAGCCTCCCGCCCAGTCCGGGAGTAGCTTTTGTACATCCCATTTGTTTTGAGTCCATCTGCTAAACGCTAGGAAATGTAGAGATTACTTACCTGTTCCCTGTACGTACCAGGATCAGTCCAGACGGTGGGTTATGTCCCCCAGTCCAGCAGATGGAGTCAGCACAGGCTTCGAGGGGGCGTAACCATATATACCACTACCCCCTTTGCAGGAGTTCAGTATCTTCTGACTCCAGCAGATACGAGTAGGGGAATCAGGGTTTTCCCCAATCTGGCAGGGAATTCCTTTTCTTCTGCTTCCTTTTCTCTCTGTTTTCTATAGCAATTTGGATCAAGTTATAAAAAAAAAAAAATTTAGTGCTTTTCAATTTTTGGGGAGGCGTGGCTTTCTACTCTGTCTTGCTTCTAGTCTCCCGTGACCCTGTTTCCTTTGGCTGGGGGTAAGTGGCAGAGTGTTTTCTCTTGTTGTAGGTTTTTCTTTGCAGCCTCACAGCTCCGGTGCCTCGCGGAAGCCGGTGGGGCCGGCCTCTCCGCGATTTTTTTTTTCCTCGCCCGCGGTCAGGTTGAGCTCCTTGTGGGCTGCTGAGGCAGGAAGGGAGGGACCCTCCGAGCGGGGTAGCGCGGCCGTGAAGGCCCCCCCGCGGCACCTAATTCCACTTTGGGACGGCGGGCAGTGCAGGCCGACCGGTCCCCCCCGCGGCTGCTCCCTTCGCGCTTGGCCCCCCCCCCCGAGGCTACTTGTTTTGATTTTTACCGTCGGTCCCGATGCCGCGGCTGTCGCGCTGTTCGGCCTGCGGCGAACCCGGGGTCCTGGATTTCCCTCGAGGGCATCTGCGCACGATGCCTTCCCGGGGAGGAAGGCACCTCGCAGTCCCTCAGCGAATTTTCTTTTTTGTCAGCTTTGCCCGGGCCGGCCACTCCGCCATTTTTGGCGTGAACGGCGGCCATTTTACATACACAGCGCGCTGAGGAGACTCAGGCAGCGCAGGAGGACAATGATTTTAACGAGGTTTCTCCTCCGATTTTGTCCACGGAGCAAGGCTCTCAGACCCCGGGACCAGCGGGTTTTTTCTTCCTCCGGGGGCCCCCCGAGCAGGCCGGGGGTTTACTCCGGAGTTTATTTTTGCTCATGCACACGGCTTACTTGCAAGGTCTGGAAGCTCCCGCGGGACCTCCCCTCGCCAAGATTCCACGGATTACACCTACACCACAGTCCCCCCCTGACCTGGTGGGATCGGTTCAGGTGCAGGGGCCTCCCGGGGTCCCCACCCGGGTCCGTTTGACCCCCCGTAGCGCTGGGGTCTGGCCTCAGTCCCGGAGGGGGATGGCCCGGAGACCTCGGACTTGGGGCAAGCGGACAGCCCGCCGGAGGGAGATGACCCGCGTGCGCTCCGCCTCTTTTCAGAGGGAAGAGCTGGACGACCTCATTCCGCAGATCCTCTGGGAGGTGGATCTGGACCCGCCGCTGGAGCCGCCAGCTCCAGTGGCCCCAGCCGTCGTCACATCTTCCAAGAAGGGGGGGACCCAGTCTTGCGGCACTTCGGCCGAGGTCCCGGGCTTTTTCCCATCCATGATTCGTTTCTACAGCTTCTGATTAGAGAATGGGATACGCCGGAGGCTTCCCTGAAGGTCAGCCTAGCCATGGAGAAGTTGTATCCCCTTCCAGAGGATTTCCTGGAGCTCATCAAGGTCCCGAAGGTGGACTCCGCGGTGTCTGCTGTCACAAAGCGGACGACTATTCCAGTGATGGGCGGAGCGGCTTTGCGGGATACGCAGGATCGCAAGTTGGAAGTTTTTCTCAAACGGGTCTTTAAGGTCTCCGCCCTGGGCATGCGGGCGGTTATGTGCAGTTCGCTCGCCCAGCGGGCTAGCCTTCGCTGGGTGCAACAACTTCTCACGTCTCAGGACCTGCCGGCCAAGGAGGCCGCCCAGGCGGATCGGCTAGAGGCTGCGTTTGCGTACGGGGCGGATGCCTTGTACGACCTCTTTCAGGTCTTGGCAAGATCCATGGTTTCGGTTGTGGCGGCGCGGCGCCTGCTGTGGCTCCGCAACTGGGCAGCGGATACCTCCTCCAAGTTGAGTCTGGGCTCTCTACCTTTCAGGGGCAAGTTCCTCTTCGGGGAGGATTTGGATCAGATCATCAAGTCCCTGGGGGAAAACGCTGTTCACAGTCTCCCGGAGGATAGACATCGTCCGTCAAGGGCTTTTGCTTCCTCCCGGACCAGAGCCAGGGCACAGCGGCGCTACAGAAGCTACAGGCAGGCGGGGCCTCGAGCTTCCGCTCCCAGATCACAGACCTGGTCGCGCTCCTTTCGCGGGCGCAGGCCCGCGCGCAACGGCTCAGGATCGGGGAACCCCCCCTCCTAAGTTCACTCAATGATGCCAGCCTCGCCCACTCCTCCACCCCAGGATTGGGGGTCGTCTGGCAAGTTTCTACGAGGAGTGGGTGCGTATCACCTCAGACCAGTGGGTTCTGGATAACATAAAACACGGCTACGCCTTGGAGTTTGTCCGCCCCCCGAGGGGACAGTTCATCTTCTCCCCTTGTGGCTCGGACCTCAAGAGAAGAGCGGTACAGCTAACTCTGGGCAGGCTACGGGACGTAGGGGCCAATTCTCCCGTCCCCTTAGGAGAGGTGGGCCTTGGGCCACTATTCCATCTACTTCGTCGTGCCCAAGAAGGACGGATCCTTCCGGCCCATCCTGGACTACTTAAAATATGTCAACAAGTCCAGTGCGGGTTGTCGGTCGGTGATTGCGGCAGTGCATCAGGGGGAGTTTCTCGCCTCCCTGGATCTAACGAAGGCCTACCTACACATTCCCATCCTCCCGGCCCACCGACATTTCCTCAGTTTCAAGATTCTGGGTCAACATTTTCAGTTCAAAGCGCTCCCGTTCGGGTTGGCGACCGCTCCTCGCACTTTCACCAAGATCATGGTGGTCGTGGCTGCGGCCCTAAGGAAGGAGGGCATTCTGGTTCATCCCTATCTGGACGATTGGCTCATACGTGCAAAGTCCTTCAACCACGGACAGTCTGCGGTAGCCAGGGTCGTCCAGGTTCTTCATTCCCTGGGCTGGGTGGTGAACTTCTCCAAGAGGTCCCTCGTTCCTTCGCAGCGCTTGGACTTCTTGGGGGTGAGCTTCGACACGCGTCAGGGCAGGGTCTTCCTACGCCCGGACAAGGCTCAATCCTTGCGGGATCACATACGGCGATTCTCTGCGTTACCAGAACCCACCTCCTGGGACTACCTGCAGCTCCTGGGAGTGATGGGCTCCACCATCGACCTCGTGCCTTGGGCGTTTGCGCACCTGCGGCCCTAACAGGTGGCGCTTCTTTCTCGTTGGAAACCAGTCTCGCAGGATTATCAGGTGATACTTCCCCTTCCGTAGACTGCCAGGGCCAGTCTGGGTTGGTGGTTGGACCCGTCGAATCTGGCTCGCGGCGTCTCCCTCGAAGTTCCCAATTGGGTGGTGGTGACCACGGATGCCAGCCTAGTCGGCTGGGGAGCCGTCTGCGATCAAAGCTCCACGCAAGGGACATGGTCGGCGGTGGAGGCAAAGTGGTCAACCGTCTGGAAACCAGAGCGGCCCGTCTAGCGCTGCGACATTTCCTCCCGCTTCTTCGGAACCGGGAGGTCAGGATCCTCTCGGACAACGCCACCACCATGGCCTACATAAATCGGCAGGGAGGTACTCGCAGCCGGCACGTCGCGATCGAGGCGGCGCTTCTGATGCAGTGGGCAGAGCGACATCTCGTCCGTCTCGCGGCCTCACACATTGCTGGGGTGGACAACTTTCAGGCGGATTTCCTGAGTCAACAGGTGGATCCCGGAGAGTGGTCCCTCTCAGACGAGGCAATGCGGCTTCTCGTCCACCGGTGGGGGGCCCCCCACTTGGACCTGATGGCGTCCGCTCTCAACGCCAAGGCCCCACGCTTCTTCAGTCGCAGAAGAGAGCGTGGCGCAGAGGGGAGTGGATGCCCTGGTCCTCCCGTGGCCTCCACATCTCCTGCTCTACGCCTTCCCACCGTGGCCTCTGGTGGGCAGAATCCTCCGCAGAATAGAAAACCATCAGGGCACTGTGATCTTTGTCGCCCCGGAGTGGCCCCGGCGACCCTGGTTTGCGGACCTGCTACAGCTGGTGATAGACGGACCAATCAGACTGGGACATCTGCCCAGTCTCCTCCATCAGGGCCCGGTATTTTTCGATCAGGAAGAACTCTTCTGTCTTGCGGCCTGGCTTTTGAGCAGTGTCGCCTCCGGCGCTGGGGCTACCCGGAGGCGGTAGTCTCGACGCTGCTGCGAGCACGGAAGACTTCGACATCGGTGGCCTACGTTCGAGTTTGGAAGGTCTTCGAGTTGTGGTGCACCAGCCAGGGCACGAGGCCCATGCGGGCTTCGGTGCCCCAGATTCTACAGTTTCTTCAGGATGGTGTGGACAAAGGACTCGCTTATAATTAATTACGAGTTCAGGTGTCCGCCCTGGGTTCGCTATTGCAGTATGGGGGCTCTCTCCTACTTCAGCCGGACATCGCACTGTTCCTCAAGGGTGTCAAGCATATGCGTCCTCCGTTACGGGACCCATGTCCCTCCTGGAGTCTTAATCTTGTGCTTCGCGCCTTGTCAGGACCGCCTTTCGAACCTCTACGGAGCGCAACGATTAAGGATCTCACGCTCAAGGCTGTCTTTCTCGTGGCCATCTGTTCTGCTCGACGCATTTCGGAACTTCAAGCTTTGTCGTGCAGAGAGCCTTATCTCAGGTTTACGGACTCGGGAGTCTCTCTCCGCACCGTCCCATCCTTTCTCCCGAAGGTGGTGTCTGCTTTCCATTTGAATCAGACGGTGGAACTTCCATCCTTCACTCCCTCCGCGCCGAAGACCCTCCGACTCTTGGATGTCAAGCGCACGTTGCTTCATTATTTGAACTACACTGGCTCCCAATACAGTCACAAATTCTTTATAAAGCACTTTCCATCATACACAAGAGTCTGTTAAACTCCAACCTCAACTGGATCAACCCCCCCCTCCTCCCCCGTACCTCCAAGAGACCTACCCGCCCAGCCCTCCAAGGAACACTCCGTGCCCAATCTATCAAATCTTTTAAACTCTCCTCTACTATAAACAGAGCTTTTTCACTTGCCGGCCCCACCTTATGGAACTCCCTGCCCCATGATATACGCATGGAGACATATACCCCCAATTTAAAAAAAAACTGAAAACCTGGCTCTTTCAACAAGCCTACCCCATGTCACCCCCCATCACATAATACTCCGCTGTGAATTATCCTCTGATATATTATGATGAACGCCGTATGTCCGCTGATTTTGTACTATGCACTTGTATGTATATAATTATAGTTATTATTACAGTTTTATCTCATTGCTACTCATTGATTTTGTTATATGTAAGGGCTCCTCCCATAAGTTATTTGTATTTTTCCTAGTTTACTAATTATCTGTTATATGTAAGGGCCCTGCCCAAAAGTTTTTGTTTTTTGTGAACCGATGCGATGTGCGAACGGATATCGGTATAAAAGAGACGTTAAATTAAAATAAAATAAAAAATATTTGGAGGCTACTAATGACTTCCGGATTTCTGACCATCTGTTCGTACTTTGGTCTGGTCCCAGGAGAGGGTCTCAGGCCTCGAAGACGACCATTTCCAGGTGGTTAAAGGATGGCATTGCCGCTTCTTACATTGGAGCGGGACGGACTCCTCCTTGCGGCATCATAGCGCACTCTACGCGTTCTCAGGCAGCTTCCTGGGTGGAGGCCCGCTCTGTCTCTTCCCAGGAGATTTGTCGGGCAGCAACCTGGAAATCATTGCACACGTTCTCGAGGCACTATCGCCTGCACCTCACCTCTTCAGTTTCTGGACACTTTGGCGAGCAGGTTCTCTGAGCAGGCCTCGCAGGACCCCACCCGATTTAGGGAAGCTTGGGTACATCCCACCGTCTGGACTGATCCTGGTATGTACAGGGAAATGAAAATTATTTCTTACCTGCTAATTTTCGTTCCTGTAGTACCATGGATCAGTCCAGACGTCCACCACGTTTGGGTTCTTAGTCTTGCTCAGCTCTCCTCTACCGCTCTATAGCAGTATTCTGTGTCTCACAGGTTTTTTTTCCTTTTTCTACTTTCACAACTCCCTACAAGTTGGTTGGTTATCTACAGTTAATTGTTGATGTTACAATTGTCATTCAATGCATGGTTAAGCAAACTTGATCCAGAGTGTTTTCTACTCGGGCTTTGATTTACTCGATACTGAACTCCTGCAGAGGGGATAGTGGTATATATGGTTACGCCCCCTCGAAGCCTGTGCTGACTCCATCTGCTGGACTGGGGGACATAACCCACCGTCTGGACTGATCCATGGTACTACAGGAACGAAAATTAGCAGGTAAGAAATAATTTTCATATAATCTCGTTTTCCTTAGTGTATGCAGATGGACTCAGCATCCCGCCCGGCTGCCGGCATACATGGGGATTCACCGACTCACGGTAAGCCATGTTTTCTTATAATAGGCCATCCACCCTGCCGGGTGTCGACGCCTTCCGGTTGAGAACACTGGCGGTCTCCAGCTACTATCAATCGGTCAGGGTAATCCTGTTTATTAATCGATCGGTCAGCTACAGCTTTTGCAAGGAAGATTACTGAATTGCTACACTTCCTGTGGGGGTATATATACCCGTGCTGACGACAGATCCGTCTCCAACTGCTGGCACGAGCTATACCCATTTGTTTTGAGTCCATCTGCATACACTAAGGAAAACGAGATTATCAGGTAAGTAATCTCTACAGTAATCTCTACACTACAGTACCGAAACATTGCTACTAGCTCTATCAGATAATATCTTAAGAGGCTTTGACACAGGAACACATTACATTCTGGTTCTTTTGGATCTCTCTGCAGCTTATGACATGGTAAATCACAAAATACTAATACATAGACTAAAAGAGATAGGACTCAATAACAAACAATAAAGTGGTTTGAATCTTACCTAAGCCGCAGATGTTTCCAAGTACAAATCAAAAACACACTATCTGACAAAATCAAACTAAAAACAGGAGTCCCACAGGGATCAGCCCTATCCGCAACCCTCTTTAACATTTACCTCCTCCCAATATGTCACTTACTCGCAGGACTTGGAAAAATACACTACATATATGCAGACGATATACAACTACTGTTACCCATCGTAAACAACATTGAAGAAACAATGAAACTAGCCAATATGTATCTTGAAATAATCAAACAGCTCCTAAACCAAATGGAACTGGTAATAAACATAGACAAAACGGAATTCTTACATCTAGAACGGAAAAAAAAAATATACCCCATTCAACCTACAATTGCAATAAAAAATAATTAAACCGTGGAGTTAGCAATAAAAGTACGGAATCTAGGAGTAATAATCAACCCTGAGCTAAATATGAAACAACACATTTCACAGAAATTAAAAGCAGGTTACGC
Organism: Rhinatrema bivittatum; assembly: GCF_901001135.1. Classification (NCBI taxonomy): domain Eukaryota; kingdom Metazoa; phylum Chordata; class Amphibia; order Gymnophiona; family Rhinatrematidae; genus Rhinatrema; species Rhinatrema bivittatum. The sequence goes on along the minus strand of NC_042619.1, from coordinate 335,749,332 downwards.
CAAACTAATGGTCCTTAGAAGACTGAAACCCCTGCTAACTCTGAACAATTTTCGTACAGTTCTACAGGCAATGATTTTCGCAAGCACAGACTACTGTAACTCTCTGCTATTAGGGCTACCTCAAGTTACCATTAGACCACTACAAATATTGCAAAATTCCGCCGCTAGAATTTTGACGGGCAAAAAGAAGAGACCACATCACAGGAACAGTCGCTGAACTACACTGGCTCCCAATCGAACAAAGAATACAATACAAAGCATTGTGTATAATCCATAAACTAATCCATGATTAAAAGGCCGACTGGCTTAACACAGCACTGCACGTACACGTTCCACACAGATACCTGAGATCCGCAAACAAGGCACTACTAACTGTCCCTTCTGTTAAATCGGCTTGCCTCACGCAAGTAAGGGAGAGAGTTCTGTCGCTGACTGGACCTGTTCTATGGAACTCCATGCCACTCGAAATAAGACTGCAGAGGAATCTGAAACTATTTAAAACCAATCTGAAAACCTGGCTTTTTAAACAAGATTTTTAATAATGACAAAGAGAAGGATGAAAACAACCGAGAGATAAGGTTAGCACTAAGCAATCAGTTTTTTTTTTCACTTATGTCTCCAAATAGAGATTAATTGTAGACTTGAACCACGTAACAGTCACCTAACCCACGTATAAACTCTAATTTACACCTAGTTTCTCTTTTATAAAAAAATGTTACCATTCCATGTTGGCACATGTTTAATGTGTAATCTATACCAATCATATTTGTATTTTGTGCCTTTATGTAAACCGTTGTGATGGTGAACTAACTTGACGGTATAGAAGAGTTTTTAAATAAATAAATAAATAAATAAACAATATGTAAATCTACAGCTCTAACACTAAATTTTCAAAAGGGAAACGTTGAAAAAATGAGGAAAATAGTTAGAAAAGTGCAGCTGCAAAGGTTAAGTGTTGAAGAGGCATGGACATTGGTTAAAAATACAATCCTAGATGCGCAGTCCAGGTGTATTCCACGCATTAAGAAAGGTGGAAGGAAGGCAAAACGATAACCCCGCTTGGTTAAAAGGTTACGTGAAAGAGGCTATTTTAGCCAAAACAACATCCTTCAAAAATTGGAAAAAGGATCCATCTGAAGGAAACAGGATAAAGCATAAGCATTGTCAAGTTAAGTGTAAAACATTGATAAGACAGGCAAAGAGAGAATTTGAACTGAAGTTGGCTGTAGAGGCAAAAACTTACAAAAAAAAAAAAAACAAACAAAAAAACTTTTTAAAATATATCCGAAGCAAGAAACCTGTGAGGGAGTCAATTGGATTGTTAGATGACGGAGCGGTTATCTTCAAGCGCGACATTATTTACAGACCTTCCATTGGCAACCGGCGGAGTTTTTGAAGGAAAGTGCTTTCACTAATACTTTGTCTCAAGTCGCATATTACCATAATTCTGGTAATATGCGACTGGAGTGGACTGATAAAAAGCCTACTGCCTACCACGCACCTCGATCTTTTAGCCACCTTTTGGGAACCAGTGTGTGTAATGGATATAGTGGTTACCTCACTCAACTCCTGTTTTACTTCTCTTCATAAGCGCCTGAAGGATGGTGGTTTGCGTGACTTGCACTTTAGGATTATCCACCATACCATTTGTGACGATGTGCGGCGTTTTCAAATGGGCCGCCTTCCCTCTCCACTATGCATTAAATGTTTCCAGGAGGAGGGTACTATGCTCCATCGGTTGATATTTTGCTCCACTCTTCAGGTTTTTTGGGATCAGGTCATGGACAGTATTGCTAAATGTCTTCAGCTTCCTCTTAAACTGTCAGCAGCGCTCCTCCTGGCTGGACCACAGGCGCTGCCTATAAAATGTACTGGGGCCCAGGATCGCTTCAGTAGGATTGCGCTTTTGCTAGCTTGTCGAGTGATATTGGCTGACTGGACTGATCCCTTATGGAGGCCATCTATTACGGCCTGGCATATACGAATGATGGACATGATGCTCCTGGAGAGGATGGATTTTACTACTTCGCCTAAGAATACTGATAAGCAATATGCTGACTGTTGGGCGCAATACCATTCTCTTCTATCGCTGGTTTTTCAAGGTCACTTGCTCACAGCAGGCTATCGTACATGTTGGTACTCTAATGTTTCTTCTGGCTCTACAATTTAATTTGATTATATTGTTTGTCTTTATCCATGCCCGTTTTTTGGTTATGAGCTTTGGGGTTGCTGGGCGAGATTGGGGGGAGGGGAGGGGTTATGATTGGGGGTGGTGTGAATGGTGGTTGAATGGGTATCGAGTGATGCGCTTCGAACGTTTGGGAATTTGTTGGTCTGATTGGATTGGGATTCTTAGTACTATCCAGGGGTGGGGGATGTTGCATAAACAAATAAAGAAAAGAAGGCTTCCATAACCTTTTTGTTAAACTGGTTACTGTATTGATAGTGTTGTTCACTGTTATGTTTTTTCTGTAACTGGGATATTGTATGTCTTCACAATAAAAAAATGATTTTGTGAAAAAAAAAATAAAATAAAGGAGGGGTTAAAGGGGCTCTTAGGGAAGATAAGGCCATTGCAGAAAGAACAAATTAATTCTTTGCTTCTGTGTTTACTAATGAGGACGTTGGGGAGATAACAGTTCCGGAGATGGTTTTCAAGGGTGATGAGTCAGACGAACTGAACCAAATCACTGTGAACCTGGAAGATGTAGTAGGCCAGATTGACAAACTAAAGAGTAGCAAATCACCTGGACCGGATGGTATGCATCCTAGGGTACTGAAGGAACTCAAAAATGAAATTTCTGATCTATTAGTTAAAATTTGTAACCTATCATTAAAATCATCTATTGTACCTGAAGACTGGAGAGTTGCCAATGTAACCCCAATATTTAAAAAGGGCTCCAGGGGCGATATTGGTAACTATAGACCAGTGAGCCTGTCTTCAGTGCCAGGAAAAATAGTGGAAACTATTCTAAAGATCAAAATCGTAGAGCATATATGTTTATTGGAACACAGCAAACATGGATTTACTCATGGGAAGTCTTGCCTAACAAATCTTCACTTTTTTGAAGGGGTTAATAAACATGTAGATAAAGATGAACCAGTAGATGTAGTATATTTGGATTTTCAGAAGGTGTTTGACAAAGTCCCTCATGAGAGACTTCTAAGAAAACTAAAAAGTTATGTGATAGGAGGCAATGTCCCTTTGTGGATTACAAACTGGCTAAAAGACAGGAAACAGAGTAGGATTAAATGGACAATTTTCTCAGTGGAAGGGAGTGGCAGTGGAGTGCCTCAGGGATCTGTATTGGGACCGGTACTTTTCAATTTATTTATAAATGATCTGGAAAGAAATACGGCAAGTGAGGTAATCAAATTTGCAGATGATACAAAATTGTTCGGAGTAGTTAAATCACAAGCAGATTGTGATAAATTGCAGGAAGACCTTCTGAGACTGGAAAATTGGGCATCCAAATGGCAGATGAAATTTAATGTAGCTAAGTGCAAGGTGATGCCTATAGGGAAAAATAACCCATGCTATAGTTACACAATGTTAGGTTCCATATTAGGAGCTACCACCCAAGAAAGAGATCTAGGCATCATAGTGGATAACACATTGAAATCATCGGTTCAGTGTGCTGTGGCAGTCAAATAAGCAAACAGAATGTTGGGAATTATTAAAAATGGAATGGTGAATAAAATGGAAAATGTCATAATGCCTCTGTATCGCTCAATGGTGAGACCGCACCTTGAATACTGTGTACAATTCTGGTCGCCGCATCTCAAAAAAGATATAGTTGCGATGGAGAAGGTACAGAGAAGGGGGATCAAAATGATAAAGGGAATGGAACAGCTCCCTTATGAGGAAAGACTAAAGAGGTTAGGACTTTTCAGTTTGGAGAAGAGACGGCTGAGGGGGGGGATATGATAGAGGTGTTTAAATCATGAGAGGTCTAGAACGGGTTAATATGAATCAGTTATTTACTATTTTGGATAATATAAAGACTAGTGGGTACTCCATGAAGTTAGCCTGTGGCTAATCGGAGAAAGTTCTTTTTCACTCAACGCACAATTAAACTCTGGAATTTGTTGCCAGAAGATGTGATTAATGCAGTTAGTGTAGCTGTGTTTAAAAAAGGATTGGATAAGTTCTTGGAGGAGAAGTCCATTACCTGCTATTAATTAAATTGACTTAGAAAATAGCCACTGCTATTACTATTACTAGCAACAGCACAATCAGGGCAGTAGGAGTAGAAGCCCAAGTCTGCAAGTGGCCAGCCGGAATCCTCCTGTATGCCTTTCCTCCATGGCCCCTGATCGGGTGCATTCTCCGGTGCATAGAGGACCATCCCGGTTTGGTAATTCTGGTGGCACTGGAGTGGCTGCGGCGGCTGTGGTTTGCGGACCTGGTACGGTTGGCAACATACGGCCCCGCTACACCTAGTTCATCTGCCGAACCTCCTGCGACAAGGGCCCCATTTTTTCGGATTGGGAGGATCACTTCTCTCTCGCAGCCTGGTGTTTGGCGGCGGTTACAGATGAAAGGTTATTCAGAACAGGTGATTTCCACCCTGCTTCAGTCCAGGTGGCCCTCGAAGTCTATGGCATACGCTCGAGTATGGAAGGTGTTTGAAGTCTGGTGTGACCAGCAGGGTGTAGTGCCATTGTCTGTGACCATTCCTCGGGGTTTTTGCAGCAGGGATTATCTAAAGGTTTGTCTTTTAGTTCCCTGCGTGTTCAGGTTACGGCCCTGGGATGTCTCCTAGGGCAGGTAGGTGGCAGGCCTCTAGCCAGCCACTCTGACATTGTCCATTTCCTGAAAGGGGTGAAGCACCTTTGTCCTCCTCTTCATAAGTTATGCCCGGAGTGGAATCTCAATCTGGTGTTGAGGGCGCTTCGTGATCCCCCTTTTGAGCCTCTGGGACACGCTTCCTTAAAGGACCTCACCTTGAAGATAGTGTTCTTGGTGGCCATCTGTTCCACGAGGCGTATTTCAGAATTGCAGGCTCTTTCCTGTAGGGATCCCTTCCTTCGCATCTCGGCTGATAGGGTGTCCCTACGCATGGTCCCTTCCTTTTTGCCAAAAGTGGTGTCTGCCTTTCATGTTAATCAGTCCGTGGAGTTACCTGGATTCCCTGATTGGGCTCCTGAACCCGCTATGGGAAGAGATCTTCATCTGTTAGATGTCCGCCGGGTTCTCCTTCGATATTTGAAAGTCACTAACTCTTTTCGAAAATCGGATCACATTTTTTTGTGTTCTGTGGAGGTCCGAAGAAGGGTGAAAAGGCATCTAAGGCATCCTTGGCTCGCTGGCTGAAGGAAACAATTTGCTTGGCCTACATCGGGAGGGGTCGCCCTGCCCCGACTGGTTTGAAAGCTCACTCGACGAGAGTGCAAGTGGCTTCTTGGGCAGAGTGTCAGTTGTTGCCTGAGGAGATTTGTAGAGCCGCAGTCTGGTCTTCCCTGCATACCTTCACCAGGCATTATCGTTTGGATGTTAGGGATCCGGACTAAGCGCTTTTTGGGGAGAGCGCCTTGCGAGTGGGTCTTTCAGGTTCCCGCCCGGTGTAATGTGGCTTTGGTACATCCCACTGGTCTGGACTGATCTGGGTATGTATAGGAAAGGAAAATTGGTTCTTACCTGCTAATTTTCGTTCCTGTAATAACACAGATCAGTCCAACTTCCGGCGATGACGTAGACGCGCCGGCAGCACGAGACCGGAGCTCTGAGGTCCTGCTCCCCAAGCCGGTGGAAAAACCTCAAATAAGTGCGCGGAACGCTCTTACGTTTTGCCTGATCTTCCTGCTCGCACCGAGGAGGCTCCGAATCGCATGTGCGAGGCACGGGGGATGCGGCAAAGGAGCACTCGAAAGGCTGCTGCACGCGACCCTGCTTCCCAAAGATGGCGACGGCCCCCCTTCCCCCCTCCGGTGCGAAAGTGTTGGAGGTGGTGTTGGATGATGCCCGCCTTCAAATATCCCAGAGTGTGACTGCAGCCCTTGATATGCGGCTGATCAGGATTCAATCGGCAATGGAGGAACTCAAGGCTGCGATGGAAGGCCAATCCAAGCGCTTAGATGAGGCGGAGCACGTCCTGTCCGATCATGGCGACCGGATGGTAGAGGCAGAGCGCCCTGTGGCCAACCTGAGAGCACAACAATTTGTTGCTGGACAACATTGAAGACTTGGAGGATCATGGGCGCAGAAACAATATAAAGATTATTGGGCTACCGGAGACGGTGAAAGATGGTGCGCTGCTTGACTGGGTAGAAAAGTGGCTCCCTGCTCAGGTAGGCCTAGACTTACCCTCTGATGCGCTGAAATGTGAGCGAGTCCATCGGGTTGGGCCCTTACGGGAAGGGGCGCACAGATCCCGGCCAGTGCTGGCCAGAATTTTAAACTGGGATCATAAAACTAAATTGCTGCGGGCCTTCAAGCAAAAGGACACAGTGGAATATAATGGTAGCAAGATCTTGTTGTTTAATGACTTTTCAGCCTCCACAGCAGCGAAGAGGAAGCTCATGACGCCGGCCTGCTCTGAACTCTATAAGCGGGGGATAAAGTTTGGCCTACTGTATCCGGCTAAACTTCGAATCTTTCACGACAACAAGGTCCTTTTCTTTAACACCAAGGAGGAGGTGGATGGATTCATAGCTGCCCTGCCTAGGGTTGAAGGGGAGTGAGCGGTGCAGGAGGCATGTTCGGCCACTTACAATTCACCCTTAATCACAGTTTGTGCCACTGGAGTTTCTCTGGATCCCTACCCCCTTGGGGGAGGACGACATTCTACATTGACTGTTGGACATCTTAGTTTTCCTTTTTGATATTGCCTGGGTGCTGATGGTGCAGGATTTATGCCCTGGTTAACTCCCTGGCTAATGCCTAGGGACAGACCTGCTTCTAGGGGGATGGTATTAGTGGGGCATGTCATGTTACCTTATGGGTTACTGTGAAGTTTTGGCTGTTTAGTTGGGGTTGCTGTGCTGGATTGGGGGGCGGGACGGAGGGGGTTTCCTTTGCCCACTTATGAGCAAGATGGGGGGAGGGGGGGGAGGACAGCTCTGAGCCTCTTAGTGCCAGTGCATGTTTGGATGGTAGTGTGTGTATGGGTGTGGATGTGGGGTGTGATTGGGAGCAGGGGGGGAGGGGTAATGGAGGGTGGGGTGGGGGTAGGCTGTGGGACCAGGGACCTGGGAGCATGATCTCTCTTCTTAGTAACCTTACTCCCTTGTGGCCTGGGCTGGGGGGCCACGGGGTGTGGTGCAATATGTGGACAGAGCCTCCATACTGGGCTCTAGTATTATTTGGTTTAGTGGAGGAGTGACATGGCGAAGGTTAGAGTCACTACTTTGAATGTGGATGGCATACACTCCCCTATAAAGCGGAAAAAACATTAACTATGTTTAATCGTATGCGATCGCAAGCTGTTTTTCTCCAGGAAACCCATCTGAATGATGAGGAGCATCGCAAACTCAAAAAAGAGTGGGTGGGTCAATGCATATACTCCTCTTACATGGCTCGTAAGAGGGGTGTGGCCATCCTTATTCATAAGCAACTGCCATTTCGACTCACCAGAACTTATCATGATAAAGAGGGTCGCTATGTGATTGCAGCTAGGGTTTTAGGTCACCAAAAGATAGCTTTTTGCAATGTTTATGGGCCTAATGTATATTCCCGGGATTTCTTTTCACACCTGGTGGGATTGCTGACTGATTTTTCTGATCGTGGTTGGTGGGGATTTGAATGTGGTAGCCAACAAACAGTTGGACCTCAAGCTGCCAAAACTTGTTGCGGCGCAGGACCAATACTCGGGGGGGGGGGGGGGGGGGGTCAATTTTTTGTGTGATGAACTTCAGCTTTTGGATGTGTGGCGGGTTCTCCACCCTGGCGAACTTGATTTTACTTTTTACTCCAACCCCCACCAATTGTACTCACAGTTGGATTATCTGCTTGTTTCCGATAAATGGTTTGCCAGGGTGGAGGAGGCGAACATAGGTGTCCGGTCTACCTCTGATCATGCTCCGGTCTCCGTTTCATTTCGGAGTGACCCGGGGGCTAGGCCCCCGTTTTCATGGTGCATGCGACCAGATTTATATTTGGATGAGACATTTCGCGCTCATTTACAGGGTTGTTGGAAGGAGTATGTCATAAATAACTCCTGGCATCTCCTCGGCATCCTTATGGGAGGCAGGGAAGGCAGTGATGAGCGGGGAGATTATTGCGTATGCAGCCCGGACCAATCTCAGCGGAATGCTGAGATATTACGGCTTACCCAGGCTCTCAAGGCTGCGCAACAGCGCCATGTGGTTGATATGACCCCGGATGCTAAGGGACAAGTTGACCAGGTTAGGGACACGTTAAATTGCCTGCTCCATCAGCGGGCATCTAAATCCCTTAAGTATTATCAATACCAACTCTACAAATTTGGGAATTGGGCTAGTCGGCTCCTGGCTCACTTAGTACGTCCCAGGGATCAGAAGAAGGTCATAGCTGGTATTAAGGATCACCATGGTGTCCATAAGACGACCCTGGTGGATATCTCGGCTAGGTTCCTTGAATATTACAAACTAGTATACGAGGCAAAAAACAGTGACCTGATCACTACGGAGGCTTTTTTTCAGACTATTGACCTCAGTTCAGTTAAGTACTCTAAATACTCCCATCACCGAACAAGAGGTCCGCGTGGCAATCCACAAGCTTAAGCTGGGGAAAGCTGTGGGATAAGATGGCTTTGGGTCAGAGTTTTATATTATCTTAAAACTTCTTTTGCTCCCGCCCCTCACAGCTTTTTACAGTGAGCTATTAGAGGTGAAAGCCCTCTGGTCAGTTCTGAACCACTCAGTCATTGTTGTTCTCCCTAAGCCAGGTAAGGACCTTACAGACCCATCTCATTGCTCAATGTCGATATCAAGCTACTTGCTGCCATCTTGGCCGCGCGCCTTAGTGCTATCCACCCCACCCTCGTCCACGACAATCAAACGGGGTTCGTTGGGGGCCGACAAGGGGTGCGCAACATGCACCGCTTGCTGGCTTCTCTTAGCTACTCTGCTGGGACAGACACGGTGGTATTAAGTTTAGACGCTGAAAAGGCCTTTGACTCACTGTCTTGGGACTTTCTGTTCTGGGCATTCCATCAGTATGGTTTTGAGAGGGACTTGTACAGTGGGTGGAGATTCTATATAGCAACCCTAGCGCTAGCATTTTAGTAAATGAGGAAGAGGACCCCCCCCCCCTTTGACTTGCATTGTGGAGTACGCCAAGGGTGCCCCCTATCCCCATTGCTTTTCGTTTTGGCCTAGGAGCCCTTAGCCATTCGTTTCAGGGAGGATCCACAAATCAGACAGCAGCAGAGGGAAGTTTAAATCTCCTCTCCCTCCGGCGCCGCGTCTGACTGCCTGCCTGCTGCCCTTACTTACCGAAGCTGACATCGCTCGTTCATCAGAGGAGGGAGGCCTGCGCGATCGGCGCCCAGACCCGTCGGGGTAAGGCCTGTTGAATTTTCCCTTCCCCCCGGCGGGCCTGATCGCCGACCTCACAGATTGAGCAGCGGCCCCGGCGCTAAGACCCGCCCACCAGCCCGATCCGGCCAATCAGACAGCAGCAGAGGGAAGTTTAAATCTCCTCTCCCTACGGCGCCGCGCGCCAGCGTCGCACGCCAAAGGAGCGCGACAAAGGGGCCTGCCCCTTTGTTTTGCCCCTTCGTAAAGCCCCGAGGAAGCCCCGAGCCCTATCCAGGGAAGAATCTAAATCTATAACCTTAATAAATTAATAAATTGTTGCTGACTGCAAAGTTACTGGGCTAACAGATTCTGCTGTCTGAAATAAAGCCACCTTTCATCCATTCACACCAGCAGCCATTCCAACATTCATTCTAGCCTCCTCACCGTCAGTCAAGACTCTTCATCATCCACCCAGCTCTCATTCAGCCTCCCCCACATCCAGCAAGACTCTCCAACATGCTAGCCCAACATATTCCAATTAGATACCATCGATTACACCGCAGCATGCTTCCAGCTCTGACTCTGGTACCTCCAGTAAGAACTCCTAGATCTCTCATTCCAATCATGATCAATCCGCTGACTCAGTTCCTAGGATTATCTCTCCTCTCAGTAACACTAGTTAACTCTCAATCTCTGACAAAAAAGACTCACATCCTCAACGACTATCTCTTGGACTGTAACCCAGACGTCTGTGCTATCACAGAAACCTGGCTAAAAAACTCGGACATTGCCCTAATCAACCAATTACCCACCCACAAATATGACGTTTTTACAATTCACAGACAAAAAAAGAGAGGAGGCGGTCTGTTACTAGCCACCAAAAAAGAACTCAGACTAACTCCACATACAATTAAGTCAGAATCTAAAATTGAGCTAGGTCTATTCAAATCAAACCAGCTGCAAGTACTACTAGTCTATGCACCCCCAGGAGTATTAGACACAGATGCTTCCCCTCTTATAGAATCTGTGGTGAAACACGTCAACACTGACTCACCCACCATAATCATGGGAGATTTCAACATTCACTTTGAGGCTTCTTCCCACCCACCCAATTGTGACGCCCTCCTCACAGCCCTCAGTGCAATGGGATTCACTCAGATTGTAAACAAACCTACACACAAAGCAGGACACACCCTGGACCTTATTTTTATCAACTCTAATTTTTCTAACTCTACGGAACCTGTGTGTACTTCTATCCCCTGGTCAGATCACTTTCTGATAACTACCACCCTCACTACAAAAAAACAATCTCCCTCCCCACAGCACCTTTCCTCTTTTCAATTCAGGAAACCTTGTGCTTCTGAGACCCTCAGTGAACATCTCTCCAAGGAAATCTCGAACTTAGATCTATCCAACCCTAACACAGCAGTGCTATCATGGCACAAGATCACTGAAGAGGTAGCAAACAAACTCTGCCCATTAATCACAAAACTAAGCAACACGACAAAAAAAGGAAACCAACCTTGGTTTTCCAACGATCTCAAACGGATAAAACAAGAATTACGCCACAAAGAAAATAAATGGCGCAAAGCACCTTCCACCACTACACTATTGTCATACAAAGGAACACTACATTACTACAGGACTTCCATTCTAAAAGCAAAAAGAGAATACTTCGGTAAAAAAATCCATGATATCCAATTTGATGCAAAAACCCTCTTTGCATATGTCTCTCAAATAACAAAGTCTCTACCACCGTCGATACCTGACGAACAAGCTCAGTCCAAAGCAAATGAGCTAGCCCTTTTCTTTCAGCAGAAGATTTCAAACACACTTGCTCTCCTTCCTACCAAGACTGACTACAACACCTCATTCGATAACACCTACATTCTTAAGGGAGTCAAATTCGATAAATTCGAATTAATATCGACCAAAGAGATCGAATCCATTCTTAAAAGGCAGAAACCATCCAGCCACCCATCGGACAACATTCCTTCCAAGCTACTGCTACTTATTCCTAATATAATCTCTGGTCCCTTAACCAAAATCATAAACTGCTGCTTAACTCAAGGACCTCTACCCAGATAATCTAAAAAATGCCTCCCTGAAACCACTCCTCAAGAAACATAACCTAGACCCTGGTGTGCTGGCAAATTTCCGCCCTATCTCTAATCTACCATTTCTAGCCAAAATCACAGAAAAATTGGTCAACATCCAGCTCTCGGATTATTTAGAAGATCACAACTTACTTTTCCCTTCCCAATATGGGTTTCGCAAATCTCGCAGCACAGAAACCCTACTCATATCTCTAACTGACCATATTCTTATGGGTCTAGACAAAGGACACTCCTTTCTCCTAATCCTTTTAGACATTTCGGCGGCTTTTGACACAGTCAACCACCCCATCCTCTTGAATCGCCTCTCAGACATAGGCATTTCAGGAACAGTCCACAATTGGTTCAAGTCGTTCCTCAGTAATAGACGTTTTAAAGTCAAAATAAACAATAAAGAATCACCATCTACAAATTCTTCCCTTGGCGTACCACAAGGTTCATCCCTATCACCTACCCTTTTCAATATTTACCTCCTTCCCCTTTGCCAACTGTTAACCAGTCTTAACCTTATTCACTACATTTATGCGGACGATGTCCAGATTTTGATTCCCATAACAGAATCTATTAACAAATCCATCGCACTCTGGAACAACAGCTTACAAGCCATCACTAATCTCCTCAACAGTCTAAACCTGGTCATCAATGCCTCTAAGACTGAACTCCTCCTCATTTCCTCCAACCAAGAAAACCCCTCGTCACAGATCCATCACAAACACCTTCTCACCCACACTCATGTGAGAGACCTTGGAGTAATTATAGACAACCGTCTTAACCTAAAGAATATGATCAAAACCACAACTAAAGAGTGCTTCTACAGACTTCAAGTGTTAAAAAGACTCAAACCTCTCCTATTTTTTCATGACTTTAGGACTGTTCTTCAATCCCTAATATTTGCCAAAATTGACTACTGCAGCTCTCTCCTCATTGGCCTTCCCAACTCAACAACCAAGCCCTTACAGATGATACAAAACGCTGCAGCGAGAATTTTAACAAGCACCAACCAGAGAGACCACATTACGCCCGTCCTCCGTAATTTACATTGGTTACCAGTCAGTCACAGGGCTCTGCACAAAGCTTTATCTCTAATTCACAAATCAATTCATAGCTTCCTCCATCTTGACCTCGAATTCCCACTCAAACTCCACACTTCCAACAGACCAATGAGAGAAACCTACAAAGGAGCACTACAACCCCCACCTTCTAAAGCTACACGACTCATCTCTACCAGAGACCGAGCTTTTTCCACAGCAGGTCCAGCCATCTGGAACAACCTACCTGCAGAACTCAGAATGGAACCGTGCCTACCAACATTTAAAAAAAAACTCAAAACTTGGCTCTTCTTACAAGCCTTCCCTCATCCTTCAAACTTTCACTAGACAACTACAACTACTCAGCATTGAATTTGGAACTTCGCCCCTTCAATATTCTCATCAGTTACTAGTCTCCTAGTATTTTAATTTAATACATTCTTAAGGTTTCTCTTTTTCCAGCTGAATTCAGCTTCCTAGTTCATGGTCCTTGTTATTATGTAACTTTCTTACTTTTCTGCTTTACCGCCACTAATTATAAAAAGTTGTTCCTTTGTTATGTTATGTTACACTGATCTACCCCTGTTCGATGTAAACCGACCTGATATGGTATTTAACCTTGAAGGTCGGTATAGAAAAATGTTAAATAAATAAATAAATTTGGGGGTTGAGGGTGAGCCACCAGTCCCTTAGAATTGCGTTATTTGCAGATAACATTCTTCTTTTTGTGGGTAGGCCTCATATTAGCTTTCCGGTGATTATTAGTCTTTTTGAACAATTTCAGTGGGCGGCGGGTATTAGAATCAATTTTGGGAAGTCGGAAGCTTTGGCCCTGAAACCCCAGCTGCAGAACTCATGGGTAGGCACCTTTCCTCTCAAGTGGGCGCCTGATAAGCTGAAGTACCTGGGCATCTGGATTCCTAGAGATTTAGGGTGCCTGTACAAACTTAATGTCACTAGCCTTCTGGAGCGGATACGATCACAATTGGAGGCCTGGGTCCCCCTTCCTCTATCATTTTTTGGCAGGTGTGCTCTCATTAAAATGATCATAGCCCCTAAGATCTTTTATGTTCTTTCCATGGTCCCATGTTGGCTGCGGGAGGGGGACCTTAAGCGTTTGTACACTGCGCTACAGCAATTCTTATGGAAAGGGAAGAGGACACACCTCAGTTACATGACTATGACGCGCTCCCGGGACAAGAGGGGGGGTATGGCTTGCCGGATCTTCGATTGTATAATGCTGCGTGCCAATTGCGCTTTGTGGGAGAATGGCTTACGGGAGATTACAATTATTGTGAATCAGGATTACTGAGTGGGATGGTTGCTCCCTGGTCACCACTAAGCCTTATCCAATCGAGTGCAATTGAGCGCCGCAAGCTAGACTACCCCAGAGTACTGTTGTCCCCTTGTATTTATGCCTGGGCGGTGGTTACGTAGGCAGGGGGTGTGGAGGGGAGCAACCTCGTTGCTGGTGCCTCTGACGGGGAATGTGAGATTTATGCCAGGACGTGACTGTGGGGCTTTGTTTCATAAGTGGGCACGTAATGGAGCTATGTTTGCTTTTCATTTTTATGACCATGATACTTATGTATTGTTTAACTTTGCTACCCTGGCTAAAAATTACCGATTGCCGGCTAACCATTTTTTCGCATACCTACAAACCCGCCACTATCTGACTTCCTTTAAATGGACGCCTGAAGAGGTGGGGAAGGAGTCATCCTTCGCTACTAAAGTATTCGATACAGCTAATCTTGCCAACACCATGACGGGATGGGCTAAACTTGGTAGAATGATGCAGACGGACAGTTGTTTGGACTTCTTGGCGCCTAAATGGACTGCTATTCTTGGCGAGCCAATTACTGTGCTGTATTTAATATACTGTTTTGAAGCTGTGCATCGCCAGCTTCCTGACATTGGTCTCCGGAAAGTGCAATTCCGAATCCTACATAATGTGTATCGTGATGATGTGCAGAGGTTCAAGATGGGTAGCACAGATTCTCCCCTTTGTATTAAGTGTGCCCGGGAGGACGGCACGCTGGTACACCAGCTGTATCACTGTGTTGCGACCGTCGCTGCTCGACGTCTCCACTCCGCCCTCTTCAACTCTTTGGCGACTCCCTCTTGCTCAAATGGAAGGTTGGCTGCCGCGGCGTCTCTCTGCCGTCTTCCTCCGGTGTCCCCGGAGCGGCTCGATGCTGCGATCCGCCATGATTCACAAGTGCCTAAGGGCGCACGCGCGGCCCCGACTGATGTACCAGCAGTGGCGCGAACCTCAGGGGCGTCCCCCTGAGATGATGTCATCAGTACCGGATATATAAGGTCTCAAAAATCGCTAACTAATCGAGTTAGCAAGGAGTTGGATACGGACCAGTTTCGCACTCTCCTAGCTACTCTGCCTCCTCGGACTTATCAGGGGTACCCATTCCTCGGGGGCCTCACTCTCTCTTTGTTTTTCAGGTCACAGTCAGGAACCGGCACTCGCTCCTCGAGGGCCCATGTTCCCGGACTGGTTGCTGAATACTCATTCTGTCTGGAAGTCATCGCTGCCTTCTACACCAGTGAGTTATCTTCTCTCTCTCAGAGCTTTCCCTGGAACCAGGTACTCGCTCCTCGAGGGCCTAACCTATTCCAACACCTGGACTACTTCTAGAGCTATTGTGTGAGTGTTACCATCAAGGCTCTGTTCCTGAACTCTGCATACCCTGCCTACTCACTATATTCAGTTTCTCTACAGCTCAGTTATCCAGGATTGCTGTTCCAGTACCTGAGGGACTACAGCCCAGCTCACTACTGCCACCTCTGGTGGTTCAATATACTGTTTAATAAAAGAACTAGTGTGTGTCTGTCTCCATACTCTGAGCCTGACCGGTGGTCCCTCTCGGGATCTTACCCCGGGGGCATGGTCATCTGCCACCGGCCCAAGGATCCACCCACAACTACCTCAAACACTGTCAAACTCTGCAACCCTTTTAGTCCACTGTGTTTGGTGTTATTTTTCACTGCACTGGAACGTTGCCACCCCCATCTGGGAAATTCAGTCCACAGGCATGTACTACCGACACCAGCAGCTCTAAGGACAAATTTAGCAGAATAGCGACTTTGCTGGCCTGTCGCATCATATTGTCGGTATGGGCAGAGCCACATATGGCCCCATCTACAGCGGTGTGGTTCCAGCGTATGGCCTCAATATTGCAGTTGAAACGCCTTGACTTTTTGAAAGGACACCGGAAGTGCGATAAACTGTATGGCGCTTGTTGGACTCAGTGTGTGTGTCTATTGCGAGCGAGTGTTCAAGCTGGACTACAGGAGAGTGGCTTTACTACTGATTGGATACAATCCATGGTCTCTGAGAAAAGGGGGGTGGGGGGCGGGCAGAAGGAAGGGAGGGGGCAAGGGAGTGGTAGCCGGGGGATGGTGTGAGTGTGGTTGTCTGACCATGGGCTGGGGAGGGCGGGGCTCGGGTTGGGAACAGAAAAATCAAGGATAAAATGTGATGGGAAAGAAATGCACCAGCTGTTTTCTAGTTGGCTATTACTGCCTTGGATTGCTATTATACTGTTATGTCGCTGTTTTCCGTTGTTGTGAGCCTGCTTCTGTTCTGTATGAGCTCTTGCCAATAAAAATTATTTTGAAAAAACCCCCCCCACAGATCAGTCCAGGATCCTGCCCAGGTGCTACTGCCGAAAGACTGATATACCAACGGTTAGCTGCTGTACATAGGGAATCTATCCAAATGATTCTATAATATTTTAGTTTTTGTTATGAACCGTGGTTCAAACCTGATTTCTAGGTATTGGGGTCGTTTGTTTCAGACCCTTGAGGGAGTTTTTTCCTGTTCGCCCTTGTTTCGGGAATTAGATGGCTTTTTGTGAATTATACTTTGCTTGGGTATCGATAAATACTGATGAGCTGCAGGTGGCACACTTGGGATACCAGTGCCTCGAAGCTTTGCTCTCTGACTCCATCTACTGGTGGGAGTGCATAACTCACTGGTCTGGACTGATCTGTGGTATTACAGGAACGAAAATTAGCAGGTAAGGACCAATTTTCCTTTCATCGGCAATCGCTGGGGTGAGTAAGGGCAACTTCTCCCGCCATAGCAGCAGCTCTGGGGGTCTGGGCCAGCACTGGGAGGGACCCTAGAGGTGCGCGCTTGACTCGGGGCTATTTTTAGTATTCAGCCATGGCTGCACCATGGTGCCTCCCACAAGATGTGGGAAAGCATGCAGGGCCTGTGTTGTGACACGGTCTCTCCTTGATTTGGCTGCTTTGTGTGCCAGATGTGTCTCCTTTGTGTGCCAGATGTGTCTCCAGAGGGGAAGGCACCTCCACGTGAGGCAAAGAGAGTAAATGTTGCACCTTATCATTGAGACCCATACAGGAGGCCCCGCGGGGGGTGGTGGTTCCGAGGAGATGGTGGCCATTTTGACTGTCCAGCATAGAGGGTAGGCAGCAGCGAAGTAGTTTACAGACTCCCCTCCCCCGCTGTTCCCAGTGCAGATGCACTCATGAGGGGACATGGGGAAATTGGAAGCCAGAGAAGGATGGAATGGACAAAGGGTCCTCTTATTCTGAGGAATTTTTCCTCAGACTTTGTTCTTCTGCTCCACTGAGTTATTAAGGCAAGGAAGGAGGTGGTAAGTAAACAGGCGATCTCCCAGAAGTCTTAGCGCTCAGGTAGGAAGCCTAAGGCAGACACGAAGACAGGATGGGCGCACAACGCAGCATATTATTGAGCGCATATTGTATATTATTGAGCACATATTGCTGACCGCATATTATTGAGCGCATATTGTATATTGAGCGCATATTATTGTTGAGCGCATATTGCCGACGGCATATTATTGAGCGCATATTATTGGCAGCATAAGCGCAAGACGTGATGGAACATTTAAACGCCCTGGCGTCCCCAGAGGCGGCACCTCCTGGTTCCGGCGTGAAAGCTCTCGGCCTCTGCTCAGCGTGCCAGCTTAGTGCCACGCAGAGCGAGGAGCCAGACTCCCTTTGTGCCCAATGTGAGGAGGCCGTGGGAGCCTCGGGCCAGGGCCCGTCTCAACCGAGGTTTACCGACAGTTCCCCAGGGGCCACCCCGGATCTAGCGGGGCGTCCTGAACAGCCAGGAATTCCGGGGGACTTGGTACCCCGACGGCTAGAAACCGCTTCCATTTCCTGGGTGGACTTATTTAAGGGAATCCATGCCTTTGTACAGATGCAGTCAGCTTCCCGTCCAGGCCCTGCTGCCGCTTCAGTTGACCCTGCCCCTGGACCTTCTCGCCCTTATCGCGTCGGACGGAGTTGACTATTCCAGGCCCCACTACCATGGAGGCATCCACGTAGAACCCCCTGCTGGAGGGTCTTCGTCCCACAGCCCGCCATTTTCCCTTCCTGCAAGCGGCGCAACAGCTGATCAATTTGGAGTGGAATGCGCTGGAGGCCTCATTCAAAGGGGGTCGGGCCCTATCTGGCATGTACCCCCTGGACCCGGCAATCAAGGATATGCTGGCGTGCCCTAAGGTGGACGCCTTGGTTAGCGCTGTGGTCAAGTGCACTACCATTCCAGTGGAGGGGGGGCGCCCTCAAGGAGGCTTATGACCGACGCCTGGACGCCATCCTGAAGCAAACCTTTGAGGTGGCAGCTCTGTCTCTGCGAATAGCAACCTGCTGCACAGTGGTAACGCGTTCCTGTTTGTCACAGGTCAGGAACAATGCGCCGGCAGCAGACATGGAGTCAGCTCTCTCGTTCCTTACGGATGCCGCCTCCGACCTAGTCCGTACAACAGCCAAGGGGGTCTCATCCTCAGTAGCAGCCAGGAGGCAGCTCTGGATACGGAACTGGTCAGCCGACGCTCCTTCTAAGACACGTCTCACTAGAATGCCGTTCAAGGGGTCTCTTCTGTTCGGCAGCGACCTAGATAAACTGGCCAGCACATGGGGTGCCTCTCCAGTACCTCGACTGCCGGAAGACAGGTCCAAGAGGAACCAGCGCACCTTTCAGAGGCCCTCCAGAGGTAGAAGCTTCTAAGCTTCACTCCCTATAGGAGTCGCTACCAGGCACCTCGTCCTCAGGCCAGGAACCAGTCCTTTCGGACCAAGCAGCATAAGAGGGAAGCCGGCTCGGGTTCGGGTCCCGGCCGCACCCCACAATGAGAATCAGCCGATCCATCCGGGGGACGAAGCCATAGGGGGCAGGTTAACCCTCTTCTACCCCAGATGGGTCGAGATTACGTCGGACCAGTGGGTCCTCGCCATCATCCGAGAGGGGTATTATCTGGATTTCCATCACATCCCTCCGGACAGGTTTGTGGAATCTCCGTGTCCAATCCACAAGAAGGCAGCATTGGAAGCTACCCTGGCGAGGCTCCTGTCCTTGAAAGCCATAATCCCAGTACCTGCATGGGAAATGGATTCTGGGCACTATTCCATTTATTTCATGGTACCCAAGAAAGAAGGCACTTTCCGGCCCGTATTGGACCTCAAGTCAGTCAATCGATACTTAAGGGTCCCCGAGGTTTCGCATGGAAACTCTGCGCTCAGTCAAGAGCGCAGTACAGCCAGGGGAATTCCTCACGGCCTTAGACTTGTCAGAAGCCTACCTGCATATCCCGATCCATCGGGATCATCAGCGCTACCTACGCTTCAAGGTTCTGGGACGACACTTCCAATTCCGGGCTTTGCCCTTCGGGTTAGCCACGGCGCCACAGACCTTCACCAAGGTGATCGTAGCAGTAGCAGCGGCGCTCAGACGGGAAGGAATCCTGGTCCATCCCTACCTAGACGATTGGCTGATCAGAGCGAAATCACGAGAGGAGAGCCATCGGGCAAACAGAGTGATCGCCCTTCTGGAAAGCCTGGGATGGGTAGTCAACCTAAGCAAGAGTTGCCTACAGCCTTCCCAATCACTGGAATACCTGGGAGTCCGGTTCTACACCCAGGCAAAGTCAGCCTAACCACCAAGAGAAGGTTAAAGCTCCAGACCCGTCTATGGTCCTTGATGGGAGCCAGCCGGCCCATAGCCTGGGATTACCTGCAGGTTCTCGGTCTTATGGCATCCACCCTGGAAGTGGTACCATGGGCAAAGGCCCATATGAGACCGTTACAACACTCCCTCCTCTCTCGGTGGAACTCACGTGTACAGAACTACACCCTGCATCTACCTCTACCCGCCAGGGTACGGACCCAGCTATGGTGGCGGTTGCAGTCCGACCAGACGAGCAGGGGGTCGAAGATGTCCTCCCCCACGTGGACTCTGCTCACCACAGACGCCAACCTGAGCGGATGGAAAGCACACTGCGAAGAGCTCACCGCCCAAGGGCGGTGGAACAGAGAAGAGTCTGGGTGGAACATCAACCGCCTAGAGGCACGGGCAGTCCGATTAGCCTGCCTGCGATTTGCTCACAGATTGAAGAACAGAGCAGTCAGAGTGATGTCCGACAACGCCACCACGGTGGCATACATCAACTGACAGGGCGGAATCAGAAGCCAACAAGTGTCTCTAGAGATAGCCCCGCTGATGGCTTGGGCAGAGGCGAATCTCCAGGACATCTCCGCCGTCCACATTGCAGGAAGGGACAACACCGCGGCAGACTTCCTCAGCAGGGAAAACCTAAGTCCGGGAGAATGGCAGCTGTCCCCCACAGACTTCCAGATGATTGTGGATCAGTGGGGGACTCCGGTCATGGACTTACTAGCGGACAGGTCCAATGCTCAAGTTCCCAGATACTTCAGCCGCAAGCGAGATCCGTTCTCTCGTGGGATCGATGCCCTGGTTCAGCCATGGCCTCCGGGGACCCCGCTGTACGCCTTTCCTCCGTGGCCCCTGCTGGGCGCCCTTATACACAAGATTCAGAGGCACAGAGGCCAAGAAGACTGGCCAAGAAGACCCTGGTACGTGGACATGAGAAGACTACTGGCAGGGGAGCCTCTTCCCCTGCCCCCTCTCAGGGACCTGCTACGTCAAGGTCCCATCCTCCACGAGGATCTGGCTCAATTCTCTCTTACGGTCTGGCCCTTGAGAGCCCGCTGGATCAAGGAAGTTATCAGAGCGGCCTACGTAGAGGCCAGGAAGTCACCACCTCTGCAGGTCAAGGCTCATTCCACCAGAGCGCAAGCGGCCTCTTGGGCAGAATCTAGGATGCTGTCACTCGCAGAAATATGTAAGGCGGCAATATGGTCCTCCCTCCATACCCTTTCCAGATTTTACCGCCTGGATGTTCAGGCCAGGGAGGACACAGCATTTGCGAGGGCAGTCCTACGCGGTCCTCAGGCAGCCTCCCGCCCAGTCCGGGAGTAAAGCTTTTGTAAGTCCCACTTGTTCTGAGTCCATCTGGCTACATGCTAGGAAATGTTGAGATTACTTACCTGATAATCTCCTTTTCCTTAGTGTAGAGAGATGGACTCAGCATCCCGCCCGGCTGCCGGTGTACATGGGTTTCACCGATTCCAGGTACACCATGTCATTTTCTTACATAAGAGCGTCCACTCTACCAGGTGTCGACGCCTTCCGGTTGGAAGCACTGGCGGTCTCCAGCTACTATCAATCGGTCAGGGGAATCCTGTTTCACTAATTCATTGATCGTCAGTACACATATATCCATAACAGCTTTTGCAAGGAAGATTACTGAGTTGCTTCACTTCCTGTGGGGGTATATGTACCCGTGCTGACGTCAGATCCGTCTCCAACTGCTATCACGAGCACACTATACCCACTTGTTCTGAGTCCATCTGTCTACACTAAGGAAAAGGAGATTATCAGGTAAGTAATCTCAACATTTTTCACTATTTACTGGTTCCTTTCTGTTAAGTTTGCTTCCTCCCTATTTTCTACTTACTATTCTATCCGTTATCCTGTTGTCCCCTCCCCTGTTTATTGTAATTTTCCTCCTTTTTGTTATAATGTAAACCAATATGTGTATTTTAATGTCGGTATAAAAAAAGCTGTTAAATAAATAAATGGTGATGGTCTCCAGGAGGGCCTGCAAAGATGATCCTCAAGATGATCCTCAAGATGATCCGGGTGTTGATCCTGATGTGGATGTGGTTCCTGCTGTGGATGGCGATGATCCTAGGGTGGTGAGGTCATTTTGTAAAGAGGAATGACGCCCTATCTTTCCCCATGTGCAGGAGGAGATCGGGATCAAGGTCACGCAGGAAAACTCTGACAGTGAAGGGGTGTATCCTGCCGTGGATGGGTTGCGTGAGCCACTTGAGACTTTTTCTTTGCCAAAGAAGGTGAAGAAGCTGATTGACTGTGAGTGGGATTCCCTGGAGGCCGGTCTGAAGGTGTCCAGTGCCATGGTCTTTCAGAGTTGATGACATTAAAGGATGTCCAGGACTGGAAGCTAGAGATCTTGTTAAAACGGCTATTTGAGGTCTTTGCTCTGAGCCTTTGAGCTGCAGTCTGTGCTAGCCTAATGCAGAGAGCTTGTTTGTGCTGGGTGCAAAAGGAGCAGAAGATAGGGACCTCTGCAGATTCCAGCCTGGAGGCTTGGTTGGAAGCGGGGGTGGCCTATGTGGTGGATGCCCTGTATGATATGGTTCAGATGTCAGCCAGGAATATGGTGTTCGCGAAAGCCGCTTGAATAATCCTGTGGGTACGTAATTGCTCGGCAGATATGTGGTCAAAAGTACAGCTTTGTAGTCTCCCCTTCAGAGGAAAGCTGCTGTTTGGGGAGGATCTGGTGAAGCTGATGAAGGATTTGGTGGAATCAGAAGGAAACAAATTGCCCAAAGATAAGAAAGTGAGCAAGAAGACCTTTTTGCCGCGTGCTTGCTTTCAGGAAATGAGATTTCACTCCAACAGCAGTTCTTCCGGACACACCCAGAAGCAAGGTACAGGAAGGCAGCAATCCTTTCGAGAGACACATAGACTGGCCAGAGGTAGCTCCGGACAGAGCTCTCGAGGCACTAAATCCATCCAATGAAGGTGGGCTGGTCTACTCCTCCCTGGAAGCTGTCAGAGGAAGATTGTCCTGTTTTTACGAGGAATGGACCAGAATTACTTCCGTTCAGTGAGTTCTGGAAGTGATAAGGGATGGCTACCCCTTAGAATTTTCACACCCCATCAAGGAAGCCTATGTGATGTCCCGTTGCACTTCACCTATCAAGTGGGTGGTGGTGCAGGACATGTTGCTGAGGCTGCAGCGCTTGGGAGCCATCATCCCGGTTCCTCGGGGAGAACAAGGTCAAGGAAGATATTTGGTTTATTTTGTGGTTCCCAAGAAGGAGGGCTCCTTTTGGCCCATTCTAGATCTGCAAAAGTTCAGTGTGCCTTTGCGGGTGCTGCACTTTCGTATGGAGACGGTGTGGACAGTGATTGCAGTGGTGCGTAAAGGAGGAGTTTCTCGTGTCCTTGGATCTAACGGAAGCATATCTGCACATTCCCATCCAAGCAGACCATCAAATGTTTCTGCACTTCTCGGTGCTAGGAGAACATTTTGAGTTTTGAGAACGTTCACGAAGGTGCTGGTGGTGGCGGCCCTCAGAAGGGAGGGGATCCTAATGCATCTGTACCTGGACAATTGGCTAATTCAGGTGAAGTCAGAAATGGAGTTCACTGTTCCATTCGATGAGTCACAGAGCGCCTAAGGTCCCTGGGCTGTGTGATAAACCTGGTGAAGAGCCACCTGGAGTTATCTCAGTCCTTAGAATATCTGGGGGCGTGATTCGACCCCAGTTAAGCAAGGTGTTTCTTACCCCAGAGAAGGGTGGTCAAGTTGCAGACGCAAGTAGTTCGGCTGGTGGATCTGTCGGTTCCCAAAGTCTGAGATTATTTACAAGTACTAGGTTCCATGGCGTCCACCCTGGAATTTGTGCCATGGCATGCGAGCTCTCCAGAAGGCACTTCTGTCCCATTGAAATCTGTTGTCGGAGACGTTTTCAGCTACTGTTGCCATTCCAGAGGGAATCCAGATCCAGTCTCTTGTGGTGTCTGTCGCGTCCCAATATGGAGAAGGACGTGGATATAGAAGTTCCAGACTGGGTTGTGACCATAGATGCCAGCTGGGGAGCGATGTGTCAGGGATTGGAGGCCCAAGGGCAGTGATTGCTGGTGGAGGCATCCTGAACAATCAATCATTTGGAAACAAGGGTTGTTCGCAGGACGTTACTTGTCTTTCTTCCTCAGATTCAGGGGCTTGCTGTGCGTGTATTCTCAGACAATACGATGACGGTGGCCTACATCAAATGGGGTGGAACGAAGAGTTGTTTAGTGGCTCAGGAGGTTCAGGAACCCGTTGCCTGGGCGGAACAACATCTAGCAGTATTAGCAGTTTTGCACATGGCAGACGTGGACAATGTGCAGGTTGATTATTTCAGCAGGTGCCAGCTGGACCCGGTCAAATGGAAGCTGTCAGCAGAGGCCTTTGCCTTCATTCGGCGCAGCTGGGGCGAACCCCAGTTCGATCTCATGACTACTCTGAAGAATGCCAAGGCGATCTGGTTTTTCAGCCACCGGAGGGAATTTGGCTCCGAAGGTATCGACTTTCTGGTTCAGCCGTAGCCAGTGAGATTTCTGCTGTATGTATTTCCCTCATGGTAGGTCAGGTGCTATGACGCATCAAACAACATCCAGGAAGAGTGATCCTGGTGATGTTGGAATGGCTGTGCCGTCCGTGGTTTGCAGATCTGCTTCAGCTGGCAGTAGACGGTCCCGTCCGGTTAAGCCGCCTGAAGGAATTGCTACATCAAGGGCCCATTTTTCAGGAGTAGGCAGATCGCTGCCTGGCTTTTGAGAGGTGGCGCTTCCGCTTGAAGGGGTATTCAGAGCCAGTGATTACTACTCTTCTTCAGGCTAGAATGTCTTCTACTTCTTTGGCATATATAGAGTCTGTAGAGTGTTTGGTTTGGGGTCCATGACACTGATCCTTTGCAGGAAGGCTGGGTTTTTTGGGTTTTTTTTTGCAAGATGGCTTGTCAAAGGGTTTAGCCTATAATTTTCTCCAGGTAGCAGCCTTGGGCTGTTTCTGAGGGAGGCTTCAAGAATGGCCGCTAGTGTCTCACCTAGACATGGTATGCCCTCTGGTTTGTAGGATTTGACCATCTTGGAATCTTAATCTGGTTCTTCAGGTATTGTGTGGGCCTCCTTTTGAATCATTAAGAAGGGCATCTTTGAAAGACCTTACCTTGAAAGCTAGGTGATTTGTTCGGCTAGGTGAATTTCGGAGCTACAAACCTTATCATGCAGAGATTCTTTTTTGCGGATTTCGGATGATGGAGTCTCGTTGTGTATGGTGCCTTCCTTTTTACCCAAAGTCTTGTTGGCCTTTTATCTTAGCCAGACAGTGGAATTGTAACTGTTTTAGTTTGATAAGGAATAATTCACAGACACCAATTTAATAATAACTTTTAATAAGCAAATTGATAAAGTTGATTTGCTATATTCTTTTTAATGTTTCTTTAGTATACACTTAGAATATACAGTAAAGTATATAATTCCTTATCCAGTTATCTCTAGGAATCTTTCCAGAGATAATGAAATAAACGCAGAGAATTTCCCAGATATCTATACTTGATTAATATTGTATCAAATACTTACGATGTAAGTTGTAGCTGGCCAGGCTATTGATACTCACAGTGGGGAGGGAATTTAGCACTGTGAAACAGGATATCTTCTGGGCATGCGTTTCTCTCTCTCTCTGCCTCCAAAGCGATGATAAAGTTTTACCCTGTTTTATAATATCCCAAGTGAAATCCAGGACAAATGTTCTTTTCTGATTGGTCACAAATTGGAGCTCTTTTCCTCAAATATGGTTTTGTACCAGAATAACCAAGTTCTCTTGTCATATATGGTTTTGTGCCAGAATAGCCCCAGCCAACTAAGAATCGCTTATTAGCATGGCTCTTCCATATAGAAACAGTTGTTCTTTTGGGAGTTATTTCTGACCCAACCAATCAATGACTATAGCAATGACTGTATCCAGGGCTTCGGCTCTGGTTGATAGACAGACCCAAATGTAGGCTGTTTTAACTCACTCCAGATGTTGTTGTCAATCTTCCAACCTTCCAATGTCCAGCATCTCTGAGAAAAATTCGGAGACAGCACATCTTCAGCCTGTCACTAGTAAGTGTTAGCTGGCTTACTAGTTAAATCCACTGTATCCAATACAATATTAATTCAAATAAGGAAATCAAAGAAATAATCTCCTCATCATCCCACAGAATTACCAGGCTTTCCGTGTCTGACGTCTGGTTTGCCCCATGCAGGAGAGTGTCATTTTTTGGACATGCGTCGAGTCCTATTGCAGTATCTGAAGGTGTCAAATGACTTTTGGAGGTCGGACCAACTTGTTGTTTTATTCAAGGGATCAAAGAAAGGTTGCAAAGCGGCTAAGAGTTCAATTGCAAATGGTTGAAGGAAGCAATTATTTCAGTCTACGTTTGTAAGGGTCAGTTGGTCAAGGAAGGACTGTAGGCACATTCTACTAGGGTGCAGGCAGCCTCCTAGGCGGAGTGTCAATTGGTTTCTCCACAGGAGATTTGTCGAGCAGCAACTTGGTTGTCTTTGCACACTTTTACTAAACGTTACCATTTTGGATGTTAGGGCTCTGGAGGAGGCCACGTTTGGTGAAAGTGTGCTGCATGGGGTCCTTTGGGTTCCTACCCAGTGTAGAGGGACTTGGGCACATCACACTTGTCTGGACTGATCTGGGGTATGAACAGGAAAGGAAAATTGGTTCTTACCTGCTAATTTTCTTTTCTCGAATACCCCAGATCAGTCCAGACTCCCATCCCCTTATTGTTACGAAAGACTTTTCCCGCATCTGGATGCTGCTGGTGATGCAGAATTTGAATAAGTGATGCAGAACTGGAACAAGATTGTACATAGTTTAAACTTTTTGGAGATTGGAAGATTTTTCATTGCCCTAAGTTGAGGGTTCAATTTTGTTGGGGGTTCCAACTTTTTCCTCAGCTTGCTCTAGAGGGAGAAATCCTTGGAGTTTGGGAAAGCAGTTATCTTGGCTTGGGTACAAGTCAATACTGAGGGACTGCAGGTGGCATTCTCGGTTAAGTAGCAGTGTGCAAAGTTTTTATTCTCTGCCTCCATCTGCTAGTAGGGGGGGGGGGGGGCAAAACCCACTTGTCTGGACTGATCTGTGGTATTCCAGGAACAAAATTTAGCAGGTATAACCAATTTTCCTTTCACTGTTTATATACTGAATCTACCTTCTTACTTCTTTAGACTTCTGGCATTGGCATGCAGACAATTGAAAGTATATTTTTTGTTTGTATTAACAGTCTGCTTTTCAGTTAACAGGGATAATTTGGAATCTTTTAGCTCAGGTGATTCTTTACTTATAGGCACATGGACTACTTTTGCTTTTATTGAAACCTCTCTGTTAGGAAATCCTAACTCTCCTGCTTCATTAGTATCCTTTGAAGATATCTCCCTCCGAGCCATGTGCTGCTGAGCTACTGTCGGCCTTCCCCTTTGTTCTAGTTTAAAAGCTTCTGCTCTATCTCCTTTTTAAAGGAGATAGAGCAGCCTGGTTCCACCATGGTTAAGGTCAAGCCCATCCCTTCGGAAAAGACTCCCCCTTCCTCAAAAAGGTTCCCCAGTTCCTACAAAACTGAATCCTCCTTCCTTGCATCATCGTCTTATCCATGCATTGAGACTCTGGAGCTTTGCCTGCCTTTGGGGGCCTGTGCATGGAACAGGGAGCTTTTCAGAAAATGCTACCCTTGGCGGTTCTGGATTTTAGCTTTCTACTTAAGAGCCTAAATTTGGCTTCCAGAATCTCCCTCCCACATTTTCCTATGTCGTTGGTGCCCACATGTACCATGAAAGCCGGCTCCTCCCCAGCACTGTATAAAATCTTATCTATGGGATGCTTGAAGTCCGCCTCCTTCGTACCATGTAGGCATGTTACCAGGTGATCCTCGTGCCCACCAGCCACCCAGCTGTCTACATTCCTAATGATCGAATCACCAACTGTGATGGCCGACCTAACCCTTTTCTTCTGGGCAGTAGCCCTAGGAGACAACCTCTGTGCAAGAAGAAATTCCTTCACCTGGAGAGCAAGTCATTACTACAGGATCACTTCCTGCTGAACCAAGTTGATGCTTTTTGACCAGGAGACCTTCCTCCTCTAAGGCAGCACCAAGGCTGCCAAACTAGTGTTGGGACATGGCTACTATGTCCCTGAAGGTCTCATCTATATACCTCATCTATCTACCTCAGCTCCTCCGGGTCTGCTATTCTAGCCTGCAGAGATCGGACTCCTTATCTGAGAGCCAGAATCTGACTGCACCGGGTGCGCACATACAACATGTAACTGGCGGGTGTAAAGATATCATACATGTGACACTCAATGCAAAAGACTGGAAGGGCCCCCCTGCTGCTGGACTGCTGCCTTTATCTTGTTTGTTGAGCTGCTGGTTAAGTTTTGATTGCTATGAGAATAGGAATACATACAATTAGAGTCCTTTAAATTTATTGCCCAAGGTCACAAACAGAATTTTTATGTGCTTAAAAGTGGCTTTTAAATACTGCGGCCCTCAATGTGGGTAAAAGTACACACGCTGTTTTTCCTATGGGGAAAAGAGCTCAGGGCTTAAGTTGGGAGAGAAAAAATAAGCACATTGGTTTACTTTTGTAGCTGTGGTGTGCATGCCAGAGCACTAGCAAAAGATAACTCTGTGGGGATTTTCTTTTTGAATTTGAGCTTTCAGGACATACCCGTGGATCTGCAAGCTGCATCAAGGATCTGAAAATTGCCCCATTTATGTATTAGTTTGGTGACACATACAAATTATTTCAGCAAAGTTTCCTAAAGCTGAATCTTACATGGGTGTGGAAGAGCAAAACATTCCTTGCTGCTCTTGAGGAAAGATACAAAGAAGAAAAGAGAAGCAGGAAGTTATAGGGATTATCTGATTTTGATAGGATATAAAATGCAGCATCCTGTCACGAGACTGTGAGGAAAGACATCCCTTGCATTGGCATCCAGAGGAGAGAGGAAAGGGAAATTGAGAAGAGACAGCCACAGGAAATAATTACTTGATATTAAGGATTTGTAGTAGTGTAAAATAAATTTCTGGGACTTGATTTGATCCAGAAATTTAGCTCCAAAGGGTGGATGACCCATGGATTTTGCTGTGGGAATTGTTCCCTTTGAGAAGTAGTAGGAAATGAAAGCCTTGAGCAAATGGTATATTCTGTCAAAATTGTGTAGACTGTCTGTCTTGTAGGCCTTTTGCTGTTTTTTCCCATTTCTTAATGGTAACCCCTCTTTCCTTGCATTTGATTCCTCTCCATGATGCTTCTGGCTCGTCTTCATTTCAGCCCTGTATTTGGGTTGAAAGAAGATGACCAGAGTACAGCCTGTCTAATGGCAATTCATAGTCCATCCTGTGTAATTTGCTCTGCAGGCATATGAGACTCTTCCCATCAGGTAATCTGTGCTTACATCCCATGGATACGTTTAGCAGTGCATTGCATGGCTGGTGGTGATTATGTTGTTATTATTTCCAGGAGCGCTTCTTTCACAAGACATACACCAATTTAGGATTTCACAATCCAGTTAAAGTCACTGAAGAGAGCACCAGGTAAGGTAGGGGATGGAGGGAGAGAAGGAATCACTGAATAGTGTTGAGGGGAAGGCCAGAGGGCAGTGGGAGAGTGGGGATAATTGGGGCGAGAAACGGCAGAAACGGAGAAGAGCAGCAGGTAAGGGAATAGGGGAAATCCCAGAGGGAGCTACAGGTGAGGGGAGGGGGGAAATCCTGAGGGAGCTGTAAGTTCAGTTTTTTTGTGGGGGATCAGTGAAGTGAGTAGAAGGTGGTGTGTGTGAGAAGGGTACACTGAGGAGAGATGTCAGGGGAGAGGTCATCGAAGAGAGTAGCAGGGATTATATGTGGGGAGGGGTGGGAGGCATAATAGATAAGAAATAGAGGGACGCCCACACCTCCAAAAAGCATAGCAAGTGAGGGGTGGTGGGTTACCACCCCTGCAAGAAGAGCAACAGGCAGAAGCGTGGGGCTGGGAGTAGTGAGAGAGATCAATGAAGTGAAAAGTAGGTAAGCCCTCTATGCGGGGTGAGGATATGGATCCTGCATAAGTGTAAATGGGTGTTCCTGTTCATACCCAGATCAGTCTAGACATGTGGCATCCCTACCAGCAGATGGAGGCAGAGAACAAAACTTTGAGGCACTGTTACATATCTGAGAGTGTCACCTGCAGTCTCTCAGTATTGCTCTGTCTCCAGCAGGTGGTGGAGGTGCAAACCTGCAGTCTAACAAAAAAAAAAATAAAAAGAATTTGAAACATAGAAACATAGAAATGACGGCAGAAGAAGACCAAACGGCCCATCCAGTCTGCCCAGCAAGCTTCACACATTTTTCTCTCATACTTATCTGTTTCTCTTAGCTCTTGGTTCTATTTCCCTTTCACCCCCACCATTGAAATATCTAGCTTGATTAGTTAGGGGTAGTAGGGGTAGTAACCGCCGCAATAAGCAAGCTACACCCATGCTTATTTGTTTTACCCAGACTATGTTATACAGTCCTTATTGGTTGTTTTTCTTCTCCCCTGCTGTTGAAGCAGGGAGCTATGCTGGAAATGCGTGATGTATCAGTCTTCTCCCATGCCGTTGAAGCAGAGAGCCATGCTGGATATGCATCGAAAGTGAAGTATCAGACACATTTGGTTTGGGGTAGTAACCGCCGTAACAAGCCAGCTACTCCCCGCTTTGTGAGTGCGAACCCTTTTTTCTTCTCCCCTGCCGTTGAAGCAGAGAACTATGCTGTATATGCATTGAAGGTGAAGTATCAGGCTTATTTGGTTTGGGGTAGTAACCGCCGTAACAAGCCAGCTACTCCCCTCTTTGTGAGTGTAAATCCATTTTTCCACATTTCCTCTTGCTGTTGAAGCTTAGAGCGATGTTGGAGTCACAGTAAGCATGTGTATGTTTATTGAATAAGGGTATGTCTCCAGGCAGTAGCTGTCATTCTGGCGAGTCACCCACTCTTCATTGGCGGCCTCTTGACTTTATGGATCCACAGTGTTTATCCCACGCCCCTTTGAAGTCCTTCACAGTTCTGGTCTTCACCACATCCTCCGGAAGGGCATTCCAGGCGTCCACCACCCTCTCCGTGAAGAAATACTTCCTTGGATTTAGGAAGTTGTCCCTGAGGTGTTAGGTACCTCTTTGTGGGCCATCCGCGAGCAGGGGGTTGGAAACCTCTGCCTGCTGTAGCTTGCTGCTTCTGTAAACCTTGATAGCCAGGGAATTGGCTCCCTCGCTGCCACCGAGATCTCCTCCTACAAGTTGCCGTCTTCTGGTCAGAGGGAAGTAATCCTGGTTTTTTTTTTCATTTTAGATTGTTTAAAAAAAAAAAAAAAGAGGTAGTTTAGAAATCAGGAACTTCAGTCTGGGTGGTTCGGTGACCTGGGCATTTTCGACAGCGGGAGCTGTCGGCGTTGGCAGGAGGGAGAGAAGTAGAAGCCTGCCCTTGGTTTTCTCCCATCGAGGGAACTGGTTATGCGGAGAAAGTGTACCGCATTCCACTCGGGCCAAAATGGCAGCCAGCTTTGTCACATCATTGTGCTCAGGCTGAAATTTTGCCTTTAGTGGCCGTGTGGAAAATGGTGCCGAAACCTCTATGGTGGCATGCGGGCTCTGGTCTGGGAGGCACAGTGCTTGCTCCTTCTGTAGCGACTGCGCATCGGGGGAAGAAGGTACCTCCACAGAAGCAGTGATCGATAAAAGGGATCCCAGGTCTTTGGGGCCGCGGCTGCGGCCCGGGGGATCCAATGGTACAGCCACGCCTGCAGGGATCACACTCAGGGTCCCTCACCTCCAGGGAGCCTGGAGACTCTCCTCCTCCTCCTCTTTCTCCTGTGTTCCAGGGTGCTAAGGAGAATCAGGATGGGAGAGTGTCAGATGAGAGTCTGCTCGCTCATGGTGAGATGATCTGGAGGAGATTTCTCCGGAATTTGTCCTGCTTCTGCATAGGGCCTTCCTGGCAAGAAAGGGAGCAGGAGTGGAGCGGCCCAGAGAGATGCAGCCAGGCTATCCTTCCAAGAGGACGAGGGTGGTTTCTGCAGGAGGCTCTGGAGATCTGCTAAGACGCCTGGGTCTTGGTCGCACAGGAACTGAGGGCGTCCCCAGGGATTTGGATGACTTGGATGATCTGCAGGAGGATCCTATGGACCTGCATGAGGGGACCCGGATGTGGACGCCGATGCGGATCTGAATACTGATCCTGATGTTGTTAAAGATTACCCTGATCCGGATGAGTCACTTGTGGCGGAGGGGGATGACCCTCAGGTGGTTCGCCTGTTTAAGAAGGAGGAATTGCGTCCCCTTATTCCCCAGGTTTTGGAGGAACTAGGGTTTAAGATTGCTCAGGAAGAATTGATTTTGAAGGGGTGAATCAGGTCCTGAATGGGATGCGTGGTCCTCCTAGTGCCTGCCAGTTGCCTAAGAAAATTCAGAATTTGGGAAGCTGAGAATGGAACTTCCTGGAGGTGGGCTTGAAGGTCGGTAGGGCAATGGTGAAGCTTTACCCATTCATCGGAGAGACCCTGGATCTCCTAAGGATTCTTAAAGTGGATGCGGTGGTTTTTGCCATGACCAAGAAGACTACGATTCCAGTAGCTGGCTCAGCCTCTCTGAAAGATGTGCAGGACTGCAAATTGGAGATTCAGTTGAAGCGCATGTTTCAGGTTTCTGCCTTAAGCCTCCATGCGTGGTTTGTGGCAGTATGATGCAGCGGGCTTGCTTGTGCTGGGTTCAGAAAGCACAGGAGCAGGCCTCAACTGGGATGTTCAATCCTCTGCATTCTGCGCGTCTGGAGTGGCTTATGTGGCAAATGTGCTGTATGACTTGGTGCATACTTCGAGCAGGAGCATGATCTCAGCGGTGGTGTCCCGCAGGCTCTTGTGATTGCGCAGTTGGTTGGCAGACATGTGGTCCAAGTACCAGTTGTGTAATCTCCCCTTTAAAGGGAAACGCCTGTTTGGGGAGGATTTGGATCAGTTGATGAAAACCTTGGGATATCAAAAGGGAATAGGTTGCCTGAGGATAAGAGGAGCAGTAAGAAGGTTCTCCCATCCCGGTCCCATTTTTGGGATTCGCGACAATTCCGTTTAGGCAAGGGATCCTCAGTTTCGGGACCGAAACAGTCTTTGGGATGGCGGCAGTCCTTTCAAAGTACCCGCAGATCCTCCAGGGATGTCACTGGTCATGGGACCAGAGGAGGAAAGTCAGTGCAATGAAGCCAGGGTCACCCACTCTGTCGTGGAAGCAGTAGGAGGCAGATTGTCCTGTTTTTTCGAGGAGGGACCAAGATTACCTCGGATCCAGTGGGTTCTGGAGGTGGTAAGAGATGGTTACACTTTAGAATTTTCACACCTAGTCAGGGAGGCCTTCCTAGAGTCCCATTGCTCATCTCGAAGCAAGCAGGAAGCAGTAAGGGGGACTCTGCAGAGGATACTAAGTTTGAACGTAATAGTTCCAGTCACGCTGGTCGAGCAGGGATACAGGGGGTACTAACTAAATAAATATTTTGTGGTCCCCAAAAAGAGGGCATTTTCTGTCCCATTCTAGATTTGCAAAGGGTGAAAGTAGCCTTGTGGGTTCCACGTTTTCGCATGGAGATGTTGTGCACAGTGATAGCAGCAGTCTACAGAGGAAAGTTCCGGGCGTCATTGGACCTGACAGAGGCTTACCTCCACATTCCCATTCGAAGGGACCATCAAACGTTTCTACGGTTCATGGTGCTGGGACAGCACTTTCAGTTCCGGACTCTCCCCTTCGGCTTGGCCATGGCACCCCGAACCTTCACAGAAGGTTTGGGGTGCCATGGTGGCGGCAGCCTTGAGATGAGAGGGGATTTTAGTCCATTGATATCTAGATGATTGGCTCATTTGGGCGAAGATGGAGGAAGAGTGCGGTTGATCCATCCAGTGAGTTATGGACACCCGCTGGGTTGGGTAATAAATGTGGCAAAGAGTCACCAAGTTCCGACCCAGTCGTTGTAGTATCTGGGAGCAAGCTTCAATACCCAGAAAGGCAGGGTGTTTCTGACAGCAGACAGATTGTCGAAGTTGCAGGCGCAGGTGACGCGCCTGTTACACCTCTTGGTCCAAAAGTCTGGGATTATTTGCAGGTCCTGGGCTCCTTGGCCTCCACACTGGATTTGGTTCCGTGGGCCTTTGCTCACATATGACCCTTGCAAAAGACGCTCTTGTCCAGGTAGAATCCATTGTCAGAGGAGTATTACCTGCCTTTACGTCTTCTTGGAGAATCCAGGACCAAAGGTCAGATGGTTCGAATTTTCTTGGACAATGTGACAATAGTGTCATCAATTGTCAAGGAGAGATGAAGAGTCACATGGTGCCTCTGGAGGCTCAGCAGCTGTTTGTTTGGGCGGAATGTCGCCTCGAGGGAATAGTGGCATCTCACATTGCAGGAGTGGAACACGTGCAAGTGAATTACCTCAGCAGGCAACAGCTAGATCCAGGTGAATTGGAGTTGTCCCCGGAGGCCTGGGATTGCATATCTGCCAGGTGGGGCGCTCCTCAAATGGATCTCATGGCAATGCGTGCCAATGCAAAGGCGGCAAGATTTTTCAGTCACAGAAGGGAAGTCTGCTTGGAAGGGCTGAATGCTCTAGAGTGCCTGTGGCTGACGGGAGTTCTAGTGAATGTGTTTCCTCCTTGGCCATTCATCAGTTGAGTTTTGCAGTGCATGGAGACGTATCCAGGGAAGGTGGTGCTGGTGGCACCGGAGTGTCGCAATAGATGGACCTCTCAGGTTTGCTTACCTGCCAGGGTTGCTGTGACAAGGACCCATATTTTTGGAATGGGAGGATCGCTTTTGTCTCGTGGCTTAGCTTTTGAGAGGCGGCGCTTGTGCCTGAAAGGTTATTCAGAACCAGTAATTTCCACATTGCTCCAGGCTAGAAGACCTTCTATTTCTATGGCATATGTCAGGATCTGGAAGGTGTTTGTTGTAGTGTCTGCAACAATGGCTGGATCCCCTTACTGTGGGCATTCCTCACATCTTGGCCTTTCTGCAGCAGGGGTTGTCTAAGGGATTAGCCTATAGCTCGTTCCGTGTCCAGGTTTCAGCCTTGGGTTACCTTAGGGGCAAGTTGCGGGGGAGGTCTTTGGCCTCTCATCCTGATGTGGTTCAATTCCTGAAGGGGGTTAAGCATTTGCATCTTCCGGTTCGGAAGATATGCCCAGATTGGCACCTCAACTTAGTGCTGCGGGTGCTTTGTGGGGTGCCCTTTGAGCCCTTAAGAAGTGTCTTTGAAGGATCTGACATTGAAGGCAGTTATTCTGGTGGCCATATGTTCACCCAGATGGATTTCAGAGCTTCAGGCTCTGTCTTGCGAGAATCCTTTTTTTGCATATTTCTAACAGGGTGACGTTGCGAACGGTCCCCTCCTCCTTCCATATGAATCAGATAGTAGAGCTTCTGGTGTTTCCAGAGTGGTCTAGGGAGTCTCCGAAGGATAGGGATCACCATCTTTTGGATGTGCGTCTGACTCTATTGTGTTATCTGAAGGTCACTAACAGTTTTCGGTGGTCGGATCACCTTTTTGTTTTGGTGGAGAAAGGAGTTGAAGCTTCTAAAGCCACAATCTCTTATTGGCTGAAGGAGACCGTTTGTTCAGCTTATATTTGTAAGGGTCGTGAAATTCCAGTAGGCCTGAGAGTGCATTCTACAAGAGCACAGGCAGCCTTCTGGGTGGAGTGTCAGCTGGTGTCTCCTCAGGAGATATGTAGGGCCACGGCATGGTCCTCGCTTCATACTTTCACCAAGCATTATCGATTGGATGTTCGGGTGCAGGAAGCTGCGACATTTGGTGAAAATGTTCTATGCGTGGGTCTTTAGGATTCCCACCCAGTCTAGGGGTGCTTGGATACATCCCACTTGTTTGGACTGATCTGGGTATGAACAGGAAAGGAAAATTGGTTCTTACCTGCTAATTATTGTTCATGTAATACCACAGATCGATCCAGAGACTCATCCCTTTGCTGCTGAAAGACTGAATTTCCTGGTGGTTTTGTACACCTTATAGCAGAAATTTTGTAAACTGTACATAAGCTGAGAGGTTTTTTTTTTTTGTTAAGCGTTATCAGGATGTTTTTTTCTGGAAGTATGAGAGGCTCCAGTTCAGGGAGTTCCAACCCTGTGATTCCTGTTCACCCTGGAAAGGGGCATGGTTTCTCCTCTTTGACTTTGGTACAGGTCAATACTGAGGGACTGCAGGTGGCACTCTCGGATATGTAGCATTGGCTCAAAGTTTGTACTCCGCCTCCATCTGCTGCTAGGGATGCAAAACCCACTTGTCTGGACTGATCTGTGGTATTATAGGAACAAAAGTTAGCAGGTAAGAGCTAATTTTCCTTTTCTTTTTATTTTGGAAACAGTGCATATCAGCTGAATTGACTGTTTCAAAACACTGTTTCACACTAATTTCATTCTCCCACTTGCTTCAGATTTAGGGGTTGGCTGGTAAGGAGGCTCTGTTTCATTGTTTTCATGTTCGATCGGAAGATTGAGTCGGAGAACTCCAACGATTTACACGATAAGATCTATAACAGCAAAAGGTATGTCTGTCTTGGCTCTGCTCCTTCTGCCCTCTCTTTACCTTACACCTCACATCTCACATCTGCTCAATTTTCACTTGTCACAAAGGAACTGGTTTTATCACAACTGCAGTCAATCATGAAAAAATGCACAATAACTAGCATTTGCTGACACAATGAGAAATTATTGGCTACTGTTGCAGGTCAAGACTGGGTAGGGAGGAGGAGGGGCTTTATCGATAGATTGGGGCTGGGCAGGCCACAGCAGTGGCATATTGCAGCTGGGGAAGTGAAGAATTTGGTGGCTGTACTGGTAGATTTGAGCTGGAGAGGCAGGAGGGAGATGGCTGTGTCAGTAGATGAGGTGGGTAGGGGAGGTTGCAGCAGAAGCTGCAGTCAGGTTGGGACTTAGGAGGGAGGGAGGGAATAGGAAATGGCTGAAATGTCATATCGCAGAGCTTGAAAGCAGTTTTCATGTATCAGTAAACCACAACAACTAAAATGAAAAATTTATGAAAAAACACTTTTTAATTGCCTGCTTAGAAAAGCATGGTTTGAAGGTGCGGTGACACTAAATACTCAGACTTCGAACATATCTCTCTCTGGGTAGGAGGTTTTGTAATTGAGGAGCAGGTAATGAGATGGTTCTACTCCCGATCTCTACTGATTGAGCATCTGCCTTTTGTAGAAGCACAAAATATTTCTTGTGGTGATCTTAAGCAGCGATCTGAAAGATAATCGGGCCCTAGTTATTTCTGGCTTTAAATGCCAATATTATTATCTTAAATTGGGTCCGAAACATGACTGGCAGTCAGCTTAAAGATGCTGACATAAGAGCAGTGTGCTCTCTACAAGGCACTTCTGCTGGCATTCTAGCCGCTGAGGTGTGGACTAATTGCAGTTTCTTCAAAGACTTCTCTGTTAGTCCAGTTTATAAGGCATGCAGTAGTCTGCCCTTGATATAATTAGTGCCTGGACCATCAAAGCCTTCTGATACCTGGTATGAGTTGCTTCTTTTTCTCAATGGAATTGAATGTCCATGTGTGGTAGGGACTACAGCAGGATTTGAGGCAAACGAGTCCTTGAACAATTTCCATTTCCTGGCGTGTAGCCAGATGGACTCAGAACCAATGGGATAGTATCCGCGTGCTAGCAGTTGGAGACGGATCTGACGTCATCACGGGGTATATAGCCCCACAGGAAGCGCAGCGATTCAGTAATTTCCGTCTCCAAAGCAGTTTGGAGTGCCTACACGCTGGTTCAGCGTGCTTTCCAAGCCTATTTTAATCTTTTTCTTTTTCTCATTCTAGATTCTACTTTTCTTCTCTACAAACGACTATCGAGCCCCACGCTCC
This sequence comes from Rhinatrema bivittatum, assembly GCF_901001135.1. Lineage (NCBI taxonomy): Eukaryota > Metazoa > Chordata > Amphibia > Gymnophiona > Rhinatrematidae > Rhinatrema > Rhinatrema bivittatum. Next base: position 335,711,852 of record NC_042619.1, on the reverse strand, counting down.
TCAGGGGACGTTTCTGTCACTCCCCCCAGTTGAGCTTCCCGGGGCGCTTACCGTGGCCCCCCGGTGGGAAAGTCCTCGGTCCGGCCGAACCGCGGCAGGGACACAGCCTCCCGGGGGAGACTCGGGTGTGGCTCCGAGGCCCTCGGTCCCGGCGTGGACGAGGTAGCGGGTGCAGTTCCTCCAATCGCGGCGGTGAAAGGTACCGGCCCTTTCCCCCCGCAGCCGGAGACCGCCTGTGTTCCAGCCTAGAAGCGCCGAAGATCGGGTAAGGCGTACATCTCTTCACCCAGGTCTCCGAAGTCTCGGGGATCGGCGGCGTGGCGAGCCGTGGAGGACGCCATTTTGTGGCCCTATTCAGGTATTCCGCGCCCGTAATGGGCGCGGCTTTCTTCCTCCTTGTGCGTATATTGTATTGTTTTCGCATATTGGCTGCCACTGTGAGTATATGCCGCATATTATTGAAAGCCTATTGCATGCCATAGAGCGTATATTGCTAAACGGCTTAGTGCTGCTTGCCTATTGAATACCATTAAGCGTATCTTGCTCACTGCTTACGTGCTGATTGCCTATTGAATGCCATTACGCGTATATTGCTCCCTGCTTAGTGCTGTGTACCTATTGCTATTTGTGCGCCTGTTGTCTTACGCGCCTATTGACGCCGCGTATTATTGCTATTGTGCGCCTGTTGTATTCAGCGCCTACTGCTGCCGCGTATTCTTCCTCTTGTGCGCCTGTTGTATTCAGCGCCTACTGCTGCCGCGTATTCTTACTATTATGCGCCTGTTGTATTCAGCGCCTATTGCCGCATATTATTACTATTGTGCGCCTGTTGTATTGAGCGCCTATTGCTGCCGCATAGTATTACTATTGTGCGCTTGTTGTATTGAGTGCCTACTGCTGCCGCATATTCTTCCTATTGTGCGCCTGTTGTATTAAGCGCCTATTGCTGCCGCATATTATTACTATTGTGCGCTTGTTGTATTGAGTGCCTATTGCTGCCGCATATTATTATTATTGCGCGCCTGTGCTATTACGCGCCTATTGCTGCCGCATATTATTGCGCGCTTGTGCTATTTGGTATGGATCAGCCCGCAGCCGCATCCTCAGCGGCGCGGCCGCTTGTCTCAGGCATTTCAGCCCTGGGCCTCTGCTCTGCATGCCACCTTAGAGCCACACGCAGTACTGAGCCAGACTCACTATGTGCCTAATGTGAGGCGGCAGGGGGACCCTCCGGCCAGGACCAGTCTCAGCCGCAGTTTCTTGACAGTTCCCCTGGGGCTACCCCGGATTTGGGGGGCAGTCTTGACCATTCGGGAATCCCGGGGGATCTTGTACCCCAGCGATTAGAGGCTGCTTCCATTTCCTGGGTGGATCTCTTTAAGGGGATTCATGCCTTCGTCCAGATGCAGACGGCTTCCCATCCCGGCCCTACTGTCCCTGCTGCTCTGGTGGTTCCTGCTGTTGCTGCGGTTCCTGCGCTGGCTGCATCTGCTGCGGCCGCCGCTACGATGGCAGCGCCTAGGGATCCTGTGCCTGGACCCTCACAGCCTTATCGGGAGCAGGACCTCCCGCCACTGGACAGTCCAGATCAATCGGACCAGGAGGTTTCGCCGGACGAGTCCGACCTCCCGGATGAGGGGGACCTCCCCCCGGGGATTGAGCCATATAGAACCATGAGGCGGTTCTTGCCTAAGGAGGACCTCTTGGACCTCGTGACTCAGTGTCTGGCGGAGTTGGATATCACTGGTCCCAGTGCTTCGGTACCTTCTGCGCAGAACCCCCTGCTGGAAGGTCTTCGTCCTACAGCTCGCCATTTTCCTTTCTTGCAGGCAGCTCAGCAACTCATAGATTTGGAATGGGCGGCGCTGGCGGCTTCCTTCAAAGGGGGCCGGGCCCTGAAAAGCATGAGCCCGTTGGCACCGGCTCTCCAGGACCTCCTGGCATGTCCTCAGGTGGACGGCTCTCCAGGACCTGCTGGCATGTCCTCAGGTGGACGCCTTAATTAGCGCTGTGGTCCAGCGCACTACTATTCCAGTGGAAGGGGGGACGGCCCTCAGGGAGCCCCATGACAGACAAATGGACACCATTCTGAAACAAACTTTTGAGGTGGCAGCTCTTTCTTTGCGGATTGCGGCCTGCTGCACTGTGGTGACACGTGCCTGCTTGTCTCAGGTTAGGAACAACGCTCCAGCGGCTGACATGGAGTCCGCTCTTTCCTTCCTCACTGATGCCGCATCGGATTTGGTTCGCACTACAGCTAAGGGGATTTCATCCTCCGTAGCCGCCAGGAGGCAGCTCTGGATCCGGCCGTGGTCAGCTGATGCGCCTTCGAAGTCTCGTCTCACCAGATTACCCTTTCAGGGCTCGTTTCTGTTTGGCAGTGACCTTGATAAGCTAGCCACTACCTGGGGTGCCTCTCCTGTGCCTAGACTTCCGGAAGATCGATCCAGGAGGGGACAGCACTCCTTTCCACGGCCCTACAGGGGCAGGAGTTCCCAGCGCTTTGTTCTGTATAGTGGGCGCTATCAGGCGACTCGACCTCCGGCCAGGAATCAGTCCTTTCGGACCAAGCAGCGCAAGCGTGGGGCTGGCCCAGGCTCGGGCCCTGGTCACGCCCCGCAATGAGAATTTGCCGATTCATCTGGGGAACGAAGCCATAGGGGGCAGGTTGACCCTCTTCTACCCCAGATGGGTTGAGATTACGTCGGACCAGTGGGTCCTCGCCGTTATCCGGGAAGGATATTATCTGGATTTTCATCTTCTTCCTCCGGACAAGTCTGTGGAATATTCATGTCCCCGGCACAAGCAGGCAGCGTTAGAAGCTACCCTGGCGAGGCTCCTGTCCTTGAACGCCATCCTCCCAGTACCTGCCTGGGAAGTGAATTCTGGACACTATTCCATTTATTTCATGGTACCCAAGAAAGGGGGCACTTTTCGGCCTGTGCTGGACCTCAAGTCAGTCAATCGCTACTTACGGGTACCAAGGTTTCGCATGGAAACTCTGCGCTCCGTCAAAGCTGCAGTCCAGCCCGGAGAATTCCTCACGGCATTAGACCTGTCAGAAGCATATCTTCATATTCCGATCCATCCGGATCATCAGCGCTACCTGCGCTTCAAGGTTCTGGGCCGCCACTTCCAGTTTCGGGCTCTACCCTTCGGGTTGGCCACGTCCCCACGAACATTCACCAAAGTGGTAGTAGTGGTGGCAGCGGCACTCAGGGGGGAAGGGATTCTGGTCCATCCCTACCTAGACGACTGGCTGATCAGGGCGAAATCTCGAGAGGAGAGCCTGCGGACAACCGACAGAGTGATCGCCCTTCTGGAAAGCTTGGGCTGGGTAATCAACCTCAGCAAGAGCTGCCTACTGCCTTCCCAGTCAATAGAGTATCTGGGAGTGCAGTTCGACACTCGGGCGGACACGGTCAGTCTTACGCCCAAGAGACAGTTGAAGCTTCGACAGCGTATCCAGTATCTGATGAGAGCCAGTCGGCCCATAGCCTGGGATTATCTGCAGGTTCTGGGTCTCATGGCATCCACCCTGGAAGTGGTGCCTTGGGCGCGGGCCCATATGAGACCTCTACAGCATTCCCTGCTCTCTCGCTGGAGCCCCAGTCGACGGGACTATTCCACGCACCTTCCTCTACCGGCCAGAGTTCGGACCCAGCTGCGGTGGTGGTTGCAGTCCAACCACCTGAGCAGGGGGTCGAAGATGTCCTCGCCCACGTGGACCTTGCTCACCACGGATGCCAGCCTGAGCGGCTGGGGAGCACATTGCGAAGAACTCACCGCGCAAGGGCGATGGAACAAGGGCGATGGAACAAGGCTTGGCATGCCTTCGATTCGCTCACAGACTACGGCACAGGGCTGTCAGAGTGATGTCCGACAATGCCACCACGGTGGCCTACATCAACCAGCAGGGCGGAACCAGAAGCCAACAAGTATCTCTGGAGATCGCCCCACTGATGGTTTGGGCAGAGGCGAATCTGCAAGACATCTCCGCCGTCCACATTGCCGGGAAGGACAATACCACAGCAGACTTCCTCAGCAGAGAAAGCCTGAATCCAGGAGAGTGGCAGCTGTCCCCCACAGCTTTCCAGATGATTGTCGATCATTGGGGGATTCCGGCCATGGATTTACTGGCGGACAAGTCCAATGCTCAAGTCCCCAGCTACTTCAGCCGCAGGCGCGACCCGTTCTCTCACGGCATCGATGCCCTGGTCCAGCCATGGCCTCCAGGGACTCTACTATACGCCTTTCCTCCGTGGCCTCTGCTGGGCGCCATCATCCACAAGATTCAGACGCACCGGGGCCTAGTTCTTCTAGTGGCGCCAGACTGGCCAAGAAGACCCTGGTACGCGGACATGAGACTACTACTGGCAGGGGAGCCTCTTCCTCTGCCTCCTCTCCGGGACCTTCTACGTCAAGGCCCCATCCTCCATGAGGACCCAGCTCAATTCTCTCTTACGGTCTGGCCCTTGAGAGGGCTAGACTGAAGAAAAGAGGTTACTCGGGGCCCGTGATTGATACACTCCTCCGAGCTCGCAAGTTTTCCACATCCCTCACCTACGTACGGATCTGGAGAGTGTTTGAAGCATGGTGCGACACTCACGGCACCAATCCACAGGATTTTCTGCAGGATGGGCTTCAGAAGGGTCTCTCCCTCAGCTCCATCAAAGTTCAGGTAGCGGCACTGTCTTGCTATGGTCCCAGGAGGGATGGCAAGACCATCGCCAAGCACCCAGATGTCTCTCGTTTCCTGCTGGGTGTCAAGCATATTCGTCCGCCACTAAAGTGGCCTGTGCCCTTATGGAACCTTAATCTTGTTTTGGATTTCCTCGCGGGATCCACCTTCCGACCCCTTCGGGGCTTGTCTCTCCGGTCTCTCACCTTGAAGTTGGTGTTCTTGCTGGCGGTGTGTTCCGCACGCCGCCTCTCGGAGCTACAAGCACTGTCCTGCCGTGATCCCTTTCTACGGATCACTCCGGAGGCTATCCAGCTTCGGACGGTTCCCTCCTTTCTCCCTAAAGTGGTTTCACAGTTTCATCTTAACCAAACTATATCCTTGCCTACCACGGTAGGTTTGAAGAAATCTGAAGAAGGCCGTTTATTACGCCATCTCGACATCGGCAGATTGCTGCCCCGGTATCTGGATGTGACACAAGACCTGCGAAAGACGGACCACCTGTTCGTCCTACACAGCGGGAAGAAGCAAGGTGAAGCGGCCTCTCGGCCCACCATTGCCCGCTGGATTAAAGAAGTTGTCAGAGCAGCCTACGTGGAGGCTGGGAAGGCTCCGCCTCTACAGGTTAAGGCTCATTCTACCAGAGCGCAAGCAGCGTCTTGGGCTGAATCCAGGATGCTGTCGCGGACAGAAATCTGTAAAGCAGCGACGTGGTCCTCCCTTCATACCTTTTCCAGGTTCTACCGTCTGGATGTCCAGGCCAGGGAGGACTCGGCTTTTGCAAGGGCGGTACTATATGGTCCTCAGGCAGCCTCCCGCCCCGGCGGGGAGTAAAGCTTTTGTACATCCCATTGGTTCTGAGTCCATCTGGCTACATGCCAGGAAATGTTGAGATTACTTACCTGGTAATCTTCTTTTCCTTAGTGTAGACAGATGGACTCAGCATCCCGCCCAGCTGCCTGTGTACATGAGTTTCCACCGGTTTCAGGTAAGCCAGGGCATTTGTTTACATAAGAGCGTACACTCTGCCGGTGTCTGCGCTTTCCGTTTGTGAATGCTGGCGGTCTCCAGCCACTGTCAATCGGTCAGGGGAATCCTGTTTTCACTTTTCACTTTTCACTGAGCGTCAGTACACACATCCATAACAGCTTTTGCAAGGAAGATTACTGAATCGCTGCGCTTCCTGTGGGGCTATATACCCCGTGCTGACGTCAGATCCGTCTCCAACTGCTAGCACGCGGATACTATCCCATTGGTTCTGAGTCCATCTGTCTACACTAAGGAAAAGAAGATTACCAGGTAAGTAATCTCAACATTTGATCTTTTTCCTCTGGTAAATTGTGTAGCCAACTGTTTCTGGGAGACTCTCCTTATTTGTTAGTTCTCCACCCCTTCTGAGAAGAGTTTATGGAACAGCACCTGCACCAGCTCCTTAGCTTACGGCTCCTCTGAAGATATTATACTGCTTGTTTTTGTATTCTTGGGTATCTTCCTTTGTTCTATCAATTGTTAGTGTAACTCCAAGCCAGGATGTCTTTTATTCAGAGCCTGTATAGTTTACAGGCCTATGAGCTACCTCCCACCTCTGCCTCGTGTTCCTACCAGCTCACACTTTGCTTTCACCCTTTTTCTCTTGTCTGTTGTTCCCTTTTGTCTCCATTTTCACCTTCATCTTATTCCCTTTCTCAGCCTTTTCCCCTGTCCTAAGATCTTGCTCTGTTTGATTCTTACTGTGATTTCTTTTTCTCTCTCCTGCCATGCCTCTCAACTCCTCTTTGTATAGGGTGCAGGATGTAATTGGTTGGAGTTGCACTCCTGAGTCTGGAAGCATACCAGTATCTGCTAATTCCAATGGAGTATCTACTAGCAGATGGAAGAGAGAAGTACTGAAGATATTGGGACAGATCCAATCCCCCCTTTCGCCATTTCTGATCAGGTAATTGTCAGCTGGTGCTGCATCTTCTTGTGGTGAGAGAATAATTAGAGGTGAGGAAAGCTAACTGAGTTACCACATTGTAAACTGCTTTCAACTTTATCCTAGGACAATGATGGTGAACTCCACTCCTTGAGTGCCACAAACAGGCCAGGTTTTCAGGATATCCACAATGAATTTGCATGAGATAGATTTGCATACAATGGAAGCAGTGCATGCAAATCTTGCTCGTGCATATTCATTGTAGATATCCTGAAAACCTGGCCTGTTTGTGGCACTCGAGGACTGGAGTTCACCATCACTGTCCTAGCAGTCTAAAAATTATTTTAAATAACCAGCAGGAGGTGCAATCACATTTTGACTGACATAGCTGCTGTCTCTGACCAAATAGTTACAGCTTCTAGTGCCAGCTGAGATATTTTGTCACGGCTGGCAGAGTGTAAGAAGCTGTACTGAATTCAGTTTCATGATGGGTACAGATGGAAGGAGAGGTTTTTGTGTAGTGGGTGGGATGTATGGTTTATCTGGGGCAAGGGACGGGGCTAGTTTGTTTGTCCTTGTCTGTGGTAGAGATATGGTAGCCTAGTTTGCCAGGATAGGGGGCAGAAGATGACTCATTTTCCTGGGCTTTTCTATGGTGGGAGAAGATATGGAACATATAAGTATGTGTGTGTTATAGTAACACAGTAAATGACAGCAGATATAGATCAAAATGGTCATCTAGTCTTCCTAGCAAGGTGTTTCCCTGTACGTACCTGGATCAGTCCAGACTGTGGGTTGAGCCTCCTGTCCAACAGATGGAGACAGACCAAAACTGAAAGGGTATTCTGTATCAGGACAGAGCCTACCCTGCATCCCTTAAGTATTCGTCTGTCTCCAGCAGATGCAGGCAGCTGAACCTGCGGTTCCCCTTCTTAGCTCCTTATCTTGTCCCTGAGGGGATTTTTCATACTATTTCTAAAGGATCAAGCAAGTATTAGCTATTGTCTGTAATTAAAAAAAAAAAAAAAAAAGACGACTTACTTTGAAAGTTTTCTATCTAACTTTCCAGGAGACAGTCCTGTCTCCTCGCTCTGCTGGGGGCCTAGGGGGGGGGGGGGGGGGGCTTTGCCCCTTGAAATCTTCAGCCTAGGCTCCCATTCCGTGACCACCTGGGGCGATACTGGTGGTCCAGTCAATCCCCCTTGGCAAGCTGTCCACTTAGGGCTGAGGATTTTAAAGTGTGCACTTCTGTGTTTAAAAAAAAAAAAAAAAAAAGAGGAACCTTTTTTTTTTAACTGAGCCCTGTTTCTTTTTTCTTTGAGAACTGTGGACAGCTCCGGTATTGTGCAGGTTCATTCTCTGCCTCCACTGCTAACCGCACAGCTCAGCTGTTTTTTTTCTCCTCACAGTGATTTTTTTCTAAGTTCTGATGCCACAATCCTGCATTTGTAGTGCCTGTGGGGAGCCTGTCACGAGGCTTTCCAGCGCAGATCTTTGCTCCAGGTGCCTGCTGGGTGGGGAGTGCCCTTCCTCGGCACCTCCGACTACGGCACCCTGGGAACGAGCTGCACGACGCGTGGCCAGGCCGTTCCCGACCCGAAAAATTGCGGGAATGGCGGCCATTTTGGAATCCATCTCAGATTCTGAAACGAGGCTGCAGGAAGAAGATGAGCCCAATTTTGTGATTTCTGCACCCGATTTGAGCCCCCCTCAACCAAAGACTTGTTTTTCCACAGAGTTTGTGCTCCTGATGCACAAATCTTATCTGGCTAGTCTGCAGGAGGAGGAGGATCCCCTTCTAGGGCCCCCCCCCGCCTAAGCAACCTCCAAAGGAACCGGAAGGGCAGGGCTCCGTTAGAGTAAGGGTGGTCCCAGGGGTCCAGCCGCCTCCGGATCCCCCTCAACCGCTGTCTGTCCCTGATCCGGATGCGGATCCTAAGCTTCCTATCCCCCCCCCCTTAAGGGGGTCGATCCGCGGGTGCTCCGCATATTTCAAAGGGAGGAACTGGAACCACTCATTCCCTTCATTTTGCAGGAACTGGGAATCGAGGTGCCCCCGGAGGATATGGTTACGGCCGCTATGCCTTCTAACGCGGACCCAGTCCTGGCAGGACTTAGGGCTCCTCCACGTACTTTTCCATTCCATCCCATGCACAAGCTGATGCTCCTGCGAGAATGGGAATCCCCTGAGGCAGGACTACGAGTGGTTAGGGCTATGGATAAGCTCTCCCTGAGGAATGTTTGAATATGCTTAAAATCCTAAAGTAGATTCTTCTGTCTCGGCAGTTACCAAGCACACCACCATTCCTGTTGTGGGGGCTATGGCCTTGAGGGATGTTCAGGACTGTAAATTGGAATTTTATCTCAAGCGTATCTTTGAAGTTTTGTCCCTTGGAGTTCGGGTGACAATTTGCAGCAGTCTCATGCAGCGGACAAGCCTCAGGTGGGTTCAGCAATTACTCAGCACCCAAGACCTCCCGTCTGCAGAGGCAGAGCAGGCGCAGCGGCTAGAGGGTGCCATAGCGTATGGGGTGGATGCCCTTTACGATCTTCAACGTGTACAGGCCAGAGCCATGGTCTCCGCTGTTTCAGCCATACGTCTTCTCTGGCTGAGGAATTGGTCTGTAGATGCTTCTTCTAAGGCGCAATTAGGCACTCTCCCCTTCAAGAGTCAGTTGCTTTTTGGGGAGGACCTAGAGTAGCTTATTAAATCTCTGGGAGAAAATAAAGTTCATAAGCTGCCGGAGGACCATCCGAAACAGTCTCGGGTGTTCTTTGGCTCTCGCACTCGATTCAGAAGTCAATGTAGATATAACACAAGAGCATGGGGTTCCTTTCCCAGAGGGACGGCTTCCAGATCCCAATCCTGGTCTCATTCCTTTCGTGGACGGTGACCCTTCCGGGATAGTAGTCAGCAACACTAGACTGCAAAGTCCTCCTCCCAATGAAATACGGCCGGCCCATTCCTCCACTCTAAACTTAGGTGGATGTCTGTCCCTGTTTCTCGAGGAATGGGCTAAGATAACGACGGATCAGTGGGTCCTAGAGGTAATAGAAAAAGGCTACACGTTAGAATTTGCTTGACAGCTATCAGACCTTCACTTAATCTCCCTCTGCGGAAGTCAGAACAGGCCTGCGGTCGACCAGACCCTAAGCAGACTACTGGAACTGGGTGCCATAGTCCCAGTACGGAGGAGGAACAAGGAGCCGGCCAATATTCCATCTACTTCGTTGTCCCAAAAAAGGAAGGCTCCTTTCGTCCAATTTTGGATCTCAAGCTGTCAACCGAGCTCTCAAGGTTCCCCATTTTTGAATGGAAACCCTGAGGGCAGTCATAGCGACGGTTCGCTCAGGAGAATTCCTGGCATCGCTCGACCTGACGGAGGCCTACTTACACATTCCGATTTGCTGCGACCATCAGCGGTACCTTCGCTTCGAGATACTGGGCCAACATTTCCAGTTCCGAGCACTCCCACTCTGTCTAGCTACGGCGTCGCGCACTTTCACCAAGGTTATGGTGATTGTGGTGGCCTCCCTTCATCGAGACGGAGTGCTGGTACATCCCTACCTAGACGATTGGCTCATCCGGGCCAAATCGGAGTTCCTTTGCGAGCTGGCGGTCAGCAAAATCCTGGCTGTTCTGACCTCCCTGAGCTGGATCATCAACTTTCCCAAGAGCAAGCTTCAGCCTTCACAGACCCTGGAATTCTTGGGAGCGCGGTTCAACACTCGAGTCGGCAAAGTCTTCCTCCCAGACTTGCGAGGGACCAAGTGCGCTCGTTTTTCTCTCTCCCACTGCCCACGGCCTGGGATTACCTTCAGGTTTTGGGCTCCATGGCCTCCACTATCGATCTGGTCCCTTGGGCTTTTGCGCATATGCGTCCGTTACAGAAAGCTTTACTATCCCGCTGGAAGCTGGTGTCGGAACAGTTTCAGATGCCTTTCCCGCTGTCTGAGTCTACCGTCGCCGAGCTACAATGGTGGCTCTCGCTTGCCCACCTACTGAAGGGAGTGTCCCTCCAAACTCCACAGTGGATCATTGTCACAACGGACGACAGTCTCTCCGGTTGGGGAGCAGTGTGCTAGACCCAGTCTACTCAAGGCTACTGGTCCCCAATCCAATCTCTTTGGCACATCAACGCAAAAACAAAAACATTAGCTTTATGGTCACTTTATTCTGTATTTGGTGAGAGTCTGTCTGTGTTCTGTGTGTGTGACCCAGCTAAGGGTGTTCTGCGAGCTTGTAGTTTCTTGGTAGGAATCTATAGCAGCTTGGCTTGTTCTGTTTTCCTAATAGGAGGTGTATTGGTGTTTAGGGCCTGGTGTAGTTTTTGCAGTGCTGCCTTTTCATAGGTAGAGTTGTTACTGTTTGAGTTCTATAATGCAGGTGTAACTTTGTGTACATTATTGCAGATCCTGTAAGTCTGTTAGGTGCTATATTTTTGTTTTGCATAGAATATAGAGTGGCTTTTTTGGGTTTCCATTCCAGTTTCTGTTTCCATATTTGTAATTTGTGGTCTTTCTGTACTTGTTGAAGGTTGATTCTGTGTGTGACAGAGGTGAAGTATTTTACTAGTATGTAGGCATTTGTATCAATATTATTTGTTGTGTTTTCTCAATAGAACATGCATTGGTGGTAAATTACTGTTTTTTCATAAGGAGGGCTATTGCACCTGGTAGGTGAAAGTGTTTATGTTGCTGTTATTGAGATGTCACCTGAAATATCTTTTTTTGTATGGTAAATTGAACGGGGATTGTCCTAGTCCTGCTCTGCACCCATTGTTGGGGGTCGAGGAGGTTTCTGTGGAATGCAGATTGTTTGTTTACATTTAGCTTGGTGATGGTCACATGTTAAGTGTGTCACGCATGTGAGAACCATCTGTCGGGTGTGTCCCAATGGAAAAAAGGTTGAGAACCACTGCTTTAGCCAGTAGGGATCTTCTGTGTTTATCCCATGCCCTTTGAATTCCGTTCCCATTCTTGCCTTCACCACCTCTTCCTGCAGGGAATTCCATGATAAATATTTTCTGATGTTCCGGAGGCTGCCTCCTTGTAGTTTCATATCATGACCCCTAGTTCTATAGCTTTCTTGCCATCAAAAGATTTTGATCCTTGTGTGTTATTGGTACATTTCAGGTATGTAGAAGTCTGTATCATCTCCCCTCTAGGGTCTACATATTTAGGTCCTCAAGTCTCCTGTCCTATAACTTTAAGTGCAGACCTCACACCATTTTGGTTGCCTTTTTCTGATCTGCTTCGGTCCTGTCTCTGTCCTTTTTTAGATACGGGTAAGGCTTCACCAGTGACCTGTACAGGGATATCATCACCTCCTTTTTTCCTGCCGGTTATATCGCTTTGGAGCCTAGCATCCTTCTGGCCCTAATTGCCACCTTATCACATTGCTTCGCTCCATTCAGATCATCAGAAACCATCACCCTGATGTCTCTGTCCTACTCTGTGCATAGCGTTCTTTTGCCTTCTATTGTGGCTCCTTTGGATTACTGCACCCCAAATGTATGACTTTGCATTGAATCCCAGCTGTCAGACCTTTGACCACACCACAAATTTTCTCAGATGACTTTTCATTCTTTTTACTCCTTCGGGTGTATTCACTCTGCTGCAGGTCTTAGTGGCATCTGCAAAAAAGACAAACTTTTCCTTCTAACCCCTCTGCAGTTTTGCTCATGAAGCTGTTTATGAACCAAGGGCAAGTATTTACACCAGAATTGATTGAGCCTACCAGGTTCAGAAAGAGTCCAGTGAAGTCATTAGTGTAGTAAGATATCTAAGTCACAGACTGTATTTCCATTTATTCTGTTCACAAGGATCTTTTTTTTTTTTTTTTTGAGAGAGAGTCTTATGCTGTCTGATCCTAGTACTGCAGGAGAGCAACTCTGGAACAGCTTGAGGCTCTTTTTGGTGCTTGCATTGATAGTAAGTTCCTCTAAGTTCTGGGGGTGAGCTCCTTCTGTGCCAATCTAATTTGACCGCCCATGCTCCTGATGATGAAGGGGCAGGGACACCAGTGGGCTTCGGTTTCTTCGTCCTGTGAAGAGATGGCTGAGACGCTAAGACCGTATCAAAACGGTAGCTATTTATAAGATAAGTATTTTTGCTTCTTATTGTTGGTATTGCACCTTTTTGAAAATAATTTTGTATATTATAATTCTAGGCAAATATTCCTTCTTTTGTAATGAAGCTTTATATGCCCCTGAAGAAGCACTGTTGTTGCAAAACATTGGCCTTGTTGGGCTGTTTTCTACAGTGATTATAAAAAAGATTGCTGTTGAATATTCTCTGTGGACTGGAGATAATATATAAAAATCTAAAAAAGACATTTCATCATTTTTTAAATAAAAAAAATCAAAATTTTGACGATTGAATTTTGAAGATTATAATAAAGTAATTTTTTAATGAAGGTGAATGATTGAGAAGACCGGTTGGTTTGTTTTGAAACTTGCAAAGTCTGGCTTGCTGACACCTTTATTTATGCTTTTCTGATTTATGAGATATATTTCTACAGTTCCCATTGTTTTGGATTGGTTGCTCATTTTCTTGGGTAACTTTTGGACTCTTTTTGATATTTAGTTGGGTAATTGAAATCTCCCATTATTACTGCACTGCCACATTGGTTAGCTTCCCTGATTTCTCTTAGCATTTCATCATCTGTGTGACCATTTTGTCCAGCTTAGACGGTAGTATTCTCCTATCACTATACTCTTACCTAACACACATGGGATTTCTACCCATATAGATTCTACTGAGCATTTAGTCTCTTGTATGATCTTTATCCTGTTGGACTCTATACCCTGCAGGACATAAAGAGCCACACTCCCACCGAGTTGATCCTCCCTATCATTGTAATATAATTTGTATCCTGATATAGCACTGTCCCATTGGTTATCCTCCTTCCACCAGGTCTCTGTGACGCCAATTATGTCAGTCTCATCATTTACTGCTATACACTCTAACTCTACCATTTTACTTCCTAGAATTCTGGCATTGGCATACAGACATTTTAATGTGTATTTTTTGTTTGTATTAACAACCTGCTTTTCAGTTGATAGGGATAATTTGGAAATCTGTATCTCAGGTGATTTTTTACATATAGGCACATGAACTATGTTTGCTTTTATAGGAACCTCTCTATTGGGATGCCCTAACTCTCCTGTTTCATTAGTATCCTTCAAGGATACATTCTTCCGAAACATACACTGATGAGTGACTGTCGGCTTTCTCCCTTTTTATAGTTAAAAAGTTGCTCTATCTTCTTTTTAAAAGTTAGTGCGAGCAGCTTGGTTCCATTTTCGGAAAAGTCTTCCCCTACCCCAAAAGCTTCCCCAGTTCCTTACAAAACTGAATCCCTCTTCCCTGCACCATCTTCTCATCCACACATTGAAACTCCGGAGCTCTGCCTGCCTCTGGGGACCTGCACGTGGAACAGGAAGCATTTCAGAGAGTGCCACCCTGAGGTTCTGGATTTCAGCTTTCTACCTAAAATCCTAAATTTGGCTTCCAGAACATCTCTTCCACATTTTGCTATGTCGTTGGTGCCCACATAACTATCATTAACTATCTCACAGGAAAACTTTCCTTGATTTCACGCCCACCGACCTACAAGTCCCTTATCCCCATCATGATCTCCCCTTTTACCCAAACCTTAGGCCTAGCTCTTTTCTCTTTGATACTTTTCAACGCACAATCACTCTCCAAGAAAACTCTAATTCTCAATGACATACTACTGGACAAAAATCCTGACCTCTGCGCCATTACGGAAACATGGCTTAAACACACGGACACTGCACTAATAAACCAACTTCCAACTCATAGCTACGATATTTTCTCCATTCCCAGAAAGAAAAAAAGAGGGGGGGTATCCTCCTAGCAGCCAAAAAAGAGCTAAAAATTACTCAATTCCCAATTAACTCTCCTTCTAAAATAGAAACAGGCCTTTTCAAATCTGACAGTCTGCAAATCCTTCTAATCTATGCTCCCCCAGGCCTTCTAGAATCCGATGCATCACCCATACTAGAATTAACAACAACCTACCTAAATCTGGAGCATCCCGCCATAATACTGGGAGACTTTAACTTACACGTCGACGACCCCATTCTCTCAACCAATTGCGAATCTTTTCTTACCGCCATGTCAGCCATAGGCTTCAAGCAGATCATAAACAATCCTACCCACAGAGCAGGTCACACCCTGGACCTAATATTTGTAAACTCTAGCATCTCTCAATCAACTCCTCCCAAATGCCAACCTGTTCCCTGGTCTGACCATACTTTAATATCTTCCACCTTTATGCTAGAACAAACAAGCAGAAAACCTGTCCCACAACCGGAATTCATATACAGGAAATCTTGCTCATCCGAGGAATTAAACAATCATCTAGGCCCAGAACTCTCACTCATAGACATCTCTTCACCCAACTCAGCCCTCCACTCTTGGTCCAAGATAACAGAATCAGCAGCTAAAAAGCTATGTCCTCTGGCAACAAAAAAACTCGAACACAACACCTCCAAAAGACAACCTTGGTTTAAAGAAGAACTTCAAAAACTAAAACACTCCCTCCGACAGAAGGAAAGCAAATGGCGGAAAACACCAACACAGACCTCCCTCTCTGCCTACAAACTCGCACTCCACCAATACAAAAGCGCTACATTAAAAACAAAAAGGGATTTCTTTGCACAGAAGATCCATCACATAATCTTTGATTCCAAAGCCCTCTTTGCCTATGTATCTAACCTAACGCAAACCTCGACTCCTGACATCCCTGCCAACCTAGCTCAAGAAAAAGCAGAGGAGCTGGCCCTCTTCTTTAGCGACAAAATCTCAAACCTAATAACACAGCTGAGAACCAACACTTCAACGCCATCCAACACATACTTCCACCACAACAAAGACATTACTCTACAATCCTTCAAACCCATCACTACTTTCTACATTAAAGAAAATGAAACCTTCATCTCACCCATTAGACCACATCCCATCCAAACTTCTCCTGCTAATACCAGACACAATCTCCAATGCTCTGACAGACATCATTAACTGCTCCCTAGCACAAGGAAGCTACCCAGACGACCTGAAGATTGCATCCATCAAACCGCTTCTGAAAAAATCCAACTTAAATCCTAAAGATCCTACCAATTTCCGTCCTATATCCAATCTCCCATTCATAGCTAAGGTAACGGAAAAATTAGTTAACTCCAGACTTTCAGACTACCTCGAGGAACATAAAATTCTGTTCCCGTCCCAATATGGCTTCAGAAAAGCTTTAAATACTGAATCACTACTTATTTCCTTGACCGACTACCTCATCATGGGCCTGGATAAAGGTCACACTTATTTACTGATCCTCCTGGACCTTTCAGCGGCCTTTGATACGGTTAACCATTCATCCCTACTAACTCAATTAGCAAACATCGGAATAACAGGAACAGCACTATCGTGGTTCAAATCGTTCTTAGGGAACAGAAAATACAAAGTCAAAATTCACAATAAAGAATCTCAACACTACCCTTCATCTACGGGAGTTCCACAAGGCTCCTCCCTTTCACCAACGCTCTTTAATATCTACTTGCTCCCTCTTTACCTCTTTACCTCTTTACTGCTAACTGATTTAAACCTTAAACACTTTCTTTATGCAGATGACGTCCAGATAGTCATCCCCGTCAAAGAATCCTACAGCAAAACCCTAGAATTCTGGGAAACTAGTCTTAAAAAAATTGATGAACTCCTCTCCAACCTTAATCTAATACTAAACTCCTCTAAAAGCGAACTCCTCCTAATTTCATCTGAATACAGTAACACTGACTCAAATCCTCCACCCAATTTACAAACTCCACAAGTAAGAAACCTGGGAGCTATCTTTGATAACAGGTTAAACCTAAAAGCATTCATAAATCAAACTACTAAGGACTGCTTCTATAAACTCCAAGTCTTAAAAAGAACAAGACCTCTCTTCCACTTTCATGACTACAGAACTATTCTGCAATCAATAGTATTTTCTAAACTAGATTACTGCAACTCTTTGCTATTAGGTCTCCCCTCATCTCACACGAAACCCCTTCAGATGGTTCAAAACACGGCTGCGAGAATATTAACTAACACACGGAGAAGAGACCACATAACACCAATCCTCAAAGACCTGCACTGGCTACCAATTCACTACAGAATCATATATAAGTCCATAACCACTATTTTCAAAGCTATACACCAACACTCTCAGCTCAACCTTCAAATTCCTCTCAAACAATTTACATCCAACAGACCAATCAGAGAGTCCTATAGAGAAACCTTACAAGTACCACACTCCAAATCCATGCGGCACATAACCACCAGAGACAGGGCGTTCTCCACTGCAGGACCAACACTGTGGAACTCCATCCCACCAGATTTGAGACAGGAACCCTGCCTGCCCACATTCAGGAAAAGACTCAAAACGTGGCTATTCATGAAAGCCTTTCCTGAACTAAACTGAACCTACTCCATCATTAACTAAGCACTCAGACTTTGCCTTATTCACGGCAACTAATTTCCCTACCTTATAATTAATATTCCTACATCATAAACACAATTCACTAATGACTTAAGCACATTGACTGGCATTTACGTTCTTTCGATTTAATCCCCTGCTTCTTTCTATGCTCCAAGTTGTATTACTCCCTTGTTTTATTGTAACTGCATACCTTAGCCTTCTCTTGTTTAATGTTTTATTATTATTATTATTATTATTATTATTAAGATAAATATTAGTTTTTACCTTTTTTGTTACCTATCCACTTGTTAATTGTAAACCGACATGATGCGATATCTATTGTGAATGCCGGTATAGAAAAACTTAAAAATAAATAAATAAATATACCACAACAGCTGGCTCCTCCCCAGCACTGTCTATAATCCTATCTAGGTGACGTGTGAGGTCCGTCACCTTCGCACCAGCCACCCTGCTATCTACATTTCTAATAATCGAATCACCAACTATGCTTGCCGGCTTAACCCTTCTCTCCTGGGCAGTAGCCCTGGGAGATTTGTTCTTCGTGCGAGAGGACAATACATCATCTGGAGAGCAGGTCCTTGCTACAGGATCACTTCCAGCTACACCAGGGTGATGTTCTCCAACTGGGAGACCTTTCTGATCCAAGGCAGCACTGGGGCTGCCAGACTGGATTTGGGACTTGGCTACTATGTCCCTGAAGGTCTCATCAATGTACCTTTCTGTCTGCCTCAGCTCCTCCAAGTCTGCCACTCTAGCCTTCAGAGATCGTACTCGTTCCCTGAGTGCCAGGAGCTCTTTGCACCAAGTACACACATACAATCTCTCATCGGTGGGTAAAAAATCATACATGTGACACTCAATGCAAAAGACTGGAAAGCCCCGCTCTTGCTGCTGGACTGCTTCCTTAATCTTAAGTTTGTTGAGTTCCTAGTTAAGTTTAGGAAACTAAGGGAGTTGGAATTAGAGTACTTTAAATTTACAGTGCATGTCAGAGCAAAATCAAAGCTTTTCTCCCCTCAGTGCCCTGTGGTATCCCCCTTTCGCGCATCACTGCTTTCCCAGCTTCCCAAGCTCTCAGCATTTTATCTCCCACGCTTCTCTCTCCTCTCATGCCCTCCCATCTCTCTCTCTCTCCTTCCTCAATACCTCTCTGTCTTTCCTATCCACCTGCTCTTTGTGCCATCTATCTGGCAACACTGAGGGTCTGACAGTGTGAGCCCGCTGCTGCTGCTGCTTCTCCTCCTCCTCCTGTCATCCTGGCATGTACTTCCTGTTCATAAAGTAAGCATTGAGAGTAGAGCAGGGGGCAGCTGTGATGACTCCACCAGTTGCAGATACTCTTCCATTATATGTTGGCAGCTGCTGGAATATGATTTGTGACCTGCATAACATCAAGCGCAACTTCTTTTCTATTATTACTCATTTTTTTATTTATATTCAACCTTTCGCAGCTGGTCAGCCACATCAAAGCAAATTACATTGATACTGTAGGTATTTCCCTGTCCCAGAAGGCTTACAGCTTGTGTTTTATGTTTTCCCAGCATGTAGCTGGATGGACTCAGGATCATTGGGTTTATGCTCCTCTGCCAGCAGATGGAGATGGAATCAGGTTTCAAAGCTGGTGTCACCGTAGACACACCCCTGCAGTGACCTCAGCTCTTCAGTATTTCTCTGTCTCCAGCAGACACAGACATGCTTTCCCTATGGGGATCACTGTACCATTTGGAAGAAGAAATTCTACTTTTAAATTGGAGAAAGATTGAGCCCCGCTCTCTTGTGGTGATACGTAAAGGTCCCTCCCCCATTTGAGAATTATTGAGGCGATTTCCAAGATCCCTCAGAGGCGTGCCTTGGTCCGGTAGCTGGTTCCTGGCGTGGACTTTGCTGTTCAAGCAGCTGAAAGGCAGCAGTTGCAGGAAGCCAAGCTCAGTGGTGATGGCAAATGCCCTCTCCCCCCGCAGCTGGAGATTGTCTCTGTACTCATCTGGTAAGTGCTGAGCCCAGGCAAGTTTAAAAAGAAAAGAGAGAGCAGATTTACCGATCCAGAGACGATTGGAGGGATTTCTGGTACACTTCCTCCAGTCTCCGTGCTCGGCGTGCCATGTCGCGGTCATTCCTGCTTCCGTGGGGGTAAGGGGAATTGGGCCTCTGAGCGGGTTGAGCAGCCTCCGGTGGACTTAACCCTGCTTTAGGCACACCGAGTGGTCGGCCTCATCAGGGGGTACTCGGATCCAGGGTACTTCCAGTTAAAGCTGTGGCCCTAAGTAACATAAGCTCGTACTTTCTTGCACAACTCTGAAAGCGCACATGCTGTGCGTGTAATATCAGCGTGTACCTACACGCACAGCATTGTAAGCGCAAACAGGAAAAGCTGAGTGCACGGACCGAGCGTGTGCCTCGCTGCGCTCTGTGTAGGTGCTCTAAATTTGTGTGCATATAATTTTTTAAGCACGAGCCGATTGGGACACACAGTTACCGCCACCAATGGCGCCAGCAACCAAAAAACCTAAGTGCCTTGTTCTCTGCTCTGCTTGTCGTATTAGGGCTTCTCAGCCTGACCTGAATTCCGACCTGTGTCAACACTGTGAGGAATCCCTAGGAGAATTGGCTTCCTCGGACTTTGCTATACCCGGCTCCTCCCATTCAGATAATGGGTTAGCCACAGCTTTAACTGGAAGTACCCTGGATCTGAGTACCCCCAGGACTCTGTCATCTGTGGGAGAGGGAAAGTCAGCGGCACCTACCCCAGTACTCCTTGGCTAGGCAAGGAATAGGTTGCCTTTTCTTGGATGGAATTTTTCCAGGGCCTTCAAGCCTTCGTACAGGTGCAGTCTGCTACCTCATTTGCTCCTGTCCGGATGGAACCTCAACCGGTAAGCTCCCCCTCTCCCAGACCTTGAGGCATGCCTCACCTCACCAAGGGTATCCCTGGCAGGGACCCGGACAACACGGAGGAGAATACAGATCCCTTGGAAGATGGGGAAATTCCCCCTGGTTTAGAACCGTATCGGACCATGTTATGGTTTTTCCATAGAGACAAATTGCTGGCCCTGGTTTCCCAGACCCTGAAGATGCTTGAGAGTTCCTGGGGCGAGCTAATTTCCCCTATGGTCCATCCTTAATCAGGACCTTTGATGCTGTAGCAATGACCTTACAGATTGCTTCTTGTTGTGCCCTGGTAGCTCTTCTTATCTACTCCTCTCTCAGGAGGTGGATGACTCGGGAGTGAATTCCAGAGCAGTTATGGAACCCACCTCCATCTTTTTAGCCAATCCTGGCTTGGATGTAATCCGTAGTTCAGCCAGAGGAGTGGCCTCAGTGTTGGCAGTCAGACGACAGCTATGGCTGTAGAATTGGTCAGCAGACTCAACCTCCAAGGCAATTCTTACAAAGATGCCCTTTAAAGGATCACTGCTTTTCAGAAGTAAATTGGAAAAGCTGGCCAGTAAATAGGGTGAATCTTCAGTTCCCCGGCTACCAGAAGATAAGAGAAAGCAGTTATGATGACCCTTGCCTATGAGTAGTCGATCCAGGGGCTCCTAACGCTTTCGCCCCTACAGAAACTCGACATTTCAGAAGTCTCTGTCCTTTGGGAGTTCTCAGTCCTTTCGTAGTCGACAGCCCAAGAAAGGGGCAGGTTCAGGTTCGTCCCAAACCCCTAATGAAAATTTGCCAACCCACCCTTGGAATGAGGAGATAGGGGGTCGACTGTTCCTCTTCTACCAGAGATGGGTCGAGATCACTTCGGACAAATGGGCACTGGAGGTCATATGAGAAGGATATGTGTTGGAATTTCACAGCACTCCTCGGAACGTACTCATGATGTCTCCTTGCCACTCCCAGCACAAGAAGCAGGCAGTGGAGACTAATCTTTTGAGGCTCCTCAATATGAGGGCTATAATCCCAGTACCTGCGCCCAAGAAAATAGGGTGTGTTATACCATCTATTTCATTGTACCCAAGAAGGAAAGTTACTTTCGCCCCATCCTGGACCTCAAGAGCATCAACGTCATCTACGAGTGAATCATTTCCGCAAGGAAACCCTACGTTCCGAGA
Organism: Rhinatrema bivittatum; assembly: GCF_901001135.1. Classification (NCBI taxonomy): domain Eukaryota; kingdom Metazoa; phylum Chordata; class Amphibia; order Gymnophiona; family Rhinatrematidae; genus Rhinatrema; species Rhinatrema bivittatum. The sequence continues at coordinate 335,690,700 of NC_042619.1, read as the reverse complement.
TAAAGGCCATACAATCGGGAGAGTTCTTAACCTCCCTGGACTTATCCAAGGCCTATCTACATATTCCAATCTGTCAAGAACTCCAAGGTTTCCTACAATTTGCAGTACTGGGTCGCCATTATTAGTTCCGGGTCCTGCCCTTTGGCCTAGCCATCACCTCCATAACATTTTCCAAGATTATGGTGGTTGTAGCGACAACATTAAGAAAAGAGGAAATCCTGGTGCGCCCGTACTTGGATGACTGGTTGATCTGGGACAAGTCCATGGAAGAGAATCTCTGGGTGACCAACAGGGTGACCTCCTTGCTTCAGGATCTCTGTTGGATCGTAAACCGGGACAAAGCAATCTCAAGCCCTTCCAGTCCTTGGAATATCTGGGAGTCCGGTTCAACACCAAGCAGGGCAAGGTCTTCTTTCCGACCAAGTGGATAAGGAAGTTGATGTCACAAGTGCGTTAGTTGATGACCAAGATACGCCCGACGATGTGGAGCTATCTCAAAATTATAGGTTTGATGGCGGTAGTACTGTGGGCGAGGGCACACATGCGGCCACTTTAATGCTCCCTGCTGTCATGCTGGAATCCGCAGTCTCAAGATTATTCGATTTACTGATGGGAGTATGCTTTCGGCTCCAGTGGTGGATTCAGGAAGCTAATCTGAGCAGGGGTGTACCCTTGACCTCTCCAAACTAGCTGGTCCTCACAACAGACGTGAGCCTCCGGGGCTGGGGAGCTCACTGTCAGGAACTGACGACCCAGGGACATTGGACTGAGGAAGAGGCCCTCTGGAACATCAACCGCCTGGAAGCCCAGGCAGTCAGATTGGCGTGTCTACAATTCAGCCACAGACTCAGGGTCAAGCGGTCTGGGTAATGTCAGACAACACAATGACTGTAGCCTACATCAACCGCCAAGGCAGAACCAAGAACCAGCAAGTATCACAGGTGATCTCCTTATGGAATGGGCGGACATCTAAAGATGATCTTAGCCTCCCATCGCAGGAAAAGTCATCAGAGCAGACTTTCTAAGCAGGGAGAGTCTGGATCCAGGAGAAGTGGGCGTTGTTGGTCAAAGCCTTTTAGCTGATAGTAGATCACTGGGGTCTCCTGTCCATTGACCTGCTGGCCGCATCTCACAATGCAAAGATTCCCCAGTTCTTCAGTCGCAGAAGAGATCTGTGGTCCCTGGGGATAGGCGCTTTCATTCAGACCTGGCCGGAAGAAGAATTGCTATATGTCTTCCCTCCGTGGCCCCTACTGGGCAGGGTCATTCGTTGAATCGAGTTCCACAGGGGATTAGTCCTACTAGTAGCTCCAGATTGGCTCAGGCGTCCGTGGTATGAGGACATGTGGAGACCCCTGTATCTCCCTTGAGAGGGTGCATCTGATGAAGTGAGGGTATTCGGCGGTAGAATTGTCACCTTTCTCTGCGTGCAGACTCTATATCCTAGCATATGTGCAGGTCTGGAGAGTATTTGAGGCCTGGCACGAGGAACGCAGTGTTTCCTCTCGGTCAAAATCCCACTAATACTGGAATTTTTGCAAGATGGCTTGAATAAAGGTTTGACACTTAACTCCTTGAAGGTCCAAGTAGTGGCGCTTTCCTGTTTCAAGGGTGAGGTGAATGGAACCCACCTGTCGGCTCATCCGGACATGGCCCATTTTCTGAAAGGGGTAAAGCACCTCCGGCCACCCCTACAGTGGCCGATTCCCTTGTGGAATCTTATTCTAGTATTGGAGTTTTTGGCAGGGCCTTCCTTTTGGCCTCTGCGCAGTTTTTCCTTGTGTTTATTAACCCTGAAAACGGTGTTCCTGGTGGCTATATGCTCGGCATGTTGCATCTCTGAATTATAGGTATTGTCTTGTTGGGAACCGTTCCTCCAGATGACTTCAAGAGCGTTACAGCTTCGTACTGTTCCATCCTTCTTGGCCAAGATAGTCCCAGAGATTCATTTGAATCAGTTCATTTCGTTGCCATCCCTAGATAAGCACGAGGACACGGAAAAATATTGCCTCCTTCGCCATTTGAATATCAGTAGACTTTTGGTGCGGTATCTGGAAGTTTCAGAACCGGTCCAAAAGAGGACCACCTGTTTGTCCTTCATGGAAGCAGGGCGAACCAGCTTTGCGGGCTACCATAGCATGCTGGATTAAGGAGGTGGTCACAGGATCCTTTGTGGAGGCAGGAAACCCATTACCCCTTCACGTTAAATCTCATTCCACTAGGGCTCAGGCAGTCTCATGGGCGGAAGCTAGACTTGTCTCCTGTCAACATCTGCTGAGCAGCAAAGTTGTCCTCCTTGTACACCTTCTCCAGATACTATTGCCTGGACATTTAGGCTCGCGAGGATGCAGCCTTGCAAGAGCGGTGTTAACCAGACCATGGGCAGCCTCCCGCCCCTATCAGGAGTAGCTTTTGTACATCCCATTGGTCCTGAGTCCATCTGGCAACACGCTAGGAAATGGAGAAATTACTTACCTGACAATTTTGTTTTCCTTAGTGTAGACAGATGGACTCAGCATCCCACCCACGGCTGCCCAAGAACGGTGCCGAGGATATGCCTGTGGAGTGGATATCGTTTCCAACAGGTTACGGGTAAGTTGTCATCCAGACCCTAGATAAGGACATCTATAATCTTACTGGGGTTCAGTGTTTTGTTGAGTACAGGTATGGTTATCCATTTTTAATCAGGATTTTTTTGAAACTGTATTTATTGATTTTTCTGAGGATACAGTGGATAACAATCAGTGAATAAACAACAAAAAACCATATCAATACCCCCCCTCAAACCTCCCTCCCTCCCTCCCCTGTTCACCCTTCCCTATTGTTCAGTGAAAATAGAAAATGAGTCTCAGAACAGGTGCTAGTGAATATTATGGTATGGCTTCCATTGTGGTTTCTGCCAGGCTACCGATGGGATCAGTAGCCTTCCCTTCTCTGGGGTCGGAGGTCGTGTCCTGTCTCCAAGGATCTCTGTGGCTTCCAATGCGAGGAGTGAGATAAGCTGTAAAAGCAGCCCAAATTAATGAGGTGTGTACAGATTTCTTTGACATAGCCGACGTAAGAATAGCATGCTCCATGGAGCAAAGACGCACCATCTTTTTAAACCAGTGGTCATAACTGGGGCTGCAGGTGTTTAGCCAGGTGGCCAGAATGATCCGCTTCCCCACCAAACCATCCTTTAAGACGAACAGTCGTTCTGGGGTAAACAACCGCATATGGATGGAATCATCCTTGCCAAAAAGCCAGAGATTGGGGTTTGGTGTCAAGGTCTTTTTCAAAAAGGTAGAACAGGCTTGACACACTTGCTTCCAAAAACGGGAAATAAGCACACAGTCCCAAAAGCAATGAAAATAGTTCCTGTCATTGCCTGCACATTTAGGGCATTGGGGAGATTGTGTAATTTTCATTTTGTGGGCTCGAATAGGAGTAATATAGCTTTGCCAGAGAAATTTGTATTGCGTTTCTTGCAGGAGTACATTTTCTGATATAACTGACAAGTCACCAAAACAATTCTTAAAGTCTGTAAACGTTAAGGAAAAAAGAGCCCATGTCATCCATCTAGCGTATAAGGAGTTTAAGAGCGATGAGTCCGACAACCCCATCACCTTTTTGAAATAGTAAGAAAAGGTAGAAGTACTTCGGTTCCCAATTTGGAGTATGTCCCTTAAGTTTTTGATTTCTGAAGTGTCAGCTAGGAAAGGTTGCATGGACTTTATAAAGTGAGTAACTTGGAGGTATGCATATACGGCCATGGCTGGTAGTGTGTATTGTTGTTGAAGTTTGTGAAAGGGGAGGATAGCCCCAGTTTCCCCATCATAAATATATATGTAGGTAAGTCCCAATTTGTTCCATCGATGAAAAACTCCACCCCCTCTCCCTGGTGGAAATAAGTCATGGCCAGTGATTGTGAGAAACAAAGTTAGGGGGTGCGGCACTTGTCCCATCTGGCAAAACATTTGCCAGGCTTTCCTGCATTTACATAGTAGTTCCTGTGTTTTTATATATTGGGGGATCATCTGGGTAGAGAGTTGTAGCAAGGGATTAAGGGGCGGCACTCCATGCGAACTCCACTGGTTACCAATACAGTCTCGTATCCTGTTCAAAGTTCTCTCCCTCATTTATAAAAGCATCACTAACGAAAACACTGACTGGATCAACCCCCCGCTGCTTTCCCGCACATCCACTAGACCCACCCGTACTGCCCTCCAAGGGACACTCCGTACCCCCTCTATCAAATCCACTAAACTTATTTCCACAATGAACAGAGCCTTTTTCCTGGCCGGCCCCACCCTGTGGAACTCTATGCCCCCAGACTTGCGCACTGAAACATCTACTCCCAAATTCAAAAAAAAGCTAAAAACCTGGCTCTTCTTACAGGCCTACCCCTCCCTCAACAACCATCCTCCTGATGTCCCCCCAAGTGGTGTATAATGCATTCCTGGTATCACCATTTACAATGTGCTTCTGCTGACTCTTCTCTCATCTCCCTTCTCCCCTTTGATTTCCTTATATATTTACAGTGCCTTACATGTATTACCATCACAATGTACGTTTGTTAACTTCTCCTTCATCTGCTCCCAATTTTAGGAACCTTCGTTCCTTGTAAATAGTTACCCAGTTTCTGTTTGCTGATGTTCTTCTTTTGTATGTAAAGTTTACTGTTCTATGTAATGGCAGTGCCAAAAGTTCTGTTTAATGACACTGTCAAAAAGTTTTAGTTTTCTGGAAACCGATACGATGTGCAAACGGCTATCGGTATATAAAATCATTTAAATAAATAAATAAATACCATTCCAAAAGGTATTTATACGGGGTAAATGATGACGTGGCATAGAGCCAGTCCCTTACATGTCTGATATTGCATGCTAAATTATAGAGCCTCATGTTCGGACACACAAGCCCCCCTTTGTCTTTTGGACTCATAAGAACTTGCATGGGTAAACGGGTTCGTTTTCCCCGCCACAAGAATGAGCGCAAGGCTTGTTGGATTTGTTGGAGATCTCTTTTTGAGATCTAGAGAGTCACCAGTTGTAGGAGAGATATCCATTTTGGCAGCAGAACCATCTTAAAGAGCTGTATGCAGCCTACCAATGACAGGGAGAGGGGAATCCACCTCCGCAGGGTGGCCAGCGTAGAAGCTAATAAGGGCTGGATATTCGCGGTGTAGAGGCTACCCACCCGTTTGGGAATACACAGTCCTAAATATTTTAAGGTATCTGTTGCCCACCTGAGGGGAAAAGCTCCCCGCCATTGTGTACGTAAGGTTCCAGTGACATCCAGGGCTTCAGATTTATCACAATTAATCTTAAGGCCTGCAAAGTGACCAAACTTGCGCTGGATGTCGAGTACTGCCTGAAGTGATGATTGGGATTGAGTAAGAAAAACCAGTAAATCGTCAGCAAAGGCGGCGATTTTAAAAATGTGTTTTGGGTCTCCAAAGCCTTTCACCTGTCTACACTCATCAATTTTCGGTAATAGTGGGTCAAGGGACAGTATGTATAACAAGGGGGACAAGGGGCACCCCTGTCGGACTCCTCTCTGGATCTTTACCTCTCCTGATAAACAATTGTTAACTAATATGCGGGATATTGGGTCATTATATAATAGGGAAATATAATGTAGGAAATCACCCCTGATGCCAAACTTTTGCAAAACTGAGAAGAGATATCGCCACGCTACATGGTCGAAGGCCTTCTCCGAATCAAATCCAATAGCTAGGGCCATAATATCTTGATGTTGGCAAATAGTCATGGCTGTAAGCAATTTTACAATGTTTGCATTCGGCTTATGTCCTCTGACAAATCCCACTTGGTGGGGTGAGATCAAGTGTGGAAGAAGAACCTTCAGCCATTCAGCCAGGATCTTTGTCAATATTTTAAGGTCGCAATTTAGCAGTGAAATAGGCCAATACGAGGAGGGGCTTGATAAGTCCTTCCCGGGTTTGGGGAGAACTACGATGTGGGCCTCAGTAAAAGGAGTAGGGAAACATTTTTGTGTAAGCCCTTCCTTAAAGTAATTTGTCAAAGGCGTGCCAATATATTGTAAAATAATTTTATAAAAGTCGTAAGAAAGCCCATCCGGGCCAGGGGATTTTCTCGTATGGGCAGCTGTGATAACCTGTGAAATTTCATAAGTCTGGAGTGGCCGATTCAGAAAGGCGAGTTGGGATGCCAAGAGCGTAGGAATAACAATATCTCTGAAGAAAGCCTCCTCTTCCCCCTCACCCCCCAGTGTATCTGATGTATACAGAGTACTATAAAATTGCCTGAAAACTTCACTAATCTCGGTTTCGGTGGTTGCGACCCCTCCCGAGGGCGATTTCAAATTTGCTACAAAGGATTTTGGCTGTTGTACTTTCGTTAAGTTGGCCAACAAACGGCTTGGTTTGTTACCAAATTTAAAGAAAGACAGTTGGCCTTTCCAGAGATAAGATTTGGCTCTGGCATCCAGGAGGGTGTTCAGGCGGCCAAGTACGCTATAGAACTCTGCTCTGTTACTATCTGAATTTTGTTGAAGCAATGCCCCCTTCACTTGCTGAAGCAATGATTCTAAATGTAGTATGGATTTGTTAAGCTGTTTGTTATGAGAGTGAACACAGGAAATGATTTCTCCCCTGAGTATTGCTTTCGCAGCTTACCAAAAGAGATGGGGCATAGCTATGTGTTGGTGGTTGCTTCTTTTATAATCTTTCCATCTGTCCTTTAGGAAAACTTGGAAATGGACGTCATCTTTAAGAAAAGAAGAAAAACGCCACAGTTTGACGTTGTGGGATGGGGACTGAGACATTATTTGAATAGAGATCGGGGTATGATCAGATATAGCTAGAGAGTCAATAGTCGCGGTAATTACCTCAAAAAAATGTTGTTGGGAGATTAAAATGTAATCAGTGCGTGAGAGCGTGTTATGAGATCTCGAGATGTGGGTGTAATCTCGTTCGCTAGGGTGGAGAGTTCGCCATACATCTAGAAGAGCCAAATGTTTACAGAGATAGGCAACCCCTTTTTTTTCGTTTTCCAGCAGGACTTATTTGAGGGGGCCTTTTATCGAGAGACATACCATGGACACAATTGAGGTCTCCTAAGACATAAAGTGCACCTTGTGTGTGTATATGAAATAGGCTGCAAATATTCTCAAAAAACTCATGAGAGAAATATTCATTTGGGGCGTATACTGTGCATATGGCTATTGGCTTGTTGTTCCATATGCCTATTAAAATAAGATAGCGACTCTTGGGGTCAGAAATGGTTTTGGAGACTTGTAAGTTGGAGCATTTATTGATTAATATCGCCACCCCCCTTTCCGGTGCTTCGCCTCAGCATATAAACATGTGCTTACCCATTCCCTGTGAAGCTTTTTGCTCATAAGTGCCATAAGATGTGTTTCCTGAATGCATGCCACATCTACATGCAAACGTTTAAGATGGGACAAGACTTTTTTCCTTTTCACTGGGGTTACCAGTCCATTTACATTCCAAGATATGAGTTTAAGCATTTATCTTTAAAAGATGTGAGGGAGATCTATGTAGCTATTATGAAATGTTTGGAAAAGGGAAGGCTCCCAGCTTAGCCTCCCCTTGTCTCGCTCCTCTTCCGTAACTATATCATTGGGCAAAGTTACAACAGAAGCACTGTGCGAAGCTACCTTACAAACATATCTGCACCAATAAGTTAACCAACATTCGAGACGATTCAGTAAAGTCCGCGGAAGTGCGGGCGAGCGCCTGCTCTTCCGGTGCGCGCACAGGCCACTCGCCTGTGCGCGTGATTCAGTATTTAAATGAGGCCCGGCGGTAGAAACAGGCAAAAGGAGGCGCTAGGGACACTAGCGCGTCCCTAGCGCCTTCTTTTGGCCCAGAGCGGCTGTCAGCGGGTTTGACAGCCGACGCTCAATTTTGCCGGCGTCGGTTCTCGAGCCTGCTGACAGCCACGGACTTGGAAACTGGACGCTGGCAAAATTGAGCGTCCGGTTTTCGACCCGACAGCCACGGGCAGACTTCACATTTTTTTTTTTTTTTAATTTAATTTAATTTTTTTTTTACCCTTCGGGACCTCCGACTTAAATTTGCCATGATATTAAGTCGGATGGTGCACAGAAAAGCAGTTTTTACTGCTTTTCTGTGCATTTTCCAGGTGCCCGAAGAAATTAGAGCCTACCTTTGGGTAGGCTCTAATTTCTGAAAGCAAAATGTGTGGCTTGGCTGCACATTTTGTTTTCAGAATCTCGCGGGAATACCTAATAGGGCTATCAACATGCATTTGCATGTTGAGGGCGCTATTAGGTTTGGCGGGTTGGACGCGTGTTTTCGGCCCCTTATTGAATAAAGGGGTAAGGGAAAACGCACGTCCAATGGCGGGTTAACAGTGCGCTGTTGTATCAGCCTGATTGAGATCTTAGAATAAAGAAATAAAGCAAGGGTGTGTTCCCCCCTCCACCCATCCTTTCCCATCCTTATCCCCAAACCAGAACTTGAAGCCATCTCAAAACCTCTGTATAATAAAGAGGGAGGAGATCCGATTAATGTGACCAGGGTCCCCACTCCACAGAAAGCTGAAAGGAATGTTCGGGAGATCCATGAGGTGTTTTTTTTTTCTTTTTTTTCTTTTTTCCTCCCTCTCTCAAAAAAAAAAAAAAAATTGAATAGATAGGCCAAAAGAAAAGTTAGCTTCAGGACAGCAGCCTTGGTAATTCCAGGTGGATTCCTGTAAACGGTTGATCACCAATGAGCCGCTGCCCTAGAGATACATGGTTATACCCCCAATCTAACAGGGCTGCGGGAGTTTCTATGCCAAGTCCATTTACACAAATAAGGATACGAAATAAAAAGAAAACCTCAAGTAGAGCGATACGACCAATCGTACCTCTCCCCCACCAAAATCTTTCAGCTATTGCCCTGATAATAAAAGAAACAGGTCCTTGTAGCAAGATGGAAATAATTCCGTCTCAATTTTCCTGAAGGGAAAGACGTATCTCCTCTAGATTATACTTATATGTCATGGCGTAGGGTCAATATCTTTCTTCCTCACCCCTTTTTTTCTTTTTCCCTCTCCCCGCCGCTCAAGGCCAGCTGTTCTGTCTTTTGATAGGGGAGGATTTGTTGTAAAGGTGAGTGCCTCTTGTTGTAAAGGAGAGGACAAAGGGAAAAATGCTCCTTTTCAGCAAAGTTCCCTCTCCCCCCCCCCCCCCCCCCCAGGCCATAACCTTGCCTCTGGGGTACAAACAATGCTGCAAAGAGAAGAGAAAAAAAATGGAAAAATACATTCCGCAAGATTAAGGCGTACAAATGTGCACACAGGCCTGCTTCATTTGTCCAGTTTGGTCAGAAAGGCCTGTGCCGCCGCCGTTGTTTCAAAATAGTGGGTTTTATCAGCACTCCATACCCGCAGTCAGGCGGGAAAAAGCAGCGAGAACTTAATCCCTTGCTGATGTAGGGAAGAACAAATGGGAGAGAAACCTCTGCAAGCTTCTGAAACCGCCACTGAAAAGTCTTGAAATATGCGAACAGGGTTTCCTTCATAAAGCAACTCCGTTTTAGCTCGCGAGGCTCTCCAGATTTCAGCTTTATGAGCGGAATTCAGTATTTTCGCTATAACTAGCCGCGGTCGGTTGTTAGTTTCTTTCCTGGTTCCCAGGCGGTGAGCCCGTTCCACGACGAGTTTCCCTTGAAGGTGCGGCAGCGCTAGAGTGTTCGGTATCCATACCTCTAAAACCGCGCAGAGTTTTTTCTTCCACCCCTTCTGGGAAACCCAGAAAGCACAAATTATCCCATCTTGCTCAGTTCTCGAGTTCATCAACTTTAAGCTGAAGGGATTTTATTCGTTTGTCGCGGTCGGCCATTTTACCCTCTGCCTGGGTTGCGTCATCTTCCAAGAGAGAAATCCTATTTTCTATATGGTCTACTCGGGGGAGCATTTAATTTAAGGTTTCCTTCACTTTTCCCAGTTGGGATGTAATTTGTAATAGTTTTTCATCCAATGCCTCCCTAATCGCTTCTTTTATTTCGGCGATCGTGAGCGCCAGGGGAGGGGGTGAGGATTCACCATCTCTGGTGGAAGCCATTTTAGGGTCGCTGGCCTTTGGTTTTTCTTTCTCCCATTTTCCACTCTTTGATGCCATTTATGGTGAGACTTTATTCATATAATTGACGATGGACATAAGCGCTCCTCGCTGATATGTCCAATACTCCTTTGGAGGGCGGTGTGTGCGTGGATGGATCGCGGTTTTTGGAGTGGGCCCTAGAGCCTGTGAGAGAGACATCCTCCTGGCTCACCACATCATGTGATATCTTTAGTCAGGATTTTATCGTTTTTTCGATAGTATATCCACAGTGGCTTTTGAAGAGAATACTGAAGGGCTGAGGTCACTGCAAGGATGAATCTATGGTGTCGTCGGCTTTGAAACCTGACTCCATCTCAATCTGCTCGCAGGGGAGCGTAAACCCTTTGGTTGTGAGTCCATCTGTCTACACTAAGGAAAATGAAATGATCAGGTAAGCAATTTCTCCATTCTGTATTCTCCTCTTTTCCATCTTCCTCCTCTCTTTTATGATCACCTCTTCCTGTGTTCCTTCTATCCTCTCTCCTTCCCATCCCCGTGTTCCTCTTATTTCTATCTTACCACAACCCTTCCTGACCCCCGTTTCTTTCCATGGTTCTGTCTGTTCTCTCTGCTGTGGCAGGGAGCAAGCCAATTCTGACAGCTAAGGGACACATTAAGAGGGCGAGTTTCTGTGATGGCTGCTCCTGCTTCAGCAAGGAAGTGCTCCGGTGGGAAAGTGGAGCAGCAGCAACTATGGGAACCAAGATTATGCACGCTTGCTGTTTCCTCATGCTGTCCTTTGCTGCAGGTGTTCCTTATCTCATTTTACAAGAGCCAAAATGTATTTACTTACTTGAAATGGGTGTACCAGCCCCACTTTGAATAACAGATTTCAGTCTGTGGCTTTTATATCCCTTCACAATGTACTTCACCATCACTTCCCCCCACCCCATAAACACTTGTTTACACACCACCGCCCTGAAGTGTTCAGATGCCAGCTACCATCTGTATGTGCAACTGTATTCTTTGGTGTGGAAGTGCATGGAATGATTGCTGATTCGTAAAGCCCAACTGTGTCTGTCTACCTTACTGAAACCACTGAACCATCACAAATTTCTAACTAGGAAATTGGTGTCCTCTCAACTGGTTATTTTTTCCAAGTACACCATCTTGTTGTGAGGAACTGTGTGGAATTCATTTACATACAAAGAGGTTGAATTAGCACAAGCTTGAAACTTGCAAGCAATAGTAGCACAAGTCGTCAAAGGTCAAAGCTTGAACCTGAGCTTACATTTCCTAAGGCAAGCCCTTAAAAAGCCCTGTGTCAGTATACCAGGTCCTCTTTCAATCCAAACATGAAGCGTGAATAACAGGTTTTCAAGATGGTTGAGGAGTGAAAAGAGGCCCGTTTAAGGGCTTGGAATTCAGCCAAGAGGTCTTGCATGTGCCTTGGGATGGTGTAAGGCTTACACAATTCTTTATATTGCAGGCTCTTTGGCTGGGGGATGTTAAAGCTCCTTCGTTGTGCATTCACAAATGTGCAGCTCCATCTTGGACAGCTGGAGAGGTTACGCATTGCCTACAAGAAGGTGAGAAAACTGGCAGGAACAGGTATTGGTGTGGGGAAAGGAGAGGTATGATACAAGAAGTATGGAAGAGGATACCAAGACCCTTTGAGGAGGGTAGAGGGAACTTGTGGGAGGCAGGCAGACTGGGTTTAGGAGGGATATGTTACAGTCTGTTAGGGGGAAAAGGAGCATGGGGGTAATGATGTTTGCGTTTTAAGCAGTGAGTAAAGAGGAAGGACCATGGGGATAGGACTTTGATTTCCCTCCAGAGATCACCAGGAGATGATTATCTTAGAATAACGTTAGTACTATAGACATCAGTAATAGCAAAAATTAGAGAAAAGAGACTGCAGATGATGGAAGAATCTGAATCGTCCTTTTGTGCTTAATATTTTAAAACAAAATCACAATAATGCATCATTTCCATATTTCCTAGCATGTAGACAGATGGACTCAGGACCAGTGAGTTTATGCTCCCCTGCCAGCAGGTGGAGAATGGAGCAAGCTGATGTCACAGTATATGTATCCCTGCAGTGACCCCAGCCTGCCAGTATTCTCCGTCTCCAGCAGATGGTGGTTGTGCATCTCCCTATGAGGATTGCTTTGAGCTTTTTGAAAGGAAAAATTTGAAATTCTAAATTTAGGAAAAGAAAGCCCTGCTCTCCTGTGGTAATACCTAAAGGTCCCTCTCCCCTTTGAGAATTCCTGAGGCAATTTACTTGGTCCCTCAGAGGTGTGCCTTGGTCCAGAAGCTGGGTTCCTGGCGTGGACTTAGCTGCTAGTTCAGCTGAAAGGCAGCGAGTACAGAAGGCTGAGTGCGGCAGTGACAGCAGATAACCTCTCCCCCCACGGCCAGAGACCATCTCTGAATTCAGCTGGTAAGCACTGAGCTCAGGTAAGGTTTAAAAAAAAAAAAAAAAAAAAAAAGGGAAAAGTTTTACCTGAATCAGAGACAGAGGGGTTTCAGGACTTCCTATGGTCTCCGTTCTCGGTGCACTGTGCCGGTGTTCGTTCCTGCTCCCGTTGGGGTTGGGGAACTGGGCAGCCTGGCGGGTTGAGCAGCTCCTGGTGTGCTAGGCCCTGCACTTAGGATTTTCTCTTGCATGCCACGTGGTAGGCCACGGTGGCCATTTTCGTGCTCTCTTGTGCATGTTCTGTTCCCTCTATAGGCTGTTGGTGTGTGCAGTGTGTCTGCCCTGTTCACACATTTTGCACTCTGTTTTTGGGTGCATTTTTTATTTGCACAAACTTTTTTATGTGCTTAAATTGGCACACAGGAGGTGCGTGTGCCTTACCGTACTGTCTTCTAGGTGCTTACTTTTTGGGCACATTTCATTTTGAGCACGAGCCATTCCGATGCAGTTTTACCGTAGCGATGGCGCCGATAAGCAAGAAGCCTAAGCATCTTCCTATTTGTGTTGCCTGTCATATTAGGGCTACTCAGCCCGATCTGACTTTTAACCTGTGGGAGAGTTGTCCTCAGATTTTGCTAAGCCTGGCTCTTCCCATTCTGATGATGGGTTGGTCACGGGCTTGACTGGGGTACGCCAGAACTTTGTTTTCCCTTGACTGGCTCCTTCGCTGGCGAGGGCAGTTTTGTGGGACTAGCGCTAGTTTCTTCTGGGCTTGGTCTGGACCCGGCTGCTTTTTCTTGGGTGGAATTTTTTCAAGGCTTACAAGCCTTTCTTCAGGTGCAGTTCTCTGCTTCACCCATTTCTGTCCAGTTGGACCCTCAGCCGGTCGCTCTCCCTCCTTTAGTCCTATGCTTAAGCGCTGGGGCTCTCCGCTGCTCCCTGCGGGTGTTCCCATCAGGAATCTGGATGATGAGGCTGAACCTGATTCCCTGGAAGATGAGGAAATTCCTCCAGGGCTGGAACCGCATCAAACCATGTTGTGGTTCTTTCATAGAGGTGAACTGCCTGCCCTGATTTCCCAGAGCTTGAAATAGCTGGGTGTTTCTGGTTTGGATGCTGTGTCAGAGCCGAGGAAGAATCCCATTTTGGTTTCCTTATGTAAAGCCTCTTGTTTTTTTTCCCAGTGATGGATGCCATCCAGGAATTGATTGATCTGGAATGGGATGCCCCAGAGACAAATTTTAAAGGGGGTTGGACATTGGAAGGCCTGTACCCCCTGGATCCGGCTATGAGAGAGTGTTTGTGTTTTCCCAAAGTGGATTCTCCGGTATGTGCCATGTCTAAGCGGATGAACTATCCCTGTGGTGGGAGGAGCAGCCTTGAAGGATGTATATGATAGAAGGATTGAGGCTATTCTTTATTTATTTATTTATTTATTTAGAAACTTTTATATACCGGTATTAGTGGGGACATCATACCGGTTTACATTTGAACAAAAGACTTGAAAGTACATATTAACAGGGGAAAAGAAAAAACATGGAGGGGGTTAACCAGAGGCAGTATGGAAGTGATAGATTAAAATAAACAAGAACAAAAAAAAACATAACATAGCAATATAGTAATATAGTTAATTCTTAAGCAAGCCTTTGAGGCAGTGGTGAAGAATTTACAGATTGCCTCCTGTTGCGCCCTAGTGGCAAGATCTTATCTGCTTCTCTCTCAGGAGTTTGATGAGTTTGGCGAGAATTCCAGAGCGGTTATGGAGCCTGCTGCCACCTTTTTAGCAGTCCCAGGCTGTGATTTGGTCTGGAACTCGGCCAGAGGAGTAGCTTCTGTGATAGCGGCCAGACATCAACTCTGGTTGCGAAATTGGTCAGCTGAGACAGCTTTCAAAGCCAATCTTACCAAGATGCCCTTTAAATGCTCACTCTTGTTTGGGAGCGAGTTGGAGAAACTGGGCAGTAAGTGGGGTGAGTCTCCAGTGCCTCGGTTGCTGGAGGATAAGAAACAGTTACAGTGCCCCTTTGGTATCAGGGTTCGTTTCCAGGGTTCCAGGCATTTTCGTCCCTACAGAGGGGATGACCTTTCAGCAGCCTCGGCCTTTTGGTAGGTCTCAGTCCTTTCGTCTCCGGCAGCCCGAGAGAGGAGCGGGCTTGGGGTGGTGGATCTTCACAAGCTTCTCAATGAAGGTTTTCTGACCCATTTTCCAGAACAGGAAATGGAATGTGTCTCTCTTTTATTGGAGGTGGGTCGAGATCACGTCGGACCAGTGGGTCCTGGAGATGATACACGAAGGGTATGCACTGGAATTTCGCAGTATTCCTCAGGACGTGTTCATGGTGTCCCTTTGTCACTCCCGCATAAGAAGCAGGCAGTGGAGTTCACGCTTCAAAGGCTCCTCCGACTGAACGGTGCCCAAGTTTCAAGAAAGTATGGGGCGATATTCCATTTATTTTGTTGTGCTGAAGATGGAGGGCTCCATTCATCCCATCTTGGATCTGAAAAGGGTCAACCGTCACTTGAAGGTGACTCATTTTCAAATGGAAACTTTACACTCTGTAATAAGGGTGGTGCAGTCAGGGGAATTTCTTACTTCGGATCTGTCAGAGGCTTACCTTAATATTCCCATCCAATTGGAACACCAACGCTTTCTATGCTTTGCGGTGTTGGGGTGCCATTAACAGTTTGGGGTGCTGCCTTTTGGTCTAGCCATCGCTCCCAGAACATTTTCCAAGATTATATTGGTGGTAGCGGCGGCCTTGCGAAAAGAAGGAATCCTGGTGCACCCGTATTTAGACGACTGGCTGATTTGAGCCAAGTCTCAGGAAGAAAACCGCCTCGTGATACACAAGGTGATCTCCTTATTGCAGGAGCTCAGTTGGGGGGTGAACCTGACCAAGAGAAATCTTCAACTGTCCAAGTCGTTGGAGTATCTGGGGGTCCGGTTCAACGCGGTACAGGACAGAGTTTTCCTACCATAAGTTCAGATCCAGAGATTGATGTCTCAAATGAGTCAGTTGATGAACACCATATGCCCGATGGTGTGGTCCTACCTACAGGTAATCGCTTGATGGCAGCTATCCTGGAAGTGGTGCTGTGGGCAAGGGCCATTTGCCGTCCTCTTCAGCACTCTCTGCTATCTTGTTGGAACCCACAGGCTCAGGAGTATGCGGTTCAGCTCCACTTGCCAATGGAAATCTGCTCCCACCTCCAGTGGTGATTTCTGGAGGATCATCTGAGAAAGAGAGTTCCCTTGTCCTCTCTAGCCTGGTTGGTACTCACGACAAATGCAAGTCTTCAAGGTTGGGGGGGCTCACTGTCTGGAGTTAACAGCCCAGGGGCGCTGGAATGCCAAAGAGTCCCACTGGAACATCAATCGCCTGGAGACCCAGGCGGTATGGCTGGCATGCTTGCAATTCATTCACAGGCTGCGGAATCAAGCGGTTTGCGTGATGTCTGACAACGCGATGATGGTGGCCTATATCATTTGCCAGGAAGGAACCAAGAGCCAGCAAGTGTCGCAGGAAATAGACAGCTAATGGAATGGGCAGAAGGTCATCTACAGATGATCTCGGCCTCACATTGCAGGAAAAGACAGTGTAAGTGTGGACTTTTTCAGCAGGAAGAGTACGGACCCAGAGAGTGGGTGTTGTCAGCCAAGGCGTTTCAGCTGATTGTGGATCGCTGGGGCCTTCCGTTCCTAGACCTGCTGGCGACTTCTTGAAATGTGAAGGTTCCTTGCTTCTACAGTCGCAGGAGAGATCAGCAGTCTCTGGGAATAGACACCCTCGTACAGATCTGGCCGGAAGACAAATTGCTTTATGCCTTTCCTCCATGGCCCTTACTGAGTCCGTGGTTTGTGGATTCATGACGACTCTTGGTGGAGGCCCCCCTTTGTCTTCCACCGCACTTGTATCTGCTTCAGCTGGGACTGGTTCTTCACGAGGATCTGACTCTATTCTGTTTTATGGTTTGGCCCTTGAGAGGGCTTGCCTGTTAAAGCGTGGTTATTTCTCTGTGGTAATTGCCATTTTACTCCGTGCTTGCAAGTTCTCCACTTCCTTGGCTAATGTGCGGGTTTGGAGAGTTTGGGGTTTTTTTATTATAATTTTTATTTGTAATCATAAGAAGAAAATACATTACAATGACAAACATGACAATAAAAATTTTCTCAATATACCCCTCTCCCCCCCAACTGACAACATTATAGTCACGTAATTAAAGATCGAGTACTTATTATAATTTTACTCAGTTTCAAATAAACAGACATAGGTCATACACCATCAACAGTTAGCCCTGGTGCATCTTTATTAATCAGTTGTTTGCTCTTTCTGCCATGTTATGTAGGGATTCCAAATCCTATAGAATCTGGGTAGGCTGTGATTTTTTAACGCAGTCAATTTATACATTAAACAATTATGCTCTAGGCAGGTACCCACTTCCGCCATTGTAGGGAGGGCGGTCTGTTTCCAGTATAGAGCAAGCTCACATCTTGCCGCTAGGATAATTTGGTGAGCCAGCAACCACTTTGTAGTAGGTACATCTGGTGGCATTTTCAGCAAAAAATGTTCGGGGGCATAAGGTATGGGTTGACCAATAATGCCTGTAAGAAAACTGATGAGTGTTTTCCAGAACCACTTCAGATGAGGGCAACTCTACCACATATGGAAGTATGTGCCTTTCGCTCTGCAGTTTTTCCAGCAGGTGTCACCTATTGTTGGCTGTATCTTATGGAGCCTTTTAGGCGTGAGATACCATCTCATGAGCACCTTATAACTATTTTTCGACAATAAGGCGGAGAGCGAACTATGTTTTGTATTAGCAAATATCAAATCCCATTGTTCCGTGGTGAGTGGTTTACCCAAATCTCTTTCCCATACCATTACATATGGGGCCTGTATCTTCTTTGCATGACCAAGAAATCCATAAAGAGTAGAGATAACACCTGTCATGTGGTCAGCCTTGTTACACCAGTGTTCCAATTGTGTCTTGCCCTGTTTTAGCTCTATCCCGATTTTTTTCCGCCATCACAAAGTGATATAATTGTATATAATGGAAACAGGCCTCCCTGCCCAATTGATATTTCTCCATGAGTTCTTGTAAGGTGTAGAACTTTTGTATTCCCCAGATATGCTCCAGGCGGACTATGCCCTTACAGAACAGCGGTTGAAAGTTCGCGAGTTCTCTGCCAGCCGGGAATTTAGTATTATAATTTATGGCCGTACTATAAAAGTAATGTCGTGCTCCCACAAAATATACACGCCATTTTTCCTAAATATCCAGGGTTAATCGCGTGGTGGGAATCATATGAACAGCCCTGGGCCAGGTGTCCCTGGGTTGCCAGACCCTAGTCTGCAAAGGCACTGTCCCCACTGGTTCTTGCTCTATTTTTGCCCACTGTTGGAGTTCTTTGTCTCTATGCCAGTTGATGAGTGCCCTCAGCTGGGTCACTACCCAGTATCATTGAAGGTTTGGGACTCCTAGCCCTCCCCCAAGAGTGGGTTGATACATGACCTCTCTCATGATCCTGGGTGGCTTCCATTTCCAAATATAAGGAAATGTTGGCAGCAGCGTATCTTTTAACATAGCATTAGGTATAGAGATCGGAAGGGCTTGAAAGAAATATAAAATTTCCTAGCGTGTAGCAGATGGACTCAGGACCAATGGGTATAGTGTACTCCTGATAGCAGTTAGAGACGGATCAGATTTCAATCTGACATCAGCCCTAGTACATATACCCCTGCAGGAAGTGCAGCTCTTCAGTATTTTCCGTCTCCATAGCAGTTAGGGACTCTATGCACGCTCGCACAGCATTAGAGTAATTTTACCAAAGAAAACCAAAGTAAGAAGAAATCTTACCTCTACAGACTAGCCCCGCTCTCCTGCGGTGACACCCATTGGGTCCCTCCCCCAGTTGAGATTTCCCGAGGTGATTTCCGCGATCCCTCGGAGGTAAGCCTCGGACCGGCGGCTGACCCTCGGTGGGGATCTAGCTCCTACATCGGGTGAGGCTGAGAGGCAGCGGGTGCAAACGAGTGCGGCGGTGAAGGTATTTTCCCTCTCCCCCGCAGCCGGAGTCCGCCCGGAACGAGACCGGGAAGCGCCGAGACAAGGTAAGGTAGAAATCTATTGAAAAGTCTCCGGTCTCCGAAGCTCGAGGAATCACACAGGTCACCAGCCGGCTCCAGTGCCACCAGATTGATCTGCCCTAGCAGGGCTTAGACCCTGGTCAGATCCGAGGGTCCTCACACGTGGAGACCCTCCGAGGTGGTTGCCATATTATCCGCGTGGTCGCCATCACCATTTTGATCTGTTCATCGCCCTGTCCACCGTTCAGATCCGTGCGCACAGAGGTGAGCCGTGCGCACAAATACCTTGTACGCACAACGTCGCGTGCCCAAGTACCGTACGCACAAGTGATGCGCATAGCCACACGCTTACTGTGCCGGGCACATAACTTCGATCTGTGAGCATAACAGCGCGCACATCTCCCTGAGTGCGCACCAACCCTAACATACATAAGGATTTGGAGAGTATTCGAAGCCTGGTGCGAGGACCACAACATCATACCGTGCTCAGTCAAAATTCCTGCGATTTTGGAATTCTTGCAGAACGGCCTACAGAAGGGATTGTCTCTCAACTCCATCAAGGTACAGGTGGCCGCATTGTCATGCTACGGAACCAAGAGCGAGAGCGGCAGCATAGCCTCTCACCCGGATGTCTCCCGCTTTCTGAAAGGAGTCAAGAAGATCCGACCACCCCTGAAGTGGCCGGTGCCTCTTTGGAATCTCAACCTGGTCCTAGATTTCCTAGCAGGAACCTCCTTCAGACCTCTCCACGGCCTGCCTCTCCAACTATTAACACTGAAGACAGCCATCCTGCTGGCAGTCTGATCAGCCCATCCTTTATCCGAGCTACAAGCACTGTTCTGCCAAGAGCTGTTCCTCAGGCTCACCCCGAGAACTATCCAGTTACACACAGTTCCGTCGTTCCTCCCCAAAGTGGTGTCTCACTTCCATCTCAACCAAACCATCTCGCTACCATCGCCAGATGAGCATAAGAATTCGGAAGAGGCTCTAAGTCTACGCCATCTCAACATCGGCAGGCTCCTAGTCCGATAACCTGGAAAGGTCGGAATCCGTATGAAAGACGGAACATCTATTCGTCCTTCACAGAGGGAAGAAGGGGAAGCGGTCTCATGAGCAACCATAGCCCGCTGGATCAAAGAAGTCATCAAGGTGGCCTATGTAGAAGCAGGCAAGCCACTGCCTTTACAAGTCAAGGCCCATTCTACTAGAGCCCAGGCAGTGTCCTGGGCGGAAACCAAGATGCTGTCACCCGCCGAGATCTGCAGGGCGGCGACATGGTCCTCCATCCACACCTTCTCCAGGTTTTACCGCCTGGATGTCCAGGCTCGGGAGGTCACAGCATTTGCAAGGGCAGTACTAAGTGGGTCACGGGCAGCCTCCCACCCGGTTCGGGAGTAGCTTTTATACATCCCATTGGTTCTGAGTCCATCTGCTACACGCTAGGAAATGGAGAAATTACTTACCTGATAATTTCGTTTTCCTTAGTGTAGACAGATGGACTCAGCATCCCACCCACGGCTGCCGTTACTCATGGAATTCTCGTGGGACATCCCCAGGAGCGAATGATTCACGGGCAAGTCATGCTTTCCCTCATCTAGGACACCCATCCTACCGGGTGTCGACGTTTCTCGGTTGAGGGCACTGGCAGTCTCCAGGTATAGCCAATTCAACTGATTCAAATTAATCAAGTTATCCAAGTTATAAAGTTAATCAAGTTATTCAAATTATTCAGTCATACATATATCCACAATGCTTTTCGAGGAGATTACTGAAGAGCTGCACTTCCTGCAGGGGTATATTTTCTAGGGCTGACGTCAGATTGAAATCTGATCTGTCTCCAACTGCTATCAGGAGGTCCACTCCTCGTAAAAACGGGTCAACCTGCCTCCGATTGCCAACAACGAGGAGTGGACCTGCCTGACTTAATTGGGAGGATTTAACTCTGCCCGCTCCCTGAGCGGGCCTGCCTCTAGCAGATCTTCTGGAGCCCTGAAAAGACTGTTGTCTACTCGATGACTGCCTCGTCGCTGAGGACCCAGCCGATCTGCCAGGATGGAATCACCTCGACTCAGGAAAACGGGGTCAAGAGGGGAAGACTTCCTTGTCGACTACTTATCCTCTGGCAGCCTGTTGCATTTGGTCTTCCTCAAGGATTTCATAAGCTGGTCGAGGTCCTCACCGAACAACAGCTTGCCCTTAAAGGGAAGGTTACACAGCTGCGCAGCCACAAGAGCCATTTCGCTGCCACCACCGAGACCATGCCATGAGCTGTGGTCCATACAAGGTCATATAAGGCCGTGGACAGCGTCCCGGTGGCAGATTGTTCCTGCAGCCTCTGGATCCAACACAAACAGGCTCACTGCATCAGGCTGGCACAGACCGCCGCTTGGAGCCCCAGGGCTGCCACCTCAAAGCCCACTTGAGCTGCACCTCCAATTTCTGATCCTGAATGTCCTTCAGAGTGGTGGTGCCGGCGACCGGAATTGTGGTGGTCTTGGTGACTGCCGAAACTGCGGCATCCACTTTCAGGACCTTGAGGGAATCCAAATTATTACAGCAATGAAGACACATCAGGCAGGATTCATGGCAAGAAGGAAAAAAGAAGGGCTGACCACTCCCGTGGGTCCCTTTTTATTGTACATGCATCCATAGCATACAATGTGCCATCACATCATTGGCTCTCCTAGCCATAGCATACAGACGTGTCATTATATCATTGGCTCTCCTAGCCATAGCATACAGACGTGTCATTAGACCATTGGCTCAGGGTGTGTGCACAGATCATTTCATTGGCTGCTGAATCCTATACCATATATGTGTCTGTCTTTTTCCTGCATCTGACTACGTGGCAACTAGCTATCCTTTCAGGCAGTCAGGGTTAATTATAAGCTAGAGAAATACGTGACAGCCAGGTATCCTCTCCTTAGGCAGAGAGGTTAATTATAAGCTAGAGATTTAGATACACTAGTGTTGCTGTATTCAGTGCAAAGGTCAGAGTTAGTATTAACCCCTGACATGGCTTGCTGGCAAGCTCATAATTCCCCACATCTCACCTTTTCTGTTTTTATTTAAGCAGCATAAGAATATCTCTGAATCCATGCTTTAGAACCCTACTGAAATCTGTTATATCTTGGTATGGGCTGGAGATAGGGGAAGGGGGATTATGGAGAGAAAAGCTGAGTCGGCGTGGTGTGCCAGCTGCCGCAGAGCTCCTGAATCTCCACATCACCCAGAGCTGGTGCAGCGTGGTGTGCCAACTGCTGCAGGGCTCAGGATTCCCTATTAAGCAGCATACAAGACATCTTTGTATCCAGGCTGAAAGCAAGGTTTTAGTATGGATATGAGGTTGGGTATGCACTGAATACAGCAGCACAGGCAAATAATTATAAGACAATTACAGTCATTATATAGAAATCACCCTTTTGAGACCAGAAATATCAGGGAGCCAGGACCATAGCCAGTCCCATGGAGAAGTTGGTATTCTGTCAGAAAGTGGTGCATCAGCAACCATGGTTTCTATCTGCTCTATGGTATGTGTGAGGTTTGCTTTATAATCTGATATGTACACACAGCAATGAGATCCAATTAATGCACAAACACCACCCTTTGAAGCTAAAATGGTGTCTAAGCTTTAGCGGTTCTGTAATGCTACCTCTCTAATCTGAGAAACTTCTGTTGTGAGTAGTTTTAATGCATGGACTGTCTGATTGAATAGGGCAGTCGTCCAGTTAGCTAGGATGTGTAAGTCCCTGTAATTCATAGCTGTTCCCATTGGAGGAAACAGGCTTCTAGCTACCTGGGTTTCTGTATACTTATCTATGGGACTCTTGATCGCCTCCCTTTTGTTACAGAGTCTTGCTTTGGGTAAATTGTTGACTGCATAGTATGAGGGGAGGATGTAGCCTAGAGTGCATCTGCCTCTCCATCTGCGGGGAATGTGCATATATGCTCTACGCCCACATAACATCCAAATGTTCCCTATCTGGTTAGTGTACCAGTTACGGGGCTATTTGACTTGTTGTACCATTGCGGATACATATTCACACAAGCTAAATTGCCCGTCTGAGAATTTTTCTCCTCTTTCGCACCTTTTTGTTTCCCCCACTGAACATCCTTAGATCAGCCAATTGCACATATAGTGGGTAAAGCTATGCAAGTATTCTGGGATATTTTGTGGGAATTCAGGGTATGCTGTTACATTAGAGTATGACCTGATCATGACTTCTTCTAATACAATGGTTCGGCTACAATACGGATATTTTCCCACCTGAAACCCCTTCCCATCCCCTGGATCATAGTCCCAACAAAGAGCGGCAGTCTCTTGAATACGGCTGCCGATGGGTATTATGGTATTACCAATTGGAGAGTTAAGGGGATAACCTCCCGGCCACGGGAAACTCATCCATCCTGTAAGAATAAATGGCATGGCATGCATCATTAGTCCTCCACGGGTATGGGTTGGCATGTGTGTGCAGATCCAACAGTTTGTTCGATTCAACAGGTGTGAAAAGTTCTGTGCATCGAGGATGTACATGTTGTCTTGCCAGAGTCCTTGTTCGGAAATCGCCATAGCTGGAGAAATAAGGCAAAGGAGGAGGGTGCAGAGCACAATTGTTAATGAGTTGGCATTCAGGCAAGAAAAGGCAGCTAATAAGAAGTTCTCTGGAGTTTTCTCAAGGCCTTGCTGTTCCAAGAGTTGTGCAGATTGTCAGATAGCGCTTTGATCTGTCCCCAGGTCATGTGGTGCTGCTTTTTTTGCGGGGAGTCCGGTCTCTGTCCTTCTGAGGGCTGTGGAGGCTCAGGGAGAAGTTTGGGATCGGGTTTTGTAGATCTTGATGCTATGCCATCTTTAACACGGGCTTCACACAGCGGCTCGGGAACCCAAAGTGGACCTGTGGGAGCAAGCACAGCAGCTTCCATGCCAGACAGGGGTTAGGTAACATTCTATACAAGACTGACGGCTCTGGGTGACTAACCCCTAGTCCCATAATGATTGCCCATGGCTGTGGTCTTATTTGAATTTGATATGTTTAGATGATTTAATGTGAACAATACTTTGTTCAGCCAGTCCTGCTTAGGGGGAAGTCCAGGCAATCCCTGCTTTTTATTTGTGTTTGTCAGGGCATTTTTTAGGGTGTGATTGGCTCGCTCCACAATGGCTTGACCTGTGGAGTTGTATGGAATGCCAAATATGTGTTTAATGTTTTAACAATAGACTTAGCATTCTGATGAAACATGGAATGACTATTCCAGGGAGTGACAGTAAGCACTGCCTGTTTCGTGGCTGCATTTATGCAATTTTACCAAATGAAAACTAATCATGTAAAGGAAAAGTCATTTGCAGTAGGCTGAACCACAAACAACAAGTATTTCAGACATTACATTAAACATATGTTACACAAGACTGACACATATTCATTCATCCTGCAAATATTCATTCATAGTCTTCTTGACATCAAGACAGACAACAGATAACACAGAATTTGAGTTCAAAATTCGTATCAAAAAGGTATCAAAAACAAATTTAGATCAAAGATCAAAAATCAAAAGGTGTTAGAAAAATGTTTGAAAAATGTTAAAATAAGCTGCAAAGTGTTCATCTTCACATCTCTCATGGCAGGAAGGCTGTCAATCTGGAAAATATTAAAAACTGGCACACAGCAAAAAATTAAGGTAATGATTAAAGTGAAATTTTTACTTTTTTAACCTTGGAGAATCAATTATATTATTCAATTTAATAAAATCAATTTGGATTTGCAAGAAAAGGCTTGGGAGGGATTGCTTTAGATGTAGCAACCTCTGTTAGTAAAAAATTTAAGGTTCAGAATTCAGTATAAAAATTAGAAAAAGAAAATAAAACTGAAATTTCCTTAAGACAGGAAGTCCTCCTGTCTTAAGGAAATTTCAGACCTGAAAAATAAAAATTAGTATACAACAGAATTATTGAAATAGTAATATAATATAACTGGTAGAATAGCATAGCGCCTCCTAATGGAGGCACCATCATTACTTTATAGATTGCAACCTGGAACAATAAATTCAATCAATAATACTCTGAGCTTAATTTCAATGTGGAATATCAGAATACAATATCTTCATTTAATTATTAGAATAGGAAATTAAACACGCTGTTCGCTCAGCTCTGTCTGCTGCACGCTAAAGCAACTGTTACTACTATTAGATGTCCTTGTCAGTAACCTCAGTTCAGTATTAAAGACGTTTGAAAGTATTAATGTAATAAAGGTTCAGCATTGAAGGTAGAGGGAGAAGGAGGTTTGGATCAGCAGGAGATCTGATCTGTGCCCCCCTTTGAAAGCTGTAGCGCACAGTTAATGAAATGTATCAGAGTTATAACAAATATAGAAATTAGGGAGAGAAACTGCAGTACTAAGTCCAGTTTTTTCTTTTCAAAAGTTCTCCCTCCCCCCCCATGAGTGGCAACCAAGAGTTAATAACAGAAAGACAGAGTGAGAGGGGGAGGAACAGTGTTTCTCAAAAGAAAATAAACAGAGGAGAGAACTTCATTCAATGAATTAAGCCTTCAGTCTATAGGAACTGAAAGGCAGCACTGTATAACATTAACTTAGTTAAACTATAATCCGTATGCAAGAAGTGTACCAGCAAGTGATAACATAACTAGATAACATCAACCAGAGACAATGACTGGCAAGGATTTGCTGATCTCTTGTAAACAGATTCTATCTTAACTTACTTTGTCCTAAAGGGAAAATTACAGTAAAAATACAAGTTCTGTGCACTGGCAATGCAAGCAATTGCTATAAACTTAAATGTCAGAGAAATGGAGTCATTTTAAATGTGAGCCAATTTAACTTTGCAAAAGGGGAACATTTCACATGAAATTTACACAGTATACTGTTCAAGTTTCAGTACAGTTATAACATAAGGCTGTGCATACACTTTCTGTGGGGAAATGCTCTCTAAGTATGCAGACTTTCTGTAACGGAATATCAAAGACCAAGATAAACACTCCTTCCAGGTTTGCTGTGTCTGCTCCAGCACTAGGTGTAGTCTGGTTTGTAACAGGTCATTGTACTGTCTCATTAAATCATTTCTTTCATGTTGATACTGTTTTTGTTTGTAACTCCACTGTGATATCAGGAATGTCGCTGCCTGGCCCAAGGTCTTATATGCTAATTTCTTTGAAGACCTGGAGGCATAGTTACTGCTTATGGCACTCCGGGCGGTATTCAGTTCTATGCTGTCAGGGATCTCTCTAGCAACCCTCGGGTGTAAGAGGAGTGGAATCCTGTCTCCTTGATACTTGTGCAGAGTTCTCTAAGAACACTATAGGGAAGGGTGGACCAACTATATTCTGTCCCACCTAGTTCTTTGGTCCTTTCTGTATTGGGAGAGGCTTGAATCCCTTCCAATAATTCCTCCCTTGTGAGATTTCCATTCACTTGTTTACAGGGAGCGGCGGTTTGAGATGGTAATTTACCTGGACAAATCGGTGATGCAGAATCAATTACTGTCTCAGGCAATGGCAACTGGGGGTACAGGGAGTTGGTGGTTGGTGGGGGAAGGGCTTGCGGGTAAGGTGGAGGGAGGCTAGCTTCTCTGATTTCAGTGTCTTTAGTTTCCTGGGGTTTTTTCTCTGAGGTGGACGCAGAGGAAGCCACAGGAGCCATGGTAGGGGACGGTGATGTCCCCAGATATTCTATCGCTTCTGTGCTTTTTTGCCAGAGTAACAATTGCCTTATAGGAGCTCGTGGGGGCGTATGCAGGCTGTTGCCTATCTTAATCCAATCTTGGACATCCAGAGTTCCAGCCTCTGGATAAAATGGGCAACGGCAAGCTATCTCACCTATCAATTTTTCTAAGTCCCCTAGTCTGACTTGTGCTATTTCTCCCTTGGTGACGAAATAATGATTCTTTATTATTATCTGCAGCTTTCTAGCATGACACATCTGCTTAGCTGACAGTTTCCCCCCCATACTCACACTTGTTGGGAGCAGACTTGCTGAAAAATTACTTACGATTACGGGAGCAAGTCTGCTGTTGCGGTGGCCACCTAAGCTGTTCCAGCCGAGTGAGCAAGGAGCTTATCACGTTGCGGGATCACCAGATATTACGGCAATGAAGACACATCAGGCAGGATTCATGGCAAGAAGGAAAAAAGAAGGGCTGACCAGTCCCGTGGGTCCCTTTTTATTGTACATGCATCCATAGCATACAATTAGCCATCACATCATTGGCTCTCCTAGCCATAGCATACAGACGTGTCATTATATCATTGGCTCTCCTAGCCATAGCATACAGACGTGTCATTAGACCATTGGCTCAGGGGGTGTGCACAGATCATTTCATTGGCTGCTGAATCCTATACCATATATGTGTCTGTCTTTTTCCTGCATCTGACTACGTGGCAACTAGCTATCCTTTCAGGCAGTCAGGGTTAATTATAAGCTAGAGAAATACGCGACAGCCAGGTATCCTCTCCTTAGGCAGAGAGGTTTAATTATAAGCTAGAGATTTAGATGCACTAGTGTTGCTGTATTCAGTGCAAAGGTCAGAGTTAGTATTAACCCCTGACATGGCTTGCTGGCAAGCTCATAATTCCCCACACAAATGTTCCTGCAACAAATGATATAGCTTCGACATTGCTCTTCCCACTTTCAAGCCGGAGTCTGGAGACTCCCACTCACGGCTGATCAGCTTCTGGATCTTCTTAGGAATGGGGAAAGGGCTGGGGGGTCTCCGTAGTCCATTCAACACCTGATTAATTCATTATCCGAGACCTCCAGAGAGAGCTTAACCCCCAATTCATCCAACACCTGGGGATAAGTGGGCGCAGCTCTTCCCTCTTGAACAGGCGGATCACCCGCGGGTCATCGCCATCCGCTTCCGGGCCCTCAAAGGTGCCCTGATCTTCCTTAGGGTTCTCCAAGTCCTAGGAGTGCCCACCATCGTGTCTGCATCCAGATCTCCCATTGGAGATAAACCCCTTCACCCTGAGGGTTATCCAAATCATCAGAATCTGAGTCCAGTTGCGCCGGGCGGGCCCCCTGAGACTGGCCCTGCGAGCCCGCGGAACTCTTAGGAAGCCCCCTTGCCATCTTAGTGGAGTCCACTGGGCTATCCTTAAATCGCCGCTTTCCTGCCTCCCGAGCTAGGAAGGCCTCGTGAAGTAAGAGGACAAACTCAGGTGAAAACCCTCCCGGGTCTCCCGAGGGCCCTTCCGGACTGCTGGGGCCTGACCCCGCCGGGCCCTGCACCCGAAGCCGCACCGCAGGGGAAAGGGGGGGAATCCCTGGAGCCCCGGGGAGAACCGCTTTA
The DNA here is from genome assembly GCF_901001135.1 of Rhinatrema bivittatum. Lineage (NCBI taxonomy): Eukaryota > Metazoa > Chordata > Amphibia > Gymnophiona > Rhinatrematidae > Rhinatrema > Rhinatrema bivittatum. Next base: position 335,662,857 of record NC_042619.1, on the reverse strand, counting down.
TCTAGATCCCCTTCCATGGGGGAAGAACCACGTCCCTGCGCCCCCCCCCCAGTGCTGCAGAGTTTTAAAGTGCTTGGTAGAAGCCCCTCCCCCCCCCCCCCACCCCACTGCACAAACCATGCAGAGGGAAAGAGAATTAAGAGAGGAGGATCACACTCCGCAGGCCCGGCTGGCCTCCACTAGTGGCTTGTCTGACATCAGGCCTAAAAAAAGCACTGCCAGCCAATAACTGCGGGGGGAAAGGTGCACCAGACGGCCGGCGGCGGCACAGAAGCGATAGGGTGCACTGCCATGCAACGATCCCGCCGGCACAAAAGTGCTGCCGCGGGACAAGCACGCGCACGATCGCCCTGGCACAAAAAAACGAGAAGGCACTTCCCCTGGCTGGGGGCACCCTCCTACCACGACCGGCTCCGATCCTCTCCTCCCTGCACAGCCCTATGCCTCTGGGGCCAACCCTTGGTGATCCCGCTGAGCAGGTCGCCTGACAGGCTGCTCAGACACTGAGCTGCTGCTGCTGTTGAGCCTCTCAAACTTTAGTTGGTTTTTTTTTTTAAAGACACACAGCAAATATAATCACACAGCAAATATAATCACAGGCAAAGACACTTAACAGGGGGTACTTCCTTGAATCCCAATGGGCAGGCAGAGGGGGCTTCGGGCCCCACTGAGGGAACCAGTACCTTGGTTATCAGTGGTTCCGGGGTCGCGGGCTAAAACTGGGCCATCCCTCGGTCTCAACCCGAGGGATGGCCCTCCACAGGCACCTCGGGGAGCAGAAGTCCTCCAAAAATCCTAATCAGCCAGGACTGCAGGTTTAGCACCACCACCATCTGCTGGAGGTAGAGAAATACTGAGGGTCTGCAGGTGGTGACAGTGCCCAAAGTTTTATTCTCTACCTCCATCTGCTGGTAGGGATGAATAAAAACCCACTTGTCTGCACTGATCTGGGTATGTTCAGGAAAAGTTTTAATTAATTAAATCATTTCCCTGCAACAGTAACTTCCCCTGCACGTTTTTTCTGCTGAGTTTCTTTTGTTCTTGGCTGCCATCTGCTGGTGCTGTACAGAATTACAGGGCACAGTCTTTGCTGGTTGCATGCATTTAAATTGTATTTTTATATAAAAATTCAGATTAGCTGGAAGGACATGATCTCAAATGAAGGCATACATGAGATGCTGGAAGATGTAAGAACTCTGCTAGAAACCTGGTTAAAGAAAAAGCCAAGTGGTTCTGTTAAATTTGGTTATCTAATTCAGCGAACATGATATTTTATTTATTTATTTATTTAACAGTTTTTTTATACCGACCTTCATAGTAAATAACCATATCTGATCGGTTTACAATATAACAAGGGAATAACTGGAGTAGCAATTCAAGTGAAATGACAGATAACAATGGTAGGAATAAGTCAAAGTTACAATCAACAGGGAGAGAGAACTTGGAAGCTTACAACAAGCTGGAAGGAAGAAAGGCCGGTAATAAATAAGTAGTGTTACCATAGAACGTACGAGTTAACAGCTTAAACGGTGCTTTGACCTGAAAGTCTCAGAGTCCATTTCGTGCAAATGATTGCCAGACCGGGTAGGAGTGAAGGGCAACTAGTAATTGTCTGGAGGATCAGGAAAGGCTTGGTGAAATAGCCAGGTTTTAAGTCTTTTTCTGAAAGTTAAAAGGCAAGGCTCCAGTCTGAGATTTGATGGGATGCTATTCCAAATAGATGGGCCTGCTATCGAAAAAGCTCTGTCTTTGGTCGTAGCGAGGCGTGTGGCTTTAGTGGGGGGAAAATTCAGAGTGCCTTTGTGAACATCTCTAATTGGTCTGTTAGAGGAGTAGAGTTTGAATGGTATTTCCAGGTCAAGTTGAAGTTGATGATGGATGGTTTTGTGGATTAAGGTGATTGATTTGTATAGAATTCTGAAATTCACAGGTAACCAATGTAGGTTCCTGAGTATGGGTGAGATGTGTTCGCCGCGGTTGGTACTGGTCAACAATCTCGCTGCCGCATTTTGTATCATCTGTATAGGTTTGGTGGTAGATTTGGGGAGTCCTAGGAAAAGGGCACTGCAGTAGTCTATTTTGGCGAACAGTAGCGCTTGTAGGACTGTCCTGAAGTCATGGAAGAATAAGAGTGGTTTAAGTCGTTTTAGAACCTGTAATCTGTAGAAGCAGTCTTTAGTTGTTGTGTTGACCATTTTCTTCAGGTTTAGTCGATTGTCTGTCTAAAATAACCCCAAGATCTCTAACCTGCTTACAGGTAATGTGAGAGTTGTGTGGAGATGGAAGGGAGATATTGTTATCGTTTGAGGAGATGAGGAGGAGCTCTGTCTTAGAGGAGTTGAGGACCAAGTTTAAGCTGTTGAGTAGATTGGTGATGGATAGAAGGCAGTTATTCCAATGGGTGAGTGCCTTTGAGATTGATTCTGTTATGGGGATCAGAATCTGCACGTCGTCAGCATACAGATAGTGAATTAGGTTGAGATCTGATAACAGTTTGCAGAGGGGGAGGAGGTAGATGTTAAAGAGGGTTGGGGATAAGGAGGATCCTTGTGGTACACCAAGAGTTGATTTTGTTAGGGGTGATTATTATTGATTTTGACTTTGAAAGTCCTATTACTTAGGAAGGACTTGAACCAGTTGTGGGCAGATCCGGAGATGCCGATATCAGCTAGGCGATCCAACAAGATGGTATGGTTGACGGTGTCGAAAGCCGCCGAGATGTCTAACAAGACTAGTAAAAAGGAGTGTCCTTTGTCTAACCCCATGATAATATGGTCTGTTAGTGAAATGAGGAGGGTTTCAGTGTTGCGTGATTTACGGAAACCATATTGTGAAGGGTGTAAGATCTTGTGGTCTTCCAGATAATCAGAAAGTTGGGTGTTTACCAGTTTCTCCGTTAGTTTGGCGACGAATGGGAGGTTAGAGATGGGTCTGAAATTAGCTAGTACGTTTGGGTCTAAATTGTGTTTCTTGAGGAGGGGTTTGAGTGAAGCGGTTTTTAGACTGTCTGGGTAGCTTCCATGAGTTAGCAGACTGTTTATGATGCTGGTCAGAGGTCCTGAGATCGAGTTTGGGATGAGAAGCAGGAGTCTCGATGGAATATTGTCAGCCGGATGGCTAGATGGTTTCTGTTTTTTTTAGAAGGGATTCAATCTCTTTAGTGGAGATTGATTCGAAACAGTCAAATTTGGGTCTGTTTAGAGAATTGAACTTCTCGCCTGCCTTGAGGGGAGTTGTGTTTGTAGGAAGGAGGGCGAGGGTATTTGAGATCTTCTGTTGGAAGAATGAAGCGAGTTCATTAGCCTTGGAAAGAGCTTGTTCGTCTGGAATAGGTGGGGAGGTCGATTTAGTGATTTGTGTTACGTAAGCGAATAGGGCCTGGGCATCATACTGAAAATGGTGTATTTTGTTTGCATAGTATTCCTTTTTTTTCTGTAGAATGGCGGTCCTGTAGTGGTGTAAGAATCCCTTGTATGTTGAAAGGGTTGTTTTGTTAGGGGTTTTGCGCCATCTATTTTCTTTCTGGCGTAAATCTTGTTTCATCTGTTTCAGTTCAGTGCTGAACCATGGTTGATTTCCCTTTTTTGTTGGGTTGATTGATTTGGAGATTATTGGGCACCATTTGTTTGCGACTGTTTCTGTGATCTTTTGCCAGGAGGATAGGGCTGAGTCAGGGTTAGCTAAGTCTAGGTAGGCGAGTTCTTTGGAGAGCTGATCGCTGAGTATGTCAGATGGACATGCCTTCCTGAATTGAATGGTAGAAATGGGTGGAGAGGTGTGAGTCTGATTGTGTGTGGAAAAGGAAGATTCTATCAGGAAATGATCTGACCAAGGGATTGGGGTACAGGTAGGTTCTAATGTACAAGTGAAATACGAATTGATGAATATTTGATCCAGTGTGTGACCAGCTTTATGTGTGGGACTGTTGATGGTCTGAGTGAATCCCATCGCGCCGAGGGTGGTGAGGAGGGCTTCACAGTTAGTTGAGCGAGGTATTACATTTGTATGGAGGTTGAAATCCCCCATAATCATTGTTGGAAGGTCTGAATTAATATGTTTCACAATGGATTCTATAAGGGGAGAGGGGTCCGTTTCTAGAACTCCTGGAGGAGCGTAGACTAACAGAATTTGTAGTTGTTTGGATTTGATTAGACCCAATTCTAATTTGGCTTCTGTCTTGATTGTATGTGCGGTCAATCTGAGTTCTTTCTTGGTGGCTAGAAGAAGTCCGCCTCCTCTTTTTTTGAGTCTGTGGAAGGTGAAGATGTCATATGTCTGGATAGGTAGTTGGTTGGTTAAGGCAATGTCCGAGTTTTTTAACCAGGTTTCTGTGATGGCACAGATGTCTGGGTTGGAATCCAAGAGGTAATCATTTAGGATGTGAGTCTTCTTAGTTAAGGATTGCGCATTGAAGAGGGTTACTGAGAGTAGCGTGAGGCCTAGAAGTTGGTTCAATGGTGAAGTCATGATAGGGATGATTCTTTTTTGTATGACGTTGATGGAGTTAGTTAATGGGGTTCTTCTTTGCTTGTGGATGATTGGGATGTTGTAAGTGAGCATGGTGAGAGGAGTTCAGGGGGAAGTTTGGTCTGAGATGCGCTTGATTGGGTCTGGATTTGGAGGCACACTGGTGTGAGTCTGAGTCTGTAGGAAATTCAAGAGGTGTCTGAGGATGGGTGAAAGATGGTGTCTGTCAGAATGAGTAGATGTTTGGGTGATTGCTGAAAAATGTTTAAGTTTGTTGGTTCAGTTGGAAAAGTGCTCTGTCCTCAGTAAGCGTTGAGTGGGGTTGGCTGACTGGTTGCTGGGGGTGATTCTGGCCTGGATGGATGACCGGTAGGGAGGCAGGAGCGCCACGGCCAAACAGGGCTGGCAGGAACAAGAGCCCTGATTTAAAGGGCTTTTTTTTTTTTTTTTTTGGTTTGGCGTCAGAACCTTTGCTCTGTTTCTGGCCTCCTGTTGGTGGAGCGGGTCCCACCTATGGGGAGTGCACCAAGGGAGTGCACTAAGGAGCGCACAAAGGAGCAGGCTCCTTTGTCGCGTTCCTTAGGCGCGCGACGCCTGGGTGTCTCTCTAATTTGAATTTAAAGTCCAATCAGGGCTGTCCCCTGATTGGCTCTACGTGGTCAGCGTGCCCCTCGGAGGCGGAGGAAGCTGCGAAGGATGTCGTCAGCGTCTTGCGGTTCACGGAGCCGGCAGGGGCTGCCTCGTGGTCGGGGTCGGAGGCGGCCGTGGGTAAGTGAGAAAAATCGGACCTTACCCCGGCGGGTCTCCGGCGCCGATCGCGCAGGCCCTGCTTCGTTTCGCTCTCCCTGCTCTGCCGTGCTGCGTCCGGAAGAAGAGGGCTCAGTCCGGGAGACTTTTGAATTTAAAGGCCAATCAGGGCTGTCCCCTGATTGGCTCTACGTGGTCAGCGTGCCCCTCGGAGGCGGAGGAAGCTGCGAAGGATGTCGTCAGCGTCTTGCGGTTCACGGAGCCGGCAGGGGCTGCCTCGTGGTCGGGGTCGGAGGCGGCCGTGGGTAAGTGAGAAAAATCGGGCCTTACCCCGGCGGGTCTCCGGCGCCGATCGCGCAGGCCCTGCTTCGTTTCGCTCTCCCTGCTCTGCCGTGCTGCGTCCGGAAGAAGAGGGCTCAGTCCGGGAGACTTTTGAATTTAAAGGCCAATCAGGGCTGTCCCCTGATTGGCTCTACGTTCTAAGAGAGAAAGAGGAAAGCAGAGTGTCAGAAGTGTTGAAATTAAAAATGTCAGGATCAGGGCTGTGCACTGCCATGCAGAAGCTCTGGGGTTGATTCCTGGGTAAGCAGGGAGCAGGAGACTCCCACTTTGTGCTGTCTCCTGCACTTCTGCTAGCAGAGATCAAACTGAACAAGACTGGGAGATCGGGGAGCTGAGAGCTCTATGCTGCATGTCTATAAGGGAAAGCAGGTAGGAAGAGACTGTTGCGCTGGAAGTGGACCCTTGGCCTGGAGCAGGATTGGCGCCACCATCTGGGCGAACCCAGAGGACCCCTGCTGCCAGAAGGCGGAGCACACGAGGAGACTGAGGCTGACTGGAGCTTCACCACAACCAGCCCTCGTTCCCCGCAGGTTGAGCCCTTGGGTACCGGGGCTGGCTGGACTTAGGTGGGCCTCGAGGGGTCTCCCTGAGAGGTGGTAGAGCGGTGTCCAAGTGAATAGCTAGGGTCAGAGCCAGAGTATCAGTCCAAGGGATGGTCAGCCAGGCATAGGTCAAGGTCCAGGAAAGCAAGCCAAGCGTAGTTGAGTCTGAAGCGAGGGTCAGGTTCCAGAGGGTCAAGCCATACTTGGTCAGGTCCAAAGCAAGGGTCAAGTTCCGGAGAGGCAAGCCAACTGCAGACACAGATCAGGAACACTGGACACTGGAGAGACATGGCCAGGAATAGACACAGGAACACTGGAATGGAACTCAGGAACAAAGGCAGGCTCAGGAACAACTAAAGAATACAGGAACGGACGCGGAAGGCAACTCACACACTCGGGGGTGTCGACCTGTTGCCGAGGCAAGGAAGCTAAAACTGAGCCCGGCCTTTATACCGGGCTCAGGTGATGTCTTCGGGGGATGCCCTGGCCGAGGTTCCTGCCCTGGGCCCTTTAAAGGGCGGAGCGCTGACCGCATGCGTACCTAGAGACGGGGCCGAGGACATCGAGCCCCTGCAGGAGCTCCGCTAAGAGGCCTGAGCAGCAGAGAAAACCGGAGGTGCCTGGGATAGGCGCCCGGGACTGGCAGCTGCGGCAAGGGAGGATGGGCCGGGATCTGCAGAGGGGAGCCCGAGGTGAGCAGACCCGGTCGTGGCACTAGTGCGGCCGGGAATCGCAACAGAGACTGTGTCTCCTTATCTACTGCTCTTGCTCCCCTCCTGCAGCCTATTGGCTGGCAAATGAATATCTGACCAATGGGCTGCAGGGGAAGGAGGGAGAAGCAGCAATGTGAAACATTTTCTTGCCTTTGGTGCTAGTGGAGAGGGGTAAAGAGTTGATATAGGGATTAGGAAAGCGGGTGAGAAAGGAAAAGGGAGGGGGGAGAAGTGACGTCGCGGACGGAGATGGCAGCTTAATTTGAGAGCTCCCACCACTGCCTCACTCATCCGACTGAATCCGAGCGCCAAACGACTGTATACCTACCCCACTATACAGAAGGGTGAAGCCGTGAGTACAGCCATGGCATCTAAAAAAAGAAATCTGGATTTTCAGCGGTTTTCGTTTGGCAAGGAGGGCAAACAGCTTTAAATAACAGAAATGTCTTCGGTGCAATATAGAATTTGTATCCACTCTCAGAACTGGTATTGTCTTAGATACTATTTAGTTTTTGTGTTGGTTTGTTAAGGTTTAATAGTTACATCAATATTTTAATGGTAAGTTATACTTTATTGGATGTTCCACAGTCTGTTCAGCCTGTTTTCCGTCAAAACTGTTATATGGAATTTAGTTTATTTAATACCTATTAATAATGTCAATGTAAAGCCTGTTGCTAAGTTATTGTTAAATGTAAACCGCGGTGATGTATTTCTTTACGTACTGCGGTATATAAAAACCCTTAAATAAATAAATAAATAAATAAATAAACACATTTCAGAAGGCCAGGAAGACTGTGTGGATGAAGCCCAAGATGTCGCCGAATCTTTACCTTTGAGCCCGGGAGCCGGCGTGCAGACCTCCGAACCCATGACTCAGTCAGACGCTGAGCACCCGACTTGAGCCAAATTTCGAATTGCTAATATCCGCGCCAATATTAAAACATACCGGCAGGAACTGCTCGCCCATGTGGAGGAAATGGAGGAGCTAACAACCATGGGCCACCGCATCGACAAGATGGACCCGTGCATAGACTGCCAGACTGAACTTACCAAAAATAATAAAATGACTTGTGAGGCTCTCCGGGCTGACAGTAATTAGCTCAAAATGAAAATCGCTGACCTGGAAAACAGGGCTTGCCGGAGCAACTTAGGTTTTCACGGCTTCGCAGAGCCCTCAGGCGCTGAAAACTGCCACGACCTTATTGGAAGATTCTGCCTCCATCTGCTAACTGAGGGTAATCAAATGGCTGACTTTTCTCCACCTGAAATTAAACTGGATAGAGCTCACAGAGCACATCGGGCCCCATTGCCTAATTGCAGCCGCGATATTATAGTTTGCTTCCATGACTTTACTAGTAAAGAACAGATTGCACAAGCCACCAGGATGCAAAATTCCTGGAAGTGGGAGGGCCACGATATCTCAATATATCCTGATCTTTCTAATTTTACACTGCAAAATAGGCAGTCCCTGTGTGAAATAACTGCCTTTCTTAGAAAAAGCAACATTAAATGCCAATGGCTTCTTCCTTTTGGTCTTTTGTTCACCCTCGATGGCATCACACCTAAAATTAACTCACCTGATGAAGCCATCCCTACACTCACGCCACGAGGCTTTACAAGTGCACAGCTGCCTACTAAAGAAATCAGATCTTCATCTTCTAGTGTGCCCTACTCAGCTTGGCAACAAGTGGGGGAAAAGGAACAGCAGACTCCACAGACACTCTGGAGGCTCATTACATAGTCAGGTCTCCTCTTGAACATCTTTCCTTATGAAACAACACTGATATGTCTGATGATTAATTTTAATGTGGTCATGCCTCTAATGTGACTCAAGCACCATCCAGCTTTCTACATAGACTCAGATTCATCCTGCTATTTGTCTCGGATATTTTTTGAGAGATTTCTAGGGTCGTCTTACCCTAGATGAAGGCTTCGGTGGGGGGCAGTGGAAGGGCCTCCCTCTCCGTTGGTGATGTTTATCCCACTTCCCCAGGAAGAGTATGGAGATGGCCTGCAAGGAGGGCTTAGCAGGCTAGTTTAAGGTTCATGAGGACAGCTGTAGTTCTCAGGGTTTTCATGCTACACATGAGACATGCAATGTGCTTTTGATAAACTGTCTTTCTTCGCAGGTGATACTGCTGACTTTATTTTCCTATTATGGCTATGGTATATATTTGTTAAAGTTCTCCATTTGTGTTTTTGGGATACCATCTCCCGTGGCGTTCTTCATTACTGTGGTATCAGCCACTATGTTGAATTGCTCCAGGGAATAGAAATGCTTGAATCTGCAACTCTGTTATTTCTTTAACTGATAGAATTCGAAGATTCGCCATGTTATCTATAAATGCTAAGGGTTTAAACTCCCCACAAAAAAGGAGTCTTCTCTATAGAGAACTAGATATGCTTGCACCTGAGAGAGTTTTTATACAAGAAACCCATCTGTCATGGAGATATGAATACCTCATGCGATCACCCAAATTTAATCGGCAATACTTTACTGCAAATAATAAAACTGCAAAATATACGGGGATGGGCATACTGTTTGCCGCTAATTTTATATTTGAATGTTCTCTTTGTATCACAGACCCTAGGGGCCGCTACCTACTTTTACGAATTAAGGTGAATGAGAGTCTATACATTGATTAATATTTATGCCCCCAATAGGGAACAGGCTGTTTTCTTCAAAGAAATCCACCAAATCATTGTTGCGCTCGGGGGTGGACCCTTGTCCTGGGACAGTGAAGGAACGTCTCCTGAAAGGGAACAGGAGTTAACTTCCCCCAGGGGGCGGAGCACTGGAGGAGACAGAGGCAGTGAAGAGCTTCACCACTGGAAGCCCGAGGTCCCCCCAGGAGGAGCCCGTAGAGACCCGGGCCGCTTGGACTTAGGTGGGCCTCGCAGGGTCTCCTGAGAGAATGAAAGTCCAGCGTGCCCACAGACACCGGGGGAGCGCGATCGGGTTTGAAGTTGGAACAAGGAGAACCAGGACAGAGTTGGTGATGACAAGGCAAGGAACAGAGCCATGATCTGGAGACAAGGTCAGGCAGGCAGAGGTCAAGATCCAGAGGTCAGTCCGAAGAATGGTCAGTAAAGCAGGAGTCAGGTACCGGAGGTCAAAGGCAGGCTGAGGTCTTGAGGCAGGCAGGCAGGTCAGGAGCAAGCTGAGGTCTTTGAGGCAGGAGGCAGGCAGGCAGGTCAGGAACAAGCTGAGGTCAGTACCAGTAAGACAGTCAGAGGGTACTACCTGGGTAGACAGACGAACACAGGAACAAGCAGGACGTAGGAACTGGGATGCAGGAACAAGTCGGGAACAGAACTGGAACAGAACTGGAACAGAAGAATCCTGGAACGAGACTAGGAACAGGCAAGAGCAGGAACAAACGCAGAGGCAATCGTAGAATAAACCGACCCGATTGCCAAGGCATGGAAGCATAGACAGGAACTTCCTTATATCGAGGGATCAATCAGGGTGTGCCGCGGAGCTAAGAACCACCCTTGGCCCTACATGAGTCTGGGCGGTCCACGTGCGGGCGTGGCTAACATGGCAGAGGACGCTGAGCCTCAGCATGAGACCTGGCGCACAGTGGAAGCCCGGCGACCGCCGCCGCAGGATGCCGGGGCCTGGCAGGGCTGGAAACTACTGCGAGGGAGGTCATCCCGGGACCCACGGTGGAACCATGAAGGTAAGCAGGCCAGTGCGCAGGACGGCCGCAGGCGGGGCGCATAACAATCATACTGTAACATACCGCTGGATTATTAGTTGTGGGAGGCGACTTTAACGTACCCCTCTCCCCAGCACTAGGCACGACCAAAGGCCAATCGCACACAGCTATGCCGCACATTAGAACCCTTCGGGACCTCATGGCTGACCTGCAACTAGTGGATGTCTGGAGACTTAAATATCCACACTCACGACCTTATTCTTACTACTCTAAGCTGCATGACTCCTATTCCAGAATAGACTATCTATTAGTGGATAAATCATTATATCATTCTGTTCAGAAATCAGAGGTGGGCATAATTACCTAGTCCGATCATGCTCCTATATATTTAGATCTTAGGATCCATGGAGATGAGCAGGGTCGCTGCTTTTGGAGGCTTAATGACTCTCTACTACAGAGCTTTCCAAACTGTGTGTTGCGACATGTTAGTGTGTCGCCTGCAGTTTGATGGTGTCTTGCCCGGTCCACATAGCAGCAGGGCCGGCGGAAGCAGGAAACTACAGCAGGAAGATCAGTGGGGCTGTGTTGGAGCTTACCTCACCACGGCCCGAAGAAAAGGGTCACTTTCACTCCTCCTTCCTGCCTGCCTGCGCAGCCCCGGAAGAAAAACGTTGCCGGAGCCGCATGGGCAGGAAGGAGGAGGAGCATCTGCCATGTACAGAAGAAGAGCAGTGTTAATGGGCCGCCACATATCCCACGTCGTGGTGGCCCGAGAAGAGGAGGAAACCCAGTAGTAGGGCAGCTGTGAGAATAAAAACCTGATTGTGTGTTTGAGGGAAGAAGACAGATGGAGAGAAAAGAAATAGAAAAAAAAGACCCTGTAAAAGGAATTGGCAAAAAAACAAGTAAAGGAAGGTGGAAAAAAAAGCCTGTGACCAACCAATTAGAAAACTAAGATCAGACAGCAAAGGTAAAAAAATTACTTTTTAGTGATTGGCGTATGTTATCTTTGGGAATGTGCAAGAGTAGCACTTTCTCTATGCCGATCTCGCAATGTACAAGATTGGCATGGAGGAAGTGGAAGCCCGCAAATATTTAATACCGCGGGGCCTGCACAGAGGAGGCAGCAGAATGGGCTTCAGTGCCAGTAGCAGTAATCAGCACCTCCCCAAATATCCACATGCAGCAGTGACAGCAGTAGCAGAGGAAGGCGAGAGGCTCTGAGGTTGTTGGCAAGTGTATGAATAGGAGTCTTCCTGGGGGTGAATATCTGTGAATGTATGGGTGCCTGCCTGAGGCTGTATCTGTGTATGAGAACGAATGGGTGTCTTCCTGGGGTCTATCTGTGTGAGAATAGGTGCCTGCCTGTGTGTGGTGTATGTGTGTGTGAGAATAAATTGATGCCTGCCTGGGGGTCTGTGTGTGTGTGAGAATGAATGTGTGCATTCCTGAGGAGTGGGGAGGGAGCGGTGTGAGAATGAATGGGAGCTGCCTGGGGGTCAGTGTGGGTGTAACATTATGTAATCCACAAAAATGTATGTATATATTTAAGGAAACATACATAAATTGTCGAAATACGTTTTGTTCGTTTAACCTTTAACCTCTGGTTTGCTAGTAGACTGAATTACTGTGTCATGAAATTGTTTGTCTAAAAAGTGTGTCACTAACATGAAAAGTTTGGAAAGCTCTGCTCTACTTCATGATATCTCTTACACGAAAGCTATGTTGCAAACAATTCTAGATTATTTTCAAATCAACGCCGAATCTGTAGAATCCCCAGTAATAGTCTGGGACTGCTTTAAATCTTTTATACGTGGTCAATTCATTTCATGTTCCTCCTATCTAAAAAAGAAATGAGAAGCAGCATGTTCCCAGCTAAGGAACAAAATATTATCACTATCTCATCAGCACATCTGTAGCGGCTCCCAGAAAACCTTATCCTTACTTACCAAAGCTCGGGAGGAACTCCATAGGCTTGAAGTGGACCAAATAGCCCACTCCCTGACACTGACCCGCCAAGAATATTTTGAGGGAGGAAACAAAGCTGGAAAACTCCCTGCCCACAAATTTAAAAAAGTCACTTATCAGAACCACATCCTCAAAATTAAAAATGATTTGGGTCAGATCGAATCCACAAATACGGCTATTACCAAGCAATTTCTTAAATTTTATCAAACCCTCTATACAGCGGAGTCTCAGATTACCTCGGCAGCTATTTGCCAGTATTTAAGCTCTATCCCACTCCCACATCTATCAATGCTGAAATCTCAACCTCTGAGATTCTGGTGGCCATTAAAAATGTAAAGGCGGGGAAGGCTCCGGGGACTATTGTCAGATAGACCAATTTCTTGAAGGGCTTGTTGAATGACCTGTAACATGCCATCTTGCGGAATGTTGTTATATTGGCAGTATCTAATAACAAAGATGATTCCCTGTTCGTACCCAGATCAGCCCAGACTCCTGGGTTATGCCTCCCTGCCAGCATATTGAGACAGAGAAAGTTTTGCTGATACTGCTTCTTAACCACGTGTGCTACCTGCAGTTCCTCAGTATTTCTCTGTCCTCAGCAGATGGTAGATGGTGCAAAACCTGCAGTTCTGCAGTCTGGACAATTTTTTCTTTTGAGCCTTCCTCCCGGGGTTTTTTTGTGAATCCTAGTGGGTTCTTCCCTGTCCAGTTGAGGTGGGTGAGCAAGGGGTTGGCGACCCTTATGTGTGCTTGGTCCATGCGCCCTTTGGGGTGTAAATCTGGTGGTCCAGATCCCTCCCCTTCATGAGGCCGCTGAGGCGGCTGCAAGCTCGGATATTCTTTTATTCTGGGGCAGTCCTTTTCCTCTTTGAACCCTCTGTTTAAGCTTTGGGGAGTTGAATAAAGTTTAAAAAAAGAAAGGAGCTTAAGGCAGTAGTCTAGCTCTGCTGTGCAGGCGGCTTCCTCCTCATTGCTTTGGCGGCTGGTATTTTTATTATTGTTTGTGGGGCTGTTTTAGTGCTGAGGTTTTTGTTTTTTTTTTCTTTGTGTTCTCAGTCAACTTTTTCCCCAATCGCAATGGGCCGTGGGTCAGCATGCCGCTCATGCAGCTCAGTGCAGTTGCATCTCAATTGGCCTGGGTTGTGTGCTGGATGCTCAGAGTGCAAGAAAAGCTAGTCTGACCTCCACCACTCCTGCCTCTGCCCTGTTCCATGTTTGGGCCGGGGTGCTGATCCCTTCCTGCTCAGCGCGGGAATGGCAGCCATTTTGGATTCACTTTTGGCTGTTCCTGCACGGGAGGGGGGAGGGGATGTTCCCCCGCACTTGTCTCCGGCCCGTTCTATCTCCAGGCACAATCAGGGGGACTCTGAAGAGGAACAGAGTCCCATGCTGCCGGTTTCTAGCTAGGGGAGGCTGGGACATCAAGTCCTTTTTCAGCTACTTTGTTTTACTGCTGCATGAGGCTTATATTGCTAAGCAGCAGGCAGCTTGTGCTGCCCACGTTCTGTAAGGCCAAGGCAGAATTGGTCTTTTACAAAACGTGTTTCCCCTGTCCAGAGATTGTTGGATCCTCCTTCAGGATCAGGCCTAGGTGGGGCTGAGTCAGAGGATTCTGATGTAGCTCTGGTGGGGACAGGGGACCCTCCTAGCCAAGATTTACCTTTAGATCCAGTGGCAGGGAGAAGCACAGAGAACTAGGGTGACCAAAATGATAAAGGGGAAGGAACAGCTCATCTATGAGGAAAGAATAAAGAGGTTAGGGCTGTTCAGCTTGGAGAAGAGACGGCTGAAGGGGGATATGATAGAGGTCTTTAAGATTATGAGAGGTCTAGAATGGGTAAATGTGAAACTATTATTTACTTTTTCGGATAATAGGACTAGGGGGCACTCCATGAAGTTAGCATGGGGCGCATTTAAAACTAATCGGAGAAAATTCTTTTTCACTCAACGTACAATTAAACTCTGGAATTTGTTGCCAGGGGATGTGGTTAGTGCAGTTAGTGTAGCTGGGTTTAAAAAAGGTTTGGATAAGTTCTTGGAGGAGAAGTCCATTACCTGCTATTAATCAAGTTGACTTAGAAAATAGCCAGTACTATTACTAGCATCAGTAGCATGGGCTAGACTTAGTTTTTGGGTACTTGCCAGGTTCTTATGGCCTGGATTGGCCACTATTAGAAACAGGATGCTGGGCTTGATGGACCCTTGGTCTGACCCAGTATGGCTGTTATGTTTCTAGACACTGTCTCAAAATTACTAGTGATCAAAGTATTAAGTTTATTTTACACTAATCAATAAATCATTTTCAGAGTTCTCTCATTTGTTTGTATAGTTGTCATATGCCTTGAGAGAAGTTATCTTACCTTCCTTAGTCCATTTACCACTGTGATATTTTTAAATCAGAAAACTATGAATGTCCTTTTTCATGTAAAATCTACTGTTATAAATGCACAATTTTTAATTGTATGTGGTAAGGGCTGGAGGAAGCAAGGCTGTAAGGTTCGCCTAGGGCAGTTAATACCTCTGCACCAGTCCACTTCTACAAGGGGCAAAAGCTGGGGAAAGGTGGGAAGCAGGTCTTAGGGTTCCTGGGAATGTGGCAAGGTTGCCAGCTTCCTAGAAATATTATCATGGATACTCTTATCTGACACTTGTCTGGGAACTCTGACCCCTGCTTTGCCCCTTCCACAGCATTTCAAATCACTGCAAATGCCAGACTGCAAGGGGACCCCTTGCCCCATCCTCTATGGCCCTCTTGATTTGACCTTTTGTCATGCCATGGGGGGGGGGGGGGTACAGTGAGCACCATTTCATTCCTTGCCTCAGGCAGCATATTGCCTTGAGCCGCCCCTGCTGCTACCTTATTGCTCCATTTGATTGTGTCTCCAATGGAGGAATAGTGTCACGGGTCTAGCCTTGAGGTAATGTCACTGCTTCATTTTTGTGCTATGTGATTGGTGTCCTTCAGTCTTGCACTGCAGGATTAATGTTCGGTCTCGCCCTACAAGAATATTCTGCATTACAGCCCTGTAAATAACACTCTTCATCTCATACGAAGCAATTCTTTCTGTTGCTAAAACAAAATTTTGACACTTTCAGTGTCCCCAGATGCCAGTTGTCTTCCTTTCAACTCACGTGTCCCAGATGGATGGTTTACTGCTTCCCATTCTCCTCATTTCTTGTGGCTTCCAGATGCCCCGTGTTGTTTGGGGAGAGGAAGTGGGCTCCCCATGCCTCAGGTAGGATCTCTCAGAGCATACAATATTTAAGTAGCTTGCATGCTTCTTCCTTGCATTTGTAATCCCTCCTTTGCCTCCTCTTCTCTTGCTTGTGCACATCTTTCAATCTCTTTGCCTTCCCTTCCTTGTTTATGCACGCATCACTCTCTCTTGCTTGTGTACACACCACTCTTCTTTTGTCTCTTCCTCTGCATGTCTCTCCATTCCTCTCTGCTTGTCTCTCATACTCTTTCATTTCCTCTCTAAATGTTTGTCTATCTCTGTCTCACACTGGTTTTTTCCCTGCCTTGATTTGCATCCTCTATCTCTCTTTTGCTGGTGCTTTCTTTTTTCTGTGTCTCGCTCTTGAACACTCTTACCCATGCTTTCTGGCTCTTGCTTTCCTGCTTCCTGTTCCCTAAGACTCTGAGGGTTTGTTGCTTGATCTTTTTTCCCTGTCTCTCTTGTTCTCTTTCTACTTCTTTCTCTCTGTCTTTCTCATACTTTGTCTTTTGCACTGTCCCTGGCTATGCCTTTCTATTATTGTGTTGAGGTGTCTGGGTGGAGTTTTCTCTCTTTGATATTCTTTTTTTCGAATCCTCCTCTCTAGGGGTATATTGAGGCGTCTTGGTGCCCTGTTCTTTTCTCTCAGAACAGGATGTGTGGACAATGCAGAGTTCCCATCACTCCACAGAGCAGTTATTGCCTCGGTGAGTAGAAATCCTTTTTTTTCTAGCGTGTAACCAGGTGGACTCAGGACCAATGGGTTATGTTCTCCCCTGCTAGCAGATGGAGATGGAATCAGGTTTCAAAGCTGACGTCACCCTAGATGTACCCCTGCAGTGACCTCAGTCATTCAGTATCTCTCCGTCTCCTAGCAGAGGTGGATGTGCTATCCATGCACCAGCAGCGGTGTTTACCAGGATTGCAGGACTAGTGAAAAATTCAAATTTTACCTCTAAATTGGGAGAAAGATCGAGCCCCGCTCTCCTGTGGTGATACCTAAGGATCCCTCCCCCAGTTGAGAATTCCTGAGGCAATTTCCGAGATCCCTCAGAGGTGTGCCTTGGTCCGGTAGTCGGTTCCCGGCGTTGACTTTGCTGCTGAAGCAGCTGAAATGCAGCGGGTGCAGGAAGCTTAGCATGGTGATGACAGCCTAAGCCCTCAGATCCCTCAGAGGTGTGCCTTGGTTCAGTAGCCGGTTCCCAGCATGGACTTTGCTGCTGAAGCAGCTGAAATGCAGCGACTGCAGCAGTGACTGCCTAAGCCCTCTCCCCCGGTAGCCGGAGACTGCCTCTGTACTCAGCCGGTAAGCCCTGAGCCCAGGTAAGTAGAGAAGAACTATCCAGAAATGTGGAAGGGCTTCGGTAAGTCTTTCCTCCGGTCTCCTTGCTCGATCTCGTTAGGGCAAGAGAAAGGGTTTCTGAGTGAGTTGAGCGGCAACCCGATGGGCTAAGCCCCACTTCATGTGGCGGGCTGCAGCGGCGCCATCTTGCACGCGGTTTGTTGCGCCGTTTTCCCCCATTGTCGTTGGTATGCGTGGGGTGGGCCAACCCTTTGTGCGCCTAACTTGGGCACACCTGTGCACATAACTGCGTGCATAACTACACTCACAACCGGCTGCTTCGATTTACACGCGTCGAGGCAGGTCTGTGTGCTCTCGAGAGGCGCTAACCAGCTGAACGCACTAGCTACAGAGCATTATGGCCCCGACAGCAAAGAAGCACAAGCGACACTCCCTTTGTGCTGTCTGCCACATTAGAGCTGCGCAGTCTGACCTGGAATCCTTCCTGTGTCAACACTGTGAGGAAGCCCAGAGCTTTACCAAATCCAGCCCCTCTCAGTCGGAGGATGGGTCAGCCACGACCTTTATCTGGTAGCACCCTGGACCTGAGCAATTCTGGGGCTGCACCCCCCCCCCCCCCCCCGGGAAATGGCAGTTCAGCGGCCCCTACCCCAATTCCTCCTGGGCTAAATATGGACCCGACGGCCTTTTCTTGGTTGGAATTCTTTCAGGGCTTGCAAGCCTTTTTTCAGGTGCAATCAGTTACTACCCTGCCACAGAGCTGGGGCTCAGCTGCGGTCTGAGCCCCAGCTGGGAAGGCCTCGCTCTCCCAGCCTTATCAGCATGCCTCAGGACATGCCTCACCTCACCAAGGGTATACCTGATAGAGACCCAGACACCACGGATGACGAGGGGAATGTGGACTCATTGGAGGACGGGGAATTCCCTCCAGGCTCGGAGCCATAACAGACCATGCTTTGATTTTTCCACAGAGATGAATTACTGGCTCTGGTCTCCCAGACCCTGAAGATTCTGGGAGTTCCTGGCACGGACCCTATGTCGGAGCCAAAGAAGAATTCCTATCCTGGTGTCTCTACAAAAAGCCTTTTTCTATTTCCCGATGCTGGAAGCCATCCAGGAGTTGATTGGCCTGGAATGGGACGCCCTGGATGGAAGCCAGTTTTAAAGGAGGTCAGAGGCCTTGTAATCTCTGGACCCAGCGGCCAAAGAGCGCCTATGTTTCCCGAAAGTGGATGCCTTGGTCAGTGCCGTCTCAAAGTGAACAACTATCCCAGTAGAGGGAGGAGCGGCCTTGAAGGATGGTCACAATAGGTGGTTGGAATCCATCCTTAAGCAAGCCTTTGACGCAACAGCAGTGACACTGCAGATCGCTTCCTGTTGTGCCTTGGTGGCTCGAATATCTGCTTCTCTCGAGAGGCAGATAGCTCAGAGGAGCATACCAGAGAGGTGATCAAGTCCGCCGCAGCCTTCCTAGCAGATGCAAGCTTGGACCTAGTGCGCATCTCGGCCAGAGGGGTAGCCTCAGTGGAGGTGGCCAGAAGAAAGCTATGGTGAAATTGGTCAGCGGACACGACCTCTAAGGCAAACCTCACAAAGATTCTCTTTAAGGGATCCCTCCTTTTTGGAAGCGAATTGGAAAAGCTAGCCAGTAAGTGGGGTGAATTTCCAGTGCCTCGTCTACCGGAAGATAAAAAGAGGTCGCAGTTCCCCTCACCCATGAGGGGTCAGACCAGGGGCTCTCAGTGCTTCCGGCCCTACAGAAACTTGTCATTTTAAACATCCCGGCCCTCAGGAAGATCTCAGTCCTTTTGGAGCCAACAACCAAAAAGAGGAATGGGTTCGGGCTCAGGTTCGACCTGAACTTCCCAGTGAAGTTTGGCCGACCCATTCACGGGACAAGGAGCTAGGTGGCTGACTATCCCTCTTCTATCAGCGGTGGGTGAGATCACATCAGACAAATGGGTACTGGACATCATATCAGAAGGATACGCTCTGGATTTTCGCAGTATCCCTCGGGACAGGTTCATGATGTCACATTGCTACTCCCAGCACAAAAACTGGAAGTGGAATCCACGATGATAAGGCTTTTCAGTTTGAGAGCTATAACCCCGGTACCTACACCCCAAGTAAATACGGGGAGTTATTCCATCTATTTCATCGTACCCAAGAAGGAGGGTTCATTCCGACGCATCCTGGATCTCAAGAGCGTCCGTCTTCATCTGCGGATAATTCACTTCTGCATGGAAACTCTTCGTTCTGTCATAATGGCCGTACAGCCGGGAGAGTTCTTAACCTCCCTGGACCTCTCGGAGGCCTACCTTCATATTCCAATCCATCAAGACCACCAGTGTTTCCTATGCATTGCGGTACTGGGCCACCATTATCAGTTCTGGGTGTTGCCCTTCGGCCTTGCAACCGCCCCCAGAACATTCTCCAAAATCATGGTGGTCATGGCGGTGGCACTGAGGAAAGAAGGGATCCTGGTGCACCCTTACTTAGATGACTGGATGATCTGGGCAAAGTCATTGGAAGAGAGTCTCCAGGCGACCAGCAGGGTCAGGTCCCTCCTACAGGAATTCAGTTGGGTCATGAACGTGGACAAGAGCAGCCTCAAGCCCTCCCAGTCCTTAGAGTACCTGGGAGTCCAGTTCGACAACAAGCAGGACAAGGTCTTCCTCCCTCCCTCCAGGATAGGGAAACTGAGGCACCAAGTTCATCGGTTGACGAACACAGTACGCCCCAGGGTATGGAGCTATCTCCAGGTCCTCAGCCCGATGGCATCAACCCTGGACATAGTACTGTGGGCGAGGGCACACATGCGGCACTCCAACGCTCCCTGCTGACACGATGGAATCCACTGTCTCAAGACTACTCGATTCGCCTACACCTACCAATGGAAGTTGGTTCCCGGCTCCAGTGATGGCTACAGGAAGCTCACCTAAGCAAAGGTGTAAGCCTGTCCCCACTGAACTGGATCGTCCTTACGATGGACGTGACTCTCCGAGGATGGGGAGTTCACTGTCAGGAATTGACAACCCAGGGGCAATGGACCGAGGAAGAGGCACGCTGGAACATAAACTACCTGGAAACACAAGTGGTCAGATTAGCATGCCTGCAATTCAGTCACTGGCTCCAGGGACAGGCAGTTCGCATGATGTCGGACAATACAAAAACAGTAGCATACATCAACTGCCAGGGAGGAACCAAAAAAACATAAGAACATAAGAAATTGCCATGCTGGGTCAGACCACGGGTCCATCAAGCCCAGCATCCTGTTTCCAACAGAGGCCAAAACCAGGCCACAAGAACCTGGCAATTACCCAAACACTAAGAAGATCCCATGTTACTGATGCAATTAATAGCAGTGGCTATTCCCTAAATAAAATTGATTAATAGCCATTAATGGACTTCTCCTCCAAGAACTTATCCAAACCTTTTTTGAACCCAGCTACACTAACTGCACTAACCACATCCTCTGGCAACAAATTCCAGAGCTTTATTGTGCGTTGAGTGAAAAAGAATTTTCTCCGATTAGTCTTAAATGTGCTACTTGCTAACTTCATGGAATGCCCCTAGTCCTTCTATTATTCGAAAGTGAAAATAACCGAGTCACATCTACTCGATCAAGACCTCTCATGATCTTAAAAACCTCTATCATATCCTCCCTCAGCCGTCTCTTTTCCAAGCTGAACAGCCCTAACCTCTTCAGCCTTTCCTCATAGGGAAGCTGTTCCATCCCCTTTATCATTTTGGTTGCCCTTCTCTGTACCTTCTCCATCGCAACTATATCTTTTTTGAGACCATAATTGTATACAGTATTCAAGGTGTGGTCTCACCATGGAGCGATATAGAGGCATTATGACATTTTCCGTTCTATTAACCATTCCCTTCCTAATAATTCCTAACATTCTATTTGCTTTTTTGACTGCTGCAGCACACTGAGCTGACGATTTTAAAGTATTATCCACTATGATGCCTAGATCTTTTTCCTGGGTGGTAGCTCCTAATATGGAACCTAACATCGTGTAACTACAGCAAGGGTTATTTTTCCCTATATGCAACACCTTGCACTTGTCCACATTAAATTTCATCTGCCATTTGGATGCCCAATCTTCAAGTCTTGCAAGGTCCTCCTGCAATGTATCACAGTCTGCTTGTGATTTAACTACTCTGAATAATTTTGTATCATCTGCAAATTTGATAACCTCACTCGTCGTATTCCTTTCCAGATCATTTATATATATATTGAAAAGCACCGGTCCAAGTACAGATCCCTGAGGCACTCCACTGTTTACCCTTTTCCACTGAGAAAATTGACCATTTAATCCTACTCTCTGTTTCCTGTCTTTTAACCAGCTTGTAATCCACGAAAGGACATCGCCTCCTATCCCATGACTTTTTAGTTTTCGTAGAAGCCTCTCATGAGGAACTTTATCAAACGCCTTCTGAAAATCCAAATACACTACATCTACCGGTTCACCTTTATCCACATGTTTATTAACCCCTTCAAAAAATGAAGCAGATTTGTTAGGCAAGACTTCCCTTGGGTAAATCCATGTTGACTATGTTCCATTAAATCATGTCTTTTTTTATGCTTTACAATTTTGTTCTTGAGAATAGTTTCCACAATTTTTCCTGGCACTGAAGTCAGGCTCACTGGTCTATAGTTACCCAGATCGCCCCTGGAGCCTTTTTTAAATATTGGGGTTACATTGGCCACCCTCCAGTCTTCAGGTACAATGGATGATTTTAATGATAGGTTACAAATTTTAACTAATAGATCAGAAATTTCATTTTTTAGTTCCTTCAGAACCCACAGGATGCATACCATCCGGTCCAGGTGATTTGCTACTCTTTAGTTTGTCAATCTGGCCTACTACATCTTCCAGGTTCACAGTGATTTCGTTCAGTTCGTCTGACTCATCACCCCTGAAAACCATCTCCGGAACTGGTATCTCCCCAACATCCTCATTAGTAAACACGGAGACAAAGAATTCATTTAGTCTTTCTGCAATGGCCTTATCTTCCCTAAGAGCCCCTTTAACCCCTCTGTCATCTAATGGTCCAACCGACTCCCTCACAGGTTTCTTGCTTTGGATATATTTTAAAAAGTTTTTATTATGAGTTTTTGCCTCTATGGCCAATTTCATTTCAAATTCTCTCTTCGCCTGTCTTATCAATGTTTTACACTTAGCTTGACAATGCGGCAACTTTTCTGAATTGCTGATTCAAAAGGAGCAAAGATGGATTTATCTCCTTGACACAGTGACCCCTGGTGGCTTGAATAGCGAATTAGAGTGGAGTTTTTTCACTTAATGTCTACTTACCTGCCGCGATCTGATTGGCTTCCCATTCCTGCGTTTTGATTGGTTCTTGACATTCGCGCCAAAATGTGGTTTGGTGTTTAAAAGGCCAGCCCAATGATATGGTATTTGCACTCCCTGTTAACCTGTTGTCGAAATTATTGAAGGTATGTTGAATTTTTAATATGGTTTTTATACATTCTCTTCGGTCTGTACCCCATTTGTGTTGTAGGATCCATGCTTAGAATTTCATTTTAATTTTGATTTCTAGATTTGTGATTTCATGGTGTTGTCCCTCCCGACGCAGCCAGTGGGCGAAACACGGGGTCCGTGTCGGGGGACCCCCACTTGTGCTTGGAACCATACGCAAAAATTTACAATGGAGTTGCCATTTGAACTGTGTCAGAATATTAATAAATTTTGGATCTGATAAGATTTCTGCACTTATTTATTTATTTATTTATTTTTAATTTTTATATACCGATGTTCCTGTAAAGAATACATATCGCACCGGTTTACAAGGAACTGAACAGTCGCCTCCAGGGCGGAAATACATTAAAACAGTCGCCTCAAGGCAGAATACATTAACACAAGTATACAGGAAAACTATTAAAAGAGAACTTTCATAAACTCAATTAAATGTAACTGTGAACCATAAATCAGGAACCATAAATCAGGAACATATGTACAGAGGTAGGTATTACCAAAAATACTTGTTGTGTTTTTGGTAATTGAAATCTCCCATTATTTCTGCATAGAGATATGCATTCATTTTTGCCGAATTAGACAATTTCAACCAAACCCTTCAAATTTACTTAATTACAACCCCCCCCCACCATCCCGATTCCCCCCCCCCCCCCCCCCAAGACTTACTGAAAGCCCTTGTGGTCCAGCGGGGGTCTGGGGAGCGATCTTTCACTCTCGGGCCATCGGGCCTGCCAGGAATCAAAATGGCGCTGGTGGCCCTTTGCCCTTACCATGTGACAGGGGCTACCGGTGCCATTGGTCAGCCCCTGTCACATCCATTGCCTCTTCCATGTGACAGGGGCCGACCAATGGCACTAGTAGCCCCTGTCACATGGTAAGGGCAAAGCACCACCGGCGCCATTTTGATTAGTGGCAGCCGACAGCCCGAGAGGGAGAGATCGCTCCCGGGACCCCGCTGGACCACGAGGGCTTTTAATAAGTCTTGGGGGGGGGGGGATTGGGATGGTAGGGGGGGTTGTAATTAAGTAAATTTGAAGGGTTGGGGTGGGTTTCTTTTTTTTTCGTCCGTTTTGCCGAAAACAAACAAAAAAAAAGAGAAACGTAGGAAAACAAAGTTTTCCATGAAGTGCCCAACCCAAGAACTTAAAACTAAGCACATCTCTATTACTGCATTACCAATTTGGTTAGCTTCCCTAATTTCTCTTAGCATTTCATTGTTGTCCTTATCATTTTGGTCAGGTGGACGGTAGTATACTGCTATTGCTATACTCTTCTCCAAAACACATGGGATTTCTACCCATAAAGATTCTATTGTGCATTTAGTCTCTTGCAGGATCTTGATCTTGTTGGACTCTATGCCATCCTGGACATAAACGATGATTCTGGAACTGCTCTCGCAGGAATGGGAAGCCCCAGAGGCATTTCTTCGGGTAGGCAGAGCGATGAACAAACTGTACCCGCTTCCGGAGGACTTCCTAGAACTTCTTAAGGTTCCGAAGGTGGATGCGTCCATGACGGCGGTCACAAAGAGGACAACCATCCCGGTCACTGGAGGCGCCGCCTTGCGAGATGTACAGGACAGGAAGCTGGAAGTCTACTTGAAAAGAATTTTTGAGGTCTCTGCCTTGGGTGTCAGAGCGGCAGTCTGTTGCTCTTTTATGCAGAGAGCAGGTCTGCGATGGGTCCAACAACTTCTGGGTGCTCAAGCACTACCGCCAGACGAAGCACAGGAGGTGGAATGCCTGGAGGCCGTAATTGCCTACGGGGCGGACGCTCTGTATGATCTTCTCCGCGTGCTGTCCAGGTCCATGGTGTCAGCGGTTTCGGCTAGACGTCTCCTCTGGCCTCTGGTCGGAAAGTTGCTTCGGAGGATCGAGAGTGTTCAAGGGTTGGTGATTTTGATCGCTCCGGAACTCGACGGCCGTGGTTTGCGGACCTGGTCAATCTAGCAGTGGACGATCCTATTCGTCTCGGACATCTGCCGAACCTCCTACACCAGGGTCCCGTATTTTTCGACCGGGTAGATCGCTTTTGTCTTGCGGTTTGGCTTTTGAAAGGCACAGGCTGAGGAAATGAGGTTATCCGGTGAATGTTATTTCTACTTTCCTTTGGGCTAGAAAGACTTCCACGTCCATCTCATATGTCCGAGTCTGGAAAGTTTTTGAAGCCTAGTGTGATTCAGTGAATGTTCTTTCAAATCAAGCGTCAGTACAGCAGATACTTTCCTTTTTGTACCGAGGCTTTGAAAAAGGTCTAGCCTACAACTCCTTGAGGGTTCAGGTGGCTGCGCTGGCGGCTCTGGTTCCTCGCCGGGAGGGAGCCCCCCTTTCTTCTCACCTGGACATAGCTCGATTCTTGAAGGAGGTTAAGCCTCCTGTGCATTCTGTGTAACTTCTTAGAGTTTAAATCTGGTGCTGCGGATACTCGGCGGTCCACCTTTTGAACCCCTGAAGGATACTCGGCGGTCTCTCAAGGATCTCACGCTCAAGACTGTTTTCCTGGTGTCTATTTCCTCTGCCCGCAGGATTTCAGAGATACAAGCGCTGTCCTGTCGTGATCCTTACCTTCGTTTCACCTACTCTGGAGTTTCCTTGACCACTGTACCATCTTTTTTGCCAAAGGTTGTCTCGGCCTTCCATTTGAATAAGTCGGTGGAACTGCCTTCCTTCGCGGACAACGATTCCAGAGAGCTTCGACGATTGGATGTGAAGCGTGTGCTCATTCGTTATCTGGAGGTGACAAATGATTTCCGGCTTTCGGACCACCTGTTTGTATCATGGGGAAGTCCGAATAGAGGACACAAGGCGTCTAAAACCACTATTGCACGTTGGCTAAAGGAAGCCATCTCGTCTGTGTATATTGGGGCGGGACGTTCCCCGCCTGAAGGCATCCGGGCTTCTTCACTCCGGGCTCAAACGACTTCCTGGGCAGAGATATGTCGGGCGGCTACTTGGAAATCTTTGCATACTTTTGCGCGTCATTACAGTTTGAACTTCCAGGCACCGGAGTTTGGTTCCTTTGGAGATCAGGTAATTTGAGCGGGTCTCTCAGGGGCCCACCCTAAGTAGAGAAGCTTTGGTAC
This sequence comes from Rhinatrema bivittatum, assembly GCF_901001135.1. Taxonomy (NCBI): domain Eukaryota; kingdom Metazoa; phylum Chordata; class Amphibia; order Gymnophiona; family Rhinatrematidae; genus Rhinatrema; species Rhinatrema bivittatum. The sequence goes on along the minus strand of NC_042619.1, from coordinate 335,637,303 downwards.
ATCCCACAGTCTGGACTGATCCGAGTATGTACAGGGTGTTGCGATCCTGCCCGCGAGGAGCGTGGGCAGGCTCTTACCTTCTCACAGCCAGTCGGGCTGCTGACGCTGCTGCTTCTCTTTTCCTGAATCAGCTGGGGCCGTCCCCACAGCTGTTGCCATGCGGCCGGCTCCTCTGCTCCTGTTTCTGCCTTCCCCCGACGTGCTGCTGCGATCCTGGGACCTTCTGCCAGCAGGGAGGCTGTCCCTCCCAGTGCCTGCTTCAGCCCGGGTCCTCACCCGGCAGGGAACCGTCCCTGCCGGTGCCTGCAACCTCTCCAGCTCCCTGCAGCCAGCACTTCTCTCTTCAGCCTTGCAGCGTGGAGCAGTGCCTGCAGCCTGCTACAGCCCCCTGCTTCCCCTGCAGCCAGTCTTACCTCTCTCTGCTTCTTCCTGCTTCACTTCTTGTGGCTGGAAGCCGCTCCAGCAGCCTGCCACTTCTCCAGCTTTAGGGCAGGGCTGCCCCCATGCTTGCCTGGCTTCCATAAGTCCTCCACGTGGCCGAGGACTCCACCAGCTTCCAGCACTCATCTCTCCAGCTTCCTAGGGCGCGAGCGCGCCCCTCTCGTCTGTTCTTCAAGGGCCAGCCAGGTGTGGCCCCTGCTGGCTCCTCCCTGGGCGTTGTCCACCTCAGTCTCTACTAAGGGATTCAACGTTCAGTCTGTCTTTGCCTTCGCAAGGAGTTGGTCACTCCTGAGATCCTCATTCCAGGAGCTGCCTTGTGTTCCAGCCTTCTGCAAGGTCCAGTGTTCCATGTTTCTAGTTGTTCCAGTCCAGATGTTTCCAGTTGTTCCAGTCCTGATGTTCGCTTGTTCCTGTTCCTGCCTTGAGATCTGATTCCTATCCGGTATCCATGATCCAGTCCAGATATTACAAGCCTTGCACCTTGTTCCTGAAACTCACCTGAAAGCTAAGTACCTTGCCCTTGAACCTCTTGAAAGCTAGCACCTTGATCCTGTGTCCTCCAATGTCCTGGTACCTCGCGGCAAGCCACGCCATGGTCCGTGACCAGCCCTCGGGGCGGGCTGATTAGGGCCATCTGTGATGCAAGCCATGTACCTCGTTTCTAAGTCTCTGAGAAGTCCTTGTTCCTGATCCTGTTACCTGCCTTGGCTGCCGGTGTGCAGCAATCCTGCTTTGGCTGCCGGTGTGCAGCAACCAGCTTCTTCCCTGTTACCTTGATGTCGGTGTCAGATCCAGTTCCTGATCCAGTCCTGCCCTTCGTCTTGTCTGGCTCCTGAGCCTTCTGGCCTGTTGGGCCCTGGAGTGGCCAACAGGTGGGATTCGTCCCTGTGCTTTGGAGCTTCCTTTCCTGCCAGCCGACGGGGCTTCGGATGTCAGTATCCCAGCATCGGAGTTCGCTTCGCCTGGATCTCTCCTGCATTCTCCTGTTCTCAGCGTGGTCCTTGACCTGCCCTCCAAGGCAGTGTTGGGGACGCGTGGGACAGGGTGGCCCTTGACTCAGTCCCAGGAGTGGTCTGAGCGGGGTGCCCTGAGGGACAGTGTTCATGTCTTCCTTCAGCCCTTGTTCCTGAGTCTACATCTGCACCTTCAGTACCTCGTTTCTGAACCTACCTCAGCATCTTCAGTACCTCGCCTTTGAATCTATCTCTGCACCTTCAGTACCTTGCTTCTGAGTCTACGTCAGCACGTCCAGTACCTTGCTTCTGAGTCTACGTCTGCACTCCCAGTACCTTGCCTCTGAGTCTATGCCTGCACTCCCAGTACCTTGCCTCTGAGTCTACGCCTGCACTCCCAGTACACTGCTTCTGAGTCTACGTCTGCACTTCCAGTACCCTGCTTCTGAGTCTCGTCTGAATCTATGTTCCAGTCTTCGCTGTCCTGGCCTCCGTCCAGCCTGCCGCTTCGTGCCGTACCCTGCGGCAGGTCCGAAAGGGCTGGGAACGGTCGGAGGACTGTTCACAAGATCAACATTGTGTTGTTGGGACTTCCGAAGTGTGCAGGTCCGGAGGAGGGCCTGTTGCCTGGTCATCACTCCAGTCTTGCTTCCGTCCTACCCATGCTCGGGCATGCCACGCCTCCCGCGGCCCTCTTCGGAATCCTCTGGGGTCGAGCCGTGGCCTAAGGACACACCTCTCTCAGGAAGTGGGATCGCTCTCCTAGCGCTCCACAACACAGGGAAAAGAAAATTATTCCTTACCTGCTAATTTTCATTCCTGTAGTACCATGGATCAGTCCAGACGCCCTCCCTAAGAATTCTTTGGGGGTTGGGAAAGCCCTGCAGCTCAAATATTAGGTTCAACTCATTAAGTGCAAATTGGAAAGGAATGATAGTCTCTTTTTGCAAGTTGTTATTGTTCTTCAAGGTTTTTTTCTCACATGTTTTTCTCTTATGCATGTTTGCAATTATTTTCTTACTTGAACCATCCAAGGTTAGTTGTTGCTTTGATATACTTTATACTGAAGGGACACAGAGGGCGCACCACATTATGAGAGGGTGCCCTTTCAGCTTTTGCTCTGACTCCATCTGCTGGAAGGGGGACATAACCAACGGTCTGGACTGATCCGTGGTACTACAGGAACGAAAATTAGCAGGTAAGGAATAATTTTCTTTTCCCTAACCCCTGCCGTGGAAGGAGAGAGCAATGATGGAGCTGCATCAAAAGTAACAGGCTTAATGATTAAGATTAGTAAAAGCCGCATCAGCAAGTTATCCCCATATCTATTTGTTCCCCAAACTATAAAAGTCTGGGCTCTCGGTTGCGATCTGAATCTAGTTCCCCTTTTCCCACTGCCGTTGAAACAAAGATCAATGATGGAGTTAAGAACATAAGAAATTGCCAAAACCAGGCCACAAGAACCTGGCAATTACCCAAACACTAAGAAGATCCCATGCTACTGATGCAATTAATAGCAGTGGCTATTCCCTAAGTAAAATTGATTAATAGCCATTAATGGACTTTAAGTTGCATTAAGCCTGGATACTATTATTTGTTAAGGATAGCAACAACCACACCAGCAAATTACCCCATGCACTTTTTTTTTTGAAACATATTTTATTGAGGATTTAATAAAAAGAAGCAGCATTCAGTTTACAAATCAGTAAAGACAATCCTCCAGGGTATTTTGTCCCCTTGTTGAAAATCGATAACAGTAACAAAGACAATATAGCAAGACAAACAACGTTAACATTCCCTCCCCCCCCCCTCCCCACCCACCCACCCACTCCCCAGTACAGAGAATCCCGATCCAAAAAAAAAAGGAAAGGAAAAATACATTGCTATAATGAAATGTCCAGTACAGTAAAATATGGAATGAAGTCCAGGTGTACCTACAGACAAAGTGGCATCATAAAGCACTCACAACTGTCGTGGAGCAATGCCATAGCAGATATTGTGTTAACTGGGGAGTTAATTGTTCGTTAAAGGTGAGATCTCCTGAATGGATGTTGGCAAAGTTTTGTAAAACTTTTCCCAGATGTCACGAAAGTGGCGTTTCTTATTCGGAGTGAAGCGACGATACATTGAGCCATATTCCAGTTGATATAACTCAGTCATCAAGTTGCTCCATTGTGTAGATTCAATCCAACGCAAAAGGATACACTTTTTTGCAATAATGCAAGCCTTGAAGAAAAACAACAGATTATCCACGTTTATGCTTGCTTCACCATTATCTACATTTAAGAGGCAAAAGGAGCCTGACCAGCAAATCTCAACGCCTTCCATATTAGAGAGAGATAGACGAATGTTCTCCCAAAAGGCATGTATTATAGGACACTCCCATAAGCAGTGGAGCAAGGTGGCTTGTGGTTGAGCACATTTAAGACATATATCAGTGGAGATTAAGCCCAACGTCTTTGCTCTGGCAGGTGAGATAGTTTTGTGAAATATGCGTTCCCTGTACGTACCAGGATCAGTCCAGACACCTGGGTTGTGACTCCGCACCAGCAGATGGAGACAGAGCAAAACTTGTCAGGCATCCCTACATATAGTAAGGCGCCACCCACAGCTCGTCAGTCTTACTCTGTCTCCAGCAGATGGGGCAGGTCCACCCACAGTCTCTGGTGATCCTGGTTAGCTAGTCAGGAGAGTTGGTTTTTAAAAAAAAAAAAAAAGGGAAATTATTTCTAAGGCAGTTGAGGGGTTTTCAAGAAGAGGATCCCGTCCAGGTCCTGGAAGCCTCCCAGGGGGGTTGGAAGGTTCTGAGGGGACCATCCCCCCCTGGTCGAGGCCGCTGTTGAGGGCTGAGAGCCCGGCCCTTTCTGGCAGCAGCGTCGGGGGTTGACACCGGGGAGCCCGGTTCACTCACCCCCGTCGGAGAGGAAGAATCAGGACCGGGGCCAGCAGCAAGTAAAAAAAAAAAAATTTTTGGTTTTTTTGTACCTTTCTTCACTGTGCCGGCCGGTCGCTCTCTCTCTCGCTCCTTGTGTTCGCGGGTAGAAGGGGGGGACCGCCGTGTCGCAGGATCGCCGTAGTTTTGATTTTCAGGTTTTTGCTTTGCCTCGCTGCCCGGCCGCGCGCCGCTGAACAGGGCGTGAATGCCGCGTGGTTCCTCCTGCCGCTTGTGCGGCTCGGCGCGCTCGCGAGTGTCGAGGGATGGGCTCTGTACGTCTTGCGTCTCGGGGGGTGAAGGGCCGTCCGAGAGCGGTCGGGGAGTCCGGACTCGGCCGCTGCGTTCGCCGCCGCGAGAGGGACCCGATGCAGGAGGCAGCTCAGAGCCGTTCCCGCTTAGCGCGGGAACGGCGGCCATCTTGGACACGGTTCGTGAGGCGACAAGGAAGGCCGTGGAGCAGGCCGCGTTGCCGCCTGCACTTTCCCCGCAGCAGCGGGCCCCCGGGGGGGCTCCCCCGGGGGGGGGGACGGATCGCCTGCGAGTTGCCCTTCTGAGGAGGCCGCCTCGGATTCGGAGGCCTCCTTATCTTCCGGTTTCGCGGGACTGCTGCAGCAATCGTTGAAGTACAAACGCTCAAAACGGAAGAGGAAGCCCGGGAAAGCCGGTCATCGGAAAAAACGGGCGGGGGAGGCCATCAGGAGGCCCGCGGACCCGCCCAGGGAGCGTCTGTCCTTGAGGGGGATCCCCCAGGACACCGAATCGGATTCGGTCTCGTCTGCAGTGGAAGAGCCGGACGAGAATCCGGGGGGACCGGACGCGCCCGCCGACCCGGGGGCAGGGTGCCCAGGGACGGCCAAAGGAACGCCAGCCGTGGAAGGAGATGACCCCAAGGTCGTCAGGTTGTTTAGGAAGGAGGAGCTGGCTCCGCTGATCCCAGCCATTCTGCGAGAAGTGGGAGTAGATGCCCCCCCGGTGGGGTCTCGGTCGGACGCCTCTCGGTCAGACGCCAAGATGGATCCCGTGCTGTTAGGCCTAACGGGACCGGCGGTGGCTTTTCCTTTTCACTTCTCGGCGACCGATATTCTGTTCCGGGAATGGGATACTCCGGAATTGGGCCTGAAGGTCAGTAAAGCGATGGATAAGTTGTATCCCTTACCGGAGGATGCTCTGGAGATGTTATGTTTTCCCAGGGTGGATGCTGCGGTCTCGGCAGTGACGAAGCGATCCACGATTCCAGTTACCGGGGCTACGGCTCTTAAGGATATCCAGGATCGGAAACTCGAAGCGCAGCTCAAGAAGGTTTTCGAAGCGTCAGCCTTGGGAGTCCGCGCGGCTATTTGCAGTAATTTTGCGTTACGAGCCGGTTTGCGCTGGGCTCAGGTGCTCCAGGCCAACGCAGGGCTTTCGGGAGAGGAAGCGACACAAGCAGATCACCTGGAGGCGGTGATCGCTTATAGTGCGGACGCGATGCATGACCTTCTGCGGACGTCGGCCAGGGCCATGGTCTCGGCGGTTTCTGCTCGCCGGTTACTGTGGCTCCGAAATTGGGCGGCGGATGGGTCCTCGAAAGCTCATCTGGGAGCCCTTCCCTTCAAAGGGAAGCTGCTGTTCGGTAAGGAGCTGGACGACCTGATGCAGTCTCTGGGAGAGAACAGGGCGTTCAAGTTGCCTGAGGATAGGCACCGAAGCAGGACATCCTTCTCTGGTAGGGCCCGTTTTCGGGCACCACAGAAGTCGCGGCAGCAGAGGTCGTCTGGGCCCTCCTATCGGGCTGGCTCTGGATCCTCGAGAACATCGTCGTGGTCTCAGTCCTTTCGTGGCAGAAAATTTGGGAGGCGAGACGGTCCCGGGTCAGGATCGGGGCCGAAAGCCTCACAATGAAGTACGGCTGGTCCGTTCCCTGCCGCCGGCTCCTCCGGCTGTGCCGAAAGTAGGAGCCAGGTTGGAGCGCTTCTACGGGGAATGGACCAGTATAACGACGGATCAGTGGGTCCTCAGCGTGATAAGACAAGGCTACGCGTTAGATTTTGCACGGATTCCAGCGGACAAGTTTTTGGTCTCCCCTTGCAAGGGTCGCGGCAAGCAAGCGGCCGTCCGGGATACGCTGGAGCGGCTACAAGACCTGGGTGCAATAATACCCGTTCCACCGGGTCAACTCCGTCGGGGAAGGTACTCCATCTACTTCATTGTGCCAAAGAAGGAAGGTACCTTCAGACCCATCTTAGACCTGAAAAGGGTCAACAGGTGTCTTCGCGTTCCACGCTTCAAGATGGAAACGATTCGGTCGGTGATCGCCTCGGTGCGACCAGGAGAGTTTCTGGCGTCCTTGGACCTCACGGAGGCTTACCTGTATATAGGCATTCTGCCAGACCATCAGCGGTTTCTACGCTTCTGTATCCTGGGCCGGCATTATCAGTTCAAGGCTCTCCCCTTCGGCCTTGCCACCGCTCCGCGGACGTTTACAAAGGTAATGGTGGGGTGGCAGCCGAGCTTCGCAAGGAGGGGTTCCTGGTACATCCCTACTTGGACGACTGGCTCATCCGGGCCAAAACAGAGAGTCAATGCCGACAGGCAGTCGAAAGAGTCCTGCAACTCTTGCGTTCCCTCGGCTGGGTGGTCAGTCTCGCCAAGAGTCGCCTCGTCCCCACCCAGACGCTGCATTACCTGGGAGCGCTATTCGACACGAAGCAGGGCAGAGTGTTTCTGTCCCAGGAGCGGGTGTTCAAGCTTCAGAGCCAGGTGCGCAGGTTGATGTCCCTGCGGTGCCCATTGGTCTGCGATCATCTCATGATGTTGGGATCGATGGCGTCGACGCTGTCATTGGTTCCCTGGGCGTTTGCTCATCTACGGCCATTGCAATCCGCATTGCTCTCCCGCTGGCGACCAGTGTCGGAGGATTTTCACATGCCACTTCCACTCACGGATCAGGCGAGATCCAGTCTACAGTGGTGGCTCAGCTCAGACAATCTGACCCGCAGAGTGTCCCTGCTCATGCCCGCCTGGACAGTAGTCACTACGGATGCCAGTTTATCCGGCTGGGGGGCGGTGTGCATGGGCCGCTCGGTGCAGGGACAGTGGTCCAAAGCTCAGTCACAGTGGTCCATCAATTGCTTGGAGACCAGAGCGGTCTTGTTGGCGCTGCAGTCCTTTCTCCCATTGATTCGGGGGAAAGCGGTCAGAGAGTTGTCGGACAATGCGTCCACAGTGGTGTACATCAATCGCCAGGGAGGAACGAGGAGCCGGGCTGTCGCGGAGCAGACGCGGCAACTGATGCACTGGGCGGAAAGAAATCTAAGCAACATCGCAGCGTCCCATATCGCCGGAGTAGACAATATCCAAGCGGATTTTCTCAGCCGACATCGCTTGGATCCGGGGGAATGGGAGCTGTCGGAGGGAGCTTACCACCTCCTCTGTGGGCGGTGGGGAATGCCACACATGGATCTGATGGCCACCGCTCAGAACGCCAAAGCCCCGCGGTTCTTCAGTCGAAGAAGAGAAGGGGGGCCGAAGGGGTGGATGCTCTGGTCCTCCCCTGGCCCACAAACGTTCTGCTGTATGTGTTTCCTCCTTGGCCTCTGATAGGCAAGGTTTTTCGGCGCATAGAGATGCATCCCGCAGAGGTGGTCTTGATAGCGCCCGAGTGGCCACGGCGTCCTTGGTTCGCGGACCTCCTCCAGTTGGCACGGGAGCCCCCTCTCCGATTCCGTGGGGAAGCGGCGCTTCTACGGCAAGGTCCTGTCTGTTTGGAGGACGCGGATCACTTCTGTCTCGCGGCCTGGCTTTTGAGAGGAAACGCTTGAAGGATAAAGGATATTCGGATGCGGTAGTAGCCACATTGCTGAGTTCTAGAAAGCGGTCCACGTCCTTCGCCTACGTTCGGGTGTGGACAGTGTTTGAGGATTGGTGTAGAGCTTGGGAGCTGAATCCTGTGCGGCCCTCCGTACCGGATGTTCTTGCGTTTCTTCAGGCTGGCCTTGCGAAGGGGCTGTCTTGCAGTACTCTTAAAGTCCAGGTGGCGGCGCTTGGTTGCCTCAGAGGTAAGGTGCACGGTAGGTCCTTGGCGCAGCACCCGGATGTGGCGCGTTTTCTTCGGGGAGCCAAACATTTGTGGCCGCCTTTACGTCCGCCATGTCCTTCTTGGAATCTAAATTGTGTTCTTTCTGCTCTGTGTTCGTCCCCTTTTGAGCCTCTTAAGCAGGCGACACTTAAGGATCTTACTCTCAAGACGGTGTTTCTTGTGGCAATTGCGTCGGCAAGACGTGTTTCCGAACTACAGGCGTTGTCTTGTAGGGAGCCTTTCTTGCGCTTTTCTGCGGCGGGCGTCTCGTTAAGGACGGTTCCCTCCTTCCTTCCTAAGGTGGTGTCAGCTTTTCATTTGAACCAGACGGTTGAGCTGCCCGCTTTTCCGGAGGGGGAGCGTTCTGATCCTGATGCTAGACTGTTGAAGAAACTTGATGTCCGCAGAGTTCTGCTCCGTTATCTGGAAGTTACGAATTCCTTTCGGGTTTCGGACCATCTATTTGTTTTGTGCTCGGGGCCAAAACGTGGTGGGGCAGCTTCCCGTACCACGATTGCGCGCTGGCTCAAGGCGGCCATTGCTTCAGCGTACATACTGAAAGGGAAGTCTGTTCCTGCGGGTCTTCGGGCTCACTCGACGTGAGCACAAGCCGCATCTTGGGCGGAGTCTTCCCATGTGTCACCACAAGAGATTTGCAGAGCAGCGACTTGGAAGTCACTGCATACGTTTGCTAGACACTACCGTGTGGATGTTCAGGGCCTGGATTCAGGGGGTTTCGGTGAGAGAGTTCTGCGAGCGGGAATCTCTGGATCCCACCCTCGGTAATTCAGCTCTGGTACATCCCAGGTGTCTGGACTGATCCTGGTACGTACAGGGAAAGGAAAATTAGTTTCTTACCTGATAATTTTCATTCCTGTAGTACCAAGGATCAGTCCAGGATCCCGCCCGTATAGTCTGTTTGGTTTGGAGTTCTGCAGAGGAGAGTCCGCTCGGTTGGCACTCTATGTTCGGTTGTTGAGGCCTCTGGTTCTGGTAGTTCTGATCCAGCCGGGGGTTTGTTGAATTGGCCCGGGTTTCGGGCCGTCTAGTTAGTTAGTTGGAGTTCAATTTTGTGCTTTGACATTACGTAAGACTGACGAGCTGTGGGTGGCGCCTTACTATATGTAGGGATGCCCGACAAGTTTTACTCTGTCTCCATCTGCTGGTGCGGAGTCACAACCCAGGTGTCTGGACTGATCCTTGGTACTACAGGAACGAAAATTATCAGGTAAGAAACTAATTTTCCTTTATTGCAATTCCCAAAGTGATACATTGCTCCTCATCTTGAATATAGAGGAGTAAGAATGTTGAAGCATGGAGACATCCAACATTTCACTACAGTCTCGAGACCATTTCGGAAGCAAGGAAGGGAAGACATTAAATGATCGCTCTGTATTGTAAAATAAATACATATTCGATAGGCTCCCCAACTTAGCTTTAAAACAAATAATCAATTTCGCAAATTGAGGACAATCAATAGCTCCAGGGACTCCCCGTGAGATAACATAGTAGGTCGCACAGAGATATCCATATATCAGAAAATGTTGGGGCCGCATCCTGAAGAGTTCCTGACATTGGGCAAAGGTGTAAAATCTGCCCGATTTAGAATCAAGCAACTCCCCAAGTGACCAGTTAGGAGACACTGTAAAGAGATGCCGTGTGGGTATATAAGAGCAAGCCTTGGGGTTACCTCGCAGAGGGAAATATGGTGATACATGGACAGGCAACTTCAACATGCGTCTAGTATAGGCCCAAATTTTCTGAATGGTACGTACCAAACCAAACTGCAAGGGGGGCCCAACAGATCCCCACTACTAGAGTGAAGAACATATGTTGGGGCATATGGAGCACAAAGGTTATGAATTAACTGATTATCATTATGAGCATAGGTTCCCAAGACCCAATCCCCCAGAAATCTAAGATTAGCCACTCTGGAATACATCATGAAATCTGGGAGTCCAAAACCACCCTGAAAGCGTGGAGTGCACAATGTAGTGTAGGCCAGACGCACCTTTTTACCCCGCCATAAGAACTGTCTTATATATTTCTGAATTTGGCGATTATCATTAGATAAGAATAAACAAGGGAGCATTAAAAGCAGGTATATGAGTTTTGGGGCAATGACCATTTTTATTACTGCAATACGGCCTTGGAGCGATAGAGGTAAAAGCTGCCAGCTCTGTAGGGTCTTGGAAATTTTAGCAATAAGGGGGAGGAATATTGAGGGTATACCATTTCCTGGGATCAGTGAATCTGAACGCCCAGGAATTTAATGGTAGAACTCGCCCATTTTACTGGAAATGACTGTCAGTCGTTCTGAAATTTGCCTGTCAAGTCCAAAGCCTCAGTTTTGTCTAAATTTAATTTAAATCCAGAAAGAGATTGATATGCAGCAAAAATGCGTAAAGCTTCAGGAAGTGCAGTGCGGGCTTGGGATAAAAGAAGTAAAATATTATCTGCAAATAAGAGTTTTATACGTGTGAGATCCCACCATGATGCCTGTCAAAATTCGGGAAGCATATAAATGATAAATGAGAGGTTCCACTGTCATAATAAATAAGAGAGGGGACAACGGGCAACCCTGCCTAGTGCCCCATTCCAACCCAAATTCCTCAGAGAGCAGCCCATTTACCAAAACCCTAGCAGTTGGGTTGGAATAAAGCAAGGTAATGTAATCATATATCCTACCCATAAATCCCATTTTAAGAAGTGTCTTTCTTAAAAAGGGCCATGCAACCCTATCAAAGGCTTTTTCTGCATCACATGTTACCAGCAAGGGGTCCTTGAGAGAGAGAATAACCGAATTTTCCAAAGCAGCTTGGACTTTGTGTAAATTTACCGCTGAACGACATCCAGCTACAAATCCCACTTGATCCGGTGAAATAAGCAACAGCATAATTGGTTGCAATCGGGTAGCTATAATTTTTGCATATAATTTAATATCTAGATTTAGCAGGGATATTGGACGATAGGAGGAGGGTAGCAGGGGATCCCTGCCTGGTTTCGGGAGGACCACAATAGTTGCTGATCTCAAGGTGCGTGGCATCTCACCTTTGGTAGCCATTGTTTCAAAGAAGGATTGCATAGTTGGGGCCAACTCCTGAGCCAGAGATTTGTAAAATAGCGCAGTCATACCATCCGGGCCTGGAGCCTTTCCATCATGCAACGTACGAATAGCTACCAAAACCTCATTAACCTCAATTGGGCGATTCATGTGGTCTTGTTGTTGATCCGTTAAGGTTGGCAGGGTGATAGAATGCAAAAATTTATCTATGGCTTGGTCATCTACCGCCTCTTTAGAGTATAATGCATGATAATACTCAGAAAAAATTTGTGCAATCTCCTGAGAGGTACTTTTAACCTCGCCTCGTGAGGACCGTAAATTCGCTATAAATTTCGAGGGGTCTTGTGATTTTAACAGTCGCGCTAAATTGGGCCCTGCCTTATTGCCATATTGAAAAAAATTATATTGTCTATATTTCAGAATGCGGGCTGCCCTATTATGTAACAAATCATTGAGAGCCACCTGTATCGTTTTATATTGAGAGAGAAGATCCTCCTCATCCAAAATATTTATTCTCCGTTTGAGAGCCTTCATTTTTTTTCAAGAGTTATAATGACCGCGTCCATTTCCTTTTTCTTGTGACTAGCATAACTAATAATGTCTCCCCAGAGAACTGTTTTTGCAGTTTCCCAGAGGAGCACAGGATCAATGTCAGGCTGCTCATTAAATTGCATAAATTCTAGCCTTTTCTTTTGGAAGTATATGGGAAAGGCTGGGTCACTTTGTAAATGATGCGGGAGTCGCCATTGCGCCTGAGGGAGCGCATCATTGGAGCCAAAGACCCCCACCACCGGGCAATGATCCGAGATCACTAAATTTTCACTAGATGAAGTAGTAAATCAAGAGAAAAGTACTTCGGATACTAATAAGTAGTCAATGCGAGATCTAGTCGGATGTGCCCGAGCTATGTGAGTGAATGCACACTCTCCAGGATGAAGAGTTCTCCAAAGGTCAATTAGTTGGAGATGTGCGCATAAAAATTGCGGACCTTTTTTTGTACTTATATGGCAACCCTTCCCTGGAGGTTGTTTATCTAAGCGTGAGTCTGCTACAAAGTTGAGGTCTCCTCCTAGGATAATAGGACAATCTCCCATTTTAGACAGATGCGCCAGTAGATTAGTGTAGAATGGGTGATCATATGTATTTGGGGCATAAACAGAGGCCAATAGGACTGGGACCCCCATGAGAAACCCTTTTACCAGGACAAACCTTCCCCCAGGGTCAGATATTGTCTCTTGGGCTTTAAAAGAAACAGATTTATGAATGAGGATTGCAACGCCTCTACTATGTGTAGTACCAGTGGCATAAAATATTTGAGATCCATTTCTTTTTTAACTTAAACACCTCTTTGGTGCGAAGTTTATTTAAATGGGCTAGGACCTTCTCTCGTTTCACCGGAGTGCCCAAGCCAGCCACATTCCAGGTGACAATGTTTAACGCCATATGACCACCTTAAAGAAATTTTGCTGCAGATCCAGTACTCTTATGGTATAACGCAAGCGCTCTGAGGACACCCAATTCAAACAAAGTACAAAATAAACACATACAAAAAACAGATATACATTCACAGCATGTTGAGATTCTCTGTACCTTAACCCCGTCCCCCCTTGTCCACTCTCCCCTGTCCCCAGCTTCCCTGAAAGGACTGAGGATTCCCCACCTTTCACCATATTTGGATATTATCCCTCAAGTTGGGATGAAGATCACGCAAGAAAAACAGATGTTTGGTCACTCCCCACCCCATCCCCCCTGTACAGACAATAGTGTGAGCTCCCCTCGCTATTGCCTTAGGAAAAAAAAAAAAAAATGAAAGAACCCCCAAAAATAAACTCCGATATCCTACTGAGTCTGTCACACCATTGCAGAGCCACAAAGAACATAGCGCCACCCATATAACAGAAGGGAATAAATTGAACAAACGAGGCATTCATGCTGGGCTTTGACGTGGAAAATCCAGCCCACAAAGAGTGTTTCCTCGAGGCGCGCAGTCTGGGAGACTTACTCAGGATAGACACAGGTGAACCTTGCATTATCTCACTCAGATTAGTGCCACCTAGAACAAAAAAAAAGAAAAAAACCAGGAATAGAGTAGCAACTTCCAGCCGGAGGTAGTGTGCTCTGTTATCAAGCCTCTTCCACCTGCGCTGATCCTGTAATAGACTGGACAAATGACCGAGCCTCTGCAGCAGAAGTCAAGATTTTTGTGGAGCCATTGTGTGAAATACGTAACTGCGCCGGGTATATAAGTGCAAACCGAATTTGTTTGGCTACAAGATCAGAACATATATTGGTAAATTCCTTGCGCTTCACTGATACACGTGGGGAGAAGTCTTGAAAGACCAAGATTTTAGCAGTATCGTGCAAGAATTCTCTTTTCTTCCGACAGTGTTGCAATACCAGCGATTTGTGCTCAAAATGAAGAAATCGGGCTATGACCACCCATGGACGCCGATTTGAGTCTCCGTTCATTCTCCTGCCCACGCGATGCGCACATTCTAATAGGCCGCTCGGGCGAAAGGCAAGGGAAGGGACCAGGCCCAACAACCAGGCCTCCAAAAGATGGGGGAGGTTGGTGTCCGCTATGTGCTCGGGAAACCCCACAAACCTGAGATTATTCCGGCGGGAGCAATTTTCTAAATCATCCAGCTTGTCCTCGCTGATTTTCGCAGCATTTTCCAAGGCAGCGACCTTTTTTTCCAGAGCGCTCGTGTCATCTTCCACCAAGGCGACACGCCCCTCCACCCGTTCAATTCGAGCATCAAAATCACTGAGAGAAGTTCTAACTTCAGCGATTTGCTCTGATATTTGGTGGAATCTCATGTCCAAAATGGTGACAACCGAGTGAGAAATCTTGTCTTCTAGCGATTCTTCCACTGTCTGGTCCGCGTCCGGAGGTGCATCGGCCATCTTGGTTCCGAGGACCTTCGGTTTTTCTTTTTCCTTCCTCACTGCCATAAAAGTCAGAATCGCTCGCTCAGAGGCGGCGGCAGATCAGATATGTCTAAGCAGAGGAAAGAAAGTAACGTCTTTTTCCCCGAGGAACACGATGTCAGGGGATTTGAGGTGGGTGGTGACCGGAGCTCAGTCTCCTAGATGCGACCGAGTTCACCACATCACGTGATCTCCCCCCATGCACTTTTTTCTTTAAAACCATCCTCTAGCCTTTAGAGATCCACAGTGTTTCTCCCATATCCCTTTGTCTTCACCACTCTCTCCTGCAGGGCATTCCAGGCATTCACCATCCTCTCCATGAAGAAATATTTCCTGTTATTGGTTCTGAGTTATTCTCCCTGGAGTTTCATTTCATGACCTCATATTCTATTGATTTCTTTCCAATGGAAAAGGTTTGACGATTGTGCATCATTAAAACCTTTTGGGTGTCTTCCCTTCATTCATCCAAATATTGGGTGCGTGCTCTGAATCTGAAAAATGCTTATGCACACATTCCCACTCATCAGAAGCTCCTCAAGTTTGTGGTGAAAAGTGTGTACTATGATTACAAAGTACTTTTCCCTGTACGTACCCGGATCAGTCCAGACAGTGGGTTGAGCCTCCTGTCCAGCAGATGGAGATAGAGAAAAAGCTAAAGGTATCAGGACAGTGCTCACCCTGCATCCCTTCAGTATTTCTCTGTTTCCAGCAGATGCAGATGGCAGACCATGCGGCTCCCCTCTAGTCAGCTAGATTGTTTGGGAAAGTCTACGTTCTCCCTCTTTCTGTCTTATTTGGATCAAGCAAGTACCGGTACTTAATTTCTAATTTCAATTTTCAAAAAACAAACAAAAAAAAATCTTAGTTTTCATTTCTTGTAGGGAACAACTGTGTTTGCCCCTTGCTCTTACTGGGTGCCTAGGGGGGCTTTGCCCCCTTGAGATCCTCAGCCTAGCACCCTACCCGATGACCTGCCTGGCTAGGGGTGAATCTGGTGGTCCAGTCCCTCCCCCGCGCAGACCCAGAGATGAAGCATACCTCTGGTCTGCTGCAGAGAAATTCATTCCTCTGCTTCTTCAACTTTACCAACAAGTTTAAAAACAAAAAAAACTTCCATCGGGGGAAAGAGTGGGTAGCTGAACTTTCACTTTCCTGCTCTCAGCCAGGCACCGGCGATTCTTGCCATCTCACACGCGGCAGATCTGCCCTTCCTCCTCTCTCCCTCTATGCTACAATTGGCCTTTTGCCTCATGTGTGGAGAGCCTGCCTCGGAGGGGATGGCTCCTCTGTGCCGGAGAGATCAGCTGGTCGTTCTCGGCCCGGCAGATGCACTGCAAGGACGGCCCCGTTCCTGAAAACCACGGGAACAGCGGCCATTTTGACTCCAAACTTCGCTGAAGATTCTGAGCCTGATTGGGGCAGGGACCCAATTTTTCCTCAACCCCCCCCCCCCCCCCCCAGATGCCAGTTCTGACCCAGGCAAATCTCCAGGGTTTTTTTCAGCTGATTTTGTTCTCATGTATAAGGCTTATGTTGCCAGCCTTCTACAACAGAATGACCCACCAGATCCTCAGCTGCCTGCCTGCCTTCCTCCTGCCAAGATCCCTAGATCAAAGGGCCCAGGACCCCAGACTCTCAAGGGGCGAACCGGGTTCGGGTGGTCCCAGGGATTCCGGTCCCTCCGGCCCCCACTGATCCGCCCGCTTCAATACCGGACCTCGACCCGGATGCCGATGTCCTCGCTCTGAATCCACCAATAGAGGAGGACAACCCCAGGGTGTTGCGTCTCTTCCAGCGTAAAAGAGCTGGATCCGCTTATACCCCATGTTCTGGCCGAGTTTATTTAAATTTATTTATTTAAAGGCTTTTATATACCGGAGTTCATGTTCTAGTACATACCACTTCGGTTTACACAGAACCAATATTGGAAAATTACATCAAACAAGTGGGTATAAAATAACAAGGCTAACTTTGTAGGAACTTAGAACTTGAGGTAAAGGAGAGAACAGGACCAAGTGGTAACAGATCAATGTAAAAAGCAAATAATAAATACAAATTCTTACAATAAATACAAATGCTTACAGATTACAGTCTTCAAAATCTTACAGATTACTGTCTTCAAAATCTAAGTTTACATCTTCAGAATAAGGTTTAAATCTACAAGAACTAACGGTTACATCTTCAAGGTTTGTATACTTCCAAAGCTGAGGTTACATCTGACTTAAAAGGTATTGGTGTAGCATTCTGTAAAATTAACGATTGGGAATATGTTGGGCTTAGATGCCCCTCCAGAGGGCAACGCGTCTGCCGCAGCTTCTAGCAATGTTGACCCAGTCCTCGCCAGCCTGAGGGCACCCCCGCTCACCTTCCCTTTCCATCCGATGCTAAGCAGTTACTGCTACGGGAATGGAGACGCCGGAAGCCAGTTTGCGCGTGGGAGGGCCATGGGCAAGCTGTAATCGCTTCCAGACCCGTGTCTGGATATGCTTCGGGTCCCTAAGGTGGACGCCTCGGTCTCCGCTGTCACAAAGCGCACTACTATTCCAGTCGTGGGGGCGACTGCATTGAAAGATCTTCAGGATCGCAAATTGGAGGTCTACCTCAAAAGGATTTTTTGAGGGTCCTAGCGCTCGGGTCCGGACGACAGTCTGTAGTAGTCTCATGCAGCGGGCAAGCCTTAGGTGGATTCAACAACTACTCGGCACCCAGGACCTCCCGTCTGCCGAGGTGGAACAGGCAATGCGGCTGGAAGGCACCATTGTGTATGGGGTGGATGCCCTCTACGATCTTCTCAGGGTGCAGGCCAGAGCTATGGTTTCGGCGATGTCTGCTAGACATCTCTGGCTTCATAATTGGGCAGCGGACTCTTCTTCTAAATCACAATTGGGCACTCTCCCATTCAAGGGTAAGTTGCTCTTCGGGGAGGACCTGGAACAGCTTATTAAATCTCTTGGGGACAATAAGGTGCATAAGCTGTTGGAGGATCGCCCTCGGCAATCCAAATCCTTTTTTCCTTCGCGCTTTTGGTTCAGGGGTCAGCATAGGTACAACAGGCCGAGAGGGACTGCCCAAAGACCTACCTCCACTAGATCCCAGTCTTGGTCTCATTCCTTTCGTGGCCGACGGCCGTTTCGAGATACGAACCCTTCAGGTTCCACCTCAAAGTCCTCCCATTGAAATGCGGCCGGCCCATTCCTCTGCTCCCGCCTTGGACATCTGTCCCTTTTTCTTGCGGAATGGGCCAACATCACGTCGGATCCTAGAATTCTGGAACAACTGCCTTCAAGATATCAACAACCTCCTCACAAGCCTTAACTTAATCCTTAACACAAATAAAACAGAACTACTCCTCGTCGCACAGGATGGCAATAATGTACTTTCCAACTCGCCCCTCACTAGACAAACATCCCTCTCTTCACAAGTCAGAAACCTCGGAATCTTACTGGATAACCAATTGAACCTAAAAAGATTCATCAATAACACCACAAAGGAAGGCTTTTTTAAACTACAAGTACTAAAACGGCTGAGACCACTACTCCACTTCCAAGACTACCATTCTGTCCTACAATCAATTATCTTCTCTAAAATTGACTATTGCAGTTCACTTTTACTTGGCCTTCCAGCAAACACCATAAAACCGTTACAGATGCTTCAGAACGCATCGGCCAGGATTTTGACTAAAACCAACAAAAGAGATCATATTACTCCCATCCTGATGAACCTGCACTGGCTCCCAATTAAATTCAGAATCACTTACAAAGTACTAACAACTATTCACAAAACCATTCACAATCTCATGCCCTTGGAGCTCAACATCCCGTTTCAGCCACATTTACCCTCCAGACCAGTGAGATCCGCTTACAGAAATACCCTCTTGGCCTCACCCATTAAAACTTCCTTAAGTAAACGAGCTCTGTCCACTTCAGGCCCGGCTCAATGGAACTCTCTTCCCCCTGATCTAAGACAGGAACATTGCCACCTGACCTTCAGAAAGAGACTCAAAACTTGGCTGTTCGGCCAAGCGTTTCATCTACGCATGGGTTCTTCTTAGTATGTTTTACCTTCATACCAACAGTATAGCGCTTTGGTCAGCACCCCAACCTTGCAGATGATTCTCCTATTGTGTTCATATCCCTTACCCTAAGTTATTTCGTTATGCCCTCAGATCTTCTGCCAGCTATTCTCTGGCATCATGAAAGACCTCACTATTTAAATGTTGTTTTGATACCTGTTCCATTGCTCCAAGTTATTTATTCCTTGTTAAATGTAAAAGCACTCATATATGCTAGTTATTGTTATATTGTAAACCGAAGTGATATGTAATTTCTTACATGAATATCGGTATATAAAAGTGTTAAATAAATAAATAAATCAGTGGGTCCTCGATGTGATCGCCAACAGCTACACGTTAGACTTTGCTCGGGAACTCCACAACCATTTTCTAATCTCTCCCTGCGGCTCTCGGAAACATCCAGCGGTGTGCCAGACTCTGGACAGGCTACAGGAGCTCGGGGCCATAGTCCCTGTACCCCTGGAGGAATAGGGATCCGGCCAGTATTCCATCTACTTCGTCGTGCCCAAAAAGGACGGCTCCTTCCGACCGATCCTGGACCTCAAGAGGTTCAATCGAGCTCTCCGGGTGCCCCATTTTTAGATGGAGACCCTGCGAGCAGTCAGAGCGGTGGTTCGCTCAGGCGAATTTCTGGCCTCTCTCAACTTGACAGAGGCTTACCTGCATATCCCAATCCGCCACGACCATCAGAAATATTTCCGCTTCGCCATTCTGGGACACCACTTCCAGTTCCAGGCGCTTCCGTTCGGCCTGGCCACCACGCCATGTACGTTCACCAAGGTCATGATAGTGGTGGCAGCGGCCTCCCTTCGTCGGGAGGGAGTCCTGGTCCACCCTTACCTGGACGACTAGCTCATGAGGAAGAAGGAATAGCCTAGTGGTTAGAGCAGTGGGCTACTAACCAGGAGACCAGGGTTCGAGTCCAGCTATTGCTCCTTGTGACCTTGGGCAAGTCACTTTGCCCTCCATTGCCTCAGGTACATAACTTAGATTGTAAGCCCTCTGGGGATAGAGAAATACCTACAGTACCTGAATGTAAACCGATATGATATCTGAGATCGAATGTCGGTATATAAAAAAAAAAGGCTGAGAACCTGTGCACTGCAGCGGTCGACAGGGTCGTGACTTTTCTCTCCTCCCTCGGGTGGATTGTCAACTTCTCCAAGAAACACCTCAAGCCCTCCCAGGTCCTGGAATTTCTAGGAGCCCATTTCGATACCCGCGTGGGCAAAGTTCTACTGCCCAAGCACCGGGCGCTCAAGCTCTTGAACCAGGTACAACATCTCTTATCTCTTTCGGTACTCATGGCCTGGGACTATCTCCAGGTCCTGGGCTCCATGGCTTCCACCATAGATCTGGTTCCTTGGGCGTTTGCGCATATGCGTCCTCTACAGAAAGCGTTGCTGTCCCGCTGGAAGCCGGTCTCGCAGGAGTTCTAAACACCCCTACCGCTCTCACTCTACCATTGCTAGCATGCAGCGGTGGCTTTCACTCACCTATTTCTTGAAAGGAGTGCCTTTGGAGACACCCTAGTGGATCTTTGTGACAACGGATGCCAGCCTCTCCGGCTGGGGAGTGGTGTGTCAGCACCAGTCTACAAAGGATGATGGTCTCCTGTGCAATCCCGATGGCACATCAATCGTCTGGAAGCCCGAGCTGTCCATCTGGCACTCAAGACGTTCCTGCCCTTGCTCCGTCACAAAGCCGTGCGGCTCCTCTCCAACAATGCCACCACAGTAGCTTACATTAATCGCCAGGGTGGCACCAGGAGTCGCTGGTGGGTCTGGAAGCCAGTAAGCTGCTCTCCTGGGCGGAGAGACACCTGAGTCCTCTGGCAGCTTCCCACATTGCAGGGACGGAGAATGTGCAAGCGGACTTCCTCACCTTGATCTGATGGCTACCCTGAACAACTCAAAGGCTCCCAGATTCTTCAGCCGCAGACGGGAGCACTGCTCGGCAGGGGTGGATGCCCTGGTTCTTCCCTGGCCTCACGACGTTCTTCTCTATGTGTTCCCACCTTGGCCTCTAGTGGGACAGGTAATCAGAAGGATAGAACTCCACAAGGGGCCGGTCATTCTCGTAGCGCCGGAATGGCCTCGGAGACCGTGGTTCGCGGACCTGGTGAACCTCGCAACAGACTGTCCTCTTCGCCTCGGTCACCTCCCAAACCTGCTCCGCCAAGGACCAGTATTTTTCGATCAGGCAGATCATTTTTGTCTAGCGGCCTGGCTTTTGAGCGGCGGCGCCTGAGAAAGAAAGGGTATAAGGAGGAAGTTATCTCCACTCTCTTGAGGGCACGGAAGACCTCTACCTCTCTTGCTTACGTCCGTGTGTGAAGAGTGTTTGAGAATGCATGTGTTGAGTCCGAAGTCCAGGCGCACAATGCTCCGGTGTCTCAGGTCCTTTCCTTCCTGCAGTCTGGTCTCTCCAAAGATTTGTCTTTCAATTCTCTGCGGGTGCAGGTTTCGGCTCTCAGTTCTCTCCTTGGGCGTATCCATGGTTACGCGGTGGCAACTCATCTGGATGTCATTCACTTCCTTAAAGGGGCCAAACATTTAAACCCACCTGTCCGGCCTACTTGTCCATCCTGGAGCCTCAATTTGGTGCTTCAAGCCCTTTGCAAGGCGCCTTTCAAACCTCTTCAGCAGGCCACGTTTAAAGACCTCACTCTTAAAACAGTATTTTTGGTCTCTATTTGCTCGGCCAGGAGAGTGTCCGAGCTCCAAGCCTTGTCTTGTCGGGAACCCTTTTTCTGCTTTTCAGACTCAGGTGTTTCCCTCAAGACGGTGCCATCCTTTCTTCCAAAGGTCGTGTTTCCTTTTACGTCAATCAATCAGTGGAGCTTCCTGCCTTTTCTCCTGAAGACATTGCACGCACGCCTGGCGGGGACCTCAGGCATATTGATGTAAAGAGAGTCCTACTCCACTACTTACAGGTTACTAACAAATTTCGCATCTCTGATCATCTTTGTCCTATGGAGCGGCCCAAATAGAGGTAACAAGGCCTCTAAGGCTACTATTGCTTGCTGGCTGGAGGGAGGCCATTGCGTTGGCTTATATCTGTTGTGGCCGGTCGGTTCCGGAGGGTTTGAAGGCCCATTCTTTGCGTGCGCAATCTATTTCTTGGGCGGAGAGTCAGTCGGTCTCTCCTCAGGAAATCTGCAGGGCGGCTACTTGGACGTTTCTGCATACTTTTGCTCTTCATTATCGCCTTGACATCCAGGCGCCAGTGTTTGGCTCCTTTGGCAGGCAGGTGCTTCGAGCGGATTTGTCTCGATCCCACTCTCTTTAGGGAAGCTTTGGTACATCCCACTGTCTGGACTGATCCGGGTACGTACAGGGAAAGGAAAATTGGTTCTTACCTGCTAATTTTCGTTCCTGTAGTACCACGGATCAGTCCAGACTCCCGCCTGAGCTGTGGTTTCTTTTTGATTCGTCCGCTCAAAGGTTTTTTCCTTTTTTGTTTGGTTCTTAACAGCATTTTGGATCCAGTTACTTCCTATCAGAACTTCAAGGCATTGGAAGTCTTTCTCAACTGGATATATATGTAAGAGCGGTTCTTTCACGTGTTGATAGTTCACATAACATGTTGGTTGTTGCTTTCTTGATCTTCTACTTTACCTTTTCTTGCTTTGGTAACATTTATATTGAAGGGATGCAGGGTGAGCATTGTCCTGATATAGGATACCCTTTAGTTTTTTCTCTTTCTCCATCTGCTGGACAGGAGGCTCAACCCAACTGTCTGGACTGATCCGTGGTACTACAGGAATGAAAATTAGCAGGTAAGAACCAATTTTCCTATTTTTGGCCTCTTGGCAGCCCCAATAGTGTGCGCGAAATGTCTAGCATTCATGGGCACATAAATTCATTGGCAAGAAGTCTGTATGTTCCCATACCTGGATGATTCGTTGGTAATGTATCCATCTTTGATAAGAGTCCTGGAGTCTTTCAAAGCAAACACCCAGCTTCCTCAGTTCCTGGAATTCCTGGTCCATTTCTGCTAGTACAACTTGGTTCTTTTTCAAAGGATTCTGTTCATAGGAACCTGGATAGACTTGCTGCAGGAGAAGGTGTTTCTTCCTAATGGAAGAACCGGAGTGGCATTGGGCCTGGTGAGGTCCCTTCTACAGCAGATACCACAAGGTTGGTCCGGGTGGTTCTCAGTCGCAGGGTTGCAATGGTGCATGTAGGTCCTGACTCATCTGCACATGCGAAGTCTACAGTGGGCCCTCCAAGACAAGTATAATCAGCTCTATCAACTATTTCCCTGTACGTACCAGGATCAGTCCAGACGGTGGGTTATGTCCCTCGTCCAGCAGATGGAGTCAGAACAGACTTCGGAGGGTGTAAGCATATAAGTTAGTGCACCCTCTGCAGGAGCTCAGTATCTTTCTGACTCCAGCAGATGCGAGTTGGGAGACACGTTTCTCCCCCCTGGGGTTAAGGGTTCACTGTTTTCCTTCCCCCTTTTCTCTTCTTCTTTGCCTCTTGGCTTCTCTAGTTAAGTTTGGATCAAGTTAAAAAAAAAAAAAAAAGTTTGTTTAATTAGAAGGTGTGGCTTGCAGGCCGAGCTGCTTTCCTTCCTCCTTCCTCTCTTGTCGGGCCGCTAGGGGTAAGTTTTGTTTTTTATTCTGTGTTGATTTTCTTCCTTCTAGCTTCAGTCTCCCAGCGCCTGGTTTTTCCTCAGGGGTGGGTGGAAGCTGGTGGTGCCAGCCTCTCCCCTCAGTGTCAGCGTCTGCCCCGCAGCCCCGCGAAGATTCTTTCCCCGGGGCCACTGCAGCAGGGAGGGAGGATTCCCCTGCTGCCATCCGGGGCTTGAGCGGGTAGTGCAGGCCTGGTTCTCGGCCCCCCCGCAGCACCCCTGCGTCTCTTTTGGCCCCCCCCCCCCCCCGCGGCGTTCTGCTTCTCCTCCCCCGGCTGCCATTATGCCACGGCCATCCCGATGTGCGGCCTGTGGCGAGCCGGGGTCGAGGGTATCGCGCGAGGGCAATTGCGCTCGGTGGGAAAGGCACCTCGGAGCCCCGGCGCACATTTTCCTTCTGCCCCTCAGCGCGGCGTGGGCTGGCCACTTCGCCGCCTCTGGCGGGAACGGCGGCCATTTTGAATCAGCACCATGCTGATTCTCAGGACTCTGAAGAGGAGGAAAGGGACTCCCGGGGCGGTGCACCCCCGATTTTGTTCCCGGCGGTGCCCCTCCCGGACCGAATCCCCTCAGTTGCATCCGAGTTCGGCCCCCCCTCGGGCATGCCGACCTTTTCGCCGGATTTTATTCTGCTTATGCATAATGCATATTTGCAGCGCCTGGAGGCGCCTAGACCTCCTTTCCCAGGTCTGCTCCGCTTGGGCACCGGACTTGGCGAGTGGGAGCCAAGGGCCCCCCCGGGCGGTCCCTGGGGTGCATTCTGCGGAGCCATCTCCAAACCAGGGGGGGGTTCCCCGGTCCTACCAGACGGGGACTCCCTCAGCGGCTCTGCTGGAGGGGGATGACCCGCGATCACTCCGTATCTTCCAGAGGGACTAACTGGACGACCTGATCCCGCAGATCCTACTGGAATTGGAACTGGATCCTCCACCGGAGCCCCCAACGCCGCCTCCTCCCAAAAGGGGGACCCAGTCCTGGTCGCTCTGCGACCACTGTCCCGGGTGTCCCCGGCGCATGCCTCCTTCCTGCAGCTCCTGGTTAGGGAATGGGATATGCCTGAAGCTTCTTTGAAGGTAACCAGGGCTACGGAAAAAGCTGTATCCACTCCCGGAGGACTTCCTGGAGTTAACCAAGGTCCCGAAGGTAGACTCCTGGAGTTAACCAAGGTCCCGAAGGTAGACTTGGCGGTGTCAGCGGTTACCAAAAGGACAACTATTCCGGGTGCAGGTGGCGCAGCACTGCAGGGCACCCAGGACCGTGAGTTGGAAGTTTTCCTCCAGAGAGTTTTCTAGGTCTCTGCCCTGGGTAGGCGGGCAACAATGTGTAGCTCTCTCACGCAGAGGGCTAGCCTTCGTTGAGTACAGCAGCTTCTTACATTGCAGAACCTGCCGCCCGAGGAAGCAGCCCAGGCGGACCGCTTAGAGTCTGCCACAGTGTATGGGGCGGATGCCGTGTACGACCTATTTCGGGTCTTGGCCAGGTCCATGGTCTCGGTCGTAGCGGCGAAGCGGCTTCTGTGGCTCCGTATCTGGTCAGCGGATTCTTCTTCCATGTCCAGCCTAGGACACGGGCCAGGGCCCAGCGTCGCTTCCGCAGCTACCGACAGGCGACGCCCCAGGTCTCAGGCTTGGCCCCGGTCCTTTCGTGGGCACAAACTCCAGGGAGGGTGGTTCAGCCCAGGGGATTCCCCCCAAATCCTCCCAATGATGCCAGAGCCACCCACTCCCCCATCCCCAGGATAGGGGGATGCCTCACTCATTTTTACGGGGAGTGGGCTGGCATCACCTCGGTCCAGTGGGTCCTCGATATCCTAAGGAATGGCTACGCCTTGGAGTTTGTCCGCCCCCCGAGGGACAGGTTCCTCTTCTCGCCCTGCGGATCGGATCTCCAGAGGCGGGAGGTACAACAGACTCTGGATCGGCTGCAGACCATAGGAGCCATAGCCCCCGTCCCCTTCGGCGAGGTTGGCTCGGGCCATTATTCCATCTACTTTGTTGTTCCCAAGAAGGACGGCTCTTATCGGCCAATCCTAGACCTCAAGGAGGTCAACAAGTCCCTACGGGTCACCCGTTTTCGTATGGAGACGCTGTGATCAGTCATTGCGGCGGTTCATCGGGGGGAGTTCCTCGCCTCTCTGGACTTGACAGAGGCCTACCTGCACATTCCAATCCTCCCGGCTCACCGGCGTTTCCTTCGCTTCAAGATTCTGGACCAGCACTTCCAGTTCCAGGCTCTCCCCTTCGGTCTGGCGACCGCCCCTCGTACGCTCACGAAGGTCATGGTAGTCGTGGCAGCAGCCCTTATGCGGAAGGAGGGAATCCTCGTCCATCTCTACCTGGACGACTGGCTGGTCCAGGCGAAGTCGTTGCTCCAAGGACAGGCGGCAGTCTCCAGAGTGGTTCCTCTCCTCCGTTCCCTGGGCTGGATCGTGAATTTTCTCCAAGAGTTCTCTCGTGGACTTTTTGGGAGCGAGGTTCGATACACGTCAGGGCAAGGTCTTCTTGCGGCCGGACAAAGCTCAGGCCGTGCGGGATCACATCCTACGTTTTATTACATTGCCAGAACCCACTTCCTGGGATTATCTTCAGCTCCTGGGCGTCATGGCCTCCACCATCGACCTAGTTACCTGGGTTTTCGCGCGACTTCGGCCTCTTCAGGCGGCTCTGCTCTCTCGCTGGAAGCCAGTCTCACAGGATTATCAGATGGTGCTCCCCCTCCCGCAGGTTGCCAGGTACAGCCTGCGGTGGTGGTTGGACCCGAAGCATCTCGCCCATGGCGTCTCCCTCGAGGTCCCCGACTGGGTGGTGATCACCACCGATGCCAGCCTTTCCGGATGGGGGGCAGTATGCGAGCGGAGCACAGCGCAGGGGACGTGGACTAGGACACAAGCCTTGTGGCCGATCAATCGTCTGGAAACCAGAGCAGTGCGCCTGGCGCTCCTCCGATTTCTCCCGCTGGTACAGAGTCGGGAGGTCAGGATACTCTCGGACAACGCCACCACGGTAGCGTACATCAATCGCCAGGGGGGCATGAGGAGCAGACAGGTTTCACTCGAGACAGCATGTCTAATGGAGTGGGCAGAAGTGCATCTGATGCGACTCGCCGCCTCACACATCGCGGGAGTAGACAACATTCAGGTGGACTACCTGAGCCGGCAGCAACTAGATCCGGGGGAATGGTCCCTCTCCGCAGCGATGCAACTTCTCGTTCACCGGTGGGGCGCGCCTCACCTGGACCTGATGGCGACGTCCCGAAACGCCAAGGCCCCCCGCTTCTTCAGCAGCAGGAGAAAGCACGGAGCGGAGGGAGTAGACGCACTGCTGCTGCCGTGGCCGTGTCACATTCTGCTCTATGCGTTTCCTCCCTGGCCGCTAGTGGGAAAGGTCCTCCGCAGAGCAGAGCGCCATCCGGGTTCGGTTATTCTGGTGACTCCCGAGTTGCCCCGTCACCCCTGGTTTGCAGACCTACTCCTCCTGGCGGTCGAAGGCCCAGTCCGGTTTGCTTCTCCATCAGGGGCCGGTATTTTTTGAGCAGGCAGAACGCTTCTGTCTTGCGGCTTTGCTTTTGAGCGGCGTCGCCTCAGGCGCAAAGGATACCCTGAGGCGGTAGTTTCAACTCTGCTAAAGTCTCGGAAAGCCTCTACCTCGGTAGCATACGTGTGATTCTGGAAGATCCTTGAGGTGTGCTGCTCCACTCATGGTACCCGTCCCATGACTGCTTCGGTTCCCCAGATCTTGCAGTTCCTTCAGGACGGTCTTGATAAAGGACTTGCCTACAATTCTCTGCGAGTGCAGGTGGCTTCCCTTGGTTCCCTCGTGCAGGGTGTCCGTCCCTCTCTTCAGTCCCAGCCGGACATCGCTCGGTTACTAAGGGGGGCGAAGCACTTGCGGCCCCCGGGTCCCTCCTGGAGTCTCAACCTGGTCCTTCGGGTGCTGGCGGAGCCTCCTTTTGAACCCCAGCGCAATGCATCTCTCAATGATCTCACCCTCAGGACAGTTCTTCCTTGTGGCCATTTGCTCTGCACGTCACTTCTCGGAGCTTCAGATGCTGTCCTGTAGGGAACCCTACCTCCGTTTCTCTGACTCGGGTGTCTCCCTCCGCACAGTTCCTGCCTTTTTTGCCTAAGGTGGTATCGGCTTTCCACTTGAACCAGACGGTCGAGCTCCCAGCCTTCTCGCCCGACGAGCCAAAGTCTCTCCGTCTCCTGGACGTTAAGCGCACCTTGCTCCGCTACTTGGAAGTCACCAATGTTTTCAGAGTCTCCAATCATCTGTTACTCTGGTCGGGGCCGAGGAAAGGGTCCCAGGCTTCCAGGACGACGATTGCAAGATGGCTGAAGGATGTCATCGCGTCCGCCTACATAGGAGCGGGGCGGATTCACCCATAGGGCGTCATAGCTCACTCTCTCCGTTCCCAAGCAGCCTCCTGGGCAGCAGTGAGATCTGCCGAGCGGCAACTTGGAAATCGCTGCACACGTTCTCGAGACATTATCGTCTACACCTGGCGTCGTCGGCCTCCGGACACTTTGGCGACCAGGTTCTCCGAGCAGGGCTTTCAGGGACCCACCCGGAGTAGGGAAGCTTGGGTATATCCCACCGTCTGGACTGATCCTGGTACGTACAGGGAAAAGAAAATTATTCCTTACCTGCTAATTTTCGTTCCTGTAGTACCAAGGATCAGTCCAGACGCCCACCTCTATGATTTCTCTGGGATCTAGGCTTTCCCTGCTCAGTCTGTTCTTTTAGTTCTGGGAACTGTTGGTCTTTTCAGATCTCAGCTTAGTGGTCTTAGCTCTTTTTTGCAAGTTGTTCTGATTGCTATCCGTGGCCTTACAGTTTGAATTTTGTGGCTTAATGCCTGTTTAGAGTTACGTACACTTGATCCATTCTTATGCTTATTGTTTAAGGACTCTAGTTGGGGCTTTGATATTCTCTATACTGAGCTCCTGCAGAGGGTGCACTGACTTATATGCTTACACCCTCCGAAGTCTGTTCTGACTCCATCTGCTGGACGGGGGACATAACCCACCGTCTGGACTGATCCTTGGTACTACAGGAACGAAAATTAGCAGGTAAGGAATAATTTTCTTTTTCCCACCAAATCTCTATAATGCCTGAGATGTGAACATCCCTTCAGTGGTGGATGAACCCTGAGGTTCTAACAGTAGGTGTCTCACTGCATGTTTCTCTGCGTTAAGTGATACTATCTACCAAAGCTTCCACCTGGGGGTTGGGAGAACATACCGGGAACATGGTCTGAGGCAGAGAGGAGTCTGTAAATCAACCTTCTGGAGCTAGAAGTTATACGTTATGTACTGGCTTTCTCTCATTTGCTCTCAGGAAAGAGAATCTTGATCCAGACAGACATCACATGGTTGTGTTCTATGTGAACAAACATGGAGGCATGTGTTTGTATCCCTCTGTGAGGAGGCCCTCAAAATCCTTGTCATGGGCTGGTCATCCCAGTGTCCATCTTAAGGCAACTTGACCTTTCCGGGAGTACAGAATATAATGGCGGACTGTCTCAGTAGAGTGCTGTAAACTGAACGAGTGGTCCTTGGATAAAGGGTGATGGAGGACTTGTTTAGTCATTGGAGAACTCTGGTGTTCAATCTATTAACTTCAGAGGACAGGAAGGTCGAGAAGTTCTACTGCATGCAAAAACAACTCTAGTTCCTAATGCTTTTGTTCTAGATTGGAGCGCTGGTACACTATATGCGTACCTGTCAATCTCTCTCATTGCCAGGACTGTCCAGAAGGCTCTGCTGGACCAGGCGAGGATAATCAGCAAAGCAGCAGCCTAGCCACAGTAAGTGTGATATCCGTACCTCATCCATCTGTCTAGTTGGTCTCTGATTTCTTTGGGGATATCCACAACTCTCATCATATAGGAAGACAGCAGGATTTGCCATCTGAATCAGCCATCTCTGGCACTGATGGCGTGTGTATTGAAGGCACAGTATTCTCCTCCTTACTCCTTTCTAATGAGATGGAGAACATGCTGATTTTGGCTAGAAAGCCTACAACCACAAGATCCTGTGGTTTCAAGTGGGAAGAGGTTCTTGACATGGTGTGGGACCAGCCAGCTAGATCCTTTCTTCTCTGGCCCAAGGGATTTACTTCCAATATCTATTCTTTCTCTCATTCACAGGCCTCAGCACTTCTTTAATTAAGGTTCATCTCCACATCATTGCATCATGTCACCAAGAAGTGGAAAGAGCCCTGATCTGTCTCCACCCTCTAGTATTAACGTTCATGAAATGTATGTGGAATTCTAAGCCTCCAGTCAGTAAAGCTCATCGTAGACCTAGCTCAAACCATGAAACTTCCTTTTGATTCTCTCAAGTCAGTGGACTTGAGGTTTTTCACCTGGAAAGTGTTTTTTGTTGCCATTACTTTGGCACAAAGGGTTAACAAATTATAGGCTGGTTTCATGTTCACTGTATCTTCAGTTTTATCACAACAGGGTTCTGCATACTCCTTCTAAATATCTTCCGAAAGTGATGTTCATGTTCCACATTAACCAAGCTATTGTGCTGCCAATATTCTTTTCAAAATCGCATACACACGAGAATCAAATTTGCAGATGATACAAAATTATTCGGAGTAGTTAAATCACAAGCAGATTGTGATAAATTGCAGGAGGACTTTGTGAGACTGGAAAATTGGTCATCCAAATGGCAGATGAAATTTAATGTGGATAAGTGCAAGGTGATGCATATAAGGAAAAATAACCCATGCAGAAGTTCCATACTAGGAGCTACCACCTAGGAAAGAGATCTAGGTGTCACAGTGGATAATACATTGAAATCGTTGGCTCAGTGTGCTGCGGCAGTCAAAAAAGCAAACAATGTTAGGAATTATTAGGAAGGGAATGGTAAATAAAACAGAAAATGTCATAATGCCTCTATATCGCTGCATAATGCCTGGTCGCTGCATCTCAAAAACGATATAGTTGCGATGGAGAAGGTACAGAGAAGGGCGAGCAAAATGATAAATGGGATGGAACAACTCACCTTTGAGGAAAGGCTAAAGAGGTTTGGACTGCTCAGTTTAGAGAAGAGACGACTGAGGGGAGGATATGATAGAGGTATTTAAAATCACGAGAGGTCTAGAATGGGTAAATGTGAATCTCTTATTTACTCTTTCGGACAATAGAAGGACTAGGGAGCACTCCATGAAGTTAGCATGTAGCACATTTAAAACTAATCGGAGAAAGTTCTTTTCACTCAACACACAATTAAACTCTGGAATTTGTTGCCAGGGGATGTGGTTAGTGCAGTTAGTGTAACTGGGTTTCAAAAAGGATTGGATAAGTTCTTGGAGGAGAAGTCCATTAATGGCTATTAATCAAGTTTACTTAGAAAATAGCCACTGCTATTACTAGCATCAATAGCATGGGATAGACTTAATTTTGGGGTACTTGCCAGATACTTATAGCCTGGATTGGCCACTGTTGGAAACAGGATGCTGGGCTTGATGGACCCTTGGTCTGACCCAGTATGACGTTCTTATGTTCTAACAGGCTGTTCACTGCTTGGCTGTAAGAGGGCCCTACTTTAACGAAAGAGGATTCAACCTCACCATTAAGCTTCTCAACTGTTGGTGTCCTTTGATCCCAATAGATTGGGAAGGACAGTTGCTAAACAAATTGTTTAATAGGCTAATGGACTGATAAGCACTGGTTGGCTTACAGATTAGACAGTCAAGGATCATCAAGTGAGAGCTATGACTCATCTCAGGGCCACTTATATTGAAGACTTATGCAAAGCTGCTATTTGGTCTTCTATTCACACCTTCATGTCCCACTGCTATCTAGAAAGCATGCACTGAGCAGACAGTAACTTTGGACAAGCAGTTCTGTGCAGCATGTTCACAAGTAGTCCTCTCTCCATTTGGTGGGATCAGGTTGTCTTTTAAGTAATTGCTTTGCAATGCAACCCTCAGCTTGATACTTCCCACATGTTATAGCTGATTTGTGCCTGCTTGTTGATGGAGAAAGCAAGTTTGCTTACTTGTAAACAGGGTTCTCCCTAGACAGCATACTTAAATACCCACCTCCTGGAGAGTTGAAAGCCATGGAAGAGACTGAGGAGCTCCAAGTCAATATGCATGCATGGGAGCTCCCGCGCAGGCTTAGTAAGAATTTTACTAAGCTCTGAGAGCTGGGTCAGTGCTGTTCGATGACGTCATCCATGTGATATGGCTAATCCGTCCTGCTATCTATGGAGAACTCTATTTACAAGTAAGCAAACTCGTTTTTCCTCTCACCACCTCCTGCTATCCCAGCAGGGGCAAATGAAACTTCATCAGCCTGGACTGTAATCAGCCAGTTTTCCCTGAACTAGAGTCTTCCTCCAGCTACCCAGTCTTTTCCCATAAAACGCAAAGAACTAAAGGGTTTGGTGCATTCACACGACACAGCCATTTCAAAGCCTATCTTCGCTAATAAGTGAGCTCTGATTCTCTCTTATGTCACTTATCACCAAGTGCGGTACCTGTGTATTCTGTTCACCAGGCTGAGACATCTGAAACATACATGAAAACTTTTTTGAAGGTTTCATGGCCCTGTGCACCTTTTGAAACCCAGCCAACAACTAGGTGTCTGTGGAAGGTTTAGTTCCTCTGTGAAAAGACCAGTTGTTGCAAGCTGCTTATAGACTCCACTGAGCAGATTCCATGAGCTGCTTCTGTTAATGCAGAGAATTTAGTTTTTTGGGTGGCCATTGATATTTCAACCAGACTCCGCTTATGAGTTGGAATTAGATGAGGTGAGACAATAGCTTTTTTGGGAGAGTGATAGAACTGGCTGTCTATGGAAACCTTGGAGTCTTGGCTTAAGAGTGAGGTTCATTCTTGTCATGAAGGTGCACAACAAAGCCATTTGGAGATGCTACTTTATGAAAGGGTCCTTCAGAATCACTGACCTCCCGTGTTCATATTTTGATTCAGCAGACTATCTATTAAATGGTTTTCCCATTTTGTATATCTAGGAAAAAAGCTTAATACATCTGGCCCTAGGTTTTTCCACATACATTCACCCTCCCTCTTTCCTTCCACCATCTGTGACCCTTGTTCTCTTTTCCTTTACCATTTTTCTGTATCTTTGCATCTCCCCTTATATTCATCACCATGTCTTCCTTCCCTTTTCTTTCTCCCCAATCTGTTATCCTCTTTCTCTATTGTATTTATTTTATTTTAATAACTTATATTCATCAGTATTCATCGTGGATAACAAACCACATACCCAATAAAATGGACACCAAAACAAAACAATACAGTTAAAACAATAAAAGAGAACAGTATTAATCACCAAATGCTTATATTTTTAAAAAATGGTTTTATCCTGCGTGCGGAATTTCAAATAATCTCGTTCCCTGTACGTACCTGGATCAGTCCAGACAGTGGGTTATGTCCCCAATCCAGCAGATAGAGTCAGCACAAGCTTTGAGGGGGCGTATCCATATATACTACTACCCCCTCTGCAGGAGTTCAGTATCTTCTGACTCCAGCAGATGCGAGTAGGGGAATCAGGCTTCCCCTCCTTTTCCTTTTTCTTCACTTTCTTGCTCGATTATGGCTTCTTGTTGTCTTTTTCTGTGGATCAAGTTTGTATTAAGTTTAAAAAAAAAAAAAAAAAAAAGGCAGAGTTCTTTCAACTTCTGGGGAGTGGCTTATCTTCCTTGTCTCTTCTCTGCGGCCTTGCTGTTTATTTCTCATTGCAGCCAGGGGTAAGTTTGTTTTTCCTTTGTAGTTTTTTCCTTCACAGCTCAGCCCCTGGTGCCCGCGAAAGCCGGTGGAGCCGGCCTCTTTGCTCTTTACTCCCTCACCCGCGGCCATTTTACAGCTCCTCATGGGCTGCTGAGCCATTTAGGGAAAGATGTCTGGGGCGGGTCGTGTGGCCGGGAAGGCCCCCCCGCGGCACCCTCCTCTATTTTCGGACAGCGGGCAGTGCGGGCCGACCGGGCCCCCCCGCAGCGGTGCTTTTTGTGCGCGTGGCCCCCCCCGTGGCTTTTTCTTTTCTCCTACAGCGATCCCGATGCCGCGGCCATCCCGCTGTACGGCCTGCGGAGACCCGGGGTCCCGGATTTCCCGGGAGGGCATCTGTGCACGATGCCTTCCCGGGGGGGAAGGTACCTCACAGTCCCTGACTGATTTCTCTTTTTTTGCCCGGGCGGCGCGGGCCGGCCACTCAGCCATTTTTGGCGGGAACGGCGGCCATTTTACATTCTGAGCGCCCTGAGGCGCAGGCCACGAGGGGGAACGGATCCCTGGAGGCCACGAGGGAGAACGGAGCCCTGGAGGACTCTACCAGCGGGGGTGTTCCCCCGATTTTGGTGCAGGAACCAAGCACCCAGGGCCAGGGAGCAGGAACCACGCCGCCCCCGAAGCGCACCCGAGCAGGCCGGGGTTCTCTCCGGAGTTTATCCTGCTCAATCATACCGCTTATCTGCAGGGGCTGGAAGCACCTGTGGGACCCCCCCCCCTCCTAATATCCCTCGGATGTCGCCCTCAACGCCGGCCCCCCCCCGACCCTTCGGGAGTGGGGGCCTCCCGCCTTCCTACCCGGGTCCGATCCACGCCTGCGCCAGTGGGGGCGGTGCCAGACCCAGCGGGACATGGACTTGACCTCCCAGACGGGGGACAAGGGGACGGCACGCAGGAGGGGGGTGATCCGCGTACCCTACGCCTCTTCCAGAGGGAAGAGCTGGACGACCCTCATCCCGCAGATCATCCAAGAATTAGATTTGGACCCGCCACCAGACCCGCCTGCCCCAGTAGCTCCCACTGTCGTCACTTCTTCAAGGAAGGGAGATCCTGTCCTGGCGGCACTCCGGCCGAGGGCTCGGGCTTTTCCCATTCATGACTCGTTTTTACAACTTCTCACCAGGGAATGGGACACCCCGGAGGCCTCCCTGAAGAGCAGCCGGGCTATGGAAAAGCTGTACCCGCTCCCCGAAGATTTTCTGGACCTCATCAAGGTCCCAAAGGTGGACTCCGCAGTGTCGGCGGTCACGAAGAGGACGACTATCCCAGTGACGGGAGGTGCGGCGTTGCGGACACACAGGATCGTAAGTTGGAAGTTTTCCTTAAGCGGGTTTTCGAGGTCTCCGCTCTGGGTATGCGGGCGGTGATGTGCAGTTCGCTTGCCCAGCGGGCTAGTCTCCTTTGGGTGCAACAACTCCTCACGTCTCAGAACCTGCCGTCCGATGAGGCTGCCCAGGCAGATCGGCTAGAAGCCGCAGTGGCGTATGGAGCGGACGCCTCGTACGACCTTTTTCGGGTCCTCGCAAGATCCATGGTTTCGGTAGTGGCAGCACGACGACTACTGTAGCTACGCAATTGGGCGGCTGATACGTCCTCTAAGTCGAGTCTGGGCTCTCTTCCCTTCAGGGGCAAGTTCCTCTTCGGGGAGGATTTGGACCAGATCATCAAGTCCCTGGGGGAGAACACTGTTCATTGGCTGCCGGAGGATAGGTTTTGACCATCCAGAGCATTTTCTTCTTCTCGGACCAGAGCCAGAGCTGGTGGGCTCCTGGTCGCGCTCCTTTCGCGGGCGTCGGCCCACACACACTACTCCCGGAACCGGGAACCCCTATACCAAGTCTTCACAATGATGCCAGTCTCGCCCACTCCCCTGTCCCCAGGATTGGGGACCGACTAACGTATTTCTACGCGGAGTGGGCACGGATCACCTCGGACCAGTGGGTCCTGGATACCATAAAACATGGCTACGCATTGGAATTTGTCCGCCCCCCGCAGGGAAGGTTCATCTTTTCCCCCTGTGGCTCGGACCTCAAGAGAGGAGCGGTGCAGCTGACTCTGGACAGACTCCGGGAGATAGGCGCTATTGCGCCCGTGCCCTTCGGAGAGGTGGGCTCGGGCCACTATTCCATCTATTTCGTCGTACCAAAGAAGGACGGTTCCTTCCGGCCTATCCTAGACCTCAAGGAAGTCAACAAATCCCTTCGAGTCGTTCGGTTCCGCATGGAAACGCTCCGGTCAGTGATTGCGGCGGTGCATCGGGGGGAGTTCCTCGCCTCCCTGGACTTAACGGAGGCCTACCTGCACATTCCCATCCGCCCGGACCACCACCGTTTCCTTCGTTTCAAAATTCTGGACCAGCATTTTCAGTTCATGGCTCTCCCGTTCGGATTGGCGACGGCGCCGCGCACCTTCACCAAGATCATGGTAGTCGTGGCGGCAGCTCTCCGGAAGGAGGGCATCCTGGTTCATCCTTATCTGGACGATTGGCTCCTCCGGGCGAAGTCATTCGATCATGGACGCTCGGCGGTGACTCGAGTAGTACGGTTTCTACATTCCCTGGGATGGGTAGTGAACTTCTCCAAGAGCTCCCTCATGCCCTCGCAACGCTTGGGTTTTTTTTGGGGGGCGACCTTCGACACCCTACTGGGCAAGGTTTTTCTGCGCCAGGACAAAGCTCAATCCTTGCGGGATCACACACGACGGTTCTCTGCGTTACCAGAGCCCACCTCCTGGGACTACCTGCAACTCCTGGGAGTGATGGGGTCCACCATCGACCTTGTACCTTGGGCTTTCGCGCACCTCAGGACCTTACAGTGGGCGCTCCTCTCCCGTTGGAAACCAGTATCGCAGGACTACCAGATGATTCTCCCGCTCCCGCAGAATGCCAGGGACAGTCTGGGCTGGTGGTTGGATCCGCCGAACCTGGCCCGTGGCGTGTCCCTCGATCTGCCAAATTGGGTGGTGGTGACCACCGATGCCAGTCTAGCAGGTTGGGGTGCAGTCTGCGATCGAAGCGCCACGCAGGGGACGTGGTCCACGGTGTAGGCGAAGTGGTCAATCAACCCTCTGGAAACCAGAGCGGTCCGGCTAGCTCTGCGACATTTCCTCCCGCTTCTTCGGAACCGGGAAGTCAGAATCCTATCGGACAACGCTACCACCGTGGCCTACATCAACCGACAAGGAGGCACGCGCAGCCCGCAGGTCGCGCTCGAAGCGGCGCTGCTGATGCAATGGGCGGAGTGTCATCTCGTCCGGCTAGCGGCCTCGCATATCGCCGGTGTGGACAACGTCCAGGCGGGCTTCCTCAGTCGGCAACTGCTGGACCCCGGAGAGTGGTCTCTCTCCGACAAAGCGATGCAACTTCTCGTCCATCGGTGGGGGGCCCCCCACTTGGATCTGATGGCGTCCGCTCTCAACGCCAAGGCTCCACGCTTCTTCAGTCGCCGGAGAGAGCGCGGCGCGGAGGGAGTGGATGCCCTGGTCCTCCCGTGGCCGCCACATCTTCTGCTCTACGCTTTTCCACCATGGCCCCTGGTGGGCAGGATGCTCCGCAGAATAGAAAGCCATCAGGGGACCGTGGTTTTTGTCGCCCCAGAATGGCCCAGGCGACCCTGGTTTGCGGACCTGCTACAGCTGGTGATCGACGGGCCAATCAGGCTGGGGCACCTCCCCCAGCTCCTACATCAGGGCCCGGTATTTTCGAGCAGGCAGAACTCTTCTGTCTTGCGGCCTGGCTTTTGAGAGGCGCCGCCTCCGGCGTTGGGGCTACCCAGAGGCGGTAGTATCCACGCTATTGCGGGCACGAAAGACATCGACGGCGGCGGCCTATGTTCGAATCTGGAAGGTGTTCGAGCTGTGGTGTACCAGCCAGGCCACGAGACCCGCTAAGGCTTCTGTACCTCAGATCCTTCAGTTTCTACAGGCGGGGGTGGAAAAAGGGCTCGCCTATAATTCACTACGGGTTCAGGTGGCCGCCCTTGGTTCGCTGTTGAGCGATGGGGGCTCTCTTCTACAGTATTCTGACATTGCTCGTTTTCTCAAGGGTGTCAAGCATATGCGTCCTCCGTTACGGGACCCTTGTCCCTCCTGGAGTCTTAACCTTGTGCTTCGCTCCCTGTCGGGATCACCGTTCGAGCCGCTGCGCAACGATAAAGGATCTCACTCTCAAGACTGTATTTCTTGTGGCCATCTGTTCCGCTCGACGCATCTCGGAGCTGCAGGCTCTGTCGTGTAGAGAGCCCTATCTCCGTTTCTCCGACTCTGGAGTTTCGCTTCGCACCGTTCCCTCCTTCCTTCCGAAGGTGGTTTCTGCATTCCATGTGAACCAGACGGTGGAGTTGCCATCCTTCTCTTCCTCAGAGCCGAAGTCTCTCCGTCTCTTGAATGTCAAGCGCACTCTGCGCCTCTATCTGGCGGCTACAAATGAGTTCCTGACCTCTGACCATCTCTTCGTACTCTGGGCCGGTCCTAAGAAGGGGTCTCAGGCCTCGAAGACTACCATTGCCAGATGGCTGAATGCCGGCATTGCTGCTTCCTACATTGGGGCGGGTCGGACTCCCCCACCCGGAATCGTAGCGCATTCTACACGTTCTCAGGCGGCTTCCTGGGCGGAGGTTCGCTCGGTATCCTCGCAGGAAATTTGTAGGGCAGCCACCTGGAAATCGTTACACACGTTCTCGAGGCACTATCGTCTGCACCTCGCCTCTTCGGTCTCTGGACACTTTGGCGAGCAGGTTCTCCGAGCAGGCCTCGCAGGACCCCACCCGATTTAGGGAAGCTTGGGTACATCCCACTGTCTGGACTGATCCAGGTACGTACAGGGAAAAGAAAATTATTACTTACCTGCTAATTTTCGTTCCTGTAGTACCATGGATCAGTCCAGACGCCCACCGCGTTTGGGTTCTTGATCCTGCTCAGCTCTGCGCTACTTCTTGCTCGCAGTGTTCTGTGTCTTCACAGTCGTTTCTTTTCGCTGTTTTTCACAGCTCCCTACAAGTTGGTAGGATGTTTGCAGTTACTTGTTGCGGTTACAATTGTTTTCATTATCTTTTTCCACAAACTTGATCCTTCGGGGGTTTCTACTCTGGCTTTGATATACTCGATACTGAACTCCTGCAGAGGGGGTAGTAGTATATATGGATACGCCCCCTCAAAGCTTGTGCTGACTCCATCTGCTGGATTGGGGACATAACCCACTGTCTGGACTGATCCATGGTACTACAGGAACGAAAATTAGCAGGTAAGTAATAATTTTCTTTTCTCCACGCTCATGTAATGACAAAGAATTCCATAAGGAAGGGGCTATCAAAGAAAATGCCCTAGATCGTGTCCTTTGC
This sequence comes from Rhinatrema bivittatum, assembly GCF_901001135.1. NCBI lineage: Eukaryota > Metazoa > Chordata > Amphibia > Gymnophiona > Rhinatrematidae > Rhinatrema > Rhinatrema bivittatum. The sequence continues at coordinate 335,599,106 of NC_042619.1, read as the reverse complement.
AAAGGACAGATATTTCCAGAGGGCAAAGCAAGCATTGATTGAGATGAAGATTGCAAGCTATGGGTAGGAACGTACTAAAAACAGTTTGTCAAACAAAAAAAAATTCTCCTTAGACAGTTTTATGAATTAACGTTAACAACTTGAAGACTATTGTCTTATCTATAGGCAACCAATGAAGGTTTTTCAAAAATGGAGTAATACTTATCCCCCATGGAAGCCCAAACATTACCCTTACTGACATATTTTTCATAAGATGTAATACATGAATCAAATATTTTGGTAGTCTTGCAGATAAGGCATTACAATAATCTAAATCCATCCCACTAGAAACCATCCCACTAGAATCCATCCCACTAGAAACCGGAGTCCCTCAAGGATCCGCACTATCGGCAATCCTATTCAACATATACCTACTACCTCAATGCCAACTTTTCAAATCTCAACGTCAACTTACTTCCTGTACGCAGATGACATACAGATGATCATTCCAGTAACAAACACCATAGAGAATGCTCTGATACTCTCAACCAAGCTCATTAATTAAATTAAAAACCTTCTAAATCAAATGAAATACAGACAAAACTGAACGTATGCTAATTGAGAAAAACAACTCTGGAGACCAACAGAATCCTTCCATAATCATAGACAACAACCTCATCAAACTAAAAGAAATTGTGAAAGATCTTGGAATTTGGATAGACCCAGAACTCAACCTGAAAAAACACATTGCAATGAAAATAAAAGAAGGCTTCCACAAGCTATCAATTCTCAAACACCTCAAACCACTACTAAAACAACCCGATTTCAGAACAATTAATGTCATAATGCCTCTGTATCGCTCCATGGTGAGACCGCACCTTGAATACTGTGTACAGTTCTGGTCGCCGTATCTCAAAAAAGATATAGTTGCAATGAAGAAGGTACAGAGAAGGGCAACCAAAATGATAAAGGGAATGGAACAGCTCCCCTATGAGGAAAGGCTGAAGAGGTTAGGGCTATTCAGCTTGGAGAAGAGAAAGCTGAGGGGGGATATGATAGAGGTCTTTAAGATCATGAGAGGTCTTGAACGAGTAGATGTGACTCGGTTATTTACACTTTCGAATAATAGAAGGACTAGGGGGCATTCCATGAAGTTAGCAAGTAACACATTTAAGACTAATCGGAGAAAATACTTTTTCACTCAACGCACAATAAAGCTCTGGAATTTGTTGCCAGAGAAGGTAGTTAGTGCATTTAGTGTAGCTGGGTTCAAAAAAGGTTTGGATAGGTTCTTGGAGGAGAAGTCCATTAATGGCTATTAATCAATTATACTTAGGAAATAGCCACTGCTATTAATTGCATCAGTAGCATGGGTTCTTCTTAGTGTTTGGGTAATTGCCAGGTTCTTGTGGCCTGGTTTTTGGCCTCTGTTGGAAACAGGATGCTGGGCTTGATGGACCCTTGGTCTGACCCAGCATGGCAATTTCTTATGTTCTTATGTTCTTATTCTGCAATACTTGATATTTTCAAGCATCGACTATTGCAACTCGCTCATGATAGATCGTAATCCCTATAAAAATCCCTATAAAAAATCCCTATAAAAGAATCAATCTCAAAAACAATGGAATACTGGGACAGTTGCCTATTAGAAATTAAACTTCTCCTCAACAGTCTAAACCTTGTACTCAATGCTTCGAAAACAGAATTCCTGCTCATATCGCCGGAAAACAATAACACACTTCCTAAACCACCCACACTCCTTCAAACAACCCACGTAAGAGACTTAGGAGCCATCCTAGACAATCGTCTCAACCTCAAAACATTCATTAACCAAACCACCAAAGATTGCTTCTACAAATTACATATCCTGAAAAGAATAAAACCGCTGTTTCACACTCAGGACTTCAGAACAATCTTGCAAGCAATAATCTTTTCCAAACTAGATTATTGCAACTCATTACTATTAGGCCTCCCAGCTTCTTACACCAAACCTTTACAAATGGTTCAGAACTCTGCAGCCAGAGTCCTTACAAATTCCAGGAAAATTGACCACATTTCACCTATTCTCAAAAACCTCCATTGGCTTCCGATCCACTATAGAATCATGTACAAAACCATTAACATCATATACAAAACTATCAACCAACACACGCAACTTGACCTACAAATACCACTTAAAAAATTCACCTCCGCCAGGCCTATCAGGGAACACTACAAAGAGTCACTCCAAATTCCAAAGGCCAAAACCTACCAACATAAATCCTTGAGTCTCAGAGCCTTCTCATCAGCAGGTCCAGCTCTCTGGAACTCGATCCCACCTGATTTGAGACAAGAGCCATGCTCTTTAACATTTAGGAAAAGACTAAAAACTTGGCTTTTCAAAAAAGCATTTCCAAGCCTTGAATAAAACCTCCTCTCACTAGCACTAACTCGTATGCAATAATGGAATGTAAACACGAATCAACCAACCTCAAACCCTCTCTCACTAATTCCTGCTGAATATTTATCATACTATTACCATTCACAACTGTCATATTTATTCATTTGATTACCTATGTACCGTTTCATAGTCTTATTTTTTCACTTGCTATTCTAATGTATCAATAGGCTGAAATGTAAATATTGTGCTGTTCAATTTCTCCCCTTTCATCCCAAGTTTATTTTCCTTGTTTTTTGTAACTTTCCCTCTCCCTTTTTCTGATTCACTGTATTTAAAGTTCAAGGTTCTTATTGAAAATATTGTTTTTTACGTTACGTTATGCTTTACACTCCTTGTTATTTGTAAACCGGGTTGATGTGATGCCTATCATGAAACTCGGTATAACAAAAACAATAAATAAATAAATAAATAAATAAATGATAGGACTTCCCAAAACAACCTTACGTCCCCTACAAATACTACAAAACGCCACTGCCCGAATCCTCACCAGTCATAAAAAAAACAGACCACATTTCCCCTGTCTTAAAAGAACTACACTGGCTACCTGTAGATAAAAGAATTGAATTCAAAATACTATCAATCATTCACAACGCAATTCACAACAATGACTGTCTGCCTTAACACACTAATACAAAAACTCCACACCCAACGCAACACCAGATCTTCAAACAAAGCACGTCTTGAAATCCCACCAGTAACAACCACCAAACTTACCACAGTAAGAAAAAGAGCTTTCTCAATAGCTGGACCACATCTCCGGAACTCCCTACCTGACAGTCTGACTACAAAGCAACACAAAAATATTCAAAAAGCTACTCAAAACATGGCTTTTCAAACAAGCCTACAATCAAGATGTCAATACACCCGTAAAGACAATAATCCCCCACTACTCAACCAGCCACCTAATATCTCTCACTACACCTCAACCATACCTCTCTAATATCTCATAACATACTGCCAGACTTATCACTCAACCCTCAGTGTTACTCAATGTTAATGATTATTATATATTACTATTTCCTGGCGTGTAGCCAGATGGACTCAGTACGAATGGGTTAGTATCCGCGTGCTAGCAGTTGGAGACGGATCTGACTTCAGCACGGGGTATATAGCCCCACAGGAAGCGCAGCGATTCAGTAATTTCCGTCTCCAAAGCAGTTTGGAGTGCCTGCACGCTGTTCAGCGTGCTTTCCAAGACTACTTTAATTTTTTCTCTTTTCTTTTCGTTCTAGTTTCTTCTTTCCCTGTCTCCTCGACTCTTACGCCCCGCGCTCCTCAGGGGACGTTCTGTCCGTTCCCCCCAGTTGAGCTTCCCAGGGTGACTACCGTGGTCCCCCGGAGGTGAAAGTCCTCGGTCCGGCCGAACCGCAGCAGGGGCAGAGCCCCCCGGGGAAGACTCGGATGGAGCTTCGAGGCCCTCGGTCCCGGCGTGGACGAGGTAGCGGGTGCTGTTCCTCAATCGCGGTGGTGAACGGTACTGGCCCTTTCCCCCGCAGCCGGAGACCGCCTGAGTTCCAGCCCGGGAGCGCCGAAGATCTGGTAAGGCGTACGTCTCTTCGCCCAGGTCTCCGAAGCCTAGAGGATCGGCGGCGTGGCAAGCCGTGGAGGACGCCATTTTGTGGCCCAATTCAGGTATTCCGCGCCCGTAATAGGCGCGGCTTTCTTCCTCCTTATGCGTATATGGTATTGTTTTCGCATATTGGCTGCCACCGTGAGTATTTGCCGCATAGTATTGAAAGCCAATTGCATGCCATAGAGCGTATATTGCTAAACGGCTTACTGCTGATTGCCTATTGCCTACCATTAAGCGTATATTGCTCTGCTTAAGTGCTGATTGCCTATTGAATGCCATTAAGCGTATATTGCTAACTGCTTAAGTGCTGATTGCCTATTGAATGCCATTAAGCGTATATTGCTCACTGCTTACGTGTTGATTGCCTATTGAATGCCATTAAGCATATTCTTACTATTGTGCGCCTGTTGTATTCGGCGCCTATTGCTGCCGCATATTATTATTGTGCGTTCGCTGTATTAAGCGCCTATTGCTGCCGCATTTCTTCTTGTGCGCCTGTTGTATTACGCGCCTATTGCTGCCGCATTTCTTCTTGTGCGCCTGTTGTATTCAGCGCCTATTGCTGCCGCATATTATTACTATTGTGCGCCTGTTGTATTAAGCGCCTATTGCTGCCGCATATTATTGCTATTGTGCGCCTGTGGTATTAAGCGCCTATTGCTGCCGCATATTATTGCTATTGTGCGCCTGGTGTATTCAGCGCCTATTGCTGCCGCATATTATTACTATTGTGCGCCTGTTGTATTAAGCGCCTATTGCTGCCGCATATTATTACTATTGTGCGCCTGTTGTATTAAGCGCCTATTGCTGCCGCATATTATTGTGCGCTTGTTCTATTTGGTATGGATCAGCACGCAGCCGCATCCTCAGCGGCGCAGCCGCTTGTCTCAGGCATTTCAGCCCTTGGCCTCTGCTCTGCATGCCACCTTAGGGCCACACGCAGTACTGCGCCAGACTCACTCTGTGCCCAATGTGAGGCGGCAGGGGGACCCTCCAGCCAGGACCAGTCTCAGCCGCAGTTTCTTGACAGTTCCCCTGGGGCTACCCCGGATTTGGGGGGCAGTCTTGACCATTCGGGAATCCCGGGGAAGCTTGTACCCCGGCGATTCGAGGCTGCTTCCATTTCCTGGGTGGATCTCTTTAAGGGGATTCATGCCTTCGTCCAGATGCAGACGGCTTCCCATCCCGGCCCTACTGTCCCTGTTGCTCCGGTGGTTCCTGCTGTTGCTGCGGTTCCTGCGGTGGCTGCGTCTGCGGCGCCTGCTGCGGCCGCCGCTACGGTGGCAGCACCTAGGGATCCTGTGCCTGGACCCTCACGGCCTTATCGGGAGTGGGACCTCCCGCCTCTGAACAGTCCAGATCAATCGGACCAGGAGGTTTTGCCGGACGAGTCAGACCTCCCGGATGAGGGGGACCTCCCCCCGGGGATTGAGCCATATAGAACCATGAGGCGGTTCTTCCCTAAGGAGGACCTCTCGGACCTCGTGACTCAGTGTCTGGCGGAGTTGGATATCACTGGTCCCAGTGCTTCGGTACCTTCTGCACAGAACCCCCTGCTGGAAGGTCTTCGTCCTACTGCTCGCCATTTTCCTTTCTTGCAGGCAGCTCAGCAACTCATAGATTTGGAATGGGCGGCGCCAGCGGCTTCCTTCAAAGGGGGCCGGGCCCTGAAAGGCATGTACCCATTGGCACCGGCTCTCCAGGACCTGCTGGCATGTCCTCAGGTGGACGCCTTAATTAGCGCTGTGGTCAAGCGCACTACTATTCCAGTGGAAGGGGGGACGGCCCTCAGGGAGCCCCATGACAGACGAATGGACACCATTCTGAAACAAACTTTTGAGGTGGCAGCTCTTTCTTTGCGGATTGCGGCCTGCTGCACGGTGGTGACACGTGCCTGCTTGTCTCAGGTCAGGAACAACGCTCCAGCGGCTGACATGGAGTCCGCTCTTTCCTTCCTCACCGATGCCGCCTCGGATTTGGTTCGCACTACAGCTAAGGGGATTTCATCCTCCGTAGCCGCCAGGAGGCAGCTCTGGATCCGGCCATGGTCAGCTGATGCGCCTTCGAAGTCTCGTCTCACCAGGTTACCCTTTCAGGGCTCGTTTCTGTTTGGCAGTGACCTTGATAAGCTAGCCACTACCTGGGGTGCCTCTCCTGTGCCTAGACTTCCAGAAGATCGATCCAGGAGGGGACAGCGCTCCTTTCCACGGCCCTACAGGGGCGGGAGTTCCCAGCGCTTTGTTCCGTATAGGGGGCGCTATCAGGCGACTCGTCCTCCGGCCAGGAATCAGTCCTTTCGGACCAAGCAGCGCAAGCGGGGGGCTGGCCCGGGCTCGGGCCCCGGTCGCGCCCCGCAATGAGAATTTGCCGATTCATCTGGGGAACGAAGCCATAGGGGGCAGGTTGACCCTCTTCTACCCCAGATGGGTCGAGATTACGTCGGACCAGTGGGTCCTCGCCGTTATCCGGGAAGGATATTTTCTGGATTTTCATCATCTTCCTCCGGACAGGTTTGTGGAATCTTCATGTCCCCGGCACAAGACGGCAGCGTTAGAAGCTACCCTGGCGAGGCTCCTGTCCTTGAACGACATCCTCCCAGTACCTGCCTGGTAAGTGACTTCTGGACACTATTCCATTTATTTCATGGTTCCCAAGAAAGGGGGCACTTTTCGGCCTGTGCTGGACCTCAAGTCAGTCAATCGCTACTTACGAGTACCGAGGTTTCGCATGGAAACTCTGCGCTCTGTCAAAGCCGCAGTCCAGCCCGGAGAATTCCTCACGGCATTAGACCTGTCAGAAACATATCTTCATATTCCGATCCATCCGGATCATCAGCGCTACCTGCGCTTCAAGGTTCTGGGCCGCCACTTCCAGTTTCGGGCTCTACCCTTCGGGTTGGCCACATCCCCACGGACTTTCACCAAAGTGGTAGTAGTGGTGGCAGCGGCACTCAGGCGGGAAGGGATTCTGGTCCATCCCTACCTAGAAGACTGGCTGATCAGGGCGAAATCTCGAGAGGAGAGCCTGCGGACGACCGGCAGAGTGATCGCCCTTCTGGAAAGCTTGGGCTGGGTAATCAACCTCAGCAAGAGCTGCCTACAGCCTTCCCAGTCAATCGAGTATCTGGGAGTGCAGTTCGACACTCGGGCGGACACGGTCAGTCTTACGCCCAAGAGACAGTTGAAGCTTCGACAGCGTATCCAGTATCTGATGGGTGCCAGTCGGCCCATAGCCTGGGATTATCTGCAGGTTCTGGGTCTCATGGCCTCCACCCTGGAAGTGGTGCCTTGGGCGCGGGCCCATATGAGACCTCTACAACATTCCCTGCTCTCTCGCTGGAGCCCCCGTCGACGGGACTATTCCACGCGCCTTCCTCTACCGGCCAGCGTTCGGACCCAGCTGCGGTGGTGGTTGCAGTCCAACCACCTGAGCAGGGGGTCGAAGATGTCCTCGCCCACGTGGACCTTGCTCACCACGGATGCCAGCCTGAGCGGCTGGGGAGCACATTGCGAAGAACTCACCGTGCAAGGGTGGTGGAACAGAGAGGAGTCCACGTGGAACATCAATCGCCTGGAGGCCCGGGCGGTCCGATTGGCATGCCTGCGATTCGCTCACAGACTGCAGCACAGAGCCGTCAGAGTGATGTCCGACAACGCCACCACGGTGGCCTACATCAACCGGCAGGGCGGAACCAGAAGCCGACAAGTCTCTCTGGAGATCGCCCCACTGATGATTTGGGCAGAAGCGAATCTGCAGGACGTCTCCGCTGTACACATTGCCGGGAAGGACAATACCACAGCAGACTTCCTCAGCAGGGAACGCCTAAATCCAGGAGAGTGGCAGCTGTCCCCCGCAGCTTTCCAGATGATTGTCGATCACTGGGGGATTCCGGCCATGGATTTACTGGCGGACAGGTCCAATGCTCAAGTCCCCAGTTACTTCAGCCGCAGGCGCGACCCGTTCTCACACGGAATCGATGCCCTGGTCCAGCCGTGGCCTCCAGGGACTCTACTATACGCGTTTCCTCCGTGGCCTCCGCTGGGCGCCATCATCCACAGGATTCAGACGCACCGGGGCCTAGTTCTTCTAGTGGCACCAGACTGGCCCAGAAGACCCTGGTATGCGGACATGAGACGACTACTGGCAGGGGACCCTCTTCCTCTGCCTCCTCTCCGGGACCTTCTACGTCAAGGTCCCATCCTCCACGCGGATCCAGCTCAATTCTCTCTTACGGTCTGGCCCTTGAGAGGGCTAGCCTGAAGAAGAGAGGTTACTCGGGGCCCGTGATTAATACACTCCTCCGAACTCGCAAGTTTTCCACATCCCTCACCTACGTCCGGATCTGGAGAGTATTTGAAGCATGGTGCGACACTCATGGCACCAATCTACATGCCTCCACCATACCTATCGTGTTGGATTTCCTGCAGGATGGGCTTCAGAAGGGTCTCTCCCTCAGCTCCATCAAAGTTCAGGTTGCGGCACTGTCTTGCTATGGTCCCAGGAGGGATGGCAAGACCATCGCCAAGCATCCAGATGTTTCTCGTTTCCTGCAAGAGGTCAAGCATATTCGTCCGCCACTAAAGTGGCCTGTGCCCTTATGGAACCTTAATCTTGTTTTGGATTTCCTCGCGGGATCCACCTTCCGACCCCTTTGGGGCTTATCTCTCCGGTCTCTCACCTTGAAGTTGGTGTTCTTGCTGGCGGTGTGCTCCGCACGACGCATCTCTGAGCTACAAGCACTGTCCTGCCGTGAGCCCTTTCTACGGATCACTCCGGAAGCTATCCATCTTCGGACGGTTCCCTCCTTTCTCCCTAAAGTGTTTTCACAGTTTCATCTTAACCAAACTATCTCCTTGCCTACCACGGTAGGTTTGAAGAAATCTGAAGAAGGCCGTTTATTACGCCATCTCGACATCGGCATATTGCTGCCCAGGTATCTGGACGTGACACAAGACCTGCGAAAGACGGACCACCTGTTCGTCCTACACAGCGGGAAGAAGCAAGGTGACGCAGCCTCTCGGCCCACCATTGCCCGCTGGATTAAAGAAGTTGTCAGAGCAGCCTACGTGGAGGCTGGGAAGGCTCCGCCTCTACAGGTTAAGGCTCATTCTACCAGAGCGCAAGCAGCATCTTGGGCTGAATCCGGGATGCTGTCGCCGACAGAAATCTGTAAAGCAGCGACGTGGTCCTCCCTTCATACCTTTTCCAGGTTCTACCGTCTGGATGTCCAGGCCAGGGAGGACTCGGCTTTTGCAAGGGCGGTACTACATGGTCCTCAGGCAGCCTCCCGCCCCGGCGGGGAGTAAAGCTTTTGTACATCCCATTCGTACTGAGTCCATCTGGCTACACGCCAGGAAATGTTTGGATTACTTACCTGGTAATCCCCTTTTCCTTAGTGTAGACAGATGGACTCAGCATCCCGCCCAGCTGCCTGTGTACATGGGTTTCACCGATTCCAGGTAAGCCATGGCATTTGTCTTACATACGGGCATACACTCGACCAGGTGTCAGCGCCTTCCGGTTGGGACTGCTGGCGGTCTCCAGCCACTGTCAATCGGTTAGGGGGGTCCTGTTTTCACTTTTTCACTTTTCACTGAGCGTCAGTACACACATCCATAACAGCTTTTGCAAGGAAGATTACTGAATCGCTGCGCTTCCTGTGGGGCTATATACCCCGTGCTGACGTCAGATCCGTCTCCAACTGCTAGCACGCGGATACTAACCCATTCGTACTGAGTCCATCTGTCTACACTAAGGAAAAGGGGATTACTAGGTAAGTAATCCAAACATTATATATCATTATTTATTTATTATTTTTCACTTATATTTATTCATCAATCAACCTAAATGGTTACGCAGTGTTACCCATTGTGACTCAATGTCACTCAATGTTTCTAATGTCACTCAATGTTTCCAATGTCACTCAATGTTTTCTAATGTTTTCCATTGTTACCTAATGTTAATCAGTTCCTTGATGTTTTAATGTAAATCGTTGTTACAATTGTAAACCGGAGTGAAGGATGACACCAAACTTCGGTATATTACAAACATTCAAATAAAATAAAAAAATAAATGATTCTCTACCTTAGTCTGTGCTCCTTTATCTCTCTCACTCTCTCTCTGTTTTCTCGTCCTCTCAGCGTTCTCTGTCATCTTTGCTCGATCTGTCTGTCTTATCTGTATTCTCTCTGCTCGGTTTATAGTGTGTGGAACAACTTCTGGTTGGAGGCCATCACTTGTTGATTTTCCTGACGAAGCCATTCACTGGATCCTGGGGCCTCTCGTCTGAGAGCAGGCAATGCTTGGAGCTGGTCCTCGATGCGTTACAATCTGGAGCTGTTCCTGATGTGCTGATAGTACCTGTGGGGCTCTCATACGACTCTGTTCCTGCCCTTCCCTGCACGGTAAGCACAAATGCAGTTACAGTGCAGTGTCTGAGGGGAGGGGCTAGAATTAATAAGATGGACATGCATTGTGCAGTGAAAGCAGTCCCAGAGATGGTAGGCTGAGTATGCTTGTTATACTCCACAGCCCCATCATGGCTCAGAAGTGATAAGCTTAGTATCTCTATGCTGCTCCACAAGCCTTTTCTTGTCCCAGAAATGACAAGTTTGCTATCCCTGTGCTAGCCTGCATGTCTCTTACAAGGAGGCCAATGCAATACAGTGCGCTCAGCCGAGTGCACTGTATAACTTGCACTCCACGAGTTAAATAGGCGCTAAACCACCCCCTAATGCAATAGGGGGATTAGCGCCTATTTAACCCGCGTTGGACGTGGAGTGAATGCAATAGCGCTCATCACATGCAAATGCATGTGAATGAGGCTATTATTCATTCCACATGCAAAAAAATAAATGTGCGTCTGAGATGCACATTTATCGATCAGCTATTAACGCCTATCTGGAGCAGGCGTTAATAGCTTTTCTTAAGTAAAAAAAATAAATAATTAACCGGCCATCTGCCAGTAATGAAAACTGACGCCGAGCGCATTAGGAAAGCGGGTGCTGACTTTTCAGCGCCCACTTTCCGCGCTTTATATTGCATCGGCCCCAAGGTGAGATGTCCAGTCCTAAAGGTGAAAAGCTCTGTATCCCTGTTCTGTTCCTCTGAATCATCTCTTTCTGTGCTATCCAGTTGTGCCGGTTCCTGGATCCAGCCAGTCCTTGGGATTGAGAGGCTTTTGGTCCTCAAAGTGGGAAAACTCCCCATTTATTCCATCAGTATGTGAGGTTGACTTTGAATTCTATGTCTTGGACAGCGCACCACCACCCCTGCTGGTTTCTGGGCTGTGCTTTTCGCTGCTGTCCGGATGCTGTTTCGGCAGTTTGGATGTATCCGTATAGACTTTGCACAGCCGTTTTCTCTGAAGGTAATTCCCAGTATTTTGATTAATTGTCCTTGAGTGTGCCAAAGTTAAGCAGAGAGAATTCCTTTATAAGGCTACTGAATGTTTAAAGATGTAAGCATCTGAGATAACTAAGGTCATTTCTGGGGAGAGCTTAGTAGGCCTAAAAACTATGGGGCGGATTTTGAAACCCCTGCGCGCGCCGGCGCGCCTATTTTGCATAGGCCGCTGGCTCGCATAAAGCCCCGGGACGCGCATAAGTCCTGGGGCTTCCTGTCGGGGGCGTGGCGGGGGGCATGGCGGGGCGCGGCGTTTCAGGGGCGGTGACATGGGCATGGTTTCGACCCGGGGGCGTTCTGGGGCGTGGCTGCGGCCTCCGGAACAGCCCCTGGGACCGGACCACGGAGCGGGGCAGCCGGCCGACAAAGGTAAGGGGGGGGGGGTTTAGATAGGGCCGGGGGGGTGGGTTAGGGAGGGCGAAGGAAAGTTCCCTCCGAGGCCGCTCCGAAATCGCTGGGCTCGGTGCGAGCAGGTTGCACAAATGTGCACCCCCCTTGTGCGCGCCGACCCCGGATTTTATAAGATATGCGCGGCTACGCGCATATCTTATAAAATCCAGCGTTCTTTTGTTCGCGCCTGCTGCGCGAACAAAAGTACGCGCTCGCTCAAGTATTAAAAATCTGCCCCTATATATTTAAATGTTGAGTAACCTTATAAATGGTGGAATATCTAAACCACTTGGTTGTTTTTTGCAATTTTTTATTATTATGTATTTGATAAGTTCCCTTCTTCCAGCAAAGGACCTTAGTGATCCCAGATGCTTATATCTTTAAACATTTAAAGTCTTAGAAGGGGATTATCTCTGTTTTTCCCAACAGTTTTTCGGGGCTATTACACTGTGTTTGATTATTGAATTGTAAACTGTATAGGACTGAGCTGCTTGTTTGAGAAAGGTGGAAATAAGTGCAACATAATATTTTGTTTTCTCTGTTTATTTTTGTTTCACCGGGATGTGTCTTTTTCTATGCAGGAGGAAAGGGATCAAAGCAAATCTGAATTACAAAGGCTGCTTGCAGTACCGCAAATCAGTGGTTCCTTCCCCAGCTGTCTCGGGCTGACATTTTCTCCTCATGACATCAGCATATGTTTATGGATCTTTTTTTTTTTTATTGACAATTTTTATTGGTCTTCACATGTAAAATATATAAACAGTGAGACACTAGACAACCAACAAGTTATCAATGCAATATTAACCCCCCCCCCCCCCCGACTGAGAGTACTGCAATCAAAAATATATAAACTGGAGTATATATAATACAGTCTTATTCTTAGACCACTGTAGCGAGCAGGTTATACATTAACAAGTCGTCTCTCATATAAAATACATGCACATAGACTCGATGACAGTTGATTCCTCCATGTCAGATAAGGATCCCATATTCTATAATATTTAGGCAAAGTATGATTTTTAATCGCAGTTAGCTTATAAAGATAGCAGTTATGGTCAAGTCGGGCTACCACCCCTTCCCTAGTAGGGAGGTCTCGTCGCTTCCAAAACAGAGCTAGCTCACACCTGGCTGCAAGGATGATTTGGTGTGTGAGTAACCATTGATAGTGAGGGACTGGTGGAGACACATTCAGTAAAACATGCTCAGGAGCTAGGGGAACCTCTAAGCCTAGAATACCTGCAACCAATTTTTGGGTGTCTTCCCAAAACATGTTCACCTTTCGACAAGTCCACCACATATGGAAGTAAGTGCCAGTCCCCCCACACTTTTTCCAACGATCGGCACTAAACGGTACAATCTTCTGTATCCGAACAGGCGTCAAGTACCATCGCATTAATACTTTATACCCATTTTCTGTTAATGTGGCCGAAATCGAGCTGCGTTTTGTGTTTTGAAAAATTAATTCCCAGGTCTCTGGTGAGATATGTTTGCCCAAGTCACGTTCCCAAGCCTTTTCATACGGGGCCGGGAGCCTCACAGCATTACCCAGGAAGCCATAAAGATTAGAAATAATGCCAGACTGACTGCTTTATTACACCAATGTTCCAGTATTGTTTTCCCCTTCTGAAGCTCAACCCCCACATTCTCTGACAGTAGAAAATGTCGGAGTTGCAAATACAAGAATATATCTTGCTCACGTAACTGCCACTTCTCCCGAAGCTCTGGAAAGGTGAGAAATCCCTGAGAGCCCTAGACATGCTCAAATTGAGCAATTCCCCTACTGAGCAATGAGTGATAGTGTGAAAGTGCTTGTCCTGCTGCAAATTTTATATTATAGTTAAGGGCGGTACTATAGAAATAACTGCGAGTGCCAACAAAATGCACCCTCCATTTCTCCCATGTATTTAAAGTCGTCTTTGTGGTAGGGGCAATTTCACCATCTCTCAGCCAGGTGTCCCTAGGCTGCCAAAGCATGGCCCGCAATGGCATACGCCCCACTATATCCTGTTAAAGATTTACCCAAAGCGGCTGGTCGTACATTTTATGCCAGATAATTATGGCCCTTAACTGAGCGACCGCCCAATACCACTATAGGTTGGGGACTCCCAAGCCCCCCCTACTAGTAGGTTGAAACATTACTGCCCTTCGAATCCGAGGTGGCTTCCACTTCCAAATATAGTTATAAACACGTCTTTGCCAACACTTCAGCATGTTATTGGGGATAGATATAGGAAGTGACTGGAATAGATACAAAAGCTGTGGTAAGAGATTCATTTTTACCACAGCTATCCGCCCCAACCATGAGAGGGAGAGGCCAGACCAAATGTCCAATTCCTTAGAGAGTGTTTGCCAGAGGGGTTTATAGTTCAATTCCAGGAGGTTCCCATAATTCTTGCCAATACGTATACCCAAGTATTTAATGTGATGTGCCGCCCACTTAAAGGGAAGTTTGGACTGCAAACGCGCCCTCTGTTCATCTCCTAAAGTTAAATTGAGCACTTCAGATTTTTCGAGGTTTAATCTCAACCCGGAGACTTTACTAAAGTCTTGCAGCACTGCAATTGTCCCCGGGAGTGAAAGATCTTGTTGCGGTCCCGGGCTATGCCCCGGTCCCTCCACCTACCTCTGGGGCGGCTCGGGCCGTTTCGGTGCTTCCCCGGGCCTGCAGGCCCTCCAGCGCGTCTCTCCCTCCTCGGGAGAGACGTCGACGGCTCGGCTGGCCCCGCCCCCTGACGCGTGCATGCGCGCGGGGAGGAGCTTCCCTTAAAGGGGCCAGCGCGGGAAAATCATCTGAACACCTGGGGATGACATCAGACGCCTTCAGGTATAAGTATCTTGCCTCTAGGATCCTCCAGCGCCTTGCAACAAGGTTCCTGGAGTTGGTGTGTTCTTGCTGCGGTCTTGATTGCCTTCGTCCTGCTTCTGCCTTCCCTTCGCTGTTGATTCTTCTGGACTTGACCCGTGGACTGGCTTTTGGAATTCTCTCTGGCTCTGACCCATGGATTGGCTTTGGATCGCTCTCTGGCTCCGACCCTGGACTGGCTTTGGACCGCTCTCCGGATACCGACCCCTGGACTGGCTGCGGACCATCCTTGGACTCCGACTCCTGGACCGACTTCTGGATTTCCTACGACCTGCTGGAGGCGCCAGCCGTCCGGAACCACGACCTGCAGGAGGCGCCTGCATCCGGACCACCCACATCGTCAGGAAGTCGCCTAAGTCCCAGCGGCCGTGTCCCTATGGGCTCCTCCTGGGGGGACTTAGGCTTCCAGGGTGAATCTCCTAAAGTCCCAGCGGCCGGACTCCTAAGGGCTCCTCCCGGAGGAGTGCCGGTCTCCAGGGCGAAGAGTATTCTACCTCTCCGGTCCAATACCGTCCATCCGTCCAGTGAGGATCTAGTCCTTGGTCGCAAAGGACTTCACCGTAGACCAGTGTGTCAGCCAGCACCAAGCTTCCGAACCACCTCCTGGTTGGGACATTCGCTGTGGACCTCTACAGCACTCCATCTTCTGTTCCAACCAGCCCAAGGGTCCACGAACATAACAGATCTGGTTTAGTGAGGGTAAATAGGACATCATCCTCAAACATACGGTAGCTATTTTGTGCTCTGACGAACTCAAGTGAACCCCATGAATGTCACCTGAGGCACGTATATGATGAGCTAAGGGTTCTAAAAAAAAGGGCAAAAAGAAGTGGCGAAAGGGGATACCCCTGCCGTGTACCTCGCTGGATGGGCAGAGGTTCCGAGTATATACCATTAACCTTTACCCTCGCTTGGGGTTGGGCATATAAATTGTGCAACCATGCCAAAAAAGTCACCAAAGTTCATTTTCCTCAAGACACTGAAAAGATATGGCCAGTGGACCATATCAAAGGCCTTCTCAGCATCTATAGACAATAATACTGCTGGGGTCCCCTGCCTCTGTACCGACCAGATGAGGTTCACTACCTTCCTGACATTGTCTGCCGTCATGCGGCCCGGTATGAACCCCGTCTGGTCCAGATTTACTAGTTTGGTCATGACCCTCTTTAGTCTATTTGCAAGGATCTTAACAAAAATCTTTAGGTCAATATTGATCAAGGAGATAGGTCTGTATGATCCACACATAGCCGGGTCCCGTCCCGGCTTGGCCAGTATAGAAATCCCAGCTATATTGGCACTAATCGTAAGAGGATTTCCAGACTTCAATGAGTTGAACCATTCCTGCAATAAGGGAATGATTAGAGTGGCAAATTTTTTGTAGAATAGGGCTGTGTACCCGTCAAGCCCGGGTGCCTTGTTGACTTTTAACCCCTTAATCACCTGTACTATTTCCTGTTCCGTAATATCTTTATCAGAAAACTGCCTTTCAAAATCAGATATTCCAGGGAGAGTTATGTCTTGCAAATACTGGTCAATACGATCAGTTAGAATCAGGGGATCTGCGGTATAAAGGGCCCTGTAGAATTCCATGAATCTTTGCCGCATATCCTCCGGCTTAGTGAGCAAAGTGCCCCTTTCTGATATAAATTGTGTAATTTGCCGCTGGGCTACTCGTTTGTGCAAGTATCGAGCCAAACAGCGACCCGCCTTATTCCCACCTTCAAATCGTTCCTGTTGTAGCTTCTGCAGTTGGAAAGCTATAGTTTCTAACTCAAGAGACGAGAGTTCAGATCTAGCCCGCAGGAGCTTAGCATAACAGGCCTTATTCAAGGTTTGTTATGGATTCGTTCCAGATCCAGGATCTCTCGCCGGAGCTGCTGCTGTTGTGTAGCCTAATCTTTTTCACATAGGATGCCCTTGCTATTAATCGACCCCTAATTACTGCTTTAAGGCCTTCCCAAACCATTGAAGGGTTAATGTCATCCTGTACATTAAAATTAATATATTCTTTAATTTCCCCTTCCAGTTGCGAACAGTAATGTTCGTCCCCCAATAACGAGTTATTGAGAGTCCAGAAGCGCCCCCCCCCCCTCTTGTTTGGTAGAACCATACAAGATAAGCTCGACTGGGGCATGATCCGACCATGTGATCGGATGAATATCAGCCTTGCAATATTGTGATAACAAACATTTATCTAAAAGGAAAAAGTCCAACCTAGAATAGGACTGGTGGGGTTTAGAAAAAAAGGTATAATTTCGGCTATGGGGGTACTGGTACCTCCAGACATCTATAAGATTCCATTTTTTCATTAGTTACTTTACCCGCACTCTGGCTGTACCTGCGCCCGAGCTACTACCCTTAGTGTTGTCTACCCTGTGATCCAGCGTCAAATTAAAGTCACCAACTAATACCAAATGGCCTTCAACCGCCTGCTGTAGGTAGTGACCCAATGCAGTGTAAAAGATAGGTTGACCCTGCACTGGTGCATAGACATTAACCAGGGTATACGTAACACCTTCAAGCTGAAATTGTACCATGACATATCGCCCCTCTGGATCAGAAAAATGTTGTTGTATAACACCCTGAAATTCCTTTCCCTTGAAAGGAAGAGCTCTCAACTGGGCCTTATAGGAAACATCAGCTGACCAGTTGCACAACCATAAAAGCCTCCTCACCGCCACAGCAGACACCATTGTTTTGGAGGAAGTATGCAAAAGATCATATAAGGCATCAGCCCCATATGCCATCGCCGCTTCCAAGCACTCTGCTTGCACTGATTCCTGGGGCGGAAGGTCTTTGGTGCTCAGCAACTGCTGAACCCATTGGAGCCCCGCTTGGAGCATGAAGCTACTTCAGACAGCTGCCCAGATGCCAAGCACCGAAACTTTGAATATCTGCTTCAGATGGACCTCAAATTTCCTATCGTGGAGATCCTTCAGGGTCGCTGCTCTTGCCACAGGAATTGTGGTGTGGTTTGTTACAGCCAACACAGAGGCATCCACTTTAGAGAACTTCAAAAGCAAAGTTTCTTCCGGCAAGTGATAAAGCTTGTCCATAGCCCGGCCCACTCGCAGGCCTGATTCCGGAACATCAGCTGCTGCATCATGTGATGAAACAGAAAAGTCCTGGCTGGAGCCCGTAAGCCTTCCAGGACCAGATCCACCGAGCCCTGGGCAGGTACCTCCTGAGGAAACTCCATGCCAAGATCTGAACACATGTGGAAAGAGAGGGTCCAGCTCTTCCCTGTGGAACAAACAATCTTCGGGTCATCCCCCTCCAGAGGCGACGTCTTCTCTGGCTTGACATCGGTGTCTGCCCCAAGGAGGGGGCGGGGGAGCCGAGGGGGGTCAGGGAGCCCGACGCCCACATCGGTCTACCCCGGGCACCCGTCCCCCCAAGAAAGTAGAACCCCGCAGCTTCTTGACTCTAAGGGACCCCTGAGAGCCCTGGTGCCTGGGGATCTTCTTGAGAGGCCCCTCTGGCTGTCCCTGTGCAGAGCCAGGTAAGCTTTGTGCATTAAAAGAACAAAATCCAGGGGAAAAGTGTCTGGACCGCCCCCTCCCCCAGCAGGGGATTGGACTCGACATCTGAAAAATCCTGGGGTGAGTCCTGAGGGCCCTCAGGACTGCCATGCAGCGGAGACAAGTCGGGCATGAGAAACCCTCCCCCCGTCGCTGTAGCCTGCGCGTCAGCAAAGGACTTCAGAATAGCCGCTGTTCCGGCGCTCAGCGGCAACGGATCGGCCTGCACTTCGTGGTCAGCTGATCGTTTGTCCGCACCGCAGGACTTTGACCTGGACCCCGGCATTGCCTGCGAAGTTCCCTCGCCACTGGAGAGGCAATTAAGGCATAGGCCAGTGCGGGAGAGCCGCGAAGCAGACTCCCCGCATGCCACACAGGGTGTTGGATGCAGCATTGGGTGGGCTCGGGGAAGGCACCGGCAGGGGAGGGCGAAGAGAAAACGGCCCCCTTCGGACACAGCCGGAGGTGCGGCCGATCACACAGCACTGGAGCGCTCCGGCTGAAACACGCCGTGTGGGCCGGCGAGAAAAAGGACTGGAGCTTGACCTCCGCAGCGCCGAAGAGCCACCTAAAGGAAAATTAGTTCTTACCTGATAATTTTCGTTCCTGTAGTACCACGGATCAGTCCAGACACCTGGGTTTTGCCTCCCCACCAGCAGATGGAGACAGAGAAGTTTTTTCAAAACAACCCTGCCATATATACCAAGGTGCCAGCCACAGTCCCTCACAGTCTTACATAATGTCAAAGCAGAATGGAACAAAACCAAACTACACAACTAACTATTCTTCCATCTATCATAAGGCTCAGTCAAACCCCCAACTGGGAACAGAACCCGCTGAACAATAGAACAAACCATAATGTAGTACAAATATCCAGAAAATGATACACAAGCGGACTCTCCGTTACTTTAGTGTACACAGCAGCGGGCGGGGCTCTGGACTGATCCGTGGTACTACAGGAACGAAAATTATCAGGTAAGAACTAATTTTCCTTTCCCTGTACATATCTGGATCAGTCCTGACACCTGGGATATACCAGAGCCAACTTACCTAGGGTGGGAACCAGAGAGGACCGCTCGGAGCACTCCTTCCCCAAATCCCCTGGAATCCGAAGCTTGAACATCCAATCTGTAATGTCTTGCAAAAGTGTGCAAAGATTTCCTAGTAGCCGTCCTGCAAATTTCCTGGGGCGAGACCTGGTGACGTTCTGCCCATGAAGCGGCATGTGACCATGTAGAATGGGCATGAAGTCCCACCGGTACTGTCTTACCATGCAGTAAGTACGCGGAACCGATAGCTTCCTTCAGCCAACAAGCAATCGTAGTTTTTGAGGCCATACTACCTCTTTTTGGACCACTCCACAACACAAAGAGATGGTCTGACACAGGGAAAGGATTCATAACCTCTAGATATTGTAGCAGGGCCCTGCATACATCCAGTTTCCTTAAATCCTTTGCAACAGGATCTGCTCGGTCCACCGCTGAGAAAGATGGAAGCTCGATCGACTGATTCAAGTGAAACGATGACACCACCTTCGGGAGAATGGAGGGAACCGTCCGCAGGGACACGTAAGTGCTTTGCCCCTCGAAGAAAACGAGCCACATCCCGATGCAATGCCAATGCTATTCCCTGGATCTTACCTCTAAGACAACAGAGTGCCGCAACCTGTACCCTGAGGGATCTACAGGAGAGACCCTTAGAAAGTCCGGCTTGAAGAAAACATAAAATGTCTGATACCGTCGCACGCATAGGATACCCTGCGCGATCCCTACACCAGGTCTCAAAAACTTTCCAGACTCTGACATAAGCTAGGGAAGTAGACTGTTTGCGTGACTGCAGCAATGTAGTCACTACCGCATCAGAATAACCTTTATCCTTTAACCACTGCCTCTCAAAAGCCATGCCGCTAGACAGAAGCGATCCACCTCTTCCAAACAGATGGGGCCTTGATGGAGAAGAGCTGTGGACTCCCGAAACCGTAGAGGCTCCGTGGCGGTGAGATTGATCAGATCCGCAAACCACGGGCACCTCGGCCACTCCAGAGCCACTAGGACTACCTCTGCCGGATGGAGCTCTATATGCCGGATCACCTTACCTATCAGAGGCCAGGGAGGAAACACATACAGCAAAATGTGCGTTGGCCAGGGAAGGACCAGGGCATCCACGCCCTCGGCGCCTGTCTCTCTGCAACGACTGTAGAAACGCGGGGCTTTGGCATTCTTGAACATGGCCATCACATCCATATAAGGCATGCCCCACTTGTTGCAGATGAGCTGAAACGCCTCCTCGGACAACTCCCACTCCCCTGGATCGAGATTGTGATGACTGAGGAAGTTTGCCTGCATGTTTTCCACGCCGGCAATGTGAGATGCCGCTATGCTTACGAGGTGCTGTTCCGCCCAGTTCATCAACTGCTGCGCCTCCAGTGCCACTGGTCGACTCTTGGTTCCCCCTTGGCAATTGACACAGGCTACCGTGGTCACATTGTCTGACAAGACTCGGACCGACTTTCCCCGAAGGAGTGGGAGGAAGGTTAGGGCCACTGCTCTGGTCTCCAATTGGTTGATCGACCACTGGGCTTCCTCCCTGGACCACTGCCCCTGCACACACTTTTCCAGACACATCGCTCCCCAGCCAGAGAGACTGGCATCCGTGGTGACGATTGTCCACTCGGGTATTATTAGGGGAACTCCGCACTCCAGATGTGCCAAAACGAGCCACCAGTTGAGACTGACTCTCGCGGAGTCCTTAAGCAGGAGTGGTAGGTGAAACAGTTCCAAAATAGGATTCCAGCGGGACAGCAATGCTGATTGTAAGGGGCGCATATGGGCAAAGGCCCAGGGTACCAACTCCAAAGTGGATGTCATGGATCCTAGTACCCATAAGTAATCTCTCATCCTGGGCATCCGCATGGACAACAGGTCCCTCACCTGTCCCTGCAGCTTGACTATGCGTTCTGTAGTGAGGAACACTTGTCCCTGCTTTGTGTCGAACAAGGTTCCCAGGAACTCCAAAGATTGCGAAGGGGACAGACGACTCTTGGCAAGGTTGACCACCCAACCGAGCGACCGCAAGAGCTGTAGCACTGACACAGATCCTCGGACTTCGCCCGAATCAGCCAATCGTCCAAGTAGGAATGCAATAACAAGCCTTACCTCCGGAGCTGCACTGCAACCACCACCATTACCTTGGTGAACGTTCGGGGAGCGGTGGCGAGTCCGAAAGGCAGAACCGGGAACTGATAGTGATTTCCCAGAATGCAGAACCTGAGGAACTTCTGGTGTGACGATCGGATGCCTATATGGAGATATGCTTCCGTGAGATCCAGAGAAGCCAGAAACTCTCCTTGTCGTACCGAGGCAATAACTGACTGAAGCGTTTCCATTCGGAACTGCAGTATCCAAAGGCATCTGTTGACCCTTTTGAGACCCAAGATCGGTCGGAATGTGCCTTCTTTCTTTGGGACCACAAAGTAAATGGAATAGCGGCCCTTCTGCCATTCCGCAGACGGCACCGGCAAATGGCTCCCAAATCCAGGAGGCACAGCAGTGTGCCCTGCACAGCCTCCCGCTTTTCACGGTATGCGCATGGAGAGATCAGGAACTTGTTGTGAGGACACCATACAAAATCTAAAGCGTAACCTTGACTTATCACAGTGAGGACCCACTGGTCCGATGTCAGCTTGGCCCATTCCTCGAAGAAGATAGATAGTCTGGCCCCTACGACTGGCACCGAGGAATGGACCGGCAGTATCTCATTGCGAGGACTTAGCCCCTGCAGTTGTCTGGGGGTTACCAGGCCTACCGAACCTTCTGCCTCGAAAGGACTGAGACCATGACTGTTGTCTGCCTGCCCGGGTGAAAGGACGACCCAGAGGACCGTGCCAGCCGAGGCCTCCTTCTAACCCCTAAACCGAGATCGAGCCGTAAATGATCATCTTGATCTGGGTCTGTCCTCTGGCAGCTTATGAACCTTGTTCTCCCCCAGAGATTGTATCATGTCCTCCAAGTCTTTGCTGAACAACAATTTGCCTTTAAAAGGAAGCGAGCAGAGGTGGGCCTTAGACGAGACATCCGCAGCCCAATTTCGCAGACCATGGATCTAGCCGACGTGCACAGCAGGTCATAGAGAGCATCGGCGCTGTACGCGATGACCGCTTCTAGTCTGTTCGCCTGTATCGCCTCCCCCTCCGAGAGGCCGGCATTGGCCTGGAGTTGCTGGGCCAGCGAAGACCCTCACGCAGTGCAAAATTGCTGCATGGTCCCCCAGCGTGGACACTTCAAACACTTTCTTGAGCTGTAGCTCCAACTTTCTGTCCTGTAAGTCCTTAAGGACCATCACCCCTGTGACTGGAATAGTGGACCTCTTTGTAACAGCCGACACCGCTGCATCCACCTTAGGGACGCATAGCAGCTCCACAGCGTCCTCCGGAAGAAGATATGGCTTGCTAATAGCTTTACTTACCTTCAGTCCCAAATCCGGGGTTGTCCCATTCTCTGAACAGGAGATCCGTCGCCGAGAAATGGAAAGGGAAGGAAACCGCAGGACCCCTAAGGCCCAGCAAGAACGGATCCATAGCTCCCAGCTGGGACTCCGCCGGCGGAGCTGCCAAGCCTAGCTCCTCCAGGATAGCCGGAATAAGCGGAGTCAACTCCTCCTTCTTAAAGTGATGAACCACCTTTGGATCGTCGCCTTCCATCGCTTGAGATCCTCTAGTTGAGACTTGTTGCAGATCTGCGTCCCCCTCGGGCCCCCCCCCCCCCCGGGGGCTTGGGCTGCAGATCCGGTTCGTCTTGAGACGTGGAGTCTGTGTTCGTCCCCCCTGGCACAGACTATAATGGTCTCTTACCCTTAAATGGGTCGGGTCCCCCCAGGGACCTATCGCGCTTCCGTGCCCTCTGGGCCTGCGGCTGTAACAAACGTTTCTCAGCCATCTGCTTTCTCCCTGTCCTTTTTGCCTTAAAGGCCTTGTGCACGAGCAATACAAATTCTGAGGAGAAAGAGGAGTCCGACGAGGAATCAGCAGCCCCCTCAGGGCTATCCTCATGTACAGGAGAGACTGCACCCGCGGGGGCGCCCCCCGGCCGGAATTTGCTGCGGGGAGAGCGAGGGGGATAAAATCCCCTCTCCCATCACTGCATGTGTGGCCGCCCGAAACGAGCCCAAAATGGCCTCCGTTCCTGCGCTCAGTGGGAAAAGGTCCTCTGACACCGTTCAACTTGTCACCACTTGCGCTGCCAACCGTGGAACCTGACTCCGACCCTCCCGATGCGAAACAGAGGGTCCCTCGCCGCCCTGCAAGCAATCGGAGCAGATGCCTACGCGCGACATGAGGAGCCCCGAGGCATCCCAGGAACCGACCAACAGCTTACCAACAAAAAAAACGGCGAAAGCCCAAAAACTGGCGGCGCAGCCCAGCGGGAAATCCAGACACAGTATCGGAGAGTCGGCACGCTGAAAAGCAAACAACCAAGTTTTTTTGGGTTTTTTTTTTACACACAAGTAAACACTAGGGGTGTGAATCGTGTGATCGATCGTCTTAATGATCGATTTTGGCTGGGGGGAGGGAAATCTTATCGTCGGGGGAGGGCAGGAAAACCGGCACACCAAAAAAACCCTAAAACCCACCTCGTCGGACTCCTCTTTCTCCTCAGAATTTGTATTGCTCGTGCACAAGGCCTTTAAGGCAAAAAGGACAGGGAGAAAGCAGATGGCTGAGAAACGTTTGTTACAGCCGCAGGCCCAGAGGGCACGGAAGCGCGATAGGTCCCTGGGGGGACCCGACCCATTTAAGGGTAAGAGACCATTATAGTCTGTGCCAGGGGGGACGAACACAGACTCCACGTCTCAAGACGAACCGGATCTGCAGCCCAAGCCCCCGGGGGGGGGGGGGGGGCCCGAGGGGGACGCAGATCTGCAACAAGTCTCAACTAGAGGATCTCAAGCGATGGAAGGCGACGATCCAAAGGTGGTTCATCACTTTAAGAAGGAGGAGTTGACTCCGCTTATTCCGGCTATCCTGGAGGAGCTAGGCTTGGCAGCTCCGCCGGCGGAGTCCCAGCTGGGAGCTATGGATCCGTTCTTGCTGGGCCTTAGGGGTCCTGCGGTTTCCTTCCCTTTCCATTTCTCGGCGACGGATCTCCTGTTCAGAGAATGGGACAACCCCGGATTTGGGACTGAAGGTAAGTAAAGCTATTAGCAAGCCATATCTTCTTCCGGAGGACGCTGTGGAGCTGCTATGCGTCCCTAAGGTGGATGCAGCGGTGTCGGCTGTTACAAAGAGGTCCACTATTCCAGTCACAGGGGTGATGGTCCTTAAGGACTTACAGGACAGAAAGTTGGAGCTACAGCTCAAGAAAGTGTTTGAAGTGTCCACGCTGGGGGACCATGCAGCAATTTTGCACTGCGTGAGGGTCTTCGCTGGCCCAGCAACTCCAGGCCAATGCCGGCCTCTCGGAGGGGGAGGCGATACAGGCGAACAGACTAGAAGCGGTCATCGCGTACAGCGCCGATGCTCTCTATGACCTGCTGTGCACGTCGGCTAGATCCATGGTCTGCGAAATTGGGCTGCGGATGTCTCGTCTAAGGCCCACCTCTGCTCGCTTCCTTTTAAAGGCAAATTGTTGTTCAGCAAAGACTTGGAGGACATGATACAATCTCTGGGGGAGAACAAGGTTCATAAGCTGCCAGAGGACAGACCCAGATCAAGATGATCATTTACGGCTCGATCTCGGTTTAGGGGTTAGAAGGAGGCCTCGGCTGGCACGGTCCTCTGGGTCGTCCTTTCACCCGGGCAGGCAGACAACAGTCATGGTCTCAGTCCTTTCGAGGCAGAAGGTTCGGTAGGCCTGGTAACCCCCAGACAACTGCAGGGGCTAAGTCCTCGCAATGAGATACTGCCGGTCCATTCCTCGGTGCCAGTCGTAGGGGCCAGACTATCTATCTTCTTCGAGGAATGGGCCAAGCTGACATCGGACCAGTGGGTCCTCACTGTGATAAGTCAAGGTTACGCTTTAGATTTTGTATGGTGTCCTCACAACAAGTTCCTGATCTCTCCATGCGCATACCGTGAAAAGCGGGAGGCTGTGCAGGGCACACTGCTGTGCCTCCTGGATTTGGGAGCCATTTGCCGGTGCCGTCTGCGGAATGGCAGAAGGGCCGCTATTCCATTTACTTTGTGGTCCCAAAGAAAGAAGGCACATTCCGACCGATCTTGGGTCTCAAAAGGGTCAACAGATGCCTTTGGATACTGCAGTTCCGAATGGAAACGCTTCAGTCAGTTATTGCCTCGGTACGACAAGGAGAGTTTCTGGCTTCTCTGGATCTCACGGAAGCATATCTCCATATAGGCATCCGATCGTCACACCAGAAGTTCCTCAGGTTCTGCATTCTGGGAAATCACTATCAGTTCCCGGTTCTGCCTTTCGGACTCGCCACCGCTCCCCGAACGTTCACCAAGGTAATGGTGGTGGTTGCAGTGCAGCTCCGGAGGTAAGGCTTGTTATTGCATTCCTACTTGGACGATTGGCTGATTCGGGCGAAGTCCGAGGATCTGTGTCAGTGCTACAGCTCTTGCGGTCGCTCGGTTGGGTGGTCAACCTTGCCAAGAGTCGTCTGTCCCCTTCGCAATCTTTGGAGTTCCTGGGAACCTTGTTCGACACAAAGCAGGGACAAGTGTTCCTCACTACAGAACGCATAGTCAAGCTGCAGGGACAGGTGAGGGACCTGTTGTCCATGCGGATGCCCAGGATGAGAGATTACTTATGGGTACTAGGATCCATGACATCCACTTTGGAGTTGGTACCCTGGGCCTTTGCCCATATGCGCCCCTTACAATCAGCATTGCTGTCCCGCTGGAATCCTATTTTGGAACTGTTTCACCTACCACTCCTGCTTAAGGACTCCGCGAGAGTCAGTCTCAACTGGTGGCTCGTTTTGGCACATCTGGAGTGCGGAGTTCCCCTAATAATACCCGAGTGGACAATCGTCACCACGGATGCCAGTCTCTCTGGCTGGGGAGCGATGTGTCTGGAAAAGTGTGTGCAGGGGCAGTGGTCCAGGGAGGAAGCCCAGTGGTCGATCAACCAATTGGAGACCAGAGCAGTGGCCCTAACCTTCCTCCCACTCCTTCGGGGAAAGTCGGTCCGAGTCTTGTCAGACAATGTGACCACGGTAGCCTGTGTCAATTGCCAAGGGGGAACCAAGAGTCGACCAGTGGCACTGGAGGCGCAGCAGTTGATGAACTGGGCGGAACAGCACCTCGTAAGCATAGCGGCATCTCACATTGCCGGCGTGGAAAACATGCAGGCAAACTTCCTCAGTCATCACAATCTCGATCCAGGGGAGTGGGAGTTGTCCGAGGAGGCGTTTCAGCTCATCTGCAACAAGTGGGGCATGCCTTATATGGATGTGATGGCCATGTTCAAGAATGCCAAAGCCCCGCGTTTCTACAGTCGTTGCAGAGAGACAGGCGCCGAGGGCGTGGATGCCCTGGTCCTTCCCTGGCCAACGCACATTTTGCTGTATGTGTTTCCTCCCTGGCCTCTGATAGGTAAGGTGATCCGGCATATAGAGCTCCATCCGGCAGAGGTAGTCCTAGTGGCTCTGGAGTGGCCGAGGTGCCCGTGGTTTGCGGATCTGATCAATCTCACCGCCACGGAGCCTCTACGGTTTCGGGAGTCCACAGCTCTTCTCCATCAAGGCCCCATCTGTTTGGAAGAGGTGGATCGCTTCTGTCTAGCGGCATGGCTTTTGAGAGGCAGTGGTTAAAGGATAAAGGTTATTCTGATGCGGTAGTGACTACATTGCTGCAGTCACGCAAACAGTCTACTTCCCTAGCTTATGTCAGAGTCTGGAAAGTTTTTGAGACCTGGTGTAGGGATCGCGCAGGGTATCCTATGCGTGCGACGGTATCAGACATTTTATGTTTTCTTCAAGCCGGACTTTCTAAGGGTCTCTCCTGTAGATCCCTCAGGGTACAGGTTGCGGCACTCTGTTGTCTTAGAGGTAAGATCCAGGGAATAGCATTGGCATTGCATCGGGATGTGGCTCGTTTTCTTCGAGGGGCAAAGCACTTACGTGTCCCTGCGGACGGTTCCCTCCATTCTCCCGAAGGTGGTGTCATCGTTTCACTTGAATCAGTCGATCGAGCTTCCATCTTTCTCAGCGGTGGACCGAGCAGATCCTGTTGCAAAGGATTTAAGGAAACTGGATGTATGCAGGGCCCTGCTACAATATCTAGAGGTTATGAATCCTTTCCCTGTGTCAGACCATCTCTTTGTGTTGTGGAGTGGTCCAAAAAGAGGTAGTATGGCCTCAAAAACTACGATTGCTTGTTGGCTGAAGGAAGCTATCGGTTCCGCGTACTTACTGCATGGTAAGACAGTACCGGTGGGACTTCATGCCCATTCTACATGGTCACATGCCGCTTCATGGGCAGAACGTCACCAGGTCTCGCCCCAGGAAATTTGCAGGACGGCTACTAGGAAATCTTTGCACACTTTTGCAAGACATTACAGATTGGATGTTCAAGCTTCGGATTCCAGGGGATTTGGGGAAGGAGTGCTCCGAGCGGTCCTCTCTGGTTCCCACCCTAGGTAAGTTGGCTCTGGTATATCCCAGGTGTCAGGACTGATCCAGATATGTACAGGGAAAGGAAAATTAGTTCTTACCTGATAATTTTCGTTCCTGTAGTACCACGGATCAGTCCAGAGCCCCGCCCGCTGCTGTGTACACTAAAGTAACGGAGAGTCCGCTTGTGTATCATTTTCTGGATATTTGTACTACATTATGGTTTGTTCTATTGTTCAGCGGGTTCTGTTCCCAGTTGGGGGTTTGACTGAGCCTTATGATAGATGGAAGAATAGTTAGTTGTGTAGTTTGGTTTTGTTCCATTCTGCTTTGACATTATGTAAGACTGTGAGGGACTGTGGCTGGCACCTTGGTATATATGGCAGGGTTGTTTTGAAAAAACTTCTCTGTCTCCATCTGCTGGTGGGGAGGCAAAACCCAGGTGTCTGGACTGATCCGTGGTACTACAGGAACGAAAATTATCAGGTAAGAACTAATTTTCCTTTAGGTGGCTCTTCGGCGCTGCGGAGGTCAAGCTCCAGTCCTTTTTCTCGCCGGCCCACACGGCGTGTTTCAGCCGGAGCGCTCCAGTGCTGTGTGATCGGCCGCACCTCCGGCTGTGTCCGAAGGGGGCCGTTTTCTCTTCGCCCTCCCCTGCCGGTGCCTTCCCCGAGCCCACCCAATGCTGCATCCAACACCCTGTGTGGCATGCGGGGAGTCTGCTTCGCGGCTCTCCCGCACTGGCCTATGCCTTAATTGCCTCTCCAGTGGCGAGGGAACTTCGCAGGCAATGCCGGGGTCCAGGTCAAAGTCCTGCGGTGCGGACAAACGATCAGCTGACCACGAAGTGCAGGCCGATCCGTTGCCGCTGAGCGCCGGAACAGCGGCTATTCTGAAGTCCTTTGCTGACGCGCAGGCTACAGCGACGGGGGGAGGGTTTCTCATGCCCGACTTGTCTCCGCTGCATGGCAGTCCTGAGGGCCCTCAGGACTCACCCCAGGATTTTTCAGATGTCGAGTCCAATCCCCTGCTGGGGGAGGGGGCGGTCCAGACACTTTTCCCCTGGATTTTGTTCTTTTAATGCACAAAGCTTACCTGGCTCTGCACAGGAACAGCCAGAGGGGCCTCTCAAGAAGATCCCCAGGCACCAGGGCTCTCAGGGGTCCCTTAGAGTCAAGAAGCTGCGGGGTTCTACTTTCTTGGGGGGACGGGTGCCCGGGGTAGACCGATGTGGGCGTCGGGCTCCCTGACCCCCCTCGGCTCCCCCGCCCCCTCCTTGGGGCAGACACCGATGTCAAGCCAGAGAAGACGTCGCCTCTGGAGGGGGATGACCCGAAGATTGTTTGTTCCACAGGGAAGAGCTGGACCCTCTCTTTCCACATGTGTTCAGATCTTGGCATGGAGTTTCCTCAGGAGGTACCTGCCCAGGGCTCGGTGGATCTGGTCCTGGAAGGCTTACGGGCTCCAGCCAGGACTTTTCTGTTTCATCACATGGTGCAGCAGCTGATGTGCCGGAATCAGGCCTGCGAGTGGGCCGGGCTATGGACAAGCTTTATCACTTGCCGGAAGAAACTTTGCTTTTGAAGTTCTCTAAAGTGGATGCCTCTGTGTTGGCTGTAACAAACCACACCACAATTCCTGTGGCAAGAGCAGCGACCCTGAAGGATCTCCACGATAGGAAATTTGAGGTCCATCTGAAGCAGATATTCAAAGTTTCGGTGCTTGGCATCCGGGCAGCTGTCTGAAGTAGCTTCATGCTCCAAGCGGGGCTCCAATGGGTTCAGCAGTTGCTGAGCACCAAAGACCTTCCGCCCCAGGAATCAGTGCAAGCAGAGTGCTTGGAAGCGGCGATGGCATATGGGGCTGATGCCTTATAAGATCTTTTGCATACTTCCTCCAAAACAATGGTGTCTGCTGTGGCGGTGAAGAGGCTTTTATGGTTGTGCAACTGGTCAGCTGATGTTTCCTATAAGGCCCAGTTGAGAGCTCTTCCTTTCAAGGGAAGATTCCTCTTTGGCGAGGACTTGGAGCAGCTCATTAAGTCTCTGGGGGACAACAAGGTGCACAAGCGTCCGGAGAATAAACCTAAATTTTTAAACAAATAAATAAATAAACAATCTAAAGGTTTTTCTCTTGACCTGCTCCTGTTTTCGGGGGCAGAGACGCTACCAGCAGAGCAGAGCTCCAGCTTCGCATCAGAGGCAGACAACGGGGAGATCCCAATCTTGATTTCATTCCTTTTGAAGCCTTAGGCCTTTTCGAGATAGGGTCGGTCAGGCACCACTGGGTTCCAAGTCTTCTCAATGAGATTCAGCTGGCCCATCCCTCAGTTCCAGTGATAGGCGGTCTGCTATCCCTTTTTTATGAGGCGTGGGCCAAGATAACCTCTGACCAGTGGGTCCTAAGCATCATAAGGCATGGCTACACATTAGAATTTGCTCGGCCTCTCCCAGATCTGTTTCTGGTCTCCCCTTGTAGCTCCCGACTATATGCAATGATTGTTCGTCAGACCTTTTACCGCCTGCAGTGCCTAGGGGCCATCATCCCCATCCCGTGGACGAAGTGGAAGACGGGACGTTATTCCATCTATTTTGTGGTCCCAAAGAAGGAAGGCTCCTTTCGGCTGATCTTGGACCTGAAAAAGGTGAACAAGGCCCTCGAAGTGCCACACTTCTGGATGGAGACTCTACTTTCGATCATTGCGGCGGTCCACAGCGGGGAGTTCTTGGCTACCCTGGATCTCACAGAAGCGTACTTGAACATTCCAGTCATCACCAGAGGTTTCTGCGCTTCATGATACTCGGAACACATTTCCAGTTCTGTGCCCTCCCATTTGGTCTTGCTATGGCTCCCTTCACTTTCACCAAGGTGATTGTGGTGGTGGTGGCTGCTCTCAGGAGGGAGGGTGTGCTGGTTCATTTGGGTGAAGTTGAGGGTCCTCTGCGAGATTTTGGTCGCCCGAGTCATGCGTCTTCTGGAATTCCTCGGCTGGGTTGTCAATCAGGCCAAGAGTCACCTTCTTCCGACTCAAGTACTGGACTTCTTAGGGGCCAGGTTCGACACCCGCATGGGAAAGGTGTTCCTTCAGGAGGAACAGAGCAGCAAATTGATGCAGCAAGTTCATCACCTGTTATCGGTTCCTCTCCCCAAGGTCTGGGACTACTTGCATGTCCTCGATTCCATGGTGTCCACACTGGAGTTGGTCCCATGGGTCTTTGCTCATATGAGGCTGTTGCAGAAAGCATTCCTTTCCCGCTGGGTTCCGATGTCGGAAGAATTTCAGGTTCCCATACAGCTCACAGAGTCCGCCAGGTCCAGTCTTGTGTGGTGGCTTTCCCGGATCGCTTAAAACATGGAGTGGACCTCGGGGTGCCGCAGTGGGTGATAGCGACCATGGATGCCAGCCTCTCCTGTTGGGGAGCGGTGTGCCAGACTCAGGTGTTCCAAGACCAGTGTTTGCCAGAGGAGGCAACCTGGTCCATCAATTGCCTGGAAAAGAGGGAGTACGTCTGGTAGAGATGTGAATCGTGTGATCGATCGTCTTAACGATCGATTTTGGCTGGGGGGGGAGGGAATCGGATCGTCGCGATTTTGTTTTTTTTAAAATCGTGTAAATCGTAAATCGGGGGAGGGCAGGAAAACCGGCACACTAAAACAACCCTAAAACCCACCCCGACCCTTTAAAATAAATCCCCCACCCTCCCGAACCCCCCCAAAATGACTTAAATTACCTGGGGTCCAGTGGGGGGGTCCCGGTGTGATCTTCCACTCTCGGGCCACGGGTGCGTTAATAGAAATGGCGCTGGCACTACCTTTGCCCTGTCATATGACAAGGGCAAAGGTAGCGCCGGCGCCATTTTGGTTCCTGTCCCCCGACGTCACGAGCGCAGGAGATCGCTCCCGGACCCCCGCTGGACCCCCAGGGACTTTTGGCCAGCTTGGGGGGGCCTCCTGACCCCCACAAGACTTGCCAAAAGTCCAGCGGGGGTCTGGGAGCGACCTCCTGCACTCGAATCGTATTGCCATATTGCAAAATGGCGCCGGCCGTATGGCCATTTTGCAATACGGCAATACGATTCGAGTGCAGGAGGTCGCTTCCGGACCCCCGCTGGACTTTTGGCAAGTCTTGTGGGGGTCAGGAGGCCCCCCCAAGCTGGCCAAAAGTCCCTGGGGGTCCAGCGGGGGTCCGGGAGCGATCTCCTGCGCTCGTGACGTCGGGGGACAGGAACCAAAATGGCGCCGGCGCCATTTCTATTAACGCACCTGTGGCCCGAGAGTGGAAGATCACACCGGGACCCCCCCCACTGGACTCCAGGTAATTTAAGTCATTTTGGGGGGGTTCGGGAGGGTGGGGGATTTATTTTAAAGGGTCGGGGTGGGTTTTAGGGTTGTTTTAGTGTGCCGGTTTTCCCGCCCTCCCCCTTCCCCTCCCCCTTCCTCCGATTTACGATTTTTGACGATAAATCGGGGGAATTCCTATTGTATATCGCCTCTAACTATTTTTGACGATTTAAAATATATCGGATGATATTTTAAATCGTCAAAAAACGATTCACATCCCTAACGTCTGGTGCTACGGAACTTCCTACCTCTGCTCTGCAACCGGACGGTGCAAATCTTGTCCGACAATGTGACGATGGTGGCTTACATCAACCATCAAGGAGGTACCAAGAGTCGTCCGTAGCTGCAGAAGCGGAGCAGTTCATGGCCTGGGTGGCGCAGCATCTTGTCCTGCTGGCGGCTTCGCACATTGTGGGAATGGACAACGTGCAAGTGGATTTCCTGAGTCGACAGCGGCTAGACCACGGAGAGAGGGAACTTTCAGAAGAAGCAATGTCCCTTGTCTCTCACAAATGGGGTCCTCCCCACCTGGACTTGATGGTGACTCCTGTGGATGCCAAGGCCCCACGTTTCTTCAGTCGCAGAAGAAAACACAGCGTGGAAGGGGTCGACTCGCTGGTGCTCCCGTGGCCGACCGATGTGCTCCTTTATGCCTTCCCTTTGTGGCCTTTAATAGGCAAGATTCTCCTGAGGATAGAAGTTCATCCCTGGACGGTCATCCTGGTAGCCCCGGAGTGGCCCTGGCGGCCCTGGTTCGTGGACCTAGTCAATCTTGCAGTGGATGGCCCTTTGCGGCTAAGCCATCTCCCAAATCTACTTCGTCAAGGCCCTATATTTTTCGACCAGGTGGATCGCTTTTGTCTAGCGACCTGCCTTTTGAAAGGCGGCAGTTAAGGAAGAAAGGTTATCCGGAAGACTGATTACCACTTTACTTCAGGCTCGGAAGCCTTCCACTTCTCTGGCTTATATTAGGGTATGGGAGGTCTTCAAATCCTGGTGTCACGAGCAGGGGGTTCTCCCTCACATGCCTCGGTGGCATAGATCCTGGCGTTCTTGCACAAAGGCTTAGGCAAAGGGTTGTCCTTTAATTCCCTCTGGGTGCAGATGGCGGCCTTGGGGTGCCTCAGGGGCAAAGTTCATGGTACAGCTCTTTTGGTGCACCTGGATGTGATGTGCTTCCTCAGGGGGCGAAGTATTTGAATCCCCCAATCAGGCAAGTCTGTCCATCCTGGAGCCTTAATTTGGTGCTAAGGGTCTTATGTGAGGCTCCTTTTGAACCCCTTAAGAAGGCCATCTTGAAGGATCTCACTCTAAAAGCGGTGTTTTTGGTGGTGATCTGTTCAACAAGTAGGGAAACAGAGCTCAAAGCTTTTTCTTGCAGGGAGCCCTTCTTGCGCATT
Organism: Rhinatrema bivittatum; assembly: GCF_901001135.1. Taxonomy (NCBI): domain Eukaryota; kingdom Metazoa; phylum Chordata; class Amphibia; order Gymnophiona; family Rhinatrematidae; genus Rhinatrema; species Rhinatrema bivittatum. Next base: position 335,565,625 of record NC_042619.1, on the reverse strand, counting down.
TGTCTTGTGGAGCGGCGCTAAGAAGGGTCACAAAGCATCTAAAGTGACCATAGCCCGTTGGTTGAAAGAGGCCATTGCTTCAGCTTATATTGGTAGCGGCTGACCTGTACCTGATGGATTGAAAGTGCATTCGACTCATTCTCAGGTGGCTTCCTGGGCGGAGAGCCAATTGGTCTCACCACAAGAAATTTGTAGGGCAGCGACCTGGAAGTCTCTACACACTTTTGCTCGACGCTATCGTTTAGACGTGATTCTCAAAGTCCCACCTTATGTAGGGAAGTTTTGGTACATCCACAGTCTGGACTGATCCGGGTACGTACAGGGAAAGGAAAATTTGGTTCTTACCTGCTAATTTTCGTCCATAAACATAGCAGTTTATGGACTTCTGCTGTAGGAATATACCCAAACCTTTTTTAAACCCAGCTACACTAACTGCCATAACCACATCCTCTGGCAATTAATTCTAGAGCCTAATTATGCATTGAGTGAAAAAGAACTTTATCAGATTTGTTTTAAATGAGCTACTTGCTAACTTCATGGAGTGCTCCCTAGTCCTTGAATTCTCCTAGGACATGCAGGATGGAAGTACTCACATGTGGGTGACATCAGATGGAGACAGTCACAGAAAACTTCTGTCAAAATTTCTAGAACTTTGACTAAACAAACTGAGCACGCCCAGCATGCCACTATCCACGCAGGGTCCCTCTTCAGTGTCTTTTTTCCATGGATTGTTCTTCTCGTGGATGTGGAGCTCGTGTTTTTTCTTTTCGGAAAACTGTGTTTCAAGTTCTTCTCATTCTTTTTCCCACGCCGAGTCCCTCGATTCTTTCCCGGCCCCAATTTAGAGGTGTCGTGGTAAGTACCTTGTTCTTTGCAGTTGATTACTGAAGGTGCTGTCACCCAGTAACCGCTGGCCATCGACCACTCGGCGGTTACTTTTTTCCATGGCGTCATCAGGGTTCCACCGCTGCTCCCAGTGCCCCCGGACTATGTCCATCACAGACCCCCATGAGGTCTGTATATTGTGCCTGGGGGCATCGCACAATGTGCGCAGCTATTCCTTTTGTACTCAGATGACCCCCAAGAATCACCGAGCGTGTCTGGACAAAATGGACAAGTTAGCACCCAAAAAGTCTGAACCCTCGACGTTGGTATCTGGGGCATTGACACCTGGGGGGCAAGGTGGACCTTGTAAGTACTGGTCCCGTCCTGTCCTCTCCTTTGCCGGTTTCCCAACTTGAATTAATTGCTGGGGATCAACCTGTTTATATTTCTTCCTGCTCTAGGTCTTGATTGGCGCCAGGGAAAGACCAAGCTGAGCATCGGCAAAAGCTGAGGATGCACCGGCATCGATCACCTTCCTCCCATGGCTCCAAGCTCAGGAAGGCACTGGCATTGTCCAAGACACCATCAAAGAGGCCCCATGCTGACAAGGCATTGACGCCCATCAAGACAGAGGGCCCGAGGTGGACCCCAGGGCACCGGCTTCTCTTGGGGAAGACCAGGTTACGCCTCCTCCTCCTCAAGCTATACTGTCATCGACAGCATTCGAGGAATAGTTGGAGCAATGACTTCCGTCCGTCGGACCATCTATTTCTTCTTTGGAGTGGTCCCAAACGAGGAGGCAAGGCCTCGAAGACCACTATCGCTCGTTGGGTAAAAGAAGCAATATCGTCGGCATACATTGGCGCTGGCAAGCGTCCTCTGATTGGAGTGAAAGCACACTCACTTAGTTCACAAGCGACTTTCTGGGCAGAAATCCAAGTGGTATCGTCTCAGGAGATATGCAGAGCAGCAACGTGGAAATCATTACACACATTTGCCCGTCATTATCGTTTGAATTTGCAACCTCCCGATCTGGGCTAGTCTGGCAACCAAGTTATTCAAGCAGGGCTATCCAGGGCCCACCCTATTTAGGGAAGCTTTGGTACATCCCATGGTCTGGACTGATCCTGATACGTACAGGGAAAAGAAAATTATTTCTTACCTGCTAATTTTCATTCCTGTAGTGTTCTGGATCAGTCCAGATGCCCACCCAAGGTTCTCCGGTCCGGTATGGAAATATGGTTAGCCAGCTCAAAGTTGCAATGCTGAACATGCGAAGTTTCTCGATTCTTCGGGTTACTTTGTCTTCAAGTAATTTCAATTCTGTATATAGTTACTCCGCAATTTTGGAGTCTGTTTTGATCCATTCATCTGTTCTTGCTTTGTTATTCTTAATACTGAAGGGACGCAGGGGGTGCGATTGGTTATCAGAGGGTGCTCTGGAAGTTTTTCTCAGTCTCCATCTGCTGGAAGGGAGGCATAACCCATGGTCTGTACTGATCCGGAATACTACAGGAACGAAAATTAGCAGGTAAGGAATAATTTTCTTATGCATGAGTTGATTACTGTCCATGTCATGCTCGGAATAGCATAATTGCCCCCTAAGAACATAAGAACATGCCATACTGGGTCAGACCAAGGGTCCATCAAGCCCAGCATCCTGTTTCCAACAGTGGCTAATCCAGGTCATAAGAACCTGGCAGTACCCAAACACTAAGTCTATTCCATGCTACTGTTGCTAGTAATAGCAGTGGCTATTTTCTAAGTCAACTTAATTAATAGCAGGTAATGGACTTCTCCTCCAAGAACTTATCCAATCCTTTTTTTAAACACAGCTACGCCAATTGCACTAACCACATCCTCTGGCAACAAATTCCAGAGTTTAATTGTGCGTTGAGTGAAAAAGAACTTACTCCGATTAGTTTTAAACGCTAAATTCATGGAGTGCCCCCTAGTCTGTCTATTATCCGAAAGAGTAAATAACTGTTTCACATTAGCCCATTCTAGACCTCTCATGATTTTAAACACCTCTATCATATCCCCCCTCAGCCATCTCTTCTCCAAGCTGAAAAGTCCTAACCTCTTTAGTCTTTCCTCATAGGGGAGCTGTTCCATTCCCTTTATCATTTTGGTCGTCCTTCTTTGTGCCTTCTCATTCGCAACTATATATTTTTGAGATGCGGCGACCAGAATTATACACAGTATTCAAGGTGCGGTCTCACCATGGAGCGATAGAGGCATTATGACATTTTCCGTTTTATTCGCCATTCCCTTTGCTTTCTTGACTGCCACAGCACACTGAACTGATTATTTCAATGTGTTATCCACTATGACGCCCAGATCTCTTTCTTGGGTGTTAGCTCCTAATATGGAATCCAACATTGTGTAACTAAAGCATAGGTTATTTTTCCCTATATGCATCACCTTGCACTTATCCACATTAAATTACATCTGCCATTTGGATGCCCAATTTTCCAGTCTCAAAAGGTCTTCCTGCAATTTATCACAATCTGCTTGTGATTTAACTACTCTGAAGAATTTTTTATCATCTGCAAATTTGATTACCTTACTCGTCGTATTTCTTTCCAGATCATTTATAAATATATTGAAAAGTACGGGTCCCAATACAGATCCCTGAGGCACTCCACTGCCCACTCCCTTCCACTGAGAAAATTGTCCATTTAATCCTACTCTCTGTTTCCTGTCTTTTAGCCAGTTTGTAATCCACGATAGGACATCACCACCTATCCCATGACTCTTTACTTTTCCTAGAAGCTTCTCATGAGGAACTTTGTCAAATGCCTTCTGAAAATCCAAGTATACTACATCTACAGGTTCACCTTTATCCACATGTTTATTAATTCCTTCAAAAAAGTGAAGCAGATTTGTGAGGCAAGACTTGCCTTGGGTAAAGCCATGCTGACTTTGTTCCATTAAACCATGTCTTTCTATATGTTCTGTGATTTTGATATTTAGAACACTTTCCACTATTTTTCCTGGCACTGAACTCAGGCTAACTTGTCTGTAGTTTCCCGGATGACCCCTGGAGCCCTTTTTAAACATTAGGGTTACATTAGCCACCCTCCAGTCTTCAGGTACAATGGATGATTTTAATGATAGGTTATAAATTTTTACTAATAGGTCTGAAATGTTATTTTTGAGTTCCTTCAGAACTCTGGGGTGTATATCATCCGGTCCAGGTTATTTACTACTCTTCAGTTTGTCAATCATGTCTACCAACATCTTCTAGGTTCACTGTGATTTGGTTCAGTCCATCTGAATCATTACCCATGAAAACCTTCTCTGATATGGGTATCTCCCCAACATCCTCTTCAGTAAACACTGAAGCAAAAAAATCATTTAATCGTTCCGCGATGGCCTTATCTTTTCTAATTGCCCCTTTAACCTCTCGATCATCTAACGGTCCAACTGACTCCCTCACAGGCTTTCTGCTTCGGATATATTTTAAAAAGTTTTTACTGTGAGTTTTTGCCTCTACGGCCAACTTCCTTTCAAATTCTCTCTTAAATTTATTTATTTATTTATTTATAACTTTTATATACCGGCATTCGTAAAAAAAAACATCATGTCGGTTTACAGACAACTGAGAAAGGAAATTACAATGATAGATGGAGGAAGGATAGGAAGTTAAAGGGTGACAACTTTACTGTAGAGCCAACGGGCGCCACAGTTATTAAATGAGATTACATGTGGTTAACCAGGTTGGACATAAATTAATTATATACAAGAGGCGACAGAGTGGGGGGTAGCGCGGGGCGGGGGATGAAGCGCATAGGGGAGGCGGGGTGGGGTAGGAACTGTACAAGGGGGCAGGTGGTGGCGATGGGAAGGAGTGACTGAATATCAGGAAGGTGGTGACTGAATATCAGGAAGCCATAAAATGGATGGGGTGGTGAGGGAGGGAGGGTGTGTAGGGGGGCGGGGGGACACTGTACTAGGGAGAGGGAAATAATGAGTGTTGAGGAGAAGTCAAATGCTAGGGTTGAGAGGCGTTGGGATAGGCCTGTTTAAATAACCAGGTCTTGATTCCTTTTTTGAATTGATTAAGTGAAGGTTCTAGTCGGAGCTCGGTGGGGAGGGAGTTCCAAAGGGTGGGGCCGGCGATGGAGAAGGCTCTCGCTCTGGTGTTTGTGAGGTGAGCAATTTTGAGTGAAGGGGTGTGGAGGGTGCCCGCAAGGGAGTTTCTGGTAGGACGGTTGGCCTGGTGGAAGTGTGGCATATCTTCGATCCAGGGGGAGTTATTTTTATATAGCGTGTTATGTATGATAGTAAGTGTTTTGTATTGAGAGCGATAGGTGATTGGTAGCCAGTGGAGGTTTTGTAATATGGGAGTAATATGATCAGTCTTTCTTGAGTTTGTAAGGATGCGAGCCATGGCATTTTGTAAGATTTGGAGGGGTTTGATTGTGGAAGCTGGAAGGCCTATTAGCAGTGAGTTGCAGTAGTCAAGTTTTGATAGTATAGTGGTTTGCATAACGGTACGGAAGTCATGTGCGTGGAGGAGAGGCTTAAGTTTTTTGAGGGTTTGGAGTTTATAGAAGCCCCCTTTTAGGAGTGATTTGATGTGGGATTTGAAGCTAAGTTGTGTATCTAAGAGAACTCCTAGATATCTCTGACAGTGGACGGAGGTGTGAGATTTTGTGAAGTGTTCTGTTGCAGTTGGTGAATGGATAAGCTGGGTTGATTAGTAATAATTAGGATTTCAGTTTTTGAAGTATTGAGTGCAAGGTGTAGTTTGGAAAGGAGGGCGTTGATAGATGTGAGGCATGTCTCCCAGAAGTGCAGGGTTTCGTTGAGGGAGTTTTGGATGGGGATAAGTATTTGTACGTCGTCAGCGTACAAGAAGAATTTTAGTCCCAGTTTGGATAATAAGTGGCAAACTTGCCAACACTATTGCATTATTCCTCTTTTTAGGACTTGTAGTGATTGCTTTTGGTTCCTTGCACCTTCATCTCAGTATCCCAGCTAAAATAGTTCCTGAGGATTGTTAATTAAGGGAGACTTAGCTGACTAGCATTGAAATTTTACTGTTAGCCAGTTACGTTATGCAGCTTTCCCTGTGTGTAGGGATAGCTGGCTTAAATCTAGCTGGTTATATTTTAGTCAGCTAGATTTAAGATTGTTTTCAGCTGTAACCTAGCTGACTAGGTTGTGGCTGAAAATGCGGATACACTTATCCTACTATAACATAACTGACAAAGCTGATGCTCAGCAGCTTTTTGGAAATGCACCTCTTTGTTGACAAGGAAGAGCTGCACCCATTGTATGATTGCTTTTACAGCTGAAATCTGGGCAAAGTCTAATTGAGAGCGCTGAATTTTCTCATTTCAGGAGTACATCACAAGCGATGCCCTGATGCATTTCTCTACAAGACTTTCCATGGAGGAGGAGCTGCTTCCCACTATCCTAGGGAAACGGTAACAACCTTTGCCTAAATAGTAATGAAAGGAGCTAGCAGAGGGAAGGACTTGTTAGGGAAATAGCTGGGGAGAGCAGGGGGTGGTAGATCTGGGCAGGCATAAGAAAGAGAGTAGATAGAAAGAGGTGATAGTGGCTTAGGGAAGGGAGGGGCTAGAAGAAGGTGATAAGGTTGGCATGGAAAGGGAGTGAATGGAAGGTGGTGATGGGTGGGTTGGCAGAGGGAAGAGAGAAGTGTCATAGTATGCTCAGAGAAGAAAAGGATGAAAACTGGGTATAACTGAGCTAGAGATAATTCTCCTAGGACAAGCAGGATGGAGCCCGGCAAGGAAAACGTTTGTCAGAGTTTCCACAACTCTGACAGGTACACTGAGCATGCTCAGCATGCCCTATACCCCGCATCCATGCAGGGCCCCTCTTTAGTCTCTTTTTTCCCGCAGAGCTTTCGTATCGCAGTTACTGAACTTGTGTTCTTTTTGTATTTTAAAAAAGTTTTGGAAAACATCTACCGATCTTTTCTGAGTTTTTTCCCATGCGTGGGTCCCTCTCGGTTCCCCTGTCTCTACTCAGGTTTTTTGGCGGTTCTGCTTCCATTCTCCATGGCGGCAGTGCCTTGGTGCCTACCACCTCCATTGTCGTTTTTCGCCCCTTCAGTTCGTTTCGTCATGGCCTCATCGGGTTTTCATCGGTGCCCTCAGTGCCCGAGGATGATGTCCATCACAGACCCACATGATGTGTGCATCCTTTGCCTGGGGGCATTGCATGACGTCTGGGGTTGCTTGCCTGTGTGACCAAATGACCCCGAAGGGACATCACACTCACCTTGACAAGATGGAGAAGCTCTTCGGGGCGAGAAAGTCTGTACTATCGACATTGACATCAGCATTGGTGGCATCAATGACGAAGGACCGTGGAGCCACATCGATGGAGCAGTCCGCTTTATCGATGCCGCCAGCAGATAGGGGTGCTAGGGACCAGCCCCGTCGGTCTCTTCCAGGTCGAGGACATTGGGTTCGTCATCTTCGACTTCGGCATCAGGGAAAGACTGGGCTGAACACTGAGGGAAGCCAAGGAAGCATTGGCACTGGTCACCATTGATGCACAGTGCTGGGCTCAGGTCTGTGCCAGCGCTTGTTGTGATGCCCCTGAAGCGACGGCGAGGAGTGCCTATCCTCCATCGGTGCCGGGGGTCCGCGACAGACTCCACTGCTCCTAGTGTCAGTTGCTGATACACCTCGGGGTTCTCAGGAGGACCTGGCCACCCCTCCTGCCCCCCAGTTCTTTTTGGCATCAGCAACTTTTGAGAAGGAGTTGGACCACTGAGTGAAGCTGGCGGTCATTCGGGCACTGCAGGGCATCAACCTGGTGGCACTGACAGCACTGGTGCCCACACTCTTCCTGTTGGAACCACTGCTGGAGCGTCTCGATGTGCTTATCAGGGTGTTATTGACCCAGCTGGTACCGGTTCCCGGGGGGGGCCATCCATGCCCAGCGGGGCACTGATGCTACCCCCACCTGGTGTAGTGCTCATTGCCAGTTCTTCCGAGGAGGAAGCTCCGTTGAGCCCAGCACTGACACTGTGTCTGCGCCGGGCTGATGTCCCCTGCCCAACTTTGCCGGTGCCGGCACTGGTGCCCAGGCCTCTGGATGAAAGCCGAGCTTTCAGGGCCCTGTCCCCTGTGGTTTTCAATGAGGACGAGGCCCCGTACGACCCCTGGGGGGAGGACAAAGCAAGAGATCGTGGAAGTCCCGGTGTATAAGATCTTTAAGGAGTTTCTGCTGAATATTTGGGAGCATTCCCTCACAGTACCTCCTATGAATAGGAAGGCGGGCGGGGTTTACCTCTTCCAATAGGCTGCCGGATTCGAAAAGCATCAGCTGGCACACCAGTCAGTAGTGGTCGAATCTGCTCTCAAGAAGGCCAGACGCTCTCGGACCCATGCCTCAGTGCCCCCAGGGAAAGATCACAGAGCGCTGGATGCTCTTTGGAGAAAAGTCTTTCAGGGGGTGATGCTTATTGCCCACATTGCCTCCTACTAGCTCTATATAAGCCAGTACTCTCGCAACCTCTGGAAGCAGGTGCAGAAGGCGGCCAAGCAGCAAGACACCTTCTGTCGCTGGTGCTTCAGGGTCTGGAGTGCGGAAAACACAAAGAGCATTCCACCTACAATGCTTTCAAGACAACAGTGGGAATCGGCGTCTGCAGAATGGCATGGCTGCGGGCCTCAGATCTCAGACTGAAGGTACAGAAAGATTTGCTGACCTGCCATGTACAGGAGAGAATCTCTTCAGACGTAAGGTGAGGGAATCCGTGGCCCAGTTGAGGGATCATCATGAGATCCTCCAGCATCTCTCTGCCAGCACTTCGGCCCCACCCTCCTCAGCCAGGCGGTCTGCGAAACAGGGTCAGAGGAGGTCTTTCTACTGCTAGAGGAAGTACTGTCCTCCAGCCCCTCATGCCTGTTCACAAAGGGTGAGCTCCCGAGGCCGTCCCAGGCAGCAGTGGGATTTGCGCCCCAGCCAAATCCCAGGATGGGGTTTTGATTGGATCATAGGGAGCATAAGCCAGCCACTCGTACCCAAGACTCGAAGGCTACGGTTCTTCGTGAATTGGTGGCCGTTCTATCCATCTTCCGTCAGGTTACCCATTAAATCTATTGGGTGTCCCACCAAATTCTCCTCTGTGTGCGTTTTGGGGGCTGCTTGTGCATCAGGAGGTACTGTTAAAAGTTTTCTGCTCTTTTAATGGCCAGAGCAGTCTAGCCTGTCCCACCAAGACAAAGGGGGGCAGGGATTCTACTTCCGGTACTTCCTGATTCCAAAGAGAACAGGAGGGCTCCGTCACATCTTAGACCTGAGGGCCTTGAACAAGTTTCTAAAAAGAGAAAAGTTTTGAAGGAATAGTCTCAAAACTGTGTCCCTATCAGAGGGGAAAACAAACTTAACTAAGACTGTTCAGATGAAGTCTCCAATATATCTGATACATTTAAAGGAGATGTTTGTTCCTCAGTTACAGAATTAGATACAATATAGTATATTTTAGCAATGGGGGGAGGGGGAGGCGTCTGGTATTTTTAATATTTCCTTTAAGTATTTCTTGAACTGATCCTGTAAGGTTGAATATCTTAACAAAGGAAAATTTACTATTCTTAGATTTAAGTATCTATTTTCATTCTCTAATCATGCTAAGTTTCTGGCTTGGATCATCTCCCCCTGTATAATATTTGCTTGTATTTTCTGTACTTGAGATACCTTCTGTTCCAGTTCTACCAACTGAGTGTTTTGCTTTACTAGATTTTCTTCTGACTTCAGCACTCGTTTATTCATCTCGAGTGTTACATTAGTTAATTTAGATATAGCTTTTTCTAAAGTGATAATCGCAGTCCATACAGTCCAACGTAATTATTGCTGGTTTCTCCAATTTCTTCATGGGGGCAATATTTACCAATTCTGTTCCCCCCCTTATCCAAGTTTTCCATTTGTATGTTAAGAATTTCTTCTGTTTCTCTTTTAGAAGATTTCTTTTCCTGATCTTTATTCAAATTGATTTCTCTTATCACCAGGGAAGATGAACTTTTTATTATACTTGTATTAAGTGTTTCTTTTTCCACCAATACTTCAATCCCTTGCGATTGCAATTGAAAAGGAGGAGAAGGAGTAACTGGTGCTCCCGGGCTGAGTGATAGAGGTGAGGCAGGTAATTCTGTACTAAACTCAATTTCTGGAATTACAGCGCCTCCCTCGGGAGGTTTTTGAAGTGCAGGGCTGAAAAAACTCTCAATTTGGATTACCGTATTTTGTATTGACAGTTTGTTGTCATGATGATTAGAAAATGCACTAAAATATAAATTTAAAAAATAAATAAATACATAAAAAGAGAAAAGTTCAAGATAGTTTCCCTGGGCACCCTGCCTTCCTACAAAAAAGGGACTGGCTTTGCTCCCTCGATTTAAAAGACGCATACACCCACATCGAGATCTTCCAAGACCACAGGAAGTATCTCAGATTTGTGGTGGGAAAACAGAACTTCCAATACAAAGTGTTGACATTTGGGCTAGCCCCAACTATCTTTACAAAGTGTCTGGCCGTGGTGGGACGCCCCTCCGCAGATTGGGAGTGCATGTTTTCCCCTATCTGGACGATTGGCTAGTCAAGAGCACCTCTTAGACGGGTGCAGATCGGTCCTTGCACTTGACCATCCGGGTGTTGGAGTCACTAGGGTTCGTCATCAACTACCCGAAGTCCCATCTCAGCCCATCTCTTCATAGGAGCCTTGCTAGACACTCCAGGGCACTCACTTTGGCATCCATAGCAGGGGTGATTCAACAGAGCCAGCAGGTATCAGCTCAGCACATGTTGAGGCTGTTGGGCCACATGGCCGCAACTGTCCATGTTTCTCTCTTGGCATGTTTGCACATGTGCAGAGCCCAATGGACCTTGAGGTTGCAATGGAGCCAGGCCATTCCATCTCTCCAAAACTCCTTGTCCTGGTGGCGGGTTCTCACAACTTTGGAACAGGAGATATCTTTCCAAACGCCCCCCACACAAATTGTCCTTAAAATAGATGCGTCCACCCTGGGGTGGGGTGCTCATGTAGACAGGCTCCACATTCAGGATCGGTGGTGCGGCCAGGACGCACAGTTTCAAATCAACTTCCCGGAGCTCAGGGCAATCAGCCACACTATGGGTTTCAAAGATTGGCTGTCCAACAAAGTTGTCCTGATTCAGACAGACAACCAAGTAGTAATGTGGTATGTCAACAAGCAGGGAGGCACGAGGTTGTTCCTGTGTTAGGAAGCAATCTAGATCTGGCCGGAATGGAGAACGTGATAGCGGACAGGATGAGTCAAGCCTTCAGATCCCATGAGTGGTCACTGGATCAAAGGGTAGCAAATCGAATCTTCCATCTCTGAGGAACTCAGTCGTGGACTTGTTCGCATCCCCCGGAACAGGAAGGTAACTAATTTCTGCTCCCTGTACAGGTCAGATGGTGAACCAGCCTCAGATGCCTTTGCTCACTATTGGAGCAAGGGTCTTCTGTCTGCATATCCTCCACTTCCTCTAGTAACAGACTCTCCTGAAGCTTGGAGAAGATCGGGGGACTATGATACTCATAGCCCTTCATTGGCCAAGCAGGTCTGGTTTCCACTCCTTCAGGAATTGTCTCTCTGGGAACCGATCAGTCTGGGGACTTCTCCAGATCTCAACACACAGGATCAGTGCAGGCTGCGGAATCCCAACCTCCAGACCCTGTCACTCACAGGCTGAATGTTGAGAGGCTGACTGTGCAGCCACTGGATCTCTCTGAAGATGTGTCTAGGGTCCTCATAGCTTCTAGAAAGCCTTCCACTAGAAAGTCCTACAGACTGAAGTGGAGGAGGTTCTCCATGTGGTGTGAGCAAAAGGCCCTAGGTCCTTTCTGCTGCTCCACACAAAAACTGCTTGACTACCTTCTGCTCCTATCGGAGACGTGTCCTAAAAACCAACTCCATTAAAGTTCGCCTAAGTACAGTTGGAGCATAACACCAAGGAGTAGATGGTACGCCCATTTCTGTACAGCCTATAATTGTGTGCTTCAGTTGAAGCCTCCCGCTGTATCTTGGGACCTTGCTCAGCTGATGAAAGTTCCTTTTGAGCCACTGTGCACCTGTGACCTGAAGTACCTGACCTGGAAGGTCATATTTTTGTTGGCGGCCTCTTCAGTGTGCAGGGTCAGCGAGCTCAGGCCTTAGTGACTTATCCATCTTATAACAAGTTTTATCATGACAGGGTGGTCTTGCATTCCTGCCTAAGGTGGTGATGGATTTCCATCTTAACCAGTCAATCGTCCTGCCAACATTTTTTCCCAAGCCCCATTTGCACCAAGGCAAACAAGCACTGCACAGTTTGGATTGCAAGAGAGCCTTAGTCTTCTACCTGGAGTGGACAGAACCCCATAGACAGACCACCCAATTTTTTGTTTCTTTTGATAGGAATAGATTGGGAGTTGCCGATGCCAAACAGACACTATCCAATTGGCTAGCAGATTACATCTCCTTCTGTTATGCCCAGGCGGGACTGCATCTTGGGCGTCTTGTCAAGGCTCATTCTGTCAGAACCTTGTCTGTGACCCACTTGCGAGCAGTTCCCGTGGAGGAGATCTGCAAGGCTGCAATGTGGAGTTCTCTCCACACATTCACATCACACTACTGTCTGGATAGGGATGGCCAACTTGACAGTAGGTTCGGCCAGTCTGTCTTCCGGAATCTCTTTGAGGTGTAGAACCCAACTCTCCCTGCCTAGGGCTCATTGTTTTGGTTCAGGCTGTCTCCCCCTCTGTTACCAACAGCACCGGTTTTGTTGTGCCTGTAGGCCCCTGGTTAGATGTCTGTTGGTCTCATTTTTTGTTGGGGAGCAGCCTGTAGCTAGGGATTAACCCATGTGTGAGGATTACCATCCTGCTTGTCCTAAGAGAAAGAGTTGCTTACCTGTAACAGGTGTTCTTCTAGGACAGCAGAAAATTAAATCTCACGAAACCGACCCGCCACCCCGCAGAGTTGGGTTTCTCGTATTATTGTTTTATTTTTATAGTAGTTCTATGTTACGAGTCTCAAGAGAGATCCTGCGTGGACGCATAGTATAGAGCATGCTGGGCATGCTCAGTATACCCAGTCAGAGTTCTGGAAACTTTAACATAAGTTTTCTGTGCTGGGCTCCAACCAATGATGTCACCCATGTGTGAGGACTAACATCCTAGGAGAACACCTGTTACAGGTAAGCAGCTTTACTTTACAACAACTGTAATCTTCTGGATTCATCACTTTCCCCATGGACAAGTAGGATGAATCAGTCACAGTCTGATGCCCTTGGGAATGGATGTATTCAAGAGCCAAGAAACCACAGCTTGAAATATCCTCAAGGTGCGGGGTATCAACTGTACATGTTATCCCTATGATCAGATTCCATGAGCAGTCCCTATGGACATTAAGATTTATTTAACAGTTTTATATACCGACCTTCATAGTAAATAACCATATTGGATCGGTTTACAATTAACAAGAATAAAACTGGGGTAACTATTCAAGTAAACGAAAGATAAACAGTAGGTAGGAATGAGTCAAAGTTACAATCAACAGGGAAGAGAACTTGGAAGCTTGCAACAAGCTGGAAAGAAGATAAGGCAGGAAATAAATATGAAGTGATACCATAGGGCCCTTCTTCTCCCCACCTCTCCTCACCCCTTCCCTTCACATTTGATATTTCATGTTATTCCCTATAATTGTGATACCATAGGGCCCTTCTTCTCCCCTTATAATTGTGATACCATAGGGCCCTTCTTCTCCCCCCCTCTCCTCACCCCTTCCCTTCACATTTGATATTTCATGTTATTCCCTATAATTGTACATTTTGTATATACCTGCAATCTTTGCCTACACTAATTTATTAATCTAATTTCATTCTTCTGTCACTTTTCCTCCTTTTTTCTCTTTTTACCCTCTTGTATTCATGTTATTTTAATTTTAGATTAATGCTTTATTTCCCCTACCTTTCCTTACTCTCTAATTATTATGTTCCAATATGTTCTAATTGTATTATGTTAAACTTGTTCGATGTAAAGCGCCGCCACAGGCACTAGTTTCTTGTTTCGCTGTGAACCGATGTGATATCATTGATGAATGTCGGTATATAAAACCGTTAAATAAATAAATAAATAATTTAAAAAAAAAAAAAGAGAAGAGGAGGGGAGTTTTGTAGGGATTCCGCTTTCCTCCGGCTCCATGCTTGACATGCCAAACCGACATCTGTTCCCACCTCTAGGGGAGCTTAGGGAATGTGAGTAGCCTGGCAGGTTGAGCAGGCTTTTGGCTAGGCCCCACTCTCAGGCTTTTCTTGCTTGTTGCGTGGTAGGCTGTGGCAGCGTTTCACGGTTTGTTTTTTTTTCCTGCGCATAAGGCTACCCTCTTCAGTTCTGTCCAGTTGTGCATCCAGTTTGTGCACCTGGTAGGGCACCTGTTTGGACGTTCAGTTGGGCGCATAGGGGCATTCATATGCATGCATTTATTTACACACGCAATCTGAGCGACTTCGTGGGAGTTCAGTTTTTGGGCACTCATCGAAGCACAGTGTTGAGCACCTAAATTTTGGGAGCCTAGTTTTTTGCAGCGTAAATAACAGCTGGATGCACTCTTCTCAGATGCCTGTTAAAGAGTGCTGACAGACTTATGGCACCTAACCCTCTGTGCTGCTTGTCATATTCGGGCATCCTAGCCTGGCATTCCCTCTAACATGGTTCAGTGCTGTTTGGAGGTCTGCACTTCAACCAGAGGGGTGACTTTGGTAATAGCGGCCAGGTGACAATTATGGCTGAGAAATTGGTCGGCTGATACAACCTCGAAGTTTAACCTTACGAAGTTGCCCTTTAAAGGCTCGCTCTTGTTTGGAAGCGAACTGGAGAAAATGGCCAATAAGTGGGGTGAATCCCAGGTTCCTCAGTTGCCAGAGGATAAGAAATGGACGCCACGCTCCTTCAGCATGAGAGGTCTTACTAGGGGATCCAAATGTTCAAAGGGCTCGACCTTTGGGTAGGTCTCAGTCCTTTCGTCCCAGGCCACCCAGAAGGGGGTGCAGGCTTGGGTAGTGGAGCTTCCTAGTGAAGGTGTGCCAACACACCCCTGGGAAAAGGAATCTCAGGACTATTGATTTGGTTTCATCTACCGATGGAGGTCTGCAAACACCAGCAGTGGTGGTTACAAGCGGATCATCTAAGAAAAGAGGTTTCCCCAAGATCACCAGACTGGCTAGTACTTACGACAAATGCAAGCCTCCAGGGTTGGTGAGCTCAGTCAGGAGCTGACAGCACAAGGGTGCTGGAGAACAGAAGTCTCTCTGGAGCATTAATCGGTTAGAAGCCCTTGCAGTCCGATTGGCATGCTTGCGGTTCGGCGACCGATTGCAGGGTTGAGCGGTCCAGATAATGTCAGAGAATGCAACGACAGTGGCTTACATCAATCGGCAGAGAGGAACCAAGAGCCAGCAAGCATCATAGGACATAGTCCAACTTATGGAATGGGCGGAAGAGCATCTTCAGGATATCTCAGCCTCGCACATTGCAGGAAAAGACCATTAAGAGCTGACTTTCTCAGCAGACAGAATCTGGATCCTGGAGAATAGAAATTGTCAAATGAGGCATTTCAGCTAATAGTGGATCTCTGGGGCCTTTTTCTGGACCTGTTGGTGACTTCTTGCAATGCAAAGGTTCCTCGCTTCTTCAGTCGTAGGAGAGATGCAAAGTCTTTGGGCATTGATGCCCTCGTGCAAGAGTGGGTGGAGGGCAGGCTACCATATCCCTTTCCCCCGTGGCCCAGTGTTGAGCAAAATGATTTGGAGAATCATGATTCATATTGGGATGGTGCTTCTGATGGCCCTGGATTGGCCCAGAAGACCGTGGTATGCAGATTTGCGAAGGCTCCTGGTGGATTCTCCCCTCTGGTTTCTGTCTCACCAGGGATCTGCTACAGCTGGGGCCTATTCTTCACGAAGATCTGACTCAATTTTTTCTTATGGTATTGCCCTTGAGAGGGTTCGATTGCTGAAGTATAGATGGTCTACTGCGGTGATTGCCACCTTACTCAGAGTGAGAAAGTTCTCCACTTCCTTAGCCTATGTGTGGGTTTGGCGAGTGTTTGAGGCTTGGTATGAACATCAAGGGGTTTCTTCTTGATTGGTTAAGATTCCGCTCATTTTGGAATTTTTGTAGGATGGATTGAATAAAGGATTGGCCCTTAATTCATTAAAGGTACAGGTGGCGGCTCTTGTCTGTTTCTGAGATCAGGTGAATGATGGCCCTTTTTCGGCTTACCCAGACATGGCCCATTTCTTAAAAGTAGTGAAGCATCTTTGTCCTCCCTTGCATTTACCAGTGCCTTTCTGAAGTCTTAATCTAAGAACATAAGAACATGCTATACTGGGTCAGACCAAGGGTCCATCAAGCCCAGCATCCTGTTTCCAACAGTGGCCAATCCAGGCCATAAGAACCTGGCAAGTACCCAAAAACTAAGTCTATTCCATGTTACCGTTGCTAGTAATAGCAGTGGCTATTTTCTTAAGTCACCTTAATTAATAGCAGGCAATGGACCTCTCCTCCAAGAACTTATCCAATCCATTTTTAAACACAGCTATACTAACTGCACTAACCACATCCTCTGGCAACAAATTCCAGAGTTTAATTGTGCGTTGAGTAAAAAAGAGCTTTCTCCGATTAGTTTTAAATGTGCCACATGCTAACTTCATGGAGTGCCCCCTAGTCTTTCTATTATCCGAAAGAGTAAATAACCGATTCACATCTAACCGTTCTAGACCTCTCATGATTTTAAACACCTTTATCATATCCCCCCTCAGCCGTCTCTTCTCCAAGCTGAAAAGTCCTAACCTTTTTAGTCTTTCCTCATAGGGGAGCTGTTGCATTCCCCTTATCATTTTGGTAGCCCTTCTCTGTACCTTCTCCATCACAATTATATCTTTTTTGAAATGCGGCGACCAGAATTGTACACAGTATTCAAGGTGCAGTCTCACCATGGAGCGATACAGAGGCATTATGACATTTTCTGTTTTATTCACCATTCCCTTTCTAATAATTCCCAACATTCTGTTTGCTTTTTTGACTGCCGCAGCACACTGAACCAATGATTTCAATGTGTTATCCACTATGACGCCTAGATCTCTTTCTTGGGTTGTAGCACCTAATATGGAACCTAACATTGTGTAACTATAGCATGGGTTATTTTTCCCTATATGCATCACCTTGCACTTATCCACATTACATCTCATCTGCCATTTTGATGCCCAATTTTCCAGTCTCACAAGGTTTTCCTGCAATTTATCACAATCTGCTTGTGATTTAACTACTCTGAACAATTTTGTATCATCTGCAAATTTGATTATCTCACTCGTCGTATTTCTTTCCAGATCATTTATAAATATATTGAAAAGTAAGGGTCCCAATACAGATCCCTGAGGCACTCCACTGCCCACTCCCTTCCACTGAGAAAATTGTCCATTTAATCCTACTCTCTGTTTCCTGTCTTTTAGCCAGTTTGCAATCCACGAAAGGACATCGCCACCTATCCCATGACTTTTTACTTTTCCTAGAAGCCTCTCATGAGGAACTTTGTCAAACGCCTTCTGAAAATCCAAGTATACTACATCTACCAGTTCACCTTTATCCACATGTTTATTAACTCCTTCAAAAAAGTGAAGCAGATTTGTGAGGCAAGATTTGCCTTGGGTAAAGCCATGCTGACTTTGTTCCATTAAACCATGTCTTTCTATATGTTTGTTTGTTTATTTATTTATTTATTTATTTAAGGCCTTTATATACCGACTTTCTTGATACAAATCAAATCAACTCGGTTTACATCGAACTAAGCAGTTAACCATAACCAATTAACAAAAGACAAAATTTGATGATTCATAAAGTTACATTATAACAAGGGAGCAAAAACTGGGGATAGGAAAATAAAGGGGGGAGAACAGAGATAGTTTACTATATACAGGTGGGGTTGTGGGAGGGAGGCAAGGAGCCAATCTCGTTATGAAGTATTAGCGCTAGTTTAATTACGGTGGAGATGGGAACAGTTCTGAGTCATGCTGGGAACAGTACTGAGTCATGCTATTGGACTAGGAACAGGGAAAGTCTCGACCGAAAAGCCATGTCTTGAGTTTCTTTTTAAAAGTTATGAGACAGGTTTCCTGCCTGAGGTCCGGGGGCATGGAGTTCCAAATGGAGGGACCTATTGTTGAAAATGCCCGGTCTCTGATGTTTGAGTGGTGCACCGCTTTGATAGGGGGAACGTGTAAGGATCCTTTGTAGGCTTCCCTTAAGGGTCTGGCTGTAGAGTGAAGTTTGAGAGGGTATACCATGTCAAGAGGCGTCTGGTGGTGAATGTTTTTGTGAATAATTGTAAGTGATTTATGTAGAATCCTAAAGTTTACTGGGAGCCAATGAAGATCTTTTAATATGGGCGAGATGTGCTCTCTCCGATTAATATTTGTCAGGATTCTCGCCGCCGCATTTTGAAGCAGCTGGAGGGGTTTTATTGTAGTAGCAGGAAGACCTTGCAAGATGGAGTTGCAGTAATCGACCTTAGAGAACAGGATGGCTTGGAGGACCGATCTGAAATCATGATGGAAGAGAAGCGGCTTGAGTTTTTTGAGTACCTGTAGCTTGTAGAAGCACTCCTTCATAGTGTGGTTTATAAATTTCTTTAGGCTCAGGTGAATACTGTTGGGCTGATGTCAGTACAGGGATATATACTGTGATGTCAGCTTTGCTCCATATCCATCTGCTGGTGGAGATGCATAACCCACTGGTTCTGGATCCACCTGTCCTAATTAAAGAAAAAGAAAGTATCAGGTAAGTAGTAATTTCTCCTTTTGTGTTAAAAACTCCCTTGAAATTGAACAAGATTGCATGGCGATACAAATTCTTTAGCAATTTTCTTTCTTCACATCACTTAGATACTATACTTAGCAAATGGGCAGTGGTTATTTATTTATTTTAATTAAATTTATGTGCCAGAATTCTGAAGATTGTGGTGGCTTACAATGTAAAACAAACATAAAACCAACAAACATTACTAAAAACAAATAAAACATTCTACATTGATGGATAGCATTGATGAATAGCATGTACTTGGTTACTTATACCCATACTGTTCTTAAAAGCTGTACAATTATTTCACTCTTCATGATATTGAGTGGAGAAATTGGTTTAATTCATATATGGTTTGGTCCATAGTCCTGCTGGAAAGCCATGTTTTTAACACATTTTTGAAAACTCCAGTATTTGTCATAGTTTTTAGAATCTTGGGCATTGTGTTCCAAATAATGGTGCCTGCCATTGAGAATGCATAGTCTCTAATTTCCCCCAAATGAATGTGGGTAACTGTTAGGACTTCCAATAAGCCTTTGTTTGGTGAGCATAAAGCTTGGGTTGGAGTATAAATACATTAATACCAATCCTAGCCATGGTGTGTTTGGCTTAATAATTGGAAAATTGTTTTACTTCTTTATATAAATGGATACTTAATTGTAGGGAAAATTGCTACTATACCTGAATATAACTCACCATGATGTACAATGAAAGGCATGAGCTAATACACTAAATAAGTAAATAATATACCAGAGAAACTCAATTTAAACTCTTGCATAGAACTTATTTAGATAGGGCTTGCAGTTTCAAATGACACATTTTTGAATATATTTGTTTCAAGTGTCAAGTTGAGGCTGGAACTTTTGCTCACTCCTTTTTATGGTGTCATAAACTTGGGATTTTCTAGTGGACGTTTTTGGAGAGAGTGGAGAAGATATTGAGAAAAATGATTCCCCCAAATGTTCAATACCTGCTTTTAGGGATGAGGGAAATATTAAATGAGTATAATTTTGTAGAAAAAAGATTTTACTCTTGGCTAAAAAGACGGTTCTGACAACTTGGCTTGCAGTTAGTTACTATTATTCCCTGTACGTACCCGGATCAGTCCAGATTGCTGGGTTTTGCACCCCCCCCCCTCCCCCTAGCAGATAGAGACAGAGATGTTTTAAAAACAAAACTCCGCCTTATATAGGAGAGTGCCACCTACAGTCTGCCAGTATTTCTCTGTCTCTACCAGATGGTGGAGGTGCAAAACCTACAGTCTGGTCAGAGTCTTTATTTTGGATTAGATTTAGTCTAGTTAGTGAGAGTTCTTTATATTTTTCCAGTTTAAGAGTTTGTCTCTTTAAAAAAATATATATATTACTCAAAAAAGGAAGAGTTTCCTGTGGTCCGCCTCCCAGAGGGTTGTTAGGCTCTGAGAGGGCCGTCCCCTGCTGGTCAGAGGCAGCTGTCAACCAGGGTTGAAGACCCTAACTATCAATTGAGGCAGCATGGGTGCGATACCAGGGAGCCTGGCTCACTCCACCCTAAAAATCAGCATCCTGGACCACGATAGGCAATTTTCACATTTTAAAAAAAAAAAAAGTTTTGAAGTCATTTTTCTTTGCTTCCATTTTTGTTCGGGCAGTCTCTCCCTCTCCCTAACCTATCATTAAAATCATCCATTGTACTGAAGACTGGAGGGTGGCCAATGTAACCCCAATATTTAAAAAAGGCTCCAGGGGCGATCCGGGTAACTATAGACCAGTGAGCCTAACTTCAGTGCCGGGAAAAATAGTGGAAACTATCCTCAAGATCAAAATTGTAGAGCATATAGAAAGACATGATTTAATGGAACACGGTAAACACGGATTTACCCAAGGGAAGTCTTGCCTAACAAACCTGCTTCATTTTTTTGAAGGAGGTTAATAAACATGTGGATAAAGGTGAACCGGTAGATGTAGTGTATTTGGATTTTCAGAAGGCATTTGACAAAGTCCCTCATGAGAGGCTTCTACAAAAACTAAAAAGTCATGGGATAGGAGGCGATGTCCTTTCGTGGATTACAAACTGGTTAAAAGACAGGAAACAGAGAGTAGGACTAAATGGTCAATTTTCTCAGTGGAAAAGGGTAAACAGTGGAGTGCCTCAGGGATCTGTACTTGGACCAGTGCTTTTCAATATATATATAAATGATCGGGAAAGGAATACGACGAGTGACGTTATCAGATTTGCGGATGATACAAAATTATTCAGAGTAGTTAAATCACAAGCAGACTGTGATACATTACAGGAGGACCTTGCAAGACTGGAAGATTGGGCATCCAAATGGCAGATGAAATTTAATGTAGACAAGTGCAAGGTGTTGCATATAGGGAAAAATAACCCTTGCTGTAGTTACACGATGTTAGGTTCCATATTAGGAGCTACCACCCAAGAAAGAGATCTAGGTGTCATAGTAGATAATACATTGAAATCGTCGGCTCAGTGTGCTGCAGCAGTCAAAAAAGCAAATAGAATGTTAGGAATTATTAGGAAGGGAATGGTTAATAAAACGGAAAATGTCATAATGCCTCTTTTCCTAGCGTGTAGCAGATGGACTCAAAACAAGTGGGTATAGTGTGCTCGTGCTAGCAGTTGGAGACCAATCTGACGTCAGCACGGGTACATATTACCCCCGCAGGAAGTGCAGCAATTCAGTAATTTCCGTCTCCAAAGCAGTTTGGAGCTACCTCACGCTTGCTGAGCGTGTTTCCAAATTCTAATGACTAAATTCATATAAGAAACCTACCTGACGACGAGCCCTGCACTCCTGCGGTGATACCATTCGGTCCCTCCCCCAGTTGAGTTTCCCGAGGCGATTTCCGTGGGCCCTCGGAGGTAAGAGCCTCGGTCCGGTGGCCGATTTGCGGCAGGGCCTAGCCCCCGGGTGAGAAGGGCTAGGGCGTGGCATAGAGGCAGCCTCGGTCCCGGCGTGGACTTGGCCCCCGAGCGAGATGAGTTCGGGCGCGGCCTAGAGGCAGTGGGTGCACCTCCTCGAGCGCGGCGGTGACGGTAATCACTCTCTCCCCCCACAGCCGGAGACCGCCCAGGTCGCAGCCGGGAAGCGCTGAAGACAAGGTAAGGTGTACATCTTTACTTGTTGGTCTCCGTGGAACCGAGGAGTAGCAGAGTCTGCCTACGTGGCAACCCACCAAGGGGGTCGCCATTTTGCCTGTCTGCTCGCCGACGCCTTCTGTCCTGGTTCGTCACCGCGCAATAGGCGCATGTTGCTACGCGCATACTGTTAGGCGCCCGTTGCTCAGCGCATACTGTTCGGCGCCCGTTGCTCAGCGCATACTGTTAGGCGCCCGCTGCTAAGCGGCGCCCGCTGATAGGTGCACGTTCATAGGCGCCCGCTGATAGGTGCACGTTCATAGGCGCCCGCTGATAGGCGCACGTTGATAAGTGCATGTTCATAGGCGCACGTGGATACGCGCACGTGGATACGCGCACGTTCATAGGCGCCAGTTGATGGGCGCACGTTGATACGCGCACGTTGATAAGCGCACGTGGACAGGCGCACGTGGATATGTGCATATTGGTAGGCGCACAACTTTCGCGCATATTACAAAGCGCAGACTCTAGCTGAGTTAACAGACGAGATGGAGCGAGCGAGATGCGTCAGCGGAGCCGGCACCTCCAGAATCAGGCATAAGCCTCTGCTCTGCATGCAACCTCAGAGCCACACAGAGCGAGGAAGCAGACTCCCTATGTGCCCAATGTGAAGAGGCCCTGGGAGTTCCAGGCCAGGACCAGTCGCAGCCCAGCGTACTTGACAGTTCCTCAGGGAACACCCCGGACCTAGCAGGCAGCGGGGAGCCGCCAGGGAACCCGAGAGACCTGGTGCCCCTAAGGCCAGATCCGGCTTCGCTTTCCTGGGTGGAATTATTCAAGGGGATTCATGCCTTTGTCACAATGCAGGCTGCGCCCCGAACGGGTCCATACATACCGGATGACCCGGCCCCTGGACCCTCAAGGCCTAGGCACAGCCACTCGCCACCCGGAACTCCCACTTATGGGGATTCAGATAGCCCTGAGGAAGACGAAGAGCCCCCCGAGGAGGGAGAATTTCCCTCGGGGATTGAACCATATCGGACCATGAGGCGCTTCTTTCTGAAAGAGGATCTCCCAGGCCTGATCTCTCAATGCCTGTCGGAACTGGCTCTTCCAGGCCATGACACCCCAGGGGAACCGAGAATGAACCCCCTGTTAGAGGGCCTGTGTCAAATGACTCACCATTTTCCCCTCCTACAAGCAGCACAGCAGCTAATCGATCTGGAATGGAATGCACCGGAGGCTTCATTCAAAGGGAGTCGGGCCTTGGCTGGCATGTACCCCTTAGACCCGGCAGCTAAGGAAATGCTGGCGTGCCCTCAGGTAGGCGCCATAGTAAGCGCAGTTGTGAAGCGCACCACCATTCCGGTGGAAGGGGGGGACGGCCCTCAAGGATACACATGACCGGCGCATGGACGCCATGCTGAAACAAGCTTTTGAGGTGGCAGCCATGTCCCTACGAATTGTGACCTGCTGCACCATGGTGACACGTTCCTGTTTATCACAGGCTAGGAATAACACCCCGGGAGAAGAGATGGAATCAGCTCTCTCGTTCCTAACTGATGCAGCATCCGACCTAGTCCGTACGGCAGCCAAGGGAGTATCATCCGCAGTGGCAGCCAGGAGGCAGCTCTGGCTACGTAATTGGTCGGCCGACTCCTCTTCCAAGACACGTCTCACGAGAATGCCCTTTAAGGGATCCCTCCTGTTCGGCAGCGACCTCGAGAAACTGGCCAATAAATGGGGCGCCTCTCCATTACCCCGTCTACCAGAAGACAGGCCAAGGAGGAGCCAGCGCCCTTTTCCTAGACCATCCAGAGGTAGAATCTCTCAGCGCTTCAACCCTTACAGGACTCGCTACCAAGCACCTCATCCGCAGGCCAGGAGCCAGTCCTTTCGGACTAAGCGCAACAAGAGGGGAACAGGCTCGGGTTCGGGTCCCGGCCGCACTCCGCAATGACAATCAGCCGACCCATCCGGGGGTAGCAGCCATAGGGGGCAGGCTAACCCTCTTCTACCACAGGTGGGTCGAGATTACCTCGGACCAGTGGGTCCTCGCCATCATCCGAGAAGGGTACTACCTGGACTTTCTTCGGCTCCTGCCGGACAAGTTTGTGGAATCTCCTTGTTCACCCCTCAAGAGGACGGCACTAGAAGTTACCTTGCAGAGGCTCCTGTCCCTAAAAGCCATAATCCCAGTACCGGCAGGGGAGATAAATTCTGGGCATTATTCCATTTATTTCATAGTGCCCAAGAAGGAGGGCACTTTCAGGCCCGTCCTGGACCTCAAGTCAGTCAACCGACACCTACGGGTCCCCAGCTTTCGCATGGAAACTCTGCGGTCTGTCAAAAATTCAGTACAGCCAGGGGAGTTTCTCACATCCCTAGATCTGACGGAAGCCTATTTGCATATCCCAATCCATCGGGATCACCAGCGCTATTTACGCTTCAAAGTCTTGAACCAACACTTCCAGTTTCGAGCTTTACCCTTCGGGTTAGCCACCGCGCCGCGGACCTTTACCAAGGTCATAGTAGTAGTGGCGGCGTCCCTCAGGAAGGAAGGAATCCTCGTCCATCCCTACCTGGACGATTGGCTGATCAGGGCAAAGTCACCGGAGGAGAGCCACTGGGCAACCAACAGAGTTGTAGCTCTTCTGGAAAGCCTAGGATGGGTAGTGAACTTGAACAAGAGTTCCCTACAGCCTTCTCAGTTGCTGGAATACCTAGGAGTCCGATTCGACACCCAGGAAGACAAGGTCAGCCTGACCTCCAAGAGAAGATCAAAGCTCCGGAATCGCCTCCAGGCCCTGCTGAGCGCCACCCGGCCCACAGCTTGGGATTACTTACAGGTCCTCGGCCTTATGGCATCCACTCTGGAGGTGATACCATGGGCGCGGGCTCATATGAGACCATTACAACACGCCCTCCTATCTCGGTGGAGCCCACGATTACAGAACTACACCGTACACCTACCTCTAGCAGCCAGAGTGCGGAATCAGATACGGTGGAGGTTGCAGCCCGGCCACATGAGCCGGGGGTCAAGAATGTCCTCCCCAACCTGGACCCTGCTCACTACAGATGCCAGCCTGAACGGATGGGGAGCACATTGCGAAGAACTCAACGCCATAGGGCGGTGGAACAGAGAAGAGTCGGGGTGGAACATCAACCGACTAGAGGCACGGGCAGTCAGGCTAGCGTGCCTGCGATTTGCCCACAGACTTCGCAACAGAGCGGTCAGAGTGATGTCAGACAACGCCACCACGGTGGCATACATCAACCGACAGGGCGGAACCAGAAGCCAACAGGTATCTCTAGAAATAGCCCCCCTGATGACTTGGGCGGAAGGGAATCTCCAGGACATCTTCGCCGTCCACATCGCCGGGAAGGATGTGGACGGCGATGTGCCGTCCACATCCTTCCTCAGCAGAGAAAGCCTAAATCCAGGGGAATGACAGCTGTCGCCCACAGCTTTCCAGATGATTGTGGATCGGTGGGGGACTCCGGGCATGGACCTACTAGCGGACAGGTCCAACGCTCAAGTACCCAGATACTTCAGCCGCAGGCAGGATCCTCTATCCCAGGGGATCGATGCCCTGGTACAGCCATTGGCCTCAGGAGATCCTGCTATACGCCTTTCCTCCATGGCCCCTGCTGGCCGCCATTATACACAAGATTCAGCGGCACAGAGGCCTAATTCTTCTAGTGGCCCCAGGCTGGCCAAGAAGACCCTGGTACGCAGACATGAGAAGACTACTGGCAGGGAATCCATTACCCCTACCTCCACACAGGGACCTGCTGCAGCAAGGTCCCATCCTCCACAAGGATCCAGCTCAATTCTCTCTTACGGTCTGGCCATTGAGAGGGCTAGACTGAAGAAAAGAGGATACTCTGGGCCGGTAATAGATACACTCCTCCGAGCACGCAAGTTCTCCACATCACTAACATATATAAGGATCTGGAGAGTATTTTGAAGCCTGGTGCGAAACTCATGGCACCAATCCACATGCCGCTAAGATCCCTATCATTTTGGATTTCCTGCAAGATGGACTTCAGAAGGGTCTGTCCCTCAATTCCATCAAGGTTCAAGTGGCAGCATTATCCTGCTACGGTCCCCGGAGTGACGGCAACCGCATCGCCACACACCCAGACGTTTCACGTTTCCTGAAAGGAGTCAAACACATTCGCCCGCCACTGAAGTGGCCAGTACCCCTGTGGAACCTCAACCTAGTTTTGGAATTTCTAGCGGGACCCGCCTTCAGACCACTTCGAGGCCTGTCCCTCCGTTTGTTAACCTTGAAGATGGTGTTCCTGCTGGCCGCATCTCAGAGCTACAAGCACTGTCCTGCCGGGATCCGTTTCTCAGAATCACTCCAGAGGCTATCCATCTTCGCACGGTTCCTTCCTTCTTACCCAAAGTAGTCTCACACTTCCACCTCAACCAAACCATATCCTTGCCTACCATGGAAGGTTTGAAGAAGTCGGAAGAAGGTCGAATACTACGCCATCTCGACATCGGCAGGCTACTGTCCAGATACCTGGAAATGTCAGAAGCAGTACGAAAGACGGACCATCTGTTCGTCCTTCACAGCGGGAAGAAGCTAGGGGAAGCGGCCTCATGGGCAACCATCGCCCGCTGGATCAAAGAAGTTATCTAGGCAACCTACGTAGAAGCAGGGAAACCACCACCTCTACGGGTCAAGGCTCACTCTACCAGAGCGCAAGCGGCCTCTTGGGCAGAAACTAGGATGCTGTCGCCTGCAGAGATATGTAAAGCGGCGACGTGGTCCTCCCTCCATACCTTCTCCAGATTCTACCGTCTGGATGTCCAGGCCAGGGAGGACACAGCATTTGCGAGGGCAATCCTGAACGGACCTCGGGCAGCCTCCCACCCAGTTCGGAAGTAGCTTTTGTACATCCCACTTGTTTTGAGTCCATCTGCTACACGCTAGGAAATGTAGAGATTACTTACCTGATAATCTCCTTTTCCTTAGTGTATGCAGATGGACTCAGCATCCCGCCCAGCTGCCGGCATACATGGGGATTCACCGACTCACGGTAAGCCATGTTTTTCTTATAATAGGGCATCCACCCTGCCGGGTGTCGACGCCTTCCGGTTGAGAACACTGGCGGTCTCCAGCTACTATCAATCAGTCAGGGTAATCCTGTTCATTTAAAAGATCGGTCAGTTACACATATATCCATAAAGCTTTTGCAAGGAAGATTACTGAATTGCTGCACTTCCTGCGGGTGTATATGTAACCGTGCTGAAGTCAGATCCGTCTCCAACTGCTAGCACGAGCACACTATACCCACTTGTTTTGAGTCCATCTGCATACACTAAGGAAAAGGAGATTATCAGGTAAGTAATCTCTACAATATCGCTCTATGGTGAGACCACACCTTGAATACTGTGTACGATTCTGGTCGCCGTATCTCAAAAAAGATATAGTTGCAATGGAGAAGGTACAGAGAAGGGCAACCAAAATGATAAAGGGGATGGAACAGCTCCCCTATGAGGAAAGGCTGAAGAGGTTAGGGCTTTCAGCTTGGAGAAGAGACGGCTGAGGGGGGATATAATAGAGGTCTTTAAGATCATGAGAGGTCTTGAACGAGTAGATGTGACTCGGTTATTTACACTTTCGAATAATAGAAGGACTAGGGGGCATTCCATGAAGTTAGCAAGTAGCACATTTAAGACTAATCGGAGAAAATTCTTTTTCACTCAACGCACGATAAAGCTCTGGAATTTGTTGCCAGAGGATGTGGTTACTGCAGTTGGTGTGGCTGGGTTCAAGAAGGGTTTGGATGAGTTCTTGGAGAAGTCCATTAACTGCTATTAATCAAGTTTACTTAGGGAATAGCCACTGCTATTAATTGCATCAGTGGCATGGGATCTTCTTGGTGTTTGGGTAATTGCCAGGTTCTTGTGGTCTGGTTTGGCCTCTGTTGGAAACAGGATGCTGGGCTTGATGGACCCTTGGTCTGATCCAGCATGGCAATTTCTTATGTTCTCCCTCCCTTGCTCTCATCACGAGGGAGATTTTTGCCGCGTTTTCAGCCTCGGGGGTATAAATTTAAATTTTTTTTCAGGTGTTTATTTATTCTCACTGCCTTCCCCGATGCCGCGGTTGGCCGCATGTCGTGCGTGCAGCTCGGCCCGCGCACGGCTCTCCTGGGAGAACTTGTGCTCACAGGGGTAGATTTAAAAAAACTATGCCCGCGCGTACTTTTGTTCGCACGACCAGCACAAACAAAAGTACGCCGGATTTTAATAGATGCGCGCGTATCTTTTAAAATAAGCGGTCGGCGTGCGCAAGGCAGCACAAAATCGGCAGCCTGCGCATGCCGAACCGCGCAGCCTGCCTCCGTTCCCTCCAAGGCTGCTGCGAAATCGGAGCGGCCTTGGAGGGAACTTTCGTTCCGCCTCCCCCCACCTTCCCCTACCTAACCCACCCCCCAGCCATAACTAATCCCCCTCACCTTTATTCCAAAAGTCATGCCTGCCCAAGGCAGGCGTAATTTGCGCACGCAGGGCTAGCTGCCGGCGCGCCATGTTCCCGGTCCATGGGCTGGTCCGGAGGCTGCGGCCACGCCCCAGGGTCGGAGCCACACCCATGACCCTGCCCCGGAACGCCTCCGATAACGCGCCGGCCGCGACACGCCCCCAACACACACCCCAGGAAAGCCCCGGGACTTACGTGCATCCCGGGGCTTTGCGCGTGCCGGCACCCTATGCAACATAGGCTCGGCGCGCGCAGGGGGAGCTTGGGGCAGGTTTTCGGGGGGTATGCGCGTATCCCTTTGAAAATCTGCACCATAATGTTTACCAGGGGGAAAAGGATCCTCCGGTCAGGGACGGCAAAAAATTTAATAAAAGTAGGCCACTGCGTGTTCCCTCGCCGGCAGCAGGGGCTGCTCAGTCAGCACAGGATCCTTTCCCATTAAGTGCGGGAATGGAGGCCATTTTACACTCATTCTGTTCTGCTACTATGGCTGCCATGGGGGAGAGGGGTCTTTTCCTCCTCAATTATCTCCTCAGCCACGGCCTCCTGAAAACGGAATCGTGGCAGCCTGTCTCCCCTGGCCAGTCCTGGTCAGTCCTGGTCAGTCCTGGTCAGTCCTGAGGGGACTTCTGACACCTCCTCTGAGTCTTCCTTCATTGTTTTCTTATATAAAGCCTTCAAGGCAAGGAAAGCAGGCAAGCTGCTTGTGGGGGGAAGGTTCGATTCCTATAAGTCCCGGGAGTCTAAGCGCGCCAAGTCTGATAAGGTTGCGGGGCCTATCAAGTCTAAGTGTCCCCTCCGCACTGGGAATCCACAGGGGGATACAGATTCTTCTGAACTGGACTCAGATCTTGGGGACCCGGATTGTCAACCCCAGATTCCGCAGGGGGCGGATGAACCAGAGCCAGATCCGCCGCAGGCGGAGTAGAGGCTCTCAGGTGGCGGAGGGCAATGACCCTAAGGTGGTTCATCTTTTTCGTAAAGACGAATTGGCACCTCTTATTCCAGCTATACTCTCTGAGCCCTCCCAAGGAGTCCAAACTCGGGAAGATGGACCCTGTTTTGTTGGGCCTGAGAGGTCCTGCTACTGCTTTTTCTTTTCATTTTTCAGCAACGGACTTGTTTCAAGAATGGGATACCCCGGATCTCGGCTTAAAAGTCAGTAAAGCCATGGATAAGCTTTATCCTCTGCCAGGTGGATTTGGCAGTGTCCGCTGTCACCAAGAAAACCACGATTCCTGTCACAGGAGCGACAGCGCTCAAGGACCTCCAGGACAGGAAGTTGGAGGTACAGCTCAAATGGATTTTCGAGGTCTCAGCCATTACAACAATTACAGGCCAATGCGTGCTTCTCGGACGAGGAAGTGGCTCAGGCGAACCGTTTATTTATTTTTAAGTATAGAATACATATCGCACCGGTTTACAGAGAACTGAACTGTCGCCTCTGGGGCGGATACATTGGAACAGGTTGAAAATGAACTTACAGTGAAACAAATGGACTGCAATTCAAAACATGATTAGCTAAAATAAAGTACAATTCAAAACATATTTACAGAGGGGTTGGTGGACCAGCGTCTATAAAGTTCGCTGGAACTTTATAGACGTTTGGAATCGTTTGGAATCCTCGGTGGCTTACTGTGCTGATGCTTTCCACAACCTCCTCTGGACATCCGCCAGGTCCATGGTGTCGTCGGTCTTTGCTCGCTGGCTCTTGTGGTTGTGCAACTGGTCGGCGGACGTGTCTTCTAAGGCTCAGCTGGGGTCCTTGCCCTTTAAGGGTAAGTTACTTTTTGGTAAGATCTTGGACGACATGATTCAGTCTCTGGGAGAGCATAAGGTGCATCAGTTGCCGGAAGACAGACCTCGCTCACGCGGTTCCTTTTCTTCTAAATCCAGATTCAGAGGGAATCGGAGGTATCGACCAACTAAGTCTCCCGCTTCGTCCTTTCGTTCGGTTCCGGTGAAACAGCAAACCTATGCCCAGTCTTTTAGGGGCTGAAGATTCGGCAGACCTGGAGCGGTTCAACATTCCTCGGGAGCAAAATCCTCCCAATGAAGGGGCGCCGGTCCACTCCTCGGCTCCGGAAGTGGGGGGCAGACTGACCCTGTTCTTCGAGGAGTGGACCAAGGTGACCACGGATCAGTGGGTACTGTCCGTGATAAAACAAGGCTACACTTTAAATTTTGCACAGCGACCCCAAGATAAGTTTCTCATCTCTCCCTGCAGGTATGCCACAAAAAGAGCAGCGGTTCGGGAGACATTACAGCGGCTGCTACAATTAAAGGCCATAGTTCCTGTTCCTCTGGAGGAGCAAGGAAGGGGTCGTTACTCAATATATTTCGTGGTATCAAAGAAGGAAGGATCATTACATCCCATTCTAGACCTCAAGGAGGTGAACAAGTGTCTGAAGGTTCCACGATTTCGCATGGAAACTCTCCAGTCAGTCATTGCCTCAGTAAAGCAAGGAGAATTCCTAGCTTCACTGGATCTAACGGATGCTTACTTACACATAGGGATCTGTCAAGACCACCAAAGGTTTCTGCGGTTCTGCATCCTGGGCCAGCATTTTCAGTTTTGAGCCCTACCCTTTGGTCTGGCGACCGCGCCCAGGACTTTCACCAAAGTGTTGGTGGTGGTGGCAGCTCATCTCCGGAGAGAAGGTCTCCTGGTACATCCCTATTTGGACGACTGGCTGATTCGAGCAAAGTCGACAGCCTTAGCCAAAGATGCGATTCACAGAGTACTGCAGTTTCTACGGTCGCTGGGCTGGAGGTCAATTTCTCCAAGAGCACGCTCATACCCTCTCAGTCCTTGGAGTATTTGGGAGCGCTCTTCAACACTCGGCGGGGTCGAGTTTTTCTCACCAAGGACCGCATCATCAAGTTACAAGCTAAGGTGCGAAGCCTGTTACTCCAAACTTCTCCCAGGGTTCGGGAATATCTACAGGTTCTTGGGTCCATGGCGTCAACTTTAGAGCTGGTGCCATGGGTGTTTGCTCATATGCGGCCCTTGCAGTACGCATTACTGTCCCGCTGGAACCCAGTATCAGAACTGTTTTTTCTCCCATTGCCACTTACGGAAGCGGCGAGGGACAGTCTAGCGTGGTGGCTGGAGACAGACAATCTATCCAGGGGGCTTCCTCTGGAGATTCCCGAATGGACAGTGGTCACCACGGACGCCAGTCTCTCCAGCTGGGGAGCGGTGTGCCAGAGGAAGTCCGTGCAGGGCTTATGGTCTCCCGAGGAGTCCCTGTGGTCGATCAATCGGTTGGAGACCCGGGCAGTACAGTTAGCGTTACAAGCCTTCAGTCTTCTCCTGCAGGGGAGGGTAGTCCGGGTATTGTCGGACAATGTGACCACGGTAGCTTACATCAACCGCCAAGGTGGAACCAGGAGTCATCCTGTGGTGGAGGTAGCGACTCAATTAATCACCTAGGCGGAATGTCACTTGATCAGCATTACGGCGTCTCATATTGCCGGGGTGGACAACATCCAAATGGATTTTCTCAGTTGACACCATCTCGATCCCGGAGAATGGGAATTGTCAGAGGACGCTTTTCAGCACATATGCCTTGCGTGGAGCACGCCCAGTATGGATCTCATGGCAACTTTCCCTGTACGTACCAGGATCAGTCCAGACGGTGGGTTATGTCCCCCGTCCAGCAGATGGAGTCAGAGCAAGGCTTCGGAAGGTGCTGCCATATTAGCCAGTGCACCCTCTGTTATAACTCAGTATATCTCTGACTCCAGCAGATAGGAGTAGGGGAACCTGGTGCTTCCCCTTTTCTGAAGGAATTTTCTTCAGGGATTTCTTCTTTTAGTCTCTCCTAGCTTGGATCAAGTTGTTTTTTCTTTGTGATTGCTTGATAAAGTTAAAAAAAAAAAGTCTCAATTGGGAGGAGCAGAAGTTTTGTTTTCTTCTCTCCTGGGCTAGTAGCAGGTCTGTTCCAGTCTCTCTCCCTCTCCTGCTTCTTTTTCCTTTGCCTTTGGGTAAGTGTTTTGTTGTAATTTCTCCTTTTTAGGTGGAGAGCTGCTGTTGGTCCGCTGGGGAAAGCTGGTGGTGCCAGCCTCTTCCCTCCTGCTGCCGCTTAGTGCCCCGCGGCCTCGAGATGTTGTTATTCCCCGGGGCCGCTGCAGCAGGGTGATTCCCCTGCTGCCTTCCCGGGGCACTTGGGGGGAGCGCAGGGCTGAGTCCCTGCCTTTTGCGCTGTTTTTCTTTCGTTCGCGTCTCCCCTCGCGGTTCTCCCCTCCCCCGACTGCCGGCAGGCATGCCGCAGCCATCCCGCTGTTCAGCCTGCGGCGAGCCGGGGTCGAGGCTCTCCAGGGAGGGAGTCTGTGCTAGGTGCCTCCCTGGTGGGGAGGGCACCTCTGGCCCGCTGGGCGGCCTTCCGACCCGCGCCTCGGCGTGCACCTTGCCTCATGGGTCGGCCCCTCTGCCGCTGCCAGCGGGAACGGCGGCCATCTTAGATTTACCAGACTGGATGCAGCAGCCTGCAGAAGAGGAAGAAGAGGACCGCGGCGCTTCTTCCCCACTGGTCCTCACTCCGTTTGTGGTCCCAGGGGTCCCGGGGCCCCCAGACGTCGCTCCCATTGCCCCCCCCCCCCCGGGTCCCCCACCTTTTTCCTCGGAGTTTATTCTACTCATGCATAACGCCTACCTACAGCGTCTGGAGGCCCCCAGGATGCCCATACTGGACCCACCTCCCACCAAGGCACCCCGGTTGGTGGAGCCTCCACAGGGGGCCCAGGTCCCAGTGGGGGGGCCGGGACCCGCCCATGGGGCCTCCTGGGTTCACTTTGCCCCTATCTCATCAGGAGGGGCAGGCTCCTCCTTGGATCCGAGGGGGGATCCCCTCTCGCATCCGGACGACCCCCAGCCTGGAGGCCCAGTTGGAGTGCGATGACCCTCGGGTCCTCCCCATTTTTCGCAGGGAGGAGCTGGAGGACCTCATCCCTCAGATCCTGCAGGAGTTAGACCTGGATCCCCCACCCGAACCTCCAGGACCCCCTGTTCCAGCCATCACTTCGTCCGCCCGGAAGGGGAATCCAGTCCTAGCTGGGTTACGCCCGCTGTCCCGGGCCTTTCCCATCCATCCCACCTTCCTGCAGTTGCTGGCCAGAGAGTGGGACGCCCCTGAGACCTCCCTTAAGGTCGGCCGAGCCATGGATAAACTCTATCCTCTCTCGGAGGATTTCTTGGAATTGGTTAAGGTTCTGAAGGTGGACTCAGCGGTTTCTGCGGTTACCAAGCGGATGACTATACCGGTGACAGGTGGCACTGCTCTGCAGGACACCCAGGATAAGAAGTTGGAGGTCTACCTCAAGAGAATCTTTGAGGTCTCTACTTTGGGCTTACGAGCTGCCGCCTGTAGCTCTTTGGCGCAGCGGGCGAGCCTTCGCTGGGTTCAGCAGCTACTCACCTCGCAGGCTTTACTGCCCGAGGAAGCGCGGCAGGCGGATATTCTGGAGTCCGCCATCGCTTATGGGGCGGACACTTTGTACGACTTGTTCCGTGTTCTGGCAAGATTGATGGTTTCGGCGGTGTCCGCACGGCGCCTCCTATGGCTTCGTAACTGGTCGGTGGATTCTTCTTCCAAGTCCAGCCTCGGTTCCATCCCTTTTAAGGGTAAGTTTCTATTCGGGGAAGATCTCGACCAGATCATCAAGTCCCTGGGAGAGAACTCGGTCCACCGGTTGCCAGAGGATCGCCAGCGGAACTTCAGATCCTTTACTCCCACCAGGACTCGGACCAGGATGCAATGTCGCTACCGCGGTTACAAATCGCCGGCACCCCGGCCGCCTGCCAGGTCCCAGTCCTGGCCTCGTTCTGAAGGTACAGAGAAGGGTGACCAAAATGATAAAGGGGATGGAAAGCTCCCCTGTGAGGAAAGATTAAAGAGTTAGGACTGTTCAGCTTGGAGAAGAGACGGCTGAGGGGGGGATATGATAGAGATGTTTAAAATCATGAGAGGTCTAGAATGGGTAAATGTGAATCGGTTATTTACTCTTTCAGATAATAGAAGGGCTAGGGGGCACTCCATGAAGTTAGCATGAGGCACATTTAAAACTAATCGGAGAAAGTTCTTTTTCACTCAATGCACAATTAAATGCTGGAATTTGTTGCCAGGGGATGTGGTTAGTGCAGTTAGTGTAGCTAGGTTTAAAAAGGATTGGATAAGTTCTTAGAGAAGTCCATTACCCGCTATTAATTAAGTTGACCTAGAAAATAGCCAGCCACTGCTATTACTAGCAACAGTAGCATGGGATAGACTTAGTTTTTGGGTACTTGCCAGGTTCTTATGGCCTGGATTAGCCACTGTTGGAAACAGGATGCTGGGTTTGATGGACCCTTGGTCTGACCCAGTATGGCATGTTTTTATGTTCTTATGTTCTCTAGGAAAAGTGTTCTTTGGCGAGAGTGTGCTATGCGGGGCTCTTTCATGGACCTGCCCAATGTATGGGTGCTTTGGTACATCCCACTTCTTTGGACTGTTCTGGGCTTTGAACAGGAAAGGAAAATTGGTTCTTACCTGCTAATTTTCATTCCTGAAGTATCACAGATCAGTCCAGAGACCCATCCTGGTGTACGTTTTGCTCAAGACTTGGCAGCAAGTCTGTGCTAGGTCACATTTCTGGTAAGAACTGCTGGATGTACATCAGGTCGGGTCTTCGGTAGATGGCCTGATTCTTTAGTTTTCCCTTGGACCTCTGGTAGTCATGCTATGTTCAGGGGTTGGCCTATTGTTCGAGTTCAGTGTTTTCCCCTTCATGCTCACAATAGTTGGGGTGATTGATCTCTAGTCTGGCTTGGGTATAGGTCAATAGTGAGGGACTGCAGCTGGCACTCTAGGTTATGTAGCTGTGCCCTCAAACTCTTTGCATCCCTACCAATAGATGGAGGCAGAGAAGCAAAGCCCACTTGTCTGGACTGATCTGTGGTACTTCAGGAACGAAAATTAACAGGTAAGAACCAATTTGCTTACCTATAACTGGTATGCTCCATGGACAACTGGATAATCACTCACATACCCTCCCACTTTCCCTTGGAGTTCCAGAAATGTTTTTTTATAAGCTTTGATATGATTGAGGGGGCCTCATGGTGTGTAGCTGCATGATATTAACCATACAAAAATGAAAGGACTTATAGTCCTTTCTAGCTCAAGTATAAATGTTTCAGTGCTCCACATGTGTGACTGATTATCTTGCTGTCCAGAGACAATGGACAGTCCCTCCTCCTTGGAGCTTACATTCTAGTCAAGACAGACAAGACATACAGCAAAACAAGAGGCTTTGAGTTGGGGCAGCAGGCCATGACTAAGAAGATTTAAAGTAGGTGAGATCAAATTGTGGAAGTGGCAGCTTTGAGTATATCAAATAGGGGTCTTCTCCTTGGCACTACAGTGAAGCTAAGATTTTCCAAGATTTCTTTGTTCTCTTTCTCCTGCAGGTCATACCTTCCTGATGCAGAGACAAAGTGGGAACCTAGGGCTGATATGTGTACAGAGCTACAGGATGAGGGGCAGGGTGTCCTAACCAGGCTGAGCCTACATGCTCTGAGTGGTAAGAGTGTAACCCTGTAACCGTGGAGTATGTGTGAGTGCTTTCGTAAGAAGTGATCACTGTCTTTTTTTTGGGGGGGGGAGGACAGTATGCAAGGCCAAGGAGGGGTGTGACAAGAAAATATGTAGCTCAAAGAGCGAAAACGCTTTGCAGACTAAAATCAAACAAACTGACAGATGATGGCAAAGATGGCAGCATGTTAAAGATGTCTACAAAATCATGAAAGGACTTGAACAAGTTAATGTAAATCGGTTATTTACTCTCTCAGAAAGTAGAAGGGCTAGGGAACACTCCATTAAGTTAGCAAGTAGCTCATTTCAAACAAATCGAAGAAAGTTCTTTTTCACTCGATGCATAGTTAAGCTGTGGACTTCATTGCCAGAGGATATGGTTACAGCAGTTAGTGTAACTGGGTTTAAAAAAGGTTTGGATAAATTCCTAGAGGGAAAATCCATAAACTGCTATTAATTAATAAGCATTCCCTGTACTTACCCGGATCAGTTCAGACAGTGGGTTATGTCCCCCTTCCAGCAGATGGAGTCGGAGAAAACTTCGAAGGGTGTTCCCATATAAACCAGTATTCTTCTGACTCCAGCAGATGAGAGTGGCTGAACTCTAGTTCCTCACTAAGACTTCTGAAAAGCTAAATTTTAGTGCTCTTTTCTCTATTTCTTAGCTTCCTTCCTATCTTATCATGGATCAAGGTTAACAGAGGATAGTAAAAAAAAACTATAAAAATAAACATAGGGAAAGCTCAGACCCTTGACTAGGGTCCAGCAATCTAACTTGCAGGAAGAGCTGTTTTTCAGTCTCCATTGCTGTATTTACTTTGTAGGGGTAAGTGTTTGTACCTTTCTTAATTTGCAGGTTAGATTTGTTAGCTCCGGAGTGCAAGTTGGTGGTCCAACCTCTCCCCCTTTTCCTCCAAGCCGACCCGCTGCCCTGAGAAGTCGTTTTGCCTCGGGGCAGCCTCCACAGAAACGCAACATTCCTCTGTGTGGTGTTAATAGCAATTCAGGCAGGTCGGGGAGAAGGAGTAGTGCTGCAGAGGGGGTTTTTCCCTGCTCCTCGCAGCCACTCACCAGCGATTCGTCGGCGGCTCAGCTCATAGTTCCATGCTGCGGTCCTCGAGGTGCTGCGCGTGTGGAGAGCCCGGTTCCCGGATCTCTTGTGAGGGGATCTGCGCGAGATGCCTCCCTGGTGGGGAGGGTTCCTCGCGGCCGGCAGGTCGAGCAGATTCGCACGCCTCAATGCACGGAGGCCGGCCCTGATCCCGCCCAGTGCGGGAACGGCAGCCATCTTTGAATGAGACCAAGACGCCGGTTCTTCAGTGCTGCCACCAATCCTGACCCCTGTCAACCCCCTGGACCCTTGTACACCCTCAGGAGATCCCCCCTTGGTGCCGCCTTCTGGACCACCTCCATTTTCGGTGGATTTTGTGCTTTTAATACACAATGCCTACCTGGCAAGAATGGGACAGCAGCAAGATCTAACAGGGCCGCCTCCTCCTAAGGTGAGCAGGATGGCTGATCCCCCAGGGCCTCCGGGATGCCGTCAGGGAGTGGGGGCCTCAGGACCTGGGGTTCACCAAGGTGCCTCCAGGGTTCGCGTGGTCCATCATCCTCCAGGGGGCTTGTCTCCTCAAGGCCCTCCTCCGGACCCAGATGGCTCAAATGGAAGGGGATGATCCCCGGGTACTGCGTCTCTTCCAGAGGGATGAGTTGGATCTGCTCATCCCATATGCCGTGCAGGAATTGGATATTGAGGATCCACAAAACCCTCCAGGGCCTTCTCCACCAGCTAAGAAGGGGATCCCGTGCTCTCAGGTCTGCGTCCACCGTCGTGGTCTTTTCCTTCCCATATTACGCTACTGCAATTGCTGTCCTGGGAATGGGATTCCCCTGAAGCCTCCCTCAAGGTGGGTAGAGCTATGGATAAGCTATACGCCCTCCCAGATGATTTTCTGGAGCTCCTCAAGGTTCACAAAGAGGACGCGGCGGTATCTGCAGTGACAAAATGCTCCACCATTCCGGTGACAGGAGGTGCTGCCCTACGGGATATGCAGGATAGAAAGTGTGAGGTGTATCTCAAGAGAGCAGTCGAGGTGTCTGCTCTGGGCGTCAGAGCCACGATTTGTAATTCCCTCACTCAACGGGCAGGACTCCGATGAGTCCAACAGCTCCTCAGTACACAAGAGCTGTCTCCTGCCGAAGCGCAGCAGGCTGACCGCCTGGAGGCCGTGATAGCGTATGGGGCAGATGTGCTATATGACCTGCTCCGAGTTCTGGCCAGGTCTATGGTTTCAGCAGTCTCGGCCAGACACCTCCTGTGACTCCGCAACTGATCGGCGAATTCCTCCTCCAAGACCCAGTTGGGCTCCCTACTCTTCAAAGGGAAATTACTCTGAGATGATCTGGACCAGATTATCAAGTCACTCGGCGAGAATAAGGTCCACAAGCTGCCGGAGGATCGGCAGCGGGCTGCTAGGACCTTCGGTTCCACTAGAAGCCGTTTCCGTCAACCAAGAACAGCTGCCTCTCGTCCGCCCTCTTCGCCTTCCCAGTCCTGGTCTCATTCCTTTCGTGGCCAAACACCGGCTCGGGATAGTCTTCCCCAGGGGGCGGCTCCCAAATCTTCACAATGAGTCTGTGCTGGCCCACTCCTCGGTCCCCAGGATAGGGGGACGTCTCTCCCTCTTCCACGGGGAGTGGGTCAAGATTACCTCGGATCAGTGGGTCCTAGATATTCTAAAGCACGGTTACGCTTTAGATTTTGCTCATCCTCTAAGAGACTGGTTCCTCTTCTCTCCCTGCAGACCACCACAGAAACAATGCATAGTACGCCAGCACCCGACAGGCTCCTGGCCCTCGGAGTAATTCGCCCGGTTCCTCTGACAGAACCGGCCATTACTCCGTCTACTTTGTAGTCCCAAGAAGGAGGGCTCCTTCCGTCCTATCCTGCATCTCAAGATGGTCAACAAAGCCCTCAGGGTACCACACTTCAGGATGGAGACCTTATGCTCAGTGATAGCGTCAGTACACATCGGAGAATTTCTGGCCTTGGATCTGATGGAGGCTTATCTCCACATTCCCATCCTCAAGGCGCATCAGCTCTTCCTTCGCTTCAAGATTCTGGGACAGCATTTTCAATTTCAAGCCCTGACTTTTGGATTGGTGACAGCTCCCTGTACCTTCACCAAAGTAAATGGTAGCAATGACGGCAGCCCTCAGGAGGGAGGGAATCCTGGTCCACCCCTATTTAGATGATTGGCTCATCCGGGCAAAGTCCGTAGTCCTTAGTCCAGGGTCAGCGAGCAATAGACAGAGTGTTGTATCTCCTTCAGTCCCTCAGATGGGTGGTCAATTTCTCCAAGAGTAGCCTTACTCCATCTCAGTCCCTGGACTTTCTAGGAGCACACTTCGATACAGCTGTGGGCAAGGTACTGCTGCGTCCGGATCGGGCCCAGGTTCTCATCTCCCAGGTACAGCAATTCATTTCGCTCTCTCTTCCCACAGCCTGGGATTATCTTCAGGTTCTGGGCACTATGGCTTCCACTATCGATCTGGTACCTTGGGCTTTTGCGCATATGCGTCCTCTGCAGAAAGCTTTGCTTTCCCACTGGAAACCGGTTTCTCGGGAGTTTCAGGCCATCCTCCCACTGCCAGAGAGGACCAAGGACAGTCTGGCCTGGTGGCTCAATCTGGATCATGTGTTAACAGGAGTAACCTTGGAAGTCCCTCAGTGGGTGATTGTCACCAGAGACGCCAGTCTCTCCAGTTGGGGAGCAGTCTATCAGACGAAACCGGCACAGGGGACACGGACAGAGTTGCAAGCTTCCTGGCCGATCAATCGCTTGGAGACCAGAGCTAGGGGGAGAAAACGCGTAAGGGGGAACAAAGAGTCGTCACGTTTCTCGGGAGACGGACAAGTTGCTGGCCTGGGCGGAGGTCCACCTTTCCCACCTAGCGGCCTCTCACATCGCAGGAGTGGACATCGTTCAAGCCGACTTCTTGAGTCGTCAACGCATATATCCCGGAGAGCGGGAACTCTCGAGGAAGCAGTGGCACTTCTATTCAGTCGGTGGGGGTCTCCCCACCTGGACCTGATGGCCACTCTACGGAACACCAAAGCTCCACAATTCTTCAGCCACAGAAGAGAGCACAGCACTGAGGGAGTGGATGCCTTAGTCCTTCCCTGGCTGCAACACATTCTCCTCTACGTGTTCCCGCCATGGCCCCTGGTGGTCCAGTAATTCTGGCGGCGCCAGAATGGCCACGTCTGCCATGGTTCGCGGACTTGGTCAACCTTGCAGTGGACGGCCCTCTTCACCTGGGACATCTATCATGCTTACTGCGCCAGGGTCTGGTATCTTTTGACCAGGCAGATCGCTTCTGTCTTGTGGCCTGGCTTTTGAGAGGCGCCAGCTGAGAAGACTAGGATACCCGGAGGCCGTGATCTCGACCCTCCTCAAGGCTAGGAAGACCTCTACGTCCATTGCCTATGTCCGAGTTTGGAAGGTCTTTGAGACCTGGTGTGGCTCCGTACCTGTCTCGCTGCGGAGTGCCTCAGTGGCTCAGATACTGTTGTTCCTGCAACAGGGCCTGGAAAAGGGATTGGCCTACAATTCCCTGAGGGTGCAGGTGGCTGCCCTCTGTTCCTGATACATCACCAGGAGGGAACCCTTCTTTCCTCTCACCCAGACATCATCCGTTTTCTCAAGGGAGTGAAACATGTTAAGCCTCCAGTACACGCTCTGTGTCCCTCATGGAGCATCAACTTAGTTCTTCGAATTCTAGGCGGACCACCTTTTGAACCGCTACGAGCCA
The DNA here is from genome assembly GCF_901001135.1 of Rhinatrema bivittatum. NCBI lineage: Eukaryota > Metazoa > Chordata > Amphibia > Gymnophiona > Rhinatrematidae > Rhinatrema > Rhinatrema bivittatum. The sequence continues at coordinate 335,524,985 of NC_042619.1, read as the reverse complement.
CTACCCTCAAGGATCTTACACCCTAGACAGTCTTCCTGGTGGCTATTTGCTCTGCCCACAGGATTTCGGAGC